>NC_091258.1:1275000-2525000 GCF_042477335.2 Ovis canadensis | reverse complement strand
GGACCCGCTCTGGTGGCCTCAATACTGGCCCGTCCCCATTCGAATTGCTCGGGGTCCTCTCGGGATTCATCTTCCGTCGATGCCGGGGCCTAAGTCCTTGTGTGGAGTCGGGGCCGGAACCTGAGGATTCCTCTCCAGTACTGACATGGATCTTGGAGTACTTTTGGAGTCTCCCCAGGGGAGTCAGTCTTCGTCTCGAATGGGGGCATGCACGTGCGCTTTCCTCCGAGCTGTAGCACCAGCGTCACGATTCCTGTCGCGTGGATCAAGGGATCTGTGGCTTTCCCTCGAGGCTTTCCCACGAGGCTTTCCCACAGGGCTGTCCCACGTGAGACCGTGGTGGGAGTCGATCCTCCTCGTTAAAGTCAAGGCAGTGCAGGGAAAACAGTATCCTCAGGAATGGACTGAGACATCTGGGGGACTCTTGGAATGGTGGCACGACGCTGGAGTTGCTCTCACCTTTCCTGTGGAGAGCCCCTACACTTGAGATGCGATGGGAACGCCAAAGAATCTCTCCTGAACAAGCAGCGAACGGATCCCTCATCTCGACCTACGAGGCGGAAACGGAGCTCTTCTGGATGTGGGTGGGACATGCGTGCTTCCTCTCGAGTGGAGAGGGGTATATAGGGGAACTTCTTGAGTTGCAGCAAGGGTGTCAAGGACCCTTTGGAAGTTCCAGAGCTTAGGTGTGATTAGCCTTGAGAAGCCTCAGCGGAAATGGTCCTCATCTCGCCTGGAGGGCAAATCCTAATGGATTTTCTCGAGTTGCGGCAGGTGCTCTCGACATACGACGGGGACCTCTGGGACCCGCTCTGGTTGCCTCAGGAAAGGCCAGTCCCCATGCGAGTTGCACGTGGGCCTCTCGGAATACCTCTCCCTTCGATGCCAGGGCCTAATACCTTGTGTGGAGGCGGGGCCGGAACCTGAGGATTCCTCTCCAGTGCTGACATAGATCTTGGGGTAATTCTGGAGTCTCCCCAGGGGAGTAAGTCCTCGTCTCAAATGGGGGCATGCACGTGCGCTTTCCTCCAGAGCAGTAGCAGCAGTGTCATGCTTTCCATCACCTGGAACAAGGGATCTGTGGCTTTCCCTCGAGGCTTTCCTACGAGGCTGTCCCACAGGGCTGTCACACGTGCCACTGTGGTGGGAGTCAATCATCGGTGTGAAAGTCGAGGCAGTGCAGGGAAAACAGGTTCCTCTGGAATGGACTGAGACTTCTGGGGGACTCTTGGAATGGTGGCACGACGCTGGAGTTCCTCTTGCCTTTCCTGTGGAGAGCACCTCCTCTTGAGGTGAGAGTGGAACGCCGGGAATTCTTTCCCCACAAAGCAGCCAAATGTCCCTCATCTCGAGCTGCGAGGCGGAAACGGGTCTCCTCTGGATGTGGCCGGGACCCTTGTGCTTCCTCTAGAGTGGAGACGGGTATGTCAGGCAACTTCTTGAGTTACAGCAAGGGTGTGAAGGAACTTTTGGAAGTTCCAGAAGTTAGGTTTGATTAGCTTCGAGAAGCCTCAGCGGAAATGGGCTCTTCTCGCCTGGAGGGCAAAACCTCCTGGATTTTTTCGAGTTGCGGCAGGTGCTCTCGATTTACGACGGGGACCTCAGGGACTCGCTCTGGTGGCCTCAGGCAATGCCAGTCCCCATGCGAGTTGCTCGGGTGCCTCTCGGGATTCCTCTCCCTTCGATGCCGGGGCCTGAGATCTTGTGTGAAGTCGGGGCGGAACATGAGGATTCCTCCCCAGTGCTGACATGGATCTTGGGGGAACTTCTGGAGTCTCTCCAGGGGAGTAAGTCCTCGTCTCGAGAGGGGGCATGCACGTGCGCTTTACTCCAGAGCGGTAGCAGCAGTGTCACGCAGTCCGCCGCCTGGATCAAAGGATCTATGTTTTTCCCTCGAGTCTTTCCCACGAGGCTTTCCCACGAGGCTTTCCCACAGGGCATCCCACGTGCACACTGGTGGGAGTCGATCCTCGGCTTGAACATCAAGGCAGTGCAGGGAAAACAGGTTCCTCTGGAATGGACTGACACATCTGGGCGACTCTTGGAATGGTGGCACGACCCTGGAGTTCCTCTCGCCTTTCCTGTGGAGAGCGCCTCCTCTTGAGATGCGACGGGAACGCCGGGAATTCTTTCCCTATGAAACAGGGAAAGGATCCCTCATCTCGAGCTAGGAGGCAGAATCGGGGCTCCCCTGGATGTGTGCGGGACTTTTGTGTTTCCTCTCGAGTGGAGACGGGTATGTCGGGGAACTTCTGGAGTTGCAGCAAGGGTGTGAAGGACCCTTTGGAAGTTCCAGTGGTTAGATGTGATTAGCCTCGAGAAGCCTCAGCGCAAATGGGCCTCATCTCGCCTGGAGGGCAAAACCTCCTGGATTTTCTCGAGTTGCGGCAGGTGCTCTCGACTTATGACGGGGACCTCAGGGACCCGCTCTGGTGGCCTCAGGAAAGGCCAGTCCCCATGCGAGTTCCTCGGGGGCCTCTCGGGATTGCTCTCCCTTCGATGCCGGGGCCTAAGACCTTGTGTGGAGTCCGGGCCGGAACCTGAGGATTCCTCTCCAGTGCTGACATGGAACTTGGGGTATTTCTGGAGTCTCCCCAGGGGAGTCAGTCCTCGTCTCGAATGCGGGCATGCACTTGCGCTTTCCTCCAGAGCGGTAGCAGCAGTGTCACGCAGTCCGCCGCGTGGATCAAAGGATCTATGGTTTTCCCTCGAGTCTTTCCCACGAGGCTTTCCCACGAGGCTTTCCCACAGGGCTGTCCCACGTGCACACGTGGTGGGAGTCGATCCTCGGCTTGAAGGTCAAGGCAGTGCAGGGAAAACAGGTTCCTCTGGAATGGACTGACACATCTGGGGCACTCTTGGAATGGTGGCACGACCCTGGAGTTCCTCTCGCCTTTCCTGTGGAGAGCGCCTCCTCTTGGGATGCGACGGGAACGCCGGGAATTCTTTCCCTACGAAACAGGGAAAGGATCCCTCATCTCGAGCTAGGAGGCGGAAACGGGGCTCCCCTGGATGTGTGCGGGACCCTCGTGCTTCCTCTCGAGTGGAGACGGGTATGTCTGGGAACTTCTTGAGTTGCAGCAAGGGTGTGAAGGACCCTTTGGAAGTTCCAGTGGTTAGACGTGATTAGCCTCGAGAAGCCTCAGCGGAAATGGGCCTCATCTCGCCTGGAGGGCAAAACCTCCTGGATTTTCTGGAGTTGCAGCAGGTACTCTCGACGTACGACGGGGACCTCAGGGACCCGCTCTGGTGGCCTCAGGAAAAGACAGTCCCCAAGCGAGTTCCTCGGGGCCTCTCGGGATTCCTCTCCCGTCGATGCCGGGGCCTAAGACCTTGTGTGGAGTCGGGGCCGGAACCTGAGGATTCCTCTCCAGTGCTGACATATAACTTTGCATACTTCTGGAGTCTCCTCAGGGGAGTCAGTCCTCGTCTTCAGAGGGGACATGCAAATGGGCTTTCCTCCCGCTCTGGAGCAGCTATGTCACGCCTCCCGTCGGGTCGATCATGGGATGTGTGGGTTTCCCTCGAGCCTTTCCCCCGAGGCTTTCCCGCGAGGATTTCCAACAGGGCTGTCCCACGTGAGACCGTGGTGGGAGTCGATCCTCCTCGTTAAAGTCAAGGCAGTGCAGGGAAAACAGTATCCTCAGGAATGGACTGAGACATCTGGGGGACTCTTGGAATGGTGGCACGACGCTGGAGTTGCTCTCACCTTTCCTGTGGAGAGCCCCTACACTTGAGATGCGATGGGAACGCCAAGGAATCTCTCCTGAACAAGCAGCGAACGGATCCCTCATCTCGACCTACGAGGCGGAAACGGAGCTCTTCTGGATGTGGGTGGGACATGCGTGCTTCCTCTCGAGTGGAGAGGGGTATATAGGGGAACTTCTTGAGTTGCAGCAAGGGTGTCAAGGACCCTTTGGAAGTTCCAGAGCTTAGGTGTGATTAGCCTTGAGAAGCCTCAGCGGAAATGGTCCTCATCTCGCCTGGAGGGCAAATCCTAATGGATTTTCTCGAGTTGCGGCAGGTGCTCTCGACATACGACGGGGACCTCTGGGACCCGCTCTGGTTGCCTCAGGAAAGGCCAGTCCACATGCGAATTGCTCGAGGGCCTCTCTGGATTCCTCTCCCTTCAATGCCGGGGCCAAAGACCTTGTGTGGATGCGGGACCGGAACCTGAGGATTCCTCTCCAGTGCTGACATGGTTCTTGGGCTACTTCTGGAGTCTCCCCAGCGGAGTAAGTCCTCCTCTCGAAGGGGGCATGCACGTGCACTTTCCTCCAGAGGGGTAGCAGCAGTGTCATGCTTCCAGTCGCGTGGATCAAGGGATCTGTGGATTTCCCTCGACGCTTTCCCACGAGGATTTCCCACAGGGCTGTCGAACATGACACCATGGTTGGAGGCGATCCTCCGCGTGAAAGTCGAGGCAGTGCAGGGAAAACAGGTTCCTCTGGAATGGACTGAGACTTCTGGGGGACTCTTGGAATGGTGGCACGATGCTGGAGTTTCTCTCGCCTTTCCTGTGGAGAGCTCCTCCCCTTGAGATGGGACGGGAATGCCCAGAATTCTTTCCCGACAAAGCAGCGAATGTTCCCTCATATCGAGCAACGAGTCGGAAACAGGGCTCCTCTGGATGTGGCAGGGACCCTCGTACTTCCTCTAGAATGGAGTCGGGTATGTCAGGAACCTGCTTGAATTGCAGCAAGGGTGTGAAGGACCTTTTGGAAGTTCCAGAGGTTAGGTGTGATTAGCTTCGAGAAGCCTCAGCGGAAATGGGCCTCATCTCGCCTGGAGGGCAAAACCTCCTGGATTTTCTCGAGTTGCGGCACGTGCTCTTGACTTATGACGGGGACCTCAGGGACCCGCTCTGGTGGGCTCAGGAAAGGCCAGTCCGCATGCGAGTTGCTCGGGGTCCTCTCGGGATTCCTCTCTCTTCGATGCCCGGCCTAAGACCTTGTGTGGAGTCGGGCCCAGAACCTGAGGATTCCTCTGCAGTGCTGACATGGACCTTGGGGTACGTCTGGAGTCTCCCCAGGGGTTAAGTCCTCGTGTCGAATGGGGGCATGCACGTGCACTTTCCTCAGGAGCTTTAGCAGCAGTGTCAGGCTTCCCATCGCCTGGATCAAGGGATCTGTGGCTTATCCTCGAGGCTTCCCACGAGGCTTTCCCACAGGGCTGTCCCACGTGCCACCATGGTGTGAGTTGATCCTCGACGTGAAAGTCGAGGCAGTGCAGGGAAAACAGGTTCCTCTGGAAAGGACTGAAACATCTGGGGGACTCCTGGAATGGTGGTACGACGCTGGAGTTCCTCTCGCCTTTCCTGTGGAGAGCGCCTCCTCTTGAAATGAGACGGGAACGCGGGAAATTCTTTCCCGACCAAGCAGGGAAAGGATCCCTCATCACGAGCTACGAGTTGGAAACGGGGCTCCTCTCGATGTGGGCGGGACCCTCGTGTTTCCTCTAGAGTGGAGACGGGGATGTTGGGGTACTTCTTCAGTTGCAGCAAGTGTGTGAAGGACCTTTTGGAAATTCCAGAGGTTAGGTGTGAATAGTCTCGAGACGCCTCAGTGGAAATGGGCCTGATCTCGCCTGGAGGGCAAAATCTCCTGGATTTTCTCGAGTTGCAGCAGGTGCTCTCAACTTACGACGGGGACCGCAGGGACCCGCTCTGGTGGCCTCAGGAAAAGACAGTCCACATGCGAATTACTCGCGGGCCTCTCTGGATTCCTCTCCCTTCAATGCCAGGACCAAAGACCTTGTGTGGATGCGGCACCGGAACCTGAGGATTCCTCTCCAGTGCTGACATGGATCTTGGGCTAATTCTGGAGTCTCCCCAGGGGAGTAAGTCCTCCTCTCGAAGGGGGCATGCACGTGCGCTTTCCTCCATAGCGGTAGCAGGAGTGTCACGCTTCCCGATGCGTGGATCAAGGGATCTGTGGCTTTCCCTCGAGGCTTTCCCACTGGGCTTTCCCACGTGCCACCGTTGTGGGAGTCGATCCTCGGGTGAAAGTCGAGGCAGTGCAGAGAAAACATGTTCCTCTGGAATGGACTAAGGCATCTGGGGGACTCTTGGAATGGTGGCACGACGCTGGAGTTCCACTCGCCTTTCCTGTGGAGAGCGGCTCCTCTTGAGATGCGACGGGAATGCCCAGAACTCTTTCCCGACCAAGCAGCGAAAGGATCCCTTATCTCGAGTTACGAGGCGGAAACGGGGCTCCCATGGATGTGTGCGGGACCCTCGTGCTTCCTCTAGAGTGGAGACGGGTATGTGAGGGAACTTCTTGAGTTGCAGCAAGGGTGTGAAGAACCTTTTGGAAATTCCAGAGGTTAGGTGTGATTAGCCTCGAGAAGCCTCACTGGAAATGGGCCTGATCTCGCCTGGAGAGTAAAACCTCCTGGATTTTCTCGAGTTGCGGCAGGTGCACTCGACTTCCGACGGGGACCGCAGGGACCCACTCTGGTGGCCTCAGGAAAGGACAGTCCGCATGCGAGTTGCTCGGGGGCCTCTCAGGATTCCTTTCCCGTCGATGCCGGGGCCTAAGACCTTGTGTGGAGTCGGGCCCGGAACCTGAGGATTCCTCTCCAGTACTGCCATGGATCTTGGGGTACTTCTTGAGTCTCCCCAGGGGAGTAAGTCCTCGTCTGGAATGGGCGCATGCACGTGATCTTTCCTCAAGACTGTAGCAGCAGTGTCACGTTTCCCATCGCCTGGATCAAGGGATCTGTAGCTTTCCCTCGAGACTTTCCCACGAGGCTTTCCCACAGGGCTTTCCCACAGGGCTGTCCCACGTGCCACCTTGGTGTGAGTCGATCCTCTGCATGAAAGTCGAGGCAGTGCAGGGAAAACGGGTTCCGTTGGAACGAACTGAGACATCTAGGGGACTCTGGGAATGTTGGCACGACCCTGGAGTTCCTCTCCCATTTCCTGTGGAGAGCACCTCCACTTGAGATGCGACGGGAACGCCGGGAAATCTTTCCCGACCACGCAGGGAAAGGATCCCTCATCTCGAGCTGCGAGGCGGCAACGGGGCTCCTCTGGATGTTCGCGGGACCATCGTGCTTCCTCTCGAATGGAGACTGTATGTCGGGGAACTCTTGAGTGGCAGCAAGGGTGTGAAGGACTTTTTGGAGATTCCAGAGGTTAGGCGTGATTAGACTCGAGAAGCCTCAGCGGAAATGGGCCTCATCTGGCCTGGAGGGCAAATCCTCCGGAATTTCTCGTGTTGCGGTAGGTGCTCTAGACTTTGGTCGGGGACTTCAGGGACCCGCTCTGGTGGCCTCAGGAAAGGCCAGTCCCATTGCGAGTTGTTCGCGGGCCTCTCGGGATTCCTCTCCCTTCGATGCCAGAGCCTAAGACTTTGTGTGGAGTCGGGGCCCGAACCTGAGGATTCCTCTCCAGTGCTCTCATGGAACTTGCGGTACTTCGGGAGTCTCCCCAGGAGAGTAAGTTCTCGTTTCGAGAGGGTGCATGCACGTGTGCTTTCCTCCCGAGCTGTAGCACCAGTATCATGCTTTCCGTCGCGTCAGTCATGGGATCTGTGTCTTTTCCTCAAGGATTTTCCACGAAGCTTTCCCACGAGGCTTTCCCACAGGGCTGTCCCACGTGCCACTGTGGTGTGAGTCGATCCTCGGCGTGAAAGTAAAGGCAGTGCAGGGAAAACAGGTTCCTCTGGAATGGACTGAGACATCTGGGGGACTCTGGGAATGGTGGCACGACCTTGGAGTTCCTGTCGCCTTTCCTGTGGAGAGTGCCTCCTCTTGAGATACGCCGGGAAACCCAGGAATTATTTCCCGACCAAGCAGGGAAAGGATCCCCCATGTCCAGTTACAAGGCGGAAACTGGGCTCCTCTGGATGTGGGCGGGACCCTCTTGCTTCCTCTCGAGTGGAGACGGGTATGTCGGGGAACTTCTTGAGTTGCAGCAAGGGTGTGAAGGGCCTTTTGGAAGATCCAGAGGTTAGATGTGATTAGCCTCGAGAAGCCTCAGCGGAAATGGGACTCATCTCGCCTGCAGGGCAAAACCTCGTGGATTTTCTCGAGTTTTGGCAGGTGCTCTCGACTTACGACGGGGACCTCAGGGACCTGCTCTGGTGGCCTCACGAAATGCCAGTCCCCATGCAAGTGGCTCGCGGGCCTCTCGGGATTCCTCTCCCTTCGATGCCCGGGCCTAAGACCTTGTGTTGAGTCGGGGCCGGTACCTGAGGATTCCTCTCCAGTGCTGACATGGATCTTGGTGTACTTCTGGAGTCTCCCCTGGGGAGTAAGTCCTCGTCTCGAATAGGGGCATGCACGTGCGCTTTCCTCCAGAGCGGTAGCAGCAGTGTCACGCTTCCCATCACCTGGATTAAGGGATCTCTGGCTTTCCTTCGAGGCTTTCCCTCGAGGCTTTCCCACGAGGCTTTCTGACGAGGCTTTCACACAGGGATGTCCCACGTGCCACCGTGGTGGGAGTCGATCCTCGGCATGAAATTCGAGGCAGTGCAGGGAAAACAGGTTCCTCTGGAATGGACTGAGACATCCGGGGGACTCTTGGAATGGTGGCAGGACGCTGGAGTTCCTCTCGCCTTCCCTGTGGAGAACGCCTTCTCTTGAGAAGCGACGGGAACGCCGGGAATTCTTTCGCGACCAAGAAGGGAAAGGATCCCGCATCTCGAGCTACGAGGTGGATACGGGGCTCCTCTGGATGTGAGTGGGACCCTCATGCTTCCACTAGAGTGGAGACCGGGATGTCCGGGAACTTCTTGAGTTGCAGCAAGGGTGTGAAGGACCTTTTGGAAGTTCCAGAGATTAGATGTGATTAGCCTTGAGAAGCCTCAGTGGAAATGGGCCTCATCTGACCTGGAGGGCAAAACCTGCTGGATTTTCTCGAGTTGCGGCAGGTGCTCTCGACTCACGACGGGGACCTCAGGGACCCGCTCTGGTGGCCTCAGGAAAGGCCAGTCCCCAGGCGAGTTGCTCGGGGGCCTCTCGGGGTTCCTCTACTTTCGATGCCAGGGCCTAAGTCCTTGTGTGGAGTCAGGTCCGGGACCTGAGGGTTCCTCTCCAGTGCTCACATTGATCTTGGGGTACTTCTGGAGTCTCCCCAGGGGAGTAAGTCCTCGTTTCGAATGGGGGCATGCACGTGTGCTTTCCTCCAGATCGGCAGCAGCCGTGTCATGCTTCCCTTCGCCTTGATCAAGGGATCTGTGGCTTTCCCTCGAGACTTTCCCACGAGGCTTACCCACAGGGCTGTCCCACGTGCCACCATGGTGGGAGTCGATCCTCACCGTGAAAGTCGAGGCAGTGCAGGGAAAACAGGTTCCTCTGCAATGGACTGAGACTTCTGGGGGACTCTTGGAATGGTGGCACGACCCTGGAGTTCCTCTCGCCTTTCCTGTGGAGAGCGCCTCCTCTTGAGATGCGAGGGGAATGCCCAGAATTCTTTCCCGACCAAGCAGGGAAAGAATCCCTCATCTCGAGCTACGAGGCGGAAACGGGGCTCCTCTCGATGTGGGCGGGACCCTCGTGCTTCCTCTATAGTGGAGACGGGTATGTCAGGGAACTTCTTGATTTGCAGCAAGGGTGTGATGGACCTTTTGGAATTCCAGAGCTTAGATGTGATTAGCATTGTGAAGCCTCTGCGAAAATGGGCCTCATCTCGCCTGGAGGGCAAAACCTCCTGGATCTTCTCGAGTTTTGGAAGGTGCTCTCGACTTACGACGGGGAACTCAGGGACACGCTCTGGTGGCCTCAGGCAAGGCCAGTTCCCATGTGAGTTCCTCCGGGCCTCTCGGGATTCCTCTTCCTTCGATGCCGGCGCCAAAGAACTTGAGTGGAGGCGGCGCCGGAAACTGAGGATTCCTCTCCAGTGCTGACATGGATCTTGGGGTACTTCTGGAGTATCCCCAGGGGAGTAAGTCCTCGTCTCGAATGGGGGCATGCACGTGCACTTTCCTCCCGATCTGTAGCAGCAGTGTCACACTTCCTGTCGCGAGGATCAAGGGATCTGTGGCTTTCCCTCGCTGCTTTCCCACGCGGCTTTCCCACAGGGCTGTCCCACGTGCCACCTTGATGGGAGTGGATCCTCGGCGCGAAAGTCGAGACAGTGCAGGGAAAACAGGTTCTTTTGGAATAGAGTGAGATATCTGGGGGACTCTTGGCATGGTGGCATGACGCCTGAGTTCCTCTCGACTTTCCTGTCGAGAGCGGCTTCTCTTGAGATGGGACGGGAATGCCCAGAATTCTTTCCCGACAAAGCAGCGAAAGGAATCCTCATCTTGAGCTACGAGGCGGAAACGGCGCTACTTTGGATGTGGGCGGGACCCTCGTGCTTCCTCTAAAGCGGAGACAGGGATGTCGGGGAACTTCTTGAGTTGCAGCAAGGGTGTGAAGGACCTTTTGGAAGTTCCAGATGTTAGGTGTGATTAGCCTCGAGAAGCCTCAGCGGAAATGGGCCTCATCCCGCCTGGAGGGCAAAACCTCGTGGATTATCTCGAGTTGTGGCAGGTGCTCTCGACTTATGACGGGGACCTCAGAGACCCGCTCTGGTGGTCTCAGGAAAGGCCAGTCCCCAGGCGAGTTGCTCGGGGGCCTCTTGGGATTCATCTCCCTTTGATGCCGGGGCCTAAGACCTTGTGTGCAGGCGGGACTGGAACCTGAGGATTCCTCTCCAGTGCTGACATGGACCTTGGGGATACTTCTGGAGTCTCCCCAGGGGAGTAAGTCCTCATCTCGAATGGGGGCATGCACGTGCGCTTTCCTCCAGAGTGGCAGCAGCAATGTCACGCTTCCCGTCGCGTGGATCAAGGGATCTGTGGCTTTGCCTCGAGGCTTTCCCACGAGGCTTTCCCACAGGTCTGTCCCACGTGCCACCGTGGTGGGAGTCGATCCTCGGCGTGAAAGTCGAGGCAGTGCAGGGAAAACAGGTTCCGCTGGAATGGACTGAGACATCTGGGGGACTCCGGAATGGCGCAACGACCCTGGAGTTCCTCTCACCTTTCCTGTGGAGAGCGCCTCCTCTTGAGATGCGCCAGGAACGCCCAGAAATCTTTCCCGGGCAAGCAGCGAAAGGATCCCTCATCTCGAGCTACGAGGCGGAAACGGGGCTCCTCTGGATGTGTGCGGGACCCTCGTGCTTCCTCTAGAGTGGAGACGGGTATGTGAGGGAACTTCTTGAGTTGCAGCAAGGGTGTGAAGAACCTTTTGGAAATTCCAGAGGTTAGGTGTGATTAGCCTCGAGAAGCCTCACTGGAAATGGGCCTGATCTCGCCTGGAGAGTAAAACCTCCTGGATTTTCTCGAGTTGCGGCAGGTGCACTCGACTTCCGACGGGGACCGCAGGGACCCACTCTGGTGGCCTCAGGAAAGGACAGTCCGCATGCGAGTTGCTCGGGGGCCTCTCGGGATTCCTTTCCCGTCGATGCCGGGGCCTAAGACCTTGTGTGGAGTCGGGCCCGGAACCTGAGGATTCCTCTCCAGTACTGCCATGGATCTTGGGGTACTTCTTGAGTCTCCCCAGGGGAGTAAGTCCTCGTCTGGAATGGGCGCATGCACGTGATCTTTCCTCAAGACTGTAGCAGCAGTGTCACGTTTCCCATCGCCTGGATCAAGGGATCTGTAGCTTTCCCTCGAGACTTTCCCACGAGGCTTTCCCACAGGGCTTTCCCACAGGGCTGTCCCACGTGCCACCTTGGTGTGAGTCGATCCTCTGCATGAAAGTCGAGGCAGTGCAGGGAAAACAGGTTCCGTTGGAACGAACTGAGACATCTAGGGGACTCTGGGAATGTTGGCACGACCCTGGAGTTCCTCTCCCATTTCCTGTGGAGAGCACCTCCACTTGAGATGCGACGGGAACGCCGGGAAATCTTTCCCGACCACGCAGGGAAAGGATCCGTCATCTCGAGCTGCGAGGCGGCAACGGGGCTCCTCTGGATGTTCGCGGGACCATCGTGCTTCCTCTCGAATGGAGACTGTATGTCGGGGAACTCTTGAGTGGCAGCAAGGGTGTGAAGGACTTTTTGGAGATTCCAGAGGTTAGGCGTGATTAGACTCGAGAAGCCTCAGCGGAAATGGGCCTCATCTGGCCTGGAGGGCAAATCCTCCGGAATTTCTCGTGTTGCGGTAGGTGCTCTAGACTTTGGTCGGGGACTTCAGGGACCCGCTCTGGTGGCCTCAGGAAAGGCCAGTCCCATTGCGAGTTGTTCGCGGGCCTCTCGGGATTCCTCTCCCTTCGATGCCAGAGCCTAAGACTTTGTGTGGAGTCGGGGCCCGAACCTGAGGATTCCTCTCCAGTGCTCTCATGGAACTTGCGGTACTTCGGGAGTCTCCCCAGGAGAGTAAGTTCTCGTTTCGAGAGGGTGCATGCACGTGTGCTTTCCTCCCGAGCTGTAGCACCAGTATCATGCTTTCCGTCGCGTCAGTCATGGGATCTGTGTCTTTTCCTCAAGGATTTTCCACGAAGCTTTCCCACGAGGCTTTCCCACAGGGCTGTCCCACGTGCCACTGTCGTGTGAGTCGATCCTCGGCGTGAAAGTAAAGGCAGTGCAGGGAAAACAGGTTCCTCTGGAATGGACTGAGACATCTGGGGGACTCTGGGAATGGTGGCACGACCTTGGAGTTCCTGTCGCCTTTCCTGTGGAGAGTGCCTCCTCTTGAGATACGCCGGGAAACCCAGGAATTATTTCCCGACCAAGCAGGGAAAGGATCCCCCATGTCCAGTTACAAGGCGGAAACTGGGCTCCTCTGGATGTGGGCGGGACCCTCTTGCTTCCTCTCGAGTGGAGACGGGGATGTAGGAGAACTTCTTGAATTGCAGCAAGGGTGTGAAGGACCTTTTGGAAGATCCAGAGGTTAGATGTGATTAGCCTCGAGAAGCCTCAGCGGAAATGGGACTCATCTCGCCTGCAGGGCAAAACCTCGTGGATTTTCTCGAGTTTTGGCAGGTGCTCTCGACTTACGACGGGGACCTCAGGGACCTGCTCTGGTGGCCTCACGAAATGCCAGTCCCCATGCAAGTGGCTCGCGGGCCTCTCGGGATTCCTCTCCCTTCGATGCCCGGGCCTAAGACCTTGTGTTGAGTCGGGGCCGGTACCTGAGGATTCCTCTCCAGTGCTGACATGGATCTTGGTGTACTTCTGGAGTCTCCCCTGGGGAGTAACTCCTCGTCTCGAATAGGGGCATGCACGTGCACTTTCCTCCAGAGCGGTAGCAGCAGTGTCACGCTTCCCATCACCTGGATTAAGGGATCTCTGGCTTTCCTTCGAGGCTTTCCCTCGAGGCTTTCCCACGAGGCTTTCTGACGAGGCTTTCACACAGGGATGTCCCACGTGCCACCGTGGTGGGAGTCGATCCTCGGCATGAAATTCGAGGCAGTGCAGGGAAAACAGGTTCCTCTGGAACGGACTGAGACATCCGGGGGACTCTTGGAATGGTGGCAGGACGCTGGAGTTCCTCTCGCCTTCCCTGTGGAGAACGCCTTCTCTTGAGAAGTGAGGGGAACGCCGGGAATTCTTTCGCGACCAAGAAGGGAAAGGATCCCGCATCTCGAGCTACGAGGTGGATACGGGGCTCCTCTGGATGTGAGTGGGACCCTCATGCTTCCACTAGAGTGGAGACCGGGATGTCCGGGAACTTCTTGAGTTGCAGCAAGGGTGTGAAGGACCTTTTGGAAGTTCCAGAGATTAGATGTGATTAGCCTTGAGAAGCCTCGGTGGAAATGGGCCTCATCTGACCTGGAGGGCAAAACCTCCTGGATTTTCTCGAGTTGCGGCAGGTGCTCTCGACTCACGACGGGGACCTCAGGGACCCGCTCTGGTGGCCTCAGGAAAGGCCAGTCCCCATGCGAGTTGCTCGAGGGCCTCTCGGGGTTCCTCTACCTTCGATGCCAGGGCCTAAGTCCTTGTGTGGAGTCAGGTCCGGGACCTGAGGGTTCCTCTCCAGTGCTCACATTGATCTTGGGGTACTTCTGGAGTCTCCCCAGGGGAGTAAGTCCTCGTTTCGAATGGGGGCATGCACGTGTGCTTTCCTCCAGATCGGCAGCAGCCGTGTCATGCTTCCCTTCGCCTTGATCAAGGGATCTGTGGCTTTCCCTCGAGACTTTCCCACGAGGCTTACCCACAGGGCTGTCCCACGTGCCACCATGGTGGGAGTCGATCCTCACCGTGAAAGTCGAGGCAGTGCAGGGAAAACAGGTTCCTCTGCAATGGACTGAGACTTCTGGGGGACTCTTGGAATGGTGGCACGACCCTGGAGTTCCTCTCGCCTTTCCTGTGGAGAGCGCCTCCTCTTGAGATGCGAGGGGAATGCCCAGAATTCTTTCCCGACCAAGCAGGGAAAGAATCCCTCATCTCGAGCTACGAGGCGGAAACGGGGCTCCTCTCGATGTGGGCGGGACCCTCGTGCTTCCTCTATAGTGGAGACGGGTATGTCAGGGAACTTCTTGATTTGCAGCAAGGGTGTGATGGACCTTTTGGAATTCCAGAGCTTAGATGTGATTAGCATTGTGAAGCCTCTGCGAAAATGGGCCTCATCTCGCCTGGAGGGCAAAACCTCCTGGATCTTCTCGAGTTTTGGAAGGTGCTCTCGACTTACGACGGGGAACTCAGGGACACGCTCTGGTGGCCTCAGGCAAGGCCAGTTCCCATGTGAGTTCCTCCGGGCCTCTCGGGATTCCTCTTCCTTCGATGCCGGCGCCAAAGAACTTGAGTGGAGGCGGCGCCGGAAACTGAGGATTCCTCTCCAGTGCTGACATGGATCTTGGGGTACTTCTGGAGTATCCCCAGGGGAGTAAGTCCTCGTCTCGAATGGGGGCATGCACGTGCACTTTCCTCCCGATCTGTAGCAGCAGTGTCACACTTCCTGTCGCGTGGATCAAGGGATCTGTGGCTTTCCCTCGCTGCTTTCCCACGCGGCTTTCCCACAGGGCTGTCCCACGTGCCACCTTGATGGGAGTGGATCCTCGGCGCGAAAGTCGAGACAGTGCAGGGAAAACAGGTTCTTTTGGAATAGAGTGAGATATCTGGGGGACTCTTGGCATGGTGGCATGACGCCTGAGTTCCTCTCGACTTTCCTGTCGAGAGCGGCTTCTCTTGAGATGGGACGGGAATGCCCAGAATTCTTTCCCGACAAAGCAGCGAAAGGAATCCTCATCTTGAGCTACGAGGCGGAAACGGCGCTACTTTGGATGTGGGCGGGACCCTCGTGCTTCCTCTAAAGCGGAGACAGGGATGTCGGGGAACTTCTTGAGTTGCAGCAAGGGTGTGAAGGACCTTTTGGAAGTTCCAGATGTTAGGTGTGATTAGCCTCGAGAAGCCTCAGCGGAAATGGGCCTCATCCCGCCTGGAGGGCAAAACCTCGTGGATTATCTCGAGTTGTGGCAGGTGCTCTCGACTTATGACGGGGACCTCAGAGACCCGCTCTGGTGGTCTCAGGAAAGGCCAGTCCCCAGGCGAGTTGCTCGGGGGCCTCTTGGGATTCTTCTCCCTTTGATGCCGGGGCCTGAGACCTTGTGTGCAGGCGGGACTGGAACCTGAGGATTCCTCTCCAGTGCTGACATGGACCTTGGGGATACTTCTGGAGTCTCCCCAGGGGAGTAAGTCCTCATCTCGAATGGGGGCATGCACGTGCGCTTTCCTCCAGAGTGGCAGCAGCAATGTCACGCTTCCCGTCGCGTGGATCAAGGGATCTGTGGCTTTGCCTCGAGGCTTTCCCACGAGGCTTTCCCACAGGTCTGTCCCACGTGCCACCGTGGTGGGAGTCGATCCTCGGCGTGAAAGTCGAGGCAGTGCAGGGAAAACAGGTTCCGCTGGAATGGACTGAGACATCTGGGGGACTCCGGAATGGCGCAACGACCCTGGAGTTCCTCTCACCTTTCCTGTGGAGAGCGCCTCCTCTTGAGATGCGCCAGGAACGCCCAGAAATCTTTCCCGGGCAAGCAGCGAAAGGATCCCTCATCTCGAGCTAGGAGGCGGAAACGGGGCTCCTCTGGATGTGTGCAGGACCCGCGTGCTTCCTCTCGAGTGGACACGGGTATGTCGGGGAGCTTCTTGAGTTGCAGCAAGGGTGTGAAGGACCTTTTGGAAGTTCCAGAGGTTAGGTGTGAGTAGCCTTCAAAAGGAACAGCGGAAATGGGCCTCATCTTGCCTGGAGGGTAAAACCTCCTGGATTTTCTCGAGTTGTGGCAGGTGCTCTGTACTTATGATAGGGACCTCAGGGACCCGCTCTGGTGGCCTCAGGAAAGGCCTGTCCCCATGTGAGTTGGTCGCGGGCCTCTCGGGATTCCTCTCCCTTGGATGCTGGAGCCTAAGACCTTGTGTGGAGTCGGGCCCGGAACCTGAGGATTCCTCTCCAGTGCTGACATGGATCTTGGGGTACTTCTGGAGTCTCCCCAGGGAAGTAAGTCCTCGTTTCGAATGGGGGCATGCACGTGCCCTTTCCTCCAGAGCTGTAGCAGCAGTGTCACGCTTCCTATCAACTGCATCATGGTATCTGTGGCTTTCCCTCGAGGTTTTCCCACAAGGCTTTCCCATGAGGCTTTCCCACAGGGCTGTCCCATGTGCCACCGTGGTGTGAGTCGATCTGCGGCGTGAAAGTCGAGGCAGTGGAGGGAAAACACCTTCCTCTGGAATGGACTGGGACATCTGGGGGACTCTGAGAATGGTGGCACGACCCTGGAGTTCCTCTCGCCTTTCCTGTGGAGAGCGCCTCCTCTTGAGATGCGACAGGAACGCCCAGAATTCTTTCCCGACCAAGCAGGGAAAGGATCCCTCATCTGGAACTACAATGCGGAAACGGGGCTCCTCTTGATGTGGGCGGGACCATTGTGCTTCCTCTAGAGTGGACAGGGGTAGTCGGGGAACTTCTTGAGTTGCAGCAAGGGTGTGAAGGACCTTTTGGAAGTTCCAGAGGTTAGTTGTGATTAGTGTCGAGAAGCATCGGCGGAAATGGGCCTCATTTCGCCTGGAGGGGAGTACCTCCTGGATTTTCTCGAGTTGCGGCAGGTGCTCTCGTCTTACGACGGTGACTTAAGGCACCCGCTCTGGTGGCCTCAGGACTGGCCAGTCCCCATTCGAGTTGCTCGGGGGCCGCTCGGGATTCCTCTCCCTTCGATGCCGGGGCCTAAGACCTTGTGTGGAGTCGGAGGCGGAACCTGAGCATTCCTCTCCAGTGCTGACATGGATCTTGCGGTACTTCTGGAGTCTGCCCAGGAGAGTCAGTCCTCGTCTCGAGAGGGGGCATGCACGTGCGCTTTCCTCCCGAGCTGTAGTAGCAGTGTCACGCTTCCCGTCGTGTCGATCATGGGATCTGTGGCTTTCCCTCGAGGCTTTCCCATGAGGCTTTCCCACGAGGCTTTCCCACAGGGCTGTCTCACGTGCCACCCTGGTGTGATTCGATCCTCGGCGTGAAAGTCGAGGCAGTGCAGGGAAAGGAGGTTCCTCAGGAATGGACTGGGACATCTGGGGGACTCTGGGAATGGTGGCACGACCCTGGAGTTCCTCTCGCCTTTCCTTTGGAGAGTGCCTGCTCTTGAGATGCGACGGGAACGCCGGGAATTCTTTCCCGACCAAGCAGGGAAAGGATCCCTCATCTCGAGCTACGAGGTGGAAACGGGGCTCCTCTGGATGTGGGCCGAACGCCGTGCTTTCTTTCGACTGGAGACGGGTATGTCGGGGAACTTCTTGAGTTGCAGTAAGGGTGTCAAGGACCCTTTGGAAGTTCCAGAGGTTAGATGTGATTAGCCTCGAGACGCCTCAGCCAAAATGGGCCACATCTCGCCCGGAGGGGGGAACCTCCTGGTTTTCTCGAGTTGCGGCTTGTGCTCTCGACTTACGACGGGGACCTCATGGACCCGCTCTGTTGGCCTCAGGAAAGGTCATTCCCCATGCGAGTTGCTCGGTGGCCTCTCAGGATTCCTCGCCCGTCAATGCCGGCGCCTAAGACCTTGTGTGGAGTCGGACCAGAACCTGAGGATTCCTCTCCCGTGCTCACATGGATCTTGGCGTACTTCTGGAGTCTCCCAACGGGCGTCAGTCCTCGTCTCGAGTGGGGTCATGCAGGTGTGCTTTCCTCCTGAGCAGTAGCAGCAGTGTCTCGCTTCCCGTCTTGTGGATCAAGGGATCTGTGTCTTTCCCTCGAGGCTTTTCCATGGGCTTTCCCACAGGGCTATTCCACGTGCCACCATGCAGTGCTGGGAAAACAGGAACCTCCTTCCCCACATAGGGGGTACACTGTCCCCTTGGGCGTGTATCTCCAGGGCATTCGCGCTTGGGGGTTGCCACGGATGTTGGCCTCAGGCTCCACATGAGAAAAGCCCCTAATGGCATTAGCTGCCGGTCCAGACGCTGGCCCCTCAGGTCTCTGGCCGGAGCCTTGGGCTCCAGGCAACTCAAAGCCCTCGGGGCTGGTGCTCTGGGACTGCTGTAGGGAAAGGACGCCAGGAGCCCACGGAGGAGTTGGGGAGGCGCAGGTGGCATATGGAGGCGAGGACAGCGTGGGATCTAGGTGGAGGCGCTGGAGAGAGCGTCCGTTGTCCCGGAATGCCTCGGAGGAGCCAGCGGAGGACAGTCCAGGCCCAGGGACCTGTGGTATGTGAAAAGGTGGGAAACCCCAGAACAAGGCAGGCTGGGAAAGGGGGCGTGGGCGGCCAATTCAAAGGGACCTAGGGGGCGTTTCCTGGGCGGTGAGCTCCCTTGGCACTGCTGAGGGCCCCTGATTGATCCACCCGGGGTTGATCCCACCATCCGCTGCGAGGGAGGGACACAAACCAAAGCCCCCGAACTGCCCACCCACCCCAACGGGGATCTTGGCGGTCCGGGGCACAGCTGTGCCCGGGAAAAGCCCACTCACTCCACGGGACTCCGTCCAGGGTCTCTGCTTGGAAAGAGGCCAGGGGCGGCCCCCTCCATCTACGCACCCAAACCCTATTGACGTCAATGGGGGTGGAGACGCCTCCCGCTCTCCAGAGTCCTGGGCTGCTGGGTCCCCGCCCACTCGGCCAGCAGTCTGCAGCGCTCCTGTGTGCCTCTCCCACCATGGCTTCGTCCAGCTCCTCCAGCACCTCAAGCGGTACGTTTGCCCTCGGTCCCTGGGGTCGGATCACGTCTCAGGGGATTTGCGGGTGGCCCGGGCAAGGGCTCTCGGCCCACGTGTCGACCCCCGCTCCCGCCCGAGAACGGCGGGGACCCATCGGCCGGGCCCGGGGTTCCCAGGCGTCAGGTGTGCCCAAAGTTGGAGGGCGTTGCATCGTTCGTTCATCTTGCTCCTTTGGCACACACATGGCTTCTCCGTTCTCTTTTCTGGGAAGACAGTGTTGTTTTAGGGGGCGTGCTGCGGGAGTCAGGGGCCGGTGGGAGCGGGTGCTGTGCTGGGATGAGGCCCTTTATCCTCACATCTTCCTGTGGGCATTGACTTTGACCTTGAACTTGAACTTGAACTTGAACTTGAACTTGACCTTGACTTTGACCTTGACATTGAACTTGAACTTGAACTTGACCTTGACTTTGACCTTGAACTTGAACTTGAACTTGAACTTGACCTTGAACTTGAACTTGAACTTGAACTTGACCTTGACTTTGACCTTGAACTTGAACTTGACCTTGACCTTGACTTTGACCTTGAACTTGAACTTGAACTTGAACTTGATCTTGACCTTGAACTTGAACTTGAACTTGAACTTGACCTTGACTTTGACCTTGAACTTGAACTTGAACTTGAACTTGAACTTGACCTTGACTTTGACCTTGAACTTGAACTTGAACTTGAACTTGAACTTGACCTTGACTTTGACCTTGAACTTGAACTTGAACTTGACCTTGACTTTGACCTTGAACTTGAACTTGAACTTGACCTTGACTTTGACCTTGACCTTGAACTTGAACTTGAACTTGAACTTGACCTTGACTTTGACCTTGACCTTGACCTTGAACTTGAACTTGAACTTGAACTTGACTTTGACCTTGACTTTGACCTTGAACTTGAACTTGAACTTGAACTTGAACTTGACTTTGACCTTGAACTTGAACTTGAACTTGAACTTGAACTTGACCTTGACTTTGACCTTGAACTTGAACTTGAACTTGAACTTGACCTTGACCTTGAACTTGAACTTGAACTTGACCTTGAACTTGAACTTGAACTTGAACTTGACCTTGACTTTGACCTTGAACTTGAACTTGACCTTGACTTTGACCTTGAACTTGACCTTGAACTTGAACTTGAACTTGAACTTGACCTTGACCTTGAACTTGAACTTGAACTTGAACTTGACCTTGACTTTGACCTTGAACTTGAACTTGAACTTGACCTTGACCTTGACCTTGACCTTGAACTTGACCTTGACCTTGAACTTGAACTTGACCAACAACGGGAGACCAGATTTGCTCAGAGCACCGGAGGTCCAGAGGCAGGGCCGTGTATCTCCCCTTCCCTTTGTGATCATTGCAAAGACATTCCTAGCTGATAGCGGGAGTGCCCATGAAGAAGCAAGCAGTGGGAGTGTGTTTGACACGACTGTGTGCCTCAACTCCACAAGGGGCCTTTCCTCTCGAAGTAGGCCCCATGTCCCCTTGGGGAGGGTGTCATGCCTCTTTTCTCCACACTGCCAAAGGGTGGAGCAAAGCTCGCTCTGTCAGAGGTACAAAAACAGCAATTGAATGGATTTTCAAGCTCTTGCTAGGCTGCACCCTTTCAGGGCCCACTTTACTGAAACAGGTGCTCTGTGGCCCCCGGTTGGGTATGCAGGTTCACAAACAGGGTGAGATCCTGTCCAAGCCAACAATTTTCCTGAAAGACCTAGGCTCACTAAAGCTCTCCTCCAGAGCAAAGGGGATAGAGGAGATGTATGGAGGAGTCTTTGCCTTTCCCTGTGAGTGTGGGGCTACTCCCTACGGCCCCAAGCTCAGGGATAACTGCCTCTAAGAAAGGAATGGCAAGAAGCGCTAATCTTGGAGGTTGGGACAGGGAGTTCGCAGCATGTGGGGAAAGAAAGACTTCTTCGGGGAAGAAGAGGCAACCACCGGGGGTGTGTTCGCAAGCCTCTATTTGGAAGGAACACGTTTGCTTATACAACTCAAGACCTCCAGATCTGCTCAGAGGACTGAAGTTCCAGAGACAGGGCCATGTATCTCCCCTTCCCTTTGAGATCCTTGCCAAGACATTCCTAGCAGATTGTCGGAGTGCCCATGAAGAAGCAAGCAGCGGGAGTGTGCTTGACATCACTGGCTGCCTACCTGGGCTCAGCTCCTCAAGGGGCCTTTCTCTCCTGGTAGGCCCTATGTCCCCTTTGGGAGAGGGTTGTGCCCTCTTCCCTCCACACTGCCAAAGGGTGGAGGTGGAGCAAACTCGTTCTCTCCGAGGTAAAAGAAAGACAAATTGGATGGATCTTTAAGCTCTTGCTATGCTGCACCCCTCCAGGACCCACTCGAGCAAAACAGGTGCCCTGTGGCCCCTAGGTCGGGTATGCAGGTTCACACACCGGGTGTGATCCCGTCAAAGCCAAGAATTTTCCTGACAGACCTAGGCTCACTAGAGCTCTCCTCCAGAGGAAAGGGGACAGAAAAGATGTGTGTGTGGAGGTGGCTCTGCCTTTCCAGGTCCCAATCTCAGGGATAACTGCCCCTAAGAAAGGAACTGCTGCTGCTGCTGCTGCTGCTGCTGCTGCTGCTGCTGCTGCTGCTGCTGCTGCTGCTAAGTTGGTTCAGTCGTGTTCGACTCTGTGCGACGCCATAGACGGTAGCCCACTAGGCTCCCCCGTCCCTGGGATTCTCCAGGCAAGAACAGTAAGTGGGTTGCCATTGCCTTCTCCAATGCATGAAAGTGAAAATGAAAGTGCAGTCGCTCAGTCGTGTCCGACCCTCAGCGACCCCATGGACTGCAGCCTACCAGGCTTCTCTGTCCATAGGATTTTCTGAAAGGAACTGCAAGAAGCACTTTTCCAGGAGGCTGGGAAAGGGAGTTTGCAGGATGTGGGGAAAGAGAGCCTCCTTCGGGGAAGAATAGGCGGCCACTTGTTTTGTGTTGCAAACCTCTATTTGGAAGGAACAGGTTAGCTTATACAAAGGGAGACCTCCAGATCTGCTCAGAGGACCGAAGTTGCAGAGGCAGGTCGGTGTATCTTCCCTTCACTTTGCGATCCTTGCAAAGACATTCCTTGCTGCTAGATGACTCAGCAAGGGCCTTTGAGACTGTTGTTTTCTTTCCTAGGTTCAAAGATTCCTTCAGTTCCTAATATAGATATCCTAGAAATGATATGACATCCGTGAAAATCTGATATGTCCTGGTCAAATGCTGTCAGTTATCATTCTAGTTATCATATTAAAGCATTTCAAGTCGCAGCAGTGACCAGATGACATTGTCAATTTCTATTTCGTCAGGTTTTAACCATGTCCTCTGTGGTTTCACACTGATGCCTTTGCAGAAATACTGCTACTTCAAGATACATGGAAAATACTTTTTTTAAGCTTACTGATAATTTGTTTGTTTGTTTGCTTGTCTTCTGGTAAGCTGCTACCAGATGGAATTTAGTCTCCTCTCTAGGTTAAGAGAACTAAGTTTTCTTAGAATGCAATTTTTGATCACAGACTATGAGTTTCTCTACCTTTCATTGATTTATAATTGTTTTCATCATCTGTTTTTTTACTTCGGTAAAGTAAATAAGCCTTATTTAAGATTTTGGTACATGTAGGATGGACTAAGCTTTCCCCACTCTTGCAAGTTCCCTTAACC
Source organism: Ovis canadensis (assembly GCF_042477335.2). NCBI lineage: Eukaryota > Metazoa > Chordata > Mammalia > Artiodactyla > Bovidae > Ovis > Ovis canadensis. The sequence goes on along the minus strand of NC_091258.1, from coordinate 2,502,306 downwards.
CTTCAGATTCTTCTCGTGGGACCAAGATCTCACTTTCCTCCAGAGGGACAATCCAAGATTTTTATCAGTTGATCTGCCCCTGACATCAGAGTCAAGTTGAGCACGAGTTGGCCTATAATTTAGGCATGAAACTATGACTACATAAAGAAAAGGTGACTTTATGATTCAGGGATGGCCATGATATGCCTTGCACTTCAGAGAAAATGGGTTAAAATGATTTTTTTTTCCTTCAAAACTGCACACCCAGTTCTTTCAGCATATGCAATTGAAAACATCTAGTCATTAGGTCAGTTTTCATTCCAATCCCAAAGAAAGGCAATGACAAACACTATTCAAGCTGCTGCACAATTGCACTCATCTCACACACTAGTAAAGTAATGCTCAAAATTCTCCAAGTTCACATGAACTGTGAACTTCCAGATGTTCAAGAGGGATTTAAAAAATGCAGAGAAACCAGAGATCAAATTGCCAACATCCACTGGATCATTGAAAAAGCAAGAGAGTTCCGGAAAAAAAAAAACCATCTATTTCTGCTTTATTGACAATGCCAAAGCCTTTGACTGTGTGGATCACAAGAAACTGGGAAAAATTCTGAAAGAGATGGGAATACCAGACCACCTGACCTGTCTCTTGAGAAACCTGTATGCAGGTCAGGAAGAAACAGTTCGAACTGGACATGGAACAACAGACTGGTTCTACATAGAAAAAGGAACATGTCAAGGCTGTATATTGTCACCCTGCTTATTTAACTTATATGCAGAGTACAGCATGAGAAACACTGGGCTGGAGGAAGCACACGCTGGAATCAAGGTTGCTGGGAGAAATATCAATAATCTCAGATATTCAGATGACACCACCCTTATGGCAGAAAGTGAAGAAGAGCTAAAGAGTCTCCTGATGAAAGTGAAAGAGGAGAGTGAAAAAGTTAGCTTAAAGCTCAGCATTCAGAAAACTACAATCATTGCATCCAGTCTCATCACTTCATGGCAAATAGATGGGAAAACATTGGAAACAGCAGCAGACTATTTTGGGGGGCTTGGAAATCACTGCAGGTGATGGCTGCCTCCATGAACTTAAAACATATTTATGACTTGGAAGAAAAGTGATGACCAAACTAGACAGCATATTAAAAAGCCGAGACGTTGCTTTGCCAACAAAGACCCATCCGGTCAAGGCTATGGTTTTTCCATATGTCATGGATGGATATGAAAGATGTACTATAAAGAAAGTGACAGCTGAAAATTTGATGCTTTTGAACAGTGGTGTTGGAGAAGATGCTTGTAGGTCGCTTAGACTACAAGGAGACGCAACCACTCCATCCTAAAGGAAATCAGGTCTGAATATCCATTGGAAGGACTAATACTGAACCTGAAACTCCAATACTTTGGCCACTTGATGTGAAGAGCTGACTCACTTGGAAGTTGCTTTGATTTGCCTATGAGTGTGGGAGCCCTCCCTGGGCAAAGGGCCTCAGGGGTCATTGCCACTGAATCATGACATCCAAGCAAGCGCATTCCAGCTGTGTGACATGCAGGAAGCAGGAGACTGGGAAAACTGTCTTCCTTAGAGGAAGGAAAGTCATCCACAGAGAGTGTGTTTTCAGGCCTCTCTTTGCAGCAAGTGTTTTGCTTCTCAGACATCAGAGCTGCAGGCTTGCTCTGAGGGCCTCAATTCCAGAGTCAGGGCTGTGTGTCTCACTGCACTTTCCAAGCATTGCAGACACATTCCTAGGTTGGAGCAGTGCTTCCCATGAGAAAGAAGCCTCGGGAGTGTGTCTGAGCGGGCTGAGTGCCATGCTAGGGTCACCTAGTCGAGGGCACCTTGCACATCCAATGGGCCCCAGGCGAGTAGCTATGGACCGGCCCCTCGGTTGAGATATCCCAAAGCAGGGAACAAAGCTAGCTCTGTCTGTCAGAAGGAGGAAAACAGCAATGGGATGGATTTTCAAGCAGTTGCTCAGTCACACCACGTGAGGGCTCCGCGGGAAAGAAATGCGAATTTTGGCCTCTAGGCCCAGTATCCAGATGTGTGCACAGGATATTTTCCCCACAGGATCCAAGAATGTTCCAGACAGACCTAAGCTCACTAGCTCTCTCCTGCAGAGGAAATGAAATATTGTTGCTGAACCACGAAAAGATGCTGGGATTCTTGGCTTATGGAGGAGAAGAATTCAATCCAGGGCCCAAGACGAGGCTTGATTGCTCAGAGCTTTTGTGCAATCGAGTCTTATTCAAGTAGAAAGGAGATAGAGAAAGCTTCTGACAGAGACATCACAAGGGGCAGAAAGTGTACCCCCTTGCTAGTGTTAGTAATGGAGTTATATACTCTCCAATAAGTTATTACAACGAACAAAAGAATGTCTGGAGGTTGTAAAGACTCACTAGACCTACTCCCATCATTTACATTTTAAGATAACAGGATTAGCCAGAAGGTTTTTCCAGAGACCGTCCTCAAGAAGGATGCATGATTGTTATGTAATCCGAAGGAATGTAGAGGGAAAAAAGTGTGCCCTTTCTTCCTCCTTGAGAATTCTAGACCCCTCTCTCCTTGGGGACCCTGGAACTTCTTATAAACCTGCCTTGGCAATGACTCTCTCCGAAACATGATTGAACAGCCATTTGGAGCTTCCTTTGACTTTCCCTGGGAGGGAGGGAGCCCTCCCTGAGCACAGGGCCTCAGGGGCCATGGCCAATGAAAACTAATCTCCCAGTAAGTGCTTTTCAGCCCTGTGTGACTCTCAGCCCACAGGAGGCTGAGAAAACTCTCTTCCTTGGAGGAAGGAAAGGCAGCCCAAGAGTGTGTTTTCAGGCCTGTATCTTGCAGCAAGTGTTTGGCTTGTTAGACATAAGACCTGCAGGCCTGCTCCAACAGACTCCATTCCAGAATCAGGGCCTTGTGTCTCCCTGCAGTTTCCTGGCCTCGCAAACACATTCCTAGGGGAGAGCAGTCCTGCCCATGGGGAAGCAGGCTGCGGGAGTGTGTCTGAGGGGGCCAGGTGCCATGCTGGGGTCACCTGGTCGAGGGCACCTTGCACCTCCAATGGACCCCAGGCAAGGAGTTGCAGGCCACCACCTTGCTTCTGAAATCCCAAAGTGGGGAGCAAAGCTCGCTCTGTCAGAGGGAAGAAAACAGCAACAGGATGGATTTTCAAGCAGTTGCTAGGCTGTACTGCGTTAGGGCTCCAAGGAAGAAAAATGCAGATGTTAGCCCCTACGACTGGTATCCAGGTGGGCTCCCAGGATGATTTCCCCGCAGGATCCAAGAACGTTCCAGACAGACCTGGGCTCACTAGCTCCCTCCTGCAGAGGAAACATGATAGAACAGCTGTTTGGAGGTTGCTTTGACTTCCCCTGGGAGGGTAGGATCCCTCCCTGGGTGCAGGGCCTCAGGGGCCATTGCCGCTGAGAAATGCCCTCTAAGCCAGACCTTTCCAGCCTTGTATGACTCAGCACGGAGGAGACTGGAAAAGCTATCTTCCTTGGAGGAAGGAAAGGCAGCCCCAGAGAGTGTGTTTTCACACCTGTATCTCGCAGCAAGCGTTTGCCGTCTCAGACGTCAGACCTCCAGGCCTGCTCCAACGGCCTCAGTTCCAGAGTCAGGGCCGTGTGTCTCCCTGCATTTTCTGAGCCTTGGGAACACATTCCTAGGTCAGAACAGTCCTGCCCATGGGGAAGGAGGCTGCGGGAGTGTGTCTGAGGGGGTCGGGTGCCATGCTGGGGTCCAGTAGACCTGGTACCTCCAATAGACCCCAGGACAACAGCGGTGGGGCTCCCCCTGGCTTCCGAAATGCCAAAGCGAGAAGCAAAGCTAGCTCTATCAGAAGGAAGAAAAGAGCAATTAGATGGATGTTCAGGCTGTTGCTGGGCCGCACCACTTCAGGTTACCCCCCGAGAGGAGCAGGCGCCCTGTGGCCCCTCGGTCCCATATGCAGGTTAACACACAGGATGTGTCCCCATAGGAGCCAAGAATTTTCCTGACAGACCTAGGCTCACTAGAGCTCTCCTACAGGGCAAAAGGGATAGAACAGACTGTGGATGTGACTCTGCCTTTCCCAGCGAGCATGGGGCCCTCCCTACGGCCCCGGGCTCCAGGGAAAATTGTCCCTGAAAAATGACCTCCAAGAAGCGCTTTTCCAGCAGGCTGGGATGCAGAGTTCACAGGATGTGGGGAAAGTGATCGTCCTTCAGGGAAGAAGAGGCAGCCACCCAGTGTGTGTTTGCAAGCCTGTATTTGGAAGAAACTGGTTTGCTTCTTCAAGGGGAGACCTCCAGGTCTGCTCAGAGGACCGAAATTCCAGAGGCAGCACCATGCATCTCCCCTGTCCTTTCTGAGCCTTGGAAAGACATTCCTAGCTTATAGCGGTATTGCTCATGAAGAAGCAGGATGCAGGAATGTGTCAGACATGACTGGGTGCCTTCCTGGGTTCAGCTCCGTGAGGGGCCTTTCCACTCAAAGTAGGTCCCATGCCTCCTTGGGGAGGAAGTGGGGCCCGCTTGCCTCCAAATTGCCAAAGGCTGGAACAAAGCTAGTTCTATCAGAGGTAAGAAAAGAGCAATTGGATGGATGTGGAAGCTGTTGCTGGGCCGCACTGCTTCAGGCCCCCCACCCCTCCGGCCCCGAGAGAAACAGGCGCCCTGTGGCCCCTCGGTCCTGTATGCAGTTTCACACATAGAATGTGTCCCCATAGGAGCCAAGAATTTTCCTGACAGACCTAGGCTCACTAGAGCTCTCCTACAGAGCAAAGGGGATGGGACAGATGTGTGGCTGTGGCTCTGCCTTTCCCTGGGAGTGTGGAGCCACTCCCTATGGCCCCGGGCTCCAGGGGAAATTGCCCCTGAATAATGACCTCCAAGAAGCGCTTTTCCAACTGGCTGAGACGTGGAGTTCTCAGGATGCAGAGAAAGCGAGTGTCCCTTCAGGGAAGCAAAGGCAGTCACCTGTTATCATTACTTACTAGAATAGTAGGTACCTTCTCTGGTTGGGCAGAGGCCTTCCCTACCTGATCTGAAAAAGAAAATGAAGTAGCTCGCTGATTTGAGAAATAATTCCCAGACTTGGGTTTCCAACCAGTATAGAATCCGACAATGGCCCTGTCTTTGTAGCCGCGTTAATTAACAGGTATGTGAAGCTCTAAATATCAGTGGAAATTACATACAGCATATAGGCCCCAGTGTTCTGGAATGGTGGAAAGAAACAACCAAACTCTTGAAGAGACTCTTTCAAAATGGATCATAGAGACTGACTGTACATGGATGGGCTTACTTCTGGCAGACTTACTCATATTACGGGTAACTGCACGTTCCCATTGTTGTTGTCCTTATGAAATTTTCTATGGGAGAACCCCCCACCCCAAATGAGGCAGGTGTTAGCAGATTTGCCACAAGTAAGGAGGTGGGATTTCACAGCAGCTGGAACAATTAGGTAAGGTAATAAATCAGGTAACTAAGTTTGTGTAAAAAAAAATATCATTCCCCCTTGAGGAACAGATTCATGAATTTGTGCTCAGTGATCAGGTGTGGCTCAATGACTGGAAACACAATTCCTTGGCCTGACATCGGAAAGGTCCTTATACTGTTGTTTTAGCCACAATTCTGAAAGAGAAGGGAATACTAGACCACCTAACCTGCCTCTTGAGAAATCTGTATGACGGTCAGGAAGCAACAGTTAGAGCAGGACATGGAACAACATACTGGTTCCAAAAAGGAAAAGGAGTATGTCAAGGCTGTATATTGTCACCCTGTTTATTTAGCTTATATGCAGACTACATCATGAAAAATGCTGGGATGGAAGATACCTGAGCTGGAATCAAGATTGCCGGAAGAAATAGCAATAAACTTAGATATGCAGATGTCACCACCATTATGGCAGAATGGGAAGAGGAACGCGTATGTCGGGGAACTTCTTGAGTTGCAGCAAAGGTGTGAAGGACCCTTTCGAAGTTCCAGAGGTTAGGTGTGGTTAGTCTCGAGATGCCTCAGCAGAAATGGGCCTCATGGCGCCTGGAATGGAGAGGCTTCTAGATATTCCCCAGTTTCAGCAGGTGCTCTCAAGTTACCACGGGGACTTCAGGGACCCGCTCTGGCGGCCTCAGGAAAGGCCAGTCATCATGCGTGTTGCTAGGGGGCCTCTCGTGATTCCTCTCCCGTCGGTGCCGGGGCCTAAGACGTTGTGTGGAGTCGGGGCCGGAACCTGAGGATTCCTCACCAATGCCGACATGGATCTTGGGGTAATTATGGAGTCTCCCCAGGGGAGTCAGTCCTCGTCTCGAGAGGGGGCATGCAGGTGCGCTTTCCTCCTGATCTGTAGCAGCAGTGTCACGCTTCCCATCTCGTGAGTCATGGGATCTGTGGCATTTCCCTCCAGGATTTTCCACGAGTCTTTCCCACGAGGCTTTCCCACAGGGCTGTCCCACGAGGCTTTCGCACAGGGCTGTCTCACGTGCCACCTTGGTGGCAGTCGATCCTTGGCGTGAAAGTCGAGGCAGTGCAGGGAAAACAGGTTCCTCTGGAATGGACTGAGACATCTGGGGGACTCTTGGAATGGTGGAACGACGCTGGCGTACCTCTCGCCTTTCCTGTGGAGAGCGCCTCCTCTTGAGATGCGACGGGAACGCCCAGAATTCTTTCCCGGCCACCAGCGAAAGGATCCCTCATCACGAGCTACGAGCGGAAATGGGGCTCTTCTGGATGTGGGCCGGACCCTCGTGCTTCCTCTCGAGTGGAGACGGGTATGTCAGGCAACTTCTTGAGTTGCAGCAAGGGTGTGAAGGGCCTTTTGGAAGTTACAGACTGTAGGTTTGATTAGCTTCGAGAAGCCTCAACGGAAATGGGCCTCATCTCGCCTGGAGGGCAAAACCTCCTGGATTTTCTCGAGTTGCGGCAGGTGCTCTCGACTTACGACGGGGACCTCAGGGACCCTCTCTGGTGGCCTCAGGAAAGGCCAATCCCCATGCGAGTTGCTCGGGGGCCTCTAGGCATTCCTCTCCTTTCGATGCCGGGGCCTAAGACCTTGTGTGGAGTCGGGGCCAGAACCTGAGGATTCCTCTCCAGGGCTGACATGGATCTTGGGGTACTTCTGGAGTCTCCCCAGGGGAGTAAGTCCTCGTCTCGAATGGGGGCATGCACGTGCGCTTTCCTCCAGAGCAGTAGCAGCAGTGTCACCCTTCCTGTCGCGTGGATCAAGTAATCTGTGGCTTTCCCACGAGGCTTTCCCACAGGGCTGTCCCACGTGCCACCGTGGTGGGAGTCGATCCTCGGCGTGAAACTCGAGGCAGTGCAGGGAAAACAGGTTCCGCTGGAATGGACTGAGACATCTGGGGGACTCTGGGAATGGCGCAAAGACCCTGGAGTTCCTCTCGCCTTTCCTGTGGCGAGCGCCTCCTCTTGACATGCGCCAGGAACACCCAGAAATCTTTCCCGGGCAAGCAGCGAAAGGATCCCTCATCTCGAGCTACGAGGCGGAAACGGGGCTCCCCTGGATGTGTGCGGGACCCCACGTGCTTCCTCTCGAGTGGAGACGGGTATGTCCGGGAACTTCTTGAGTTGCAGCAAGGGTGTGAAGGATCCTTTGGAAGTTCCAGTGGTTAGATGTGATTGGCCTCGAGAAGCCTCAGCGGAAATGGGCCTCATCTGGCCTGGAGGGCCAAACATCCTGGATTTTCTCGAGTTGCGGCAGGTGCTCTCGACTTTCGACGGGGACCTCAGGGACCCGCTCTGGTGGCCTCAGGAAAGGCCAGTCCCCATGCGAGTTCCTCGGGGGCCTCTCGGGATTCCTCTCCCGTCGATGCCGGGGCCTAAGACCTTGTGTGGAGTCGGGGCCGGAACCTGAGGATTCCTCTCCAGTGCTGACATGGATCTTGGGGTACTTCTGGAGTCTCCCCAGGGGAGTCAGTCCTCGTCTCGAATGCGGGCATGCACTTGCGCTTTCCTCCAGAGCGGTAGCAGCAGTGTCACGCAGTCCGCCGCGTGGATCAAAGGATCTATGGTTTTCCCTCGAGTCTTTCCCACGAGGCTTTCCCACGAGGCTTTCCCACAGGGCTGTCCCACGTGCACACGTGGTGGGAATCGATCCTCGGCTTGAACGTCAAGGCAGTGCAGGGAAAACAGGTTCCTCTGGAATGGACTGACACATCTGGGGGACTCTTGGAATGGTGGCACGACCCTGGAGTTCCTCTCGCCTTTCCTGTGGAGAGCGCCTCCTCTTGAGATGCGACGGGAACGGCGGGAATTCTTTCCCTACGAAACAGGGAAAGGATCCCTCATCTCGAGCTAGGAGGCGGAAACGGGTCTCCCCTGGATGTGTGCGGGACACCACGTGCTTCCTCTCGAGTGCACACGGGTATGTCGGGGAACTTCTTGAGTTGCAGCAAGGGTGTGAAGGACCCTTTGGAAGTTCCAGTGGTTAGATGTGATTGGCCTCGAGAAGCCTCAGCGGAAATGGGCCTCATCTCGCCTGGAGGGCAAAACCTCCTGGATTTTCTCGAGTTGCGGCAGGTGCTCTCGACTTACGACGGAGACCTCAGGGACCCGCTCTGGTGGCCTCAGGAAAGGCCAGTCCCCATGCGAGTTCCTCGGGGGCCTCTCGGGATTCCTCTCCCCTCGATGCCGGGGCCTAAGACCTTGTGTGGAGTCGGGGCCGGAACCTGAGGATTCCTCTCCAGTGCTGACATGGATCTTGGGGTATTTCTGGAGTCTCCCCAGGGGAGTCAGTCCTCGTCTCGAATGTGGGCATGCACTTGCGCTTTACTGCAGAGCGGTAGCAGCAGTGTCACGCAGTCCGCCGCATGGATCAAAGGATCTATGGTTTTCCCTCGAGTCTTTCCCACGAGGCTTTCCCACAGGGCTGTCCCACGTGCACACGTGGTGGGAGTCGATCCTCGGCTTGAACGTCAAGGCAGTGCAGGGAAAACAGGTTCCTCTGGAATGGACTGACACATCTGGGGGACTCTTGGAATGGTGGCACGACCCTGGAGTTCCTCTCGCCTTTCCTGTGGAGAGCGCCTCCTCTTGAGATGCGACGGGGACGCCGCGAATTCTTTCCCTACGAAACAGGGAAAGGATCCCTCATCTCGAGCTAGGAGGCGGAAACGGGGTCCCCTGGATGTGTGCGGGACCCTCGTGCTTCCTCTCGAGTGGAGACGGGTATGTGGGGGAACTTCTTGAGTTGCAGCAAGGGTGTGAAGGACCCTTTGGAAGTTCCAGTGTTTATATGTGATTAGCCTCTAGAAGCCTCAGCGGAAATGGGCCTCATCTCGCCTGGAGGGAAAAACCTCCTGGATTTTCTCGAGTTGCGGCAGGTGCTCTCGACTTACGACGGTGACCTAAGGGACGCGCTCTGGTGGCCTCAGGACTGGCCAGTCCCCATTCCAGTGGCTCGGGAGCCTCTCGGGATTCCGCTCCCTTCGATGCCAGAGCCTAAGACCTTGTGTGGAGTCGTGTCTGGAACATGAGGTTTCCTCTCCAGTGCTGACATGGATCGTGGAGTACTTCTGGTGTTTCCCCAGGGGAGTAAGTCCCCGTCTCGAATGGGGGCATGCACGTGCGCTTTCCTCCAGAGCTGTAACAACACTGTCATGCCTCCCGGCGCGCCGATCATGGGATCTGTGGCTTTCCCACGAGGCTTTCCCACGAGGCTTTCCCACAGGACTGTCCCACGTGTCACCGTGGTGTGAGTCGATGCTCGGCGTGAAACTCGAGGCAGTGCAGGGAAAACAGGTCCCTCTGGAATGGACTGAGATATCTGGGGGACTCTGGGAACGGTGGCACGACCCTGGCGTTCCTCTCGCCTTTCCTGTGAGGAGCGCCTCCACTTGAGATGCAACGGGAACTCCCAGAATTATTTCCCGAAAAAGCTGTGAAAGGATCCCTCATCTTGAGCTACGAGGCGAACACGGGGCTCCCCTGGATGTGGGCGGGACCCTCGTGCTTCCTCTCGAGTGGAGACGGGTATGTTAGGGAACTTCTTGAGTTGCAGCAAGGGTGTGAAGGACCTTTTAGAAGTTCCAGAGGTTAGGTGTGATTAGCTTCCAGAAGCCTCAGCGGAAATGGGCCTCACTCAGCTGGAGTGCAAAACCTCCTTGATTTTCTCGAGTTGCGGCAGGTGCTCTTGACTTACGACGGGGACTTTAGGGACCCGCTCTGGTGGCCTCAATACTGGCCCGTCCCCATTCGAATTGCTCGGGGTCCTCTCGGGATTCATCTTCCGTCGATGCCGGGGCCTAAGTCCTTGTGTGGAGTCGGGGCCGGAACCTGAGGATTCCTCTCCAGTACTGACATGGATCTTGGAGTACTTTTGGAGTCTCCCCAGGGGAGTCAGTCTTCGTCTCGAATGGGGGCATGCACGTGCGCTTTCCTCCGAGCTGTAGCACCAGCGTCACGATTCCTGTCGCGTGGATCAAGGGATCTGTGGCTTTCCCTCGAGGCTTTCCCACGAGGCTTTCCCACAGGGCTGTCCCACGTGAGACCGTGGTGGGAGTCGATCCTCCTCGTTAAAGTCAAGGCAGTGCAGGGAAAACAGTATCCTCAGGAATGGACTGAGACATCTGGGGGACTCTTGGAATGGTGGCACGACGCTGGAGTTGCTCTCACCTTTCCTGTGGAGAGCCCCTACACTTGAGATGCGATGGGAACGCCAAGGAATCTCTCCTGAACAAGCAGCGAACGGATCCCTCATCTCGACCTACGAGGCGGAAACGGAGCTCTTCTGGATGTGGGTGGGACATGCGTGCTTCCTCTCGAGTGGAGAGGGGTATATAGGGGAACTTCTTGAGTTGCAGCAAGGGTGTCAAGGACCCTTTGGAAGTTCCAGAGCTTAGGTGTGATTAGCCTTGAGAAGCCTCAGCGGAAATGGGCCTCATCTCGCCTGCAGGGCAAAACCTCCTGGATTTTCTCGAGTTGCGGCAGGTGCTCTCGACTTACGACGGGGACCTCAGGGACCCGCTCTGGTGGCCTCAGGAAAGGCCAGTCCCCATGCGAGTTCCTCGGGGGCCTCTCGGGATTCCTCTCCCCTCGATGCCGGGGCCTAAGACCTTGTGTGGAGTCGGGGCCGGAACCTGGGGATTCCTCTCCAGTGCTGACATGGATCTTGGGGTACTTCTGGAGTCATCCCAGGGGAGTCATTCCTCGTCTCGAATGCTGGCATGCACTTGCTCTTTCCTCCAGAGCCGTAGGAGCAGTGTCACGCAGTCCGCCGCGTGGATCAAAGGATCTATGGTTTTCCCTCGAGTCTTTCCCACGAGGCTTTCCCACAGGTCTGTCCCACGTGCACACGTGGTGGGAGTCGATCCTCGGCTTGAACGTCAAGGCAGTTCAGGGAAAACAGGTTCCTCTGGAATGGACTGACACATCTGGGGGACTCTTGGAATGGTGGCACGACCCTGGAGTTCCTCTCGCCTTTCCTGTGGAGAGCGCCTCCTCTTGAGATGCGACGGGAACGCCGCGAATTCTTTCCCTACGAAACAGGGAAAGGATCCCTCATCTCGAGCTAGGAGGCGGAAACGGGGTCCCCTGGATGTGTGCGGGACCCTCGTGCTTCCTCTCGAGTGGAGACGGGTATGTGGGGGAACTTCTTGAGTTGCAGCAAGGGTGTGAAGGACCCTTTGGAAGTTCCAGTGGTTAGATGTGATTAGCCTCGAGAAGCCTCAGCGGAAATGGGCCTCATCTCGCCTGGAGTGCAAAACCTCCTGGATTTTCTCGAGTTGCGGCAGGTGCTCTCGACTTACGACGGGGACCTCAGGGACCCGCTCTGGTGGCCTCAGGAAAGGCCAGTCCCCATGCGAGTTCCTCGGGGTCCTCTCGGGATTCCTCTCCCGTCCATGCCGGGGCCTAAGACGTTGTGTGGAGTCGGGAACGGAACCTGAGGATTCCTCTCCAGTGCTGATATGGATCTTGGGGTACTTCTGGAGTCTCCCCAGGGGAGTCAGTCCTCGTCTCGAATGCGGGCATGCACTTGCGCTTTCCTCCAGAGCGGTAGCAGCAGTGTCACGCTGTCCGCCGCGTGGATCAAAGGATCTATGGTTTTCCCTCGAGTCTATCCCATGAGGCTTTCCCACGAGGCTTTCCCACAGGGCTGTCCCACAGGGCTGTCCCACGTGCCAGCGTGGTGGGAGTCGATCCTCGGCGTGGGAGTCGATCCTCGGCGTGAAAGCCGAGGTAGTGCAGGGCAAACAGGTTCCTCTGAATGGACTGAGACATCTGGGGGACTCTTGGAATGGTGGCATGATGCTGGAGTTCCTCTCGCCTTTCCTGTGGAGAGCGCCTCCTCTTGAGGTGAGAGGGAAACGTCGGGATTTCTTTCCGGACAAAGCAGCGAAATGTCCCTCATCTCGAGCTACGAGGCGGAAACGGGGCTCCTCTGGATGTGGATGGGATCCTCGTGCTTCTTCTAGAGTGGAGACGGGTATGTCAGGCAACTTCTTGAGTTGCAGCAAGGGTGTGAAGGACCTTTTGGAAGTTCCAGAGGCTAGACGTGATTAGCCTGGAGAAGCCTCAGCGGAAATGGGCCTCATCTCGCCTGGAGGGAAAAACCTCCTGGATTTTCTCGAGTTGCGGCAGGTGCTCTCGACTTACGACGGTGACCTAAGGGACGCGCTCTGGTGGCCTCAGGACTGGCCAGTCCCCATTCCAGTGGCTCGGGAGCCTCTCGGGATTCCGCTCCCTTCGATGCCAGAGCCTAAGACCTTGTGTGGAGTCGTGTCTGGAACATGAGGTTTCCTCTCCAGTGCTGACATGGATCGTGGAGTACTTCTGGTGTTTCCCCAGGGGAGTAAGTCCCCGTCTCGAATGGGGGCATGCACGTGCGCTTTCCTCCAGAGCTGTAACAACACTGTCATGCCTCCCGGCGCGCCGATCATGGGATCTGTGGCTTTCCCACGAGGCTTTCCCACGAGGCTTTCCCACAGGACTGTCCCACGTGTCACCGTGGTGTGAGTCGATGCTCGGCGTGAAACTCGAGGCAGTGCAGGGAAAACAGGTCCCTCTGGAATGGACTGAGATATCTGGGGGACTCTGGGAACGGTGGCACGACCCTGGCGTTCCTCTCGCCTTTCCTGTGAGGAGCGCCTCCACTTGAGATGCAACGGGAACTCCCAGAATTATTTCCCGAAAAAGCTGTGAAAGGATCCCTCATCTTGAGCTACGAGGCGAACACGGGGCTCCCCTGGATGTGGGCGGGACCCTCGTGCTTCCTCTCGAGTGGAGACGGGTATGTTAGGGAACTTCTTGAGTTGCAGCAAGGGTGTGAAGGACCTTTTAGAAGTTCCAGAGGTTAGGTGTGATTAGCTTCCAGAAGCCTCAGCGGAAATGGGCCTCACTCAGCTGGAGTGCAAAACCTCCTTGATTTTCTCGAGTTGCGGCAGGTGCTCTTGACTTACGACGGGGACTTTAGGGACCCGCTCTGGTGGCCTCAATACTGGCCCGTCCCCATTCGAATTGCTCGGGGTCCTCTCGGGATTCATCTTCCGTCGATGCCGGGGCCTAAGTCCTTGTGTGGAGTCGGGGCCGGAACCTGAGGATTCCTCTCCAGTACTGACATGGATCTTGGAGTACTTTTGGAGTCTCCCCAGGGGAGTCAGTCTTCGTCTCGAATGGGGGCATGCACGTGCGCTTTCCTCCGAGCTGTAGCACCAGCGTCACGATTCCTGTCGCGTGGATCAAGGGATCTGTGGCTTTCCCTCGAGGCTTTCCCACGAGGCTTTCCCACAGGGCTGTCCCACGTGAGACCGTGGTGGGAGTCGATCCTCCTCGTTAAAGTCAAGGCAGTGCAGGGAAAACAGTATCCTCAGGAATGGACTGAGACATCTGGGGGACTCTTGGAATGGTGGCACGACGCTGGAGTTGCTCTCACCTTTCCTGTGGAGAGCCCCTACACTTGAGATGCGATGGGAACGCCAAGGAATCTCTCCTGAACAAGCAGCGAACGGATCCCTCATCTCGACCTACGAGGCGGAAACGGAGCTCTTCTGGATGTGGGTGGGACATGCGTGCTTCCTCTCGAGTGGAGAGGGGTATATAGGGGAACTTCTTGAGTTGCAGCAAGGGTGTCAAGGACCCTTTGGAAGTTCCAGAGCTTAGGTGTGATTAGCCTTGAGAAGCCTCAGCGGAAATGGGCCTCATCTCGCCTGCAGGGCAAAACCTCCTGGATTTTCTCGAGTTGCGGCAGGTGCTCTCGACTTACGACGGGGACCTCAGGGACCCGCTCTGGTGGCCTCAGGAAAGGCCAGTCCCCATGCGAGGTCCTCGGGGGCCTCTCGGGATTCCTCTCCCCTCGATGCCGGGGCCTAAGACCTTGTGTGGAGTCGGGGCCGGAACCTGGGGATTCCTCTCCAGTGCTGACATGGATCTTGGGGTACTTCTGGAGTCATCCCAGGGGAGTCATTCCTCGTCTCGAATGCTGGCATGCACTTGCTCTTTCCTCCAGAGCCGTAGCAGCAGTGTCACGCAGTCCGCCGCGTGGATCAAAGGATCTATGGTTTTCCCTCGAGTCTTTCCCACGAGGCTTTCCCACAGGTCTGTCCCACGTGCACACGTGGTGGGAGTCGATCCTCGGCTTGAACGTCAAGGCAGTTCAGGGAAAACAGGTTCCTCTGGAATGGAGTGACACATCTGGGGTACTCTTGGAATGGTGGCACGACCCTGGAGTTCCTCTCGCCTTTCCTGTGGAGAGCGCCTCCTCTTGAGATGCGACGGGAACGCCGCGAATTCTTTCCCTACGAAACAGGGAAAGGATCCCTCATCTCGAGCTAGGAGGCGGAAACGGGGTCCCCTGGATGTGTGCGGGACCCTCGTGCTTCCTCTCGAGTGGAGACGGGTATGTGGGGGAACTTCTTGAGTTGCAGCAAGGGTGTGAAGGACCCTTTGGAAGTTCCAGTGGTTAGATGTGATTAGCCTCGAGAAGCCTCAGCGGAAATGGGCCTCATCTCGCCTGGAGTGCAAAACCTCCTGGATTTTCTCGAGTTGCGGCAGGTGCTCTCGACTTACGACGGGGACCTCAGGGACCCGCTCTGGTGGCCTCAGGAAAGGCCAGTCCCCATGCGAGTTCCTCGGGGTCCTCTCGGGATTCCTCTCCCGTCCATGCCGGGGCCTAAGACGTTGTGTGGAGTCGGGAACGGAACCTGAGGATTCCTCTCCAGTGCTGATATGGATCTTGGGGTACTTCTGGAGTCTCCCCAGGGGAGTCAGTCCTCGTCTCGAATGCGGGCATGCACTTGCGCTTTCCTCCAGAGCGGTAGCAGCAGTGTCACGCTGTCCGCCGCGTGGATCAAAGGATCTATGGTTTTCCCTCGAGTCTATCCCATGAGGCTTTCCCACGAGGCTTTCCCACAGGGCTGTCCCACAGGGCTGTCCCACGTGCCAGCGTGGTGGGAGTCGATCCTCGGCGTGGGAGTCGATCCTCGGCGTGAAAGCCGAGGTAGTGCAGGGCAAACAGGTTCCTCTGAATGGACTGAGACATCTGGGGGACTCTTGGAATGGTGGCATGATGCTGGAGTTCCTCTCGCCTTTCCTGTGGAGAGCGCCTCCTCTTGAGGTGAGAGGGAAACGTCGGGATTTCTTTCCGGACAAAGCAGCGAAATGTCCCTCATCTCGAGCTACGAGGCGGAAACGGGGCTCCTCTGGATGTGGATGGGATCCTCGTGCTTCTTCTAGAGTGGAGACGGGTATGTCAGGCAACTTCTTGAGTTGCAGCAAGGGTGTGAAGGACCTTTTGGAAGTTCCAGAGGCTAGACGTGATTAGCCTGGAGAAGCCTCAGCGGAAATGGGCCTCATCTCGCCTGGAGGGAAAAACCTCCTGGATTTTCTCGAGTTGCGGCAGGTGCTCTCGACTTACGACGGTGACCTAAGGGACGCGCTCTGGTGGCCTCAGGACTGGCCAGTCCCCATTCCAGTGGCTCGGGAGCCTCTCGGGATTCCGCTCCCTTCGATGCCAGAGCCTAAGACCTTGTGTGGAGTCGTGTCTGGAACATGAGGTTTCCTCTCCAGTGCTGACATGGATCGTGGAGTACTTCTGGTGTTTCCCCAGGGGAGTAAGTCCCCGTCTCGAATGGGGGCATGCACGTGCGCTTTCCTCCAGAGCTGTAACAACACTGTCATGCCTCCCGGCGCGCCGATCATGGGATCTGTGGCTTTCCCACGAGGCTTTCCCACGAGGCTTTCCCACAGGACTGTCCCACGTGTCACCGTGGTGTGAGTCGATGCTCGGCGTGAAACTCGAGGCAGTGCAGGGAAAACAGGTCCCTCTGGAATGGACTGAGATATCTGGGGGACTCTGGGAACGGTGGCACGACCCTGGCGTTCCTCTCGCCTTTCCTGTGAGGAGCGCCTCCACTTGAGATGCAACGGGAACTCCCAGAATTATTTCCCGAAAAAGCTGTGAAAGGATCCCTCATCTTGAGCTACGAGGCGAACACGGGGCTCCCCTGGATGTGGGCGGGACCCTCGTGCTTCCTCTCGAGTGGAGACGGGTATGTTAGGGAACTTCTTGAGTTGCAGCAAGGGTGTGAAGGACCTTTTAGAAGTTCCAGAGGTTAGGTGTGATTAGCTTCCAGAAGCCTCAGCGGAAATGGGCCTCACTCAGCTGGAGTGCAAAACCTCCTTGATTTTCTCGAGTTGCGGCAGGTGCTCTTGACTTACGACGGGGACTTTAGGGACCCGCTCTGGTGGCCTCAATACTGGCCCGTCCCCATTCGAATTGCTCGGGGTCCTCTCGGGATTCATCTTCCGTCGATGCCGGGGCCTAAGTCCTTGTGTGGAGTCGGGGCCGGAACCTGAGGATTCCTCTCCAGTACTGACATGGATCTTGGAGTACTTTTGGAGTCTCCCCAGGGGAGTCAGTCTTCGTCTCGAATGGGGGCATGCACGTGCGCTTTCCTCCGAGCTGTAGCACCAGCGTCACGATTCCTGTCGCGTGGATCAAGGGATCTGTGGCTTTCCCTCGAGGCTTTCCCACGAGGCTTTCCCACAGGGCTGTCCCACGTGAGACCGTGGTGGGAGTCGATCCTCCTCGTTAAAGTCAAGGCAGTGCAGGGAAAACAGTATCCTCAGGAATGGACTGAGACATCTGGGGGACTCTTGGAATGGTGGCACGACGCTGGAGTTGCTCTCACCTTTCCTGTGGAGAGCCCCTACACTTGAGATGCGATGGGAACGCCAAGGAATCTCTCCTGAACAAGCAGCGAACGGATCCCTCATCTCGACCTACGAGGCGGAAACGGAGCTCTTCTGGATGTGGGTGGGACATGCGTGCTTCCTCTCGAGTGGAGAGGGGTATATAGGGGAACTTCTTGAGTTGCAGCAAGGGTGTCAAGGACCCTTTGGAAGTTCCAGAGCTTAGGTGTGATTAGCCTTGAGAAGCCTCAGCGGAAATGGGCCTCATCTCGCCTGCAGGGCAAAACCTCCTGGATTTTCTCGAGTTGCGGCAGGTGCTCTCGACTTACGACGGGGACCTCAGGGACCCGCTCTGGTGGCCTCAGGAAAGGCCAGTCCCCATGCGAGTTCCTCGGGGGCCTCTCGGGATTCCTCTCCCCTCGATGCCGGGGCCTAAGACCTTGTGTGGAGTCGGGGCCGGAACCTGGGGATTCCTCTCCAGTGCTGACATGGATCTTGGGGTACTTCTGGAGTCATCCCAGGGGAGTCATTCCTCGTCTCGAATGCTGGCATGCACTTGCTCTTTCCTCCAGAGCCGTAGCAGCAGTGTCACGCAGTCCGCCGCGTGGATCAAAGGATCTATGGTTTTCCCTCGAGTCTTTCCCACGAGGCTTTCCCACAGGTCTGTCCCACGTGCACACGTGGTGGGAGTCGATCCTCGGCTTGAACGTCAAGGCAGTTCAGGGAAAACAGGTTCCTCTGGAATGGACTGACACATCTGGGGGACTCTTGGAATGGTGGCACGACCCTGGAGTTCCTCTCGCCTTTCCTGTGGAGAGCGCCTCCTCTTGAGATGCGACGGGAACGCCGCGAATTCTTTCCCTACGAAACAGGGAAAGGATCCCTCATCTCGAGCTAGGAGGCGGAAACGGGGTCCCCTGGATGTGTGCGGGACCCTCGTGCTTCCTCTCGAGTGGAGACGGGTATGTGGGGGAACTTCTTGAGTTGCAGCAAGGGTGTGAAGGACCCTTTGGAAGTTCCAGTGGTTAGATGTGATTAGCCTCGAGAAGCCTCAGCGGAAATGGGCCTCATCTCGCCTGGAGTGCAAAACCTCCTGGATTTTCTCGAGTTGCGGCAGGTGCTCTCGACTTACGACGGGGACCTCAGGGAAATGCTCTGGTGGCCTCAGGAAAGGCCAGTCCCCATGCGAGTTCCTCGGGGTCCTCTCGGGATTCCTCTCCCGTCCATGCCGGGGCCTAAGACGTTGTGTGGAGTCGGGAACGGAACCTGAGGATTCCTCTCCAGTGCTGATATGGATCTTGGGGTACTTCTGGAGTCTCCCCAGGGGAGTCAGTCCTCGTCTCGAATGCGGGCATGCACTTGCGCTTTCCTCCAGAGCGGTAGCAGCAGTGTCACGCTGTCCGCCGCGTGGATCAAAGGATCTATGGTTTTCCCTCGAGTCTATCCCATGAGGCTTTCCCACGAGGCTTTCCCACAGGGCTGTCCCACAGGGCTGTCCCACGTGCCAGCGTGGTGGGAGTCGATCCTCGGCGTGGGAGTCGATCCTCGGCGTGAAAGCCGAGGTAGTGCAGGGCAAACAGGTTCCTCTGAATGGACTGAGACATCTGGGGGACTCTTGGAATGGTGGCATGATGCTGGAGTTCCTCTCGCCTTTCCTGTGGAGAGCGCCTCCTCTTGAGGTGAGAGGGAAACGTCGGGATTTCTTTCCGGACAAAGCAGCGAAATGTCCCTCATCTCGAGCTACGAGGCGGAAACGGGGCTCCTCTGGATGTGGATGGGATCCTCGTGCTTCTTCTAGAGTGGAGACGGGTATGTCAGGCAACTTCTTGAGTTGCAGCAAGGGTGTGAAGGACCTTTTGGAAGTTCCAGAGGCTAGACGTGATTAGCCTGGAGAAGCCTCAGCGGAAATGGGCCTCATCTCGCCTGGAGGGAAAAACCTCCTGGATTTTCTCGAGTTGCGGCAGGTGCTCTCGACTTACGACGGTGACCTAAGGGACGCGCTCTGGTGGCCTCAGGACTGGCCAGTCCCCATTCCAGTGGCTCGGGAGCCTCTCGGGATTCCGCTCCCTTCGATGCCAGAGCCTAAGACCTTGTGTGGAGTCGTGTCTGGAACATGAGGTTTCCTCTCCAGTGCTGACATGGATCGTGGAGTACTTCTGGTGTTTCCCCAGGGGAGTAAGTCCCCGTCTCGAATGGGGGCATGCACGTGCGCTTTCCTCCAGAGCTGTAACAACACTGTCATGCCTCCCGGCGCGCCGATCATGGGATCTGTGGCTTTCCCACGAGGCTTTCCCACGAGGCTTTCCCACAGGACTGTCCCACGTGTCACCGTGGTGTGAGTCGATGCTCGGCGTGAAACTCGAGGCAGTGCAGGGAAAACAGGTCCCTCTGGAATGGACTGAGATATCTGGGGGACTCTGGGAACGGTGGCACGACCCTGGCGTTCCTCTCGCCTTTCCTGTGAGGAGCGCCTCCACTTGAGATGCAACGGGAACTCCCAGAATTATTTCCCGAAAAAGCTGTGAAAGGATCCCTCATCTTGAGCTACGAGGCGGACACGGGGCTCCCCTGGATGTGGGCGGGACCCTCGTGCTTCCTCTCGAGTGGAGACGGGTATGTTAGGGAACTTCTTGAGTTGCAGCAAGGGTGTGAAGGACCTTTTAGAAGTTCCAGAGGTTAGGTGTGATTAGCTTCCAGAAGCCTCAGCGGAAATGGGCCTCACTCAGCTGGAGTGCAAAACCTCCTTGATTTTCTCGAGTTGCGGCAGGTGCTCTTGACTTACGACGGGGACTTTAGGGACCCGCTCTGGTGGCCTCAATACTGGCCCGTCCCCATTCGAATTGCTCGGGGTCCTCTCGGGATTCATCTTCCGTCGATGCCGGGGCCTAAGTCCTTGTGTGGAGTCGGGGCCGGAACCTGAGGATTCCTCTCCAGTACTGACATGGATCTTGGAGTACTTTTGGAGTCTCCCCAGGGGAGTCAGTCTTCGTCTCGAATGGGGGCATGCACGTGCGCTTTCCTCCGAGCTGTAGCACCAGCGTCACGATTCCTGTCGCGTGGATCAAGGGATCTGTGGCTTTCCCTCGAGGCTTTCCCACGAGGCTTTCCCACAGGGCTGTCCCACGTGAGACCGTGGTGGGAGTCGATCCTCCTCGTTAAAGTCAAGGCAGTGCAGGGAAAACAGTATCCTCAGGAATGGACTGAGACATCTGGGGGACTCTTGGAATGGTGGCACGACGCTGGAGTTGCTCTCACCTTTCCTGTGGAGAGCCCCTACACTTGAGATGCGATGGGAACGCCAAAGAATCTCTCCTGAACAAGCAGCGAACGGATCCCTCATCTCGACCTACGAGGCGGAAACGGAGCTCTTCTGGATGTGGGTGGGACATGCGTGCTTCCTCTCGAGTGGAGAGGGGTATATAGGGGAACTTCTTGAGTTGCAGCAAGGGTGTCAAGGACCCTTTGGAAGTTCCAGAGCTTAGGTGTGATTAGCCTTGAGAAGCCTCAGCGGAAATGGTCCTCATCTCGCCTGGAGGGCAAATCCTAATGGATTTTCTCGAGTTGCGGCAGGTGCTCTCGACATACGACGGGGACCTCTGGGACCCGCTCTGGTTGCCTCAGGAAAGGCCAGTCCCCATGCGAGTTGCACGTGGGCCTCTCGGAATACCTCTCCCTTCGATGCCAGGGCCTAATACCTTGTGTGGAGGCGGGGCCGGAACCTGAGGATTCCTCTCCAGTGCTGACATAGATCTTGGGGTAATTCTGGAGTCTCCCCAGGGGAGTAAGTCCTCGTCTCAAATGGGGGCATGCACGTGCGCTTTCCTCCAGAGCAGTAGCAGCAGTGTCATGCTTTCCATCACCTGGAACAAGGGATCTGTGGCTTTCCCTCGAGGCTTTCCTACGAGGCTGTCCCACAGGGCTGTCACACGTGCCACTGTGGTGGGAGTCAATCATCGGTGTGAAAGTCGAGGCAGTGCAGGGAAAACAGGTTCCTCTGGAATGGACTGAGACTTCTGGGGGACTCTTGGAATGGTGGCACGACGCTGGAGTTCCTCTTGCCTTTCCTGTGGAGAGCACCTCCTCTTGAGGTGAGAGTGGAACGCCGGGAATTCTTTCCCCACAAAGCAGCCAAATGTCCCTCATCTCGAGCTGCGAGGCGGAAACGGGTCTCCTCTGGATGTGGCCGGGACCCTTGTGCTTCCTCTAGAGTGGAGACGGGTATGTCAGGCAACTTCTTGAGTTACAGCAAGGGTGTGAAGGAACTTTTGGAAGTTCCAGAAGTTAGGTTTGATTAGCTTCGAGAAGCCTCAGCGGAAATGGGCTCTTCTCGCCTGGAGGGCAAAACCTCCTGGATTTTTTCGAGTTGCGGCAGGTGCTCTCGATTTACGACGGGGACCTCAGGGACTCGCTCTGGTGGCCTCAGGCAATGCCAGTCCCCATGCGAGTTGCTCGGGTGCCTCTCGGGATTCCTCTCCCTTCGATGCCGGGGCCTGAGATCTTGTGTGAAGTCGGGGCGGAACATGAGGATTCCTCCCCAGTGCTGACATGGATCTTGGGGGAACTTCTGGAGTCTCTCCAGGGGAGTAAGTCCTCGTCTCGAGAGGGGGCATGCACGTGCGCTTTACTCCAGAGCGGTAGCAGCAGTGTCACGCAGTCCGCCGCCTGGATCAAAGGATCTATGTTTTTCCCTCGAGTCTTTCCCACGAGGCTTTCCCACGAGGCTTTCCCACAGGGCATCCCACGTGCACACTGGTGGGAGTCGATCCTCGGCTTGAACATCAAGGCAGTGCAGGGAAAACAGGTTCCTCTGGAATGGACTGACACATCTGGGCGACTCTTGGAATGGTGGCACGACCCTGGAGTTCCTCTCGCCTTTCCTGTGGAGAGCGCCTCCTCTTGAGATGCGACGGGAACGCCGGGAATTCTTTCCCTATGAAACAGGGAAAGGATCCCTCATCTCGAGCTAGGAGGCAGAATCGGGGCTCCCCTGGATGTGTGCGGGACTTTTGTGTTTCCTCTCGAGTGGAGACGGGTATGTCGGGGAACTTCTTGAGTTGCAGCAAGGGTGTGAAGGACCCTTTGGAAGTTCCAGTGGTTAGATGTGATTAGCCTCGAGAAGCCTCAGCGCAAATGGGCCTCATCTCGCCTGGAGGGCAAAACCTCCTGGATTTTCTCGAGTTGCGGCAGGTGCTCTCGACTTATGACGGGGACCTCAGGGACCCGCTCTGGTGGCCTCAGGAAAGGCCAGTCCCCATGCGAGTTCCTCGGGGGCCTCTCGGGATTGCTCTCCCTTCGATGCCGGGGCCTAAGACCTTGTGTGGAGTCCGGGCCGGAACCTGAGGATTCCTCTCCAGTGCTGACATGGAACTTGGGGTATTTCTGGAGTCTCCCCAGGGGAGTCAGTCCTCGTCTCGAATGCGGGCATGCACTTGCGCTTTCCTCCAGAGCGGTAGCAGCAGTGTCACGCAGTCCGCCGCGTGGATCAAAGGATCTATGGTTTTCCCTCGAGTCTTTCCCACGAGGCTTTCCCACGAGGCTTTCCCACAGGGCTGTCCCACGTGCACACGTGGTGGGAGTCGATCCTCGGCTTGAAGGTCAAGGCAGTGCAGGGAAAACAGGTTCCTCTGGAATGGACTGACACATCTGGGGCACTCTTGGAATGGTGGCACGACCCTGGAGTTCCTCTCGCCTTTCCTGTGGAGAGCGCCTCCTCTTGGGATGCGACGGGAACGCCGGGAATTCTTTCCCTACGAAACAGGGAAAGGATCCCTCATCTCGAGCTAGGAGGCGGAAACGGGGCTCCCCTGGATGTGTGCGGGACCCTCGTGCTTCCTCTCGAGTGGAGACGGGTATGTCTGGGAACTTCTTGAGTTGCAGCAAGGGTGTGAAGGACCCTTTGGAAGTTCCAGTGGTTAGACGTGATTAGCCTCGAGAAGCCTCAGCGGAAATGGGCCTCATCTCGCCTGGAGGGCAAAACCTCCTGGATTTTCTGGAGTTGCAGCAGGTACTCTCGACGTACGACGGGGACCTCAGGGACCCGCTCTGGTGGCCTCAGGAAAAGACAGTCCCCAAGCGAGTTCCTCGGGGCCTCTCGGGATTCCTCTCCCGTCGATGCCGGGGCCTAAGACCTTGTGTGGAGTCGGGGCCGGAACCTGAGGATTCCTCTCCAGTGCTGACATATAACTTTGCATACTTCTGGAGTCTCCTCAGGGGAGTCAGTCCTCGTCTTCAGAGGGGACATGCAAATGGGCTTTCCTCCCGCTCTGGAGCAGCTATGTCACGCCTCCCGTCGGGTCGATCATGGGATGTGTGGGTTTCCCTCGAGCCTTTCCCCCGAGGCTTTCCCGCGAGGATTTCCAACAGGGCTGTCCCACGTGAGACCGTGGTGGGAGTCGATCCTCCTCGTTAAAGTCAAGGCAGTGCAGGGAAAACAGTATCCTCAGGAATGGACTGAGACATCTGGGGGACTCTTGGAATGGTGGCACGACGCTGGAGTTGCTCTCACCTTTCCTGTGGAGAGCCCCTACACTTGAGATGCGATGGGAACGCCAAGGAATCTCTCCTGAACAAGCAGCGAACGGATCCCTCATCTCGACCTACGAGGCGGAAACGGAGCTCTTCTGGATGTGGGTGGGACATGCGTGCTTCCTCTCGAGTGGAGAGGGGTATATAGGGGAACTTCTTGAGTTGCAGCAAGGGTGTCAAGGACCCTTTGGAAGTTCCAGAGCTTAGGTGTGATTAGCCTTGAGAAGCCTCAGCGGAAATGGTCCTCATCTCGCCTGGAGGGCAAATCCTAATGGATTTTCTCGAGTTGCGGCAGGTGCTCTCGACATACGACGGGGACCTCTGGGACCCGCTCTGGTTGCCTCAGGAAAGGCCAGTCCACATGCGAATTGCTCGAGGGCCTCTCTGGATTCCTCTCCCTTCAATGCCGGGGCCAAAGACCTTGTGTGGATGCGGGACCGGAACCTGAGGATTCCTCTCCAGTGCTGACATGGTTCTTGGGCTACTTCTGGAGTCTCCCCAGCGGAGTAAGTCCTCCTCTCGAAGGGGGCATGCACGTGCACTTTCCTCCAGAGGGGTAGCAGCAGTGTCATGCTTCCAGTCGCGTGGATCAAGGGATCTGTGGATTTCCCTCGACGCTTTCCCACGAGGATTTCCCACAGGGCTGTCGAACATGACACCATGGTTGGAGGCGATCCTCCGCGTGAAAGTCGAGGCAGTGCAGGGAAAACAGGTTCCTCTGGAATGGACTGAGACTTCTGGGGGACTCTTGGAATGGTGGCACGATGCTGGAGTTTCTCTCGCCTTTCCTGTGGAGAGCTCCTCCCCTTGAGATGGGACGGGAATGCCCAGAATTCTTTCCCGACAAAGCAGCGAATGTTCCCTCATATCGAGCAACGAGTCGGAAACAGGGCTCCTCTGGATGTGGCAGGGACCCTCGTACTTCCTCTAGAATGGAGTCGGGTATGTCAGGAACCTGCTTGAATTGCAGCAAGGGTGTGAAGGACCTTTTGGAAGTTCCAGAGGTTAGGTGTGATTAGCTTCGAGAAGCCTCAGCGGAAATGGGCCTCATCTCGCCTGGAGGGCAAAACCTCCTGGATTTTCTCGAGTTGCGGCACGTGCTCTTGACTTATGACGGGGACCTCAGGGACCCGCTCTGGTGGGCTCAGGAAAGGCCAGTCCGCATGCGAGTTGCTCGGGGTCCTCTCGGGATTCCTCTCTCTTCGATGCCCGGCCTAAGACCTTGTGTGGAGTCGGGCCCAGAACCTGAGGATTCCTCTGCAGTGCTGACATGGACCTTGGGGTACGTCTGGAGTCTCCCCAGGGGTTAAGTCCTCGTGTCGAATGGGGGCATGCACGTGCACTTTCCTCAGGAGCTTTAGCAGCAGTGTCAGGCTTCCCATCGCCTGGATCAAGGGATCTGTGGCTTATCCTCGAGGCTTCCCACGAGGCTTTCCCACAGGGCTGTCCCACGTGCCACCATGGTGTGAGTTGATCCTCGACGTGAAAGTCGAGGCAGTGCAGGGAAAACAGGTTCCTCTGGAAAGGACTGAAACATCTGGGGGACTCCTGGAATGGTGGTACGACGCTGGAGTTCCTCTCGCCTTTCCTGTGGAGAGCGCCTCCTCTTGAAATGAGACGGGAACGCGGGAAATTCTTTCCCGACCAAGCAGGGAAAGGATCCCTCATCACGAGCTACGAGTTGGAAACGGGGCTCCTCTCGATGTGGGCGGGACCCTCGTGTTTCCTCTAGAGTGGAGACGGGGATGTTGGGGTACTTCTTCAGTTGCAGCAAGTGTGTGAAGGACCTTTTGGAAATTCCAGAGGTTAGGTGTGAATAGTCTCGAGACGCCTCAGTGGAAATGGGCCTGATCTCGCCTGGAGGGCAAAATCTCCTGGATTTTCTCGAGTTGCAGCAGGTGCTCTCAACTTACGACGGGGACCGCAGGGACCCGCTCTGGTGGCCTCAGGAAAAGACAGTCCACATGCGAATTACTCGCGGGCCTCTCTGGATTCCTCTCCCTTCAATGCCAGGACCAAAGACCTTGTGTGGATGCGGCACCGGAACCTGAGGATTCCTCTCCAGTGCTGACATGGATCTTGGGCTAATTCTGGAGTCTCCCCAGGGGAGTAAGTCCTCCTCTCGAAGGGGGCATGCACGTGCGCTTTCCTCCATAGCGGTAGCAGGAGTGTCACGCTTCCCGATGCGTGGATCAAGGGATCTGTGGCTTTCCCTCGAGGCTTTCCCACTGGGCTTTCCCACGTGCCACCGTTGTGGGAGTCGATCCTCGGGTGAAAGTCGAGGCAGTGCAGAGAAAACATGTTCCTCTGGAATGGACTAAGGCATCTGGGGGACTCTTGGAATGGTGGCACGACGCTGGAGTTCCACTCGCCTTTCCTGTGGAGAGCGGCTCCTCTTGAGATGCGACGGGAATGCCCAGAACTCTTTCCCGACCAAGCAGCGAAAGGATCCCTTATCTCGAGTTACGAGGCGGAAACGGGGCTCCCATGGATGTGTGCGGGACCCTCGTGCTTCCTCTAGAGTGGAGACGGGTATGTGAGGGAACTTCTTGAGTTGCAGCAAGGGTGTGAAGAACCTTTTGGAAATTCCAGAGGTTAGGTGTGATTAGCCTCGAGAAGCCTCACTGGAAATGGGCCTGATCTCGCCTGGAGAGTAAAACCTCCTGGATTTTCTCGAGTTGCGGCAGGTGCACTCGACTTCCGACGGGGACCGCAGGGACCCACTCTGGTGGCCTCAGGAAAGGACAGTCCGCATGCGAGTTGCTCGGGGGCCTCTCGGGATTCCTTTCCCGTCGATGCCGGGGCCTAAGACCTTGTGTGGAGTCGGGCCCGGAACCTGAGGATTCCTCTCCAGTACTGCCATGGATCTTGGGGTACTTCTTGAGTCTCCCCAGGGGAGTAAGTCCTCGTCTGGAATGGGCGCATGCACGTGATCTTTCCTCAAGACTGTAGCAGCAGTGTCACGTTTCCCATCGCCTGGATCAAGGGATCTGTAGCTTTCCCTCGAGACTTTCCCACGAGGCTTTCCCACAGGGCTTTCCCACAGGGCTGTCCCACGTGCCACCTTGGTGTGAGTCGATCCTCTGCATGAAAGTCGAGGCAGTGCAGGGAAAACGGGTTCCGTTGGAACGAACTGAGACATCTAGGGGACTCTGGGAATGTTGGCACGACCCTGGAGTTCCTCTCCCATTTCCTGTGGAGAGCACCTCCACTTGAGATGCGACGGGAACGCCGGGAAATCTTTCCCGACCACGCAGGGAAAGGATCCCTCATCTCGAGCTGCGAGGCGGCAACGGGGCTCCTCTGGATGTTCGCGGGACCATCGTGCTTCCTCTCGAATGGAGACTGTATGTCGGGGAACTCTTGAGTGGCAGCAAGGGTGTGAAGGACTTTTTGGAGATTCCAGAGGTTAGGCGTGATTAGACTCGAGAAGCCTCAGCGGAAATGGGCCTCATCTGGCCTGGAGGGCAAATCCTCCGGAATTTCTCGTGTTGCGGTAGGTGCTCTAGACTTTGGTCGGGGACTTCAGGGACCCGCTCTGGTGGCCTCAGGAAAGGCCAGTCCCATTGCGAGTTGTTCGCGGGCCTCTCGGGATTCCTCTCCCTTCGATGCCAGAGCCTAAGACTTTGTGTGGAGTCGGGGCCCGAACCTGAGGATTCCTCTCCAGTGCTCTCATGGAACTTGCGGTACTTCGGGAGTCTCCCCAGGAGAGTAAGTTCTCGTTTCGAGAGGGTGCATGCACGTGTGCTTTCCTCCCGAGCTGTAGCACCAGTATCATGCTTTCCGTCGCGTCAGTCATGGGATCTGTGTCTTTTCCTCAAGGATTTTCCACGAAGCTTTCCCACGAGGCTTTCCCACAGGGCTGTCCCACGTGCCACTGTGGTGTGAGTTGATCCTCGGCGTGAAAGTAAAGGCAGTGCAGGGAAAACAGGTTCCTCTGGAATGGACTGAGACATCTGGGGGACTCTGGGAATGGTGGCACGACCTTGGAGTTCCTGTCGCCTTTCCTGTGGAGAGTGCCTCCTCTTGAGATACGCCGGGAAACCCAGGAATTATTTCCCGACCAAGCAGGGAAAGGATCCCCCATGTCCAGTTACAAGGCGGAAACTGGGCTCCTCTGGATGTGGGCGGGACCCTCTTGCTTCCTCTCGAGTGGAGACGGGTATGTCGGGGAACTTCTTGAGTTGCAGCAAGGGTGTGAAGGGCCTTTTGGAAGATCCAGAGGTTAGATGTGATTAGCCTCGAGAAGCCTCAGCGGAAATGGGACTCATCTCGCCTGCAGGGCAAAACCTCGTGGATTTTCTCGAGTTTTGGCAGGTGCTCTCGACTTACGACGGGGACCTCAGGGACCTGCTCTGGTGGCCTCACGAAATGCCAGTCCCCATGCAAGTGGCTCGCGGGCCTCTCGGGATTCCTCTCCCTTCGATGCCCGGGCCTAAGACCTTGTGTTGAGTCGGGGCCGGTACCTGAGGATTCCTCTCCAGTGCTGACATGGATCTTGGTGTACTTCTGGAGTCTCCCCTGGGGAGTAAGTCCTCGTCTCGAATAGGGGCATGCACGTGCGCTTTCCTCCAGAGCGGTAGCAGCAGTGTCACGCTTCCCATCACCTGGATTAAGGGATCTCTGGCTTTCCTTCGAGGCTTTCCCTCGAGGCTTTCCCACGAGGCTTTCTGACGAGGCTTTCACACAGGGATGTCCCACGTGCCACCGTGGTGGGAGTCGATCCTCGGCATGAAATTCGAGGCAGTGCAGGGAAAACAGGTTCCTCTGGAATGGACTGAGACATCCGGGGGACTCTTGGAATGGTGGCAGGACGCTGGAGTTCCTCTCGCCTTCCCTGTGGAGAACGCCTTCTCTTGAGAAGCGACGGGAACGCCGGGAATTCTTTCGCGACCAAGAAGGGAAAGGATCCCGCATCTCGAGCTGCGAGGTGGATACGGGGCTCCTCTGGATGTGAGTGGGACCCTCATGCTTCCACTAGAGTGGAGACCGGGATGTCCGGGAACTTCTTGAGTTGCAGCAAGGGTGTGAAGGACCTTTTGGAAGTTCCAGAGATTAGATGTGATTAGCCTTGAGAAGCCTCAGTGGAAATGGGCCTCATCTGACCTGGAGGGCAAAACCTCCTGGATTTTCTCGAGTTGCGGCAGGTGCTCTCGACTCACGACGGGGACCTCAGGGACCCGCTCTGGTGGCCTCAGGAAAGGCCAGTCCCCATGCGAGTTGCTCGGGGGCCTCTCGGGGTTCCTCTACCTTCGATGCCAGGGCCTAAGTCCTTGTGTGGAGTCAGGTCCGGGACCTGAGGGTTCCTCTCCAGTGCTCACATTGATCTTGGGGTACTTCTGGAGTCTCCCCAGGGGAGTAAGTCCTCGTTTCGAATGGGGGCATGCACGTGTGCTTTCCTCCAGATCGGCAGCAGCCGTGTCATGCTTCCCTTCGCCTTGATCAAGGGATCTGTGGCTTTCCCTCGAGACTTTCCCACGAGGCTTACCCACAGGGCTGTCCCACGTGCCACCATGGTGGGAGTCGATCCTCACCGTGAAAGTCGAGGCAGTGCAGGGAAAACAGGTTCCTCTGCAATGGACTGAGACTTCTGGGGGACTCTTGGAATGGTGGCACGACCCTGGAGTTCCTCTCGCCTTTCCTGTGGAGAGCGCCTCCTCTTGAGATGCGAGGGGAATGCCCAGAATTCTTTCCCGACCAAGCAGGGAATGAATCCCTCATCTCAAGCTACGAGGCGGAAACGGGGCTCCTCTCGATGTGGGCGGGACCCTCGTGCTTCCTCTATAGTGGAGACGGGTATGTCAGGGAACTTCTTGATTTGCAGCAAGGGTGTGATGGACCTTTTGGAATTCCAGAGCTTAGATGTGATTAGCATTGTGAAGCCTCTGCGAAAATGGGCCTCATCTCGCCTGGAGGGCAAAACCTCCTGGATCTTCTCGAGTTTTGGAAGGTGCTCTCGACTTACGACGGGGAACTCAGGGACACGCTCTGGTGGCCTCAGGCAAGGCCAGTTCCCATGTGAGTTCCTCCGGGCCTCTCGGGATTCCTCTTCCTTCGATGCCGGCGCCAAAGAACTTGAGTGGAGGCGGCGCCGGAAACTGAGGATTCCTCTCCAGTGCTGACATGGATCTTGGGGTACTTCTGGAGTATCCCCAGGGGAGTAAGTCCTCGTCTCGAATGGGGGCATGCACGTGCACTTTCCTCCCGATCTGTAGCAGCAGTGTCACACTTCCTGTCGCGAGGATCAAGGGATCTGTGGCTTTCCCTCGCTGCTTTCCCACGCGGCTTTCC
The DNA here is from genome assembly GCF_042477335.2 of Ovis canadensis. Classification (NCBI taxonomy): domain Eukaryota; kingdom Metazoa; phylum Chordata; class Mammalia; order Artiodactyla; family Bovidae; genus Ovis; species Ovis canadensis. Next base: position 2,472,391 of record NC_091258.1, on the reverse strand, counting down.
CACAGGGCTGTCCCACGTGCCACCTTGATGGGAGTGGATCCTCGGCGCGAAAGTCGAGACAGTGCAGGGAAAACAGGTTCTTTTGGAATAGAGTGAGATATCTGGGGGACTCTTGGCATGGTGGCATGACGCCTGAGTTCCTCTCGACTTTCCTGTCGAGAGCGGCTTCTCTTGAGATGGGACGGGAATGCCCAGAATTCTTTCCCGACAAAGCAGCGAAAGGAATCCTCATCTTGAGCTACGAGGCGGAAACGGCGCTACTTTGGATGTGGGCGGGACCCTCGTGCTTCCTCTAAAGCGGAGACAGGGATGTCGGGGAACTTCTTGAGTTGCAGCAAGGGTGTGAAGGACCTTTTGGAAGTTCCAGATGTTAGGTGTGATTAGCCTCGAGAAGCCTCAGCGGAAATGGGCCTCATCCCGCCTGGAGGGCAAAACCTCGTGGATTATCTCGAGTTGTGGCAGGTGCTCTCGACTTATGACGGGGACCTCAGAGACCCGCTCTGGTGGTCTCAGGAAAGGCCAGTCCCCAGGCGAGTTGCTCGGGGGCCTCTTGGGATTCATCTCCCTTTGATGCCGGGGCCTAAGACCTTGTGTGCAGGCGGGACTGGAACCTGAGGATTCCTCTCCAGTGCTGACATGGACCTTGGGGATACTTCTGGAGTCTCCCCAGGGGAGTAAGTCCTCATCTCGAATGGGGGCATGCACGTGCGCTTTCCTCCAGAGTGGCAGCAGCAATGTCACGCTTCCCGTCGCGTGGATCAAGGGATCTGTGGCTTTGCCTCGAGGCTTTCCCACGAGGCTTTCCCACAGGTCTGTCCCACGTGCCACCGTGGTGGGAGTCGATCCTCGGCGTGAAAGTCGAGGCAGTGCAGGGAAAACAGGTTCCGCTGGAATGGACTGAGACATCTGGGGGACTCCGGAATGGCGCAACGACCCTGGAGTTCCTCTCACCTTTCCTGTGGAGAGCGCCTCCTCTTGAGATGCACCAGGAACGCCCAGAAATCTTTCCCGGGCAAGCAGCGAAAGGATCCCTCATCTCGAGCTACGAGGCGGAAACGGGGCTCCTCTGGATGTGTGCGGGACCCTCGTGCTTCCTCTCGAGTGGAGACGGGTATGTGAGGGAACTTCTTGAGTTGCAGCAAGGGTGTGAAGAACCTTTTGGAAATTCCAGAGGTTAGGTGTGATTAGCCTCGAGAAGCCTCACTGGAAATGGGCCTGATCTCGCCTGGAGAGTAAAACCTCCTGGATTTTCTCGAGTTGCGGCAGGTGCACTCGACTTCCGACGGGGACCGCAGGGACCCACTCTGGTGGCCTCAGGAAAGGACAGTCCGCATGCGAGTTGCTCGGGGGCCTCTCGGGATTCCTTTCCCGTCGATGCCGGGGCCTAAGACCTTGTGTGGAGTCGGGCCCGGAACCTGAGGATTCCTCTCCAGTACTGCCATGGATCTTGGGGTACTTCTTGAGTCTCCCCAGGGGAGTAAGTCCTCGTCTGGAATGGGCGCATGCACGTGATCTTTCCTCAAGACTGTAGCAGCAGTGTCACGTTTCCCATCGCCTGGATCAAGGGATCTGTAGCTTTCCCTCGAGACTTTCCCACGAGGCTTTCCCACAGGGCTTTCCCACAGGGCTGTCCCACGTGCCACCTTGGTGTGAGTCGATCCTCTGCATGAAAGTCGAGGCAGTGCAGGGAAAACAGGTTCCGTTGGAACGAACTGAGACATCTAGGGGACTCTGGGAATGTTGGCACGACCCTGGAGTTCCTCTCCCATTTCCTGTGGAGAGCACCTCCACTTGAGATGCGACGGGAACGCCGGGAAATCTTTCCCGACCACGCAGGGAAAGGATCCGTCATCTCGAGCTGCGAGGCGGCAACGGGGCTCCTCTGGATGTTCGCGGGACCATCGTGCTTCCTCTCGAATGGAGACTGTATGTCGGGGAACTCTTGAGTGGCAGCAAGGGTGTGAAGGACTTTTTGGAGATTCCAGAGGTTAGGCGTGATTAGACTCGAGAAGCCTCAGCGGAAATGGGCCTCATCTGGCCTGGAGGGCAAATCCTCCGGAATTTCTCGTGTTGCGGTAGGTGCTCTAGACTTTGGTCGGGGACTTCAGGGACCCGCTCTGGTGGCCTCAGGAAAGGCCAGTCCCATTGCGAGTTGTTCGCGGGCCTCTCGGGATTCCTCTCCCTTCGATGCCAGAGCCTAAGACTTTGTGTGGAGTCGGGGCCCGAACCTGAGGATTCCTCTCCAGTGCTCTCATGGAACTTGCGGTACTTCGGGAGTCTCCCCAGGAGAGTAAGTTCTCGTTTCGAGAGGGTGCATGCACGTGTGCTTTCCTCCCGAGCTGTAGCACCAGTATCATGCTTTCCGTCGCGTCAGTCATGGGATCTGTGTCTTTTCCTCAAGGATTTTCCACGAAGCTTTCCCACGAGGCTTTCCCACAGGGCTGTCCCACGTGCCACTGTGGTGTGAGTTGATCCTCGGCGTGAAAGTAAAGGCAGTGCAGGGAAAACAGGTTCCTCTGGAATGGACTGAGACATCTGGGGGACTCTGGGAATGGTGGCACGACCTTGGAGTTCCTGTCGCCTTTCCTGTGGAGAGTGCCTCCTCTTGAGATACGCCGGGAAACCCAGGAATTATTTCCCGACCAAGCAGGGAAAGGATCCCCCATGTCCAGTTACAAGGCGGAAACTGGGCTCCTCTGGATGTGGGCGGGACCCTCTTGCTTCCTCTCGAGTGGAGACGGGTATGTCGGGGAACTTCTTGAGTTGCAGCAAGGGTGTGAAGGGCCTTTTGGAAGATCCAGAGGTTAGATGTGATTAGCCTCGAGAAGCCTCAGCGGAAATGGGACTCATCTCGCCTGCAGGGCAAAACCTCGTGGATTTTCTCGAGTTTTGGCAGGTGCTCTCGACTTACGACGGGGACCTCAGGGACCTGCTCTGGTGGCCTCACGAAATGCCAGTCCCCATGCAAGTGGCTCGCGGGCCTCTCGGGATTCCTCTCCCTTCGATGCCCGGGCCTAAGACCTTGTGTTGAGTCGGGGCCGGTACCTGAGGATTCCTCTCCAGTGCTGACATGGATCTTGGTGTACTTCTGGAGTCTCCCCTGGGGAGTAAGTCCTCGTCTCGAATAGGGGCATGCACGTGCGCTTTCCTCCAGAGCGGTAGCAGCAGTGTCACGCTTCCCATCACCTGGATTAAGGGATCTCTGGCTTTCCTTCGAGGCTTTCCCTCGAGGCTTTCCCACGAGGCTTTCTGACGAGGCTTTCACACAGGGATGTCCCACGTGCCACCGTGGTGGGAGTCGATCCTCGGCATGAAATTCGAGGCAGTGCAGGGAAAACAGGTTCCTCTGGAATGGACTGAGACATCCGGGGGACTCTTGGAATGGTGGCAGGACGCTGGAGTTCCTCTCGCCTTCCCTGTGGAGAACGCCTTCTCTTGAGAAGCGACGGGAACGCCGGGAATTCTTTCGCGACCAAGAAGGGAAAGGATCCCGCATCTCGAGCTGCGAGGTGGATACGGGGCTCCTCTGGATGTGAGTGGGACCCTCATGCTTCCACTAGAGTGGAGACCGGGATGTCCGGGAACTTCTTGAGTTGCAGCAAGGGTGTGAAGGACCTTTTGGAAGTTCCAGAGATTAGATGTGATTAGCCTTGAGAAGCCTCAGTGGAAATGGGCCTCATCTGACCTGGAGGGCAAAACCTCCTGGATTTTCTCGAGTTGCGGCAGGTGCTCTCGACTCACGACGGGGACCTCAGGGACCCGCTCTGGTGGCCTCAGGAAAGGCCAGTCCCCATGCGAGTTGCTCGGGGGCCTCTCGGGGTTCCTCTACCTTCGATGCCAGGGCCTAAGTCCTTGTGTGGAGTCAGGTCCGGGACCTGAGGGTTCCTCTCCAGTGCTCACATTGATCTTGGGGTACTTCTGGAGTCTCCCCAGGGGAGTAAGTCCTCGTTTCGAATGGGGGCATGCACGTGTGCTTTCCTCCAGATCGGCAGCAGCCGTGTCATGCTTCCCTTCGCCTTGATCAAGGGATCTGTGGCTTTCCCTCGAGACTTTCCCACGAGGCTTACCCACAGGGCTGTCCCACGTGCCACCATGGTGGGAGTCGATCCTCACCGTGAAAGTCGAGGCAGTGCAGGGAAAACAGGTTCCTCTGCAATGGACTGAGACTTCTGGGGGACTCTTGGAATGGTGGCACGACCCTGGAGTTCCTCTCGCCTTTCCTGTGGAGAGCGCCTCCTCTTGAGATGCGAGGGGAATGCCCAGAATTCTTTCCCGACCAAGCAGGGAATGAATCCCTCATCTCAAGCTACGAGGCGGAAACGGGGCTCCTCTCGATGTGGGCGGGACCCTCGTGCTTCCTCTATAGTGGAGACGGGTATGTCAGGGAACTTCTTGATTTGCAGCAAGGGTGTGATGGACCTTTTGGAATTCCAGAGCTTAGATGTGATTAGCATTGTGAAGCCTCTGCGAAAATGGGCCTCATCTCGCCTGGAGGGCAAAACCTCCTGGATCTTCTCGAGTTTTGGAAGGTGCTCTCGACTTACGACGGGGAACTCAGGGACACGCTCTGGTGGCCTCAGGCAAGGCCAGTTCCCATGTGAGTTCCTCCGGGCCTCTCGGGATTCCTCTTCCTTCGATGCCGGCGCCAAAGAACTTGAGTGGAGGCGGCGCCGGAAACTGAGGATTCCTCTCCAGTGCTGACATGGATCTTGGGGTACTTCTGGAGTATCCCCAGGGGAGTAAGTCCTCGTCTCGAATGGGGGCATGCACGTGCACTTTCCTCCCGATCTGTAGCAGCAGTGTCACACTTCCTGTCGCGAGGATCAAGGGATCTGTGGCTTTCCCTCGCTGCTTTCCCACGCGGCTTTCCCACAGGGCTGTCCCACGTGCCACCTTGATGGGAGTGGATCCTCGGCGCGAAAGTCGAGACAGTGCAGGGAAAACAGGTTCTTTTGGAATAGAGTGAGATATCTGGGGGACTCTTGGCATGGTGGCATGACGCCTGAGTTCCTCTCGACTTTCCTGTCGAGAGCGGCTTCTCTTGAGATGGGACGGGAATGCCCAGAATTCTTTCCCGACAAAGCAGCGAAAGGAATCCTCATCTTGAGCTACGAGGCGGAAACGGCGCTACTTTGGATGTGGGCGGGACCCTCGTGCTTCCTCTAAAGCGGAGACAGGGATGTCGGGGAACTTCTTGAGTTGCAGCAAGGGTGTGAAGGACCTTTTGGAAGTTCCAGATGTTAGGTGTGATTAGCCTCGAGAAGCCTCAGCGGAAATGGGCCTCATCCCGCCTGGAGGGCAAAACCTCGTGGATTATCTCGAGTTGTGGCAGGTGCTCTCGACTTATGACGGGGACCTCAGAGACCCGCTCTGGTGGTCTCAGGAAAGGCCAGTCCCCAGGCGAGTTGCTCGGGGGCCTCTTGGGATTCATCTCCCTTTGATGCCGGGGCCTAAGACCTTGTGTGCAGGCGGGACTGGAACCTGAGGATTCCTCTCCAGTGCTGACATGGACCTTGGGGATACTTCTGGAGTCTCCCCAGGGGAGTAAGTCCTCATCTCGAATGGGGGCATGCACGTGCGCTTTCCTCCAGAGTGGCAGCAGCAATGTCACGCTTCCCGTCGCGTGGATCAAGGGATCTGTGGCTTTGCCTCGAGGCTTTCCCACGAGGCTTTCCCACAGGTCTGTCCCACGTGCCACCGTGGTGGGAGTCGATCCTCGGCGTGAAAGTCGAGGCAGTGCAGGGAAAACAGGTTCCGCTGGAATGGACTGAGACATCTGGGGGACTCCGGAATGGCGCAACGACCCTGGAGTTCCTCTCACCTTTCCTGTGGAGAGCGCCTCCTCTTGAGATGCACCAGGAACGCCCAGAAATCTTTCCCGGGCAAGCAGCGAAAGGATCCCTCATCTCGAGCTACGAGGCGGAAACGGGGCTCCTCTGGATGTGTGCGGGACCCTCGTGCTTCCTCTAGAGTGGAGACGGGTATGTGAGGGAACTTCTTGAGTTGCAGCAAGGGTGTGAAGAACCTTTTGGAAATTCCAGAGGTTAGGTGTGATTAGCCTCGAGAAGCCTCACTGGAAATGGGCCTGATCTCGCCTGGAGAGTAAAACCTCCTGGATTTTCTCGAGTTGCGGCAGGTGCACTCGACTTCCGACGGGGACCGCAGGGACCCACTCTGGTGGCCTCAGGAAAGGACAGTCCGCATGCGAGTTGCTCGGGGGCCTCTCGGGATTCCTTTCCCGTCGATGCCGGGGCCTAAGACCTTGTGTGGAGTCGGGCCCGGAACCTGAGGATTCCTCTCCAGTACTGCCATGGATCTTGGGGTACTTCTTGAGTCTCCCCAGGGGAGTAAGTCCTCGTCTGGAATGGGCGCATGCACGTGATCTTTCCTCAAGACTGTAGCAGCAGTGTCACGTTTCCCATCGCCTGGATCAAGGGATCTGTAGCTTTCCCTCGAGACTTTCCCACGAGGCTTTCCCACAGGGCTTTCCCACAGGGCTGTCCCACGTGCCACCTTGGTGTGAGTCGATCCTCTGCATGAAAGTCGAGGCAGTGCAGGGAAAACAGGTTCCGTTGGAACGAACTGAGACATCTAGGGGACTCTGGGAATGTTGGCACGACCCTGGAGTTCCTCTCCCATTTCCTGTGGAGAGCACCTCCACTTGAGATGCGACGGGAACGCCGGGAAATCTTTCCCGACCACGCAGGGAAAGGATCCGTCATCTCGAGCTGCGAGGCGGCAACGGGGCTCCTCTGGATGTTCGCGGGACCATCGTGCTTCCTCTCGAATGGAGACTGTATGTCGGGGAACTCTTGAGTGGCAGCAAGGGTGTGAAGGACTTTTTGGAGATTCCAGAGGTTAGGCGTGATTAGACTCGAGAAGCCTCAGCGGAAATGGGCCTCATCTGGCCTGGAGGGCAAATCCTCCGGAATTTCTCGTGTTGCGGTAGGTGCTCTAGACTTTGGTCGGGGACTTCAGGGACCCGCTCTGGTGGCCTCAGGAAAGGCCAGTCCCATTGCGAGTTGTTCGCGGGCCTCTCGGGATTCCTCTCCCTTCGATGCCAGAGCCTAAGACTTTGTGTGGAGTCGGGGCCCGAACCTGAGGATTCCTCTCCAGTGCTCTCATGGAACTTGCGGTACTTCGGGAGTCTCCCCAGGAGAGTAAGTTCTCGTTTCGAGAGGGTGCATGCACGTGTGCTTTCCTCCCGAGCTGTAGCACCAGTATCATGCTTTCCGTCGCGTCAGTCATGGGATCTGTGTCTTTTCCTCAAGGATTTTCCACGAAGCTTTCCCACGAGGCTTTCCCACAGGGCTGTCCCACGTGCCACTGTGGTGTGAGTCGATCCTCGGCGTGAAAGTAAAGGCAGTGCAGGGAAAACAGGTTCCTCTGGAATGGACTGAGACATCTGGGGGACTCTGGGAATGGTGGCACGACCTTGGAGTTCCTGTCGCCTTTCCTGTGGAGAGTGCCTCCTCTTGAGATACGCCGGGAAACCCAGGAATTATTTCCCGACCAAGCAGGGAAAGGATCCCCCATGTCCAGTTACAAGGCAGAAACTGGGCTCCTCTGGATGTGGGCGGGACCCTCTTGCTTCCTCTCGAGTGGAGACGGGGATGTAGGAGAACTTCTTGAATTGCAGCAAGGGTGTGAAGGACCTTTTGGAAGATCCAGAGGTTAGATGTGATTAGCCTCGAGAAGCCTCAGCGGAAATGGGACTCATCTCGCCTGCAGGGCAAAACCTCGTGGATTTTCTCGAGTTTTGGCAGGTGCTCTCGACTTACGACGGGGACCTCAGGGACCTGCTCTGGTGGCCTCACGAAATGCCAGTCCCCATGCAAGTGGCTCGCGGGCCTCTCGGGATTCCTCTCCCTTCGATGCCCGGGCCTAAGACCTTGTGTTGAGTCGGGGCCGGTACCTGAGGATTCCTCTCCAGTGCTGACATGGATCTTGGTGTACTTCTGGAGTCTCCCCTGGGGAGTAACTCCTCGTCTCGAATAGGGGCATGCACGTGCACTTTCCTCCAGAGCGGTAGCAGCAGTGTCACGCTTCCCATCACCTGGATTAAGGGATCTCTGGCTTTCCTTCGAGGCTTTCCCTCGAGGCTTTCCCACGAGGCTTTCTGACGAGGCTTTCACACAGGGATGTCCCACGTGCCACCGTGGTGGGAGTCGATCCTCGGCATGAAATTCGAGGCAGTGCAGGGAAAACAGGTTCCTCTGGAACGGACTGAGACATCCGGGGGACTCTTGGAATGGTGGCAGGACGCTGGAGTTCCTCTCGCCTTCCCTGTGGAGAACGCCTTCTCTTGAGAAGTGAGGGGAACGCCGGGAATTCTTTCGCGACCAAGAAGGGAAAGGATCCCGCATCTCGAGCTACGAGGTGGATACGGGGCTCCTCTGGATGTGAGTGGGACCCTCATGCTTCCACTAGAGTGGAGACCGGGATGTCCGGGAACTTCTTGAGTTGCAGCAAGGGTGTGAAGGACCTTTTGGAAGTTCCAGAGATTAGATGTGATTAGCCTTGAGAAGCCTCAGTGGAAATGGGCCTCATCTGACCTGGAGGGCAAAACCTCCTGGATTTTCTCGAGTTGCGGCAGGTGCTCTCGACTCACGACGGGGACCTCAGGGACCCGCTCTGGTGGCCTCAGGAAAGGCCAGTCCCCATGCGAGTTGCTCGGGGGCCTCTCGGGGTTCCTCTACCTTCGATGCCAGGGCCTAAGTCCTTGTGTGGAGTCAGGTCCGGGACCTGAGGGTTCCTCTCCAGTGCTCACATTGATCTTGGGGTACTTCTGGAGTCTCCCCAGGGGAGTAAGTCCTCGTTTCGAATGGGGGCATGCACGTGTGCTTTCCTCCAGATCGGCAGCAGCCGTGTCATGCTTCCCTTCGCCTTGATCAAGGGATCTGTGGCTTTCCCTCGAGACTTTCCCACGAGGCTTACCCACAGGGCTGTCCCACGTGCCACCATGGTGGGAGTCGATCCTCACCGTGAAAGTCGAGGCAGTGCAGGGAAAACAGGTTCCTCTGCAATGGACTGAGACTTCTGGGGGACTCTTGGAATGGTGGCACGACCCTGGAGTTCCTCTCGCCTTTCCTGTGGAGAGCGCCTCCTCTTGAGATGCGAGGGGAATGCCCAGAATTCTTTCCCGACCAAGCAGGGAATGAATCCCTCATCTCAAGCTACGAGGCGGAAACGGGGCTCCTCTCGATGTGGGCGGGACCCTCGTGCTTCCTCTATAGTGGAGACGGGTATGTCAGGGAACTTCTTGATTTGCAGCAAGGGTGTGATGGACCTTTTGGAATTCCAGAGCTTAGATGTGATTAGCATTGTGAAGCCTCTGCGAAAATGGGCCTCATCTCGCCTGGAGGGCAAAACCTCCTGGATCTTCTCGAGTTTTGGAAGGTGCTCTCGACTTACGACGGGGAACTCAGGGACACGCTCTGGTGGCCTCAGGCAAGGCCAGTTCCCATGTGAGTTCCTCCGGGCCTCTCGGGATTCCTCTTCCTTCGATGCCGGCGCCAAAGAACTTGAGTGGAGGCGGCGCCGGAAACTGAGGATTCCTCTCCAGTGCTGACATGGATCTTGGGGTACTTCTGGAGTATCCCCAGGGGAGTAAGTCCTCGTCTCGAATGGGGGCATGCACGTGCACTTTCCTCCCGATCTGTAGCAGCAGTGTCACACTTCCTGTCGCGAGGATCAAGGGATCTGTGGCTTTCCCTCGCTGCTTTCCCACGCGGCTTTCCCACAGGGCTGTCCCACGTGCCACCTTGATGGGAGTGGATCCTCGGCGCGAAAGTCGAGACAGTGCAGGGAAAACAGGTTCTTTTGGAATAGAGTGAGATATCTGGGGGACTCTTGGCATGGTGGCATGACGCCTGAGTTCCTCTCGACTTTCCTGTCGAGAGCGGCTTCTCTTGAGATGGGACGGGAATGCCCAGAATTCTTTCCCGACAAAGCAGCGAAAGGAATCCTCATCTTGAGCTACGAGGCGGAAACGGCGCTACTTTGGATGTGGGCGGGACCCTCGTGCTTCCTCTAAAGCGGAGACAGGGATGTCGGGGAACTTCTTGAGTTGCAGCAAGGGTGTGAAGGACCTTTTGGAAGTTCCAGATGTTAGGTGTGATTAGCCTCGAGAAGCCTCAGCGGAAATGGGCCTCATCCCGCCTGGAGGGCAAAACCTCGTGGATTATCTCGAGTTGTGGCAGGTGCTCTCGACTTATGACGGGGACCTCAGAGACCCGCTCTGGTGGTCTCAGGAAAGGCCAGTCCCCAGGCGAGTTGCTCGGGGGCCTCTTGGGATTCATCTCCCTTTGATGCCGGGGCCTAAGACCTTGTGTGCAGGCGGGACTGGAACCTGAGGATTCCTCTCCAGTGCTGACATGGACCTTGGGGATACTTCTGGAGTCTCCCCAGGGGAGTAAGTCCTCATCTCGAATGGGGGCATGCACGTGCGCTTTCCTCCAGAGTGGCAGCAGCAATGTCACGCTTCCCGTCGCGTGGATCAAGGGATCTGTGGCTTTGCCTCGAGGCTTTCCCACGAGGCTTTCCCACAGGTCTGTCCCACGTGCCACCGTGGTGGGAGTCGATCCTCGGCGTGAAAGTCGAGGCAGTGCAGGGAAAACAGGTTCCGCTGGAATGGACTGAGACATCTGGGGGACTCCGGAATGGCGCAACGACCCTGGAGTTCCTCTCACCTTTCCTGTGGAGAGCGCCTCCTCTTGAGATGCACCAGGAACGCCCAGAAATCTTTCCCGGGCAAGCAGCGAAAGGATCCCTCATCTCGAGCTACGAGGCGGAAACGGGGCTCCTCTGGATGTGTGCGGGACCCTCGTGCTTCCTCTAGAGTGGAGACGGGTATGTGAGGGAACTTCTTGAGTTGCAGCAAGGGTGTGAAGAACCTTTTGGAAATTCCAGAGGTTAGGTGTGATTAGCCTCGAGAAGCCTCACTGGAAATGGGCCTGATCTCGCCTGGAGAGTAAAACCTCCTGGATTTTCTCGAGTTGCGGCAGGTGCACTCGACTTCCGACGGGGACCGCAGGGACCCACTCTGGTGGCCTCAGGAAAGGACAGTCCGCATGCGAGTTGCTCGGGGGCCTCTCGGGATTCCTTTCCCGTCGATGCCGGGGCCTAAGACCTTGTGTGGAGTCGGGCCCGGAACCTGAGGATTCCTCTCCAGTACTGCCATGGATCTTGGGGTACTTCTTGAGTCTCCCCAGGGGAGTAAGTCCTCGTCTGGAATGGGCGCATGCACGTGATCTTTCCTCAAGACTGTAGCAGCAGTGTCACGTTTCCCATCGCCTGGATCAAGGGATCTGTAGCTTTCCCTCGAGACTTTCCCACGAGGCTTTCCCACAGGGCTTTCCCACAGGGCTGTCCCACGTGCCACCTTGGTGTGAGTCGATCCTCTGCATGAAAGTCGAGGCAGTGCAGGGAAAACAGGTTCCGTTGGAACGAACTGAGACATCTAGGGGACTCTGGGAATGTTGGCACGACCCTGGAGTTCCTCTCCCATTTCCTGTGGAGAGCACCTCCACTTGAGATGCGACGGGAACGCCGGGAAATCTTTCCCGACCACGCAGGGAAAGGATCCGTCATCTCGAGCTGCGAGGCGGCAACGGGGCTCCTCTGGATGTTCGCGGGACCATCGTGCTTCCTCTCGAATGGAGACTGTATGTCGGGGAACTCTTGAGTGGCAGCAAGGGTGTGAAGGACTTTTTGGAGATTCCAGAGGTTAGGCGTGATTAGACTCGAGAAGCCTCAGCGGAAATGGGCCTCATCTGGCCTGGAGGGCAAATCCTCCGGAATTTCTCGTGTTGCGGTAGGTGCTCTAGACTTTGGTCGGGGACTTCAGGGACCCGCTCTGGTGGCCTCAGGAAAGGCCAGTCCCATTGCGAGTTGTTCGCGGGCCTCTCGGGATTCCTCTCCCTTCGATGCCAGAGCCTAAGACTTTGTGTGGAGTCGGGGCCCGAACCTGAGGATTCCTCTCCAGTGCTCTCATGGAACTTGCGGTACTTCGGGAGTCTCCCCAGGAGAGTAAGTTCTCGTTTCGAGAGGGTGCATGCACGTGTGCTTTCCTCCCGAGCTGTAGCACCAGTATCATGCTTTCCGTCGCGTCAGTCATGGGATCTGTGTCTTTTCCTCAAGGATTTTCCACGAAGCTTTCCCACGAGGCTTTCCCACAGGGCTGTCCCACGTGCCACTGTGGTGTGAGTCGATCCTCGGCGTGAAAGTAAAGGCAGTGCAGGGAAAACAGGTTCCTCTGGAATGGACTGAGACATCTGGGGGACTCTGGGAATGGTGGCACGACCTTGGAGTTCCTGTCGCCTTTCCTGTGGAGAGTGCCTCCTCTTGAGATACGCCGGGAAACCCAGGAATTATTTCCCGACCAAGCAGGGAAAGGATCCCCCATGTCCAGTTACAAGGCAGAAACTGGGCTCCTCTGGATGTGGGCGGGACCCTCTTGCTTCCTCTCGAGTGGAGACGGGGATGTAGGAGAACTTCTTGAATTGCAGCAAGGGTGTGAAGGACCTTTTGGAAGATCCAGAGGTTAGATGTGATTAGCCTCGAGAAGCCTCAGCGGAAATGGGACTCATCTCGCCTGCAGGGCAAAACCTCGTGGATTTTCTCGAGTTTTGGCAGGTGCTCTCGACTTACGACGGGGACCTCAGGGACCTGCTCTGGTGGCCTCACGAAATGCCAGTCCCCATGCAAGTGGCTCGCGGGCCTCTCGGGATTCCTCTCCCTTCGATGCCCGGGCCTAAGACCTTGTGTTGAGTCGGGGCCGGTACCTGAGGATTCCTCTCCAGTGCTGACATGGATCTTGGTGTACTTCTGGAGTCTCCCCTGGGGAGTAACTCCTCGTCTCGAATAGGGGCATGCACGTGCACTTTCCTCCAGAGCGGTAGCAGCAGTGTCACGCTTCCCATCACCTGGATTAAGGGATCTCTGGCTTTCCTTCGAGGCTTTCCCTCGAGGCTTTCCCACGAGGCTTTCTGACGAGGCTTTCACACAGGGATGTCCCACGTGCCACCGTGGTGGGAGTCGATCCTCGGCATGAAATTCGAGGCAGTGCAGGGAAAACAGGTTCCTCTGGAACGGACTGAGACATCCGGGGGACTCTTGGAATGGTGGCAGGACGCTGGAGTTCCTCTCGCCTTCCCTGTGGAGAACGCCTTCTCTTGAGAAGTGAGGGGAACGCCGGGAATTCTTTCGCGACCAAGAAGGGAAAGGATCCCGCATCTCGAGCTACGAGGTGGATACGGGGCTCCTCTGGATGTGAGTGGGACCCTCATGCTTCCACTAGAGTGGAGACCGGGATGTCCGGGAACTTCTTGAGTTGCAGCAAGGGTGTGAAGGACCTTTTGGAAGTTCCAGAGATTAGATGTGATTAGCCTTGAGAAGCCTCAGTGGAAATGGGCCTCATCTGACCTGGAGGGCAAAACCTCCTGGATTTTCTCGAGTTGCGGCAGGTGCTCTCGACTCACGACGGGGACCTCAGGGACCCGCTCTGGTGGCCTCAGGAAAGGCCAGTCCCCATGCGAGTTGCTCGAGGGCCTCTCGGGGTTCCTCTACCTTCGATGCCAGGGCCTAAGTCCTTGTGTGGAGTCAGGTCCGGGACCTGAGGGTTCCTCTCCAGTGCTCACATTGATCTTGGGGTACTTCTGGAGTCTCCCCAGGGGAGTAAGTCCTCGTTTCGAATGGGGGCATGCACGTGTGCTTTCCTCCAGATCGGCAGCAGCCGTGTCATGCTTCCCTTCGCCTTGATCAAGGGATCTGTGGCTTTCCCTCGAGACTTTCCCACGAGGCTTACCCACAGGGCTGTCCCACGTGCCACCATGGTGGGAGTCGATCCTCACCGTGAAAGTCGAGGCAGTGCAGGGAAAACAGGTTCCTCTGCAATGGACTGAGACTTCTGGGGGACTCTTGGAATGGTGGCACGACCCTGGAGTTCCTCTCGCCTTTCCTGTGGAGAGCGCCTCCTCTTGAGATGCGAGGGGAATGCCCAGAATTCTTTCCCGACCAAGCAGGGAAAGAATCCCTCATCTCGAGCTACGAGGCGGAAACGGGGCTCCTCTCGATGTGGGCGGGACCCTCGTGCTTCCTCTATAGTGGAGACGGGTATGTCAGGGAACTTCTTGATTTGCAGCAAGGGTGTGATGGACCTTTTGGAATTCCAGAGCTTAGATGTGATTAGCATTGTGAAGCCTCTGCGAAAATGGGCCTCATCTCGCCTGGAGGGCAAAACCTCCTGGATCTTCTCGAGTTTTGGAAGGTGCTCTCGACTTACGACGGGGAACTCAGGGACACGCTCTGGTGGCCTCAGGCAAGGCCAGTTCCCATGTGAGTTCCTCCGGGCCTCTCGGGATTCCTCTTCCTTCGATGCCGGCGCCAAAGAACTTGAGTGGAGGCGGCGCCGGAAACTGAGGATTCCTCTCCAGTGCTGACATGGATCTTGGGGTACTTCTGGAGTATCCCCAGGGGAGTAAGTCCTCGTCTCGAATGGGGGCATGCACGTGCACTTTCCTCCCGATCTGTAGCAGCAGTGTCACACTTCCTGTCGCGTGGATCAAGGGATCTGTGGCTTTCCCTCGCTGCTTTCCCACGCGGCTTTCCCACAGGGCTGTCCCACGTGCCACCTTGATGGGAGTGGATCCTCGGCGCGAAAGTCGAGACAGTGCAGGGAAAACAGGTTCTTTTGGAATAGAGTGAGATATCTGGGGGACTCTTGGCATGGTGGCATGACGCCTGAGTTCCTCTCGACTTTCCTGTCGAGAGCGGCTTCTCTTGAGATGGGACGGGAATGCCCAGAATTCTTTCCCGACAAAGCAGCGAAAGGAATCCTCATCTTGAGCTACGAGGCGGAAACGGCGCTACTTTGGATGTGGGCGGGACCCTCGTGCTTCCTCTAAAGCGGAGACAGGGATGTCGGGGAACTTCTTGAGTTGCAGCAAGGGTGTGAAGGACCTTTTGGAAGTTCCAGATGTTAGGTGTGATTAGCCTCGAGAAGCCTCAGCGGAAATGGGCCTCATCCCGCCTGGAGGGCAAAACCTCGTGGATTATCTCGAGTTGTGGCAGGTGCTCTCGACTTATGACGGGGACCTCAGAGACCCGCTCTGGTGGTCTCAGGAAAGGCCAGTCCCCAGGCGAGTTGCTCGGGGGCCTCTTGGGATTCTTCTCCCTTTGATGCCGGGGCCTGAGACCTTGTGTGCAGGCGGGACTGGAACCTGAGGATTCCTCTCCAGTGCTGACATGGACCTTGGGGATACTTCTGGAGTCTCCCCAGGGGAGTAAGTCCTCATCTCGAATGGGGGCATGCACGTGCGCTTTCCTCCAGAGTGGCAGCAGCAATGTCACGCTTCCCGTCGCGTGGATCAAGGGATCTGTGGCTTTGCCTCGAGGCTTTCCCACGAGGCTTTCCCACAGGTCTGTCCCACGTGCCACCGTGGTGGGAGTCGATCCTCGGCGTGAAAGTCGAGGCAGTGCAGGGAAAACAGGTTCCGCTGGAATGGACTGAGACATCTGGGGGACTCCGGAATGGCGCAACGACCCTGGAGTTCCTCTCACCTTTCCTGTGGAGAGCGCCTCCTCTTGAGATGCGCCAGGAACGCCCAGAAATCTTTCCCGGGCAAGCAGCGAAAGGATCCCTCATCTCGAGCTAGGAGGCGGAAACGGGGCTCCTCTGGATGTGTGCAGGACCCGCGTGCTTCCTCTCGAGTGGACACGGGTATGTCGGGGAGCTTCTTGAGTTGCAGCAAGGGTGTGAAGGACCTTTTGGAAGTTCCAGAGGTTAGGTGTGAGTAGCCTTCAAAAGGAACAGCGGAAATGGGCCTCATCTTGCCTGGAGGGCAAAACCTCCTGGATTTTCTCGAGTTGTGGCAGGTGCTCTGTACTTATGATAGGGACCTCAGGGACCTGCTCTGGTGGCCTCAGGAAAGGCCTGTCCCCATGTGAGTTGGTCGCGGGCCTCTCGGGATTCCTCTCCCTTGGATGCTGGAGCCTAAGACCTTGTGTGGAGTCGGGCCCGGAACCTGAGGATTCCTCTCCAGTGCTGACATGGATCTTGGGGTACTTCTGGAGTCTCCCCAGGGAAGTAAGTCCTCGTTTCGAATGGGGGCATGCACGTGCCCTTTCCTCCAGAGCTGTAGCAGCAGTGTCACGCTTCCTATCAACTGCATCATGGTATCTGTGGCTTTCCCTCGAGGTTTTCCCACAAGGCTTTCCCATGAGGCTTTCCCACAGGGCTGTCCCATGTGCCACCGTGGTGTGAGTCGATCTGCGGCGTGAAAGTCGAGGCAGTGGAGGGAAAACACCTTCCTCTGGAATGGACTGGGACATCTGGGGGACTCTGAGAATGGTGGCACGACCCTGGAGTTCCTCTCGCCTTTCCTGTGGAGAGCGCCTCCTCTTGAGATGCGACAGGAACGCCCAGAATTCTTTCCCGACCAAGCAGGGAAAGGATCCCTCATCTGGAACTACAATGCGGAAACGGGGCTCCTCTTGATGTGGGCGGGACCATTGTGCTTCCTCTAGAGTGGACAGGGGTAGTCGGGGAACTTCTTGAGTTGCAGCAAGGGTGTGAAGGACCTTTTGGAAGTTCCAGAGGTTAGTTGTGATTAGTGTCGAGAAGCATCGGCGGAAATGGGCCTCATTTCGCCTGGAGGGGAGTACCTCCTGGATTTTCTCGAGTTGCGGCAGGTGCTCTCGTCTTACGACGGTGACTTAAGGCACCCGCTCTGGTGGCCTCAGGACTGGCCAGTCCCCATTCGAGTTGCTCGGGGGCCGCTCGGGATTCCTCTCCCTTCGATGCCGGGGCCTAAGACCTTGTGTGGAGTCGGAGGCGGAACCTGAGCATTCCTCTCCAGTGCTGACATGGATCTTGCGGTACTTCTGGAGTCTGCCCAGGAGAGTCAGTCCTCGTCTCGAGAGGGGGCATGCACGTGCGCTTTCCTCCCGAGCTGTAGTAGCAGTGTCACGCTTCCCGTCGTGTCGATCATGGGATCTGTGGCTTTCCCTCGAGGCTTTCCCATGAGGCTTTCCCACGAGGCTTTCCCACAGGGCTGTCTCACGTGCCACCCTGGTGTGATTCGATCCTCGGCGTGAAAGTCGAGGCAGTGCAGGGAAAGGAGGTTCCTCAGGAATGGACTGGGACATCTGGGGGACTCTGGGAATGGTGGCACGACCCTGGAGTTCCTCTCGCCTTTCCTTTGGAGAGTGCCTGCTCTTGAGATGCGACGGGAACGCCGGGAATTCTTTCCCGACCAAGCAGGGAAAGGATCCCTCATCTCGAGCTACGAGGTGGAAACGGGGCTCCTCTGGATGTGGGCCGAACGCCGTGCTTTCTTTCGACTGGAGACGGGTATGTCGGGGAACTTCTTGAGTTGCAGTAAGGGTGTCAAGGACCCTTTGGAAGTTCCAGAGGTTAGATGTGATTAGCCTCGAGACGCCTCAGCCAAAATGGGCCACATCTCGCCCGGAGGGGGGAACCTCCTGGTTTTCTCGAGTTGCGGCTTGTGCTCTCGACTTACGACGGGGACCTCATGGACCCGCTCTGTTGGCCTCAGGAAAGGTCATTCCCCATGCGAGTTGCTCGGTGGCCTCTCAGGATTCCTCGCCCGTCGATGCCGGCGCCTAAGACCTTGTGTGGAGTCGGACCAGAACCTGAGGATTCCTCTCCCGTGCTCACATGGATCTTGGCGTACTTCTGGAGTCTCCCAAGGGGCGTCAGTCCTCGTCTCGAGTGGGGTCATGCAGGTGTGCTTTCCTCCTGAGCAGTAGCAGCAGTGTCTCGCTTCCCGTCTTGTGGATCAAGGGATCTGTGTCTTTCCCTCGAGGCTTTTCCATGGGCTTTCCCACAGGGCTATTCCACGTGCCACCATGCAGTGCTGGGAAAACAGGAACCTCCTTCCCCACATAGGGGGTACACTGTCCCCTTGGGCGTGTATCTCCGGGGCATTCGCGCTTGGGGGTTGCCACGGATGTTGGCCTCAGGCTCCACATGAGAAAAGCCCCTAATGGCATTAGCTGCCGGTCCAGACGCTGGCCCCTCAGGTCTCTGGCCGGAGCCTTGGGCTCCAGGCAACTCAAAGCCCTCGGGGCTGGTGCTCTGGGACTGCTGTAGGGAAAGGACGCCAGGAGCCCACGGAGGAGTTGGGGAGGCGCAGGTGGCATATGGAGGCGAGGACAGCGTGGGATCTAGGTGGAGGCGCTGGAGAGAGCGTCCGTTGTCCCGGAATGCCTCGGAGGAGCCAGCGGGGGACAGTCCAGGCCCAGGGACCTGTGGTATGTGAAAAGGTGGGAAACCCCAGAACAAGGCAGGCTGGGAAAGGGGGCGTGGGCGGCCAATTCAAAGGGACCTAGGGGGCGTTTCCTGGGCGGTGAGCTCCCTTGGCACTGCTGAGGGCCCCTGATTGATCCACCCGGGGTTGATCCCACCATCCGCTGCGAGGGAGGGCCACAAACCAAAGCCCCCGAACTGCCCACCCACCCCAACGGGGATCTTGGCGGTCCGGGGCACAGCTGTGCCCGGGAAAAGCCCACTCACTCCACGGGACTCCGTCCAGGGTCTCTGCTTGGAAAGAGGCCAGGGGCGGCCCCCTCCATCTACGCACCCAAACCCTATTGACGTCAATGGGGGTGGAGACGCCTCCCGCTCTCCAGAGTCCTGGGCTGCTGGGTCCCCGCCCACTCGGCCAGCAGTCTGCAGCGCTCCTGTGTGCCTCTCCCACCATGGCTTCGTCCAGCTCCTCCAGCACCTCAAGCGGTACGTTTGCCCTCGGTCCCTGGGGTCGGATCACGTCTCAGGGGATTTGCGGGTGGCCCGGGCAAGGGCTCTCGGCCCACGTGTCGACCCCCGCTCCCGCCCGAGAACGGCGGGGACCCATCGGCCGGGCCCGGGGTTCCCAGGCGTCAGGTGTGCCCAAAGTTGGAGGGCGTTGCATCGTTCGTTCATCTTGCTCCTTTGGCACACACATGGCTTCTCCGTTCTCTTTTCTGGGAAGACAGTGTTGTTTTAGGGGGCGTGCTGCGGGAGTCAGGGGCCGGTGGGAGCGGGTGCTGTGCTGGGATGAGGCCCTTTATCCTCACATCTTCCTGTGGGCATTGACTTTGACCTTGAACTTGAACTTGAACTTGAACTTGAACTTGACCTTGACCTTGACTTTGACCTTGACCTTGAACTTGAACTTGAACTTGACTTTGACCTTGAACTTGAACTTGAACTTGAACTTGACCTTGAACTTGAACTTGAACTTGACCTTGACTTTGACCTTGAACTTGAACTTGAACTTGACCTTGACCTTGACTTTGACCTTGAACTTGAACTTGAACTTGAACTTGACCTTGACCTTGACCTTGAACTTGAACTTGAACTTGACCTTGACTTTGACCTTGAACTTGACCTTGAACTTGAACTTGAACTTGACCTTGACTTTGACCTTGAACTTGAACTTGAACTTGAACTTGAACTTGAACTTGACCTTGACTTTGACCTTGAACTTGAACTTGAACTTGACCTTGACTTTGAACTTGAACTTGAACTTGAACTTGAACTTTGACCTTGACCTTGAACTTGAACTTGAACTTGAACTTGAACTTGACCTTGACTTTGACCTTGACCTTGAACTTGAACTTGAACTTGAACTTGAACTTGACTTTGACCTTGACTTTGACCTTGAACTTGAACTTGAACTTGAACTTGAACTTGAACTTGACTTTGACCTTGAACTTGAACTTGAACTTGAACTTGAACTTGAACTTGAAATTGACCTTGACTTTGACCTTGAACTTGAACTTGAACTTGAACTTGAACTTGACCTTGACCTTGACCTTGAACTTGAACTTGACCTTGAACTTGAACTTGAACTTGACCTTGACTTTGACCTTGAACTTGAACTTGAACTTGACCTTGACTTTGACCTTGAACTTGACCTTGAACTTGAACTTGAACTTGAACTTGACCTTGACCTTGAACTTGAACTTGAACTTGAACTTGACCTTGACTTTGACCTTGAACTTGAACTTGAACTTGAACTTGAACTTGACCTTGACTTTGACCTTGACCTTGAACTTGACCTTGACCTTGAACTTGAACTTGACCAACAACGGGAGACCAGATTTGCTCAGAGCACCGGAGGTCCAGAGGCAGGGCCGTGTATCTCCCCTTCCCTTTGTGATCATTGCAAAGACATTCCTAGCTGATAGCGGGAGTGCCCATGAAGAAGCAAGCAGTGGGAGTGTGTTTGACACGACTGTGTGCCTCAACTCCACAAGGGGCCTTTCCTCTCGAAGTAGGCCCCATGTCCCCTTGGGGAGGGTGTCATGCCTCTTTTCTCCACACTGCCAAAGGGTGGAGCAAAGCTCGCTCTGTCAGAGGTACAAAAACAGCAATTGAATGGATTTTCAAGCTCTTGCTAGGCTGCACCCTTTCAGGGCCCACTTTACTGAAACAGGTGCTCTGTGGCCCCCGGTTGGGTATGCAGGTTCACAAACAGGGTGAGATCCTGTCCAAGCCAACAATTTTCCTGAAAGACCTAGGCTCACTAAAGCTCTCCTCCAGAGCAAAGGGGATAGAGGAGATGTATGGAGGAGTCTTTGCCTTTCCCTGTGAGTGTGGGGCTACTCCCTACGGCCCCAAGCTCAGGGATAACTGCCTCTAAGAAAGGAATGGCAAGAAGCGCTAATCTTGGAGGTTGGGACAGGGAGTTCGCAGCATGTGGGGAAAGAAAGACTTCTTCGGGGAAGAAGAGGCAACCACCGGGGGTGTGTTCGCAAGCCTCTATTTGGAAGGAACACGTTTGCTTATACAACTCAAGACCTCCAGATCTGCTCAGAGGACTGAAGTTCCAGAGACAGGGCCATGTATCTCCCCTTCCCTTTGAGATCCTTGCCAAGACATTCCTAGCAGATTGTCGGAGTGCCCATGAAGAAGCAAGCAGCGGGAGTGTGCTTGACATCACTGGCTGCCTACCTGGGCTCAGCTCCTCAAGGGGCCTTTCTCTCCTGGTAGGCCCTATGTCCCCTTTGGGAGAGGGTTGTGCCCTCTTCCCTCCACACTGCCAAAGGGTGGAGGTGGAGCAAACTCGTTCTCTCCGAGGTAAAAGAAAGACAAATTGGATGGATCTTTAAGCTCTTGCTATGCTGCACCCCTCCAGGACCCACTCGAGCAAAACAGGTGCCCTGTGGCCCCTAGGTCGGGTATGCAGGTTCACACACCGGGTGTGATCCCGTCAAAGCCAAGAATTTTCCTGACAGACCTAGGCTCACTAGAGCTCTCCTCCAGAGGAAAGGGGACAGAAAAGATGTGTGTGTGGAGGTGGCTCTGCCTTTCCAGGTCCCAATCTCAGGGATAACTGCCCCTAAGAAAGGAACTGCTGCTGCTGCTGCTGCTGCTGCTGCTGCTGCTGCTGCTGCTGCTGCTGCTAAGTTGGTTCAGTCGTGTTCGACTCTGTGCGACGCCATAGACGGTAGCCCACTAGGCTCCCCCGTCCCTGGGATTCTCCAGGCAAGAACAGTAAGTGGGTTGCCATTGCCTTCTCCAATGCATGAAAGTGAAAATGAAAGTGCAGTCGCTCAGTCGTGTCCGACCCTCAGCGACCCCATGGACTGCAGCCTACCAGGCTTCTCTGTCCATAGGATTTTCTGAAAGGAACTGCAAGAAGCACTTTTCCAGGAGGCTGGGAAAGGGAGTTTGCAGGATGTGGGGAAAGAGAGCCTCCTTCGGGGAAGAATAGGCGGCCACTTGTTTTGTGTTGCAAACCTCTATTTGGAAGGAACAGGTTAGCTTATACAAAGGGAGACCTCCAGATCTGCTCAGAGGACCGAAGTTGCAGAGGCAGGTCGGTGTATCTTCCCTTCACTTTGCGATCCTTGCAAAGACATTCCTTGCTGCTAGATGACTCAGCAAGGGCCTTTGAGACTGTTGTTTTCTTTCCTAGGTTCAAAGATTCCTTCAGTTCCTAATATAGATATCCTAGAAATGATATGACATCCGTGAAAATCTGATATGTCCTGGTCAAATGCTGTCAGTTATCATTCTAGTTATCATATTAAAGCATTTCAAGTCGCAGCAGTGACCAGATGACATTGTCAATTTCTATTTCGTCAGGTTTTAACCATGTCCTCTGTGGTTTCACACTGATGCCTTTGCAGAAATACTGCTACTTCAAGATACATGGAAAATACTTTTTTTAAGCTTACTGATAATTTGTTTGTTTGTTTGCTTGTCTTCTGGTAAGCTGCTACCAGATGGAATTTAGTCTCCTCTCTAGGTTAAGAGAACTAAGTTTTCTTAGAATGCAATTTTTGATCACAGACTATGAGTTTCTCTACCTTTCATTGATTTATAATTGTTTTCATCATCTGTTTTTTTACTTCGGTAAAGTAAATAAGCCTTATTTAAGATTTTGGTACATGTAGGATGGACTAAGCTTTCCCCACTCTTGCAAGTTCCCTTAACCCTTCAGATTCTTCTCGTGGGACCAAGATCTCACTTTCCTCCAGAGGGACAATCCAAGCTTTTTATCAGTTGATCTGCCCCTGACATCAGAGTCAAGTTGAGCACGAGTTGGCCTATAATTTAGGCATGAAACTATGACTACATAAAGAAAAGGTGACTTTATGATTCAGGGATGGCCATGATATGCCTTGCACTTCAGAGAAAATGGGTTAAAATGATTTTTTTTTTCCTTCAAAACTGCACACCCAGTTCTTTCAGCATATGCAATTGAAAACATCTAGTCATTAGGTCAGTTTTCATTCCAATCCCAAAGAAAGGCAATGACAAACACTATTCAAGCTGCTGCACAATTGCACTCATCTCACACACTAGTAAAGTAATGCTCAAAATTCTCCAAGTTCACATGAACTGTGAACTTCCAGATGTTCAAGAGGGATTTAAAAAATGCAGAGAAACCAGAGATCAAATTGCCAACATCCACTGGATCATTGAAAAAGCAAGAGAGTTCCGGAAAAAAAAAACCATCTATTTCTGCTTTATTGACAATGCCAAAGCCTTTGACTGTGTGGATCACAAGAAACTGGGAAAAATTCTGAAAGAGATGGGAATACCAGACCACCTGACCTGTCTCTTGAGAAACCTGTATGCAGGTCAGGAAGAAACAGTTCGAACTGGACATGGAACAACAGACTGGTTCTACATAGGAAAAGGAACATGTCAAGGCTGTATATTGTCACCCTGCTTATTTAACTTATATGCAGAGTACAGCATGAGAAACACTGGGCTGGAGGAAGCACACGCTGGAATCAAGGTTGCTGGGAGAAATATCAATAATCTCAGATATTCAGATGACACCACCCTTATGGCAGAAAGTGAAGAAGAGCTAAAGAGTCTCCTGATGAAAGTGAAAGAGGAGAGTGAAAAAGTTAGCTTAAAGCTCAGCATTCAGAAAACTACAATCATTGCATCCAGTCTCATCACTTCATGGCAAATAGATGGGAAAACATTGGAAACAGCAGCAGACTATTTTGGGGGGCTTGGAAATCACTGCAGGTGATGGCTGCCTCCATGAACTTAAAACATATTTATGACTTGGAAGAAAAGTGATGACCAAACTAGACAGCATATTAAAAAGCCGAGACGTTGCTTTGCCAACAAAGACCCATCCGGTCAAGGCTATGGTTTTTCCATATGTCATGGATGGATATGAAAGATGTACTATAAAGAAAGTGACAGCTGAAAATTTGATGCTTTTGAACAGTGGTGTTGGAGAAGATGCTTGTAGGTCGCTTAGACTACAAGGAGACGCAACCACTCCATCCTAAAGGAAATCAGGTCTGAATATCCATTGGAAGGACTAATACTGAACCTGAAACTCCAATACTTTGGCCACTTGATGTGAAGAGCTGACTCACTTGGAAGTTGCTTTGATTTGCCTATGAGTGTGGGAGCCCTCCCTGGGCAAAGGGCCTCAGGGGTCATTGCCACTGAATCATGACATCCAAGCAAGCGCATTCCAGCTGTGTGACATGCAGGAAGCAGGAGACTGGGACATCTGTCTTCCTTAGAGGAAGGAAAGTCATCCACAGAGAGTGTGTTTTCAGGCCTCTCTTTGCAGCAAGTGTTTTGCTTCTCAGACATCAGAGCTGCAGGCTTGCTCTGAGGGCCTCAATTCCAGAGTCAGGGCTGTGTGTCTCACTGCACTTTCCAAGCATTGCAGACACATTCCTAGGTTGGAGCAGTGCTTCCCATGAGAAAGAAGCCTCGGGAGTGTGTCTGAGCGGGCTGAGTGCCATGCTAGGGTCACCTAGTCGAGGGCACCTTGCACATCCAATGGGCCCCAGGCGAGTAGCTATGGACCGGCCCCTCGGTTGAGATATCCCAAAGCAGGGAACAAAGCTAGCTCTGTCTGTCAGAAGGAGGAAAACAGCAATGGGATGGATTTTCAAGCAGTTGCTCAGTCACACCACGTGAGGGCTCCGCGGGAAAGAAATGCGAATTTTGGCCTCTAGGCCCAGTATCCAGATGTGTGCACAGGATATTTTCCCCACAGGATCCAAGAATGTTCCAGACAGACCTAAGCTCACTAGCTCTCTCCTGCAGAGGAAATGAAATATTGTTGCTGAACCACGAAAAGATGCTGGGATTCTTGGCTTATGGAGGAGAAGAATTCAATCCAGGGCCCAAGACGAGGCTTGATTGCTCAGAGCTTTTGTGCAATCGAGTCTTATTCAAGTAGAAAGGAGATAGAGAAAGCTTCTGACAGAGACATCACAAGGGGCAGAAAGTGTACCCCCTTGCTAGTGTTAGTAATGGAGTTATATACTCTCCAATAAGTTATTACAACGAACAAAAGAATGTCTGGAGGTTGTAAAGACTCACTAGACCTACTCCCATCATTTACATTTTAAGATAACAGGATTAGCCAGAAGGTTTTTCCAGAGACCGTCCTCAAGAAGGATGCATGATTGTTATGTAATCCGAAGGAATGTAGAGGGAAAAAAGTGTGCCCTTTCTTCCTCCTTGAGAATTCTAGACCCCTCTCTCCTTGGGGACCCTGGAACTTCTTATAAACCTGCCTTGGCAATGACTCTCTCCGAAACATGATTGAACAGCCGTTTGGAGCTTCCTTTGACTTTCCCTGGGAGGGAGGGAGCCCTCCCTGAGCACAGGGCCTCAGGGGCCATGGCCAATGAAAACTAATCTCCCAGTAAGTGCTTTTCAGCCCTGTGTGACTCTCAGCCCACAGGAGGCTGAGAAAACTCTCTTCCTTGGAGGAAGGAAAGGCAGCCCAAGAGTGTGTTTTCAGGCCTGTATCTTGCAGCAAGTGTTTGGCTTGTTAGACATAAGACCTGCAGGCCTGCTCCAACAGACTCCATTCCAGAATCAGGGCCTTGTGTCTCCCTGCAGTTTCCTGGCCTCGCAAACACATTCCTAGGGGAGAGCAGTCCTGCCCATGGGGAAGCAGGCTGCGGGAGTGTGTCTGAGGGGGCCAGGTGCCATGCTGGGGTCACCTGGTCGAGGGCACCTTGCACCTCCAATGGACCCCAGGCAAGGAGTTGCAGGCCACCACCTTGCTTCTGAAATCCCAAAGTGGGGAGCAAAGCTCGCTCTGTCAGAGGGAAGAAAACAGCAACAGGATGGATTTTCAAGCAGTTGCTAGGCTGTACTGCGTTAGGGCTCCAAGGAAGAAAAATGCAGATGTTAGCCCCTACGACTGGTATCCAGGTGGGCTCCCAGGATGATTTCCCCGCAGGATCCAAGAACGTTCCAGACAGACCTGGGCTCACTAGCTCCCTCCTGCAGAGGAAACATGATAGAACAGCTGTTTGGAGGTTGCTTTGACTTCCCCTGGGAGGGTAGGATCCCTCCCTGGGTGCAGGGCCTCAGGGGCCATTGCCGCTGAGAAATGCCCTCTAAGCCAGACCTTTCCAGCCTTGTATGACTCAGCACGGAGGAGACTGGAAAAGCTATCTTCCTTGGAGGAAGGAAAGGCAGCCCCAGAGAGTGTGTTTTCACACCTGTATCTCGCAGCAAGCGTTTGCCGTCTCAGACGTCAGACCTCCAGGCCTGCTCCAACGGCCTCAGTTCCAGAGTCAGGGCCGTGTGTCTCCCTGCATTTTCTGAGCCTTGGGAACACATTCCTAGGTCAGAACAGTCCTGCCCATGGGGAAGGAGGCTGCGGGAGTGTGTCTGAGGGGGTCGGGTGCCATGCTGGGGTCCAGTAGACCTGGTACCTCCAATAGACCCCAGGACAACAGCGGTGGGGCTCCCCCTGGCTTCCGAAATGCCAAAGCGAGAAGCAAAGCTAGCTCTATCAGAAGGAAGAAAAGAGCAATTAGATGGATGTTCAGGCTGTTGCTGGGCCGCACCACTTCAGGTTACCCCCCGAGAGGAGCAGGCGCCCTGTGGCCCCTCGGTCCCATATGCAGGTTAACACACAGGATGTGTCCCCATAGGAGCCAAGAATTTTCCTGACAGACCTAGGCTCACTAGAGCTCTCCTACAGGGCAAAAGGGATAGAACAGACTGTGGATGTGACTCTGCCTTTCCCAGCGAGCATGGGGCCCTCCCTACGGCCCCGGGCTCCAGGGAAAATTGTCCCTGAAAAATGACCTCCAAGAAGCGCTTTTCCAGCAGGCTGGGATGCAGAGTTCACAGGATGTGGGGAAAGTGATCGTCCTTCAGGGAAGAAGAGGCAGCCACCCAGTGTGTGTTTGCAAGCCTGTATTTGGAAGAAACTGGTTTGCTTCTTCAAGGGGAGACCTCCAGGTCTGCTCAGAGGACCGAAATTCCAGAGGCAGCACCATGCATCTCCCCTGTCCTTTCTGAGCCTTGGAAAGACATTCCTAGCTTATAGCGGTATTGCTCATGAAGAAGCAGGATGCAGGAATGTGTCAGACATGACTGGGTGCCTTCCTGGGTTCAGCTCCGTGAGGGGCCTTTCCACTCAAAGTAGGTCCCATGCCTCCTTGGGGAGGAAGTGGGGCCCGCTTGCCTCCAAATTGCCAAAGGCTGGAACAAAGCTAGTTCTATCAGAGGTAAGAAAAGAGCAATTGGATGGATGTGGAAGCTGTTGCTGGGCCGCACTGCTTCAGGCCCCCCACCCCTCCGGCCCCGAGAGAAACAGGCGCCCTGTGGCCCCTCGGTCCTGTATGCAGTTTCACACATAGAATGTGTCCCCATAGGAGCCAAGAATTTTCCTGACAGACCTAGGCTCACTAGAGCTCTCCTACAGAGCAAAGGGGATGGGACAGATGTGTGGCTGTGGCTCTGCCTTTCCCTGGGAGTGTGGAGCCACTCCCTATGGCCCCGGGCTCCAGGGGAAATTGCCCCTGAATAATGACCTCCAAGAAGCGCTTTTCCAACTGGCTGAGACGTGGAGTTCTCAGGATGCAGGGAAAGCGAGTGTCCCTTCGGGGAAGCAAAGGCAGTCACCTGTTATCATTACTTACTAGAATAGTAGGTACCTTCTCTGGTTGGGCAGAGGCCTTCCCTACCTGATCTGAAAAAGAAAATGAAGTAGCTCGCTGATTTGAGAAATAATTCCCAGACTTGGGTTTCCAACCAGTATAGAATCCGACAATGGCCCTGTCTTTGTAGCCGCGTTAATTAACAGGTATGTGAAGCTCTAAATATCAGTGGAAATTACATACAGCATATAGGCCCCAGTGTTCTGGAATGGTGGAAAGAAACAACCAAACTCTTGAAGAGACTCTTTCAAAATGGATCATAGAGACTGACTGTACATGGATGGGCTTACTTCTGGCAGACTTACTCATATTACGGGTAACTGCACGTTCCCATTGTTGTTGTCCTTATGAAATTTTCTATGGGAGAACCCCCCACCCCAAATGAGGCAGGTGTTAGCAGATTTGCCACAAGTAAGGAGGTGGGATTTCACAGCAGCTGGAACAATTAGGTAAGGTAATAAATCAGGTAACTAAGTTTGTGTAAAAAAAAATATCATTCCCCCTTGAGGAACAGATTCATGAATTTGTGCTCAGTGATCAGGTGTGGCTCAATGACTGGAAACACAATTCCTTGGCCTGACATCGGAAAGGTCCTTATACTGTTGTTTTAGCCACAATTCTGAAAGAGAAGGGAATACTAGACCACCTAACCTGCCTCTTGAGAAATCTGTATGACGGTCAGGAAGCAACAGTTAGAGCAGGACATGGAACAACATACTGGTTCCAAAAAGGAAAAGGAGTATGTCAAGGCTGTATATTGTCACCCTGTTTATTTAGCTTATATGCAGACTACATCATGAAAAATGCTGGGATGGAAGATACCTGAGCTGGAATCAAGATTGCCGGAAGAAATAGCAATAAACTTAGATATGCAGATGTCACCACCATTATGGCAGAATGGGAAGAGGAACGCGTATGTCGGGGAACTTCTTGAGTTGCAGCAAAGGTGTGAAGGACCCTTTCGAAGTTCCAGAGGTTAGGTGTGGTTAGTCTCGAGATGCCTCAGCAGAAATGGGCCTCATGGCGCCTGGAATGGAGAGGCTTCTAGATATTCCCCAGTTTCAGCAGGTGCTCTCAAGTTACCACGGGGACTTCAGGGACCCGCTCTGGCGGCCTCAGGAAAGGCCAGTCATCATGCGTGTTGCTAGGGGGCCTCTCGTGATTCCTCTCCCGTCGGTGCCGGGGCCTAAGACGTTGTGTGGAGTCGGGGCCGGAACCTGAGGATTCCTCACCAATGCCGACATGGATCTTGGGGTAATTATGGAGTCTCCCCAGGGGAGTCAGTCCTCGTCTCGAGAGGGGGCATGCAGGTGCGCTTTCCTCCTGATCTGTAGCAGCAGTGTCACGCTTCCCATCTCGTGAGTCATGGGATCTGTGGCATTTCCCTCCAGGATTTTCCACGAGTCTTTCCCACGAGGCTTTCCCACAGGGCTGTCCCACGAGGCTTTCGCACAGGGCTGTCTCACGTGCCACCTTGGTGGCAGTCGATCCTTGGCGTGAAAGTCGAGGCAGTGCAGGGAAAACAGGTTCCTCTGGAATGGACTGAGACATCTGGGGGACTCTTGGAATGGTGGAACGACGCTGGCGTACCTCTCGCCTTTCCTGTGGAGAGCGCCTCCTCTTGAGATGCGACGGGAACGCCCAGAATTCTTTCCCGGCCACCAGCGAAAGGATCCCTCATCACGAGCTACGAGCGGAAATGGGGCTCTTCTGGATGTGGGCCGGACCCTCGTGCTTCCTCTCGAGTGGAGACGGGTATGTCAGGCAACTTCTTGAGTTGCAGCAAGGGTGTGAAGGGCCTTTTGGAAGTTACAGACTGTAGGTTTGATTAGCTTCGAGAAGCCTCAACGGAAATGGGCCTCATCTCGCCTGGAGGGCAAAACCTCCTGGATTTTCTCGAGTTGCGGCAGGTGCTCTCGACTTACGACGGGGACCTCAGGGACCCTCTCTGGTGGCCTCAGGAAAGGCCAATCCCCATGCGAGTTGCTCGGGGGCCTCTAGGCATTCCTCTCCTTTCGATGCCGGGGCCTAAGACCTTGTGTGGAGTCGGGGCCAGAACCTGAGGATTCCTCTCCAGGGCTGACATGGATCTTGGGGTACTTCTGGAGTCTCCCCAGGGGAGTAAGTCCTCGTCTCGAATGGGGGCATGCACGTGCGCTTTCCTCCAGAGCAGTAGCAGCAGTGTCACCCTTCCTGTCGCGTGGATCAAGTAATCTGTGGCTTTCCCACGAGGCTTTCCCACAGGGCTGTCCCACGTGCCACCGTGGTGGGAGTCGATCCTCGGCGTGAAACTCGAGGCAGTGCAGGGAAAACAGGTTCCGCTGGAATGGACTGAGACATCTGGGGGACTCTGGGAATGGCGCAAAGACCCTGGAGTTCCTCTCGCCTTTCCTGTGGCGAGCGCCTCCTCTTGACATGCGCCAGGAACACCCAGAAATCTTTCCCGGGCAAGCAGCGAAAGGATCCCTCATCTCGAGCTACGAGGCGGAAACGGGGCTCCCCTGGATGTGTGCGGGACCCCACGTGCTTCCTCTCGAGTGGAGACGGGTATGTCCGGGAACTTCTTGAGTTGCAGCAAGGGTGTGAAGGATCCTTTGGAAGTTCCAGTGGTTAGATGTGATTGGCCTCGAGAAGCCTCAGCGGAAATGGGCCTCATCTGGCCTGGAGGGCCAAACATCCTGGATTTTCTCGAGTTGCGGCAGGTGCTCTCGACTTTCGACGGGGACCTCAGGGACCCGCTCTGGTGGCCTCAGGAAAGGCCAGTCCCCATGCGAGTTCCTCGGGGGCCTCTCGGGATTCCTCTCCCGTCGATGCCGGGGCCTAAGACCTTGTGTGGAGTCGGGGCCGGAACCTGAGGATTCCTCTCCAGTGCTGACATGGATCTTGGGGTACTTCTGGAGTCTCCCCAGGGGAGTCAGTCCTCGTCTCGAATGCGGGCATGCACTTGCGCTTTCCTCCAGAGCGGTAGCAGCAGTGTCACGCAGTCCGCCGCGTGGATCAAAGGATCTATGGTTTTCCCTCGAGTCTTTCCCACGAGGCTTTCCCACGAGGCTTTCCCACAGGGCTGTCCCACGTGCACACGTGGTGGGAGTCGATCCTCGGCTTGAACGTCAAGGCAGTGCAGGGAAAACAGGTTCCTCTGGAATGGACTGACACATCTGGGGGACTCTTGGAATGGTGGCACGACCCTGGAGTTCCTCTCGCCTTTCCTGTGGAGAGCGCCTCCTCTTGAGATGCGACGGGAACGGCGGGAATTCTTTCCCTACGAAACAGGGAAAGGATCCCTCATCTCGAGCTAGGAGGCGGAAACGGGGCTCCCCTGGATGTGTGCGGGACCCCACGTGCTTCCCCTCGAGTGGAGACGGGTATGTCGGGGAACTTCTTGAGTTGCAGCAAGGGTGTGAAGGACCCTTTGGAAGTTCCAGTGGTTAGATGTGATTGGCCTCGAGAAGCCTCAGCGGAAATGGGCCTCATCTCGCCTGGAGGGCAAAACCTCCTGGATTTTCTCGAGTTGCGGCAGGTGCTCTCGACTTACGACGGAGACCTCAGGGAACAGCTCTGGTGGCCTCAGGAAAGGCCAGTCCCCATGCGAGTTCCTCGGGGGCGTCTCGGGATTCCTCTCCCGTCGATGCCGGGGCCTAAGACCTTGTGTGGAGTCGGGGCCGGAACCTGAGGATTCCTCTCCAGTGCTGACATGGATTTGGGGTACTTCTGGAGTCTCCCCAGGGGAGTCAGTCCTCGTCTCGAATGCGGGCATGCACTTGCGCTTTCCTCCAGAGCGGTAGCAGCAGTGTCACGCAGTCCGCGGCGTGGATCAAAGGATCTATGGTTTTCCCTCGAGTCTTTCCCACGAGGCTTTCCCACGAGGCTTTCCCACAGGGTTGTCCCACGTGCACACGTGGTGGGAGTCGATCCTCGGCTTGAACGTCAAGGCAGTGCAGGGAAAACAGGTTCCTCTCGAATGGACTGACACATCTGGGGGACTCTTGGAATGGTGTCTCGACCCTGGAGTTCCTCTCGCCTTTCCTGTGGAGAGCGCCTCCTCTTGAGATGCGACGGGAACGCCGGGAATTCTTTCCCTACGAAACAGGGAAAGGATCCCTCATCTCGAGCTAGGAGGCGGACACGGGGCTCCCCTGGATGTGTGCGGGACCCCACGTGCGTCCTCTCGAGTGGAGACGGGTATGTCGGGGAACTTCTTGAGTTGCAGCAATTTTGTGAAGGACCCTTTGGAAGTTCCAGTGGTTAGATGTGATTGGTCTCGAGAACCCTCAGCGGAAATGGGCCTCATCTCGCCTGGAGGGCAAAACCTCCTGGATTTTCTCGAGTTGCGGCAGGTGCTCTCGACTTACGACGGGGACCTCAGGGAACCGCTCTGGTGGCCTCAGGAAAGGCCAGTCCCCATGCGAGTTCCTCGGGGGCGTCTCGGGATTCCTCTCCCGTCGATGCCGGGGCCTAAGACCTTGTGTGGAGTCGGGGCCGGAACCTGAGGATTCCTCTCCAGTGCTGACATGGATTTGGGGTACTTCTGGAGTCTCCCCAGGGGAGTCAGTCCTCGTCTCGAATGCGGGCATGCACTTGCGCTTTCCTCCAGAGCGGTAGCAGCAGTGTCACGCAGTCCGCCGCGTGGATCAAAGGATCTATGGTTTTCCCTCGAGTCTTTCCCACGAGGCTTTCCCACGAGGCTTTCCCACAGGGTTGTCCCACGTGCACACGTGGTGGGAGTCGATCCTCGGCTTGAACGTCAAGGCAGTGCAGGGAAACCAGGTTCCTCTCGAATGGACTGACACATCTGGGGGACTCTTGGAATGGTGTCTCGACCCTGGAGTTCCTCTCGCCTTTCCTGTGGAGAGCGCCTCCTCTTGAGATGCGACGGGAACGCCGGGAATTCTTTCCCTACGAAACAGGGAAAGGATCCCTCATCTCGAGCTAGGAGGCGGACACGGGGCTCCCCTGGATGTGTGCGGGACCCCACGTGCTTCCTCTCGAGTGGAGACGGGTATGTCGGGGAACTTCTTGAGTTGCAGCAATTTTGTGAAGGACCCTTTGGAAGTTCCAGTGGTTAGATGTGATTGGTCTCGAGAACCCTCAGCGGAAATGGGCCTCATCTCGCCTGGAGGGCAAAACCTCCTGGATTTTCTCGAGTTGCGGCAGGTGCTCTCGACTTACGACGGGGACCTCAGGGAACCGCTCTGGTGGCCTCAGGAAAGGCCAGTCCCCATGCGAGTTCCTCGGGGGCGTCTCGGGATTCCTCTCCCGTCGATGCCGGGGCCTAAGACCTTGTGTGGAGTCGGGGCCGGAACCTGAGGATTCCTCTCCAGTGCTGACATGGATTTGGGGTACTTCTGGAGTCTCCCCAGGGGAGTCAGTCCTCGTCTCGAATGCGGGCATGCACTTGCGCTTTCCTCCAGAGCGGTAGCAGCAGTGTCACGCAGTCCGCCGCGTGGATCAAAGGATCTATGGTTTTCCCTCGAGTCTTTCCCACGAGGCTTTCCCACGAGGCTTTCCCACAGGGTTGTCCCACGTGCACACGTGGTGGGAGTCGATCCTCGGCTTGAACGTCAAGGCAGTGCAGGGAAAACAGGTTCCTCTCGAATGGACTGACACATCTGGGGGACTCTTGGAATGGTGTCTCGACCCTGGAGTTCCTCTCGCCTTTCCTGTGGAGAGCGCCTCCTCTTGAGATGCGACGGGAACGCCGGGAATTCTTTCCCTACGAAACAGGGAAAGGATCCCTCATCTCGAGCTAGGAGGCGGACACGGGGCTCCCATGGATGTGTGCGGGACCCCACGTGCTTCCTCTCGAGTGGAGACGGGTATGTCGGGGAACTTCTTGAGTTGCAGCAATTTTGTGAAGGACCCTTTGGAAGTTCCAGTGGTTAGATGTGATTGGTCTCGAGAACCCTCAGCGGAAATGGGCCTCATCTCGCCTGGAGGGCAAAACCTCCTGGATTTTCTCGAGTTGCGGCAGGTGCTCTCGACTTACGACGGGGACCTCAGGGAACCGCTCTGGTGGCCTCAGGAAAGGCCAGTCCCCATGCGAGTTCCTCGGGGGCGTCTCGGGATTCCTCTCCCGTCGATGCCGGGGCCTAAGACCTTGTGTGGAGTCGGGGCCGGAACCTGAGGATTCCTCTCCAGTGCTGACATGGATTTGGGGTACTTCTGGAGTCTCCCCAGGGGAGTCAGTCCTCGTCTCGAATGCGGGCATGCACTTGCGCTTTCCTCCAGAGCGGTAGCAGCAGTGTCACGCAGTCCGCGGCGTGGATCAAAGGATCTATGGTTTTCCCTCGAGTCTTTCCCACGAGGCTTTCCCACGAGGCTTTCCCACAGGGTTGTCCCACGTGCACACGTGGTGGGAGTCGATCCTCGGCTTGAACGTCAAGGCAGTGCAGGGAAACCAGGTTCCTCTCGAATGGACTGACACATCTGGGGGACTCTTGGAATGGTGTCTCGACCCTGGAGTTCCTCTCGCCTTTCCTGTGGAGAGCGCCTCCTCTTGAGATGCGACGGGAACGCCGGGAATTCTTTCCCTACGAAACAGGGAAAGGATCCCTCATCTCGAGCTAGGAGGCGGACACGGGGCTCCCCTGGATGTGTGCGGGACCCCACGTGCTTCCTCTCGAGTGGAGACGGGTATGTCGGGGAACTTCTTGAGTTGCAGCAATTTTGTGAAGGACCCTTTGGAAGTTCCAGTGGTTAGATGTGATTGGTCTCGAGAACCCTCAGCGGAAATGGGCCTCATCTCGCCTGGAGGGCAAAACCTCCTGGATTTTCTCGAGTTGCGGCAGGTGCTCTCGACTTACGACGGGGACCTCAGGGAACCGCTCTGGTGGCCTCAGGAAAGGCCAGTCCCCATGCGAGTTCCTCGGGGGCGTCTCGGGATTCCTCTCCCGTCGATGCCGGGGCCTAAGACCTTGTGTGGAGTCGGGGCCGGAACCTGAGGATTCCTCTCCAGTGCTGACATGGATTTGGGGTACTTCTGGAGTCTCCCCAGGGGAGTCAGTCCTCGTCTCGAATGCGGGCATGCACTTGCGCTTTCCTCCAGAGCGGTAGCAGCAGTGTCACGCAGTCCGCCGCGTGGATCAAAGGATCTATGGTTTTCCCTCGAGTCTTTCCCACGAGGCTTTCCCACGAGGCTTTCCCACAGGGCTGTCCCACGTTCACACGTGGTAGGAGTCGATCCTCGGCTTGAACGTCAAGGCAGTGCAGGGAAAACAGGTTCCTCTGGAATGGAGTGACACATCTGGGGTACTCTTGGAATGGTGGCACGACCCTGGAGTTCCTCTCGCCTTTCCTGTGGAGAGCGCCTCTTCTTGAGATGCGACGGGAACGCTGGGAATTCTTTCCCTACGAAACAGGGAAAGGATCCCTCATCTCGAGCTAGGAGGCGGAAACGGGGCTCCCCTGGATGTGTGCGGGACCCCACGTGCTTCCTCTCGAGTGGAGACGGGTATGTCGAGTAACTTCTTGAGTTGCAGCAATGGTGTGAAGGATCTTTGGAAGTTCCAGTGGTTAGATGTGATTGGCCTCGAGAAGCCTCAGCAGAAATGGGCCTCATCGCGACTGGAGGGCAAAATCTCCTGGATTTTCTCGAGTTGCGGCAGGTGCTCTCGACTTACGACGGGGACCTCAGGGAACCGCTCTGGTGGCCTCAGGAAAGGCCAGTCCCCATGCGAGTTCCTCGGGGGCGTCTCGGGATTCCTCTCCCGTCGATGCCGGGGCCTAAGACCTTGTGTGGAGTCGGGACCGGAACCTGAGGATTCCTCTCCAGTGCTGACATGGATCTTGGGGTACTTCTGGAGTCTCCCCAGGGGAGTCAGTCCTCGTCTCGAATGCGGGCATGCACTTGCGCTTTCCTCCAGAGCGGTAGCAGCAGTGTCACGCAGTCCGCCGCGTGGATCAAAGGATCTATGGTTTTCCCTCGAGTCTTTCCCACGAGGCTTTCCCACGAGGCTTTCCGACAGGGCTGTCCCACGTGCACACGTGGTGGGAGTCGATCCTCGGCTTGAACGTCAAGGCAGTGCAGGGAAAACAGGTTCCTCTGGAATGGACTGACACATCTGGGGGACTCTTGGAATGGTGGCATGACTCTGGAGTTCCTCTCGCCTTTCCTGTGGAGAGCGCCTCCTCTTGAGATGCGACGGGAACGCCGGGAATTCTTTCCCTACGAAACAGGGAAAGGATCCCTCATCTCGAGCTAGGAGGCGGAAACGGGGCTCCCCTGGATGTGTGCGGGACACCACGTGCTTCCTCTCGAGGGCAGACGGGTATGTCCTGGAACTTCTTGAGTTGCAGCAAGGGTGTGAAGGACCCTTTGGAAGTTCCAGTGGTTAGATGTGATTGGCCTCGAGAAGCCTCAGCGGAAATGGGCCTCATCTCGCCTGGAGGGCAAAACGTCCTGGATTTTCTCGAGTTGCGGCAGGTGCTCTCGACTTACGACGGGGACCTCAGGGACCCGCTCTGGTGGCCTCAGGAAAGGCCAGTCCCCATGCGAGTTCCTCGGGGGCGTCTCGGGATTCCTCTCCCGTCGATGCCGGGGCCTAAGACCTTGTGTGGAGTCGGGGCCGGTACCTGAGGATTCCTCTCCAGTGCTGATATGGATCTTGGGGTACTTCTGGAGTCTCCCCAGGGGAGTCAGTCCTCGTCTCGAATGCGGGCATGCACTTGCGCTTTCCTCCAGAGCGGGAGCAGCAGTGTCACGCAGTCCGCCGCGTGGATCAAAGGATCTATGTTTTTCCCTCGAGTCTTTCCCACGAGGCTTTCCCACGAGGCTTTCCCACAGGGCTGTCCCACGTGCACACGTGGTGGGAGTCGATCCTCGGCTTGAACGTCAAGGCAGTGCAGGGAAAACAGGTTCCTCTGGAATGGACTGACACACCTGGGGGACTCTTGGAATGGTGGCATGACCCTGGAGTTCCTCTCGCCTTTCCTGTGGAGAGCGCCTCCTCTTGAGATGCGACGGGAACGCCGGGAATTCTTTCCCTACGAAACAGGGAAAGGATCCCTCATCTCGAGCTAAGAGGCGGAAACGGGTCTCCCCTGGATGTTTGCGGGACCCCACGTGCTTCCCCTCGAGTGGAGACGGGTATGTCGGGGAACTTCTTGAGTTGCAGCAATGGTTTGAAGGACCCTTTGGAGGTTCCAGTGGTTAGATGTGATTGGCCTCGAGAAGCCTCAGTGGAAATGGGCATCATCTCGCCTGGAGGGCAAAACCTCCTGGATTTTCTCGAGTTGCGGCAGGTGCTCTCGACTTACGACGGGGACCTCAGGGAACCGCTCTGGTGGCCTCAGGAAAGGCCAGTCCCCATGCGAGTTCCTCGGGGGCCTCTCGGGATTCCTCTACCGTCGATGCCGGGGCCTAAGACCTTGTGTGGAGTCGGGGCCGGAACGTGAGGATTCCTCTCCAGTGCTGACATGGATCTTGGGGTACTTCTGGAGTCTCCCCAGGGGAGTCAGTCCTCGTCTCGAATGCGGGCATGCACTTGCGCTTTCCTCCAGAGCGGTAGCAGAAGTGTCACGCAGTCCGCCGCGTGGATCAAAGGATCTATGGTTTTCCCTCGAGTCTTTCCCACGAGGCTTTCCCACGAGGCTTTCCCACAGGGCTGTCCCACGTGCACACGTGGTGGGAGTCGATCCTCGGCTTGAACGTCAAGGCAGTGCAGGGAAAACAGGTTCCTCTGGAATGGAGTGACACATCTGGGGGACTCTTGGAATGGTGGCACGACCCTGGAGTTCCTCTCGCCTTTCCTGTGGAGAGCGCCTCCTCTTGAGATGCGACGGGAACGCCGGGAATTCTTTCCCTACGAAACAGGGAAAGGATCCCTCATCTCGAGCTAGGAGGCGGAAACGGGGCTCCCCTGGATGTGTGCGGGACCCACGTGCTTCCTCTCGAGTGGAGACGGGTATGTCGGGGAACTTCTTGAGTTGCAGCAAGGGTGTGAAGGACCCTTTGGAAGTTCCAGTTGTTAGACGTGATTAGCCTCGAGAAGCCTCAGCGGAAATGGGCCTCATCTCGCCTGGAGGGCAAAACCTCCTGGATTTTCTCGAGTTGCGGCAGGTGCTCTCGACTTACGACGGGGACCTCAGGGACCCGCTCTGGTGGCCACAGGAAAGGCCAGTCCCCATGCGAGTTCCACGGGGGCCTCTCGGGATTCCTCTCCCGTCGATGCCGGGGCCTAAGACCTTGTGTGGAGTCGGGGCTGGAACCTGAGGATTCCTCTCCAGTGCTGACATGGATCTTGGGGTACTTCTGGAGTCTCCCCAGGGGAGTCAGTCCTCGTATCGAATGCGGGCATACACTTGTGCTTTCCTCCAGAGCGGTAGCAGCAGTGTCACGCAGTCCGCCGCGTGGATCAAAGGATCTATGGTTTTCCCTCGAGTCTTTCCCACGATTCTTTCCCACGAGGCTTTCCCACAGGGCTATCCCACGTGCGCACGTGGTGGGAGTCGATCCTCGGCTTGAACGTCAAGGCAGTGCAGGGAAAACAGGTTCCTCTGGAATGGACTGACACATCTGGGGGACTCTTGGAATGGTGGCACGACCCTGGAGTTCCTCTCGCCTTTCCTGTGGAGAGCGCCTCCTCTTGAGATGCGACGGGAA
Organism: Ovis canadensis; assembly: GCF_042477335.2. Taxonomy (NCBI): domain Eukaryota; kingdom Metazoa; phylum Chordata; class Mammalia; order Artiodactyla; family Bovidae; genus Ovis; species Ovis canadensis. The sequence goes on along the minus strand of NC_091258.1, from coordinate 2,434,368 downwards.
CGCCGGGAAATCTTTCCCTACGAAACAGGGAAAGGATCCCTCATCTCGAGTTAGGAGTCGGAAACGGGGCTCCCCTGGATGTGTGCGGGACGCCACGTGCTTCCCCTCGAGTGGAGACGGGTATGTCGGGGAACTTCTTGAGTTGCAGCAATGGTGTGAAGGACCCTTTGGAAGTTCCAGTGGTTAGATGTGATTGGCCTCGAGAAGCCTCAGCGGAAATGGGCCTCATCTCGCCTGGAGGGCAAAACCTCCTGGATTTTCTCGAGTTGCGGCAGGTGCTCTCGACTTACGACGGGGACCTCTGGGAACCGCTCTGGTGGCCTCAGGAAAGGCCAGTCCCCATGCGAGTTCCTCGGGGGCGTCTCGGGATTCCTCTCCCGTCGATGCCGGCGCCTAAGATCTTGTGTGGAGTCGGGGTCGGAACCTGAGGAATCCTCTCCAGTGCTGACATGGATTTGGGGTACTTCTGGAGTCTCCCCAGGGGAGTCAGTCCTCGTCTCGAATGCGGGCATGCACTTGCGCTTTCCTCCAGAGCGGTAGCAGCAGTGTCACGCAGTCCGCCGCATGGATCAAACGATCTATGGTTTTCCCTCGAGTCTTTCCCACGAGGCTTTCCCACGAGGCTTTCCACAGGGCTGTCCCACGTGCACACGTGGTGGGAGTCGATCCTCGGCTTGAACGTCAAGGCAGTGCAGGGAAAACAGGTTCCTCTGGAATGGACTGACACATCTGGGGGACTCTTGGAATGGTGGCACGACCCTGGAGTTCCTCTCGCCTTTCCTGTGGAGAGCGCCTCCTCTTGAGATGCGACGGGAACGCCGGGAATTCTTTCCCTACGAAACAGGGAAAGGATCCCTCATCTCGAGCTAGGAGGCGGAAACGGGTCTCCCCTGGATGTGTGCGGGACACCACGTGCTTCCTCTCGAGTGCACACGGGTATGTCGGGGAACTTCTTGAGTTGCAGCAAGGGTGTGAAGGACCCTTTGGAAGTTCCAGTTGTTAGACGTGATTAGCCTCGAGAAGCCTCAGCGGAAATGGGCCTCATCTCGCCTGGAGGGCAAAACCTCCTGGATTTTCTCGAGTTGCGGCAGGTGCTCTCGACTTACGACGGGGACCTCAGGGACCCGCTCTGGTGGCCTCAGGAAAGGCCAGTCCCCATGCGAGTTCCTCGGGGGCCTCTCGGGATTCCTCTCCCGTCGATGCCGGGGCCTAAGACCTTGTGTGGAGTCGGGGCCGGAACCTGAGGATTCCTCTCCAGTGCTGACATGGATCTTGGGGTACTTCTGGAGTCTCCCCAGGGGAGTCAGTCCTCGTCTCGAATGCGGGCATGCACTTGCGCTTTCCTCCAGAGCGGTAGCAGCAGTGTCACGCAGTCCGCCGCGTGGATCAAAGGATCTATTGTTTTCCCTCGAGTCTTTCCCACGAGACTTTCCCACGAGGCTTTCCCACAGGGCTGTCCCACGTGCACACGTGGTGGGAGTCGATCCTCGGCTTGAACGTCAAGGCAGTGCAGGGAAAACAGGTTCCTCTGGAATGGACTGACACATCTGGGGGACTCTTGGAATGGTGGCACGACCCTGGAGTTCCTCTCGCCTTTCCTGTGGAGAGCGCCTCCACTTGAGATGCGACGGGAACGCCGGGAATTCTTTCCCTACGAAACAGGGAAAGGATCCCTCATCTCGAGCTAGGAGGCGGAAACGGGTCTCCCCAGGATGTGTGCGGGACCCCACGTGCTTCCTCTCGAGTGGAGACGGGTATGTCGGGGAACTTCTTGAGTTGCAGCAAAGGTGTGAAGGACCCTTTGGAAGTTCCAGTGGTTAGATATGATTGGCCTCGAGAAGCCTCAGCGGAAATGGGCCTCATCTCGCCTGGAGGGCAAAACCTCCTGGATTTTCTCGAGTTGCGGCAGGTGCTCTCGACTTACGACGGGGACCTCAGGGACCCGCTCTGGTGGCCTCAGGAAAGGCCAGTCCCCATGCGAGTTCCTCGGGGGCCTCTCGGGATTCCTCTCCCGTCGATGCCGGGGACTAAGACCTTGTGTGGAGTCGGGGCCGAAACCTGAGGATTCCTCTCCAGTGCTGACATGGATCTTGGGGTACTTCTGGAGTCTCCCCAGGGGAGTCAGTCCTCGTCTCGAATGCGGGCATGCACTTGCGCTTTCCTCCAGAGCGGTAGCAGCAGTGTCACGCAGTCCGCCGCGTGGATCAAAGGATCTATGGTTTTCCCTCGAGTCTTTCCCACGAGGCTTTCCCACGAGGCTTTCCCACAGGGCTGTCCCACGTGCACACGTGGTGGGAGTCGATCCTCGGCTTGAACGTCAAGGCAGTGCAGGGAAAACAGGTTCCTCTGGAATGGAGTGACACATCTGGGGGACTCTTGGAATGGTGGCACGACCCTGGAGTTCCTCTCGCCTTTCCTGTGGAGAGCGCCTCCTCTTGAGATGCGACGGGAACGCCGGGAATTCTTTCCCTACGAAACAGGGAAAGGATCCCTCATCTCGAGCTAGGAGGCGGAAACGGGGCTCCCCTGGATGTGTGCGGGACCCACGTGCTTCCTCTCGAGTGGAGACGGGTATGTCGGGGAACTTCTTGAGTTGCAGCAAGGGTGTGAAGGACCCTTTGGAAGTTCCAGTTGTTAGACGTGATTAGCCTCGAGAAGCCTCAGCGGAAATGGGCCTCATCTCGCCTGGAGGGCAAAACCTCCTGGATTTTCTCGAGTTGCGGCAGGTGCTCTCGACTTACGACGGGGACCTCAGGGACCCGCTCTGGTGGCCACAGGAAAGGCCAGTCCCCATGCGAGTTCCACGGGGGCCTCTCGGGATTCCTCTCCCGTCGATGCCGGGGCCTAAGACCTTGTGTGGAGTCGGGGCCGGAACCTGAGGATTCCTCTCCAGTGCTGACATGGATCTTGGGGTACTTCTGGAGTCTCCCCAGGGGAGTCAGTCCTCGTCTCGAATGCGGGCATACACTTGTGCTTTCCTCCAGAGCGGTAGCAGCAGTGTCACGCAGTCCGCCGCGTGGATCAAAGGATCTATGGTTTTCCCTCGAGTCTTTCCCACGATTCTTTCCCACGAGGCTTTCCCACAGGGCTATCCCACGTGCACACGTGGTGGGAGTCGATCCTCGGCTTGAACGTCAAGGCAGTGCAGGGAAAACAGGTTCCTCTGGAATGGACTGACACATCTGGGGGACTCTTGGAATGGTGGCACGACCCTGGAGTTCCTCTCGCCTTTCCTGTGGAGAGCGCCTCCTCTTGAGATGCGACGGGAACGCCGGGAAATCTTTCCCTACGAAACAGGGAAAGGATCCCTCATCTCGAGTTAGGAGTCGGAAACGGGGCTCCCCTGGATGTGTGCGGGACCCCACGTGCTTCCCCTCGAGTGGAGACGGGTATGTCGGGGAACTTCTTGAGTTGCAGCAATGGTGTGAAGGACCCTTTGGAAGTTCCAGTGGTTAGATGTGATTGGCCTCGAGAAGCCTCAGCGGAAATGGGCCTCATCTCGCCTGGAGGGCAAAACCTCCTGGATTTTCTCGAGTTGCGGCAGGTGCTCTCGACTTACGACGGGGACCTCTGGGAACCGCTCTGGTGGCCTCAGGAAAGGCCAGTCCCCATGCGAGTTCCTCGGGGGCGTCTCGGGATTCCTCTCCCGTCGATGCCGGGGCCTAAGATCTTGTGTGGAGTCGGGGTCGGAACCTGAGGAATCCTCTCCAGTGCTGACATGGATTTGGGGTACTTCTGGAGTCTCCCCAGGGGAGTCAGTCCTCGTCTCGAATGCGGGCATGCACTTGCGCTTTCCTCCAGAGCGGTAGCAGCAGTGTCACGCAGTCCGCCGCATGGATCAAACGATCTATGGTTTTCCCTCGAGTCTTTCCCACGAGGCTTTCCCACGAGGCTTTCCACAGGGCTGTCCCACGTGCACACGTGGTGGGAGTCGATCCTCGGCTTGAACGTCAAGGCAGTGCAGGGAAAACAGGTTCCTCTGGAATGGACTGACACATCTGGGGGACTCTTGGAATGGTGGCACGACCCTGGAGTTCCTCTCGCCTTTCCTGTGGAGAGCGCCTCCTCTTGAGATGCGACGGGAACGCCGGGAATTCTTTCCCTACGAAACAGGGAAAGGATCCCTCATCTCGAGCTAGGAGGCGGAAACGGGTCTCCCCTGGATGTGTGCGGGACACCACGTGCTTCCTCTCGAGTGCACACGGGTATGTCGGGGAACTTCTTGAGTTGCAGCAAGGGTGTGAAGGACCCTTTGGAAGTTCCAGTTGTTAGACGTGATTAGCCTCGAGAAGCCTCAGCGGAAATGGGCCTCATCTCGCCTGGAGGGCAAAACCTCCTGGATTTTCTCGAGTTGCGGCAGGTGCTCTCGACTTACGACGGGGACCTCAGGGACCCGCTCTGGTGGCCTCAGGAAAGGCCAGTCCCCATGCGAGTTCCTCGGGTCCTCTCGGGATTCCTCTCCCGTCGATGCCGGGGCCTAAGACCTTGTGTGGAGTCGGGGCCAGAACCTGAGGATTCCTCTCCAGTGCTGACATGGATCTTGGGGTACTTCTGGAGTCTCCCCAGGGGAGTCAGTCCTCGTCTCGAATGCGGGCATGCACTTGCGCTTTCCTCCAGAGCGGTAGCAGCAGTGTCACGCAGTCCGCCGCGTGGATCAAAGGATCTATTGTTTTCCCTCGAGTCTTTCCCACGAGACTTTCCCACGAGGCTTTCCCACAGGGCTGTCCCACGTGCACACGTGGTGGGAGTCGATCCTCGGCTTGAACGTCAAGGCAGTGCAGGGAAAACAGGTTCCTCTGGAATGGACTGACACATCTGGGGGACTCTTGGAATGGTGGCACGACCCTGGAGTTCCTCTCGCCTTTCCTGTGGAGAGCGCCTCCACTTGAGATGCGACGGGAACGCCGGGAATTCTTTCCCTACGAAACAGGGAAAGGATCCCTCATCTCGAGCTAGGAGGCGGAAACGGGTCTCCCCAGGATGTGTGCGGGACCCCACGTGCTTCCTCTCGAGTGGAGACGGGTATGTCGGGGAACTTCTTGAGTTGCAGCAAGGGTGTGAAGGACCCTTTGGAAGTTCCAGTGGTTAGATATGATTGGCCTCGAGAAGCCTCAGCGGAAATGGGCCTCATCTCGCCTGGAGGGCAAAACCTCCTGGATTTTCTCGAGTTGCGGCAGGTGCTCTCGACTTACGACGGGGACCTCAGGGACCCGCTCTGGTGGCCTCAGGAAAGGCCAGTCCCCATGCGAGTTCCTCGGGGGCCTCTCGGGATTCCTCTCCCGTCGATGCCGGGGACTAAGACCTTGTGTGGAGTCGGGGCCGAAACCTGAGGATTCCTCTCCAGTGCTGACATGGATCTTGGGGTACTTCTGGAGTCTCGCCAGGGGAGTCAGTCCTCGTCTCGAATGCGGGCATGCACTTGCGCTTTCCTCCAGAGCGGTAGCAGCAGTGTCACGCAGTCCGCCGCGTGGATCAAAGGATCTATGGTTTTCCCTCGAGTCTTTCCCACGAGGCTTTCCCACGAGGCTTTCCCACAGGGCTGTCCCACGTGCACACGTGGTGGGAGTCGATCCTCGGCTTGAACGTCAAGGCAGTGCAGGGAAAACAGGTTCCTCTGGAATGGACTGACCCATCTGGGGGACTCTTGGAATGGTGGCACGACCCTGGAGTTCCTCTCGCCTTTCCTGTGGAGAGCGCCTCCTCTTGAGATGCGACGGGAACGCCGGGAATTCTTTCCCTACGAAACAGGGAAAGGATCCCTCATCTCGAGCTAGGAGGCGGAAACGGGGCTCCCCTGGATGTGTGCGGGACCCACGTGCTTCCTCTCGAGTGGAGACGGGTATGTCGGGGAACTTCTTGAGTTGCAGCAAGGGTGTGAAGGACCCTTTGGAAGTTCCAGTGGTTAGATGTGATTGGCCTCGAGAAGCCTCAGCGGAAATGGGCCTCATCTCGCCTGGAGGGCAAAACCTCCTGGATTTTCTCGAGTGGCGGCAGATGCTCTCGACTTACGACAGGGACCTCAGGGACCCGCTCTGGTGGCCTCAGGAAAGGCCAGTCCCCATGCGAATTCCTCAGGGCCTCTCGGGATTCCTCTCCCGTCGATGCTGGGGCCTAAGACCTTGTGTGGAGTCGGGGCCGGAACCTGAGGTTTCCTCTCCAGTGCTGACATGGATCTTGGGGAACTTCTGGAGTCTCCCTAGGGGAGTCAGTCCTCGTCTCGAATGGGGGCATGCACTTGCGCTTTCCTCCAGAGCGGTAGCAGCAGTGTCACGCAGTCCGCCGCGTGGATCAAAGGATCTATGGTTTTCCCTCGAGTCTTTCCCACGAGGCTTTCCCACGAGGCTTTCCCACAGGGCTGTCCCACGTGCACACGTGGTGGGAGTCGATCCTCGGCTTGAACGTCAAGGCAGTGCAGGGAAAAGAGTTTCCTCTGGAATGGACTGACACATCTGGGGGACTCTTGGAATGGTGGCATGACCCTGGAGTTCCTCTCGCCTTTCCTGTGGAGAGCGCCTCCTCTTGAGATGCGACGGGAACGCCGGGAATTCTTTCCCTACGAAACAGGGAAAGGATCCCTCATCTCGAGCTAGGAGGCGGAAACGGGTCTCCCCTGGATGTGTGCGGGACACCACGTGCTTCCTCTCGAGTGCACACTGGTATGTCGGGGAACTTCTTGAGTTGCAGCAAGGGTGTGAAGGACCCTTTGGAAGTTCCAGTGGTTAGATGTGATTGGCCTCGAGAAGCCTCAGCGGAAATGGGCCTCATCTCGCCTGGAGGGCAAAACCTCCTGGATTGTCTCGAGTTGCGGCAGGTGCTCTCGACTTACGATGGTGACCTCAGGGAACCGCTCTGGTGGCCTCAGGAAAGGCCAGTCCCCATGCGAGTTCCTCGGGGGCGTCTCGGGATTCCTCTCCCGTCGATGCTGGGGCCTAAGACCTTGTGTGGAGTCGGGGCCGGAACCTGAGGAATCCTCTCCAGTGCTGACATGGATTTGGGGTACTTCTGGAGTCTCCCCAGGGGAGTCAGTCCTCGTCTCTTATGCGGGCATGCACTTGCGCTTTCCTCCAGAGCGGTAGCAGCAGTGTCACGCAGTCCGCCGCATGGATCAAACGATCTATGGTTTTCCCTCGAGTCTTTCCCACGAGGCTTTCCCACGAGGCTTTCCACAGGGCTGTCCCACGTGCACACGTGGTGGGAGTCGATCCTCGGCTTGAACGTCAAGGCAGTGCAGGGAAAACAGGTTCCTCTGGAATGGAGTGACACATCTGGGGGACTCTTGGAATGGTGGCACGAACCTGGAGTTCCTCTCGCCTTTCCTGTGGAGAGCGCCTCCTCTTGAGATGCGACGGGAACGCCGGGAATTCATTCCCTACGAAACAGGGAAAGGATCCCTCATCTCGAGCTAGGAGGCGGAAACGGGGATCCCCTGGATGTGTGCGGGACCCCACGTGCTTCTGCTCGAGTGCAGACGGGTATGTCGGGGAACTTCTTGAGTTGCAGCAATGGTGTGAAGGATCTTTGGAAGTTCCAGTGGTTAGATGTGATTGGCCTCGAGAAGCCACAGCGGATATGGGCCTCATCGCGCCTGGAGGGCAAAACCTCCTGGATTTTCTCGAGTTGCGGCAGGTGCTCTCGACTTACGACGGGGACCTCAGGGACCCGCTCTGGTGGCCTCAGGAAAGGCCAGTCTCCATGCGAGTTCCTCGGGGGCCTCTCCGGATTCCTCTCCCGTCGATGCCGGGGCCTAAGACTTTGTGTGGAGTCGGGGCCGGAACCTGAGGATTCCTCTCCAGTGCTGACATGGATCTTGGGGTACTTCTGGAGTCTCCCCAGGGGAGTCACTCCTCGTCTCGAATGCGGGCATGCACTTGCGCTTTCCTCCAGAGCGGTAGCAGCAGTGTCACGCAGACTGCCGCGTGGATCAAAGGATCTATGGTTTTCCCTCGAGTCTTTCCCACGAGGCTTTCCCACGAGGCTTTCCCACAGGGCTGTCCCACGTGCACACGTGGTGGGAGTCGATCCTCGGCCTGAACGTCAAGGCAGTGCAGGGAAAACAGGTTCCTCTGGAATGGCCTGACACATCTGGTGGACTCTTGGAATGGTGGCACGACCCTGGAGTTCCTCTCGCCTTTCCTGTGGAGAGCGCCTCCTCTTGAGATGCGACGGGAACGCCGGGAATTCTTTCCCTACGAAACAGGGAAAGGATCCCTCATCTCGAGCTAGGAGGCGGAAACGGGGCTCCCCTGGATGTGTGCGGGACCCACGTGCTTCCTCTCGAGTGGAGACGGGTATGTCGGGGAACTTCTTGAGTTGCAGCAAGGGTGTGAAGGACCCTTTGGAAGTTCCAGTGGTTAGATGTGATTGGCCTCGAGAAGCCTCAGCGGAAATGGGCCTCATCTCGCCTGGAGGGCAAAACCTCCTGGATTTTCTCGAGTTGCGGCAGATGCTCTCGACTTTCGACGGGGACCTCAGGGACCCGCTCTGGTGGCCTCAGGAAAGGCCAGTCCCCATGCGAATTCCTCAGGGGCCTCTCGGGATTCCTCTCCCGTCGATGCCGGGGCCTAAGACCTTGTGTGGAGTCGGGGCCGGAACCTGAGGATTCCTCTCCAGTGCTGACATGGATCTTGGGGAACTTCTGGAGTCTCCCTAGGGGAGTCAGTCCTCGTCTCGAATGCGGGCATGCACTTGCGCTTTCCTCCAGAGCGGTAGCAGCAGTGTCACGCAGTCCGCCGCGTGGATCAAAGGATCTATGGTTTTCCCTCGAGTCTTTCCCACGATGCTTTCCCACTAGGCTTTCCCACAGGGTTGTCCCACGTGCACACGTGGTGGGAGTCGATCCTCGGCTTGAACGTCAAGGCAGTGCAGGGAAAAGAGTTTCCTCTGGAATGGACTGACACATCTGGGGGACTCTTGGAATGGTGGCATGACCCTGGAGTTCCTCTCGCCTTTCCTGTGGAGAGCGCCTCCTCTTGAGATGCGACGGGAACGCCGGGAATTCTTTCCCTACGAAACAGGGAAAGGATCCCTCATCTCGAGCTAGGAGGCGGAAACGGGTCTCCCCTGGATGTGTGCTGGACACCACGTGCTTCCTCTCGAGTGCACACTGGTATGTCGGGGAACTTCTTGAGTTGCAGCAAGGGTGTGAAGGACCCTTTGGAAGGTCCAGTGGTTAGATGTGATTGGCCTCGAGAAGCCTCAGCGGAAATGGGCCTCATCTCGCCTGGAGGGCAAAACCTCCTGGATTTTCTCGAGTTGCGGCAGGTGCTCTCGACTTACGACGGGGACCTCAGGGACCCGCTCTGGTGGCCTCAGGAAAGGCCAGTCCCCATGCGAGTTCCTCGGGGGCCTCTCAGGATTCCTCTACCGTCGATGCCGGTGCCTAACACCTTGTGTGGAGTCGGGGCCGGAACCTGAGGATTCCTCTCCAGTGCTGACCTGGATCTTGGGGTACTTCTGGAGTCTCCCCAGGGGAGTCAGTCCTCGTCTCGAATGCGGGCATACACTTGTGCTTTCCTCCAGAGCGGTAGCAGCAGTGTCACGCAGTCCGCCGCGTGGATCAAAGGATCTATGGTTTTCCCTCGAGTCTTTCCCACGAGGCTTTCCCACGAGGCTTTCCCACAGGGCTGTCCCACGTGCACACGTGGTGGGAGTCGATCCTCGGCTTGAACGTCAAGGCAGTGCAGGGAAAACAGGTTCCTCTGGAATGGACTGACACATCTGGGGGACTCTTGGAATGGTGGCACGACCCTGGAGTTCCTCTCGCCTTTCCTGTGGAGAGCGCCTCCTCTTGAGATGCGACGGGAACGCCGGGAAATCTTTCCCTACGAAACAGGGAAAGGATCCCTCATCTCGAGTTAGGAGTCGGAAACGGGGCTCCCCTGGATGTGTGCGGGACCCCACGTGCTTTCCCTCGAGTGGAGACGGGTATGTCGGGGAACTTCTGGAGTTGCAGCAATGGTGTGAAGGACCCTTTGGAAGTTCCAGTGGTTAGATGTGATTGGCCTCGAGAAGCCTCAGCGGAAATGGGCCTCATCTCGCCTGGAGGGCAAAACCTCCTGGATTTTCTCGAGTTGCGGCAGGTGCTCTCGACTTACGACGGGGACCTCAGGGAACCGCTCTGGTGGCCTCAGGAAAGGCCAGTCCCCATGCGAGTTCCTCGGGGGCGTCTCGGGATTCCTCTCCCGTCGATGCTGGGGCCTAAGACCTTGTGTGGAGTCGGGGCCGGAACCTGAGGAATCCTCTCCAGTGCTGACATGGATTTGGGGTACTTCTGGAGTCTACCCAGGGGAGTCAGTCCTCGTCTCGAATGCTGGCATGCACTTGCGCTTTCCTCCAGAGCGGTAGCAGCAGTGTCACGCAGTCCGCCGCATGGATCAAACGATCTATGGTTTTCCCTCGAGTCTTTCCCACGAGGCTTTCCCACGAGGCTTTCCACAGGGCTGTCCCACGTGCACACGTGGTGGGAGTCGATCCTCGGCTTGAACGTCAAGGCAGTGCAGGGAAAACAGGTTCCTCTGGAATGGAGTGACACATCTGGGGGACTCTTGGAATGGTGGCACGACCCTGGAGTTCCTCTCGCCTTTCCTGTGGAGAGCGCCTCCTCTTGAGATGCGACGGGAACGCCGGGAATTCATTCCCTACGAAACAGGGAAAGGATCCCTCATCTCGAGCTAGGAGGCGGAAACGGGGCTCCCCTGGATGTGTGCGGGACCCCACGTGCTTCCTCTCGAGTGCAGACGGGTATGTCGGGGAACTTCTTGAGTTGCAGCAATGGTGTGAAGGATCTTTGGAAGTTCCAGTGGTTAGATGTGATTGGCCTCGAGAAGCCTCAGCAGAAATGGGCCTCATCGCGCCTGGAGGGCAAAACCTCCTGGATTTTCTCGAGTTGCGGCAGGTGCTCTCGACTTACGACGGGGACCTCAGGGACCCGCTCTGGTGGCCTCAGGAAAGGCCAGTCCCCATGCGAGTTCCTCGGGGGCCTCTCCGGATTCCTCTCCCGTCGATGCCGGGCCTAAGACTTTGTGTGGAGTCGGGGCCGGAACCTGAGGATTCCTCTCCAGTGCTGACATGGATCTTGGGGTACTTCTGGAGTCTCCCCAGGGGAGTCAGTCCTCGTCTCGAATGCGGGCATGCACTTGCGCTTTCCTCCAGAGCGGTAGCAGCAGTGTCACGCAGTCCGCCGCGTGGATCAAAGGATCTATGGTTTTCCCTCGAGTCTTTCCCACGAGGCTTTCCCACGAGGCTTTCCCACAGGGCTGTCCCACGTGCACACGTGGTGGGAGTCGATCCTCGGCTTGAACGTCAAGGCAGTGCAGGGAAAACAGGTTCCTCTGGAATGGACTGACACATCTGGGGGACTCTTGGAATGGTGGCACGACCCTGGAGTTCCTCTCGCCTTTCCTGTGGAGAGCGCCTCCTCTTGAGATGCGACGGGAACGCCGGGAATTCTTTCCCTACGAAACAGGGAAAGGATCCCTCATCTCGAGCTAGGAGGCGGAAATGGGGCTCCCCTGGATGTGTGCGGGACCCCACGTGCTTCCTCTCGAGTGGAGACGGGTATGTCGGGGAACTTCTTGAGTTGCAGCAATGGTGTGAAGGACCCTTTGGAAGTTCCAGTGGTTAGATGCGATTGGCCTCGAGAAGCCTCAGCGGAAATGGGCCTCATCTCGCCTGGAGGGCAAAACCTCCTGGATTTTCTCGAGTTGCGGCAGGTGCTCTTGACTTACGACGGGGACCTCAGGGAACCGCTCTGGTGGCCTCAGGAAAGGCCAGTCCCCATGCGAGTTCCTCGGGGGCCTCTCGGGATTCCTCTCCCGTCGATGCCGGGGCCTAAGACCTTGTGTGGAGTCGGGGCCGGAACCTGAGGATTCCTCTCCAGTGCTGACATGGATCTTGGGGTACTTCTGGAGTCTCGCCAGGGGAGTCAGTCCTCGTCTCGAATGCGGGCATGCACTTGCGCTTTCCTCCAGAGCGGTAGCAGCAGTGTCACGCAGTCCGCCGCGTGGATCAAAGGATCTATGGTTTTCCCTCGAGTCTTTTCCACGAGGCTTTCCCACGAGGCTTTCCCACAGGGCTGTCCCACGTGCACACGTGGTGGGAGTCGATCCTCGGCTTGAACGTCAAGGCAGTGCAGGGAAAACAGGTTCCTCTGGAATGGACTGACACATCTGGGGGACTCTTGGAATGGTGGCACGACCCTGGAGTTCCTCTCGCCTTTCCTGTGGAGAGCGCCTCCTCTTGAGATGCGACGGGAACGCCGGGAATTCTTTCCCTACGAAACAGGGAAAGGATCCCTCATCTCGAGCTAGGAGGCGGAAATGGGGCTCCCCTGGATGTGTGCGGGACCCCACGTGCTTCCTCTCGAGTGGAGACGGGTATGTCGGGGAACTTCTTCAGTTGCAGCAATGGTGTGAAGGACCCTTTGGAAGTTCCAGTGGTTAGATGTGATTGGCCTCGAGAAGCCTCAGTGGAAATGGGCCTCATCTCGCCTGGAGGGCAAAACCTCCTGGATTTTCTCGAGTTGCGGCAGGTGCTCTCGACTTACGACGGGGACCTCAGGGAACCGCTCTGGTGGCCTCAGGAAAGGCCAGTCCCCATGCGAGTTCCTCGGGGGCCTCTCGGGATTCCTCTCCCGTCGATGCCGGGGCCTAAGACCTTGTGTGGAGTCGGGGCCGGAACCTGAGGATTCCTCTCCAGTGCTGACATGGATCTTGGGGTACTTCTGGAGTCTCCCCAGGGGAGTCAGTCCTCGTCTCGAATGTGGGCATGCACTTGCGCTTTCCTCCAGAGCGGTAGCAGCAGTGTCACGCAGTCCGCCGCGTGGATCAAAGGATCTATGGTTTTCCCTCGAGTCTTTCCCACGAGGCTTTCCCACGAGGCTTTCCCACAGGGCTGTCCCACGTGCACACGTGGTGGGAGTCGATCCTCGGCTTGAACGTCAAGGCAGTGCAGGGAAAACAGGTTCCTCTGGAATGGACTGACACATCTGGGGGACTCTTGGAATGGTGTCACGACCCTGGAGTTCTTCTCGCCTTTCCTGTGGAGAGCGCATCCTCTTGAGATGCGACGGGAACGCCGGGAATTCTTTCCCTACGAAACAGGGAAAGGATCCCTCATCTCCAGCTAGGAGGCGGAAACGGGGCTCCCCTGGATGTGTGCGGGACCCCACGTGCTTCCTCTCGAGTGGAGACGGGTATGTCGGGGAACTTCTTGAGTTGCAGCAATGGTGTGAAGGACCCTTTGGAATTTCCAGTGGTTAGATGTGATTGGCCTCGAGAAGCCTCAGCGGAAATGGGCCTCATCTCGCCTGGAGGGCAAAACCTCCTGGATTTTCTCGAGTTGCGGCAGGTGCTCTCGACTTACGACGGGGACCTCAGGGAACCGCTCTGGTGGCCTCAGGAAAGGCCAGTCCCCATGCGAGTTCCTCGGGGGCCTCTCGGGATTCCTCTCCCGTCGATGCCGGGGCCTAAGACCTTGTGTGGAGTCGGGGCCGGAACCTGAGGATTCCTCTCCAGTGCTGACATGGATCTTGGGGTACTTCTGGAGTCTCCCCAGGGGAGTCAGTCCTCGTCTCGAATGCGGGCATGCACTTGTGCTTTCCTCCAGAGCGGTAGCAGCAGTGTCACGCAGTCCGCCGCGTGGATCAAAGGATCTATGGTTTTCCCTCGAGTCTTTCCCACGAGGCTTTCCCACGAGGCTTTCCCACAGGGCTGTCCCACGTGCACACGTGGTGGGAGTCGATCCTCGGCTTGAACGTCAAGGCAGTGCAGGGAAAACAGGTTCCTCTGGAATGGACTGACACATCTGGGGGACTCTTGGAATGGTGGCACGACCCTGGAGTTCCTCTCGCCTTTCCTGTGGAGAGCGCCTCCTCTTGAGATGCGACGGGAACGCCGGGAATTCTTTCCCTACGAAACAGGGAAAGGATCCCTCATCTCGAGCTAGGAGGCGAAACGGGGCTCCCCTGGATGTGTGCGGGACACCACGTGCTTCCTCTCGAGTGGAGACGGGTATGTCGGGGAACTTCTTGAGTTACAGCAAGGGTGTGAAGGACCCTTTGGAAGTTCCAGTGGTTAGATGTGATTGGCCTCGAGAAGCCTCAGCGGAAATGGGCCTCATCTCGCCTGGAGGGCAAAACCTCCTGGATTTTCTCGAGTTGCGGCAGGTGCTCTCGACTTACGACGGGGACCTCAGGGACCCGCTCTGGTGGCCTCAGGAAAGGCCAGTCCCCGTGCGAGTTCCTCGGGGGCCTCTCGGGATTCCTCTCCCGTCGATGCCGGGGCCTAAGACCTTGTGTGGAGTCGGGGCTGGAACCTGAGGATTCCTCTCCAGTGCTGACATGGATCTTGGGGTACTTCTGGAGTCTCCCCAGGGGAGTCAGTCCTCGTCTCGAATGCGGGCATGCACTTGCGCTTTCCTCCAGAGCGGTAGCAGCAGTGTCACGCAGTCCGCCGCGTGGATAAAAGGATCTACGGTTTTCCCTCGAGTCTTTCCCACGAGGCTTTCCCACGAGGCTTTCCACAGGGCTGTCCCACGTGCACACCTGGTGGGAGTCGATCCTCGGCTTGAACGTCAAGGCAGTGCAGGGAAAACAGGTTCCTCTGGAATGGACTGACACATCTGGGGGACTCTTGGAATGGTGGCACGACCCTGGAGTTCCTCTCGCCTTTCCTGTGGAGAGCGCCTCCTCTTGAGATGCGACGGGAACGCCGGGAATTCTTTCCCTACGAAACAGGGAAAGGATCCCTCATCTCGAGCTAGGAGGCGGAAACGGGGCTCCCCTGGATGTGTGCGGGACACCACGTGCTTCCTCTCGAGTGGAGACGGGTATGTCGGGGAACTTCTTGAGTTGCAGCAAGGGTGTGAAGGACCCTTTGGAAGTTCCAGTGGTTAGATGTGATTGGCCTCGAGAAGCCTCAGCGGAAATGGGCCTCATCTGGCCTGGAGGGCAAAACCTCCTGGATTTTCTCGAGTTGCGGCAGGTGCTCTCGACTTACGACGGGGACCTCAGGGAACCGCTCTGGTGGCCTCAGGAAAGGCCAGTCCCCATGCGAGTTCCTCGGGGGCGTCTCGGGATTCCTCTCCCGTCGATGCCGGGGCCTAAGACCTTGTGTGGAGTCGGGGCCGGAACCTGAGGATTTCTCTCCAGTGCTGACATGGATCTTGGGGTACTTCTGGAGTCTCCCCAGGGGAGTCAGTCCTCGTCTCGAATGCGGGCATGCACTTGCGCTTTCCTCCAGAGCGGTAGCAGCATTGTCACGCAGTCCGCCGCGTGGATCAAAGGATCTATGGTTTTCCCTCGAGTCTTTTCCATGAGGCTTTCCCACGAGGCTTTCCCACAGGGCGGTCCCACGTGCACACGTGGTGGGAGTCGATCCTCGGCTTGAACGTCAAGGCAGTGCAGGGAAAACAGGTTCCTCTGGAATGGACTGACACATCTGGGGGACTCTTGGAATGGTGGCACGACCCTGGAGTTCCTCTCGCCTTTCCTGTGGAGAGCGCCTCCTCTTGAGATGCGACGGGAACGCCGGGAATTCTTTCCCTACGAAACAGGGAAAGGATCCCTCATCTCGAGCTAGGAGGCGGAAACGGGGCTCCCCTGGATGTGTGCGGGACACCACGTGCTTCCTCTCGAGTGGAGACGGGTATGTCGGGGAACTTCTTGAGTTGCAGCAATGGTGTGAAGGACCCTTTGGAAGTTCCAGTGGTTAGATGTGATTGGCCTCGAGAAGCCTCAGCGGAAATAGGCCTCATCTGGCCTGGAGGGCAAAACCTCCTGGATTTTCTCGAGTTGCGGCAGGTGCTCTCGACTTACGACGGGAACCTCAGGGACCCGCTCTGGTGGCCTCAGGAAAGGCCAGTCCCCATGCGAGTTCCTCGGGGGCCTCTCGGGATTCCTCTCCCGTCGATGCCGGGGCCTAAGACCTTGTGTGGAGTCGGGGCCGGAACCTGAGGATTCCTCTCCAGTGCTGACATGGATCTTGGGGTACTTCTGGAGTCTCCCCAGGGGAGTCAGTCCTCGTCTCGAATGCGGGCATGCACTTGCACTTTCCTCCAGAGCGATAGCAGCAGTGTCACGCAGTCCGCCGAGTGGATCAAAGGATCTATGGTTTTCCCTCGAGTCTTTCCCACGAGGCTTTCCCACGAGGCTTTCCCACAGGGCTGTCCCACGTGCACACGTGGTGGGAGTCGATCCTCGGCTTGAACGTCAAGGCAGTGCAGGGAAAACAGGTTCCTCTGGAATGGACTGACACATCTGGGGGACTCTTGGAATGGTGTCACGACACTGGAGTTCCCCTCGCCTTTCCTGTGGAGAGCGCCTCCTCTTGAGATGCGACGGGAACGCTGGGAATTCTTTCCCTACGAAACAGGGAAAGGATCCCTCATCTCGAGCTAGGAGGCGAAACGGGGCTCCCCTGGATGTGTGCGGGACACCACGTGCTTCCTCTCGAGTGGAGACGGGTATGTCGGGGAACTTCTTGAGTTGCAGCAAGGGTGTGAAGGACCCTTTGGAAGTTCCAGTGGTTAGATGTGATTGGCCTCGAGAAGCCTCAGCGGAAATGGGCCTCATCTGGCCTGGAGGGCAAAACCTCCTGGATTTTCTCGAGTTGCGGCAGGTGCTCTCGACTTACGACGGGGACCTCAGGGAACCGCTCTGGTGGCCTCAGGAAAGGCCAGTCCCCATGCGAGTTCCTCGGGGGCGTCTCGGGATTCCTCTCCCGTCGATGCCGGGGCCTAAGACCTTGTGTGGAGTCGGGGCCGGAACCTGAGGATTTCTCTCCAGTGCTGACATGGATCTTGGGGTACTTCTGGAGTCTCCCCAGGGGAGTCAGTCCTCGTCTCGAATGCGGGCATGCACTTGCGCTTTCCTCCAGAGCGGTAGCAGCATTGTCACGCAGTCCGCCGCGTGGATCAAAGGATCTATGGTTTTCCCTCGAGTCTTTTCCATGAGGCTTTCCCACGAGGCTTTCCCACAGGGCGGTCCCACGTGCACACGTGGTGGGAGTCGATCCTCGGCTTGAACGTCAAGGCAGTGCAGGGAAAACAGGTTCCTCTGGAATGGACTGACACATCTGGGGGACTCTTGGAATGGTGGCACGACCCTGGAGTTCCTCTCGCCTTTCCTGTGGAGAGCGCCTCCTCTTGAGATGCGACGGGAACGCCGGGAATTCTTTCCCTACGAAACAGGGAAAGGATCCCTCATCTCGAGCTAGGAGGCGGAAACGGGGCTCCCCTGGATGTGTGCGGGACACCACGTGCTTCCTCTCGAGTGGAGACGGGTATGTCGGGGAACTTCTTGAGTTGCAGCAATGGTGTGAAGGACCCTTTGGAAGTTCCAGTGGTTAGATGTGATTGGCCTCGAGAAGCCTCAGCGGAAATAGGCCTCATCTGGCCTGGAGGGCAAAACCTCCTGGATTTTCTCGAGTTGCGGCAGGTGCTCTCGACTTACGACGGGAACCTCAGGGACCCGCTCTGGTGGCCTCAGGAAAGGCCAGTCCCCATGCGAGTTCCTCGGGGGCCTCTCGGGATTCCTCTCCCGTCGATGCCGGGGCCTAAGACCTTGTGTGGAGTCGGGGCCGGAACCTGAGGATTCCTCTCCAGTGCTGACATGGATCTTGGGGTACTTCTGGAGTCTCCCCAGGGGAGTCAGTCCTCGTCTCGAATGCGGGCATGCACTTGCACTTTCCTCCAGAGCGATAGCAGCAGTGTCACGCAGTCCGCCGAGTGGATCAAAGGATCTATGGTTTTCCCTCGAGTCTTTCCCACGAGGCTTTCCCACGAGGCTTTCCCACAGGGCTGTCCCACGTGCACACGTGGTGGGAGTCGATCCTCGGCTTGAACGTCAAGGCAGTGCAGGGAAAACAGGTTCCTCTGGAATGGACTGACACATCTGGGGGACTCTTGGAATGGTGTCACGACACTGGAGTTCCCCTCGCCTTTCCTGTGGAGAGCGCCTCCTCTTGAGATGCGACGGGAACGCTGGGAATTCTTTCCCTACGAAACAGGGAAAGGATCCCTCATCTCGAGCTAGGAGGCGAAACGGGGCTCCCCTGGATGTGTGCGGGACACCACGTGCTTCCTCTCGAGTGGAGACGGGTATGTCGGGGAACTTCTTGAGTTGCAGCAAGGGTGTGAAGGACCCTTTGGAAGTTCCAGTGGTTAGATGTGATTGGCCTCGAGAAGCCTCAGCGGAAATGGGCCTCATCTCGCCTGGAGGGCAAAACCTCCTGGATTTTCTCGAGTTGTGGCAGGTGCTCTCGACTTACGACGGGGACCTCAGGGAACCGCTCTGGTGGCCTCAGGAAAGGCCAGTCCCCATGCGAGTTCCTCGGGGGCCTCTCGGGATTCCTCTCCCGTCGATGCCAGGGCCTAAGTCCTTGTGTGGAGTCGGGGCCGGAACCTGAGGATTCCTCTCCAGTGCTGACATGGATCTTGGGGTACTTCTGGAGTCTCCCCAGGGGAGTCAGTCCTCGTCTCGAATGCGGGCATGCACTTGCGCTTTCCTCCAGAGCGATAGCAGCAGTGTCACGCAGTCCGCCGCGTGGATCAAAGGATCTATGGTTTCCCTCGAGTCTTTCCCACGAGGCTTTCTGACGAGGCTTTCCCACAGGGCTGTCCCACGTGCACACGTGGTGGGAGTCGATCCTCGGCTTGAACGTCAAGGCAGTGCAGGGAAAACAGGTTCCTCTGGAATGGACTGACACATCTGGGGGACTCTTGGAATGGTGGCACGACCCTGGAGTTCCTCTCGCCTTACCTGTGGAGAGCGCCTCCTCTTGAGATGCGACGGGAACGCCGGGAATTCTTTCCCTACGAAACAGGGAAAGGATCCCTCATCTCGAGCTAGGAGGCGAAACGGGGCTCCCCTGGATGTGTGCGGGACACCACGTGCTTCCTCTCGAGTGGAGACGGGTATGTCGGGGAACTTCTTGAGTTGCAGCAATGGTGTGAAGGACCCTTTGGAAGTTCCAGTGGTTAGATATGATTGGCCTCGAGAAGCCTCAGCGGAAATGGGCCTCATCTCGCCTGGAGGGCAAAACCTCCTGGATTTTCTCGAGTTGTGGCAGGTGCTCTCGACTTACGACGGGGACCTCAGGGACCCGCTCTGGTGGCCTCAGGAAAGGTCAGTGCCCATACGAGTTCCTCGGGGGCCTCTCGGGATTCCTCTCCCGTCGATTCCGGGGCCTAAGACCTTGTGTGCAGTCGTGGCCGGAACCTGAGGATTCCTCTCCAGTGCTGACATGGATCTTGGGGTACTTCTGGAGTCTCCCCAGGGGAGTCAGTCCTCGTCTCGAATGCGGGCATGCACTTGCGCTTTCCTCCAGATCGGTAGCAGCAGTGTCACGCAGTCCGCCGCGTGGATCAAAGGATCTATGGTTTTCCCTCGAGTCTTTCCCACGAGGCTTTCCCACGAGGCTTTCCCACAGGGCTGTCCCACGTGCACACCTGGTGGGAGTCGATCCTCGGCTTGAACGTCAAGGCAGTGCAGGGAAAACAGGTTCCTCTGGAATGGACTGACACATCTGGGGGACTCTTGGAATGGTGTCACGACCCTGGAGTTCTTCTCGCCTTTCCTGTGGAGAGCGCATCCTCTTGAGATGCGACGGGAACGCCGGGAATTCTTTCCCTACGAAACAGGGAAAGGATCCCTCATCTCGAGCTAGGAGGCGGAAACGGGGCTCCCCTGGATGTGTGCGGGACCCCACGTGCTTCCTCTCGAGTGGAGACGGGTATGTCGGGGAACTTCTTGAGTTGCAGCAATGGTGTGAAGGACCCTTTGGAATTTCCAGTGGTTAGATGTGATTGGCCTCGAGAAGCCTCAGCGGAAATGGGCCTCATCTCGCCTGGAGGGCAAAACCTCCTGGATTTTCTCGAGTTGCGGCAGGTGTTCTCGACTTACGACGGGGACCTCAGGGAACCGCTCTGGTGGCCTCAGGAAAGGCCAGTCCCCATGCGAGTTCCTCGGGGGCCTCTCGGGATTCCTCTCCCGTCGATGCCGGGGCCTAAGACCTTGTGTGGAGTCGGGGCCGGAACCTGAGGATTCCTCTCCAGTGCTGACATGGATCTTGGGGTACTTCTGGAGTCTCCCCAGGGGAGTCAGTCCTCGTCTCGAATGCGGGCATGCACTTGTGCTTTCCTCCAGAGCGGTAGCAGCAGTGTCACGCAGTCCGCCGCGTGGATCAAAGGATCTATGGTTTTCCCTCGAGTCTTTCCCACGAGGCTTTCCCACGAGGCTTTCCCACAGGGCTGTCCCACGTGCACACGTGGTGGGAGTCGATCCTCGGCTTGAACGTCAAGGCAGTGCAGGGAAAACAGGTTCCTCTGGAATGGACTGACACATCTGGGGGACTCTTGGAATGGTGGCACGACCCTGGAGTTCCTCTCGCCTTTCCTGTGGAGAGCGCCTCCTCTTGAGATGCGACGGGAACGCCGGGAATTCTTTCCCTACGAAACAGGGAAAGGATCCCTCATCTCGAGCTAGGAGGCGAAACGGGGCTCCCCTGGATGTGTGCGGGACACCACGTGCTTCCTCTCGAGTGGAGACGGGTATGTCGGGGAACTTCTTGAGTTACAGCAAGGGTGTGAAGGACCCTTTGGAAGTTCCAGTGGTTAGATGTGATTGGCCTCGAGAAGCCTCAGCGGAAATGGGCCTCATCTCGCCTGGAGGGCAAAACCTCCTGGATTTTCTCGAGTTGCGGCAGGTGCTCTCGACTTACGATGGGGACCTCAGGGACCCGCTCTGGTGGCCTCAGGAATGGCCAGTCCCCATGCGAGTTCCTCGGGGGCCTCTCGGGATTCCTCTCCCGTCGATGCCGGGGCCTAAGACCTTGTGTGGAGTCGGGGCCGGAACATGAGTATTCCTCTCCAGTGCTGACATGGATCTTGGGGTACTTCTGGAGTCTCCCCAGGGGAGTCAGTCCTCGTCTCGAATGCGGGCATGCACTTGCGCTTTCCTCCAGAGCGGTAGCAGCAGTGTCACGCAGTCCGCCGCGTGGATCAAAGGATCTATGGTTTTCCCTCGAGTCTTTCCCACGAGGCTTTCCCACGAGGCTTTCCCACAGGGCTGTCCCACGTGCACACGTGGTGGGAGTCGACCCTCGGCTTGAACGTCAAGGCAGTGCAGGGAAAACAGGTTCCTTTGGAATGGACTGACACATCTGGGGGACTCTTGGAATGGTGTCACGACCCTGGAGTTCCTCTCGCCATTCCTGTGGAGAGCGCCTCCTCTTGAGATGCGACGGGAACGCCGGGAATTCTTTCCCTACAAAACAGGGAAAGGATCCCTCATCTCGAGCTAGGAGGCGGAAACGGGGCTCCCCTGGATGTGTGCGGGACCCCACGTGCTTCCTCTCGAGTGGAGACGGGTATGTCGGGGAATTTCTTGAGTTGCAGCAATGGTGTGAAGGACCCTTTGGAAGTTCCAGTGGTTAGATGTGATTGGCCTCGAGAAGCCTCAGCGGAAATGGGCCTCATCTCGCCTGGAGGGCAAAACCTCCTGGATTTTCTCGAGTTGCGGCAGGTGCTCTCGACTTACGACGGGGACCTCAGGGACCCGCTCTGGTGGCCTCAGGAAAGGCCAGTCCCCATGCGAGTTCCTCGGGGGCCTCTCGGGATTCCTCTCCCGTCGATGCCGGGGCCTAAGACCTTGTGTGGAGTCGGGGCTGGAACCTGAGGATTCCTCTCCAGTGCTGACATGGATCTTGGGGTACTTCTGGAGTCTCCCCAGGGGAGTCAGTCCTCGTCTCGAATGCGGGCATGCACTTGCGCTTTCCTCCAGAGCGGTAGCAGCAGTGTCACGCAGTCCGCCGCGTGGATAAAAGGATCTTCGGTTTTCCCTCTAGTCTTTCCCACGAGGCTTTCCCACGAGGCTTTCCACAGGGCTGTCCCACGTGCACACGTGGTGGGAGTCGATCCTCGGCTTGAACGTCAAGGCAGTGCAGGGAAAACAGGTTCCTCTGGAATGGACTGACACATCTGGGGGACTCTTGGAATGGTGGCACGACCCTGGAGTTCCTCTCGCCTTTCCTGTGGAGAGCGCCTCCTCTTGAGATGCGACGGGAACGCCGGGAATTCTTTCCCTACGAAACAGGGAAAGGATCCCTCATCTCGAGCTAGGAGGCGGAAACGGGGCTCCCCTGGATGTGTGCGGGACACCACGTGCTTCCTCTCGAGTGGAGACGGGTATGTCGGGGAACTTCTTGAGTTGCAGCAAGGGTGTGAAGAACCCTTTGGAAGTTCCAGTGGTTAGATGTGATTGGCCTCGAGAAGCCTCAGCGGAAATGGGCCTCATCTGGCCTGGAGGGCAAAACCTCCTGGATTTTCTCGAGTTGCGGCAGGTGCTCTCGACTTACGACGGGGACCTCAGGGACCCGCTCTGGTGGCCTCAGGAAAGGCCAGTCCCCATGCGAGTTCCTCGGGGGCCTCTCGGGATTCCTCTCCCGTCGATGCCGGGGCCTAAGACCTTGTGTGGAGTCGGGGCCGGAACCTGAGGATTCCTCTCCAGTGCTGACATGGATCTTGGGGTACTTCTGGAGTCTCCCCAGGGGAGTCAGTCCTCGTCTCGAATGCGGGCATGCACTTGCGCTTTCCTCCAGAGCGGTAGCAGCAGTGTCACGCAGTCCGCCGCGTGGATCAAAGGATCTATGGTTTTCCCTCGAGTCTTTCCCACGAGGCTTTCCCACGAGGCTTTCCACAGGGCTGTCCCACGTGCACACGTGGTGGGAGTCGATCCTCGGCTTGAACGTCAAGGCAGTGCAGGGAAAACAGGTTCCTCTGGAATGGACTGACACATCTGGGGGACTCTTGGAATGGTGGCACGACCCTGGAGTTCCTCTCGCCTTTCCTGTGGAGAGCGCCTCCTCTTGAGATGCGACGGGAACGGCGGGAATTCTTTCCCTACGAAACAGGGAAAGGATCCCTCATCTCGAGCTAGGAGGCGAAACGGGGCTCCCCTGGATGTGTGCGGGATACCACGTGCTTCCTCTCGAGTGGAGACGGGTATGTCGGGGAACTTCTTGAGTTGCATCAAGGGTGTGAAGGACCCTTTGGAAGTTCCAGTGGTTAGATGTGATTGGCCTCGAGAAGCCTCAGCAGAAATGGGCCTCATCTCGCCTGGAGGGCAAAACCTCCTGGATTTTCTCGAGTTGCGGCAGGTGCTCTCGACTTACGACGGGGACCTCAGGGACCCGCACTGGTGGCCTCAGGAAAGGCCAGTCCCCATGCGAGTTCCTCGGGGGCCTCTCGGGATTCCTCTCCCGTCGATGCCGGGGCCTAAGACCTTGTGTGGAGTCGGGGCCGGAACCTGAGGATTCCTCTCCAGTGCTGACATGGATCTTGGGGTACTTCTGGAGTCTCCCCAGGGGAGTCAGTCCTCGTCTCGAATGCGGGCATGCACTTGCGCTTTCCTCCAGAGCGGTAGCAGCAGTGTCACGCAGTCCGCCGCGTGGATCAAAGGATCTATGGTTTTCCCTCGAGTCTTTTCCACGAGGCTTTCCCACGAGGCTTTCCCACAGGGCTGTCCCACGTGCACACGTGGTGGGAGTCGATCCTCGGCTTGAACGTCAAGGCAGTACAGGGAAAACAGGTTCCTCTGGAATGGACTGACACATCTGGGGGACTCTTGGAATGGTGTCACGACCCTGGAGTTCCTCTCGCCTTTCCTGTGGAGAGCGCCTCCTCTTGAGATGCGACGGGAACGCCGGGAATTCTTTCCCTACGAAACAGGGAAAGGATCCCTCATCTCGAGCTAGGAGGCGGAAACGGGGCTGCCCTGGATGTGTGCGGGACCCACGTGCTTCCTCTCGAGTGGAGACGGGTATGTCGGGGAACTTCTTGAGTTGCAGCAACGGTGTGAAGGACCCTTTGGAAGTTCCAGTGGTTAGATGTGATTGGCCTCGTGAAGCCTCAGCGGAAATGGGCCTCATCTCGCCTGGAGGGCAAAACCTCATGGATTTTATCGAGTTGCGGCAGGTGCTCTCGACTTACGACGGGGACCTCAGGGAACCGCTCTGGTGGCCTCAGGAAAGGCCAGTCCCCATGCGAGTTCCTCGGGGGCCTCTCGGGATTCCTCTCCCGTCGATGCCGGGGCCTAAGACCTTGTGTGGAGTCGGGGCCGGAACCTGAGGATTCCTCTCCAGTGCTGACATGGATCTTGGGGTACTTCTGGAGTCTCCCCAGGGGAGTCAGTCCTCGTCTCGAATGCGGGCATGCACTTGTGCTTTCCTCCAGAGCGGTAGCAGCAGTGTCACGCAGTCTGCCGCGTGGATCAAAGGATCTATGGTTTTCCCTCGAGTCTTTCCCACGAGGCTTTCCCACGAGGCTTTCCCACAGGGCTGTCCCACGTGCACACGTGGTGGGAGTCGATCCTCGGCTTGAACGTCAAGGCAGTGCAGGGAAAACAGGTTCCTCTGGAATGGACTGACACATCTGGGGGACTCTTGGAATGGTGGCACGACCCTGGAGTTCCTCTCGCCTTTCCTGTGGAGAGCGCCTCCTCTTGAGATGCGACGGGAACGCCGGGAATTCTTTCCCTACGAAACAGGGAAAGGATCCCTCATCTCGAGCTAGGAGGCGAAACGGGGCTCCCCTGGATGTGTGCGGGACACCACGTGCTTCCTCTCGAGTGGAGACGGGTATGTCGGGGAACTTCTTGAGTTACAGCAAGGGTGTGAAGGACCCTTTGGAAGTTCCAGTGGTTAGATGTGATTGGCCTCGAGCAGCCTCAGCGGAAATGGACCTCATCTCGCCTGGAGGGCAAAACCTCCTGGATTTTCTCGAGTTGCGGCAGGTGCTCTCGACTTACGATGGGGACCTCAGGGACCCGCTCTGGTGGCCTCAGGAATGGCCAGTCCCCATGCGAGTTCCTCGGGGGCCTCTCGGGATTCCTCTCCCGTCGATGCCGGGGCCTAAGACCTTGTGTGGAGTCGGGGCCGGAACATGAGTATTCCTCTCCAGTGCTGACATGGATCTTGGGGTACTTCTGGAGTCTCCCCAGGGGAGTCAGTCCTCGTCTCGAATGCGGGCATGCACTTGCGCTTTCCTCCAGAGCGGTAGCAGCAGTGTCACGCAGTCCGCCGCGTGGATCAAAGGATCTATGGTTTTCCCTCGAGTCTTTCCCACGAGGCTTTCCCACGAGGCTTTCCCACAGGGCTGTCCCACGTGCACACGTGGTGGGAGTCGACCCTCGGCTTGACCGTCAAGGCAGTGCAGGGAAAACAGGTTCCTTTGGAATGGACTGACACATCTGGGGGACTCTTGGAATGGTGTCACGACCCTGGAGTTCCTCTCGCCTTTCCTGTGGAGAGCGCCTCCTCTTGAGATGCGACGGGAACGCCGGGAATTCTTTCCCTACAAAACAGGGAAAGGATCCCTCATCTCGAGCTAGGAGGCGGAAACGGGGCTCCCCTGGATGTGTGCGGGACCCCACGTGCTTCCTCTCGAGTGGAGACGGGTATGTCGGGGAATTTCTTGAGTTGCAGCAATGGTGTGAAGGACCCTTTGGAAGTTCCAGTGGTTAGATGTGATTGGCCTCGAGAAGCCTCAGCGGAAATGGGCCTCATCTCGCCTGGAGGGCAAAACCTCCTGGATTTTCTCGAGTTGCGGCAGGTGCTCTCGACTTACGACGGGGACCTCAGGGACCCGCTCTGGTGGCCTCAGGAAAGGCCAGTCCCCATGCGAGTTCCTCGGGGGCCTCTCGGGATTCCTCTCCCGTCGATGCCGGGGCCTAAGACCTTGTGTGGAGTCGGGGCTGGAACCTGAGGATTCCTCTCCAGTGCTGACATGGATCTTGGGGTACTTCTGGAGTCTCCCCAGGGGAGTCAGTCCTCGTCTCGAATGCGGGCATGCACTTGCGCTTTCCTCCAGAGCGGTAGCAGCAGTGTCACGCAGTCCGCCGCGTGGATAAAAGGATCTACGGTTTTCCCTCTAGTCTTTCCCACGAGGCTTTCCCACGAGGCTTTCCACAGGGCTGTCCCACGTGCACACGTGGTGGGAGTCGATCCTCGGCTTGAACGTCAAGGCAGTGCAGGGAAAACAGGTTCCTCTGGAATGGACTGACACATCTGGGGGACTCTTGGAATGGTGGCACGACCCTGGAGTTCCTCTCGCCTTTCCTGTGGAGAGCGCCTCCTCTTGAGATGCGACGGGAACGCCGGGAATTCTTTCCCTACGAAACAGGGAAAGGATCCCTCATCTCGAGCTAGGAGGCGGAAACGGGGCTCCCCTGGATGTGTGCGGGACACCACGTGCTTCCTCTCGAGTGGAGACGGGCATGTCGGGGAACTTCTTGAGTTGCAGCAAGGGTGTGAAGGACCCTTTGGAAGTTCCAGTGGTTAGATGTGATTGGCCTCGAGAAGCCTCAGCGGAAATGGGCCTCATCTCGCCTGGAGGGCAAAACCTCCTGGATTTTCTCGAGTTGCGGCAGGTGCTCTCGACTTACGACGGGGACCTCAGGGACCCGCTCTGGTGGCCTCAGGAAAGGCCAGTCCCCATGCGAGTTCCTCGGGGGCCTCTCGGGATTCCTCTCCCGTCGATGCCGGGGCCTAAGACCTTGTGTGGAGTCGGGGCCGGAACCTGAGGATTCCTCTCCAGTGCTGACATGGATCTTGGGGTACTTCTGGAGTCTCCCCAGGGGAGTCAGTCCTCGTCTCGAATGCGGGCATGCACTTGCGCTTTCCTCCAGAGCGGTAGCAGCATTGTCACGCAGTCCGCCGCGTGGATCAAAGGATCTATGGTTTTCCCTCGAGTCTTTTCCATGAGGCTTTACCACGAGGCTTTCCCACAGGGCTGTCCCACGTGCACACGTGGTGGGAGTCGATCCTCGGCTTGAACGTCAAGGCAGTGCAGGGAAAACAGGTTCCTCTGGAATGGACTGACACATCTGGGGGACTCTTGGAATGGTGTCACGACCCTGGAGTTCCTCTCGCCTTTCCTGTGGAGAGCGCCTCCTCTTGAGATGCGACGGGAACGCCGGGAATTCTTTCCCTACGAAACAGGGAAAGGATCCCTCATCTCGAGGTAGGAGGCGGAAACGGGGCTCCCCTGGATGTGTGCGGGACCCACGTGCTTTCTCTCGAGTGGAGACGGGTATGTCGGGGAACTTCTTGAGTTGCAGCAATGGTGTGAAGGACCCTTTGGAAGTTCCAGTGGTTAGATGTGATTGGCCTCGTGAAGCCTCAGCGGAAATGGGCCTCATCTCGCCTGGAGGGCAAAACCTCCTGGATTTTCTCGAGTTGTGGCAGGTGCTCTCGACTTACGACGGGGACCTCAGGGACCCGCTCTGGTGGCCTCAGGAAAGGCCAGTCCCCATGCGAGTTCCTCGGGGGCCTCTCGGGATTCCTCTCCCGTCGATGCCAGGGCCTAAGACCTTGTGTGGAGTCGGGGCCGGAACCTGAGGATTCCTCTCCAGTGCTGACATGGATCTTGGGGTACTTCTGGAGTCTCCCCAGGGGAGTCAGTCCTCGTCTCGAATGCGGGCATGCACTTGCGCTTTCCTCCAGAGCGGTAGCAGCAGTGTCACGCAGTCCGCCGCGTGGATCAAAGGATCTATGGTTTTCCCTCGAGTCTTTCCCACGAGGCTTTCCCACGAGGCTTTCCCACAGGGCTGTCCCACGTGCACACGTGGTGGGAGTCGATCCTCGGCTTGAACGTCAAGGCAGTGCAGGGAAAACAGGTTCCTCTGGAATGGACTGACACATCTGGGGGACTCTTGGAATGGTGGCACGACCCTGGAGTTCCTCTCGCCTTTCCTGTGGAGAGCGCCTCCTCTTGAGATGCGACGGGAACGCCGGGAATTCTTTCCCTACGAAACAGGGAAAGGATCCCTCATCTCGAGCTAGGAGGCGGAAACGGGGCTCCCCTGGATGTGTGCGGGACCCCACGTGCTTCCTTTCGAGTGGAGACGGGTATGTCGGGGAACTTCTTGAGTTGCAGCAATGGTGTGAAAGACCCTTTGGAAGTTCCAGTGGTTAGATGTGATTGGCCTCGAGAAGCCTCAGCGGAAATGGGCCTCATCTCGCCTGGAGGGCAAAACCTCCTGGATTTTCTCGAGTTGCGGCAGGTGCTCTCGACTTACGACGGGGACCTCAGGGACCCGCTCTGGTGGCCTCAGGAAAGGCCAGTCCCCAAGCGAGTTCCTCGGGGGCCTCTGGGGATTCCTCTCCCGTCGATGCCGGGGCCTAAGACCTTGTGTGGAGTCGGGGCCGGAACCTGAGGATTCCTCTCCAGTGCTGACATGGATCTTGGGGTACTTCTGGAGTCTCCCCAGGGGAGTCAGTCCTCGTCTCGAATGCGGGCATGCACTTGCGCTTTCCTCCAGAGCGGTAGCAGCAGTGTCACGCAGTCCGCCGCGTGGATCAAAGGATCTATGGTTTTCCCTCGAGTCTTTCCCACGAGGCTTTCCCACGAGGCTTTCCACAGGGCTGTCCCACGTGCACACGTGGTGGGAGTCGATCCTCGGCTTGAACGTCAAGGCAGTGCAGGGAAAACAGGTTCCTCTGGAATGGACTGACACATCTGGGGGACTCTTGGAATGGTGGCACGACCCTGGAGTTCCTCTCGCCTTTCCTGTGGAGAGCGCCTCCTCTTGAGATGCGACGGGAACGGCGGGAATTCTTTCCCTACGAAACAGGGAAAGGATCCCTCATCTCGAGCTAGGAGGCGGAAAAGGGGCTCCCCTGGATGTGTGCGGGACACCACATGATTCCTCTCGAGTGGAGACGGGTATGTCGGGGAACTTCTTGAGTTGCAGCAAGGGTGTGAAGGACCCTTTGGAAGTTCCAGTGGTTAGACGTGATTGGCCTCGAGAAGCCTCAGCGGAAATGGGCCTCATCTCGCCTGGAGGGCAAAAACTCCTGGATTTTCTCGAGTTGCGGCAGGTGCTCTCGACTTACGACGGGGACTTCAGGGACCCGCTCTGGTGGCCTCAGGAAAGGCCAGACCCCATGCGAGTTCCTCGGGGGCCTCTCGGGTTTCCTCTCCCGTCGATGCCGGGGCCTAAGACCTTGTGTGGAGTCGGGGCCGGAACCTGAGGATTCCTCTCCAGTGCTGACATGGATCTTGGGGTACTTCTGGAGTCTCCCCAGGGGAGTCAGTCCTCGTCTCGAATGCGGGCATGCACTTGCGCTTTCCTCCAGAGCGGTAGCAGCAGTGTCACGCTGTCCGCCGCGTGGATCAAAGGATCTATGGTTTTCCCTCGAGTCTTTCCCACGAGGCTTTCCCACGAGGCTTTCCCACAGGGCTGTCCCACGTGCACACGTGGTGGGAGTCGATCCTCGGCTTGAACGTCAAGGCAGTGCAGGGAAAACAGGTTCCTCTGGAATGGACTGACACATCTGGGGGACTCTTGGAATGGTGTCATGACCCTGGAGTTTCTCTCGCCTTTCCTGTGGAGAGCGCCTCCTCTTGAGATGCGACGGGAACGCCGGGAATTCTTTCCCTACGAAACAGGGAAAGGATCCCTCATCTCGAGCTAGGAGGTGGAAACGGGGCTCCCCTGGATGTGTGCGGGACCCCACGTGCTTCCTCTCGAGTGGAGACAGGTATGTCGGGGAACTTCTTGAGTTGCAGCAAGGGTGTGAAGGACCCTTTGGAAGTTCCAGTGGTTAGATGTGATTGGCCTCGAGAAGCCTCAGCGGAAATGGGCCTCATCCTGCCTGGAGGGCAAAACCTCCTGGATTTTCTCGAGTTGCGGCAGGTGCTCTCGACTTATGACGGGGACCTCAGGGACCCGCTCTGGTGGCCTCAGGAAAGGCCAGTCCCCATGCGAGTTCCTCGGGGGCCTCTCGGGATTCCTCTCCCGTCGATGCCGGGGCCTAAGACCTTGTGTGGAGTCGGGGCCGGAACCTGAGGATTCCTCTCCAGTGCTGACATGGATCTTGGGGTACTTCTGGAGTCTCCCCAGGGGAGTCAGTCCTCGTTTCGAATGCCGGCATGCACTTGCGCTTTCCTCCAGAGCGGTAGCAGCAGTGTCACGCAGTCCGCCGCGTGGATCAAAGGATCTATGGTTTTCCCTCTAGTCTTTCCCACGAGGCTTTCCCGCGAGGCTTTCCCACAGGGCTGTCCCACGTGCACACATGGTGGCAGTCGATCCTTGGCTTGAACGTCAAGGCAGTGCAGGGAAAACAGGTTCCTCTGGAATGGACTGAGACATCTGGGGGACTCTTGGAATGGTGGCACGACCCTGGAGTTCCTCTCGCCTTTCCTGTGGAGAGCGCCTCCTCTTGAGAAGCGACGGGAACGCCGGGAATTCTTTCCCTACGAAACAGGGAAAGGATCCCTCATCTCGAGCTAGGAGGCAGAAACGGGGCTCCCCTGGATATGTGCGGGAACCCACGTGCTTCCTCTCGAGTGGAGACGGGTATGTCGGGGAACTTCTTGAGTTGCATCAATGGTGTGAAGGACCCTTTGGAAGTTCCAGTGGTTAGATGTGATTGGCCTCGAGAAGCCTCAGCGGAAATGGGCCTCATCTCGCCTGGTGGGCAAAACCTCCTGGATTTTCTCGAGTTGCGGCAGGTGCTCTCGACTTACGACGGGGACCTCAGGGACCCGCTCTGGTGGCCTCAGGAAAGGCCAGTCCCCATGCGAGTTCCTCGGGGGCGTCTCGGGATTCCTCTCCCGTCGATGCCGGGGCCTAAGACCTTGTGTGGAGTCGGTGCCGGAACCTGAGGATTCCTCTCCAGTGCTGACATGGATCTTGGGGTACTTCTGGAGTCTCCCCAGGGGAGTCAGTCCTCGTCTCGAATGCGGGCATGCACTTGCGCTTTCCTCCAGAGCGGTAGCAGCAGTGTCACGCAGTCCGCCGCGTGGATCAAAGGATCTATGGTTTTCCCTCGAGTCTTTCCCACGAGGCTTTCCCACGAGGCTTTCCCACAGGGCTGTCCCACGTGCACACGTGGTGGGAGTCGATCCTCGGCTTGAACGTCAAGGCAGTGCAGGGAAAACAGGTTCCTCTGGAATGGACTGACACATCTGGGGGACTCTTGGAATGGTGGCACGACCCTGGAGTTCCTCTCGCCTTTCCTGTGGAGAGCGCCTCCTCTTGAGATGCGACGGGAACGCCGGGAATTCTTTCCCTACGAAACAGGGAAAGGATCCCTCATCTCGAGCTAGGAGGCGAAACGGGGCTCCCCTGGATGTGTGCGGGACACCACGTGCTTCCTCTCGAGTGGAGACGGGTATGTCGGGGAACTTCTTGAGTTACAGCAAGGGTGTGAAGGACCCTTTGGAAGTTCCAGTGGTTAGATGTGATTGGCCTCGAGAAGCCTCAGCGGAAATGGGCCTCATCTCGCCTGGAGGGCAAAACCTCCTGGATTTTCTCGAGTTGCGGCAGGTGCTCTCGACTTACGATGGGGACCTCAGGGACCCGCTCTGGTGGCCTCAGGAATGGCCAGTCCCCATGCGAGTTCCTCGGGGGCCTCTCGGGATTCCTCTCCCGTCGATGCCGGGGCCTAAGACCTTGTGTGGAGTCGGGGCCGGAACATGAGTATTCCTCTCCAGTGCTGACATGGATCTTGGGGTACTTCTGGAGTCTCCCCAGGGGAGTCAGTCCTCGTCTCGAATGGGGGCATGCACTTGCGCTTTCCTCCAGAGCGGTAGCAGCAGTGTCACGCAGTCCGCCGCGTGGATCAAAGGATCTATGGTTTTCCCTCGAGTCTTTCCCACGAGGCTTTCCCACGAGGCTTTCCCACAGGGCTGTCCCACGTGCACACGTGGTGGGAGTCGACCCTCGGCTTGAACGTCAAGGCAGTGCAGGGAAAACAGGTTCCTTTGGAATGGACTGACACATCTGGGGGACTCTTGGAATGGTGTCACGACCCTGGAGTTCCTCTCGCCATTCCTGTGGAGAGCGCCTCCTCTTGAGATGCGACGGGAACGCCGGGAATTCTTTCCCTACAAAACAGGGAAAGGATCCCTCATCTCGAGCTAGGAGGCGGAAACGGGGCTCCCCTGGATGTGTGCGGGACCCCACGTGCTTCCTCTCGAGTGGAGACGGGTATGTCGGGGAATTTCTTGAGTTGCAGCAATGGTGTGAAGGACCCTTTGGAAGTTCCAGTGGTTAGATGTGATTGGCCTCGAG
The DNA here is from genome assembly GCF_042477335.2 of Ovis canadensis. Classification (NCBI taxonomy): domain Eukaryota; kingdom Metazoa; phylum Chordata; class Mammalia; order Artiodactyla; family Bovidae; genus Ovis; species Ovis canadensis. The sequence goes on along the minus strand of NC_091258.1, from coordinate 2,402,294 downwards.
AAGCCTCAGCGGAAATGGGCCTCATCTCGCCTGGAGGGCAAAACCTCCTGGATTTTCTCGAGTTGCGGCAGGTGCTCTCGACTTACGACGGGGACCTCAGGGACCCGCTCTGGTGGCCTCAGGAAAGGCCAGTCCCCATGCGAGTTCCTCGGGGGCCTCTCGGGATTCCTCTCCCGTCGATGCCGGGGCCTAAGACCTTGTGTGGAGTCGGGGCTGGAACCTGAGGATTCCTCTCCAGTGCTGACATGGATCTTGGGGTACTTCTGGAGTCTCCCCAGGGGAGTCAGTCCTCGTCTCGAATGCGGGCATGCACTTGCGCTTTCCTCCAGAGCGGTAGCAGCAGTGTCACGCAGTCCGCCGCGTGGATAAAAGGATCTTCGGTTTTCCCTCTAGTCTTTCCCACGAGGCTTTCCCACGAGGCTTTCCACAGGGCTGTCCCACGTGCACACGTGGTGGGAGTCGATCCTCGGCTTGAACGTCAAGGCAGTGCAGGGAAAACAGGTTCCTCTGGAATGGACTGACACATCTGGGGGACTCTTGGAATGGTGGCACGACCCTGGAGTTCCTCTCGCCTTTCCTGTGGAGAGCGCCTCCTCTTGAGATGCGACGGGAACGCCGGGAATTCTTTCCCTACGAAACAGGGAAAGGATCCCTCATCTCGAGCTAGGAGGCGGAAACGGGGCTCCCCTGGATGTGTGCGGGACACCACGTGCTTCCTCTCGAGTGGAGACGGGTATGTCGGGGAACTTCTTGAGTTGCAGCAAGGGTGTGAAGAACCCTTTGGAAGTTCCAGTGGTTAGATGTGATTGGCCTCGAGAAGCCTCAGCGGAAATGGGCCTCATCTGGCCTGGAGGGCAAAACCTCCTGGATTTTCTCGAGTTGCGGCAGGTGCTCTCGACTTACGACGGGGACCTCAGGGACCCGCTCTGGTGGCCTCAGGAAAGGCCAGTCCCCATGCGAGTTCCTCGGGGGCCTCTCGGGATTCCTCTCCCGTCGATGCCGGGGCCTAAGACCTTGTGTGGAGTCGGGGCCGGAACCTGAGGATTCCTCTCCAGTGCTGACATGGATCTTGGGGTACTTCTGGAGTCTCCCCAGGGGAGTCAGTCCTCGTCTCGAATGCGGGCATGCACTTGCGCTTTCCTCCAGAGCGGTAGCAGCAGTGTCACGCAGTCCGCCGCGTGGATCAAAGGATCTATGGTTTTCCCTCGAGTCTTTCCCACGAGGCTTTCCCACGAGGCTTTCCACAGGGCTGTCCCACGTGCACACGTGGTGGGAGTCGATCCTCGGCTTGAACGTCAAGGCAGTGCAGGGAAAACAGGTTCCTCTGGAATGGACTGACACATCTGGGGGACTCTTGGAATGGTGGCACGACCCTGGAGTTCCTCTCGCCTTTCCTGTGGAGAGCGCCTCCTCTTGAGATGCGACGGGAACGGCGGGAATTCTTTCCCTACGAAACAGGGAAAGGATCCCTCATCTCGAGCTAGGAGGCGAAACGGGGCTCCCCTGGATGTGTGCGGGATACCACGTGCTTCCTCTCGAGTGGAGACGGGTATGTCGGGGAACTTCTTGAGTTGCATCAAGGGTGTGAAGGACCCTTTGGAAGTTCCAGTGGTTAGATGTGATTGGCCTCGAGAAGCCTCAGCAGAAATGGGCCTCATCTCGCCTGGAGGGCAAAACCTCCTGGATTTTCTCGAGTTGCGGCAGGTGCTCTCGACTTACGACGGGGACCTCAGGGACCCGCACTGGTGGCCTCAGGAAAGGCCAGTCCCCATGCGAGTTCCTCGGGGGCCTCTCGGGATTCCTCTCCCGTCGATGCCGGGGCCTAAGACCTTGTGTGGAGTCGGGGCCGGAACCTGAGGATTCCTCTCCAGTGCTGACATGGATCTTGGGGTACTTCTGGAGTCTCCCCAGGGGAGTCAGTCCTCGTCTCGAATGCGGGCATGCACTTGCGCTTTCCTCCAGAGCGGTAGCAGCAGTGTCACGCAGTCCGCCGCGTGGATCAAAGGATCTATGGTTTTCCCTCGAGTCTTTTCCACGAGGCTTTCCCACGAGGCTTTCCCACAGGGCTGTCCCACGTGCACACGTGGTGGGAGTCGATCCTCGGCTTGAACGTCAAGGCAGTACAGGGAAAACAGGTTCCTCTGGAATGGACTGACACATCTGGGGGACTCTTGGAATGGTGTCACGACCCTGGAGTTCCTCTCGCCTTTCCTGTGGAGAGCGCCTCCTCTTGAGATGCGACGGGAACGCCGGGAATTCTTTCCCTACGAAACAGGGAAAGGATCCCTCATCTCGAGCTAGGAGGCGGAAACGGGGCTGCCCTGGATGTGTGCGGGACCCACGTGCTTCCTCTCGAGTGGAGACGGGTATGTCGGGGAACTTCTTGAGTTGCAGCAACGGTGTGAAGGACCCTTTGGAAGTTCCAGTGGTTAGATGTGATTGGCCTCGTGAAGCCTCAGCGGAAATGGGCCTCATCTCGCCTGGAGGGCAAAACCTCATGGATTTTATCGAGTTGCGGCAGGTGCTCTCGACTTACGACGGGGACCTCAGGGAACCGCTCTGGTGGCCTCAGGAAAGGCCAGTCCCCATGCGAGTTCCTCGGGGGCCTCTCGGGATTCCTCTCCCGTCGATGCCGGGGCCTAAGACCTTGTGTGGAGTCGGGGCCGGAACCTGAGGATTCCTCTCCAGTGCTGACATGGATCTTGGGGTACTTCTGGAGTCTCCCCAGGGGAGTCAGTCCTCGTCTCGAATGCGGGCATGCACTTGTGCTTTCCTCCAGAGCGGTAGCAGCAGTGTCACGCAGTCTGCCGCGTGGATCAAAGGATCTATGGTTTTCCCTCGAGTCTTTCCCACGAGGCTTTCCCACGAGGCTTTCCCACAGGGCTGTCCCACGTGCACACGTGGTGGGAGTCGATCCTCGGCTTGAACGTCAAGGCAGTGCAGGGAAAACAGGTTCCTCTGGAATGGACTGACACATCTGGGGGACTCTTGGAATGGTGGCACGACCCTGGAGTTCCTCTCGCCTTTCCTGTGGAGAGCGCCTCCTCTTGAGATGCGACGGGAACGCCGGGAATTCTTTCCCTACGAAACAGGGAAAGGATCCCTCATCTCGAGCTAGGAGGCGAAACGGGGCTCCCCTGGATGTGTGCGGGACACCACGTGCTTCCTCTCGAGTGGAGACGGGTATGTCGGGGAACTTCTTGAGTTACAGCAAGGGTGTGAAGGACCCTTTGGAAGTTCCAGTGGTTAGATGTGATTGGCCTCGAGAAGCCTCAGCGGAAATGGACCTCATCTCGCCTGGAGGGCAAAACCTCCTGGATTTTCTCGAGTTGCGGCAGGTGCTCTCGACTTACGATGGGGACCTCAGGGACCCGCTCTGGTGGCCTCAGGAATGGCCAGTCCCCATGCGAGTTCCTCGGGGGCCTCTCGGGATTCCTCTCCCGTCGATGCCGGGGCCTAAGACCTTGTGTGGAGTCGGGGCCGGAACATGAGTATTCCTCTCCAGTGCTGACATGGATCTTGGGGTACTTCTGGAGTCTCCCCAGGGGAGTCAGTCCTCGTCTCGAATGCGGGCATGCACTTGCGCTTTCCTCCAGAGCGGTAGCAGCAGTGTCACGCAGTCCGCCGCGTGGATCAAAGGATCTATGGTTTTCCCTCGAGTCTTTCCCACGAGGCTTTCCCACGAGGCTTTCCCACAGGGCTGTCCCACGTGCACACGTGGTGGGAGTCGACCCTCGGCTTGACCGTCAAGGCAGTGCAGGGAAAACAGGTTCCTTTGGAATGGACTGACACATCTGGGGGACTCTTGGAATGGTGTCACGACCCTGGAGTTCCTCTCGCCTTTCCTGTGGAGAGCGCCTCCTCTTGAGATGCGACGGGAACGCCGGGAATTCTTTCCCTACAAAACAGGGAAAGGATCCCTCATCTCGAGCTAGGAGGCGGAAACGGGGCTCCCCTGGATGTGTGCGGGACCCCACGTGCTTCCTCTCGAGTGGAGACGGGTATGTCGGGGAATTTCTTGAGTTGCAGCAATGGTGTGAAGGACCCTTTGGAAGTTCCAGTGGTTAGATGTGATTGGCCTCGAGAAGCCTCAGCGGAAATGGGCCTCATCTCGCCTGGAGGGCAAAACCTCCTGGATTTTCTCGAGTTGCGGCAGGTGCTCTCGACTTACGACGGGGACCTCAGGGACCCGCTCTGGTGGCCTCAGGAAAGGCCAGTCCCCATGCGAGTTCCTCGGGGGCCTCTCGGGATTCCTCTCCCGTCGATGCCGGGGCCTAAGACCTTGTGTGGAGTCGGGGCTGGAACCTGAGGATTCCTCTCCAGTGCTGACATGGATCTTGGGGTACTTCTGGAGTCTCCCCAGGGGAGTCAGTCCTCGTCTCGAATGCGGGCATGCACTTGCGCTTTCCTCCAGAGCGGTATCAGCAGTGTCACGCAGTCCGCCGCGTGGATAAAAGGATCTACGGTTTTCCCTCTAGTCTTTCCCACGAGGCTTTCCCACGAGGCTTTCCACAGGGCTGTCCCACGTGCACACGTGGTGGGAGTCGATCCTCGGCTTGAACGTCAAGGCAGTGCAGGGAAAACAGGTTCCTCTGGAATGGACTGACACATCTGGGGGACTCTTGGAATGGTGGCACGACCCTGGAGTTCCTCTCGCCTTTCCTGTGGAGAGCGCCTCCTCTTGAGATGCGACGGGAACGCCGGGAATTCTTTCCCTACGAAACAGGGAAAGGATCCCTCATCTCGAGCTAGGAGGCCGAAACGGGGCTCCCCTGGATGTGTGCGGGACACCACGTGCTTCCTCTCGAGTGGAGACGGGCATGTCGGGGAACTTCTTGAGTTGCAGCAAGGGTGTGAAGGACCCTTTGGAAGTTCCAGTGGTTAGATGTGATTGGCCTCGAGAAGCCTCAGCGGAAATGGGCCTCATCTCGCCTGGAGGGCAAAACCTCCTGGATTTTCTCGAGTTGCGGCAGGTGCTCTCGACTTACGACGGGGACCTCAGGGACCCGCTCTGGTGGCCTCAGGAAAGGCCAGTCCCCATGCGAGTTCCTCGGGGGCCTCTCGGGATTCCTCTCCCGTCGATGCCGGGGCCTAAGACCTTGTGTGGAGTCGGGGCCGGAACCTGAGGATTCCTCTCCAGTGCTGACATGGATCTTGGGGTACTTCTGGAGTCTCCCCAGGGGAGTCAGTCCTCGTCTCGAATGCGGGCATGCACTTGCGCTTTCCTCCAGAGCGGTAGCAGCATTGTCACGCAGTCCGCCGCGTGGATCAAAGGATCTATGGTTTTCCCTCGAGTCTTTTCCATGAGGCTTTACCACGAGGCTTTCCCACAGGGCTGTCCCACGTGCACACGTGGTGGGAGTCGATCCTCGGCTTGAACGTCAAGGCAGTGCAGGGAAAACAGGTTCCTCTGGAATGGACTGACACATCTGGGGGACTCTTGGAATGGTGTCACGACCCTGGAGTTCCTCTCGCCTTTCCTGTGGAGAGCGCCTCCTCTTGAGATGCGACGGGAACGCCGGGAATTCTTTCCCTACGAAACAGGGAAAGGATCCCTCATCTCGAGGTAGGAGGCGGAAACGGGGCTCCCCTGGATGTGTGCGGGACCCACGTGCTTTCTCTCGAGTGGAGACGGGTATGTCGGGGAACTTCTTGAGTTGCAGCAATGGTGTGAAGGACCCTTTGGAAGTTCCAGTGGTTAGATGTGATTGGCCTCGTGAAGCCTCAGCGGAAATGGGCCTCATCTCGCCTGGAGGGCAAAACCTCCTGGATTTTCTCGAGTTGTGGCAGGTGCTCTCGACTTACGACGGGGACCTCAGGGACCCGCTCTGGTGGCCTCAGGAAAGGCCAGTCCCCATGCGAGTTCCTCGGGGGCCTCTCGGGATTCCTCTCCCGTCGATGCCAGGGCCTAAGACCTTGTGTGGAGTCGGGGCCGGAACCTGAGGATTCCTCTCCAGTGCTGACATGGATCTTGGGGTACTTCTGGAGTCTCCCCAGGGGAGTCAGTCCTCGTCTCGAATGCGGGCATGCACTTGCGCTTTCCTCCAGAGCGGTAGCAGCAGTGTCACGCAGTCCGCCGCGTGGATCAAAGGATCTATGGTTTTCCCTCGAGTCTTTCCCACGAGGCTTTCCCACGAGGCTTTCCCACAGGGCTGTCCCACGTGCACACGTGGTGGGAGTCGATCCTCGGCTTGAACGTCAAGGCAGTGCAGGGAAAACAGGTTCCTCTGGAATGGACTGACACATCTGGGGGACTCTTGGAATGGTGGCACGACCCTGGAGTTCCTCTCGCCTTTCCTGTGGAGAGCGCCTCCTCTTGAGATGCGACGGGAACGCCGGGAATTCTTTCCCTACGAAACAGGGAAAGGATCCCTCATCTCGAGCTAGGAGGCGGAAACGGGGCTCCCCTGGATGTGTGCGGGACCCCACGTGCTTCCTTTCGAGTGGAGACGGGTATGTCGGGGAACTTCTTGAGTTGCAGCAATGGTGTGAAAGACCCTTTGGAAGTTCCAGTGGTTAGATGTGATTGGCCTCGAGAAGCCTCAGCGGAAATGGGCCTCATCTCGCCTGGAGGGCAAAACCTCCTGGATTTTCTCGAGTTGCGGCAGGTGCTCTCGACTTACGACGGGGACCTCAGGGACCCGCTCTGGTGGCCTCAGGAAAGGCCAGTCCCCAAGCGAGTTCCTCGGGGGCCTCTGGGGATTCCTCTCCCGTCGATGCCGGGGCCTAAGACCTTGTGTGGAGTCGGGGCCGGAACCTGAGGATTCCTCTCCAGTGCTGACATGGATCTTGGGGTACTTCTGGAGTCTCCCCAGGGGAGTCAGTCCTCGTCTCGAATGCGGGCATGCACTTGCGCTTTCCTCCAGAGCGGTAGCAGCAGTGTCACGCAGTCCGCCGCGTGGATCAAAGGATCTATGGTTTTCCCTCGAGTCTTTCCCACGAGGCTTTCCCACGAGGCTTTCCACAGGGCTGTCCCACGTGCACACGTGGTGGGAGTCGATCCTCGGCTTGAACGTCAAGGCAGTGCAGGGAAAACAGGTTCCTCTGGAATGGACTGACACATCTGGGGGACTCTTGGAATGGTGGCACGACCCTGGAGTTCCTCTCGCCTTTCCTGTGGAGAGCGCCTCCTCTTGAGATGCGACGGGAACGGCGGGAATTCTTTCCCTACGAAACAGGGAAAGGATCCCTCATCTCGAGCTAGGAGGCGGAAAAGGGGCTCCCCTGGATGTGTGCGGGACACCACATGATTCCTCTCGAGTGGAGACGGGTATGTCGGGGAACTTCTTGAGTTGCAGCAAGGGTGTGAAGGACCCTTTGGAAGTTCCAGTGGTTAGACGTGATTGGCCTCGAGAAGCCTCAGCGGAAATGGGCCTCATCTCGCCTGGAGGGCAAAAACTCCTGGATTTTCTCGAGTTGCGGCAGGTGCTCTCGACTTACGACGGGGACTTCAGGGACCCGCTCTGGTGGCCTCAGGAAAGGCCAGACCCCATGCGAGTTCCTCGGGGGCCTCTCGGGTTTCCTCTCCCGTCGATGCCGGGGCCTAAGACCTTGTGTGGAGTCGGGGCCGGAACCTGAGGATTCCTCTCCAGTGCTGACATGGATCTTGGGGTACTTCTGGAGTCTCCCCAGGGGAGTCAGTCCTCGTCTCGAATGCGGGCATGCACTTGCGCTTTCCTCCAGAGCGGTAGCAGCAGTGTCACGCTGTCCGCCGCGTGGATCAAAGGATCTATGGTTTTCCCTCGAGTCTTTCCCACGAGGCTTTCCCACGAGGCTTTCCCACAGGGCTGTCCCACGTGCACACGTGGTGGGAGTCGATCCTCGGCTTGAACGTCAAGGCAGTGCAGGGAAAACAGGTTCCTCTGGAATGGACTGACACATCTGGGGGACTCTTGGAATGGTGTCATGACCCTGGAGTTTCTCTCGCCTTTCCTGTGGAGAGCGCCTCCTCTTGAGATGCGACGGGAACGCCGGGAATTCTTTCCCTACGAAACAGGGAAAGGATCCCTCATCTCGAGCTAGGAGGTGGAAACGGGGCTCCCCTGGATGTGTGCGGGACCCCACGTGCTTCCTCTCGAGTGGAGACAGGTATGTCGGGGAACTTCTTGAGTTGCAGCAAGGGTGTGAAGGACCCTTTGGAAGTTCCAGTGGTTAGATGTGATTGGCCTCGAGAAGCCTCAGCGGAAATGGGCCTCATCCTGCCTGGAGGGCAAAACCTCCTGGATTTTCTCGAGTTGCGGCAGGTGCTCTCGACTTATGACGGGGACCTCAGGGACCCGCTCTGGTGGCCTCAGGAAAGGCCAGTCCCCATGCGAGTTCCTCGGGGGCCTCTCGGGATTCCTCTCCCGTCGATGCCGGGGCCTAAGACCTTGTGTGGAGTCGGGGCCGGAACCTGAGGATTCCTCTCCAGTGCTGACATGGATCTTGGGGTACTTCTGGAGTCTCCCCAGGGGAGTCAGTCCTCGTTTCGAATGCCGGCATGCACTTGCGCTTTCCTCCAGAGCGGTAGCAGCAGTGTCACGCAGTCCGCCGCGTGGATCAAAGGATCTATGGTTTTCCCTCTAGTCTTTCCCACGAGGCTTTCCCGCGAGGCTTTCCCACAGGGCTGTCCCACGTGCACACATGGTGGCAGTCGATCCTTGGCTTGAACGTCAAGGCAGTGCAGGGAAAACAGGTTCCTCTGGAATGGACTGAGACATCTGGGGGACTCTTGGAATGGTGGCACGACCCTGGAGTTCCTCTCGCCTTTCCTGTGGAGAGCGCCTCCTCTTGAGAAGCGACGGGAACGCCGGGAATTCTTTCCCTACGAAACAGGGAAAGGATCCCTCATCTCGAGCTAGGAGGCAGAAACGGGGCTCCCCTGGATATGTGCGGGACCCCACGTGCTTCCTCTCGAGTGGAGACGGGTATGTCGGGGAACTTCTTGAGTTGCATCAATGGTGTGAAGGACCCTTTGGAAGTTCCAGTGGTTAGATGTGATTGGCCTCGAGAAGCCTCAGCGGAAATGGGCCTCATCTCGCCTGGTGGGCAAAACCTCCTGGATTTTCTCGAGTTGCGGCAGGTGCTCTCGACTTACGACGGGGACCTCAGGGACCCGCTCTGGTGGCCTCAGGAAAGGCCAGTCCCCATGCGAGTTCCTCGGGGGCGTCTCGGGATTCCTCTCCCGTCGATGCCGGGGCCTAAGACCTTGTGTGGAGTCGGTGCCGGAACCTGAGGATTCCTCTCCAGTGCTGACATGGATCTTGGGGTACTTCTGGAGTCTCCCCAGGGGAGTCAGTCCTCGTCTCGAATGCGGGCATGCACTTGCGCTTTCCTCCAGAGCGGTAGCAGCAGTGTCACGCAGTCCGCCGCGTGGATCAAAGGATCTATGGTTTTCCCTCGAGTCTTTCCCACGAGGCTTTCCCACGAGGCTTTCCCACAGGGCTGTCCCACGTGCACACGTGGTGGGAGTCGATCCTCGGCTTGAACGTCAAGGCAGTGCAGGGAAAACAGGTTCCTCTGGAATGGACTGACACATCTGGGGGACTCTTGGATTGGTGTCTCGACCCTGGAGTTCCTCTCGCCTTTCCTGTGGAGAGCGCCTCCTCTTGAGATACGACGGGAACGCCGGGAATTCTTTCCCTACGAAACAGGGAAAGGATCCCTCATCTCGAGCTAGGAGGCGGAAACGGGGCTCCCCTGGATGTGTGCGGGACCCCACGTGCTTCCTCTCGAGTGGAGACGGGTATGTCGGGGAACTTCTTGAGTTGCAGCATTGGTGTGAAGGACCCTTTGGAAGTTCCAGTGGTTAGATGTGATTGGCCTCGAGAAGCCTCGGCGGAAATGGGACTCATCTCGCCTGGAGGGCAAAACCTCCTGGATTTTCTCGAGTTGCGGCAGGTGCTCTTGACTTACGACGGGGACCTCAGGGACCCGCTCTGGTGGCCTCAGGAAAGGCCAGTCCCCATGGGAGTTCCTCGGGGGCCTCTCGGGATTCCTCTCCCGTCGATGCCGGGGCTAAGACCTTGTGTGGAGTCGGGGCCGGAACCTGAGGATTCCTCTCCTGTGCTGACGTGGATCTTGGGGTACTTCTGGAGTCTCCCCAGGGGAGTCAGTCCTCGTCTCGAATGCGGGCATGCACTTGCGCTTTCCTCCAGAGCGGTAGCAGCAGTGTCACGCAGTCCGCCGCGTGGATCAAAGGATCTATGGTTTTCCCTCGAGTCTTTCCCACGAGGTTTTCCCACGAGGCTTTCCACAGGGCTGTCCCACGTGCACACGTGGTGGGAGTCGATCCTCGGCTTGAACGTCAAGGCAGTGCAGGGAAAACAGGTTCCTCTGGAATGGACTGACACATCTGGGGAACTCTTGGAATGGTGTCACGACCCTGGAGTTCCTCTCGCCTTTCCTGTGGAGAGCGCCTCCTCTTGAGATGCGACTGGAACGCCGGGAATTCTTTCCCTACGAAACAGGGAAGGATCCCTCATCTCGAGCTAGGAGGCGGAAACGGGGCTCCCCTGGATGTGTGAGGGACCCCACGTGCTTCCTCTCGAGTGGAGACGGGTATGTCGGGGAACTTCTTGAGTTGCAGCAATGGTGTGAAGGACCCTTTGGAAGTTCCAGTGGTTAGATGTGATTGGCCTCGAGAAGCCTCAGCGGAAATGGGCCTCATCTGGCCTGGAGGGCGAAACCTCCTGGATTTTCTCGAGTTGCGGCAGGTGCTCTCGACTTACGACGGGGACCTCAGGGACCCGCTCTGGTGGACTCAGGAAAGGCCAGTCCCCATGCGAGTTCCTCGGGGGCGTCTCGGGATTCCTCTCCCGTCGATGCCGGGGCCTAAGACCTTGTGTGGAGTCGGGGCCGGAACCTGAGGATTCCTCTCCAGTGCTGACATGGATCTTGGGGTACTTCTGGAGTCTCCCCAGGGAAGTCAGTCCTCGTCTCGAATGCGGGCATGCACTTGCGCTTTCCTCCAGAGCGGTAGCAGCAGTGTCACGCAGTCCGCCGCGTGGATCAAAGGATCTATGGTTTTCCCTCGAGTCTTTCCCACGAGGCTTTCCCACGAGGCTTTCCCACAGGGCTGTCCCACGTGCACACGTGGTGGGAGTCGATCCTCGGCTTGAACGTCAAGGCAGTGCAGGGAAAACAGGTTCCTCTGGAATGGACTGACACATCTGGGGGACTCTTGGAATGGTTTCACGACCCTGGAGTTTCTCTCGCCTTTCCTGTGGAGAGCGCCTCCTCTTGAGATGCGACGGGAACGCCGGGAATTCTTTCCCTACGAAACAGGGAAAGGATCCCTCATCTCGAGCTAGGAGGCGGAAACGGGGCTCCCCTGGATGTGTACGGTACCCCACGTGCTTCCTCTCGAGTGGAGACGGGTATGTCGGGGAACTTCTTGAGTTGCAGCAATGGTGTGAAGGACCCTTTGGAAGTTCCAGTGGTTAGATGTGATTGGCCTCGAGAAGCCTCAGCGGAAATGGGCCTCATCTCGCCTGGAGGGCAAAACCTCCTGGATTTTCTCGAGTTGCGGCAGGTGCTCTCTACTTACGACGGGGACCTCAGGGACCCGCTCTGGTGGCCTCAGGAAAGGCCAGTCCCCATGCGAGTTCCTCGGGGGCGTCTCGGGATTCCTCTCCCGTCGATGCCGGGGCCTAAGACCTTGTGTGGAGTCGGGGCCGGAACCTGAGGATTCCTCTCCAGTGCTGACATGGATCTTGGGGTACTTCTGGAGTCTCCCCAGGGGAGTCAGTCCTCGTCTCGAATGCGGGCATGCACTTGCGCTTTCCTCCAGAGCGGTAGCAGCAGTGTCACGCAGTCCGCCGCGTGGATCAAAGGATCTATGGTTTTCCCTCGAGTCTTTCCCACGAGGCTTTCCCACGAGGCTTTCCCACAGGGCTGTTCCACGTGCACACGTGGTGGGAGTCGATCCTCGGCTTGAACGTCAAGGCAGTGCAGGGAAAACAGGTTCCTCTGGAATGGACTGACACATTTGGGGTCTCTTGGAATGGTGGCACGACCCTGGAGTTCCTCTCGCCTTTCCTGTGGAGAGCGCCTCCTCTTGAGATGCGACGGGAACGCCGGGAATTCTTTCCCTACGAAACAGGGAAAGGATCCCTCATCTCGAGCTAGGAGGCGAAACGGGGCTCCCCTGGATGTGTGCGGGACCCCACGTCCTTCCTCTCGAGTGGAGACGGGTATGTCGGGGAACTTCTTGAGTTGCAGCAAGGGTGTGAAGGACCCTTTGGAAGTTCCAGTGGTTAGATGTGATTGGCCTCTAGAAGCCTCAGCGGAAATGGGCCTCATCTCGCCTGGAGGGCAAAACCTCCTGGATTTTCTCGAGTTGAGGCAGGTGCTCTCGACTTACGACGGGGACCTCAGGGACCCGCTCTGGTGGCCTCAGGAAAGGCCAGTCCCCATGCGAGTTCCTCGGGCGCCTCTCGGGATTCCTCTCCCGTCGATGCCGGGGCCTAAGACCTTGTGTGGAGTCGGGGCCGGAAACTGAGGATTCCTCTCCAGTGCTGACATGGATCTTGGGGTACTTCTGGAGTCTCCCCAGGGGAGTCAGTCCTCGTCTCGAATGCGGGCATGCACTTGCGCTTTCCTCCAGAGCGGTAGCAGCAGTGTCACGCAGTCCGCCGCGTGGATCAAAGGATCTATGGTTTTCCCTCGAGTCTTTCCCACGAGGCTTTCCCACGAGGCTTTCCCACAGGGCTGTCCCACGTGCACACGTGGTGGGAGTCGATCCTCGGCTTGAACGTCAAGGCAGTGCAGGAAAAACAGGTTCCTCTGGAATGGACTGACACATCTGGGGGACTCTTGGAATTGTGTCACGACCCTGGAGTTTCTCTCGCCTTTCCTGTTGAGAGTGCCTCCTCTTGAGATGCGACGGGAACGCCGGGAATTCTTTCCCTACGAAACAGGGAAAGGATCCCTCATCTCGAGCTAGGAGGCGGAAACGGGGCTCCCCTGGATGTGTGCGGTACCCCACGTGCTTCCTCTCGAGTGGAGACGGGTATGTCGGGGAACTTCTTGAGTTGCAGCAAGGGTGTGAAGGACCCTTTGGAAGTTCCAGTGGTTAGATGTGATTGGCCTCGAGAAGCCTCAGCGGAAATGGGCCTCATCTCGCCTGGAGGGCAAAACCTCCTGGATTTTCTCGAGTTGCGGCAGGTGCTCTCGACTTACGACGGGGACCTCAGGGACCCGCTCTGGTGGCCTCAGGAAAGGCCAGTCCCCATGCGAGTTCCTCGGGGGCCTCTCGGGATTCCTCTCCCGTCGATGCCGGGGCCTAAGACCTTGTGTGGAGTCGGGGCCGGAACCTGAGGATTCCTCTCCAGTGCTGACATGGATCTTGGGGTACTTCTGGAGTCTCCCCAGGGGAGTCAGTCCTCGTCTCGAATGCGGGCATGCACTTGCGCTTTCCTCCAGAGCGGTAGCAGCAGTGTCACGCAGTCCGCCGCGTGGATCAAAGGATCTATGGTTTTCCCTCGAGTCTTTCCCACGAGGCTTTCCCACGAGGCTTTCCCACAGGGCTGTCCCACGTGCACACGTGGTGGGAGTCGATCCTCGGCTTGAACGTCAAGGCAGTGCAGGGAAAACAGGTTCCTCTGGAATGGACTGACACATCTGGGGGACTCTTGGAATGGTGTCACGACCCTGGAGTTTCTCTCGCCTTTCCTGTTGAGAGCGCCTCCTCTTGAGATGCGACGGGAACGCCGGGAATTCTTTCCCTACGAAACAGGGAAAGGATCCCTCATCTCGAGCTAGGAGGCGGAAACGGGTCTCCCCAGGATGTGTGCGGTACCCCACGTGCTTCCTCTCGAGTGGAGACGGGTATGTCGGGGAACTTCTTGAGTTGCAGCAATGGTGTGAAGGACCCTTTGGAAGTTCCAGTGGTTAGATGTGATTGGCCTCGAGAAGCCTCAGCGGAAATGGGCCTCATCTCGCCTGGAGGGCAAAACCTCCTGGATTTTCTCGAGTTGCGGCAGGTGCTCTCGACTTACGACGGGGACCTCAGGGACCCGCTCTGGTGGCCTCAGGAAAGGCCAGTCCCCATGCGAGTTCCTCGGGGGCCTCTCGGGATTCCTCTCCCGTCGATGCCGGGGCCTAAGACCTTGTGTGGAGTCGGGGCCGGAACCTGAGGATTCCTCTCCAGTGCTGACATGGATCTTGGGGTACTTCTGGAGTCTCCCCAGGGGAGTCAGTCCTCGTCTCGAATGCGGGCATGCACTTGCGCTTTCCTCCAGAGCGGTAGCAGCAGTGTCACGCAGTCCGCCGCGTGGATCAAAGGATCTATGGTTTTCCCTCGAGTCTTTCCCACGAGGCTTTCCCACGAGGCTTTCCCACAGGGCTGTCCCACGTGCACACGTGGTGGGAGTCGATCCTCGGCTTGAACGTCAAGGCAGTGCAGGGAAAACAGGTTCCTCTGGAATGGGCTGACACATCTGGGGGTCTCTTGGAATGGTGGCACGACCATGGAGTTCCTCTCGCCTTTCCTGTGGAGAGCGCCTCCTCTTGAGATGCGACGGGAATGCCGGGAATTCTTTCCCTACGAAACAGGGAAAGGATCCCTCATCTCGAGCTAGGAGGCGAAACGGGGCTCCCCTGGTTGTGTGCGGGACACCACGTGCTTCCTCTCGAGTGGAGACGGGTATGTGGGGAACTTCTTGAGTTGCAGCAATGGTGTGAAGGACCCTTTGGAAGTTCCAGTGGTTAGATGTGATTGGCCTCGAGAAGCCTCAGCGGAAATGGGCCTCATCTCGCCTGGAGGGCAAAACCTCCTGGATTTTCTCGAGTTGCGGCAGGTGCTCTCGACTTACGACGGGGACCTCAGGGAACCGCTCTGGTGGCCTCAGGAAAGGCCAGTCCCCATGCGAGTTCCTCGGGGGCCTCTCGGGATTCCTCTCCCGTCGATGCCGGGGCCTAAGACCTTGTGTGGAGTCGGGGCCGGAACCTGAGGATTCCTCTCCAGTGCTGACATGGATCTTGGGGTACTTCTGGAGTCTCCCCAGGGGAGTCAGTCCTCGTCTCGAATGCGGGCATGCACTTGCGCTTTCCTCCAGAGCGGTAGCAGCAGTGTCACGCAGTCCGCCGCGTGGATCAAAGGATCTATGGTTTTCCCTCGAGTCTTTCCCACGAGGCTTTCCCACGAGGCTTTCCCACAGGGCTGTCCCACGTGCACACGTGGTGGGAGTCGATCCTCGGCTTGAACGTCAAGGCAGTGCAGGGAAAACAGGTTCCTCTGGAATGGACTGACACATCTGGGGGACTCTTGGAATGGTGGCACGACCCTGGAGTTCCTCTCGCCTTTCCTGTGGAGAGCGCCTCCTCTTGAGATGCGACGGGAACGCCGGGAATTCTTTCCCTACGAAACAGGGAAAGGATCCCTCATCTCGAGCTAGGAGGCGGAAACGGGGCTCCCCTGGATGTGTGCGGGACCCCACGTGCTTCCTCTCGAGTGGAGACGGGTATGTCGGGGAACTTCTTGAGTTGCAGCAAGGGTGTGAAGGACCCTTTGGAAGTTCCAGTGGTTAGACGTGATTGGCCTCGAGAAGCCTCAGGGGAAATGGGCCTCATCTCGCCTGGAGGGCAAAACCTCCTGGATTTTCTCGAGTTGCGGCAGGTGCTCTCAACTTACGACGGGGACCTCAGGGACCCGCTCTGGTGGCCTCAGGAAAGGCCAGTCCCCATTCGAGTTCCTCGGGGGCCACTCAGGATTCATCTCCCGTCGATGCCGGGGCCTAAGACCTTGTGTGGAGTCGGGGCCGGAACCTGAGGATTCCTCTCCAGTGCTGACATGGATCTTGGGGTACTTCTGGAGTCTCCCCAGGGGAGTCAGTCCTCGTCTCGAATGCGGGCATGCACTTGCGCTTTCCCCCAGAGCGGTAGCAGCAGTGTCACGCAGTCCGCCGCGTGGATCAAAGGATCTATGGTTTTCCCTCGAGTCTTTCCCACGAGGCTTTCCCACGAGGCTTTCCCACAGGGCTGTCCCACGTGCACACGTGGTGGGAGTCGATCCTCGGCTTGAACGTCAAGGCAGTGCAGGGAAAACAGGTTCCTCTGGAATGGACTGACTCATCTGGGGGACTCTTGGAATGGTGGCACGACCCTGGAGTTCCTCTCGCCTTTCCTGTGGAGAGCGCCTCCTCTTGAGATGCGACGGGAACGCCGGGAATTCTTTCCCTACGAAACAGGGAAAGGATCCCTCATCTCGAGCTAGGAGGCGGAAACGGGGCTCCCCTGGATGTGTGCGGGACCCCACGTGCTTCCTCTCGAGTGGAGACGGGTATGTCGGGGAACTTCTTGAGTTGCAGCAATGGTGTGAAGGACCCTTTGGAAGTTCCAGTGGTTAGATGTGATTGGCCTCGAGAAGCCTCAGCGGAAATGGGCCTCATCTGGCCTGGAGGGCAAAACCTCCTGGATTTTCTCGAGTTGCGGCAGGTGCTCTCGACTTACGACGGGGACCTCAGGGAACCGCTCTGGTGGCCTCAGGAAAGGCCAGTCCCCATGCGAGTTCCTCGGGGGCGTCTCGGGATTCCTCTCCCGTCGATGCCGGGGCCTAAGACCTTGTGTGGAGTCGGGGCCGGAACCTGAGGATTCCTCTCCAGTGCTGACATGGATCTTGGGGTACTTCTGGAGTCTCCCCAGGGGAGTCAGTCCTCGTCTCGAATGCGGGCATGCACTTGCGCTTTCCTCCAGAGCGGTAGCAGCAGTGTCACGCAGTCCGCCGCGTGGATCAAAGGATCTATGGTTTTCCCTCGAGTCTTTCCCACGAGGCTTTCCCACGAGGCTTTCCCACAGGGCTGTCCCACGTGCACACGTGGTGGGAGTCGATCCTCGGCTTGAACGTCAAGGCAGTGCAGGGAAAACAGGTTCCTCTGGAATGGACTGACACATCTGGGGGACTCTTGGAATGGTGGCACGACCCTGGAGTTCCTCTCGCCTTTCCTGTGGAGAGCGCCTCCTCTTGAGATGCGACGGGAACGCCGGGAATTCTTTCCCTACGAAACAGGGAAAGGATCCCTCATCTCGAGCTAGGAGGCGGAAACGGGGCTCCCCTGGATGTGTGCGGGACCCCACGTGCTTCCTCTCGAGTGGAGACGGGTATGTCGGGGAACTTCTTGAGTTGCAGCAAGGGTGTGAAGGACCCTTTGGAAGTTCCAGTGGTTAGACGTGATTGGCCTCGAGAAGCCTCAGGGGAAATGGGCCTCATCTCGCCTGGAGGGCAAAACCTCCTGGATTTTCTCGAGTTGCGGCAGGTGCTCTCAACTTACGACGGGGACCTCAGGGACCCGCTCTGGTGGCCTCAGGAAAGGCCAGTCCCCATTCGAGTTCCTCGGGGGCCACTCAGGATTCATCTCCCGTCGATGCCGGGGCCTAAGACCTTGTGTGGAGTCGGGGCCGGAACCTGAGGATTCCTCTCCAGTGCTGACATGGATCTTGGGGTACTTCTGGAGTCTCCCCAGGGGAGTCAGTCCTCGTCTCGAATGCGGGCATGCACTTGCGCTTTCCCCCAGAGCGGTAGCAGCAGTGTCACGCAGTCCGCCGCGTGGATCAAAGGATCTATGGTTTTCCCTCGAGTCTTTCCCACGAGGCTTTCCCACGAGGCTTTCCCACAGGGCTGTCCCACGTGCACACGTGGTGGGAGTCGATCCTCGGCTTGAACGTCAAGGCAGTGCAGGGAAAACAGGTTCCTCTGGAATGGACTGAAATATCTGGGGGACTCTTGGAATGGTGGCACGACCCTGGAGTTCCTCTCGCCTTTCCTGTGGAGAGCGCCTCCTCTTGAGATGCGACGGGAACGCCGGGAATTCTTTCCCTACGAAACAGGGAAAGGATCCCTCATCTCGAGCTAGGAGGCGGAAACGGGGCTCCCCTGGATGTGTGCGGGACCCCACGTGCTTCCTCTCGAGTGCAGACGGGTATGTCGGGGAACTTCTTCAGTTGCAGCAAGGGTGTGAAGGACCCTTTGGAAGTTCCAGTGGTTAGATGTGATTGGCCTCGAGAAGCCTCAGCGGAAATGGGCCTCATCTCGCCTGGAGGGCAAAACCTCCTGGATTTTCTCGAGTTGTGGCAGGTGCTCTCGACTTACGACGGGGACCTCAGGGAACCGCTCTGGTGGCCTCAGGAAAGGCCAGTCCCCATGCGAGTTCCTCGGGGGCCTCTCGGGATTCCTCTCCCTTCGATGCCGGGGCCTAAGACCTTGTGTGGAGTTGGGGCCGGAACCTGAGGATTCCTCTCCAGTGCTGACATGGATCTTGGGGTACTTCTGGAGTCTCCCCAGGGGAGTCAGTCCTCGTCTCGAATGCGGGCATGCACTTGCGCTTTCCTCCAGAGCGGTAGCAGCAGTGTCACGCAGTCTGCCGCGTGGATCAAAGGATCTATGGTTTTCCCTCGAGTCATTCCCACGAGGCTTTCCCACGAGGCTTTCCCACAGGGCTGTCCCACGTGCACACGTGGTGGGAGTCGATCCTCGGCTTGAACGTCAAGGCAGTTCAGGGAAAACAGGTTCCTCTTGAATGGACTGACACATCTGGGGGACTCTTGGAATGGTGGCACGACCCTGGAGTTCCTCTCGGCTTTCCTGTGGAGAGCGCCTCCTCTTGAGATGCGCCGGGAACGCCGGGAATTCTTTCCCTACGAAACAGGGAAAGGATCCCTCATCTCGAGCTAGGAGGCGGAAACGGGGCTCCCCTGGATGTGTGCGGGACCCCACGTGCTTCCTCTCGAGTGGAGACGGGTATGTCGGGGAACTTCTTGAGTTGCAGCAAGGGTGTGAAGGACCCTTTGGAAGTTCCAGTGGTTAGACGTGATTAGCCTCGAGAAGCCTCAGCGGAAATGGGCCTCATCTCGCCTGGAGGGCAAAACCTCCTGGATTTTCTCGAGTTGCGGCAGGTGCTCTCGACTTACGACGGGGACCTCAGGGACCCGCTCTGGTGGCCTCAGGAAAGGCCAGTCCCCATGTGAGTTCCTCGGGGGCCTCTCGGGATTCCTCTCCCGTCGATGCCGGGGCCTAAGACCTTGTGTGGAGTCGGGGCCGGAACCTGAGGATTCCTCTCCAGTGCTGACATGGATCTTGGGGTACTTCTGGAGTCTCCCCAGGGGAGTCAGTCCTCGTCTCGAATGCGGACATTCACTTGCGCTTTCCTCCAGAGCGGTAGCAGCAGTGTCACGCAGTCCGCCGCGTGGATCAAAGGATCTATGGTTTTCCCTCGAGTCTTTCCCACGAGGCTTTCCCACGAGGCTTTACCACAGGGCTGTCCCACGTGCACACGTGGTGGGAGTCGATCCTCGGCTTGAACGTCAGGCAGTGCAGGGAAAACAGGTTCCTCTGGAATGGACTGACACATCTGGGGGTCTCTTGGAATGGTGCCACGACCCTGGAGTTCCTCTCGCCTTTCCTGGGGAGAGCGCCACCTCTTGAGATGCGACGGGAACGCCGGGAATTCTTTCCCTACGAAACAGGGAAAGGATCCCTCATCTCGAGCTAGGAGGCGGAAACGGGGCTCCCCTGGATGGGTGCGGGACCCCACGTGCTTCCTCTCGAGTGGAGACGGGTATATCGCGGAACTGCTTGAGTTGCAGCAATGGTGTGAAGGACCCTTTGGAAGTTCCAGCGGTTAGATGTGATTAGCCTCGAGAAGCCTCAGCGGAAATGGGCCTCATCTCGCCTGGAGGGCAAAACCTCCTGGATTTTCTCGAGTTGCGGCAGGTGCTCTCGACTTACGGTGGGGACCTCAGGGACCCGCTCTGGTGGCCTCAGGAAAGACCAGTCCCCATGCGAGTTCCTCGGGGCCTCTCGGGATTCCTCTCCCGTCGATGCCGGGGCCTAAGACCTTGTGTGGAGTCGGGGCCGGAACCTGAGGATTCCTCTCCAGTGCTGACATGGATCTTGGGGTACTTCTGAAGTCTCCCCAGGGGAGTCAGTCCTCGTCTCGAATGCGGGCATGCACTTGCGGTTTCCTCCAGAGCGGTAGCAGCAGTGTCACGCAGTCCGCCGCGTGGATCAAAGGATCTATGCTTTTCCCTCGAGTCTTTCCCACGAGGCTTTCCCACGAGGCTTTCCCACAGGGCTGTCCCACGTGCACACGTGGTGGGAGTCGATCCTCGGCTTGAACGTCAAGGCAGTGCAGGGAAAACAGGTTCCTCTGGAATGGACTGACACATCTGGGGGACTCTTGGAATGGTGGCACGACCCTGGAGTTCCTCTCGCCTTTCCTGTGGAGAGCGCCTCCTCTTGAGATGCGACGGGAACGCCGGGAATTCTTTCCCTACGAAACAGGGAAAGGATCCCTCATCTCGAGCTAGGAGGCGGAAACGGGGCTCCCCTGGATGTGTGCGGGACCCCACGTGCTTCCTCTCGAGTGGAGACGGGTATGTCGGGGAACTTCTTGAGTTGCAGCAAGGGTGTGAAGGACCCTTTGGAAGTTCCATTGGTTAGACGTGATTAGCCTCGAGAAGCCTCAGTGGAAATGGGCCTCATCTCGCCTGGAGGGCAAAACCTCCTGGATTTTCTCGAGTTGCGGCAGGTGCTCTCGACTTACGACGGGGACGTCAGGGACCCGCTCTGGTGGCCTCAGGAAAGGCCAGTCCCCATGCGAGTTCCTCGGGGGCCTCTCGGGATTGCTCTCCCGTCGATGCCGGGGCCTAAGACCTTGTGTGGAGTCGGGGCCGGAACCTGAGGATTCCTCTCCAGTGCTGACATGGATCTTGGGGTACTTCTGGAGTCTCCCCAGGGGAGTCAGTCCTCGTCTCGAATGCGGGCATGCACTTGCGCTTTCCTCCAGAGCGGTAGCAGCAGTGTCACGCAGTCCGCCGCGTGGATCAAAGGATCTATGGTTTTCCCTCGAGTCTTTCCCACGAGGCTTTCCCACGAGGCTTTCCCACAGGGCTGTCCCACGTGCACACGTGGTGGGAGTCGATCCTCGGCTTGAACGTCAAGGCAGTGCAGGGAAAACACGTTCCTCTGAAATGGACTGACACATCTGGGGGACTCTTGGAATGGTGGCACGACCCTGGAGTTCCTCTCGCCTTTCCTGTGGAGAGCGCCTCCTCTTGAGATGCGACGGGAACGTCGGGAATTCTTTCCCTACGAAACAGGGAAAGGATCCCTCATCTCGATCTAGGAGGCGGAAACGGGGCTCCCCTGGATGTGTGCGGGACCCCACGTGCTTCCTCTCGAGTGGAGACGGGTATGTCGGGGAACTTCTTGAGTTGCAGCAAGGGGGTGAAGCACCCTTTGGAAGTTCCAGTGGTTAGACGTGATTAGCCTCGAGAAGCCTCAGCGGAAATGGGCCTCATCTCGCCTGGAGGGCAAAACCTGCTGGATTTTCTCGAGTTGCGGCAGGTGCTCTCGACTTACGACGGGGACCTCAGGGACCCGCTCTGGTGGCCTCAGGAAAGGCCAGTCCCCATGCGAGTTCCTCGGGGGCCTCTCGGGATTCCTCTCCCGTCGATGCCGGGGCCTAAGACCTTGTGTGGAGTCGGGGCCGGAACCTGTGGATTCCTCTCCAGTGCTGACATGGATCTTGGGGTACTTCTGGAGTCTCCCCAGGGGAGTCAGTCCTCGTCTCGAATGCGGGCATGCAATTGCGCTTTCCTCCAGAGCGGTAGCAGCAGTGTCACGCAGTCCGCCGCGTGGATCAAAGGATCTATGGT
The DNA here is from genome assembly GCF_042477335.2 of Ovis canadensis. NCBI lineage: Eukaryota > Metazoa > Chordata > Mammalia > Artiodactyla > Bovidae > Ovis > Ovis canadensis. The sequence continues at coordinate 2,380,661 of NC_091258.1, read as the reverse complement.
TTTCCCTCGAGTCTTTCCCACGAGGCTTTCCCACGAGGCTTTCCCACAGGGCTGTCCCACGTGCACACGTGGTGGGAGTCGATCCTCGGCTTGAACGTCAAGGCAGTGCAGGGAAAACAGGTTCCTCTGGAATGGACTGACACATCTGGGGGACTCTTGGATTGGTGGCACGACCCTGGAGTTCCTCTCGCCTTTCCTGTGGAGAGCGCCTCCTCTTGAGATGCGACGGGAACGCCGGGAATTCTTTCCCTACAAAACAGGGAAAGGATCCCTCATCTCGAGCTAGGAGGCGGAATCGGGGCTCCCCTGGATGTGTGCGGGACCCCACGTGCTTCCTCTCGAGTGGAGACGGGTATGTCGGGGAACTTCTTGAGTTGCAGCAAGGGTGTGAAGGACCCTTTGGAAGTTCCAGTGGTTAGACGTGATTAGCCTCGAGAAGCTTCAGCGGAAATGGGCCTCATCTCGCCTGGAGGGCAAAACCTCCTGGATTTTCTCGAGTTGCGGCAGGTGCTCTCGACTTACGACGGGGACCTCAGGGACCCGCTCTGGTGGCCTCAGGAATGGCCAGTCCCCATGCGAGTTCCTCGGGGGCCTCTCGGGAATCCTCTCCCGTCGATGCCGGGGCCTAAGACCTTGTGTGGAGTCGGGGCCGGAACCTGAGGATTCCTCTCCAGTGCTGACATGGATCTTGGGGTACTTCTGGAGTCTCCCCAGGGGAGTCAGTCCTCGTCTCGAATGCGGGCATGCACTTGCGCTTTCCTCCAGAGCGGTAGCAGCAGTGTCACGCAGTCCGCCGCGTGGATCAAAGGATCTATGGTTTTCCCTCGAGTCTTTCCCACGAGGCTTTCCCACGAGGCTTTCCCACAGGGCTGTCCCACGTGCACACGTGGTGGGAGTCGATCCTCGGCTTGAACGTCAAGGCAGTGCAGGGAAAACAGGTTCCTCTGGAATGGACTGACACATCTGGGGGACTCTTGGAATGGTGGCACGACCCTGGAGTTCCTCTCGCCTTTCCTGTGGAGAGCGCCTCCTCTTGAGATGCGACGGGAACGCCGGGAATTCTTTCCCTACGAAACAGGGAAAGGATCCCTCATCTCGAGCTAGGAGGCGGAAACGGGGCTCCCCTGGATGTGTGCGGGACCCCACGTGTTTCCTCTCGAGTGGAGACGGGTATGTCGGGGAACTTCTTGAGTTGCAGCAAGGGTGTGAAGGACCCTTTGGAAGTTCCAGTGGTTAGACGTGATTAGCCTCGAGTAGCCTCAGCGGAAATGGGCCTCATCTCGCCTGGAGGGCAAAACCTCCTGGATTTTCTCGAGTTGCGGCAGGTGCTCTCGACTTACGACGGGGACGTCAGGGACCCGCTCTGGTGGCCTCAGGAAAGGCCAGTCCCCATGCGAGTTCCTCGGGGGCCTCTCGGGATTCCTCTCCCGTCGATGCCGGGGCCTAAGACCTTGTGAGGAGTCGGGGCCGGAACCTGAGGATTCCTCTCCAGTGCTGACATGGATCTTGGGGTACTTCTGGAGTCTCCCCAGGGGAGTCAGTCCTCGTCTCGAATGCGGGCATGCACTTGCGCTTTCCTCCAGAGCGGTAGCAGCAGTGTCACGCAGTCCGCCTCGTGGATCAAAGGATCTATGGTTTTCCCTCGAGTCTTTCCCACGAGGCTTTCCCACGAGGCTTTCCCACAGGGCTGTCCCACGTGCACACGTGGTGGAAGTCGATCCTCGGCTTGAACGTCAAGGCAGTGCAGGGAAAACAGGTTCCTCTGGAATGCACTGACACATCTGGGGTACTCTTGGAATGGTGTCTCGACCCTGGAGTTCCTCTCGCCTTTCCTGTGGAGAGCGCCTCCTCTTGAGATGCGACGGGAACGCCGGGAATTCTTTCCCTACGAAACAGGGAAAGGATCCCTCATCTCGAGCTAGGAGGCGGAAACGGGGCTCCCCTGGATGTGCGCGGGACCCCACGTGCTTCCTCTCGAGTGGAGACGGGTATGTCGGGGAACTTCTTGAGTTGCAGCAAGGGTGTGAAGGACCCTTTGGAAGTTCCAGTGGTTAGACGTGATTGGCCTCGAGAAGCCTCAGCGGAAATGGGCCTCATCTGGCCTGGAGGGCAAAACCTCCTGGATTTTCTCGAGTTGCGGCAGGTGCTCTCGACTTACGACGGGGACCTCAGGGAACCGCTCTGGTGGCCTCAGGAAAGGCCAGTCCCCATGCGAGTTCCTCGTGGGCGTCTCGGGATTCCTCTCCCGTCGATGCCGGGGCCTAAGACCTTGTGAGGAGTCGGGGCCGGAACCTGAGGATTCCTCTCCAGTGCTGACATGGATCTTGGGGTACTTCTGGAGTCTCGCCAGGGGAGTCAGTCCTCGTCTCGAATGCGGGCATGCACTTGCGCTTTCCTCCAGAGCGGTAGCAGCAGTGTCACGCAGTCCGCCGCGTGGATCAAAGGATCTATGGTTTTCCCTCGAGTCTTTCCCACGAGGCTTTCCCACGAGGCTTTCCACAGGGCTGTCCCACGTGCACACGTGGTGGGAGTCGATCCTCGGCTTGAACATCAAGGCAGTGCAGGGAAAACAGGTTCCTCTGGAATGGACTGACACATCTGGGGGACTCTTGGAATGGTGGCACGACCCTGGAGTTCCTCTCGCCTTTCCTGTGGAGAGCGCCTCCTCTTGAGATGCGACGGGAACGCCGGGAATTCTTTCCCTACGAAACAGGGAAAGGATCCCTCATCTCGAGCTAGGAGGCGGAAACGGGGCTCCCCTGGATGTGTGCGGGACACCACATGATTCCTCTCGAGTGGAGACGGGTATGTCGGGGAACTTCTTGAGTTGCAGCAAGGGTGTGAAGGACCCTTTGGAAGTTCCAGTGGTTAGACGTGATTAGCCTCGAGAAGCCTCTGCGGAAATGGGCCTCATCTCGTCTGGAGGGCAAAACCTCCTGGATTTTCCTGAGTTGCGGCAGGTGCTCTCGACTTACGACGGGGACCTCAGAAACCCGCTCTGGTGGCCTCAGGAAAGGCCAGTCCCCATGCGAGTTCCTCGGGGGCCTCTCAGGATTCCTCTCCCGTCGATGCCGGGGCCTAAGACCTTGTGTGGAGTCGGGGCCGGAACCTGAGGATTCCTCTCCAGTGCTGACATGGATCTTGGGGTACTTCTGGAGTCTCCCCAGGGGAGTCAGTCCTCGTCTCGAATGCGGGCATGCATTGCGCTTTCCTCCAGAGCGGTAGCAGCAGTGTCACGCAGTCCGCCGCGTGGATCAAAGGATCTATGGTTTTCCCTCGAGTCTTTCCCACGAGGCTTTCCCACGAGGCTTTCCCACAGGGCTGTCCCACGTGCACACGTGGTGGGAGTCGATCCTCGGCTTGAACGTCAAGGCAGTGCAGGGAAAACAGGTTCCTCTGGAATGGACTGACACATCTGGGGGACTCTTGGAATGGTGGCACGACCCTGGAGTTCCTCTCGCCTTTCCTGTGGAGAGCGCCTCCTCTTGAGATGCGACGGGAACGCCGGGAATTCTTTCCCTAGGAAACAGGGAAAGGATCCCTCATCTCGAGCTAGGAGGCGGAAACGGGGCTCCCCTGGATGTGTGCGGGACCCCACGTGCTTCCTCTCGAGTGGAGACGGGTATGTCGGGGAACTTCTTGAGTTGCAGCAATGGTGTGAAGGACCCTTTGGAAGTTCCAGTGGTTAGATGTGATTGGCCTCGAGAAGCCTCAGCGGAAATGGGCCTCATCTGGCCTGGAGGGCAAAACCTCCTGGATTTTCTCGAGTTGCGGCAGGTGCTCTCGACTTACGACGGGGACCTCAGGGAACCGCTCTGGTGGCCTCAGGAAAGGCCAGTCCCCATGCGAGTTCCTCGGGGCCTCTCGGGATTCCTCTCCCGTCGATGCCGGGGCCTAAGACCTTGTGTGGAGTCGGGGCCGGAACCTGAGGATTCCTCTCCAGTGCTGACATGGATCTTGGGGTACTTCTGGAGTCTCCCCAGGGGAGTCAGTCCTCGTCTCGAATGCGGGCATGCACTTGCGCTTTCCTCCAGAGCGGTAGCAGCAGTGTCACGCAGTCCGCCGCGTGGATCAAAGGATCTATGGTTTTCCCTCGAGTCTTTCCCACGAGGCTTTCCCACGAGGCTTTCCCACAGGGCTGTCCCACGTGCACACGTGGTGGGAGTCGATCCTCGGCTTGAACGTCAAGGCAGTGCAGGGAAAACAGGTTCCTCTGGAATGGACTGACACATCTGGGGGACTCTTGGAATGGTGGCACGACCCTGGAGTTCCTCTCGCCTTTCCTGTGGAGAGCGCCTCCTCTTGAGATGCGACGGGAACGCCGGGAATTCTTTCCCTACGAAACAGGGAAAGGATCCCTCATCTCGAGCTAGGAGGCGGAAACGGGGCTCCCCTGGATGTGTGCGGGACCCCACGTGCTTCCTCTCGAGTGGAGACGGGTATGTCGGGGAACTTCTTGAGTTGCAGCAAGGGTGTGAAGGACCCTTTGGAAGTTCCAGTGGTTAGACGTGATTGGCCTCGATAAGCCTCAGCGGAAATGGGCCTCATCTCGCCTGGAGGGCAAAACCTCCTGGATTTTCTCGAGTTGCGGCAGGTGCTCTCAACTTACGACGGGGACCTCAGGGACCCGCTCTGGTGGCCTCAGGAAAGGCCAGTCCCCATTCGAGTTCCTCGGGGGCCACTCAGGATTCCTCTCCCGTCGATGCCGGGGCCTAAGACCTTGTGTGGAGTCGGGGCCGGAACCTGAGGATTCCTCTCCAGTGCTGACATGGATCTTGGGGTACTTCTGGAGTCTCCCCAGGGGAGTCAGTCCTCGTCTCGAATGCGGGCATGCACTTGCGCTTTCCTTCAGAGCGGTAGCAGCAGTGTCACGCAGTCCGCCGCGTGGATCAAAGGATCTATGGTTTTCCCTCGAGTCTTTCCCACGAGACTTTCCCACGAGGCTTTCCCACAGGGCTGTCCCACGTGCACACGTGGTGGGAGTCGATCCTCGGCTTGAACGTCAAGGCAGTGCAGGGAAAACAGGTTCCTCTGGAATGGACTGACACATCTGGGGGACTCTTGGAATGGTGGCACGACCCTGGAGTTCCTCTCGCCTTTCCTGTGGAGAGCGCCTCCTCTTGAGATGCGACGGGAACGCCGGGAATTCTTTCCCTACGAAACAGGGAAAGGATCCCTCATCTCGAGCTAGGAGACGGAAACGGGGCTCCCCTGGATGTGTGCGGGACCCCACGTGCTTCCTCTCGAGTGGAGACGGGTATGTCGGGGAACTTCTTGAGTTGCAGCAAGGGTGTGAAGGACCCTTTGGAAGTTCCAGTGGTTAGACGTGATTGGCCTCGAGAAGCCTCAGCGGAAATGGGCCTCATCTCGCCTGGAGGGCAAAACCTCCTGGATTTTCTCGAGTTGCGGCAGGTGCTCTCAACTTACGACGGGGACCTCAGGGACCCGCTCTGGTGGCCTCAGGAAAGGCCAGTCCCCATTCGAGTTCCTCGGGGGCCACTCAGGATTCCTCTCCCGTCGATGCCGGGGCCTAAGACCTTGTGTGGAGTCGGGGCCGGAACCTGAGGATTCCTCTCCAGTGCTGACATGGATCTTGGGGTACTTCTGGAGTCTCCCCAGGGGAGTCAGTCCTCGTCTCGAATGCGGGCATGCACTTGCGCTTTCCTCCAGAGCGGTAGCAGCAGTGTCACGCAGTCCGCCGCGTGGATCAAAGGATCTATGGTTTTCCCTCGAGTCTTTCCCACGAGGCTTTCCCACGAGGCTTTCCCACAGGGCTGTCCCACGTGCACACGTGGTGGGAGTCGATCCTCGGCTTGAACGTCAAGGCAGTGCAGGGAAAACAGGTTCCTCTGGAATGGACTGACATATCTGGGGGACTCTTGGAATGGTGGCACGACCCTGGAGTTCCTCTCGCCTTTCCTGTGGAGAGCGCCTCCTCTTGAGATGCGACGGGAACGCCGGGAATTCTTTCCCTACGAAACAGGGAAAGGATCCCTCATCTCGAGCTAGGAGGCGGAAACGGGGCTCCCCTGGATGTGTGCGGGACCCCACGTGCTTCCTCTCGAGTGCAGACGGGTATGTCGGGGAACTTCTTCAGTTGCAGCAAGGGTGTGAAGGACCCTTTGGAAGTTCCAGTGGTTAGACGTGATTGGTCTCGAGAAGCCTCAGCGGAAATGGGCCTCATCTCGCCTGGAGGGCAAAACCTCCTGGATTTTCTCGAGTTGCGGCAGGTGCTCTCGACTTACGACGGGGACCTCAGGGACCCGCTCTGGTGGCCTCAGGAAAGGCCAGTCCCCATGTGAGTTCCTCGGGGGCCTCTCGGGATTCCTCTCCCGTCGATGCCGGGGCCTAAGACCTTGTGTGGAGTCGGGGCCGGAACCTGAGGATTCCTCTCCAGTGCTGACATGGATCTTGGGGTACTTCTGGAGTCTCCCCAGGGGAGTCAGTCCTCGTCTCGAATGCGGACATTCACTTGCGCTTTCCTCCAGAGCGGTAGCAGCAGTGTCACGCAGTCCGCCGCGTGGATCAAAGGATCTATGGTTTTCCCTCGAGTCTTTCCCACGAGGCTTTCCCACGAGGCTTTACCACAGGGCTGTCCCACGTGCACACGTGGTGGGAGTCGATCCTCGGCTTGAACGTCAGGCAGTGCAGGGAAAACAGGTTCCTCTGGAATGGACTGACACATCTGGGGGTCTCTTGGAATGGTGCCACGACCCTGGAGTTCCTCTCGCCTTTCCTGGGGAGAGCGCCACCTCTTGAGATGCGACGGGAACGCCGGGAATTCTTTCCCTACGAAACAGGGAAAGGATCCCTCATCTCGAGCTAGGAGGCGGAAACGGGGCTCCCCTGGATGGGTGCGGGACCCCACGTGCTTCCTCTCGAGTGGAGACGGGTATATCGCGGAACTGCTTGAGTTGCAGCAATGGTGTGAAGGACCCTTTGGAAGTTCCAGCGGTTAGATGTGATTAGCCTCGAGAAGCCTCAGCGGAAATGGGCCTCATCTCGCCTGGAGGGCAAAACCTCCTGGATTTTCTCGAGTTGCCGCAGGTGCTCTCGACTTACGGTGGGGACCTCAGGGACCCGCTCTGGTGGCCTCAGGAAAGGCCAGTCCCCATGCGAGTTCCTCGGGGCCTCTCGGGATTCCTCTCCCGTCGATGCCGGGGCCTAAGACCTTGTGTGGAGTCGGGGCCGGAACCTGAGGATTCCTCTCCAGTGCTGACATGGATCTTGGGGTACTTCTGGAGTCTCCCCAGGGGAGTCAGTCCTCGTCTTGAATGCGGGCATGCACTTGCGGTTTCCTCCAGAGCGGTAGCAGCAGTGTCACGCAGTCCGCCGCGTGGATCAAAGGATCTATGCTTTTCCCTCGAGTCTTTCCCACGAGGCTTTCCCACGAGGCTTTCCCACAGGGCTGTCCCACGTGCACACGTGGTGGGAGTCGATCCTCGGCTTGAACGTCAATGCAGTGCAGGGAAAACAGGTTCCTCTGAAATGGACTGACACATCTGGGGGACTCTTGGAATGGTGGCACGACCCTGGAGTTCCTCTCGCCTTTCCTGTGGAGAGCGCCTCCTCTTGAGATGCGACGGGAACGCCGGGAATTCTTTCCCTACGAAACAGGGAAAGGATCCCTCATCTCGAGCTAGGAGGCGGAAACGGGGCTCCCCTGGATGTGTGCGGGACCCCACGTGCTTCCTCTCGAGTGGAGACGGGTATGTCGGGGAACTTCTTGAGTTGCAGCAAGGGGGTGAAGCACCCTTTGGAAGTTCCAGTGGTTAGACGTGATTAGCCTCGAGAAGCCTCAGCGGAAATGGGCCTCATCTCGCCTGGAGGGCAAAACCTGCTGGATTTTCTCGAGTTGCGGCAGGTGCTCTCGACTTACGACGGGGACCTCAGGGACCCGCTCTGGTGGCCTCAGGAAAGGCCAGTCCCCATGCGAGTTCCTCGGGGGCCTCTCGGGATTCCTCTCCCGTCGATGCCGGGGCCTAAGACCTTGTGTGGAGTCGGGGCCGGAACCTGTGGATTCCTCTCCAGTGCTGACATGGATCTTGGGGTACTTCTGGAGTCTCCCCAGGGGAGTCAGTCCTCGTCTCGAATGCGGGCATGCACTTGCGCTTTCCTCCAGAGCGGTAGCAGCAGTGTCACGCAGTCCGCCGCGTGCATCAAAGGATCTATGGTTTTCCCTCGAGTCTTTCCCACGAGGCTTTCCCACGAGGCTTTCCCACAGGGCTGTCCCACGTGCACACGTGGTGGGAGTCGATCCTCGGCTTGAACGTCAAGGCAGTGCAGGGAAAACAGGTTCCTCTGGAATGGACTGACACATCTGGGGGACTCTTGGATTGGTGGCACGACCCTGGAGTTCCTCTCGCCTTTCCTGTGGAGAGCGCCTCCTCTTGAGATGCGACGGGAACGCCGGGAATTCTTTCCCTACAAAACAGGGAAAGGATCCCTCATCTCGAGCTAGGAGGCGGAATCGGGGCTCCCCTGGATGTGTGCGGGACCCCACGTGCTTCCTCTCGAGTGGAGACGGGTATGTCGGGGAACTTCTTGAGTTGCAGCAAGGGTGTGAAGGACCCTTTGGAAGTTCCAGTGGTTAGACGTGATTAGCCTCGAGAAGCTTCAGCGGAAATGGGCCTCATCTCGCCTGGAGGGCAAAACCTCCTGGATTTTCTCGAGTTGCAGCAGGTGCTCTCGACTTACGACGGGGACCTCAGGGACCCGCTCTGGTGGCCTCAGGAATGGCCAGTCCCCATGCGAGTTCCTCGGGGGCCTCTCGGGATTCCTCTCCCGTCGATGCCGGGGCCTAAGACCTTGTGTGGAGTCGGGGCCGGAACCTGAGGATTCCTCTCCAGTGCTGACATGGATCTTGGGGTACTTCTGGAGTCTCCCCAGGGGAGTCAGTCCTCGTCTCGAATGCGGGCATGCACTTGCGCTTTCCTCCAGAGCGGTAGCAGCAGTGTCACGCAGTCCGCCGCGTGGATCAAAGGATCTATGGTTTTCCCTCGAGTCTTTCCCACGAGGCTTTCCCACGAGGCTTTCTCACAGGGCTGTCCCACGTGCACACGTGGTGGGAGTCGATCCTCGGCTTGAACGTCAAGGCAGTGCAGGGAAAACAGGTTCCTCTGGAATGGACTGACACATCTGGGGGACTCTTGGAATGGTGGCACGACCCTGGAGTTCCTCTCGCCTTTCCTGTGGAGAGCGCCTCCTCTTGAGATGCGACGGGAACGCCGGGAATTCTTTCCCTACGAAACAGGGAAAGGATCCCTCATCTCGAGCTAGGAGGCGGAAACGGGGCTCCCCTGGATGTGTGCGGGACCCCACGTGATTCCTCTCGAGTGGAGACGGGTATGTCGGGGAACTTCTTGAGTTGCAGCAAGGGTGTGAAGGACCCTTTGGAAGTTCCAGTGGTTAGACGTGATTAGCCTCGAGAAGCCTCAGCGGAAATGGGCCTCATCTCGCCTGGAGGGCAAAACCTCCTGGATTTTCTCGAGTTGCGGCAGGTGCTCTCGACTTATGACGGGGACGTCAGGGACCCGCTCTGGTGGCCTCAGGAAAGGCCAGTCCCCATGCGAGTTCCTCGGGGGCCTCTCGGGATTCCTCTCCCGTCGATGCCGGGGCCTAAGACCTTGTGTGGAGTCGGGGCCGGAACCTGAGGATTCCTCTCCAGTGCTGACATGGATCTTGGGGTACTTCTGGAGTCTCCCCAGGGGAGTCAGTCCTCGTCTCGAATGCGGGCATGCACTTGCGCTTTCCTCCAGAGCGGTAGCAGCAGTGTCACGCAGTCCGCCGCGTGGATCAAAGGATCTATGGTTTTCCCTCGAGTCTTTCCCACGAGGCTTTCCCACCAGGCTTTCCCACAGGGCTGTCCCACGTGCACACGTGGTGGGAGTCGATCCTCGGCTTGAACGTCAAGGCAGTGCAGGGAAAACAGGTTCCTCTGGAATGGACTGACACATCTGGGGGACTCTTGGATTGGTGGCACGACCCTGGAGTTCCTCTCGCCTTTCCTGTGGAGAGCGCCTCCTCTTGAGATGTGACGGGAACGCCGGGAATTCTTTCCCACGAAACAGGGAAAGGATCCCTCATCTCGAGCTAGGAGGCGGAAACGGGGCTCCCCTGGATGTGTGCGGGACCCCACGTGCTTCCTCTCGAGTGGAGACGGGTATGTCGGGGAACTTCTTGAGTTGCAGCAAGGGTGTGAAGGACCCTTTGGAAGTTCCAGTGGTTAGACGTGATTAGCCTCGAGAAGCCTCTGCGGAAATGGGCCTCATCTCGCCTGGAGGGCAAAACCTCCTGGATTTTCTCGAGTTGCGGCAGGTGCTGTCGACTTACGACGGGAACGTCAGGGACCCGCTCTGGTGGCCTCAGGAAAGGACAGTCCCCATGCGAGTTCCTCGGGGGCCTCTCGGGATTCCTCTCCCGTCGATGCCGGGGCCTAAGACCTTGTGTGGAGTCGGGGCCGGAACCTGAGGATTCCTCTCCAGTGCTGACATGGATCTTGGGGTACTTCTGGAGTCTCCCCAGGGGAGTCAGTCCTCGTCTCGAATGCGGGCATGCACTTGCGCTTTCCTCCAGAGCGGTAGCAGCAGTGTCACGCAGTCCGCCGCGTGCATCAAAGGATCTATGGTTTTCCCTCGAGTCTTTCCCACGAGGCTTTCCCACGAGGCTTTCCCACAGGGCTGTCCCACGTGCACACGTGGTGGGAGTCGATCCTCAGCTTGAACGTCAAGGCAGTGCAGGGAAAACAGGTTCCTCTGGAATGGACTGACACATCTGGGGGACTCTTGGAATGGTGGCACGACCCTGGAGTTCCTCTCGCCTTTCCTGTGGAGAGCGCCTCCTCTTGAGATGCGACGGGAACGCCGGGAATTCTTTCCCTAAGAAACAGGGAAAGGATCCCTCATCTCGAGCTAGGAGGCGGAAACGGGGCTCCCCTGGATGTGTGCGGGACCCCACGTGCTTCCTCTCGAGTGGAGACGGGTATGTCGGGGAACTTCTTGAGTTGCAGCAAGGGTGTGAAGGACCCTTTGGAAGTTCCAGTGGTTAGACGTGATTAGCCTCGAGAAGCCTCAGCGGAAATGGGCCTCATCTCGCCTGGAGGGCAAAACCTCCTGGATTTTCTCGAGTTGCGGCAGGTGCTCTCGACTTACGACGGGGACCTCAGGGACCCGCTCTGGTGGCCTCAGGAAATGCCAGTCCCCATGCGAGTTCCTCGGGGGCCTCTCGGGATTCCTCTCCCGTCGATGCCGGGGCCTAAGACCTTGTGTGGAGTCGGGGCCGGAACCTGAGGATTCCTCTCCAGTGCTGACATGGATCTTGGGGTACTTCTGGAGTCTCCCCAGGGGAGTCAGTCCTCGTCTCGAATGCGGGCATGCACTTGCGGTTTCCTCCAGAGCGGTAGCAGCAGTGTCACGCAGTCCGCCGCGTGGATCAAACGATCTATGGTTTTCCCTCGAGTCTTTCCCACGAGGCTTTCCCACGAGGCTTTCCCACAGGGCTGTCCCACGTGCACACGTGGTGGGAGTGGATCCTCGGCTTGAACGTCAAGGCAGTGCAGGGAAAACAGGTTCCTCTGGAATGGACTGACACATCTGGGGGACTCTTGGAATGGTGGCACGACCCTGGAGTTCCTCTCGCCTTTCCTGTGGAGAGCGCCTCCTCTTGAGATGCGACGGGAACGCCGGGAATTCTTTCCCTACGAAACAGGGAAAGGATCCCTCATCTCGAGCTAGGAGGCGGAAACGGGGCTCCCCTGGATGTGTGCGGGACCCCACGTGCTTCCTCTCGAGTGGAGACGGGTATGTCGGGGAACTTCTTGAGTTGCAGCAAGGGTGTGAAGGACCCTTTGGAAGTTCCAGTGGTTAGACGTGATTAGCCTCGAGAAGCCTCAGCGGAAATGGGCCTCATCTCGCCTGGAGGGCAAAACCTCCTGGATTTTCTCGAGTTGCGGCAGGTGCTCTCGACTTACGACGGGGACCTCAGGGACCCGCTCTGGTGGCCTCAGGAAATGCCAGTCCCCATGCGAGTTCCTCGGGGGCCTCTCGGGATTCCTCTCCCGTCGATGCCGGGGCCTAAGACCTTGTGTGGAGTCGGGGCCGGAACCTGAGGATTCCTCTCCAGTGCTGACATGGATCTTGGGGTACTTCTGGAGTCTCCCCAGGGGAGTCAGTCCTCGTATCGAATGCGAGCATGCACTTGCGCTTTCCTCCAGAGCGGTAGCAGCAGTGTCACGCAGTCCGCCGCGTGGATCAAAGGATCTATGGTTTTCCCTCGAGTCTTTCCCACGAAGCTTTCCCACGAGGCTTTCCCACAGGGCTGTCCCACGTGCACACGTGGTGGGAGTCGATCCTCGGCTTGAACGTCAAGGCAGTGCAGGGAAAACAGGTTCCTCTGGAATGGACTGACACATCTGGGGACTCTTGGAATGGTGGCACGACCCTGGAGTTCCTCTCGCCTTTCCTGTGGAGAGCGCCTCCTCTTGAGATGCGACGGGAACGCCGGGATTTCTTTCCCTACGAAACAGGGAAAGGATCCCTCATCTCGAGCTAGGAGGCGGAAACGGGGCTCCCCTGGATGTGTGCGGGACCCCACGTGCTTCCTCTCGAGTGGAGACGGGTATGTCGGGGAACTTCTTGAGTTGCAGCAAGGGGGTGAAGCACCCTTTGGAAGTTCCAGTGGTTAGACGTGATTAGCCTCGAGAAGCCTCAGCGGAAATGGGCCTCATCTCGCATGGAGGGCAAAACCTCCTGGATTTTCTCGAGTTGCGGCAGGTGCTCTCGACTTACGACGGGGACCTCAGGGACCCGCTCTGGTGGCCTCAGGAAAGGCCAGTCCCCATGCGAGTTCCTCGGGGGCCTCTCGGGATTCCTCTCCCGGCGATGCCGGGGCCTAAGACCTTGTGTGGAGTCGGGGCCGGAACCTGAGGATTCCTCTCCAGTGCTGACATGGATCTTGGGGTACTTCTGGAGTCTCCCCAGGGGAGTCAGTCCTCGTCTCGAATGCGGGCATGCACTTGCGCTTCCCTCCAGAGCGGTAGCAGCAGTGTCTCGCAGTCCGCCGCGTGGATCAAAGGATCTATGGTTTTCCCTCGAGTCTTTCCCACGAGGCTTTCCCACGAGGTTTTCCCACAGGGCTGTTCCACGTGCACACGTGGTGGGAGTCGATCCTCGGCTTGAACGTCAAGGCAGTGCAGGGAAAACAGGTTCCTCTGGAATGGACTGACACATCTGGGGGACTCTTGGAATGGTGGCACGACCCTGGAGTTCCTCTCGCCTTTCCTGTGGAGAGCGCCTCCTCTTGAGATGCGACGGGAACGCCGGGAATTCTTTCCCTACGAAACAGGGAAAGGATCCCTCATCTCGAGCTAGGAGGCGGAAACGGGGCTCCCCTGGATGTGTGCGGGACCCCACGTGCTTCCTCTCGAGTGGAGACGGGTATGTCGGGGAACTTCTTGAGTTGCAGCAAGGGTGTGAAGGACCCTTTGGAAGTTCCAGTGGTTAGACGTGATTAGCCTCGAGAAGCCTCAGCGGAAATGGGCCTCATCTCGCCTGGAGGGCAAAACCTCCTGGATTTTCTCGAGTTGCGGCAGGTGCTCTCGACTTACGACGGGGACCTCAGGGACCCGCTCTGGTGGCCTCAGGAAAGGCCAGTCCCCATGCGAGTTCCTCGGGGGCCTCTCGGGATTCCTCTCCCGTCGATGCCGGGGCCTAAGACCTTGTGTGGAGTCGGGGCCGGAACCTGAGGATTCCTCTCCAGTGCTGACATGGATCTTGGGGTACTTCTGGAGTCTCCCCAGGGGAGTCAGTCCTCGTCTCGAATGCGGGCATGCACTTGCGCTTTCCTCCAGAGCGGTAGCAGCAGTGTCACGCAGTCCGCCGCGTGGATCAAAGGATCTATGGTTTTCCCTCGAGTCTTTCCCACGAGGCTTTCCCACGAGGCTTTCCCACAGGGCTGTCCCAAGTGCACACGTGGTGGGAGTGGATCCTCGGCTTGAACGTCAAGGCAGTGCAGGGAAAACAGGTTCCTCTGGAATGGACTGACACATCTGGGGGACTCTTGGAATGGTGGCACGACCCTGGAGTTCCTCTCGCCTTTCCTGTGGAGAGCGCCTCCTCTTAGATGCGACGGGAACGCCGGGAATTCTTTCCCTACGAAACAGGAAAAGGATCCCTCATCTCGAGCTAGGAGGCGGAAACGGGGCTCCCCTGGATGTGTGCGGGACCCCACGTGCTTCCTCTCGAGTGGAGACGGGTATGTCGAGGAACTTCTTGAGTTGCAGCAAGGGTGTGAAGGACCCTTTGGAAGTTCCAGTGGTTAGACGTGATTAGCCTCAAGAAGCCTCAGCGGAAATGGGCCTCATCTCGCCTGGAGGGCAAAACCTCCTGGATTTTCTCGAGTTGCGGCAGGTGCTCTCGACTTACGTCGGGGACCTCAGGGACCCGCTCTGGTGGCCTCAGGAAAGGCCAGTCCCCAGGCGAGTTCCTCGGGGGCCTCTCGGGATTCCTCTCCCGTCCATGCCAGGGCCTAAGACCTTGTGTGGAGTCGGGGCCGGAACCTGAGGATTCCTCTCCAGTGCTGACATGGATCTTGGGGTACTTCTGGAGTCTCCCCAGGGGAGTCAGTCCTCGTCTCGAATGCGGGCATGCACTTGCGCTTCCCTCCAGAGCGGTAGCAGCAGTGTCACGCAGTCCGCCGCGTTGATCAAAGGATCTATGGTTTTCCCTCGAGTCTTTCCCACGAGGCTTTCCCACGAGGCTTTCCCACAGGGCTGTCCCACGTGCACACGTGGTGGGAGTCTATCCTCGGCTTGAACGTCAAGGCAGTGCAGGGAAAACAGGTTCCTCTGGAATGGACTGACACATCTGGGGGTCTCTTGGAATGGTGCCACGACACTGGAGTTCCTCTCGCCTTTCCTGTGGAGAGCGCCTCCTCTTGAGATGCGACGGGAACGCCGGGAATTCTTTCCCTACGAAACAGGGAAAGGATCACTCATCTCGAGCTAGGAGGCGGAAACGGGTCTCCCCTGGAAGTGTGCGGGACCCTCGTGCTTCCTCTCGAGTGGAGACGGGTATGTCGGGGAACTTCTTGAGTTGCAGCAAGGGTGTGAAGGACCCTTTGGAAGTTCCAGCAATTAGATGTGATTAGCCTTGAGAAGCCTGAGCGGAAATGGGCCTCATCTCGCCTGGAGGGCAAAACCTCCTGGAGTTTCTCGAGTTGCGGCAGGTGCTCTCGACTAACGACGGGGACATCAGGGACCCGCTCTGGTGGCCTCAGGAAAGGCCAGTCCCCATGCCAGTTCCTCGGGGGCCTCTCGGGATTCCTCTCCCGTCGGTGCCGGGGCCTAAGACCTTGTGTGGAGTCGGGGCCGGAACCTGAGGATTCCTCTCCAGTGCTGACATGGATCTTGGGGTACTTCAGGAGGCTCCCCAGGGGAGTCAGTCCTCGTCTCGAATGGGGGCATGCACTTGCGCTTTCCTCTAGAGCAGTAGCAGCAGTGTCACGCAGTCCGCCGCGTGGATCAAGGTATCTATGGCTTTCCCTCGAGGTTTCCCCACGAGGCTTTCCCAAGAGGCTTTCCCACAGGGCTGTCCCACGTGCACACGTGGTGGGAGTCGATCCTCGGCTTGAACGTCAAGGCAGTGCAGGGAAAACAGGTTCCTCTGGAATGGACTGACACATCTGGGGGACTCTTGGAATGGTGGCACGACCCTGGAGTTCCTCTCGCCTTTCCTGTGAAGAGCGCCTCCTCTTGAGATGCGACCGGAACGCCGGGAATTCTTTCCCTACGAAACAGGGAAAGGATCCCTCATCTCGAGCTAGGAGGCGGAAACGGGGCTCCCCTGGATGTGTGCGGGACCCTCGTGCTTCCTCTCGAGTGGAGACGGGTATGTCGGGGACCTTCTTGACTTGCAGCAAGGTGCGAAGGACCCTTTGGAAGTTCCAGTCGTTAGATGTGATTAGCCTCGAGAAGCCTCAGCGGAAATGGGCCTCATCTCGCCTGGAGGGCAAAACCTCCTTGATTTTCTGGAGTTGCGGCAGGTGCTCTCGACTTACGACGGGGACCTCAGGGACCCGCTCTGGTGGCCTCAGGAAAGGCCAGTCCCCATGCGAGTTCCTCGGGGGCCTTTCGGGGTTCCTCTCCCGTCGATGCCAGGGCCTAAGACCTTGTGTAGAGTCGGGGCCGGAACCTGAGGATTCCTCTCCAGTGCTGACATGGATCTTGGGGTAGTTCTGGAGTCTCCCCAGGGGAGTCAGTCCTCGTCTCGAATGCGGGCATGCACGTGCGCTTTCCTTCAGAGAGGTAGCAGCAGTGTCAGGCATTCCGCCGCGTGGATCAAGGAATCTATGGCTTTCCCTCGAGGCTTTCCCCCGAGGCTTTCCCACAGGGATGTCCCACGTGCACACGTGGTGGGAGTCGATCCTCGGAATGAACGTCGAGGCAGTGCAGGGAAAATACATTCCTCTGGAATGGACTGACACATCTGAGGGACTCTTGGAATGGTGGCACGACCCTGGAGTTCCTCTCGCCTTTCCTGTGGAGAGCGCCTCCTCTTGAGATGCGACGGGAACGCCGGGAATTCTTTCCCTAAGAAACAGGGAAAGGATCCCTCATCTCGAGCTAGGAGGCGGAAACGGGTCTCCCCTGGATGTGTGCGGGACCTTCGTGCTTCCTCTCGAGTGGAGACGGGTATGTCGGGGAACTTCTTGAGTTGCAGCAAGGGAGTGAAGGACCCTTTAGAAGTTCCAGTGGTTAGATATGATTAGCCTCGAGAAGCCTCAGCGGAAATGGGCCTCATCTTGCCTGGAGGGCAAAACCTGCTGGATTTTCTCGAGTTGCCGCAGGTCCTTTCGACTTACGACGGGGACCTCAGGGACCCGCTCTGGTGGCCTCAGGAAAGGCCAGTCCCCATGCGAGTTCCTCGGGGGCCTCTCGGGATTCATCTCCCATCGATGCCGGGGCCTAAGACCTAGTGTGGAGTCGGGCTCGGAACCTGAGGATTCCTCTCCAGTGCTGACATGGATCTTGGGGTACTTCTGGAGGCTCCCGAGGGGAGTCAGTCCTCGTCTCGAATGCGGGAATGCACTTGCGCTTTCCTCCAGAGCGGTAGCAGCAGTGTCACGCATTCCGCCGCGTGGATCAAAGGATCTATGGTTTTCCCTCGAGTCTTTCCCAAGAGACATTCCCACGAGGCTTTCCCACAGGGCTGTCCCACGTGCAAACGTGGTGGGAGTCGATACTTGGCTTGAACGTCAAGGCAGTGCAGGGAAAACAGGTTCCTCTGGAATGGACTGACACATCTGGGGGACTCTTGGAATGGTGGCACGACCCTGGAGTTCCTCTCGCCTTTCCTGTGGAGAGCGCCTCCTCTTGAGAAGCGACGGGAATGCCGGGAATTCTTTCCCTACGAAACAGGGAAAGGATCCCTCATCTCGAGCTAGGAGGCGGAAACGGGGCTCCCCTGGATGTGTGCGGGACCCTCGTGCTTCCTCTCGAGTGAAGACGGGTATGTCGGGGAACTTCTTGAGTTGCAGCAAGGGTGTGAAGGACCCTTTGGAAGTTCCAGTGGTTAGATGTGATTAGCCTCGAGAAGCCTCAGCGGAAATGGGCCTCATCTCGCCTGGAGGGCAAAACCTCCTGGATTTTCTCGAGTTGCGGCAGGTGCTCTCGACTTAAGACGGGGACCTCAGGGACCCTCTCTGGTGGCTTCAGGAAAGTCCAGTCCCTATGCGAGTTCCTCGGGAGCCTCTCGGGATTCCTTTCCCGTCGATTCCGGGGCCTAAGCCTTGTGTGGAGTCGGGGCCGGAACCTGAGGATTCCTCTCCAGTGCTGACATGGATCTTGGGGTACTTCTGGAGTCTCCCCAGGGGAGTCAGTCCTCGTCTCGAATGCGGGCATGCACTTGCACTTTCCTCCAGAGCGGTAGCAGCAGTGTCACGCAGTCCGCCGCGTGGATCAAAGGATCTATGGTTTTCCCTCGAGTCTTTCCCAAGAGGCTTTCCCAAGAGGCTTTCCCACGAGGCTTTCCCACAGGGCTGTCCCACGTGCAAACGTGGTAGGAGTCGATCCTCGGCTTGAACGTCAAGGCAGTGCAGGGAAAACAGGTTCCTCTGAAATGGACTGACACATCTGGGGGACTCTTGGAATGGTGGCACGACCCTGGAGTTCCTCTCGCCTTTCCTGTGGAGAGCGCCTCCTCTTGAGATACGACGGGATCGCCGGGAATTCTTTCCCTAAGAAACAGGGAAAGGATCCCTCATCTCGAGCTAGGAGGCGGAAACGGGGCTCCCCTGGATGTGTGCGGGACACTCGTGCTTCCTCTCGAGTGGAGACGGGTATGTCGGGGACCTTCTTGACTTGCAGCAAGGGTGTGAAGGACCCTTTGGAAGTTCCAGTGGTTAGATGTGATTAGCTTCGAGAAGCCTCAGCGGAAATGGGCCTCATCTCGCCTGGAGGGCAAAACCTCCTGGATTTCTCGAGTTGCCGCAGGTGCTCTCGACTTACGACGGGGACCTCAGGGACCCGCTCTGGTGGCCTCAGGCAAGGCCTGTCTCCATGCGAGTTACTCGGGGGCCTCTCGGGATTCCTCTCCCGTCGATGCCGGTGCCTAAGACCTTGTGTGGAGTCGGGGCCGGAACCTGAGGATTCCTCTCCAGTGCTGACATGGATCTTCGGGTACTTCTGGAGTCTCCCCAGGGGAGTCAGTCCTCGTCTCGAATGCGGGCATGCACTTGCACTTTCCTCCAGGGCGGTAGCAGCAGTGTCACGCATTCCGCTGCGTGGATCAAGGGATCTATGGTTTTCCCTCGAGTCTTTCCCACGAGGCTTTCCCACGAGGCTTTCCCACGAGGCTTTCCCACAGGGCTCTCCCAAGTGCACAGGTGGTGGGAGTCGATCCTCGTCTTGAACGTCAAGGCAGTGCAGGGAAAACAGGTTCCTCTGGAATGGACTGACACATCTGGGGGACTCTTGGAATGGTGGCACGACCCTGGAGTTCCTCTCGCCTTTCCTGTGGAGAGCGCCTCCTCTTGAGATGCGATGGGAACGCCGGGAATTCTTTCCCTACGAAACAGGGAAAGGATCCCTCATCTCGAGCTAGGAGGCGGAAACGGGGCTCCCCTGGATGTGTGCGTGACCCTCGTGCTTCCTCTCGAGTGGAGACGGCTATGTCGGGGACCTTCTTGACTTGCAGCAAGGGTGTGAAGGACCCTTCGCAAGTTCAAGTGTTTAGATGTGATTAGCCTCGAAAAGCCTCAGCGGAAATGGGCCTCATCTCGCCTGGAGGGGAGGACCTCCTGGATTTTCTCCAGTTGCGGCAGGTGCTGTCGACTTACGTCGGGGCCATCAGGGACCCGCTCTGGTGGCCTCAGGAAAGGCCAGTCCCCATGCGAGTTCCTCGGGGGCCTCTCGGGATTCCTCTCCCATTGATGCCGGGGCCTAAGACCTTGTGTGGAGTCGGGGCCGGAACCTGAGGATTCCTCTCCAGTGCTGACATGGATCTTGGGGTAGTTCTGTTGTCTCCCCAGGGGAGTCAGTCCTCGTCTCGAATGCGGGCATGCACTTGCGCTTTCCTCCAGAGCGGTAGCAGCAGTGTCACGCAGTCTGCCGCGTGGATCAAAGGATCTATGTTTTTCCCTCGAGTTTTTCCCACGAAGCTTTCCCACGAGGCTTTCCCACAGGGCTGTCCCACGTGCACATGTGGTGGGAGTCGTTCCTCGGCTTGAACGTCAAGGCAGTGCAGGGAAAACAGGTTCCTCTGGAATGGACGGACACATCTGCGGGACTCTTGGAATGGTGGCAAGACCCTGGAGTTCCTCTCGCCTTTCCTGTGGAGAGCGCCTCCTCTTGAGATGCGACGGGAATGCCGGGAATTCTTTCCCTACGAAACAGGGAAAGGATCCCTCATCTCGGGCTAGGAGGCGGAAACGGGGCTCCCCTGGATGTGTGCGGGACCCTCGTGCTTCCTTTCGAGTGGAGACGGGTATGTCGGGGAACTTCTTGAGTTGCAGCAAGGGTGTGAAGGACCCTTTGGAAGTTCCAGTGGTTAGATGTGATTAGCCTCGAGAAGCCTCAGCGGAAATGGGCCTCATCTCGCCTGGAGGGCAAAACCTCCTGGATTTTCTCGAGTTGCGGCAGGTGCTCTCGACTTACGACGGGGACCTCAGGGACCCGCTCTGGTGGCCTCAGGAAAGGCCAGTCCCCATGCGAGTTCCTCGGGGGAGTCTCGGGATTCCTCTCCCGTCGATTCCGGGGCCTAAGACCTTGTGTGGATACGGGGCCGGAACCTGAGGATTCCTCTCCAGTGCTGACATGGATCTTGGGGTATTTCTGGAGTCTCCCCAGGGGAGTCAGTCCTCGTCTCGAATGCGGGCATGCACTTGCGCTTTCCTCCAGAGCGGTAGCAGCAGTGTCACGCAGTCCGCCGCGTGGATCAAAGGATCTATGGTTTTCCCTCGAGTCTTTCCCACGAGGCATTCCAACGAGGCTTTCCCACGAGGCTTTCCCACGAGGCTTTCCACAGGGCTGTCCCACGTGCACACGTAGTGGGAGTCGATCCTCGGCTTGAACGTCAAGGCAGTGCAAGGAAAACAGGTTCCTCTGCAATGAACTGACACATATGGGGGACTCTTGGAATGGTGGAACGACCCTGGAGTTCCTCTCGCCTTTCCTGTGGAGAGCGCCTCCTCTTGAGATGCGACGGGAACGCCCGGAATTCTTTCCCTACGAAACAGGGAAAGGATCCCTCATCTCGAGCTAGGAGGCGGAAACGGGGCTCCCCTGGATGTGTGCGGGACCCTGGTGCTTCCTCTCCAGTGGAGACGGGTATGTCGGGGACCTTCTTGACTTGCAGCAAGGTGTGAAGGACCCTTTGGAAGTTCCAGTCGTTTGATGTGATTAGCCTCGAGAAGCCTCAGCGGAAATGGGCCTCATCTCGCCTGGAGGGCAAAACGTCCTGGATTTTCTCGAGTTGCGGCAGGTGCTCTCAACTTACATTGGGGACCTCGGGGACCCGCTCTGGTGGCCTCAGGAAAGGCCAGTCCCCATGCGAGTTCCTCGGGGGCCTCTCGGGATTCATCTCCCGTCGATGCCGGGGCCTAAGTCCTCTGTGGAGTCGGGGCCGGAACCTGAGGATTCCTCTCTAGTGCTGACATGGATCTTGGGGTAGTTCTGGAGTCTCCCCAGTGGAGTCAGTCCTCGTCTCTTATGCGGGCATGCACTTGCGCTTTCCTCCAGAGCGGTAGCAGCAGTGTCTCGCATTCCGCCGCGTGGATCAAAGGATCTATGTTTTTCCCTCGAGTCTTTCCCAAGAGGCTTTCCCACGAGGCTTTCCCACAGGGCTGTCACACAGGGCTCACTCACGTGCACACGAGTTGGGGGTCGATCCTAAGCTAGAACGTCAAGGCAGTGCAGGGAAAACAGGTTCCTCTGGAAAGAACTGACACATCTGGGGGACTCTTGAATCGTGGCACGACCCTGGAGTTCCTCTCGCCTTTCCTGTGGAGAGCGCCTCCTCTTGAGATGCGTCGGGAACGCCGGGAATTCTTTCCCTACGAAACAGGGAAAGGATCCCTCATCTCGAGCTAGGAGTCGGAAACGGGGCTCCCCTGGATGTGTGCGTGACCCTCGTGCTTCCTCTTGAGTGGAGGCGGCTATGTCGGGGAACTTCTTGACTTACAGTAAGGGTGTGAAGGACCCTTTGGAACTTCCATTGGTTAGATGTGATTAGCCTCGAGAAGCCTCAGCGGGAATGGGCCTCATCTTGTCTGGAGGACAAAACCTCCTGGATTTTCTCGAGTTGCGTCAGGTGCTCTCGACTTACGACGGGGAGCTCAGGGACCCGCTCTGGTGGCCTCAGGAAAGGCCAGTCCCCATGCGAGTTCCTCGGGGGCCTCTCGGTATTCCTCTCCCGTCGATGCCGGGGCCTAAGACCTTGTGTGGAGTCGGGGCCGGAACCTGAGGATTCCTCTCCAGTGCTGACATGGATCTTGGGGTACTTCTGGAGTCTCCCCAGGGGAGTCAGTCCTCGTCTCGAATGCGGGCATGCACTTGCGCTTTCCTCCAGAGCGGTAGCAGCAGTGTCACGCAGTCCGCGGCGTGGATCAAAGGATCTATGTTTTTCCCTCGAGTCTTTACCACGAGGCTTTCCCACGAGGCTTTCCCAAAGGGATGTCCCACGTGCACACATGGTGGGAGTCGATCCTCGGCTTGAACGTCAAGGCAGTGCAGGGAAAACAGGTTCCTCTGGAATGGACTGACAAATCTGGGGGACTCTTGGAATGGTGGCACGACCCTGGAGTTCATCTCGCCTTTCCTGTGGAGAGCGCCTCCTCTTGAGATGCGACGGAAACGACGGGAATTCTTTCCCTACGAAACAGGGAAAGGATCCCTCATCTCGAGCTAGGAGATGGAAACGGGGTTCCCCTGGATGTGTGCGGGACCCTCGTGCTTCCTCTGGAGTGGAGACGGGTATGTCGGGGAAATTCTTGAGTTGCAGCAAGGGTGTGAAGGACCCTTTGGAAGTTCCCATTGTTAGATGTGATTAGCCTCGAGAAGCCTCAGCGGGAATGGGCCTCATCTCGCCTGGAGGGCAAAACCTCCTGGATTTTCTCGAGTTGCGGCAGGTGCTCTCGACTTCCGACGGGGACCTCGGGGATCCGCTTTGGTGGCCTCAGGAAAGGCCAGTCCCCATGCGAGTTCCTCGGGGGCCTCTCGGGATTCCTCTCCCGTCGATGCCGGGGCCTAAGTCCTTGTGTGGAGTCGGGGCCGGAACCTGAGGATTCCTCTCCAGTGCTGACATGGATCATGGGGTACTTCTGGAGTGTCCCAGGGGAGTCAGTCCTCGTCTCGAATGCGGGCATGCACTTGCGCTTTCCTCCAGAGCGGTAGCAGCAGTGTCACGCAGTCTGCCGCGTGGATCAAAGGATCTATGATTTTCCCTCAAGTCTTTCCCACGAGGCTTTCCCACGAGGCTTTCCCACAGGGCTGTCCCACGTGCACACGTGGTGGGAGTCGATCCTCGGCTTGAACGTCAAGGCAGTGCAGGGAAAACAGGTTCCTCTGGAATGGACTGACACATCTGGGGGACTCTTGGAATGGTGGCACGACCCTGGAGTTCCTCTCGCCTTTCCTGTGGAGAGCGCCTCCTCTTGAGATGCGACGGGAACGCCGGGAATTCTTTGCCTATGAAACAGGGAAAGGATCCCTCATCTCGAGCTAGGAGGCGGAAACGGGGCTCCCCTGGATGTGTGCGGGACCCTCGTGCTTCCTCTCGAGTGGAGACGGCTATGTCGGGGAACTTCTTGAGTTGCAGCAAGGGTGTGAAGGACCCTTTGGAAGTTAAAGTGGTTAGATGAGATTAGCCTCGAGAAGCCTCAGCGGGAATGGGCCTCATATCGCCTGGAGGGCAAAACCTCCTGGATTTTCTCTAGTTGCGGCAGGTGCTCTCGACTTCCGACGGGGACCTCGGGGATCCGCTCTGGTGGCCTCAGGAAAGGCCAGTCCCCATGCGAGTTCCTCGGGGGCCTCTCGGGATTCCTCTCCCGTCGATGCTGGGACCTAAGACCTTGTGTGGAGTAGGGGCCGGAACAAGAGGATTCCTCTCCAGTGCTGACATGGATCTTGGGGTACTTCTGGAGTCTCCCCAGGGGAGTCAGTCCTCGCCTCTAATGCAGGCATGCACTTGCGCTTTCCCCCAGAGCGGTAGCAGCAGTGTCACGCAGTCCGCCGCTTGGATCAAAGGATCTATGGTTTTCCCTCGAGTCCTTCCCACGAGGCTTTCCCACGAGGCTTTCCCACAGGGCTGTCCCACGTGCACACGTGGTGGGAGTCGATCCTCGGCTTGAACGTCAAGGCAGTGCAGGGAAAACAGGTTCCTCTGGAATGGACTGACACATCTGGGCGACTCTTGGAATGGTGGTAACACCCTGGAGTTCCTCTCGCCTTTCCTCTGGAGAGCGCCTCCTCTTGAGATGCGACGGGAAAGCCGGGAATTCTTTCCCTACGAAACAGGGAAAGGATCCCTCATCTCGAGCTAGGAGGCGGAAACGGGGCTCCCCTGGATGTGTGCGGGATCCTCGTGCTTCCTGTCGAGTGGAGACGGGTATGTCGGGGAACTTCTTGAGTTGCAGCAAGGGTGTGAAGGACCCTTTGTAAGTTCCAGTGGTTAAATGTGATTAGCCTCGAGAAGCCTCACCGGAAATGGGCCTCATCTCGCCTGGAGGGCAAAACCTCCTGGATTTTCTCGAGTTGCGGCAGGTGCTCTCGACTTACGACGGGGACCTCAGGGACCCGCTCTGGTGGCCTCAGGAAAGGCCAGTCCCCATGCGAGTTCCTCGGGGGCCTCTCGGGATTCCTCTCCCGTCGATGCCGGGGCCTAAGACCTTGTGTGGAGTAGGGGCCGGAACCTGAGGATTCCTCTCCAGTGCTGACATGGATCCTGGGGTTCCTCTGGAGTCTCCCCAGGGGAGTCAGTCCTCGCCTCCAATGCGGGCATGCACTTGCGCTTTCCTCCAGAGCGGTAGCAGCAGTGTCACGCAGTCCGCCGCTTAGATCAAAGGATCTATGGTTTTCCCTCGTGAGTTTCCCACGAGGCTTTTCCACGAGGCTTTCCCACAGGGCTGTCCCACGTGCACACGTGGTGGGAGTCGATCCTCGGCTTGAACGTCAAGGCAGTGCAGGGAAAACAGGTTCCTCTGGAACGGACTGACACATCTGGGGGACTCTTGGAATGGTGGCACGACCCTGGAGTTCCTCTCGCCTTTCCTGTGGAGAACGCCTCCTCTTGAGATGCGACGGGAACGCCGGGAAATATTTCCCTATGAATCAGGGAAAGGATCCCTCATCTCGAGCTAGGAGGCAGAAACGGGTCTCCCCTGGATGTGTGCGGGACCCTCGTGCTTCCTCTGGAGTGGAGACGGGTATGTCGGGGAACTTCTTGAGTTGCAGCAAGGGTGTGAAGGACCCTTTGGAATTTCCAGTGGTTAAATGTGATTAGCCTCGAGAAGCCTCAGCGGAAATGGGCCTCATCTCGCCTGGAGGGCAAAACCTCCTGGATTTTCTCGAGTTGCGGCAGGTGCTCTCGACTTACGACGGGGACCTCAGGGACACGCTCTGGTGGCCTCAGGAAAGGCCAGTCCCATGCGAGTTCCTCAGGGGCCTCTCGGGATTTCTCTCCCGTTGATGCCGGGGCCTAAGACCTTGTGTGAAGTCAGGGCCGGAACCTGAGGATTCCTCTCCAGTGCTGACATGGATCTTGGGGTACTTCTGGAGTCACCCCAGGGAAGTCAGTCCTCGCCTCTAATGCGGGCATGCACTTGCGCTTTCCTCCAGAGCGGTAGCAGCAGTGTCACGCAGTCCGCCGCGTGGATCAAAGGATCTATGGTTTTCCCTCGAGTCCTTCCCACGAGGCTTTCCCACGAGGCTTTCCCACAGGGCTGTCCCACATGCACACGTGGTGGGAGTCGATCCTCGGCTTGAACGTCAAGGCAGTTCAGGGAAAACAGGTTCCTCTGGAATGGACTGACACATCTGGGGGACTCTTGGAATGGTGGCACGACCCTGGAGTTCCTCTCGCCTTTCCTGTGGAGAGCGCCTCGTCTTGAGATGCGACGGGAACGCCGGTAATTCTTTCCCTACGAAACAGGGAAAGGATCCCTCATCTCGAGCTAGGAGGCGGAAACGGGGCTCCCCTGGATGTGTGCGGGATCCTCGTGCTTCCTGTCGAGTGGAGACGGGTATGTCGGGGAACTTCTTGAGTTGCAGCAAGGGTGTGAAGGACCCTTTGTAAGTTCCAGTGGTTAAATGTGATTAGCCTCGAGAAGCCTCAGCGGAAATGGGCCTCATCTCGCCTGGAGGGCAAAACCTCCTGGATTTTCTCGAGTTGCGGCAGGTGCTCTAGACTTACGACGGGGACCTCAGGGACCCGCTCTGGTGGCCTCAGGAAAGGCCAGTCCCATGCGAGTTCCTCAGGGGCCTCTCGGGATTTCTCTCCCGTCGATGCCGGGGCCTAAGATCTTGTGTGAAGTCAGGGCCGGAACCTGAGGATTCCTCTCCAGTGCTGACATGGATCTTGGGGTACTTCTGGAGTCTCCCCAGGGGAGTCAGTCCTCGCCTCTAATGTGGGCATGCACTTGCGCTTTCCTCCAGAGCGGTAGCAGCAGTGTCACGCAGTCCGCCGCGTGGATCAAAGGATCTATGGTTTTCCCTCGAGTCCTTCCCACGAGGCTTTCCCACGAGGCTTTCCCACAGGGCTGTCCCACGTGCACACGTGGTGGGAGTCGATCCTCGGCTTGAACGTCAAGGCAGTGCAGGGAAAACAGGTTCCTCTGGAATGGACTGACACATCTGGGCGACTCTTGGAATGGTGGCACGACCCTGGAGTTCCTCTCGCCTTTCCTGTGGAGAGCGCCTCCTCTTGAGATGCGACGGGAACGCCGGGAAATCTTTCCCTACGAAACAGGGAAAGGATCCCTCATCTCGAGCTAGGAGGCGGAAACGGGTCTCCCCTGGATGTGTGCGGGACACTCGTGCTTCCTCTCGATTGGACACGGGTATGTCGGGGAACTTCTTGAGTTGCAGCAAGGGTGTGAAGGACCCTTTGGAATTTCCAGTGGTTAAATGTGATTAGCCTCGAGAAGCCTCAGCGGAAATGGGCCTCATCTCGCCTGGAGGGCAAAACCTCCTGGATTTTCTCGAGTTGCGGCAGGTGCTCTCGACTTACGACGGGGACCTCAGGGATCCGCTATGGTGGCCTCAGGAAACGCCAGTCCCCATTTGAGCTCCACGGGGGCCTCTCGGGATTCTTCTCCCGTCGATGCCGGGGCCTAAGACCTTGTGTGGAGTCGGGGCCAGAACCTGAGGTTTCCTCTCCATTGCTGACATGGATCTTGTGGTACTCTGGAGTCTCCCCAGGGGAGTCAGTCCTCGTCTCGAATGCGGGCATGCACTTGCGCTTTCCTCCAGAGCGGTATCAGCAGTGTCAAGCAGTCTCCCGCTTGGATCAAAGGATCTATGGTTTTCCCTCGAGTCTTTCCCACGAGGCTATCCCACGAGTCTTTCCCAGGAGGCTTTCCCACAGGGCTGTCCATCATGCACACATTGTGGAAGTCGATCCTCGGCTTGAACGTGAAGGTAGTGCAGGGAAAACAGGTTCCTCTGGAAAGAACTGACACATCTGGGGGACTTTTGGAATGGTGGCATGACCCTGGAGTTCCTCTCGCCTTTCCTGTGGAGTGCGCCTCCTCTTGAGATGAGACGGGAACGCCGGGAATTCTTTCCCTACGAAATAGGGAAAGGATCCCTCATCTCGAGCTAGGAGGCGGAAACTGGGCTCCCCTGGATGTGTGCGGGACCCTCGTGTTTCCTCTCGAGTGGAGACGGGTATGTCGGGGAACTTCTGGACTTGCAGCAAGGGTATGAAGGACCCTTTGGAAGTTCCAGTGGTTAGATGTGATTAGCCTGGAGAAGCCTCAGCGGAAATGGGCCTCATCTCGCCTGGAGGGCAAAACCTGCTGGATTTTCTCGAGATGCGGCAGGTGCTCTCGACTTACGACGGGGACCTCGGGGACATCAGGGACCCGCTCTGGTGGCCTCAGGAAAGGCCAGTCCCCATGCGAGTTCCTCGGGGGCCTCTCGGGATTCCTCTCCCGTCGATGCCGGGGCGTAAGACCTTGTGTGGAGTCGGGGCCGGAACCTGAGGATTCCTCTCCAGTGCTGCCATGGATCTTGGGGTACTTCTCGAGTCTCCCCAGGGGAGTCAGTCTTCGTCTCGAATGCGGGCATGCACTTGTGCTTTCCTCCAGAGCGGTAGCAGCAGTGTCACGCAGTCCGCTGCGTGGATCAAAGGATCTATGGTTTTCCCTCGAGTCTTTCCCACGAGGCTTTCCCACGAGGCTTTCCCACAGGGCTGTCCCACGTGCACACGTGGTGGGAGTCGATCCTCGGCTTGAACGTCAAGGCAGTGCAGGGAAAAGAGGTTCCTCTGGAATGGACTGACACATCTGGGGGACTCTTGGAATGGTGGCACGACCCTGGAGTTCCTCTCGCCTTTCCTGTGGAGAGCGCCTCCTCTTGAGAGGCGACGGGAACGCCGGGAATTCTTTCCCTACGAAACAGGGAAAGGATCCCTCATCTCGAGCTAGGAGGCAGAAACGGGGCTCCCCTGGATGTGTGCGGGACCCTCGTGCTTCCTCTCGAGTGGAGACGGGTATGTCGGGGAACTTCTTGAGTTGCAGAAAGGGTGTGAAGGACCCTTTGGAAGTTCCAGGGGTTAGATGTGATTAGACTCGAGAAGCCTCAGCGGAAATGGGCCTCATCTCGCCTGGAGGGCAAAACCTCCTGGATTTTCTCGAGTTGAGGCAGGTGCTTTCGACTTACGACGGGGACCTCAGGGACCCGCTCTGGTGGCCTCAGGAAAGGCCAGTCCTCATGCCAGTTCCTCGGGGGCTTCTCGGGATTCCTCTCCCGTTGATGTCGGGGCCTAAGACCTTGTGTGGAGTCGGGGCCGGAACCTGAGGATTCCTCTCCAGTGCTGACATGGAACTTGGGGTACTTCTGGAGTCTCCAAAGGGGAGTCAGTCGTCGTCTCGAATGCGGGCATGCACTTGCGCTTTCCTCCAGAGCGGTAACAGCAGAGTCACGCAGTCCGCCGCGTGGATCAAAGGATCTATGGTTTTCCCTCGAGTCTTTCCCACGAGGCTTTCCCACGCGGCTTTCCCACAGGTCTGTCCCACGTGCACACGTGGTGGTAGTCGATCCTCGGCTTGAACGTCGAGGCAGTGCAGGGAAAACAGGTTCCTCTGGAATGGACTGACACATCTGGGGGACTCTTGGAATGGTGGCACGACCCTGGAGTTCCTCTCGCCTTCCTGTGGAGAGCGCCTCCTCTTGAGATGCGACGGGAACGCCGGGAATTCTTTCCCTACGAAAAAGGGAAAGGATCCCTCATCTCGAGCTAGGAGGCGGAAAAGGGGCTCCCCTGGATGTGTGCGGGACCCTCTTGCTCCCTCTCGAGTGGAGACGGGTATGTCGCGGAACTTCTTGAGTTGCAGCAAGTGTGTGAAGGACCCTTTGAAAATTCCAGTGGTTAGATGTGATTAGCCTCGAGAAGCCTCAGCGGAAATGGGCGTCATCTCGCCTGGAGGGCAAAACCTCCTGGATTTTCTCGAGTTGGGGCAGGTGCTCTCGACTTACGACGGGGACCTCAGGGACCCGCTCTGGTGGCCTCAGGAAAGGCCAGTCCCCATGCGAGTTCCTCGGGGGCCTCTCGGGATTCCTCTCCCGTCGATGCCGGGGCCTAAGACCTTGTGTGGAGTCGGGGCCGGAACCTGAGGATTCCTCTCCAGTGCTGACATGGATCTTGGGGTACTTCTGGAGTCTCCCCAGGGGAGTCAGTCCTCGCCTCTAATGCGGGCATGCACTTGCAGTTTCCTCCAGAGCGGTAGCAGCAGTGTCACGCAGTCCGCCGCGTGGATCAAAGGATCTATGGTTTTCCCTCGAGTCCTTCCCACGAGGCTTTCCCACGAGGCTTTCCCAGGAGGCTTTCCCACAGGGCTGTCCATCATGCACACATTGTGGAAGTCGATCCTCGGCTTGAACGTGAAGGTAGTGCAGGGAAAACAGGTTCCTCTGGAATGGACTGACACATCTGGGCGACTCTTGGAATGGTGGCACGACCCTGGAGTTCCTCTCGCCTTTCCTGTGGAGTGCGCCTCCTCTTGAGATGCGACGGGAACGGCGGGAATTCTTTCCCTACGAAACAGGGAAAGGATCCCTCATCTCGAGCTAGGAGGCGGAAACTGGGCTCCCCTGGATGTGTGCGGGACCCTCGTGTTTCCTCTCGAGTGGAGACGGGTATGTCGGGGAACTTCTGGACTTGCAGCAAGGGTATGAAGGACCCTTTGGAATTTCCAGTGGTTAGATGTGATTAGCCTGGAGAAGCCTCAGCGGAAATGGGCCTCATCTCGCCTGGAGGGCAAAACCTGCTGGATTTTCTCGAGATGCGGCAGGTGCTCTCGACTTACGACGGGGACCTCGGGGACATCAGGGACCCGCTCTGGTGGCCTCAGGAAAGGCCAGTCCCCATGCGAGTTCCTCGGGGGCCTCTCGGGATTCCTCTCCCGTCGATGCCGGGGCCTAAGACCTTGTGTGGAGTCGGGGCCGGAACCTGAGGATTCCTCTCCAGTGCTGCCATGGATCTTGGGGTACTTCTCGAGTCTCCCCAGGGGAGTCAGTCCTCGTCTCGAATGCGGGCATGCACTTGTGCTTTCCTCCAGAGCGGTAGCAGCAGTGTCACGCAGTCCGCTGCGTGGATCAAAGGATCTATGGTTTTCCCTCGAGTCTTTCCCACGAGGCTTTCCCACGAGGCTTTCCCACAGCGCTGTCCCACGTGCACACGTGGTGGGAGTCGATCCTCGGCTTGAACGTCAAGGCAGTGCAGGGAAAAGAGGTTCCTCTGGAATGGACTGACACATCTGGGGGACTCTTGGAATGGTGGCACGACCCTGGAGTTCCTCTCGCCTTTCCTGTGGAGAGCGCCTCCTCTTGAGATGCGACGGGAACGCCGGGAATTCATTCCCTAGGAAACAGTGAAAGGATCCCTCATCTCGAGCTAGGAGGCGGAAACGGGTCTCCCCTGGATGTGTGCGGGACCCTCCTGCTTCCTCTCGAGTGAGACGGGTATGTCGGGGAACTTCTTGAGTTGCAGCAAAGGTGTGAAGGACCCTTTGGAAGTTCCAGTGGTTAGATGTGATTAGCCTCGAGAAGCCTCAGCGGAAATGGGCCTCATCTCGCCTGGAGGGCAAAACCTCCTGGATATTCTCGAGTTGCGGCAGGTGCTCTCGACTTAAGACGGGGACCTCAGGGACCCGCTCTGGTGGCCTCAGGAAAGGCCAGTCCCCATGCGAGTTCCTCGGGGGCCTCTCGGGATACCTCTCCCGTCGATGCCGGGGCCTAAGACCTTGTGTGGAGTCGGGGCCGGAACCTGAGGATTCCTCTCCAGTGCTGCCATGGATCTTGGGGTACTTCTGGAGTCTCCCCAGGGGAGTCAGTCCTCGTCTCGAATGCGGGCATGCACTTGCGCTTTCCTCCAGAGCGGTAGCAGCAGTGTCACGCAGTCCGCCGCGTGGATCAAAGGATCTATGGTTTTCCCTCGAGTCCTTCCCACGAGGCTTTCCCACGAGGCTTTCCCACAGGGCTGTCCCACGTGCACACGTGGTGGGAGTCGATCCTCGGCTTCTACGTCAAGGCAGTGCAGGGAAAACAGGTTCCTCTGGAATGGACTGACACATCTTGGCGACTCTTTGAATGGTGGCACGACCCTGGAGTTCCTCTCGCCTTTCCTGTGGAGAGCGCCTCCTCTTGAGATGCGACGGGAACGCCGGGAAATCTTTCCCTACGAAACAGGGAAAGGATCCCTCATCTCGAGCTAGGAGGCGGAAACGGGTCTCCCCTGGATGTGTGCGGGACACTCGTGCTTCCTCTCGAGTGGACACGGGTATGTCGGGGAAATTCTTGAGTTGCAGCAAGGGTGTGAAGGACCCTTTGGAATTTCCAGTGGTTAAATGTGATTAGCCTCGAGAAGACTCAGCGGAAATGGGCCTCATCTCGCCTGGATGGCAAAACCTCCTGGATTTTCTCGAGTTGCGGCAGGTGCTCTCGACTTACGACGGGGACCTCAGGGACCCGCTATGGTGGCCTCAGGAAACGCCAGTCCCCATTTGAGCTCCACGGGGGCCTCTCGGCATTCCTCTCCCGTCGATGCCGGGGCCTAAGACCTTGTGTGGAGTCGGGGCCAGAACCTGTGGTTTCCTCTCCAGTGCTGACATGGATCTTGTGGTACTCTGGAGTCTCCCCAGGGGAGTCAGTCCTCGTCTCGAATGCGGGCATGCACTTGCGCTTTCCTCCAGAGCGGTATCAGCAGTGTCAAGCAGTCTGCCGCTTGGATCAAAGGATCTATGGTTTTCCCTCGAGTCTTTCCCACGAGGCTATCCCAAGAGTCTTTCCCAGGAGGCTTTCCCACAGGGCTGTCCATCATGCACACATTGTGGAAGTCGATCCTCGGCTTGAACGTGAAGGTAGTGCAGGGAAAACAGGTTCCTCTGGAATGGACTGACACATCTGGGGGACTTTTGGAATGGTGGCACGACCCTGGAGTTCCTCTCGCCTTTCCTGTGGAGTGCGCCTCCTCTTGAGATGCGACGGGAACGCCGGGAATTCTTTCCCTACGAAACAGGGAAAGGATCCCTCATCTCGAACTAGGAGGCGGAAACTGGGCTCCCCTGGATGTGTGCGGGACCCTCGTGCTTCCTCTCGAGTGGAGACGGGTATGTCGGGGAACTTCTGGACTTGCAGCAAGGGTATGAAGGACCCTTTGGAAGTTCCAGTGGTTAGATGTGATTATCCTGGAGAAGCCTCAGCGGAAATGGGCCTCATCTCGCCTGGAGTGCAAAACCTCCTGGATTTTCTCGAGTTGCGGCAGGTGTTCTCGACTTACGACGGTGACCTAAGGGACGCGCTCTGGTGCCCTCAGGACTGGCCAGTCCCCATTCCAATGGCTCGGGAGCCTCTCGGGATTCCGCTCCCTTCGATGCCAGAGCCTAAGACCTTGTGTGGGTCGTGTCTGGAACATGAGGTTTCCTCTCCAGTGCTGACATGGATCGTGGAGTACTTCTGGTGTTTCCCCAGGGGAGTAAGTCCCCGTCTCGAATGGGGGCATGCACGTGCGCTTTCCTCCAGAGCTGTAACAACACTGTCATGCCTCCCGGCGCGCCGATCATGGGATCTGTGGCTTTCCCACGAGGCTTTCCCACGACGCTTTCCCACAGGACTGTCCCACGTGTCACCGTGGTGTGAGTCGATGCTCGGCGTGAAACTCGAGGCAGTGCAGGGATAACAGGTTCCTCTGGAATGGACTGAGATATCTGGGGGACTCTGGGAACGGTGGCACGACCCTGGAGTTCCTCTCGCCTTTCCTGTGAGGAGCGCCTCCACTTGAGATGCAACGGGAACTCCCAGAATTATTTCCCGAAAAAGCTGTGAAAGGATCCCTCATCTTGAGCTACGAGGCGAACACGGGGCTCCCCTGGATGTGGGCGGGACCCTCGTGCTTCCTCTCGAGTGGAGACGGGTATGTTAGGGAACTTCTTGAGTTGCAGCAAGGGTGTGAAGGACCTTTTAGAAGTTCCAGAGGTTAGGTGTGATTAGCTTCCAGAAGCCTCAGCGGAAATGGGCCTCACTCAGCTGGAGTGCAAAACCTCCTTGATTTTCTCGAGTTGCGGCAGGTGCTCTTGACTTATGACGGGAATTTAGGGACCCGCTCTGGTGGCCTCAATACTGGCCCGTCCCCATTCGAATTGCTCGGGGTCCTCTCGGGATTCATCTTCCGTCGATTCCGGGGCCTAAGTCCTTGTGTGGAGTCGGGGCTGGAACATGCTGATTCCTCTCCAGTACTGACATGGATCTTGGAGTACTTTTGGAGTCTCCCCAGGGGAGTCAGTCTTCGTCTCGAATGGGGGCATGCACGTGCGCTTTCCTCCGAGCTGTAGCACCAGCGTCACGATTCCTGTCGCGTGGATCAAGGGATCTGTGGCTTTCCCTCGAGGCTTTCCCACGAGGCTTTCCCACAGGGCTGTCCCACGTGAGACCGTGGTGGGAGTCGATCCTCCTCGTTAAAGTCAAGGCAGTGCAGGGAAAACAGTATCCTCAGGAATGGACTGAGACATCTGGGGGACTCTTGGAATGGTGGCACGACGCTGGAGTTGCTCTCACCTTTCCTGTGGAGAGCCCCTACACTTGAGATGCGATGGGAACGCCAAGGAATCTCTCCTGAACAAGCAGCGAACGGATCCCTCATCTCGACCTACGAGGCGGAAACGGAGCTCTTCTGGATGTGGGTGGGACATGCGTGCTTCCTCTCGAGTGGAGAGGGGTATATAGGGGAACTTCTAGAGTTGCAGCAAGGGTGTCAAGGACCCTTTGGAAGTTCCAGTGGTTAGACGTGATTAGCCTCGAGAAGCCTCAGCGGAAATGGGCCTCATCTCGCCTGGAGGGCAAAACCTCCTGGATTTTCTCGAGTTGAGGCAGGTGCTTTCGACTTACGACGGGGACCTCAGGGACCCGCTCTGGTGGCCTCAGGAAAGGCCAGTCCTCACGCCAGTTCCTCGGGGGCTTCTCGGGATTCCTCTCCGGTTGATGTTGGGGCCTAAGACCTTGTGTGGAGTCGGGGCCGGAACCTGAGGATTCCTCTCCAGTGCTGACATGTAACTTGGGGTACTTCTGGAGTCTCCAAAGGGGAGTCAGTCGTCGTCTCGAATGCGGGCATGCACTTGCGCTTTCCTCCAGAGCGGTAACAGCAGAGTCACGCAGTCCGCCGCGTGGATCAAAGGATCTATGGTTTTCCCTCGAGTCTTTCCCACGAGGCTTTCCCACGCGGCTTTCCCACAGGGCTGTCCCACGTGCACACGTGGTGGTAGTCGATCCTCGGCTTGAACGTCGAGGCAGTGCAGGGAAAACAGGTTCCTCTGGAATGGACTGACACATCTGGGGGACTCTTGGAATGGTGGCACGACCCTGGAGTTCCTCTCGCCTTTCCTGTGGAGAGCGCCTCCTCTTGAGATGCGACGGGAACGCCGGGAATTCTTTCCCTACGAAACAGGGAAAGGATCCCTCATCTCGAGCTAGGAGGCGGAAACGGGGCTCCCCTGGATGTGTGCGGGACCCTCTTGCTCCCTCTCGAGTGGAGACGGGTATGTCGGGGAACTTCTTGAGTTGCAGCAAGTGTGTGAAGGACCCTTTGAAAATTCCAGTGGTTAGATGTGATTAGCCTCGAGAAGCCTCAGCGGAAATGGGCCTCATCTCGCCTGGAGGGCAAAACCTCCTGGATTTTCTCGAGTTGGGGCAAGTGCTCTCGACTTACGACGGGGACCTCAGGGACCCGCTCTGGTGGCCTCAGGAAAGGCCAGTCCCCATGCGAGTTCCTCGGGGTCCTCTCGGGATTCCTCTCCCGTCGATGCCGGGGCCTAAGACCTTGTGTGGAGTCGGGGACGGAACCTGAGGATTCCTCTCCAGTGCTGCCATGGATCTTGGGGTACTTCTGGAGTTTCCCATGGGAGTCAGTCCTCGTCTCGAATGCGGGCATGCACTTGCGCTTTCCTCCAGAGCGTTAGCAGCAGTATCACGCAGTCCGCCGCGTGGATCAAAGGATCTATGGTTTTCCTTCGAGTCTTTCCCACTAGGCTTTCCCACGAGGCTTTCCCACAGGGCTGTCGAACGTGCACACGTGGTGGGAGTCGATCCTCAGCTTGAACGTCAAGGCAGTGCAGGGAAAACAGGTTCCTCTGGAATGGACTGACACATCTGGGGGACTCTTGGAATGGAGGCACGACCCTGGAGTTCCTCTCGCCTTTCCTGTGGAGAGCGCATCCTCTTGAGATGCGACGGGAACGCCGGGAATTCATTCCCTAGGAAACAGGGAAAGGATCCCTCATCTCGAGCTAGGAGGCGGAAACGGGTCTCCCCTGGATGTGTGCGGGACCCTCGTGCTTCCTCTCGAGTGGAGACGGGTGTGTCGGGGAACTTCTTGAGTTGCAGCAAAGGTGTGAAGGACCCTTTGGAAGTTCCAGTGGTTAGATGTGATTAGCCTCGAGAAGCCTCAGCGGAAATGGGCCTCATCTCGCCTGGAGGGCAAAACCTCCTGGATTTTCTCGAGTTGCGGCAGGTGCTCTCGACTTACGACGGGGACCTCAGGGACCCGCTCTGGTGGCCTCAGGAAAGGCCAGTCCCCATGCGAGTTCCTCGGGGGCCTCTCGGGATTCCTCTCCCCTCGATGCCGGGGCCTAAGACCTTGTGTGGAGTCGGGGCCGGAACCTGAGGATTCCTCTCCAGTGCTGACATGGATCTTGGGGTATTTCTGGAGTCTCCCCAGGGGAGTCAGTCCTCGTCTCGAATGTGGGCATGCACTTGCGCTTTACTGCAGAGCGGTAGCAGCAGTGTCACGCAGTCCGCCGCATGGATCAAAGGATCTATGGTTTTCCCTCGAGTCTTTCCCACGAGGCTTTCCCACGAGGCTTTCCCACAGGGCTGTCCCACGTGCACACGTGGTGGGAGTCGATCCTCGGCTTGAACGTCAAGGCAGTGCAGGGAAAACAGGTTACTCTGGAATGGACTGACACATCTGGGGGACTCTTGGAATGGTGGCACGACCCTGGAGTTCCTCTCGCCTTTCCTGTGGAGAGCGCCTCCTCTTGAGATGCGACGGGAACGCCGCGAATTCTTTCCCTACGAAACAGGGAAAGGATCCCTCATCTCGAGCTAGGAGGCGGAAACGGGGTCCCCTGGATGTGTGCGGGACCCTCGTGCTTCCTCTCGAGTGGAGACGGGTATGTGGGGGAACTTCTTGAGTTGCAGCAAGGGTGTGAAGGACCCTTTGGAAGTTCCAGTGTTTAGATGTGATTAGCCTCGAGAAGCCTCAGCGGAAATGGGCCTCATCTCGCCTGGAGTGCAAAACCTCCTGGATTTTCTCGAGTTGCGGCAGGTGCTCTCGACTTACGACGGTGACCTAAGGGACGCGCTCTGGTGCCCTCAGGACTGGCCAGTCCCCATTCCAATGGCTCGGGAGCCTCTCGGGATTCCGCTCCCTTCGATGCCAGAGCCTAAGACCTTGTGTGGGTCGTGTCTGGAACATGAGGTTTCCTCTCCAGTGCTGACATGGATCGTGGAGTACTTCTGGTGTTTCCCCAGGGGAGTAAGTCCCCGTCTCGAATGGGGGCATGCACGTGCGCTTTCCTCCAGAGCTGTAACAACACTGTCATGCCTCCCGGCGCGCCGATCATGGGATCTGTGGCTTTCCCACGAGGCTTTCCCACGAGGCTTTCCCACAGGACTGTCCCACGTGTCACCGTGGTGTGAGTCGATGCTCGGCGTGAAACTCGAGGCAGTGCAGGGATAACAGGTTCCTCTGGAATGGACTGAGATATCTGGGGGACTCTGGGAACGGTGGCACGACCCTGGAGTTCCTCTCGCCTTTCCTGTGAGGAGCGCCTCCACTTGAGATGCAACGGGAACTCCCAGAATTATTTCCCGAAAAAGCTGTGAAAGGATCCCTCATCTTGAGCTACGAGGCGGACACGGGGCTCCCCTGGATGTGGGCGGGACCCTCGTGCTTCCTCTCGAGTGGAGACGGGTATGTTAGGGAACTTCTTGAGTTGCAGCAAGGGTGTGAAGGACCTTTTAGAAGTTCCAGAGGTTAGGTGTGATTAGCTTCCAGAAGCCTCAGCGGAAATGGGCCTCACTCAGCTGGAGTGCAAAACCTCCTTGATTTTCTCGAGTTGCGGCAGGTGCTCTTGACTTACGACGGGGACTTTAGGGACCCGCTCTGGTGGCCTCAATACTGGCCCGTCCCCATTCGAATTGCTCGGGGTCCTCTCGGGATTCATCTTCCGTCGATGCCGGGGCCTAAGTCCTTGTGTGGAGTCGGGGCTGGAACCTGAGGATTCCTCTCCAGTACTGACATGGATCTTGGAGTACTTTTGGAGTCTCCCCAGGGGAGTCAGTCTTCGTCTCGAATGGGGGCATGCACGTGCGCTTTCCTCCGAGCTGTAGCACCAGCGTCACGATTCCTGTCGCGTGGATCAAGGGATCTGTGGCTTTCCCTCGAGGCTTTCCCACGAGGCTTTCCCACAGGGCTGTCCCACGTGAGACCGTGGTGGGAGTCGATCCTCCTCGTTAAAGTCAAGGCAGTGCAGGGAAAACAGTATCCTCAGGAATGGACTGAGACATCTGGGGGACTCTTGGAATGGTGGCACGACGCTGGAGTTGCTCTCACCTTTCCTGTGGAGAGCCCCTACACTTGAGATGCGATGGGAACGCCAAGGAATCTCTCCTGAACAAGCAGCGAACGGATCCCTCATCTCGACCTACGAGGCGGAAACGGAGCTCTTCTGGATGTGGGTGGGACATGCGTGCTTCCTCTCGAGTGGAGAGGGGTATATAGGGGAACTTCTTGAGTTGCAGCAAGGGTGTCAAGGACCCTTTGGAAGTTCCAGAGCTTAGGTGTGATTAGCCTTGAGAAGCCTCAGCGGAAATGGGCCTCATCTCGCCTGCAGGGCAAAACCTCCTGGATTTTCTCGAGTTGCGGCAGGTGCTCTCGACTTACGACGGGGACCTCAGGGACCCGCTCTGGTGGCCTCAGGAAAGGCCAGTCCCCATGCGAGTTCCTCGGGGGCCTCTCGGGATTCCCCTCCCCTCGATGCCGGGGCCTAAGACCTTGTGTGGAGTCGGGGCCGGAACCTGGGGATTCCTCTCCAGTGCTGACATGGATCTTGGGGTACTTCTGGAGTCATCCCAGGGGAGTCATTCCTCGTCTCGAATGCTGGCATGCACTTGCTCTTTCCTCCAGAGCCGTAGCAGCAGTGTCACGCAGTCCGCCGCGTGGATCAAAGGATCTATGGTTTTCCCTCGAGTCTTTCCCACGAGGCTTTCCCACAGGTCTGTCCCACGTGCACACGTGGTGGGAGTCGATCCTCGGCTTGAACGTCAAGGCAGTTCAGGGAAAACAGGTTCCTCTGGAATGGACTGACACATCTGGGGGACTCTTGGAATGGTGGCACGACCCTGGAGTTCCTCTCGCCTTTCCTGTGGAGAGCGCCTCCTCTTGAGATGCGACGGGAACGCCGCGAATTCTTTCCCTACGAAACAGGGAAAGGATCCCTCATCTCGAGCTAGGAGGCGGAAACGGGGTCCCCTGGATGTGTGCGGGACCCTCGTGCTTCCTCTCGAGTGGAGACGGGTATGTGGGAGAACTTCTTGAGTTGCAGCAAGGGTGTGAGGGACCCTTTGGAAGTTCCAATGGTTAGATGTGATTAGCCTCGAGAAGCCTCAGCGGAAATGGGCCTCATCTCGCCTGGAGTGCAAAACCTCCTGGATTTTCTCGAGTTGCGGCAGGTGCTCTCGACTTACGACGGGGACCTCAGGGACCCGCTCTGGTGGCCTCAGGAAAGGCCAGTCCCCATGCGAGTTCCTCGGGGTCCTCTCGGGATTCCTCTCCCGTCCATGCCGGGGCCTAAGACGTTGTGTGGAGTCGGGAACGGAACCTGAGGATTCCTCTCCAGTGCTGATATGGATCTTGGGGTACTTCTGGAGTCTCCCCAGGGGAGTCAGTCCTCGTCTCGAATGCGGGCATGCACTTGCGCTTTCCTCCAGAGCGGTAGCAGCAGTGTCACGCTGTCCGCCGCGTGGATCAAAGGATCTATGGTTTTCCCTCGAGTCTATCCCATGAGGCTTTCCCACGAGGCTTTCCCACAGGGCTGTCCCACAGGGCTGTCCCACGTGCCAGCGTGGTGGGAGTCGATCCTCGGCGTGGGAGTCGATCCTCGGCCTGAAAGCCGAGGTAGTGCAGGGCAAACAGGTTCCTCTGAATGGACTGAGACATCTGGGGGACTCTTGGAATGGTGGCATGATGCTGGAGTTCCTCTCGCCTTTCCTGTGGAGAGCGCCTCCTCTTGAGGTGAGAGGGAAACGTCGGGATTTCTTTCCGGACAAAGCAGCGAAATGTCCCTCATCTCGAGCTACGAGGCGGAAACGGGGCTCCTCTGGATGTGGATGGGATCCTCGTGCTTCTTCTAGAGTGGAGACGGGTATGTCAGGCAACTTCTTGAGTTGCAGCAAGGGTGTGAAGGACCTTTTGGAAGTTCCAGAGGCTAGACGTGATTAGCCTGGAGAAGCCTCAGCGGAAATGGGCCTCATCTCGCCTGGAGGGAAAAACCTCCTGGATTTTCTCGAGTTGCGGCAGGTGCTCTCGACTTACGACGGTGACCTAAGGGACGCGCTCTGGTGGCCTCAGGACTGGCCAGTCCCCATTCCAGTGGCTCGGGAGCCTCTCGGGATTCCGCTCCCTTCGATGCCAGAGCCTAAGACCTTGTGTGGAGTCGTGTCTGGAACATGAGGTTTCCTCTCCAGTGCTGACATGGATCGTGGAGTACTTCTGGTGTTTCCCCAGGGGAGTAAGTCCCCGTCTCGAATGGGGGCATGCACGTGCGCTTTCCTCCAGAGCTGTAACAACACTGTCATGCCTCCCGGCGCGCCGATCATGGGATCTGTGGCTTTCCCACGAGGCTTTCCCACGAGGCTTTCCCACAGGACTGTCCCACGTGTCACCGTGGTGTGAGTCGATGCTCGGCGTGAAACTCGAGGCAGTGCAGGGAAAACAGGTCCCTCTGGAATGGACTGAGATATCTGGGGGACTCTGGGAACGGTGGCACGACCCTGGCGTTCCTCTCGCCTTTCCTGTGAGGAGCGCCTCCACTTGAGATGCAACGGGAACTCCCAGAATTATTTCCCGAAAAAGCTGTGAAAGGATCCCTCATCTTGAGCTACGAGGCGGACACGGGGCTCCCCTGGATGTGGGCGGGACCCTCGTGCTTCCTCTCGAGTGGAGACGGGTATGTTAGGGAACTTCTTGAGTTGCAGCAAGGGTGTGAAGGACCTTTTAGAAGTTCCAGAGGTTAGGTGTGATTAGCTTCCAGAAGCCTCAGCGGAAATGGGCCTCACTCAGCTGGAGTGCAAAACCTCCTTGATTTTCTCGAGTTGCGGCAGGTGCTCTTGACTTACGACGGGGACTTTAGGGACCCGCTCTGGTGGCCTCAATACTGGCCCGTCCCCATTCGAATTGCTCGGGGTCCTCTCGGGATTCATCTTCCGTCGATGCCGGGGCCTAAGTCCTTGTGTGGAGTCGGGGCCGGAACCTGAGGATTCCTCTCCAGTACTGACATAGATCTTGGAGTACTTTTGGAGTCTCCCCAGGGGAGTCAGTCTTCGTCTCGAATGGGGGCATGCACGTGCGCTTTCCTCCGAGCTGTAGCACCAGCGTCACGATTCCTGTCGCGTGGATCAAGGGATCTGTGGCTTTCCCTCGAGGCTTTCCCACTAGGCTTTCCCACAGGGCTGTCCCACGTGAGACCGTGGTGGGAGTCGATCCTCCTCGTTAAAGTCAAGGCAGTGCAGGGAAAACAGTATCCTCAGGAATGGACTGAGACATCTGGGGGACTCTTGGAATGGTGGCACGACGCTGGAGTTGCTCTCACCTTTCCTGTGGAGAGCCCCTACACTTGAGATGCGATGGGAACGCCAAGGAATCTCTCCTGAACAAGCAGCGAACGGATCCCTCATCTCGACCTACGAGGCGGAAACGGAGCTCTTCTGGATGTGGGTGGGACATGCGTGCTTCCTCTCGAGTGGAGAGGGGTATATAGGGGAACTTCTTGAGTTGCAGCAAGGGTGTCAAGGACCCTTTGGAAGTTCCAGAGCTTAGGTGTGATTAGCCTTGAGAAGCCTCAGCGGAAATGGTCCTCATCTCGCCTGGAGGGCAAATCCTAATGGATTTTCTCTAGTTGCGGCAGGTGCTCTCGACATACGACGGGGACCTCTGGGACCCGCTCTGGTTGCCTCAGGAAAGGCCAGTCCCCATGCGAGTTGCACGTGGGCCTCTCGGAATACCTCTCCCTTCGATGCCAGGGCCTAATACCTTGTGTGGAGGCGGGGCCGGAACCTGAGGATTCCTCTCCAGTGCTGACATAGATCTTGGGGTAATTCTGGAGTCTCCCCAGGGGAGTAAGTCCTCGTCTCAAATGGGGGCATGCACGTGCGCTTTCCTCCAGAGCAGTAGCAGCAGTGTCATGCTTTCCATCACCTGGAACAAGGGATCTGTGGCTTTCCCTCGAGGCTTTCCTACGAGGCTGTCCCACAGGGCTGTCACACGTGCCACTGTGGTGGGAGTCAATCATCGGTGTGAAAGTCGAGGCAGTGCAGGGAAAACAGGTTCCTCTGGAATGGACTGAGACTTCTGGGGGACTCTTGGAATGGTGGCACGACGCTGGAGTTCCTCTTGCCTTTCCTGTGGAGAGCACCTCCTCTTGAGGTGAGAGTGGAACGCCGGGAATTCTTTCCCCACAAAGCAGCGAAATGTCCCTTATCTCGAGCTGCGAGGCGGAAACGGGTCTCCTCTGGATGTGGCCGGGACCCTTGTGCTTCCTCTAGAGTGGAGACGGGTATGTCAGGCAACTTCTTGAGTTACAGCAAGGGTGTGAAGGAACTTTTGGAAGTTCCAGAAGTTAGGTTTGATTAGCTTCGAGAAGCCCCAGCGGAAATGGGCTCTTCTCGCCTGGAGGGCAAAACCTCCTGGATTTTTTCGAGTTGCGGCAGGTGCTCTCGATTTACGACGGGGACCTCAGGGACTCGCTCTGGTGGCCTCAGGCAATGCCAGTCCCCATGCGAGTTGCTCGGGTGCCTCTCGGGATTCCTCTCCCTTCGATGCTGGGGCCTGAGATCTTGTGTGGAGTCGGGGCCGGAACCTGGGGATTCCTCTCCAGTGCTGACATGGATCTTGGGGTACTTCTGGAGTCATCCCAGGGGAGTCATTCCTCGTCTCGAATGCTGGCATGCACTTGCTCTTTCCTCCAGAGCCGTAGCAGCAGTGTCACGCAGTCCGCCGCTTAGATCAAAGGATCTATGGTTTTCCCTCGAGTCTTTCCCACGAGGCTTTCCCACAGGTCTGTCCCACGTGCACACGTGGTGGGAGTCGATCCTCGGCTTGAACGTCAAGGCAGTGCAGGGAAAACAGGTTCCTCTGGAATGGACTGACACATCTGGGGGACTCTTGGAATGGTGGCACGACCCTGGAGTTC
This sequence comes from Ovis canadensis, assembly GCF_042477335.2. Lineage (NCBI taxonomy): Eukaryota > Metazoa > Chordata > Mammalia > Artiodactyla > Bovidae > Ovis > Ovis canadensis. The sequence goes on along the minus strand of NC_091258.1, from coordinate 2,337,989 downwards.
CTCTCGCCTTTCCTGTGGAGAGCGCCTCCTCGTGAGATGCGACGGGAACGCCGCGAATTCTTTCCCTACGAAACAGGGAAAGGATCCCTCATCTCGAGCTAGGAGGCGGAAACGGGGTCCCCTGGATGTGTGCGGGACCCTCGTGCTTCCTCTCGAGTGGAGACGGGTATGTGGGGGAACTTCTTGAGTTGCAGCAAGGGTGTGAAGGACCCTTTGGAAGTTCCAGTGGTTAGATGTGATTAGCCTCGAGAAGCCTCAGCGGAAATGGGCCTCATCTCGCCTGGAGTGCAAAACCTCCTGGATTTTCTCGAGTTGCGTCAGGTGCTCTCGACTTACGACGGGGACCTCAGGGACCCGCTCTGGTGGCCTCAGGAAAGGCCAGTCCCCATGCGAGTTCCCCGGGGTCCTCTCGGGATTCCTCTCCCGTCCATGCCGGGGCCTAAGACGTTGTGTGGAGTCGGGAATGGAACCTGAGGTTTCCTCTCCAGTGCTGACATGGATCGTGGAGTACTTCTGGTGTTTCCCCAGGGGAGTAAGTCCCCGTCTCGAATGGGGGCATGCACGTGCGCTTTCCTCCAGAGCTGTAACAACACTGTCATGCCTCCCGGCGCGCCGATCATGGGATCTGTGGCTTTCCCACGAGGCTTTCCCACGAGGCTTTCCCACAGGACTGTCCCACGTGTCACCGTGGTGTGAGTCGATGCTCGGCGTGAAACTCGAGGCAGTGCAGGGATAACAGGTTCCTCTGGAATGGACTGAGATATCTGGGGGACTCTGGGAACGGTGGCACGACCCTGGAGTTCCTCTCGCCTTTCCTGTGAGGAGCGCCTCCACTTGAGATGCAACGGGAACTCCCAGAATTATTTCCCGAAAAAGCTGTGAAAGGATCCCTCATCTTGAGCTACGGGGCGAACACGGGGCTCCCCTGGATGTGGGCGGGACCCTCGTGCTTCCTCTCGAGTGGAGACGGGTATGTTAGGGAACTTCTTGAGTTGCAGCAAGGGTGTGAAGGACCTTTTAGAAGTTCCAGAGGTTAGGTGTGATTAGCTTCCAGAAGCCTCAGCGGAAATGGGCCTCACTCAGCTGGAGTGCAAAACCTCCTTGATTTTCTCGAGTTGCGGCAGGTGCTCTTGACTTACGACGGGGACTTTAGGGACCCGCTCTGGTGGCCTCAATACTGGCCCGTCCCCATTCGAATTGCTCGGGGTCCTCTCGGGATTCATCTTCCGTCGATGCCGGGGCCTAAGTCCTTGTGTGGAGTCGGGGCCGGAACCTGAGGATTCCTCTCCAGTACTGACATGGATCTTGGAGTACTTTTGGAGTCTCCCCAGGGGAGTCAGTCTTCGTCTCGAATGGGGGCATGCACGTGCGCTTTCCTCCGAGCTGTAGCACCAGCGTCACGATTCCTGTCGCGTGGATCAAGGGATCTGTGGCTTTCCCTCGAGGCTTTCCCACGAGGCTTTCCCACAGGGCTGTCCCACGTGAGACCGTGGTGGGAGTCGATCCTCCTCGTTAAAGTCAAGGCAGTGCAGGGAAAACAGTATCCTCAGGAATGGACTGAGACATCTGGAGGACTCTTGGAATGGTGGCACGACGCTGGAGTTGCTCTCACCTTTCCTGTGGAGAGCCCCTACACTTGAGATGCGATGGGAACGCCAAGGAATCTCTCCTGAACAAGCAGCGAACGGATCCCTCATCTCGACCTACGAGGCGGAAACGGAGCTCTTCTGGATGTGGGTGGGACATGCGTGCTTCCTCTCGAGTGGAGAGGGGTATATAGGGGAACTTCTTGAGTTGCAGCAAGGGTGTCAAGGACCCTTTGGAAGTTCCAGTGGTTAGATGTGATTAGCCTCGAGAAGCCTCAGCGGAAATGGGCCTCATCTCGCCTGAAGTGCAAAACCTCCTGGATTTTCTCGAGTTGCGGCAGGTGCTCTCGACTTACGACGGGGACCTCAGGGACCCGCTCTGGTGGCCTCAGGAAAGGCCAGTCCCCATGCGAGTTCCTCGGGGTCCTCTCGGGATTCCTCTCCCGTCCATGCCGGGGCCTAAGACGTTGTGTGGAGTCGGGAACGGAACCTGAGGATTCCTCTCCAGTGCTGATATGGATCTTGGGGTACTTCTGGAGTCTCCCCAGGGGAGTCAGTCCTCGTCTCGAATGCGGGCATGCACTTGCGCTTTCCTCCAGAGCGGTAGCAGCAGTGTCACGCTGTCCGCCGCGTGGATCAAAGGATCTATGGTTTTCCCTCGAGTCTATCCCATGAGGCATTCCCACGAGGCTTTCCCACAGGGCTGTCCCACAGGGCTGTCCCACGTGCCAGCGTGGTGGGAGTCGATCCTCGGCGTGGGAGTCGATCCTCGGCCTGAAATCCGAGGTAGTGCAGGGCAAACAGTTTCCTCTGAATGGACTGAGACATCTGGGGGACTCTTGGAATGGTGGCATGATGCTGGAGTTCCTCTCGCCTTTCCTGTGGAGAGCGCCTCCTCTTGAGGTGAGAGGGAAACGTCGGGATTTCTTTCCGGACAAAGCAGCGAAATGTCCCTCATCTCGAGCTACGAGGCGGAAACGGGGCTCCTCTGGATGTGGATGGGATCCTCGTGCTTCTTCTAGAGTGGAGACGGGTATGTCAGGCAACTTCTTGAGTTGCAGCAAGGGTGTGAAGGACCTTTTGGAAGTTCCAGAGGCTAGACGTGATTAGCCTGGAGAAGCCTCAGCGGAAATGGGCCTCATCTCGCCTGGAGGGAAAAACCTCCTGGATTTTCTCGAGTTGCGGCAGGTGCTCTCGACTTACGACGGTGACCTAAGGGACGCGCTCTGGTGGCCTCAGGACTGGCCAGTCCCCATTCCAGTGGCTCGGGAGCCTCTCGGGATTCCGCTCCCTTCGATGCCAGAGCCTAAGACCTTGTGTGGAGTCGTGTCTGGAACATGAGGTTTCCTCTCCAGTGCTGACATGGATCGTGGAGTACTTCTGGTGTTTCCCCAGGGGAGTAAGTCCCCGTCTCGAATGGGGGCATGCACGTGCGCTTTCCTCCAGAGCTGTAACAACACTGTCATGCCTCCCGGCGCGCCGATCATGGGATCTGTGGCTTTCCCACGAGGCTTTCCCACGAGGCTTTCCCACAGGACTGTCCCACGTGTCACCGTGGTGTGAGTCGATGCTCAGCGTGAAACTCGAGGCAGTGCAGGGAAAACAGGTCCCTCTGGAATGGACTGAGATATCTGGGGGACTCTGGGAACGGTGGCACGACCCTGGCGTTCCTCTCGCCTTTCCTGTGAGGAGCGCCTCCACTTGAGATGCAACGGGAACTCCCAGAATTATTTCCCGAAAAAGCTGTGAAAGGATCCCTCATCTTGAGCTACGAGGCGGACACGGGGCTCCCCTGGATGTGGGCGGGACCCTCGTGCTTCCTCTCGAGTGGAGACGGGTATGTTAGGGAACTTCTTGAGTTGCAGCAAGGGTGTGAAGGACCTTTTAGAAGTTCCAGAGGTTAGGTGTGATTAGCTTCCAGAAGCCTCAGCGGAAATGGGCCTCACTCAGCTGGAGTGCAAAACCTCCTTGATTTTCTCGAGTTGCGGCAGGTGCTCTTGACTTACGACGGGGACTTTAGGGACCCGCTCTGGTGGCCTCAATACTGGCCCGTCCCCATTCGAATTGCTCGGGGTCCTCTCGGGATTCATCTTCCGTCGATGCCGGGGCCTAAGTCCTTGTGTGGAGTCGGGGCCGGAACCTGAGGATTCCTCTCCAGTACTGACATGGATCTTGGAGTACTTTTGGAGTCTCCCCAGGGGAGTCAGTCTTCGTCTCGAATGGGGGCATGCACGTGCGCTTTCCTCCGAGCTGTAGCACCAGCGTCACGATTCCTGTCGCGTGGATCAAGGGATCTGTGGCTTTCCCTCGAGGCTTTCCCACGAGGCTTTCCCACAGGGCTGTCCCACGTGAGACCGTGGTGGGAGTCGATCCTCCTCGTTAAAGTCAAGGCAGTGCAGGGAAAACAGTATCCTCAGGAATGGACTGAGACATCTGGGGGACTCTTGGAATGGTGGCACGACGCTGGAGTTGCTCTCACCTTTCCTGTGGAGAGCCCCTACACTTGAGATGCGATGGGAACGCCAAGGAATCTCTCCTGAACAAGCAGCGAACGGATCCCTCATCTCGACCTACGAGGCGGAAACGGAGCTCTTCTGGATGTGGGTGGGACATGCGTGCTTCCTCTCGAGTGGAGAGGGGTATATAGGGGAACTTCTTGAGTTGCAGCAAGGGTGTCAAGGACCCTTTGGAAGTTCCAGAGCTTAGGTGTGATTAGCCTTGAGAAGCCTCAGCGGAAATGGTCCTCATCTCGCCTGGAGGGCAAATCCTAATGGATTTTCTCTAGTTGCGGCAGGTGCTCTCGACATACGACGGGGACCTCTGGGACCCGCTCTGGTTGCCTCAGGAAAGGCCAGTCCCCATGCGAGTTGCACGTGGGCCTCTCGGAATACCTCTCCCTTCGATGCCAGGGCCTAATACCTTGTGTGGAGGCGGGGCCGGAACCTGAGGATTCCTCTCCAGTGCTGACATAGATCTTGGGGTAATTCTGGAGTCTCCCCAGGGGAGTAAGTCCTCGTCTCAAATGGGGGCATGCACGTGCGCTTTCCTCCAGAGCAGTAGCAGCAGTGTCATGCTTTCCATCACCTGGAACAAGGGATCTGTGGCTTTCCCTCGAGGCTTTCCTACGAGGCTGTCCCACAGGGCTGTCACACGTGCCACTGTGGTGGGAGTCAATCATCGGTGTGAAAGTCGAGGCAGTGCAGGGAAAACAGGTTCCTCTGGAATGGACTGAGACTTCTGGGGGACTCTTGGAATGGTGGCACGACGCTGGAGTTCCTCTTGCCTTTCCTGTGGAGAGCACCTCCTCTTGAGGTGAGAGTGGAACGCCGGGAATTCTTTCCCCACAAAGCAGCGAAATGTCCCTTATCTCGAGCTGCGAGGCGGACACGGGTCTCCTCTGGATGTGGCCGGGACCCTTGTGCTTCCTCTAGAGTGGAGACGGGTATGTCAGGTAACTTCTTGAGTTACAGCAAGGGTGTGAAGGAACTTTTGGAAGTTCCAGAAGTTAGGTTTGATTAGCTTCGAGAAGCCTCAGCGGAAATGGGCTCTTCTCGCCTGGAGGGCAAAACCTCCTGCATTTTTTCGAGTTGCGGCAGGTGCTCTCGATTTACGACGGGGACCTCAGGGACTCGCTCTGGTGGCCTCAGGCAATGCCAGTCCCCATGCGAGTTGCTCGGGTGCCTCTCGGGATTCCTCTCCCTTCGATGCTGGGGCCTGAGATCTTGTGTGGAGTCGGGGCCGGAACCTGGGGATTCCTCTCCAGTGCTGACATGGATCTTGGGGTACTTCTGGAGTCATCCCAGGGGAGTCATTCCTCGTCTCGAATGCTGGCATGCACTTGCTCTTTCCTCCAGAGCCGTAGCAGCAGTGTCACGCAGTCCGCCGCTTAGATCAAAGGATCTATGGTTTTCCCTCGAGTCTTTCCCACGAGGCTTTCCCACAGGTCTGTCCCACGTGCACACGTGGTGGGAGTCGATCCTCGGCTTGAACGTCAAGGCAGTGCAGGGAAAACAGGTTCCTCTGGAATGGACTGACACATCTGGGGGACTCTTGGAATGGTGGCACGACCCTGGAGTTCCTCTCGCCTTTCCTGTGGAGAGCGCCTCCTCTTGAGATGCGACGGGAACGCCGCGAATTCTTTCCCTACGAAACAGGGAAAGGATCCCTCATCTCGAGCTAGGAGGCGGAAACGGGGTCCCCTGGATGTGTGCGGGACCCTCGTGCTTCCTCTCGAGTGGAGACGGGTATGTGGGGGAACTTCTTGAGTTGCAGCAAGGGTGTGAAGGACCCTTTGGAAGTTCCAGTGGTTAGATGTGATTAGCCTCGAGAAGCCTCAGCGGAAATGGGCCTCATCTCGCCTGGAGTGCAAAACCTCCTGGATTTTCTCGAGTTGCGTCAGGTGCTCTCGACTTACGACGGGGACCTCAGGGACCCGCTCTGGTGGCCTCAGGAAAGGCCAGTCCCCATGCGAGTTCCCCGGGGTCCTCTCGGGATTCCTCTCCCGTCCATGCCGGGGCCTAAGACGTTGTGTGGAGTCGGGAATGGAACCTGAGGTTTCCTCTCCAGTGCTGACATGGATCGTGGAGTACTTCTGGTGTTTCCCCAGGGGAGTAAGTCCCCGTCTCGAATGGGGGCATGCACGTGCGCTTTCCTCCAGAGCTGTAACAACACTGTCATGCCTCCCGGCGCGCCGATCATGGGATCTGTGGCTTTCCCACGAGGCTTTCCCACGAGGCTTTCCCACAGGACTGTCCCACGTGTCACCGTGGTGTGAGTCGATGCTCGGCGTGAAACTCGAGGCAGTGCAGGGATAACAGGTTCCTCTGGAATGGACTGAGATATCTGGGGGACTCTGGGAACGGTGGCACGACCCTGGAGTTCCTCTCGCCTTTCCTGTGAGGAGCGCCTCCACTTGAGATGCAACGGGAACTCCCAGAATTATTTCCCGAAAAAGCTGTGAAAGGATCCCTCATCTTGAGCTACGGGGCGAACACGGGGCTCCCCTGGATGTGGGCGGGACCCTCGTGCTTCCTCTCGAGTGGAGACGGGTATGTTAGGGAACTTCTTGAGTTGCAGCAAGGGTGTGAAGGACCTTTTAGAAGTTCCAGAGGTTAGGTGTGATTAGCTTCCAGAAGCCTCAGCGGAAATGGGCCTCACTCAGCTGGAGTGCAAAACCTCCTTGATTTTCTCGAGTTGCGGCAGGTGCTCTTGACTTACGACGGGGACTTTAGGGACCCGCTCTGGTGGCCTCAATACTGGCCCGTCCCCATTCGAATTGCTCGGGGTCCTCTCGGGATTCATCTTCCGTCGATGCCGGGGCCTAAGTCCTTGTGTGGAGTCGGGGCCGGAACCTGAGGATTCCTCTCCAGTACTGACATGGATCTTGGAGTACTTTTGGAGTCTCCCCAGGGGAGTCAGTCTTCGTCTCGAATGGGGGCATGCACGTGCGCTTTCCTCCGAGCTGTAGCACCAGCGTCACGATTCCTGTCGCGTGGATCAAGGGATCTGTGGCTTTCCCTCGAGGCTTTCCCACGAGGCTTTCCCACAGGGCTGTCCCACGTGAGACCGTGGTGGGAGTCGATCCTCCTCGTTAAAGTCAAGGCAGTGCAGGGAAAACAGTATCCTCAGGAATGGACTGAGACATCTGGGGGACTCTTGGAATGGTGGCACGACGCTGGAGTTGCTCTCACCTTTCCTGTGGAGAGCCCCTACACTTGAGATGCGATGGGAACGCCAAGGAATCTCTCCTGAACAAGCAGCGAACGGATCCCTCATCTCGACCTACGAGGCGGAAACGGAGCTCTTCTGGATGTGGGTGGGACATGCGTGCTTCCTCTCGAGTGGAGAGGGGTATATAGGGGAACTTCTTGAGTTGCAGCAAGGGTGTCAAGGACCCTTTGGAAGTTCCAGTGGTTAGACGTGATTAGCCTCGAGAAGCCTCAGCGGAAATGGGCCTCATCTCGCCTGCAGGGCAAAACCTCCTGGATTTTCTCGAGTTGCGGCAGGTGCTCTCGACTTACGACGGGGACCTCAGGGACCCGCTCTGGTGGCCTCAGGAAAGGCCAGTCCCCATGCGAGTTCCTCGGGGTCCTCTCGGGATTCCTCTCCCGTCCATGCTGGGGCCTAAGACGTTGTGTGGAGTCGGGAACGGAACCTGAGGATTCCTCTCCAGTGCTGATATGGATCTTGGGGTACTTCTGGAGTCTCCCCAGGGGAGTCAGTCCTCGTCTCGAATGCGGGCATGCACTTGCGCTTTCCTCCAGAGCGGTAGCAGCAGTGTCACGCTGTCCGCCGCGTGAATCAAAGGATCTATGGTTTTCCCTCGAGTCTATCCCATGAGGCTTTCCCACGAGGCTTTCCCACAGGGCTGTCCCACAGGGCTGTCCCACGTGCCAGCGTGGTGGGAGTCGATCCTCGGCGTGGGAGTCGATCCTCGGCCTGAAAGCCGAGGTAGTGCAGGGCAAACAGGTTCCTCTGAATGGACTGAGACATCTGGGGGACTCTTGGAATGGTGGCACGATGCTGGAGTTCCTCTCGCCTTTCCTGTGGAGAGCGCCTCCTCTTGAGGTGATAGGGAAACGTCGGGATTTCTTTCCGGACAAAGCAGCGAAATGTCCCTCATCTCGAGCTACGAGGCGGAAACGGGGCTCCTCTGGATGTGGATGGGATCCTCGTGCTTCTTCTAGAGTGGAGACGGGTATGTCAGGCAACTTCTTGAGTTGCAGCAAGGGTGTGAAGGACCTTTTGGAAGTTCCAGAGGCTAGACGTGATTAGCCTGGAGAAGCCTCAGCGGAAATGGGCCTCATCTCGCCTGGAGGGAAAAACCTCCTGGATTTTCTCGAGTTGCGGCAGGTGCTCTCGACTTACGACGGTGACCTAAGGGACGCGCTCTGGTGGCCTCAGGACTGGCCAGTCCCCATTCCAGTGGCTCGGGAGCCTCTCGGGATTCCGCTCCCTTCGATGCCAGAGCCTAAGACCTTGTGTGGAGTCGTGTCTGGAACATGAGGTTTCCTCTCCAGTGCTGACATGGATCATGGAGTACTTCTGGTGTTTCCCCAGGGGAGTAAGTCCCCGTCTCGAATGGGGGCATGCACGTGCGCTTTCCTCCAGAGCTGTAACAACACTGTCATGCCTCCCGGCGCGCCGATCATGGGATCTGTGGCTTTCCCACGAGGCTTTCCCACGAGGCTTTCCCACAGGACTGTCCCACGTGTCACCGTGGTGTGAGTCGATGCTCGGCGTGAAACTCGAGGCAGTGCAGGGATAACAGGTTCCTCTGGAATGGACTGAGATATCTGGGGGACTCTGGGAACGGTGGCACGACCCTGGAGTTCCTCTCGCCTTTCCTGTGAGGAGCGCCTCCACTTGAGATGCAACGGGAACTCCCAGAATTATTTCCCGAAAAAGCTGTGAAAGGATCCCTCATCTTGAGCTACGAGGCGAACACGGGGCTCCCCTGGATGTGGGCGGGACCCTCGTGCTTCCTCTCGAGTGGAGACGGGTATGTTAGGGAACTTCTTGAGTTGCAGCAAGGGTGTGAAGGACCTTTTAGAAGTTCCAGAGGTTAGGTGTGATTAGCTTCCAGAAGCCTCAGCGGAAATGGGCCTCACTCAGCTGGAGTGCAAAACCTCCTTGATTTTCTCGAGTTGCGGCAGGTGCTCTTGACTTACGACGGGGACTTTAGGGACCCGCTCTGGTGGCCTCAATACTGGCCCGTCCCCATTCGAATTGCTCGGGGTCCTCTCGGGATTCATCTTCCGTCGATTCCGGGGCCTAAGTCCTTGTGTGGAGTCGGGGCCGGAACCTGAGGATTCCTCTCCAGTACTGACATGGATCTTGGAGTACTTTTGGAGTCTCCCCAGGGGAGTCAGTCTTCGTCTCGAATGGGGGCATGCACGTGCGCTTTCCTCCGAGCTGCAGCACCAGCGTCACGATTCCTGTCGCGTGGATCAAGGGATCTGTGGCTTTCCCTCGAGGCTTTCCCACGAGGCTTTCCCACAGGGCTGTCCCACGTGAGACCGTGGTGGGAGTCGATCCTCCTCGTTAAAGTCAAGGCAGTGCAGGGAAAACAGTATCCTCAGGAATGGACTGAGACATCTGGGGGACTCTTGGAATGGTGGCACGACGCTGGAGTTGCTCTCACCTTTCCTGTGGAGAGCCCCTACACTTGAGATGCGATGGGAACGCCAAGGAATCTCTCCTGAACAAGCAGCGAACGGATCCCTCATCTCGACCTACGAGGCGGAAACGGAGCTCTTCTGGATGTGGGTGGGACATGCGTGCTTCCTCTCGAGTGGAGAGGGGTATATAGGGGAACTTCTTGAGTTGCAGCAAGGGTGTCAAGGACCCTTTGGAAGTTCCAGAGCTTAGGTGTGATTAGCCTTGAGAAGCCTCAGCGGAAATGGGCCTCATCTCGCCTGCAGGGCAAAACCTCCTGGATTTTCTCGAGTTGCGGCAGGTGCTCTCGACATACGACGGGGACCTCTGGGACCCGCTCTGGTTGCCTCAGGAAAGGCCAGTCCCCATGCGAGTTGCACGTGGGCCTCTCGGAATACCTCTCCCTTCGATGCCAGGGCCTAATACCTTGTGTGGAGGCGGGGCCGGAACCTGAGGATTCCTCTCCAGTGCTGACATAGATCTTGGGGTAATTCTGGAGTCTCCCCAGGGGAGTAAGTCCTCGTCTCAAATGGGGGCATGCACGTGCGCTTTCCTCCAGAGCAGTAGCAGCAGTGTCATGCTTTCCATCACCTGGAACAAGGGATCTGTGGCTTTCTCTCGAGGCTTTCCTACGAGGCTGTCCCACAGGGCTGTCACACGTGCCACTGTGGTGGGAGTCAATCATCGGTGTGAAAGTCGAGGCAGTGCAGGGAAAACAGGTTCCTCTGGAATGGACTGAGACTTCTGGGGGACTTTTGGAATGGTGGCACGACGCTGGAGTTCCTCTTGCCTTTCCTGTGGAGAGCACCTCCTCTTGAGGTGAGAGTGGAACGCCGGGAATTCTTTCCCCACAAAGCAGCCAAATGTCCCTCATCTCGAGCTGCGAGGCGGAAACGGGTCTCCTCTGGATGTGGCCGGGACCCTTGTGCTTCCTCTAGAGTGGAGACGGGTATGTCAGGCAACTTCTTGAGTTACAGCAAGGGTGTGAAGGAACTTTTGGAAGTTCCAGAAGTTAGGTTTGATTAGCTTCGAGAAGCCTCAGCGGAAATGGGCTCTTCTCGCCTGGAGGGCAAAACCTCCTGGATTTTTTCGAGTTGCGGCAGGTGCTCTCGATTTACGACGGGGACCTCAGAGACTCGCTCTGGTGGCCTCAGGCAATGCCAGTCCCCATGCGAGTTGCTCGGGTGCCTCTCGGGATTCCTCTCCCTTCGATGCCGGGGCCTGAGATCTTGTGTGAAGTCGGGGCGGAACATGAGGATTCCTCCCCAGTGCTGACATGGATCTTGGGGGAACTTCTGGAGTCTCTCCAGGGGAGTAAGTCCTCGTCTCGAGAGGGGGCATGCACGTGCGCTTTACTCCAGAGCGGTAGCAGCAGTGTCACGCAGTCCGCCGCCTGGATCAAAGGATCTATGTTTTTCCCTCGAGTCTTTCCCACGAGGCTTTCCCACGAGGCTTTCCCACAGGGCATCCCACGTGCACACTGGTGGGAGTCGATCCTCGGCTTGAACATCAAGGCAGTGCAGGGAAAACAGGTTCCTCTGGAATGGACTGACACATCTGGGCGACTCTTGGAATGGTGGCACGACCCTGGAGTTCCTCTCGCCTTTCCTGTGGAGAGCGCCTCCTCTTGAGATGCGACGGGAACGCCGGGAATTCTTTCCCTATGAAACAGGGAAAGGATCCCTCATCTCGAGCTAGGAGGCAGAATCGGGGCTCCCCTGGATGTGTGCGGGACTTTTGTGTTTCCTCTCGAGTGGAGACGGGTATGTCGGGGAACTTCTGGAGTTGCAGCAAGGGTGTGAAGGACCCTTTGGAAGTTCCAGTGGTTAGATGTGATTAGCCTCGAGAAGCCTCAGCGCAAATGGGCCTCATCTCGCCTGGAGGGCAAAACCTCCTGGATTTTCTCGAGTTGCGGCAGGTGCTCTCGACTTATGACGGGGACCTCAGGGACCCGCTCTGGTGGCCTCAGGAAAGGCCAGTCCCCATGCGAGTTCCTCGGGGGCCTCTCGGGATTGCTCTCCCTTCGATGCCGGGGCCTAAGACCTTGTGTGGAGTCCGGGCCGGAACCTGAGGATTCCTCTCCAGTGCTGACATGGAACTTGGGGTATTTCTGGAGTCTCCCCAGGGGAGTCAGTCCTCGTCTCGAATGCGGGCATGCACTTGCGCTTTCCTCCAGAGCGGTAGCAGCAGTGTCACGCAGTCCGCCGCGTGGATCAAAGGATCTATGGTTTTCCCTCGAGTCTTTCCCACGAGGCTTTCCCACGAGGCTTTCCCACAGGGCTGTCCCACGTGCACACGTGGTGGGAGTCGATCCTCGGCTTGAAGGTCAAGGCAGTGCAGGGAAAACAGGTTCCTCTGGAATGGACTGACACATCTGGGGCACTCTTGGAATGGTGGCACGACCCTGGAGTTCCTCTCGCCTTTCCTGTGGAGAGCGCCTCCTCTTGGGATGCGACGGGAACACCGGGAATTCTTTCCCTACGAAACAGGGAAAGGATCCCTCATCTCGAGCTAGGAGGCGGAAACGGGGCTCCCCTGGATGTGTGCGGGACCCTCGTGCTTCCTCTCGAGTGGAGACGGGTATGTCTGGGAACTTCTTGAGTTGCAGCAAGGGTGTGAAGGACCCTTTGGAAGTTCCAGTGGTTAGACGTGATTAGCCTCGAGAAGCCTCAGCGGAAATGGGCCTCATCTCGCCTGGAGGGCAAAACCTCCTGGATTTTCTGGAGTTGCAGCAGGTACTCTCGACGTACGGCGGGGACCTCAGGGACCCGCTCTGGTGGCCTCAGGAAAAGACAGTCCCCAAGCGAGTTCCTCGGGGCCTCTCGGGATTCCTCTCCCGTCGATGCCGGGGCCTAAGACCTTGTGTGGAGTCGGGGCCGGAACCTGAGGATTCCTCTCCAGTGCTGACATATAACTTTGCATACTTCTGGAGTCTCCTCAGGGGAGTCAGTCCTCGTCTTCAGAGGGGACATGCAAATGGGCTTTCCTCCCGCTCTGGAGCAGCTATGTCACGCCTCCCGTCGGGTCGATCATGGGATGTGTGGGTTTCCCTCGAGCCTTTCCCCCGAGGCTTTCCCGCGAGGATTTCCAACAGGGCTGTCCCACGTGCCACCGTGGTGGGAGTCCATCCTCGGCGTGAAAGTCGAGGCAGCGGAGCAAAACAGGTTCCTCTGGAATGGTCTGAGACATCTGCGGGACTCTTGGAATGGGGACACGACCCTGGAGTTACTCTCACCTTTCCTGTGGAGAGCACCTCCACTTCAGATGCGACGGGAACGCCAGGAATGCTTTCCCGAACAAGCAGGGAAAGGATCCCTCATCTCGAGCTACGAGGCAGAAACGGGGCTCCTCTGGATGTGGGCGGGACCCTCGTGCTTCCTCTAGAGTGGAAACAGGGATGTCGGGGAACTTCTTGAGTTCCAGCAAGGGTGTGAAGGACCTTTTGGAATTTCCAGGGTTTAGATGTGATTAGCCTTCAGAAGCCTCAGCGGAAATGGGCCTCATCTCGCCTGGAGGGCAAAACCTTTTGGATTTTCTCGAGTTGCGGCAGGTGCTCTCGACTTACGGCGGGAACCTCAGGGACCCGCTCTCATGGCCTCAGGAAAGGCCAGTCCCCATGCGAGTTGCTCGCGGGCCTCTGGGGATTCCTCTCCCTTCGATGCCAGGGCCTAAGACCTTGTGAGGAAGCGGGGCCGGAACCTGAGGATTCCTCTCCTGTGTTGACATGGATCTTGGGGTACTTCTGGAGTCTCCCCAGGGGAGTAAGTCCACATCTCGAATGGGGACATGCACCTGCGCTTTCCCCCAGAGCCCTAGCAGCAGTGTCACGCTTTCCATCGCCTGGATCAAGGGATCTGTGGCTTCCACTCCAGGCTTTCCCAGGAGGCTTTTCCACGAGGCTTCCCCACAGGGGTCCCACGTGCCACCTTGGTTTGAATCGATCCTTGGCGTGAAAGTCGAGACAGTGCAGGGAAAACAGGTTCCTCTGAAATGGACTGAGATATTTGGGGGACTCGGAATGGCGGCACAATGCTGGAGTTCCTCTCCCCTTTTCTGTGGAGAGCGCCTCCTCTTGAAATGCGACAGGAATGCCTAGAATTCTTTCCCGACCAAGCAGGGAAAGTATCCCTCATCTTGAGCACTGAGGAAGAAACGGTGCTCCTCTGGATGTGGGCAGGACCCTCGTGCTTCCTCTAGAGTGGAGACGGGGAAGTCGGGGAACGTCTTGAGTTGCAGCAAGGGTGTGAAGGACCTTTTGGAAGTTCCAGGGCTTAGATGTGATTAGCCTTGAGAAGCCTCAGCGAAAATGGGCCTCATCTCGCCTGGAGGGCAAAACCTCCTGGATTTTCTCGAGTTGTGGCAGGTGCTCTCGACTTATGACAGGGACCTCAGGGACCCGCTCTTGTGTCCTCAGGAAAGGCCATTCCCAATGCGAGTTGCTCGGGGGCCTCTCGGGATTCCTCTCCCGTCGATGCCGGGGCCTAAGACCTTGAGTGGAGGCGGGGCTGGAACCTGAGGATTCCTCTCCAGTGCTGACATGGATCTTGGGGTGCTTCTGGAGTCTCCCCAGGGGAGTAAGTCCTCGTCTCGAATGGGGGCATGCACGTGCGCTTTCCTCCAGAGCGGTAGCAGCAGTGTCATGCTTCCCATCGCCTCGATCAAGGGATCTGTGGCTTTCCCTAGAGGCTTTCCCACGAGGCTTTTCCACGAGGCTTTCCCACAGGGCTGTCACACGTGCCACCGTGGTGGGAGTCGATCCTTGGCGTGAAAGTCGAGGCAGTGCAGGGAAAACAGGTTCCTCTAGAATGGAATGAAACATCTGGGGGTTTCTGGGAATGGTGGCACGACCGTGGAGTTCTAGCCTTTCCTGTGGAGAGCACCTCCTAATTGAGATGCGACAGGAATGCACAGAATTCTTTCCCGAACACGCAGCGAAAGGATCCCTCATCTCGAGCTACGTAGTGGAAACGGGGCTCCTCTGGATTTGGCCGGGACCCTCGTGTTTCCTCTAGATGGGAGACGGGTATGTCAGGCAACTTCTTGAGTTGCAGCAAGGGTGTGAAGGACCTTTTGGAAATTCCAGAGGTTAGGTGTGATTAGCTTCGGAAAGCCTCAGTGGAAATGGGCCTCATCTCTCCTGGAGGGCAAAATCTCCTGGATTGTGTCGAGTTGCGGCAGGTGCTCTCAACTTCCGACGGGGACCTCATGGACCCGCTTTGGTTGCCTCAGGAAAGGCCAGTCCCTATGCGAGTTGCACGGGGGCCTCTCAGGATTCCTTTCCCTTCGAAGCCGGGGCCTAAGACCTTGTGTGGAATCGGGGCCGGAACCTCAGGATTCCTCTCCAGTGCTGACATGAATCTTGGGGTACTTCTGGGGTTTCCCCAGGGGAGTAAGTCCTCGTCTCGAATGGGGGCATGCACGTGAGCTTTTCTCCAGAGCGGTAGCAGCCGTGTCACGCTTCCCATCGCCTGGATCAAGGGATCTGTGGCTTCCCCTCGAGGCTTTCCCACCAGGCTTTCCCACAGGGCTGTCCCACGTGCCAGCGTGGTGGGAGTCGATCCTCGGCGTGGGAGTCGATCCTCGGCGTGAAAGCCGAGGTAGTGCAGGGCAAACAGGTTCCTCTGAATGGACTGAGACATCTGGGGGACTCTTGGAATGGTGGCACGATGCTGGAGTTCCTCTCGCCTTTCCTGTGGAGAGCGCCTCCTCTTGAGGTGAGAGGGAAACGTCGGGATTTCTTTCCGGACAAAGCAGCGAAATGTCCCTCATCTCGAGCTACGAGGCGGAAACGGGGCTCCTCTGGATGTGGATGGGATCCTCGTGCTTCTTCTAGAGTGGAGACGGGTATGTCAGGCAACTTCTTGAGTTGCAGCAAGGGTGTGAAGGACCTTTTGGAAGTTCCAGAGGCTAGACGTGATTAGCCTGGAGAAGCCTCAGCGGAAATGGGCCTCATCTCGCCTGGAGGGAAAAACCTCCTGGATTTTCTCGAGTTGCGGCAGGTGCTCTCGACTCACGACGGGGACCTCAGGGACCCGCTCTGGTGGCCTCAGGAAAGGCCAGTCCCCATGCGAGTTGCTCGGGGGCCTCTCGGGGTTCCTCTACCTTCGATGCCAGGGCCTAAGTCCTTGTGTGGAGTCAGGTCCGGGACCTGAGGGTTCCTCTCCAGTGCTCACATTGATCTTGGGGTACTTCTGGAGTCTCCCCAGGGGAGTAAGTCCTCGTTTCGAATGGGGGCATGCACGTGTGCTTTCCTCCAGATCGGCAGCAGCCGTGTCATGCTTCCCTTCGCCTTGATCAAGGGATCTGTGGCTTTCCCTCGAGACTTTCCCACGAGGCTTACCCACAGGGCTGTCCCACGTGCCACCATGGTGGGAGTCGATCCTCACCGTGAAAGTCGAGGCAGTGCAGGGAAAACAGGTTCCTCTGCAATGGACTAAGACTTCTGGGGGACTCTTGGAATGGTGGCACGACCCTGGAGTTCCTCTCGCCTTTCCTGTGGAGAGCGCCTCCTCTTGAGATGCGAGGGGAATGCCCAGAATTCTTTCCCGACCAAGCAGGGAATGAATCCCTCATCTCAAGCTACGAGGCGGAAACGGGGCTCCTCTCGATGTGGGCGGGACCCTCGTGCTTCCTCTATAGTGGAGACGGGTATGTCAGGGAACTTCTTGATTTGCAGCAAGGGTGTGATGGACCTTTTGGAATTCCAGAGCTTAGATGTGATTAGCATTGTGAAGCCTCTGCGAAAATGGGCCTCATCTCGCCTGGAGGGCAAAACCTCCTGGATCTTCTCGAGTTTTGGAAGGTGCTCTCGACTTACGACGGGGAACTCAGGGACACGCTCTGGTGGCCTCAGGCAAGGCCAGTTCCCATGTGAGTTCCTCCGGGCCTCTCGGGATTCCTCTTCCTTCGATGCCGGCGCCAAAGAACTTGAGTGGAGGCGGCGCCGGAAACTGAGGATTCCTCTCCAGTGCTGACATGGATCTTGGGGTACTTCTGGAGTATCCCCAGGGGAGTAAGTCCTCGTCTCGAATGGGGGCATGCACGTGCACTTTCCTCCCGATCTGTAGCAGCAGTGTCACACTTCCTGTCGCGAGGATCAAGGGATCTGTGGCTTTCCCTCGCTGCTTTCCCACGCGGCTTTCCCACAGGGCTGTCCCACGTGCCACCTTGATGGGAGTGGATCCTCGGCGCGAAAGTCGAGACAGTGCAGGGAAAACAGGTTCTTTTGGAATAGAGTGAGATATCTGGGGGACTCTTGGCATGGTGGCATGACGCCTGAGTTCCTCTCGACTTTCCTGTCGAGAGCGGCTTCTCTTGAGATGGGACGGGAATGCCCAGAATTCTTTCCCGACAAAGCAGCGAAAGGAATCCTCATCTTGAGCTACGAGGCGGAAACGGCGCTACTTTGGATGTGGGCGGGACCCTCGTGCTTCCTCTAAAGCGGAGACAGGGATGTCGGGGAACTTCTTGAGTTGCAGCAAGGGTGTGAAGGACCTTTTGGAAGTTCCAGATGTTAGGTGTGATTAGCCTCGAGAAGCCTCAGCGGAAATGGGCCTCATCCCGCCTGGAGGGCAAAACCTCGTGGATTATCTCGAGTTGTGGCAGGTGCTCTCGACTTATGACGGGGACCTCAGAGACCCGCTCTGGTGGTCTCAGGAAAGGCCAGTCCCCAGGCGAGTTGCTCGGGGGCCTCTTGGGATTCATCTCCCTTTGATGCCGGGGCCTAAGACCTTGTGTGCAGGCGGGACTGGAACCTGAGGATTCCTCTCCAGTGCTGACATGGACCTTGGGGATACTTCTGGAGTCTCCCCAGGGGAGTAAGTCCTCATCTCGAATGGGGGCATGCACGTGCGCTTTCCTCCAGAGTGGCAGCAGCAATGTCACGCTTCCCGTCGCGTGGATCAAGGGATCTGTGGCTTTGCCTCGAGGCTTTCCCACGAGGCTTTCCCACAGGTCTGTCCCACGTGCCACCGTGGTGGGAGTCGATCCTCGGCGTGAAAGTCGAGGCAGTGCAGGGAAAACAGGTTCCGCTGGAATGGACTGACACATCTGGGGGACTCCGGAATGGCGCAACGACCCTGGAGTTCCTCTCACCTTTCCTGTGGAGAGCGCCTCCTCTTGAGATGCGCCAGGAACGCCCAGAAATCTTTCCCGGGCAAGCAGCGAAAGGATCCCTCATCTCGAGCTACGAGGCGGAAACGGGGCTCCTCTGGATGTGTGCGGGACCCTCGTGCTTCCTCTAGAGTGGAGACGGGTATGTGAGGGAACTTCTTGAGTTGCAGCAAGGGTGTGAAGAACCTTTTGGAAATTCCAGAGGTTAGGTGTGATTAGCCTCGAGAAGCCTCACTGGAAATGGGCCTGATCTCGCCTGGAGAGTAAAACCTCCTGGATTTTCTCGAGTTGCGGCAGGTGCACTCGACTTCCGACGGGGACCGCAGGGACCCACTCTGGTGGCCTCAGGAAAGGACAGTCCGCATGCGAGTTGCTCGGGGGCCTCTCGGGATTCCTTTCCCGTCGATGCCGGGGCCTAAGACCTTGTGTGGAGTCGGGCCCGGAACCTGAGGATTCCTCTCCAGTACTGCCATGGATCTTGGGGTACTTCTTGAGTCTCCCCAGGGGAGTAAGTCCTCGTCTGGAATGGGCGCATGCACGTGATCTTTCCTCAAGACTGTAGCAGCAGTGTCACGTTTCCCATCGCCTGGATCAAGGGATCTGTAGCTTTCCCTCGAGACTTTCCCACGAGGCTTTCCCACAGGGCTTTCCCACAGGGCTGTCCCACGTGCCACCTTGGTGTGAGTCGATCCTCTGCATGAAAGTCGAGGCAGTGCAGGGAAAACAGGTTCCGTTGGAACGAACTGAGACATCTAGGGGACTCTGGGAATGTTGGCACGACCCTGGAGTTCCTCTCCCATTTCCTGTGGAGAGCACCTCCACTTGAGATGCGACGGGAACGCC
The DNA here is from genome assembly GCF_042477335.2 of Ovis canadensis. Classification (NCBI taxonomy): domain Eukaryota; kingdom Metazoa; phylum Chordata; class Mammalia; order Artiodactyla; family Bovidae; genus Ovis; species Ovis canadensis. The sequence continues at coordinate 2,319,291 of NC_091258.1, read as the reverse complement.
GGGAAATCTTTCCCGACCACGCAGGGAAAGGATCCCTCATCTCGAGCTGCGAGGCGGCAACGGGGCTCCTCTGGATGTTCGCGGGACCATCGTGCTTCCTCTCGAATGGAGACTGTATGTCGGGGAACTCTTGAGTGGCAGCAAGGGTGTGAAGGACTTTTTGGAGATTCCAGAGGTTAGGCGTGATTAGACTCGAGAAGCCTCAGCGGAAATGGGCCTCATCTGGCCTGGAGGGCAAATCCTCCGGAATTTCTCGTGTTGCGGTAGGTGCTCTAGACTTTGGTCGGGGACTTCAGGGACCCGCTCTGGTGGCCTCAGGAAAGGCCAGTCCCATTGCGAGTTGTTCGCGGGCCTCTCGGGATTCCTCTCCCTTCGATGCCAGAGCCTAAGACTTTGTGTGGAGTCGGGGCCCGAACCTGAGGATTCCTCTCCAGTGCTCTCATGGAACTTGCGGTACTTCGGGAGTCTCCCCAGGAGAGTAAGTTCTCGTTTCGAGAGGGTGCATGCACGTGTGCTTTCCTCCCGAGCTGTAGCACCAGTATCATGCTTTCCGTCGCGTCAGTCATGGGATCTGTGTCTTTTCCTCAAGGATTTTCCACGAAGCTTTCCCACGAGGCTTTCGCACAGGGCTGTCCCACGTGCCACTGTGGTGTGAGTCGATCCTCGGCGTGAAAGTAAAGGCAGTGCAGGGAAAACAGGTTCCTCTGGAATGGACTGAGACATCTGGGGGACTCTGGGAATGGTGGCACTACCTTGGAGTTCCTGTCGCCTTTCCTGTGGAGAGTGCCTCCTCTTGAGATACGCCGGGAAACCCAGGAATTATTTCCCGACCAAGCAGGGAAAGGATCCCCCATGTCCAGTTACAAGGCGGAAACTGGGCTCCTCTGGATGTGGGCGGGACCCTCTTGCTTCCTCTCGAGTGGAGACGGGGATGTAGGAGAACTTCTTGAATTGCAGCAAGGGTGTGAAGGACCTTTTGGAAGATCCAGAGGTTAGATGTGATTAGCCTCGAGAAGCCTCAGCGGAAATGGGACTCATCTCGCCTGCAGGGCAAAACCTCGTGGATTTTCTCGAGTTTTGGCAGGTGCTCTCGACTTACGACGGGGACCTCAGGGACCTGCTCTGGTGGCCTCACGAAATGCCAGTCCTCATGCAAGTGGCTCGCGGGCCTCTCGGGATTCCTCTCCCTTCGATGCCCGGGCCTAAGACCTTGTGTTGAGTCGGGGCCGGTACCTGAGGATTCCTCTCCAGTGCTGACATGGATCTTGGTGTACTTCTGGAGTCTCCCCTGGGGAGTAACTCCTCGTCTCGAATAGGGGCATGCACGTGCACTTTCCTCCAGAGCGGTAGCAGCAGTGTCACGCTTCCCATCACCTGGATTAAGGGATCTCTGGCTTTCCTTCGAGGCTTTCCCTCGAGGCTTTCCCACGAGGCTTTCTGACGAGGCTTTCACACAGGGATGTCCCACGTGCCACCGTGGTGGGAGTCGATCCTCGGCATGAAATTCGAGGCAGTGCAGGGAAAACAGGTTCCTCTGGAACGGACTGAGACATCCGGGGGACTCTTGGAATGGTGGCAGGACGCTGGAGTTCCTCTCGCCTTCCCTGTGGAGAACGCCTTCTCTTGAGAAGTGAGGGGAACGCCGGGAATTCTTTCGCGACCAAGAAGGGAAAGGATCCCGCATCTCGATCTACGAGGTGGATACGGGGCTCCTCTGGATGTGAGTGGGACCCTCATGCTTCCACTAGAGTGGAGACCGGGATGTCCGGGAACTTCTTGAGTTGCAGCAAGGGTGTGAAGGACCTTTTGGAAGTTCCAGAGATTAGATGTGATTAGCCTTGAGAAGCCTCAGTGGAAATGGGCCTCATCTGACCTGGAGGGCAAAACCTCCTGGATTTTCTCGAGTTGCGGCAGGTGCTCTCGACTCACGACGGGGACCTCAGGGACCCGCTCTGGTGGCCTCAGGAAAGGCCAGTCCCCATGCGAGTTGCTCGAGGGCCTCTCGGGGTTCCTCTACCTTCGATGCCAGGGCCTAAGTCCTTGTGTGGAGTCAGGTCCGGGACCTGAGGGTTCCTCTCCAGTGCTCACATTGATCTTGGGGTACTTCTGGAGTCTCCCCAGGGGAGTAAGTCCTCGTTTCGAATGGGGGCATGCACGTGTGCTTTCCTCCAGATCGGCAGCAGCCGTGTCATGCTTCCCTTCGCCTTGATCAAGGGATCTGTGGCTTTCCCTCGAGACTTTCCCACGAGGCTTACCCACAGGGCTGTCCCACGTGCCACCATGGTGGGAGTCGATCCTCACCGTGAAAGTCGAGGCAGTGCAGGGAAAACAGGTTCCTCTGCAATGGACTGAGACTTCTGGGGGACTCTTGGAATGGTGGCACGACCCTGGAGTTCCTCTCGCCTTTCCTGTGGAGAGCGCCTCCTCTTGAGATGCGAGGGGAATGCCCAGAATTCTTTCCCGACCAAGCAGGGAAAGAATCCCTCATCTCGAGCTACGAGGCGGAAACGGGGCTCCTCTCGATGTGGGCGGGACCCTCGTGCTTCCTCTATAGTGGAGACGGGTATGTCAGGGAACTTCTTGATTTGCAGCAAGGGTGTGATGGACCTTTTGGAATTCCAGAGCTTAGATGTGATTAGCATTGTGAAGCCTCTGCGAAAATGGGCCTCATCTCGCCTGGAGGGCAAAACCTCCTGGATCTTCTCGAGTTTTGGAAGGTGCTCTCGACTTACGACGGGGAACTCAGGGACACGCTCTGGTGGCCTCAGGCAAGGCCAGTTCCCATGTGAGTTCCTCCGGGCCTCTCGGGATTCCTCTTCCTTCGATGCCGGCGCCAAAGAACTTGAGTGGAGGCGGCGCCGGAAACTGAGGATTCCTCTCCAGTGCTGACATGGATCTTGGGGTACTTCTGGAGTATCCCCAGGGGAGTAAGTCCTCGTCTCGAATGGGGGCATGCACGTGCACTTTCCTCCCGATCTGTAGCAGCAGTGTCACACTTCCTGTCGCGTGGATCAAGGGATCTGTGGCTTTCCCTCGCTGCTTTCCCACGCGGCTTTCCCACAGGGCTGTCCCACGTGCCACCTTGATGGGAGTGGATCCTCGGCGCGAAAGTCGAGACAGTGCAGGGAAAACAGGTTCTTTTGGAATAGAGTGAGATATCTGGGGGACTCTTGGCATGGTGGCATGACGCCTGAGTTCCTCTCGACTTTCCTGTCGAGAGCGGCTTCTCTTGAGATGGGACGGGAATGCCCAGAATTCTTTCCCGACAAAGCAGCGAAAGGAATCCTCATCTTGAGCTACGAGGCGGAAACGGCGCTACTTTGGATGTGGGCGGGACCCTCGTGCTTCCTCTAAAGCGGAGACAGGGATGTCGGGGAACTTCTTGAGTTGCAGCAAGGGTGTGAAGGACCTTTTGGAAGTTCCAGATGTTAGGTGTGATTAGCCTCGAGAAGCCTCAGCGGAAATGGGCCTCATCCCGCCTGGAGGGCAAAACCTCGTGAATTATCTCGAGTTGTGGCAGGTGCTCTCGACTTATGACGGGGACCTCAGAGACCCGCTCTGGTGGTCTCAGGAAAGGCCAGTCCCCAGGCGAGTTGCTCGGGGGCCTCTTGGGATTCTTCTCCCTTTGATGCCGGGGCCTGAGACCTTGTGTGCAGGCGGGACTGGAACCTGAGGATTCCTCTCCAGTGCTGACATGGACCTTGGGGATACTTCTGGAGTCTCCCCAGGGGAGTAAGTCCTCATCTCGAATGGGGGCATGCACGTGCGCTTTCCTCCAGAGTGGCAGCAGCAATGTCACGCTTCCCGTCGCGTGGATCAAGGGATCTGTGGCTTTGCCTCGAGGCTTTCCCACGAGGCTTTCCCACAGGTCTGTCCCACGTGCCACCGTGGTGGGAGTCGATCCTCGGCATGAAAGTCGAGGCAGTGCAGGGAAAACAGGTTCCGCTGGAATGGACTGACACATCTGGGGGACTCCGGAATGGCGCAACGACCCTGGAGTTCCTCTCACCTTTCCTGTGGAGAGCGCCTCCTCTTGAGATGCGCCAGGAACGCCCAGAAATCTTTCCCGGGCAAGCAGCGAAAGGATCCCTCATCTCGAGCTAGGAGGCGGAAACGGGGCTCCTCTGGATGTGTGCAGGACCCGCGTGCTTCCTCTCGAGTGGACACGGGTATGTCGGGGAGCTTCTTGAGTTGCAGCAAGGGTGTGAAGGACCTTTTGGAAGTTCCAGAGGTTAGGTGTGAGTAGCCTTCAAAAGGAACAGCGGAAATGGGCCTCATCTTGCCTGGAGGGCAAAACCTCCTGGATTTTCTCGAGTTGTGGCAGGTGCTCTGTACTTATGATAGGGACCTCAGGGACCCGCTCTGGTGGCCTCAGGAAAGGCCTGTCCCCATGTGAGTTGGTCGCGGGCCTCTCGGGATTCCTCTCCCTTGGATGCTGGAGCCTAAGACCTTGTGTGGAGTCGGGCCCGGAACCTGAGGATTCCTCTCCAGTGCTGACATGGATCTTGGGGTACGTCTGGAGTCTCCCCAGGGAAGTAAGTCCTCGTTTCGAATGGGGGCATGCACGTGCCCTTTCCTCCAGAGCTGTAGCAGCAGTGTCACGCTTCCTATCAACTGCATCATGGTATCTGTGGCTTTCCCTCGAGGTTTTCCCACAAGGCTTTCCCATGAGGCTTTCCCACAGGGCTGTCCCATGTGCCACCGTGGTGTGAGTCGATCTGCGGCGTGAAAGTCGAGGCAGTGGAGGGAAAACACCTTCCTCTGGAATGGACTGGGACATCTGGGGGACTCTGAGAATGGTGGCACGACCCTGGAGTTCCTCTCGCCTTTCCTGTGGAGAGCGCCTCCTCTTGAGATGCGACAGGAACGCCCAGAATTCTTTCCCGACCAAGCAGGGAAAGGATCCCTCATCTGGAACTACAATGCGGAAACGGGGCTCCTCTTGATGTGGGCGGGACCATTGTGCTTCCTCTAGAGTGGACAGGGGTAGTCGGGGAACTTCTTGAGTTGCAGCAAGGGTGTGAAGGACCTTTTGGAAGTTCCAGAGGTTAGTTGTGATTAGTGTCGAGAAGCATCGGCGGAAATGGGCCTCATTTCGCCTGGAGGGGAGTACCTCCTGGATTTTCTCGAGTTGCGGCAGGTGCTCTCGTCTTACGACGGTGACTTAAGGCACCCGCTCTGGTGGCCTCAGGACTGGCCAGTCCCCATTCGAGTTGCTCGGGGGCCGCTCGGGATTCCTCTCCCTTCGATGCCGGGGCCTAAGACCTTGTGTGGAGTCGGAGGCGGAACCTGAGCATTCCTCTCCAGTGCTGACATGGATCTTGCGGTACTTCTGGAGTCTGCCCAGGAGAGTCAGTCCTCGTCTCGAGAGGGGGCATGCACGTGCGCTTTCCTCCCGAGCTGTAGTAGCAGTGTCACGCTTCCCGTCGTGTCGATCATGGGATCTGTGGCTTTCCCTCGAGGCTTTCCCATGAGGCTTTCCCACGAGGCTTTCCCACAGGGCTGTCTCACGTGCCACCCTGGTGTGATTCGATCCTCGGCGTGAAAGTCGAGGCAGTGCAGGGAAAGGAGGTTCCTCAGGAATGGACTGGGACATCTGGGGGACTCTGGGAATGGTGGCACGACCCTGGAGTTCCTCTCGCCTTTCCTTTGGAGAGTGCCTGCTCTTGAGATGCGACGGGAACGCCGGGAATTCTTTCCCGACCAAGCAGGGAAAGGATCCCTCATCTCGAGCTACGAGGTGGAAACGGGGCTCCTCTGGATGTGGGCCGAACGCCGTGCTTTCTTTCGACTGGAGACGGGTATGTCGGGGAACTTCTTGAGTTGCAGTAAGGGTGTCAAGGACCCTTTGGAAGTTCCAGAGGTTAGATGTGATTAGCCTCGAGACGCCTCAGCCAAAATGGGCCACATCTCGCCCGGAGGGGGGAACCTCCTGGTTTTCTCGAGTTGCGGCTTGTGCTCTCGACTTACGACGGGGACCTCATGGACCCGCTCTGTTGGCCTCAGGAAAGGTCATTCCCCATGCGAGTTGCTCGGTGGCCTCTCAGGATTCCTCGCCCGTCGATGCCGGCGCCTAAGACCTTGTGTGGAGTCGGACCAGAACCTGAGGATTCCTCTCCCGTGCTCACATGGATCTTGGCGTACTTCTGGAGTCTCCCAAGGGGCGTCAGTCCTCGTCTCGAGTGGGGTCATGCAGGTGTGCTTTCCTCCTGAGCAGTAGCAGCAGTGTCTCGCTTCCCGTCTTGTGGATCAAGGGATCTGTGTCTTTCCCTCGAGGCTTTTCCATGGGCTTTCCCACAGGGCTATTCCACGTGCCACCATGCAGTGCTGGGAAAACAGGAACCTCCTTCCCCACATAGGGGGTACACTGTCCCCTTGGGCGTGTATCTCCGGGGCATTCGCGCTTGGGGGTTGCCACGGATGTTGGCCTCAGGCTCCACATGAGAAAAGCCCCTAATGGCATTAGCTGCCGGTCCAGACGCTGGCCCCTCAGGTCTCTGGCCGGAGCCTTGGGCTCCAGGCAACTCAAAGCCCTCGGGGCTGGTGCTCTGGGACTGCTGTAGGGAAAGGACGCCAGGAGCCCACGGAGGAGTTGGGGAGGCGCAGGTGGCATATGGAGGCGAGGACAGCGTGGGATCTAGGTGGAGGCGCTGGAGAGAGCGTCCGTTGTCCCGGAATGCCTCGGAGGAGCCAGCGGGGGACAGTCCAGGCCCAGGGACCTGTGGTATGTGAAAAGGTGGGAAACCCCAGAACAAGGCAGGCTGGGAAAGGGGGCGTGGGCGGCCAATTCAAAGGGACCTAGGGGGCGTTTCCTGGGCGGTGAGCTCCCTTGGCACTGCTGAGGGCCCCTGATTGATCCACCCGGGGTTGATCCCACCATCCGCTGCGAGGGAGGGCCACAAACCAAAGCCCCCGAACTGCCCACCCACCCCAACGGGGATCTTGGCGGTCCGGGGCACAGCTGTGCCCGGGAAAAGCCCACTCACTCCACGGGACTCCGTCCAGGGTCTCTGCTTGGAAAGAGGCCAGGGGCGGCCCCCTCCATCTACGCACCCAAACCCTATTGACGTCAATGGGGGTGGAGACGCCTCCCGCTCTCCAGAGTCCTGGGCTGCTGGGTCCCCGCCCACTCGGCCAGCAGTCTGCAGCGCTCCTGTGTGCCTCTCCCACCATGGCTTCGTCCAGCTCCTCCAGCACCTCAAGCGGTACGTTTGCCCTCGGTCCCTGGGGTCGGATCACGTCTCAGGGGATTTGCGGGTGGCCCGGGCAAGGGCTCTCGGCCCACGTGTCGACCCCCGCTCCCGCCCGAGAACGGCGGGGACCCATCGGCCGGGCCCGGGGTTCCCAGGCGTCAGGTGTGCCCAAAGTTGGAGGGCGTTGCATCGTTCGTTCATCTTGCTCCTTTGGCACACACATGGCTTCTCCGTTCTCTTTTCTGGGAAGACAGTGTTGTTTTAGGGGGCGTGCTGCGGGAGTCAGGGGCCGGTGGGAGCGGGTGCTGTGCTGGGATGAGGCCCTTTATCCTCACATCTTCCTGTGGGCATTGACTTTGACCTTGAACTTGAACTTGAACTTGAACTTGAACTTGACCTTGACCTTGACTTTGACCTTGAACTTGAACTTGAACTTGAACTTGACCTTGACTTTGACCTTGAACTTGAACTTGAACTTGACCTTGAACTTGAACTTGAACTTGAACTTGACCTTGACTTTGACCTTGAACTTGAACTTGACCTTGACCTTGACTTTGACCTTGAACTTGAACTTGAACTTGAACTTGACCTTGAACTTGAACTTGAACTTGAACTTGACCTTGACTTTGACCTTGAACTTGAACTTGAACTTGAACTTGACCTTGACTTTGACCTTGAACTTGAACTTGAACTTGAACTTGAACTTGAACTTGACCTTGACTTTGATCTTGAACTTGAACTTGAACTTGACCTTGACTTTGACCTTGAACTTGAACTTGAACTTGACCTTGACTTTGACCTTGACCTTGACCTTGACCTTGAACTTGAACTTGAACTTGAACTTGACTTTGACCTTGACTTTGACCTTGAACTTGAACTTGAACTTGAACTTGAACTTGACTTTGACCTTGAACTTGAACTTGAACTTGAACTTGAACTTGACCTTGACTTTGACCTTGAACTTGAACTTGAACTTGAACTTGACCTTGACCTTGAACTTGAACTTGAACTTGACCTTGAACTTGAACTTGAACTTGAACTTGACCTTGACTTTGACCTTGAACTTGAACTTGACCTTGACTTTGACCTTGAACTTGAACTTGAACTTGAACTTGAACTTGAACTTGACCTTGACCTTGAACTTGAACTTGAACTTGAACTTGACCTTGACTTTGACCTTGAACTTGAACTTGAACTTGAACTTGACCTTGACTTTGACCTTGACCTTGAACTTGACCTTGACCTTGAACTTGAACTTGACCAACAACGGGAGACCAGATTTGCTCAGAGCACCGGAGGTCCAGAGGCAGGGCCGTGTATCTCCCCTTCCCTTTGTGATCATTGCAAAGACATTCCTAGCTGATAGCGGGAGTGCCCATGAAGAAGCAAGCAGTGGGAGTGTGTTTGACACGACTGTGTGCCTCAACTCCACAAGGGGCCTTTCCTCTCGAAGTAGGCCCCATGTCCCCTTGGGGAGGGTGTCATGCCTCTTTTCTCCACACTGCCAAAGGGTGGAGCAAAGCTCGCTCTGTCAGAGGTACAAAAACAGCAATTGAATGGATTTTCAAGCTCTTGCTAGGCTGCACCCTTTCAGGGCCCACTTTACTGAAACAGGTGCTCTGTGGCCCCCGGTTGGGTATGCAGGTTCACAAACAGGGTGAGATCCTGTCCAAGCCAACAATTTTCCTGAAAGACCTAGGCTCACTAAAGCTCTCCTCCAGAGCAAAGGGGATAGAGGAGATGTATGGAGGAGTCTTTGCCTTTCCCTGTGAGTGTGGGGCTACTCCCTACGGCCCCAAGCTCAGGGATAACTGCCTCTAAGAAAGGAATGGCAAGAAGCGCTAATCTTGGAGGTTGGGACAGGGAGTTCGCAGCATGTGGGGAAAGAAAGACTTCTTCGGGGAAGAAGAGGCAACCACCGGGGGTGTGTTTGCAAGCCTCTATTTGGAAGGAACACGTTTGCTTATACAACTCAAGACCTCCAGATCTGCTCAGAGGACTGAAGTTCCAGAGACAGGGCCATGTATCTCCCCTTCCCTTTGAGATCCTTGCCAAGACATTCCTAGCAGATTGTCGGAGTGCCCATGAAGAAGCAAGCAGCGGGAGTGTGCTTGACATCACTGGCTGCCTACCTGGGCTCAGCTCCTCAAGGGGCCTTTCTCTCCTGGTAGGCCCTATGTCCCCTTTGGGAGAGGGTTGTGCCCTCTTCCCTCCACACTGCCAAAGGGTGGAGGTGGAGCAAACTCGTTCTCTCCGAGGTAAAAGAAAGACAAATTGGATGGATCTTTAAGCTCTTGCTATGCTGCACCCCTCCAGGACCCACTCGAGCAAAACAGGTGCCCTGTGGCCCCTAGGTCGGGTATGCAGGTTCACACACCGGGTGTGATCCCGTCAAAGCCAAGAATTTTCCTGACAGACCTAGGCTCACTAGAGCTCTCCTCCAGAGGAAAGGGGACAGAAAAGATGTGTGTGTGGAGGTGGCTCTGCCTTTCCAGGTCCCAATCTCAGGGATAACTGCCCCTAAGAAAGGAACTGCTGCTGCTGCTGCTGCTGCTGCTGCTGCTGCTGCTGCTGCTGCTGCTGCTAAGTTGGTTCAGTCGTGTTCGACTCTGTGCGACGCCATAGACGGTAGCCCACTAGGCTCCCCCGTCCCTGGGATTCTCCAGGCAAGAACAGTAAGTGGGTTGCCATTGCCTTCTCCAATGCATGAAAGTGAAAATGAAAGTGCAGTCGCTCAGTCGTGTCCGACCCTCAGCGACCCCATGGACTGCAGCCTACCAGGCTTCTCTGTCCATAGGATTTTCTGAAAGGAACTGCAAGAAGCACTTTTCCAGGAGGCTGGGAAAGGGAGTTTGCAGGATGTGGGGAAAGAGAGCCTCCTTCGGGGAAGAATAGGCGGCCACTTGTTTTGTGTTGCAAACCTCTATTTGGAAGGAACAGGTTAGCTTATACAAAGGGAGACCTCCAGATCTGCTCAGAGGACCGAAGTTGCAGAGGCAGGTCGGTGTATCTTCCCTTCACTTTGCGATCCTTGCAAAGACATTCCTTGCTGCTAGATGACTCAGCAAGGGCCTTTGAGACTGTTGTTTTCTTTCCTAGGTTCAAAGATTCCTTCAGTTCCTAATATAGATATCCTAGAAATGATATGACATCCGTGAAAATCTGATATGTCCTGGTCAAATGCTGTCAGTTATCATTCTAGTTATCATATTAAAGCATTTCAAGTCGCAGCAGTGACCAGATGACATTGTCAATTTCTATTTCGTCAGGTTTTAACCATGTCCTCTGTGGTTTCACACTGATGCCTTTGCAGAAATACTGCTACTTCAAGATACATGGAAAATACTTTTTTTAAGCTTACTGATAATTTGTTTGTTTGTTTGCTTGTCTTCTGGTAAGCTGCTACCAGATGGAATTTAGTCTCCTCTCTAGGTTAAGAGAACTAAGTTTTCTTAGAATGCAATTTTTGATCACAGACTATGAGTTTCTCTACCTTTCATTGATTTATAATTGTTTTCATCATCTGTTTTTTTACTTCGGTAAAGTAAATAAGCCTTATTTAAGATTTTGGTACATGTAGGATGGACTAAGCTTTCCCCACTCTTGCAAGTTCCCTTAACCCTTCAGATTCTTCTCGTGGGACCAAGATCTCACTTTCCTCCAGAGGGACAATCCAAGATTTTTATCAGTTGATCTGCCCCTGACATCAGAGTCAAGTTGAGCACGAGTTGGCCTATAATTTAGGCATGAAACTATGACTACATAAAGAAAAGGTGACTTTATGATTCAGGGATGGCCATGATATGCCTTGCACTTCAGAGAAAATGGGTTAAAATGATTTTTTTTTCCTTCAAAACTGCACACCCAGTTCTTTCAGCATATGCAATTGAAAACATCTAGTCATTAGGTCAGTTTTCATTCCAATCCCAAAGAAAGGCAATGACAAACACTATTCAAGCTGCTGCACAATTGCACTCATCTCACACACTAGTAAAGTAATGCTCAAAATTCTCCAAGTTCACATGAACTGTGAACTTCCAGATGTTCAAGAGGGATTTAAAAAATGCAGAGAAACCAGAGATCAAATTGCCAACATCCACTGGATCATTGAAAAAGCAAGAGAGTTCCGGAAAAAAAAAACCATCTATTTCTGCTTTATTGACAATGCCAAAGCCTTTGACTGTGTGGATCACAAGAAACTGGGAAAAATTCTGAAAGAGATGGGAATACCAGACCACCTGACCTGTCTCTTGAGAAACCTGTATGCAGGTCAGGAAGAAACAGTTCGAACTGGACATGGAACAACAGACTGGTTCTACATAGAAAAAGGAACATGTCAAGGCTGTATATTGTCACCCTGCTTATTTAACTTATATGCAGAGTACAGCATGAGAAACACTGGGCTGGAGGAAGCACACGCTGGAATCAAGGTTGCTGGGAGAAATATCAATAATCTCAGATATTCAGATGACACCACCCTTATGGCAGAAAGTGAAGAAGAGCTAAAGAGTCTCCTGATGAAAGTGAAAGAGGAGAGTGAAAAAGTTAGCTTAAAGCTCAGCATTCAGAAAACTACAATCATTGCATCCAGTCTCATCACTTCATGGCAAATAGATGGGAAAACATTGGAAACAGCAGCAGACTATTTTGGGGGGCTTGGAAATCACTGCAGGTGATGGCTGCCTCCATGAACTTAAAACATATTTATGACTTGGAAGAAAAGTGATGACCAAACTAGACAGCATATTAAAAAGCCGAGACGTTGCTTTGCCAACAAAGACCCATCCGGTCAAGGCTATGGTTTTTCCATATGTCATGGATGGATATGAAAGATGTACTATAAAGAAAGTGACAGCTGAAAATTTGATGCTTTTGAACAGTGGTGTTGGAGAAGATGCTTGTAGGTCGCTTAGACTACAAGGAGACGCAACCACTCCATCCTAAAGGAAATCAGGTCTGAATATCCATTGGAAGGACTAATACTGAACCTGAAACTCCAATACTTTGGCCACTTGATGTGAAGAGCTGACTCACTTGGAAGTTGCTTTGATTTGCCTATGAGTGTGGGAGCCCTCCCTGGGCAAAGGGCCTCAGGGGTCATTGCCACTGAATCATGACATCCAAGCAAGCGCATTCCAGCTGTGTGACATGCAGGAAGCAGGAGACTGGGAAAACTGTCTTCCTTAGAGGAAGGAAAGTCATCCACAGAGAGTGTGTTTTCAGGCCTCTCTTTGCAGCAAGTGTTTTGCTTCTCAGACATCAGAGCTGCAGGCTTGCTCTGAGGGCCTCAATTCCAGAGTCAGGGCTGTGTGTCTCACTGCACTTTCCAAGCATTGCAGACACATTCCTAGGTTGGAGCAGTGCTTCCCATGAGAAAGAAGCCTCGGGAGTGTGTCTGAGCGGGCTGAGTGCCATGCTAGGGTCACCTAGTCGAGGGCACCTTGCACATCCAATGGGCCCCAGGCGAGTAGCTATGGACCGGCCCCTCGGTTGAGATATCCCAAAGCAGGGAACAAAGCTAGCTCTGTCTGTCAGAAGGAGGAAAACAGCAATGGGATGGATTTTCAAGCAGTTGCTCAGTCACACCACGTGAGGGCTCCGCGGGAAAGAAATGCGAATTTTGGCCTCTAGGCCCAGTATCCAGATGTGTGCACAGGATATTTTCCCCACAGGATCCAAGAATGTTCCAGACAGACCTAAGCTCACTAGCTCTCTCCTGCAGAGGAAATGAAATATTGTTGCTGAACCACGAAAAGATGCTGGGATTCTTGGCTTATGGAGGAGAAGAATTCAATCCAGGGCCCAAGACGAGGCTTGATTGCTCAGAGCTTTTGTGCAATCGAGTCTTATTCAAGTAGAAAGGAGATAGAGAAAGCTTCTGACAGAGACATCACAAGGGGCAGAAAGTGTACCCCCTTGCTAGTGTTAGTAATGGAGTTATATACTCTCCAATAAGTTATTACAACGAACAAAAGAATGTCTGGAGGTTGTAAAGACTCACTAGACCTACTCCCATCATTTACATTTTAAGATAACAGGATTAGCCAGAAGGTTTTTCCAGAGACCGTCCTCAAGAAGGATGCATGATTGTTATGTAATCCGAAGGAATGTAGAGGGAAAAAAGTGTGCCCTTTCTTCCTCCTTGAGAATTCTAGACCCCTCTCTCCTTGGGGACCCTGGAACTTCTTATAAACCTGCCTTGGCAATGACTCTCTCCGAAACATGATTGAACAGCCGTTTGGAGCTTCCTTTGACTTTCCCTGGGAGGGAGGGAGCCCTCCCTGAGCACAGGGCCTCAGGGGCCATGGCCAATGAAAACTAATCTCCCAGTAAGTGCTTTTCAGCCCTGTGTGACTCTCAGCCCACAGGAGGCTGAGAAAACTCTCTTCCTTGGAGGAAGGAAAGGCAGCCCAAGAGTGTGTTTTCAGGCCTGTATCTTGCAGCAAGTGTTTGGCTTGTTAGACATAAGACCTGCAGGCCTGCTCCAACAGACTCCATTCCAGAATCAGGGCCTTGTGTCTCCCTGCAGTTTCCTGGCCTCGCAAACACATTCCTAGGGGAGAGCAGTCCTGCCCATGGGGAAGCAGGCTGCGGGAGTGTGTCTGAGGGGGCCAGGTGCCATGCTGGGGTCACCTGGTCGAGGGCACCTTGCACCTCCAATGGACCCCAGGCAAGGAGTTGCAGGCCACCACCTTGCTTCTGAAATCCCAAAGTGGGGAGCAAAGCTCGCTCTGTCAGAGGGAAGAAAACAGCAACAGGATGGATTTTCAAGCAGTTGCTAGGCTGTACTGCGTTAGGGCTCCAAGGAAGAAAAATGCAGATGTTAGCCCCTACGACTGGTATCCAGGTGGGCTCCCAGGATGATTTCCCCGCAGGATCCAAGAACGTTCCAGACAGACCTGGGCTCACTAGCTCCCTCCTGCAGAGGAAACATGATAGAACAGCTGTTTGGAGGTTGCTTTGACTTCCCCTGGGAGGGTAGGATCCCTCCCTGGGTGCAGGGCCTCAGGGGCCATTGCCGCTGAGAAATGCCCTCTAAGCCAGACCTTTCCAGCCTTGTATGACTCAGCACGGAGGAGACTGGAAAAGCTATCTTCCTTGGAGGAAGGAAAGGCAGCCCCAGAGAGTGTGTTTTCACACCTGTATCTCGCAGCAAGCGTTTGCCGTCTCAGACGTCAGACCTCCAGGCCTGCTCCAACGGCCTCAGTTCCAGAGTCAGGGCCGTGTGTCTCCCTGCATTTTCTGAGCCTTGGGAACACATTCCTAGGTCAGAACAGTCCTGCCCATGGGGAAGGAGGCTGCGGGAGTGTGTCTGAGGGGGTCGGGTGCCATGCTGGGGTCCAGTAGACCTGGTACCTCCAATAGACCCCAGGACAACAGCGGTGGGGCTCCCCCTGGCTTCCGAAATGCCAAAGCGAGAAGCAAAGCTAGCTCTATCAGAAGGAAGAAAAGAGCAATTAGATGGATGTTCAGGCTGTTGCTGGGCCGCACCACTTCAGGTTACCCCCCGAGAGGAGCAGGCGCCCTGTGGCCCCTCGGTCCCATATGCAGGTTAACACACAGGATGTGTCCCCATAGGAGCCAAGAATTTTCCTGACAGACCTAGGCTCACTAGAGCTCTCCTACAGGGCAAAAGGGATAGAACAGACTGTGGATGTGACTCTGCCTTTCCCAGCGAGCATGGGGCCCTCCCTACGGCCCCGGGCTCCAGGGAAAATTGTCCCTGAAAAATGACCTCCAAGAAGCGCTTTTCCAGCAGGCTGGGATGCAGAGTTCACAGGATGTGGGGAAAGTGATCGTCCTTCAGGGAAGAAGAGGCAGCCACCCAGTGTGTGTTTGCAAGCCTGTATTTGGAAGAAACTGGTTTGCTTCTTCAAGGGGAGACCTCCAGGTCTGCTCAGAGGACCGAAATTCCAGAGGCAGCACCATGCATCTCCCCTGTCCTTTCTGAGCCTTGGAAAGACATTCCTAGCTTATAGCGGTATTGCTCATGAAGAAGCAGGATGCAGGAATGTGTCAGACATGACTGGGTGCCTTCCTGGGTTCAGCTCCGTGAGGGGCCTTTCCACTCAAAGTAGGTCCCATGCCTCCTTGGGGAGGAAGTGGGGCCCGCTTGCCTCCAAATTGCCAAAGGCTGGAACAAAGCTAGTTCTATCAGAGGTAAGAAAAGAGCAATTGGATGGATGTGGAAGCTGTTGCTGGGCCGCACTGCTTCAGGCCCCCCACCCCTCCGGCCCCGAGAGAAACAGGCGCCCTGTGGCCCCTCGGTCCTGTATGCAGTTTCACACATAGAATGTGTCCCCATAGGAGCCAAGAATTTTCCTGACAGACCTAGGCTCACTAGAGCTCTCCTACAGAGCAAAGGGGATGGGACAGATGTGTGGCTGTGGCTCTGCCTTTCCCTGGGAGTGTGGAGCCACTCCCTATGGCCCCGGGCTCCAGGGGAAATTGCCCCTGAATAATGACCTCCAAGAAGCGCTTTTCCAACTGGCTGAGACGTGGAGTTCTCAGGATGCAGGGAAAGCGAGTGTCCCTTCGGGGAAGCAAAGGCAGTCACCTGTTATCATTACTTACTAGAATAGTAGGTACCTTCTCTGGTTGGGCAGAGGCCTTCCCTACCTGATCTGAAAAAGAAAATGAAGTAGCTCGCTGATTTGAGAAATAATTCCCAGACTTGGGTTTCCAACCAGTATAGAATCCGACAATGGCCCTGTCTTTGTAGCCGCGTTAATTAACAGGTATGTGAAGCTCTAAATATCAGTGGAAATTACATACAGCATATAGGCCCCAGTGTTCTGGAATGGTGGAAAGAAACAACCAAACTCTTGAAGAGACTCTTTCAAAATGGATCATAGAGACTGACTGTACATGGATGGGCTTACTTCTGGCAGACTTACTCATATTACGGGTAACTGCACGTTCCCATTGTTGTTGTCCTTATGAAATTTTCTATGGGAGAACCCCCCACCCCAAATGAGGCAGGTGTTAGCAGATTTGCCACAAGTAAGGAGGTGGGATTTCACAGCAGCTGGAACAATTAGGTAAGGTAATAAATCAGGTAACTAAGTTTGTGTAAAAAAAAATATCATTCCCCCTTGAGGAACAGATTCATGAATTTGTGCTCAGTGATCAGGTGTGGCTCAATGACTGGAAACACAATTCCTTGGCCTGACATCGGAAAGGTCCTTATACTGTTGTTTTAGCCACAATTCTGAAAGAGAAGGGAATACTAGACCACCTAACCTGCCTCTTGAGAAATCTGTATGACGGTCAGGAAGCAACAGTTAGAGCAGGACATGGAACAACATACTGGTTCCAAAAAGGAAAAGGAGTATGTCAAGGCTGTATATTGTCACCCTGTTTATTTAGCTTATATGCAGACTACATCATGAAAAATGCTGGGATGGAAGATACCTGAGCTGGAATCAAGATTGCCGGAAGAAATAGCAATAAACTTAGATATGCAGATGTCACCACCATTATGGCAGAATGGGAAGAGGAACGCGTATGTCGGGGAACTTCTTGAGTTGCAGCAAAGGTGTGAAGGACCCTTTCGAAGTTCCAGAGGTTAGGTGTGGTTAGTCTCGAGATGCCTCAGCAGAAATGGGCCTCATGGCGCCTGGAATGGAGAGGCTTCTAGATATTCCCCAGTTTCAGCAGGTGCTCTCAAGTTACCACGGGGACTTCAGGGACCCGCTCTGGCGGCCTCAGGAAAGGCCAGTCATCATGCGTGTTGCTAGGGGGCCTCTCGTGATTCCTCTCCCGTCGGTGCCGGGGCCTAAGACGTTGTGTGGAGTCGGGGCCGGAACCTGAGGATTCCTCACCAATGCCGACATGGATCTTGGGGTAATTATGGAGTCTCCCCAGGGGAGTCAGTCCTCGTCTCGAGAGGGGGCATGCAGGTGCGCTTTCCTCCTGATCTGTAGCAGCAGTGTCACGCTTCCCATCTCGTGAGTCATGGGATCTGTGGCATTTCCCTCCAGGATTTTCCACGAGTCTTTCCCACGAGGCTTTCCCACAGGGCTGTCCCACGAGGCTTTCGCACAGGGCTGTCTCACGTGCCACCTTGGTGGCAGTCGATCCTTGGCGTGAAAGTCGAGGCAGTGCAGGGAAAACAGGTTCCTCTGGAATGGACTGAGACATCTGGGGGACTCTTGGAATGGTGGAACGACGCTGGCGTACCTCTCGCCTTTCCTGTGGAGAGCGCCTCCTCTTGAGATGCGACGGGAACGCCCAGAATTCTTTCCCGGCCACCAGCAAAAGGATCCCTCATCACGAGCTACGAGCGGAAATGGGGCTCTTCTGGATGTGGGCCGGACCCTCGTGCTTCCTCTCGAGTGGAGACGGGTATGTCAGGCAACTTCTTGAGTTGCAGCAAGGGTGTGAAGGGCCTTTTGGAAGTTACAGACTGTAGGTTTGATTAGCTTCGAGAAGCCTCAACGGAAATGGGCCTCATCTCGCCTGGAGGGCAAAACCTCCTGGATTTTCTCGAGTTGCGGCAGGTGCTCTCGACTTACGACGGGGACCTCAGGGACCCTCTCTGGTGGCCTCAGGAAAGGCCAATCCCCATGCGAGTTGCTCGGGGGCCTCTAGGCATTCCTCTCCTTTCGATGCCGGGGCCTAAGACCTTGTGTGGAGTCGGGGCCAGAACCTGAGGATTCCTCTCCAGGGCTGACATGGATCTTGGGGTACTTCTGGAGTCTCCCCAGGGGAGTAAGTCCTCGTCTCGAATGGGGGCATGCACGTGCGCTTTCCTCCAGAGCAGTAGCAGCAGTGTCACCCTTCCTGTCGCGTGGATCAAGTAATCTGTGGCTTTCCCACGAGGCTTTCCCACAGGGCTGTCCCACGTGCCACCGTGGTGGGAGTCGATCCTCGGCGTGAAACTCGAGGCAGTGCAGGGAAAACAGGTTCCGCTGGAATGGACTGAGACATCTGGGGGACTCTGGGAATGGCGCAAAGACCCTGGAGTTCCTCTCGCCTTTCCTGTGGCGAGCGCCTCCTCTTGACATGCGCCAGGAACACCCAGAAATCTTTCCCGGGCAAGCAGCGAAAGGATCCCTCATCTCGAGCTACGAGGCGGAAACGGGGCTCCCCTGGATGTGTGCGGGACCCCACGTGCTTCCTCTCGAGTGGAGACGGGTATGTCCGGGAACTTCTTGAGTTGCAGCAAGGGTGTGAAGGATCCTTTGGAAGTTCCAGTGGTTAGATGTGATTGGCCTCGAGAAGCCTCAGCGGAAATGGGCCTCATCTGGCCTGGAGGGCCAAACATCCTGGATTTTCTCGAGTTGCGGCAGGTGCTCTCGACTTTCGACGGGGACCTCAGGGACCCGCTCTGGTGGCCTCAGGAAAGGCCAGTCCCCATGCGAGTTCCTCGGGGGCCTCTCGGGATTCCTCTCCCGTCGATGCCGGGGCCTAAGACCTTGTGTGGAGTCGGGGCCGGAACCTGAGGATTCCTCTCCAGTGCTGACATGGATCTTGGGGTACTTCTGGAGTCTCCCCAGGGGAGTCAGTCCTCGTCTCGAATGCGGGCATGCACTTGCGCTTTCCTCCAGAGCGGTAGCAGCAGTGTCACGCAGTCCGCCGCGTGGATCAAAGGATCTATGGTTTTCCCTCGAGTCTTTCCCACGAGGCTTTCCCACGAGGCTTTCCCACAGGGCTGTCCCACGTGCACACGTGGTGGGAGTCGATCCTCGGCTTAAACGTCAAGGCAGTGCAGGGAAAACAGGTTCCTCTGGAATGGACTGACACATCTGGGGGACTCTTGGAATGGTGGCACGACCCTGGAGTTCCTCTCGCCTTTCCTGTGGAGAGCGCCTCCTCTTGAGATGCGACGGGAACGGCGGGAATTCTTTCCCTACGAAACAGGGAAAGGATCCCTCATCTCGAGCTAGGAGGCGGAAACGGGGCTCCCCTGGATGTGTGCGGGACCCCACGTGCTTCCCCTCGAGTGGAGACGGGTATGTCGGGGAACTTCTTGAGTTGCAGCAAGGGTGTGAAGGACCCTTTGGAAGTTCCAGTGGTTAGATGTGATTGGCCTCGAGAAGCCTCAGCGGAAATGGGCCTCATCTCGCCTGGAGGGCAAAACCTCCTGGATTTTCTCGAGTTGCGGCAGGTGCTCTCGACTTACGACGGAGACCTCAGGGACCCGCTCTGGTGGCCTCAGGAAAGGCCAGTCCCCATGCGAGTTCCTCGGGGGCCTCTCGGGATTCCTCTCCCCTCGATGCCGGGGCCTAAGACCTTGTGTGGAGTCGGGGCCGGAACCTGAGGATTCCTCTCCAGTGCTGACATGGATCTTGGGGTATTTCTGGAGTCTCCCCAGGGGAGTCAGTCCTCGTCTCGAATGTGGGCATGCACTTGCGCTTTACTGCAGAGCGGTAGCAGCAGTGTCACGCAGTCCGCCGCATGGATCAAAGGATCTATGGTTTTCCCTCGAGTCTTTCCCACGAGGCTTTCCCACAGGGCTGTCCCACGTGCACACGTGGTGGGAGTCGATCCTCGGCTTGAACGTCAAGGCAGTGCAGGGAAAACAGGTTCCTCTGGAATGGACTGACACATCTGGGGGACTCTTGGAATGGTGGCACGACCCTGGAGTTCCTCTCGCCTTTCCTGTGGAGAGCGCCTCCTCTTGAGATGCGACGGGGACGCCGCGAATTCTTTCCCTACGAAACAGGGAAAGGATCCCTCATCTCGAGCTAGGAGGCGGAAACGGGGTCCCCTGGATGTGTGCGGGACCCTCGTGCTTCCTCTCGAGTGGAGACGGGTATGTGGGGGAACTTCTTGAGTTGCAGCAAGGGTGTGAAGGACCCTTTGGAAGTTCCAGTGTTTAGATGTGATTAGCCTCGAGAAGCCTCAGCGGAAATGGGCCTCATCTCGCCTGGAGGGAAAAACCTCCTGGATTTTCTCGAGTTGCGGCAGGTGCTCTCGACTTACGACGGTGACCTAAGGGACGCGCTCTGGTGGCCTCAGGACTGGCCAGTCCCCATTCCAGTGGCTCGGGAGCCTCTCGGGATTCCGCTCCCTTCGATGCCAGAGCCTAAGACCTTGTGTGGAGTCGTGTCTGGAACATGAGGTTTCCTCTCCAGTGCTGACATGGATCGTGGAGTACTTCTGGTGTTTCCCCAGGGGAGTAAGTCCCCGTCTCGAATGGGGGCATGCACGTGCGCTTTCCTCCAGAGCTGTAACAACACTGTCATGCCTCCCGGCGCGCCGATCATGGGATCTGTGGCTTTCCCACGAGGCTTTCCCACGAGGCTTTCCCACAGGACTGTCCCACGTGTCACCGTGGTGTGAGTCGATGCTCGGCGTGAAACTCGAGGCAGTGCAGGGAAAACAGGTCCCTCTGGAATGGACTGAGATATCTGGGGGACTCTGGGAACGGTGGCACGACCCTGGCGTTCCTCTCGCCTTTCCTGTGAGGAGCGCCTCCACTTGAGATGCAACGGGAACTCCCAGAATTATTTCCCGAAAAAGCTGTGAAAGGATCCCTCATCTTGAGCTACGAGGCGAACACGGGGCTCCCCTGGATGTGGGCGGGACCCTCGTGCTTCCTCTCGAGTGGAGACGGGTATGTTAGGGAACTTCTTGAGTTGCAGCAAGGGTGTGAAGGACCTTTTAGAAGTTCCAGAGGTTAGGTGTGATTAGCTTCCAGAAGCCTCAGCGGAAATGGGCCTCACTCAGCTGGAGTGCAAAACCTCCTTGATTTTCTCGAGTTGCGGCAGGTGCTCTTGACTTACGACGGGGACTTTAGGGACCCGCTCTGGTGGCCTCAATACTGGCCCGTCCCCATTCGAATTGCTCGGGGTCCTCTCGGGATTCATCTTCCGTCGATGCCGGGGCCTAAGTCCTTGTGTGGAGTCGGGGCCGGAACCTGAGGATTCCTCTCCAGTACTGACATGGATCTTGGAGTACTTTTGGAGTCTCCCCAGGGGAGTCAGTCTTCGTCTCAAATGGGGGCATGCACGTGCGCTTTCCTCCGAGCTGTAGCACCAGCGTCACGATTCCTGTCGCGTGGATCAAGGGATCTGTGGCTTTCCCTCGAGGCTTTCCCACGAGGCTTTCCCACAGGGCTGTCCCACGTGAGACCGTGGTGGGAGTCGATCCTCCTCGTTAAAGTCAAGGCAGTGCAGGGAAAACAGTATCCTCAGGAATGGACTGAGACATCTGGGGGACTCTTGGAATGGTGGCACGACGCTGGAGTTGCTCTCACCTTTCCTGTGGAGAGCCCCTACACTTGAGATGCGATGGGAACGCCAAGGAATCTCTCCTGAACAAGCAGCGAACGGATCCCTCATCTCGACCTACGAGGCGGAAACGGAGCTCTTCTGGATGTGGGTGGGACATGCGTGCTTCCTCTCGAGTGGAGAGGGGTATATAGGGGAACTTCTTGAGTTGCAGCAAGGGTGTCAAGGACCCTTTGGAAGTTCCAGAGCTTAGGTGTGATTAGCCTTGAGAAGCCTCAGCGGAAATGGGCCTCATCTCGCCTGCAGGGCAAAACCTCCTGGATTTTCTCGAGTTGCGGCAGGTGCTCTCGACTTACGACGGGGACCTCAGGGACCCGCTCTGGTGGCCTCAGGAAAGGCCAGTCCCCATGCGAGTTCCTCGGGGGCCTCTCGGGATTCCTCTCCCCTCGATGCCGGGGCCTAAGACCTTGTGTGGAGTCGGGGCCGGAACCTGGGGATTCCTCTCCAGTGCTGACATGGATCTTGGGGTACTTCTGGAGTCATCCCAGGGGAGTCATTCCTCGTCTCGAATGCTGGCATGCACTTGCTCTTTCCTCCAGAGCCGTAGGAGCAGTGTCACGCAGTCCGCCGCGTGGATCAAAGGATCTATGGTTTTCCCTCGAGTCTTTCCCACGAGGCTTTCCCACAGGTCTGTCCCACGTGCACACGTGGTGGGAGTCGATCCTCGGCTTGAACGTCAAGGCAGTTCAGGGAAAACAGGTTCCTCTGGAATGGACTGACACATCTGGGGGACTCTTGGAATGGTGGCACGACCCTGGAGTTCCTCTCGCCTTTCCTGTGGAGAGCGCCTCCTCTTGAGATGCGACGGGAACGCCGCGAATTCTTTCCCTACGAAACAGGGAAAGGATCCCTCATCTCGAGCTAGGAGGCGGAAACGGGGTCCCCTGGATGTGTGCGGGACCCTCGTGCTTCCTCTCGAGTGGAGACGGGTATGTGGGGGAACTTCTTGAGTTGCAGCAAGGGTGTGAAGGACCCTTTGGAAGTTCCAGTGGTTAGATGTGATTAGCCTCGAGAAGCCTCAGCGGAAATGGGCCTCATCTCGCCTGGAGTGCAAAACCTCCTGGATTTTCTCGAGTTGCGGCAGGTGCTCTCGACTTACGACGGGGACCTCAGGGACCCGCTCTGGTGGCCTCAGGAAAGGCCAGTCCCCATGCGAGTTCCTCGGGGTCCTCTCGGGATTCCTCTCCCGTCCATGCCGGGGCCTAAGACGTTGTGTGGAGTCGGGAACGGAACCTGAGGATTCCTCTCCAGTGCTGATATGGATCTTGGGGTACTTCTGGAGTCTCCCCAGGGGAGTCAGTCCTCGTCTCGAATGCGGGCATGCACTTGCGCTTTCCTCCAGAGCGGTAGCAGCAGTGTCACGCTGTCCGCCGCGTGGATCAAAGGATCTATGGTTTTCCCTCGAGTCTATCCCATGAGGCTTTCCCACGAGGCTTTCCCACAGGGCTGTCCCACAGGGCTGTCCCACGTGCCAGCGTGGTGGGAGTCGATCCTCGGCGTGGGAGTCGATCCTCGGCGTGAAAGCCGAGGTAGTGCAGGGCAAACAGGTTCCTCTGAATGGACTGAGACATCTGGGGGACTCTTGGAATGGTGGCATGATGCTGGAGTTCCTCTCGCCTTTCCTGTGGAGAGCGCCTCCTCTTGAGGTGAGAGGGAAACGTCGGGATTTCTTTCCGGACAAAGCAGCGAAATGTCCCTCATCTCGAGCTACGAGGCGGAAACGGGGCTCCTCTGGATGTGGATGGGATCCTCGTGCTTCTTCTAGAGTGGAGACGGGTATGTCAGGCAACTTCTTGAGTTGCAGCAAGGGTGTGAAGGACCTTTTGGAAGTTCCAGAGGCTAGACGTGATTAGCCTGGAGAAGCCTCAGCGGAAATGGGCCTCATCTCGCCTGGAGGGAAAAACCTCCTGGATTTTCTCGAGTTGCGGCAGGGGCTCTCGACTTACGACGGTGACCTAAGGGACGCGCTCTGGTGGCCTCAGGACTGGCCAGTCCCCATTCCAGTGGCTCGGGAGCCTCTCGGGATTCCGCTCCCTTCGATGCCAGAGCCTAAGACCTTGTGTGGAGTCGTGTCTGGAACATGAGGTTTCCTCTCCAGTGCTGACATGGATCGTGGAGTACTTCTGGTGTTTCCCCAGGGGAGTAAGTCCCCGTCTCGAATGGGGGCATGCACGTGCGCTTTCCTCCAGAGCTGTAACAACACTGTCATGCCTCCCGGCGCGCCGATCATGGGATCTGTGGCTTTCCCACGAGGCTTTCCCACGAGGCTTTCCCACAGGACTGTCCCACGTGTCACCGTGGTGTGAGTCGATGCTCGGCGTGAAACTCGAGGCAGTGCAGGGAAAACAGGTCCCTCTGGAATGGACTGAGATATCTGGGGGACTCTGGGAACGGTGGCACGACCCTGGCGTTCCTCTCGCCTTTCCTGTGAGGAGCGCCTCCACTTGAGATGCAACGGGAACTCCCAGAATTATTTCCCGAAAAAGCTGTGAAAGGATCCCTCATCTTGAGCTACGAGGCGAACACGGGGCTCCCCTGGATGTGGGCGGGACCCTCGTGCTTCCTCTCGAGTGGAGACGGGTATGTTAGGGAACTTCTTGAGTTGCAGCAAGGGTGTGAAGGACCTTTTAGAAGTTCCAGAGGTTAGGTGTGATTAGCTTCCAGAAGCCTCAGCGGAAATGGGCCTCACTCAGCTGGAGTGCAAAACCTCCTTGATTTTCTCGAGTTGCGGCAGGTGCTCTTGACTTACGACGGGGACTTTAGGGACCCGCTCTGGTGGCCTCAATACTGGCCCGTCCCCATTCGAATTGCTCGGGGTCCTCTCGGGATTCATCTTCCGTCGATGCCGGGGCCTAAGTCCTTGTGTGGAGTCGGGGCCGGAACCTGAGGATTCCTCTCCAGTACTGACATGGATCTTGGAGTACTTTTGGAGTCTCCCCAGGGGAGTCAGTCTTCGTCTCGAATGGGGGCATGCACGTGCGCTTTCCTCCGAGCTGTAGCACCAGCGTCACGATTCCTGTCGCGTGGATCAAGGGATCTGTGGCTTTCCCTCGAGGCTTTCCCACGAGGCTTTCCCACAGGGCTGTCCCACGTGAGACCGTGGTGGGAGTCGATCCTCCTCGTTAAAGTCAAGGCAGTGCAGGGAAAACAGTATCCTCAGGAATGGACTGAGACATCTGGGGGACTCTTGGAATGGTGGCACGACGCTGGAGTTGCTCTCACCTTTCCTGTGGAGAGCCCCTACACTTGAGATGCGATGGGAACGCCAAGGAATCTCTCCTGAACAAGCAGCGAACGGATCCCTCATCTCGACCTACGAGGCGGAAACGGAGCTCTTCTGGATGTGGGTGGGACATGCGTGCTTCCTCTCGAGTGGAGAGGGGTATATAGGGGAACTTCTTGAGTTGCAGCAAGGGTGTCAAGGACCCTTTGGAAGTTCCAGAGCTTAGGTGTGATTAGCCTTGAGAAGCCTCAGCGGAAATGGGCCTCATCTCGCCTGCAGGGCAAAACCTCCTGGATTTTCTCGAGTTGCTGCAGGTGCTCTCGACTTACGACGGGGACCTCAGGGACCCGCTCTGGTGGCCTCAGGAAAGGCCAGTCCCCATGCGAGTTCCTCGGGGGCCTCTCGGGATTCCTCTCCCCTCGATGCCGGGGCCTAAGACCTTGTGTGGAGTCGGGGCCGGAACCTGGGGATTCCTCTCCAGTGCTGACATGGATCTTGGGGTACTTCTGGAGTCATCCCAGGGGAGTCATTCCTCGTCTCGAATGCTGGCATGCACTTGCTCTTTCCTCCAGAGCCGTAGGAGCAGTGTCACGCAGTCCGCCGCGTGGATCAAAGGATCTATGGTTTTCCCTCGAGTCTTTCCCACGAGGCTTTCCCACAGGTCTGTCCCACGTGCACACGTGGTGGGAGTCGATCCTCGGCTTGAACGTCAAGGCAGTTCAGGGAAAACAGGTTCCTCTGGAATGGACTGACACATCTGGGGGACTCTTGGAATGGTGGCACGACCCTGGAGTTCCTCTCGCCTTTCCTGTGGAGAGCGCCTCCTCTTGAGATGCGACGGGAACGCCGCGAATTCTTTCCCTACGAAACAGGGAAAGGATCCCTCATCTCGAGCTAGGAGGCGGAAACGGGGTCCCCTGGATGTGTGCGGGACCCTCGTGCTTCCTCTCGAGTGGAGACGGGTATGTGGGGGAACTTCTTGAGTTGCAGCAAGGGTGTGAAGGACCCTTTGGAAGTTCCAGTGGTTAGATGTGATTAGCCTCGAGAAGCCTCAGCGGAAATGGGCCTCATCTCGCCTGGAGTGCAAAACCTCCTGGATTTTCTCGAGTTGCGGCAGGTGCTCTCGACTTACGACGGGGACCTCAGGGACCCGCTCTGGTGGCCTCAGGAAAGGCCAGTCCCCATGCGAGTTCCTCGGGGTCCTCTCGGGATTCCTCTCCCGTCCATGCCGGGGCCTAAGACGTTGTGTGGAGTCGGGAACGGAACCTGAGGATTCCTCTCCAGTGCTGATATGGATCTTGGGGTACTTCTGGAGTCTCCCCAGGGGAGTCAGTCCTCGTCTCGAATGCGGGCATGCACTTGCGCTTTCCTCCAGAGCGGTAGCAGCAGTGTCACGCTGTCCGCCGCGTGGATCAAAGGATCTATGGTTTTCCCTCGAGTCTATCCCATGAGGCTTTCCCACGAGGCTTTCCCACAGGGCTGTCCCACAGGGCTGTCCCACGTGCCAGCGTGGTGGGAGTCGATCCTCGGCGTGGGAGTCGATCCTCGGCGTGAAAGCCGAGGTAGTGCAGGGCAAACAGGTTCCTCTGAATGGACTGAGACATCTGGGGGACTCTTGGAATGGTGGCATGATGCTGGAGTTCCTCTCGCCTTTCCTGTGGAGAGCGCCTCCTCTTGAGGTGAGAGGGAAACGTCGGGATTTCTTTCCGGACAAAGCAGCGAAATGTCCCTCATCTCGAGCTACGAGGCGGAAACGGGGCTCCTCTGGATGTGGATGGGATCCTCGTGCTTCTTCTAGAGTGGAGACGGGTATGTCAGGCAACTTCTTGAGTTGCAGCAAGGGTGTGAAGGACCTTTTGGAAGTTCCAGAGGCTAGACGTGATTAGCCTGGAGAAGCCTCAGCGGAAATGGGCCTCATCTCGCCTGGAGGGAAAAACCTCCTGGATTTTCTCGAGTTGCGGCAGGTGCTCTCGACTTACGACGGTGACCTAAGGGACGCGCTCTGGTGGCCTCAGGACTGGCCAGTCCCCATTCCAGTGGCTCGGGAGCCTCTCGGGATTCCGCTCCCTTCGATGCCAGAGCCTAAGACCTTGTGTGGAGTCGTGTCTGGAACATGAGGTTTCCTCTCCAGTGCTGACATGGATCGTGGAGTACTTCTGGTGTTTCCCCAGGGGAGTAAGTCCCCGTCTCGAATGGGGGCATGCACGTGCGCTTTCCTCCAGAGCTGTAACAACACTGTCATGCCTCCCGGCGCGCCGATCATGGGATCTGTGGCTTTCCCACGAGGCTTTCCCACGAGGCTTTCCCACAGGACTGTCCCACGTGTCACCGTGGTGTGAGTCGATGCTCGGCGTGAAACTCGAGGGAGTGCAGGGAAAACAGGTCCCTCTGGAATGGACTGAGATATCTGGGGGACTCTGGGAACGGTGGCACGACCCTGGCGTTCCTCTCGCCTTTCCTGTGAGGAGCGCCTCCACTTGAGATGCAACGGGAACTCCCAGAATTATTTCCCGAAAAAGCTGTGAAAGGATCCCTCATCTTGAGCTACGAGGCGAACACGGGGCTCCCCTGGATGTGGGCGGGACCCTCGTGCTTCCTCTCGAGTGGAGACGGGTATGTTAGGGAACTTCTTGAGTTGCAGCAAGGGTGTGAAGGACCTTTTAGAAGTTCCAGAGGTTAGGTGTGATTAGCTTCCAGAAGCCTCAGCGGAAATGGGCCTCACTCAGCTGGAGTGCAAAACCTCCTTGATTTTCTCGAGTTGCGGCAGGTGCTCTTGACTTACGACGGGGACTTTAGGGACCCGCTCTGGTGGCCTCAATACTGGCCCGTCCCCATTCGAATTGCTCGGGGTCCTCTCGGGATTCATCTTCCGTCGATGCCGGGGCCTAAGTCCTTGTGTGGAGTCGGGGCCGGAACCTGAGGATTCCTCTCCAGTACTGACATGGATCTTGGAGTACTTTTGGAGTCTCCCCAGGGGAGTCAGTCTTCGTCTCGAATGGGGGCATGCACGTGCGCTTTCCTCCGAGCTGTAGCACCAGCGTCACGATTCCTGTCGCGTGGATCAAGGGATCTGTGGCTTTCCCTCGAGGCTTTCCCACGAGGCTTTCCCACAGGGCTGTCCCACGTGAGACCGTGGTGGGAGTCGATCCTCCTCGTTAAAGTCAAGGCAGTGCAGGGAAAACAGTATCCTCAGGAATGGACTGAGACATCTGGGGGACTCTTGGAATGGTGGCACGACGCTGGAGTTGCTCTCACCTTTCCTGTGGAGAGCCCCTACACTTGAGATGCGATGGGAACGCCAAGGAATCTCTCCTGAACAAGCAGCGAACGGATCCCTCATCTCGACCTACGAGGCGGAAACGGAGCTCTTCTGGATGTGGGTGGGACATGCGTGCTTCCTCTCGAGTGGAGAGGGGTATATAGGGGAACTTCTTGAGTTGCAGCAAGGGTGTCAAGGACCCTTTGGAAGTTCCAGAGCTTAGGTGTGATTAGCCTTGAGAAGCCTCAGCGGAAATGGGCCTCATCTCGCCTGCAGGGCAAAACCTCCTGGATTTTCTCGAGTTGCGGCAGGTGCTCTCGACTTACGACGGGGACCTCAGGGACCCGCTCTGGTGGCCTCAGGAAAGGCCAGTCCCCATGCGAGTTCCTCGGGGGCCTCTCGGGATTCCTCTCCCCTCGATGCCGGGGCCTAAGACCTTGTGTGGAGTCGGGGCCGGAACCTGGGGATTCCTCTCCAGTGCTGACATGGATCTTGGCGTACTTCTGGAGTCATCCCAGGGGAGTCATTCCTCGTCTCGAATGCTGGCATGCACTTGCTCTTTCCTCCAGAGCCGTAGCAGCAGTGTCACGCAGTCCGCCGCGTGGATCAAAGGATCTATGGTTTTCCCTCGAGGCTTTCCCACGAGGCTTTCCCACAGGTCTGTCCCACGTGCACACGTGGTGGGAGTCGATCCTCGGCTTGAACGTCAAGGCAGTTCAGGGAAAACAGGTTCCTCTGGAATGGACTGACACATCTGGGGGACTCTTGGAATGGTGGCACGACCCTGGAGTTCCTCTCGCCTTTCCTGTGGAGAGCGCCTCCTCTTGAGATGCGACGGGAACGCCGCGAATTCTTTCCCTACGAAACAGGGAAAGGATCCCTCATCTCGAGCTAGGAGGCGGAAACGGGGTCCCCTGGATGTGTGCGGGACCCTCGTGCTTCCTCTCGAGTGGAGACGGGTATGTGGGGGAACTTCTTGAGTTGCAGCAAGGGTGTGAAGGACCCTTTGGAAGTTCCAGTGGTTAGATGTGATTAGCCTCGAGAAGCCTCAGCGGAAATGGGCCTCATCTCGCCTGGAGTGCAAAACCTCCTGGATTTTCTCGAGTTGCGGCAGGTGCTCTCGACTTACGACGGGGACCTCAGGGAACCGCTCTGGTGGCCTCAGGAAAGGCCAGTCCCCATGCGAGTTCCTCGGGGTCCTCTCGGGATTCCTCTCCCGTCCATGCCGGGGCCTAAGACGTTGTGTGGAGTCGGGAACGGAACCTGAGGATTCCTCTCCAGTGCTGATATGGATCTTGGGGTACTTCTGGAGTCTCCCCAGGGGAGTCAGTCCTCGTCTCGAATGCGGGCATGCACTTGCGCTTTCCTCCAGAGCGGTAGCAGCAGTGTCACTCTGTCCGCCGCGTGGATCAAAGGATCTATGGTTTTCCCTCGAGTCTATCCCATGAGGCTTTCCCACGAGGCTTTCCCACAGGGCTGTCCCACAGGGCTGTCCCACGTGCCAGCGTGGTGGGAGTCGATCCTCGGCGTGGGAGTCGATCCTCGGCGTGAAAGCCGAGGTAGTGCAGGGCAAACAGGTTCCTCTGAATGGACTGAGACATCTGGGGGACTCTTGGAATGGTGGCATGATGCTGGAGTTCCTCTCGCCTTTCCTGTGGAGAGCGCCTCCTCTTGAGGTGAGAGGGAAACGTCGGGATTTCTTTCCGGACAAAGCAGCGAAATGTCCCTCATCTCGAGCTACGAGGCGGAAACGGGGCTCCTCTGGATGTGGATGGGATCCTCGTGCTTCTTCTAGAGTGGAGACGGGTATGTCAGGCAACTTCTTGAGTTGCAGCAAGGGTGTGAAGGACCTTTTGGAAGTTCCAGAGGCTAGACGTGGTTAGCCTGGAGAAGCCTCAGCGGAAATGGGCCTCATCTCGCCTGGAGGGAAAAACCTCCTGGATTTTCTCGAGTTGCGGCAGGTGCTCTCGACTTACGACGGTGACCTAAGGGACGCGCTCTGGTGGCCTCAGGACTGGCCAGTCCCCATTCCAGTGGCTCGGGAGCCTCTCGGGATTCCGCTCCCTTCGATGCCAGAGCCTAAGACCTTGTGTGGAGTCGTGTCTGGAACATGAGGTTTCCTCTCCAGTGCTGACATGGATCGTGGAGTACTTCTGGTGTTTCCCCAGGGGAGTAAGTCCCCGTCTCGAATGGGGGCATGCACGTGCGCTTTCCTCCAGAGCTGTAACAACACTGTCATGCCTCCCGGCGCGCCGATCATGGGATCTGTGGCTTTCCCACGAGGCTTTCCCACGAGGCTTTCCCACAGGACTGTCCCACGTGTCACCGTGGTGTGAGTCGATGCTCGGCGTGAAACTCGAGGCAGTGCAGGGAAAACAGGTCCCTCTGGAATGGACTGAGATATCTGGGGGACTCTGGGAACGGTGGCACGACCCTGGCGTTCCTCTCGCCTTTCCTGTGAGGAGCGCCTCCACTTGAGATGCAACGGGAACTCCCAGAATTATTTCCCGAAAAAGCTGTGAAAGGATCCCTCATCTTGAGCTACGAGGCGGACACGGGGCTCCCCTGGATGTGGGCGGGACCCTCGTGCTTCCTCTCGAGTGGAGACGGGTATGTTAGGGAACTTCTTGAGTTGCAGCAAGGGTGTGAAGGACCTTTTAGAAGTTCCAGAGGTTAGGTGTGATTAGCTTCCAGAAGCCTCAGCGGAAATGGGCCTCACTCAGCTGGAGTGCAAAACCTCCTTGATTTTCTCGAGTTGCGGCAGGTGCTCTTGACTTACGACGGGGACTTTAGGGACCCGCTCTGGTGGCCTCAATACTGGCCCGTCCCCATTCGAATTGCTCGGGGTCCTCTCGGGATTCATCTTCCGTCGATGCCGGGGCCTAAGTCCTTGTGTGGAGTCGGGGCCGGAACCTGAGGATTCCTCTCCAGTACTGACATGGATCTTGGAGTACTTTTGGAGTCTCCCCAGGGGAGTCAGTCTTCGTCTCGAATGGGGGCATGCACGTGCGCTTTCCTCCGAGCTGTAGCACCAGCGTCACGATTCCTGTCGCGTGGATCAAGGGATCTGTGGCTTTCCCTCGAGGCTTTCCCACGAGGCTTTCCCACAGGGCTGTCCCACGTGAGACCGTGGTGGGAGTCGATCCTCCTCGTTAAAGTCAAGGCAGTGCAGGGAAAACAGTATCCTCAGGAATGGACTGAGACATCTGGGGGACTCTTGGAATGGTGGCACGACGCTGGAGTTGCTCTCACCTTTCCTGTGGAGAGCCCCTACACTTGAGATGCGATGGGAACGCCAAAGAATCTCTCCTGAACAAGCAGCGAACGGATCCCTCATCTCGACCTACGAGGCGGAAACGGAGCTCTTCTGGATGTGGGTGGGACATGCGTGCTTCCTCTCGAGTGGAGAGGGGTATATAGGGGAACTTCTTGAGTTGCAGCAAGGGTGTCAAGGACCCTTTGGAAGTTCCAGAGCTTAGGTGTGATTAGCCTTGAGAAGCCTCAGCGGAAATGGTCCTCATCTCGCCTGGAGGGCAAATCCTAATGGATTTTCTCTAGTTGCGGCAGGTGCTCTCGACATACGACGGGGACCTCTGGGACCCGCTCTGGTTGCCTCAGGAAAGGCCAGTCCCCATGCGAGTTGCACGTGGGCCTCTCGGAATACCTCTCCCTTCGATGCCAGGGCCTAATACCTTGTGTGGAGGCGGGGCCGGAACCTGAGGATTCCTCTCCAGTGCTGACATAGATCTTGGGGTAATTCTGGAGTCTCCCCAGGGGAGTAAGTCCTCGTCTCAAATGGGGGCATGCACGTGCGCTTTCCTCCAGAGCAGTAGCAGCAGTGTCATGCTTTCCATCACCTGGAACAAGGGATCTGTGGCTTTCCCTCGAGGCTTTCCTACGAGGCTGTCCCACAGGGCTGTCACACGTGCCACTGTGGTGGGAGTCAATCATCGGTGTGAAAGTCGAGGCAGTGCAGGGAAAACAGGTTCCTCTGGAATGGACTGAGACTTCTGGGGGACTCTTGGAATGGTGGCACGACGCTGGAGTTCCTCTTGCCTTTCCTGTGGAGAGCACCTCCTCTTGAGGTGAGAGTGGAACGCCGGGAATTCTTTCCCCACAAAGCAGCCAAATGTCCCTCATCTCGAGCTGCGAGGCGGAAACGGGTCTCCTCTGGATGTGGCCGGGACCCTTGTGCTTCCTCTAGAGTGGAGACGGGTATGTCAGGCAACTTCTTGAGTTACAGCAAGGGTGTGAAGGAACTTTTGGAAGTTCCAGAAGTTAGGTTTGATTAGCTTCGAGAAGCCTCAGCGGAAATGGGCTCTTCTCGCCTGGAGGGCAAAACCTCCTGGATTTTTTCGAGTTGCGGCAGGTGCTCTCGATTTACGACGGGGACCTCAGGGACTCGCTCTGGTGGCCTCAGGCAATGCCAGTCCCCATGCGAGTTGCTCGGGTGCCTCTCGGGATTCCTCTCCCTTCGATGCCGGGGCCTGAGATCTTGTGTGAAGTCGGGGCGGAACATGAGGATTCCTCCCCAGTGCTGACATGGATCTTGGGGGAACTTCTGGAGTCTCTCCAGGGGAGTAAGTCCTCGTCTCGAGAGGGGGCATGCACGTGCGCTTTACTCCAGAGCGGTAGCAGCAGTGTCACGCAGTCCGCCGCCTGGATCAAAGGATCTATGTTTTTCCCTCGAGTCTTTCCCACGAGGCTTTCCCACGAGGCTTTCCCACAGGGCATCCCACGTGCACACTGGTGGGAGTCGATCCTCGGCTTGAACATCAAGGCAGTGCAGGGAAAACAGGTTCCTCTGGAATGGACTGACACATCTGGGCGACTCTTGGAATGGTGGCACGACCCTGGAGTTCCTCTCGCCTTTCCTGTGGAGAGCGCCTCCTCTTGAGATGCGACGGGAACGCCGGGAATTCTTTCCCTATGAAACAGGGAAAGGATCCCTCATCTCGAGCTAGGAGGCAGAATCGGGGCTCCCCTGGATGTGTGCGGGACTTTTGTGTTTCCTCTCGAGTGGAGACGGGTATGTCGGGGAACTTCTGGAGTTGCAGCAAGGGTGTGAAGGACCCTTTGGAAGTTCCAGTGGTTAGATGTGATTAGCCTCGAGAAGCCTCAGCGCAAATGGGCCTCATCTCGCCTGGAGGGCAAAACCTCCTGGATTTTCTCGAGTTGCGGCAGGTGCTCTCGACTTATGACGGGGACCTCAGGGACCCGCTCTGGTGGCCTCAGGAAAGGCCAGTCCCCATGCGAGTTCCTCGGGGGCCTCTCGGGATTGCTCTCCCTTCGATGCCGGGGCCTAAGACCTTGTGTGGAGTCCGGGCCGGAACCTGAGGATTCCTCTCCAGTGCTGACATGGAACTTGGGGTATTTCTGGAGTCTCCCCAGGGGAGTCAGTCCTCGTCTCGAATGCGGGCATGCACTTGCGCTTTCCTCCAGAGCGGTAGCAGCAGTGTCACGCAGTCCGCCGCGTGGATCAAAGGATCTATGGTTTTCCCTCGAGTCTTTCCCACGAGGCTTTCCCACGAGGCTTTCCCACAGGGCTGTCCCACGTGCACACGTGGTGGGAGTCGATCCTCGGCTTGAAGGTCAAGGCAGTGCAGGGAAAACAGGTTCCTCTGGAATGGACTGACACATCTGGGGCACTCTTGGAATGGTGGCACGACCCTGGAGTTCCTCTCGCCTTTCCTGTGGAGAGCGCCTCCTCTTGGGATGCGACGGGAACGCCGGGAATTCTTTCCCTACGAAACAGGGAAAGGATCCCTCATCTCGAGCTAGGAGGCGGAAACGGGGCTCCCCTGGATGTGTGCGGGACCCTCGTGCTTCCTCTCGAGTGGAGACGGGTATGTCTGGGAACTTCTTGAGTTGCAGCAAGGGTGTGAAGGACCCTTTGGAAGTTCCAGTGGTTAGACGTGATTAGCCTCGAGAAGCCTCAGCGGAAATGGGCCTCATCTCGCCTGGAGGGCAAAACCTCCTGGATTTTCTGGAGTTGCAGCAGGTACTCTCGACGTACGACGGGGACCTCAGGGACCCGCTCTGGTGGCCTCAGGAAAAGACAGTCCCCAAGCGAGTTCCTCGGGGCCTCTCGGGATTCCTCTCCCGTCGATGCCGGGGCCTAAGACCTTGTGTGGAGTCGGGGCCGGAACCTGAGGATTCCTCTCCAGTGCTGACATATAACTTTGCATACTTCTGGAGTCTCCTCAGGGGAGTCAGTCCTCGTCTTCAGAGGGGACATGCAAATGGGCTTTCCTCCCGCTCTGGAGCAGCTATGTCACGCCTCCCGTCGGGTCGATCATGGGATGTGTGGGTTTCCCTCGAGCCTTTCCCCCGAGGCTTTCCCGCGAGGATTTCCAACAGGGCTGTCCCACGTGAGACCGTGGTGGGAGTCGATCCTCCTCGTTAAAGTCAAGGCAGTGCAGGGAAAACAGTATCCTCAGGAATGGACTGAGACATCTGGGGGACTCTTGGAATGGTGGCACGACGCTGGAGTTGCTCTCACCTTTCCTGTGGAGAGCCCCTACACTTGAGATGCGATGGGAACGCCAAGGAATCTCTCCTGAACAAGCAGCGAACGGATCCCTCATCTCGACCTACGAGGCGGAAACGGAGCTCTTCTGGATGTGGGTGGGACATGCGTGCTTCCTCTCGAGTGGAGAGGGGTATATAGGGGAACTTCTTGAGTTGCAGCAAGGGTGTCAAGGACCCTTTGGAAGTTCCAGAGCTTAGGTGTGATTAGCCTTGAGAAGCCTCAGCGGAAATGGTCCTCATCTCGCCTGGAGGGCAAATCCTAATGGATTTTCTCGAGTTGCGGCAGGTGCTCTCGACATACGACGGGGACCTCTGGGACCCGCTCTGGTTGCCTCAGGAAAGGCCAGTCCACATGCGAATTGCTCGAGGGCCTCTCTGGATTCCTCTCCCTTCAATGCCGGGGCCAAAGACCTTGTGTGGATGCGGGACCGGAACCTGAGGATTCCTCTCCAGTGCTGACATGGTTCTTGGGCTACTTCTGGAGTCTCCCCAGCGGAGTAAGTCCTCCTCTCGAAGGGGGCATGCACGTGCACTTTCCTCCAGAGGGGTAGCAGCAGTGTCATGCTTCCAGTCGCGTGGATCAAGGGATCTGTGGATTTCCCTCGACGCTTTCCCACGAGGATTTCCCACAGGGCTGTCGAACATGACACCATGGTTGGAGGCGATCCTCCGCGTGAAAGTCGAGGCAGTGCAGGGAAAACAGGTTCCTCTGGAATGGACTGAGACTTCTGGGGGACCCTTGGAATGGTGGCACGATGCTGGAGTTTCTCTCGCCTTTCCTGTGGAGAGCTCCTCCCCTTGAGATGGGACGGGAATGCCCAGAATTCTTTCCCGACAAAGCAGCGAATGTTCCCTCATATCGAGCAACGAGTCGGAAACAGGGCTCCTCTGGATGTGGCAGGGACCCTCGTACTTCCTCTAGAATGGAGTCGGGTATGTCAGGAACCTGCTTGAATTGCAGCAAGGGTGTGAAGGACCTTTTGGAAGTTCCAGAGGTTAGGTGTGATTAGCTTCGAGAAGCCTCAGCGGAAATGGGCCTCATCTCGCCTGGAGGGCAAAACCTCCTGGATTTTCTCGAGTTGCGGCACGTGCTCTTGACTTATGACGGGGACCTCAGGGACCCGCTCTGGTGGGCTCAGGAAAGGCCAGTCCGCATGCGAGTTGCTCGGGGTCCTCTCGGGATTCCTCTCTCTTCGATGCCCGGCCTAAGACCTTGTGTGGAGTCGGGCCCAGAACCTGAGGATTCCTCTGCAGTGCTGACATGGACCTTGGGGTACGTCTGGAGTCTCCCCAGGGGTTAAGTCCTCGTGTCGAATGGGGGCATGCACGTGCACTTTCCTCAGGAGCTTTAGCAGCAGTGTCAGGCTTCCCATCGCCTGGATCAAGGGATCTGTGGCTCATCCTCGAGGCTTCCCACGAGGCTTTCCCACAGGGCTGTCCCACGTGCCACCATGGTGTGAGTTGATCCTCGACGTGAAAGTCGAGGCAGTGCAGGGAAAACAGGTTCCTCTGGAAAGGACTGAAACATCTGGGGGACTCCTGGAATGGTGGTACGACGCTGGAGTTCCTCTCGCCTTTCCTGTGGAGAGCGCCTCCTCTTGAAATGAGACGGGAACGCGGGAAATTCTTTCCCGACCAAGCAGGGAAAGGATCCCTCATCACGAGCTACGAGTTGGAAACGGGGCTCCTCTCGATGTGGGCGGGACCCTCGTGTTTCCTCTAGAGTGGAGACGGGGATGTTGGGGTACTTCTTCAGTTGCAGCAAGTGTGTGAAGGACCTTTTGGAAATTCCAGAGGTTAGGTGTGAATAGTCTCGAGACGCCTCAGTGGAAATGGGCCTGATCTCGCCTGGAGGGCAAAATCTCCTGGATTTTCTCGAGTTGCAGCAGGTGCTCTCAACTTACGACGGGGACCGCAGGGACCCGCTCTGGTGGCCTCAGGAAAAGACAGTCCACATGCGAATTACTCGCGGGCCTCTCTGGATTCCTCTCCCTTCAATGCCAGGACCAAAGACCTTGTGTGGATGCGGCACCGGAACCTGAGGATTCCTCTCCAGTGCTGACATGGATCTTGGGCTAATTCTGGAGTCTCCCCAGGGGAGTAAGTCCTCCTCTCGAAGGGGGCATGCACGTGCGCTTTCCTCCATAGCGGTAGCAGGAGTGTCACGCTTCCCGATGCGTGGATCAAGGGATCTGTGGCTTTCCCTCGAGGCTTTCCCACTGGGCTTTCCCACGTGCCACCGTTGTGGGAGTCGATCCTCGGGTGAAAGTCGAGGCAGTGCAGAG
Source organism: Ovis canadensis (assembly GCF_042477335.2). NCBI lineage: Eukaryota > Metazoa > Chordata > Mammalia > Artiodactyla > Bovidae > Ovis > Ovis canadensis. Next base: position 2,282,560 of record NC_091258.1, on the reverse strand, counting down.
AAAACATGTTCCTCTGGAATGGACTAAGGCATCTGGGGGACTCTTGGAATGGTGGCACGACGCTGGAGTTCCACTCGCCTTTCCTGTGGAGAGCGGCTCCTCTTGAGATGCGACGGGAATGCCCAGAACTCTTTCCCGACCAAGCAGCGAAAGGATCCCTTATCTCGAGTTACGAGGCGGAAACGGGGCTCCCATGGATGTGTGCGGGACCCTCGTGCTTCCTCTAGAGTGGAGACGGGTATGTGAGGGAACTTCTTGAGTTGCAGCAAGGGTGTGAAGAACCTTTTGGAAATTCCAGAGGTTAGGTGTGATTAGCCTCGAGAAGCCTCACTGGAAATGGGCCTGATCTCGCCTGGAGAGTAAAACCTCCTGGATTTTCTCGAGTTGCGGCAGGTGCACTCGACTTCCGACGGGGACCGCAGGGACCCACTCTGGTGGCCTCAGGAAAGGACAGTCCGCATGCGAGTTGCTCGGGGGCCTCTCGGGATTCCTTTCCCGTCGATGCCGGGGCCTAAGACCTTGTGTGGAGTCGGGCCCGGAACCTGAGGATTCCTCTCCAGTACTGCCATGGATCTTGGGGTACTTCTTGAGTCTCCCCAGGGGAGTAAGTCCTCGTCTGGAATGGGCGCATGCACGTGATCTTTCCTCAAGACTGTAGCAGCAGTGTCACGTTTCCCATCGCCTGGATCAAGGGATCTGTAGCTTTCCCTCGAGACTTTCCCACGAGGCTTTCCCACAGGGCTTTCCCACAGGGCTGTCCCACGTGCCACCTTGGTGTGAGTCGATCCTCTGCATGAAAGTCGAGGCAGTGCAGGGAAAACGGGTTCCGTTGGAACGAACTGAGACATCTAGGGGACTCTGGGAATGTTGGCACGACCCTGGAGTTCCTCTCCCATTTCCTGTGGAGAGCACCTCCACTTGAGATGCGACGGGAACGCCGGGAAATCTTTCCCGACCACGCAGGGAAAGGATCCCTCATCTCGAGCTGCGAGGCGGCAACGGGGCTCCTCTGGATGTTCGCGGGACCATCGTGCTTCCTCTCGAATGGAGACTGTATGTCGGGGAACTCTTGAGTGGCAGCAAGGGTGTGAAGGACTTTTTGGAGATTCCAGAGGTTAGGCGTGATTAGACTCGAGAAGCCTCAGCGGAAATGGGCCTCATCTGGCCTGGAGGGCAAATCCTCCGGAATTTCTCGTGTTGCGGTAGGTGCTCTAGACTTTGGTCGGGGACTTCAGGGACCCGCTCTGGTGGCCTCAGGAAAGGCCAGTCCCATTGCGAGTTGTTCGCGGGCCTCTCGGGATTCCTCTCCCTTCGATGCCAGAGCCTAAGACTTTGTGTGGAGTCGGGGCCCGAACCTGAGGATTCCTCTCCAGTGCTCTCATGGAACTTGCGGTACTTCGGGAGTCTCCCCAGGAGAGTAAGTTCTCGTTTCGAGAGGGTGCATGCACGTGTGCTTTCCTCCCGAGCTGTAGCACCAGTATCATGCTTTCCGTCGCGTCAGTCATGGGATCTGTGTCTTTTCCTCAAGGATTTTCCACGAAGCTTTCCCACGAGGCTTTCCCACAGGGCTGTCCCACGTGCCACTGTGGTGTGAGTTGATCCTCGGCGTGAAAGTAAAGGCAGTGCAGGGAAAACAGGTTCCTCTGGAATGGACTGAGACATCTGGGGGACTCTGGGAATGGTGGCACGACCTTGGAGTTCCTGTCGCCTTTCCTGTGGAGAGTGCCTCCTCTTGAGATACGCCGGGAAACCCAGGAATTATTTCCCGACCAAGCAGGGAAAGGATCCCCCATGTCCAGTTACAAGGCGGAAACTGGGCTCCTCTGGATGTGGGCGGGACCCTCTTGCTTCCTCTCGAGTGGAGACGGGTATGTCGGGGAACTTCTTGAGTTGCAGCAAGGGTGTGAAGGGCCTTTTGGAAGATCCAGAGGTTAGATGTGATTAGCCTCGAGAAGCCTCAGCGGAAATGGGACTCATCTCGCCTGCAGGGCAAAACCTCGTGGATTTTCTCGAGTTTTGGCAGGTGCTCTCGACTTACGACGGGGACCTCAGGGACCTGCTCTGGTGGCCTCACGAAATGCCAGTCCCCATGCAAGTGGCTCGCGGGCCTCTCGGGATTCCTCTCCCTTCGATGCCCGGGCCTAAGACCTTGTGTTGAGTCGGGGCCGGTACCTGAGGATTCCTCTCCAGTGCTGACATGGATCTTGGTGTACTTCTGGAGTCTCCCCTGGGGAGTAAGTCCTCGTCTCGAATAGGGGCATGCACGTGCGCTTTCCTCCAGAGCGGTAGCAGCAGTGTCACGCTTCCCATCACCTGGATTAAGGGATCTCTGGCTTTCCTTCGAGGCTTTCCCTCGAGGCTTTCCCACGAGGCTTTCTGACGAGGCTTTCACACAGGGATGTCCCACGTGCCACCGTGGTGGGAGTCGATCCTCGGCATGAAATTCGAGGCAGTGCAGGGAAAACAGGTTCCTCTGGAATGGACTGAGACATCCGGGGGACTCTTGGAATGGTGGCAGGACGCTGGAGTTCCTCTCGCCTTCCCTGTGGAGAACGCCTTCTCTTGAGAAGCGACGGGAACGCCGGGAATTCTTTCGCGACCAAGAAGGGAAAGGATCCCGCATCTCGAGCTGCGAGGTGGATACGGGGCTCCTCTGGATGTGAGTGGGACCCTCATGCTTCCACTAGAGTGGAGACCGGGATGTCCGGGAACTTCTTGAGTTGCAGCAAGGGTGTGAAGGACCTTTTGGAAGTTCCAGAGATTAGATGTGATTAGCCTTGAGAAGCCTCAGTGGAAATGGGCCTCATCTGACCTGGAGGGCAAAACCTCCTGGATTTTCTCGAGTTGCGGCAGGTGCTCTCGACTCACGACGGGGACCTCAGGGACCCGCTCTGGTGGCCTCAGGAAAGGCCAGTCCCCATGCGAGTTGCTCGGGGGCCTCTCGGGGTTCCTCTACCTTCGATGCCAGGGCCTAAGTCCTTGTGTGGAGTCAGGTCCGGGACCTGAGGGTTCCTCTCCAGTGCTCACATTGATCTTGGGGTACTTCTGGAGTCTCCCCAGGGGAGTAAGTCCTCGTTTCGAATGGGGGCATGCACGTGTGCTTTCCTCCAGATCGGCGGCAGCCGTGTCATGCTTCCCTTCGCCTTGATCAAGGGATCTGTGGCTTTCCCTCGAGACTTTCCCACGAGGCTTACCCACAGGGCTGTCCCACGTGCCACCATGGTGGGAGTCGATCCTCACCGTGAAAGTCGAGGCAGTGCAGGGAAAACAGGTTCCTCTGCAATGGACTGAGACTTCTGGGGGACTCTTGGAATGGTGGCACGACCCTGGAGTTCCTCTCGCCTTTCCTGTGGAGAGCGCCTCCTCTTGAGATGCGAGGGGAATGCCCAGAATTCTTTCCCGACCAAGCAGGGAATGAATCCCTCATCTCAAGCTACGAGGCGGAAACGGGGCTCCTCTCGATGTGGGCGGGACCCTCGTGCTTCCTCTATAGTGGAGACGGGTATGTCAGGGAACTTCTTGATTTGCAGCAAGGGTGTGATGGACCTTTTGGAATTCCAGAGCTTAGATGTGATTAGCATTGTGAAGCCTCTGCGAAAATGGGCCTCATCTCGCCTGGAGGGCAAAACCTCCTGGATCTTCTCGAGTTTTGGAAGGTGCTCTCGACTTACGACGGGGAACTCAGGGACACGCTCTGGTGGCCTCAGGCAAGGCCAGTTCCCATGTGAGTTCCTCCGGGCCTCTCGGGATTCCTCTTCCTTCGATGCCGGCGCCAAAGAACTTGAGTGGAGGCGGCGCCGGAAACTGAGGATTCCTCTCCAGTGCTGACATGGATCTTGGGGTACTTCTGGAGTATCCCCAGGGGAGTAAGTCCTCGTCTCGAATGGGGGCATGCACGTGCACTTTCCTCCCGATCTGTAGCAGCAGTGTCACACTTCCTGTCGCGAGGATCAAGGGATCTGTGGCTTTCCCTCGCTGCTTTCCCACGCGGCTTTCCCACAGGGCTGTCCCACGTGCCACCTTGATGGGAGTGGATCCTCGGCGCGAAAGTCGAGACAGTGCAGGGAAAACAGGTTCTTTTGGAATAGAGTGAGATATCTGGGGGACTCTTGGCATGGTGGCATGACGCCTGAGTTCCTCTCGACTTTCCTGTCGAGAGCGGCTTCTCTTGAGATGGGACGGGAATGCCCAGAATTCTTTCCCGACAAAGCAGCGAAAGGAATCCTCATCTTGAGCTACGAGGCGGAAACGGCGCTACTTTGGATGTGGGCGGGACCCTCGTGCTTCCTCTAAAGCGGAGACAGGGATGTCGGGGAACTTCTTGAGTTGCAGCAAGGGTGTGAAGGACCTTTTGGAAGTTCCAGATGTTAGGTGTGATTAGCCTCGAGAAGCCTCAGCGGAAATGGGCCTCATCCCGCCTGGAGGGCAAAACCTCGTGGATTATCTCGAGTTGTGGCAGGTGCTCTCGACTTATGACGGGGACCTCAGAGACCCGCTCTGGTGGTCTCAGGAAAGGCCAGTCCCCAGGCGAGTTGCTCGGGGGCCTCTTGGGATTCATCTCCCTTTGATGCCGGGGCCTAAGACCTTGTGTGCAGGCGGGACTGGAACCTGAGGATTCCTCTCCAGTGCTGACATGGACCTTGGGGATACTTCTGGAGTCTCCCCAGGGGAGTAAGTCCTCATCTCGAATGGGGGCATGCACGTGCGCTTTCCTCCAGAGTGGCAGCAGCAATGTCACGCTTCCCGTCGCGTGGATCAAGGGATCTGTGGCTTTGCCTCGAGGCTTTCCCACGAGGCTTTCCCACAGGTCTGTCCCACGTGCCACCGTGGTGGGAGTCGATCCTCGGCGTGAAAGTCGAGGCAGTGCAGGGAAAACAGGTTCCGCTGGAATGGACTGACACATCTGGGGGACTCCGGAATGGCGCAACGACCCTGGAGTTCCTCTCACCTTTCCTGTGGAGAGCGCCTCCTCTTGAGATGCACCAGGAACGCCCAGAAATCTTTCCCGGGCAAGCAGCGAAAGGATCCCTCATCTCGAGCTACGAGGCGGAAACGGGGCTCCTCTGGATGTGTGCGGGACCCTCGTGCTTCCTCTAGAGTGGAGACGGGTATGTGAGGGAACTTCTTGAGTTGCAGCAAGGGTGTGAAGAACCTTTTGGAAATTCCAGAGGTTAGGTGTGATTAGCCTCGAGAAGCCTCACTGGAAATGGGCCTGATCTCGCCTGGAGAGTAAAACCTCCTGGATTTTCTCGAGTTGCGGCAGGTGCACTCGACTTCCGACGGGGACCGCAGGGACCCACTCTGGTGGCCTCAGGAAAGGACAGTCCGCATGCGAGTTGCTCGGGGGCCTCTCGGGATTCCTTTCCCGTCGATGCCGGGGCCTAAGACCTTGTGTGGAGTCGGGCCCGGAACCTGAGGATTCCTCTCCAGTACTGCCATGGATCTTGGGGTACTTCTTGAGTCTCCCCAGGGGAGTAAGTCCTCGTCTGGAATGGGCGCATGCACGTGATCTTTCCTCAAGACTGTAGCAGCAGTGTCACGTTTCCCATCGCCTGGATCAAGGGATCTGTAGCTTTCCCTCGAGACTTTCCCACGAGGCTTTCCCACAGGGCTTTCCCACAGGGCTGTCCCACGTGCCACCGTGGTGGGAGTCGATCCTCGGCGTGAAAGTCGAGGCAGTGCAGGGAAAACAGGTTCCGCTGGAATGGACTGACACATCTGGGGGACTCCGGAATGGCGCAACGACCCTGGAGTTCCTCTCACCTTTCCTGTGGAGAGCGCCTCCTCTTGAGATGCGCCAGGAACGCCCAGAAATCTTTCCCGGGCAAGCAGCGAAAGGATCCCTCATCTCGAGCTAGGAGGCGGAAACGGGGCTCCTCTGGATGTGTGCAGGACCCGCGTGCTTCCTCTCGAGTGGACACGGGTATGTCGGGGAGCTTCTTGAGTTGCAGCAAGGGTGTGAAGGACCTTTTGGAAGTTCCAGAGGTTAGGTGTGAGTAGCCTTCAAAAGGAACAGCGGAAATGGGCCTCATCTTGCCTGGAGGGCAAAACCTCCTGGATTTTCTCGAGTTGTGGCAGGTGCTCTGTACTTATGATAGGGACCTCAGGGACCCGCTCTGGTGGCCTCAGGAAAGGCCTGTCCCCATGTGAGTTGGTCGCGGGCCTCTCGGGATTCCTCTCCCTTGGATGCTGGAGCCTAAGACCTTGTGTGGAGTCGGGCCCGGAACCTGAGGATTCCTCTCCAGTGCTGACATGGATCTTGGGGTACGTCTGGAGTCTCCCCAGGGAAGTAAGTCCTCGTTTCGAATGGGGGCATGCACGTGCCCTTTCCTCCAGAGCTGTAGCAGCAGTGTCACGCTTCCTATCAACTGCATCATGGTATCTGTGGCTTTCCCTCGAGGTTTTCCCACAAGGCTTTCCCATGAGGCTTTCCCACAGGGCTGTCCCATGTGCCACCGTGGTGTGAGTCGATCTGCGGCGTGAAAGTCGAGGCAGTGGAGGGAAAACACCTTCCTCTGGAATGGACTGGGACATCTGGGGGACTCTGAGAATGGTGGCACGACCCTGGAGTTCCTCTCGCCTTTCCTGTGGAGAGCGCCTCCTCTTGAGATGCGACAGGAACGCCCAGAATTCTTTCCCGACCAAGCAGGGAAAGGATCCCTCATCTGGAACTACAATGCGGAAACGGGGCTCCTCTTGATGTGGGCGGGACCATTGTGCTTCCTCTAGAGTGGACAGGGGTAGTCGGGGAACTTCTTGAGTTGCAGCAAGGGTGTGAAGGACCTTTTGGAAGTTCCAGAGGTTAGTTGTGATTAGTGTCGAGAAGCATCGGCGGAAATGGGCCTCATTTCGCCTGGAGGGGAGTACCTCCTGGATTTTCTCGAGTTGCGGCAGGTGCTCTCGTCTTACGACGGTGACTTAAGGCACCCGCTCTGGTGGCCTCAGGACTGGCCAGTCCCCATTCGAGTTGCTCGGGGGCCGCTCGGGATTCCTCTCCCTTCGATGCCGGGGCCTAAGACCTTGTGTGGAGTCGGAGGCGGAACCTGAGCATTCCTCTCCAGTGCTGACATGGATCTTGCGGTACTTCTGGAGTCTGCCCAGGAGAGTCAGTCCTCGTCTCGAGAGGGGGCATGCACGTGCGCTTTCCTCCCGAGCTGTAGTAGCAGTGTCACGCTTCCCGTCGTGTCGATCATGGGATCTGTGGCTTTCCCTCGAGGCTTTCCCATGAGGCTTTCCCACGAGGCTTTCCCACAGGGCTGTCTCACGTGCCACCCTGGTGTGATTCGATCCTCGGCGTGAAAGTCGAGGCAGTGCAGGGAAAGGAGGTTCCTCAGGAATGGACTGGGACATCTGGGGGACTCTGGGAATGGTGGCACGACCCTGGAGTTCCTCTCGCCTTTCCTTTGGAGAGTGCCTGCTCTTGAGATGCGACGGGAACGCCGGGAATTCTTTCCCGACCAAGCAGGGAAAGGATCCCTCATCTCGAGCTACGAGGTGGAAACGGGGCTCCTCTGGATGTGGGCCGAACGCCGTGCTTTCTTTCGACTGGAGACGGGTATGTCGGGGAACTTCTTGAGTTGCAGTAAGGGTGTCAAGGACCCTTTGGAAGTTCCAGAGGTTAGATGTGATTAGCCTCGAGACGCCTCAGCCAAAATGGGCCACATCTCGCCCGGAGGGGGGAACCTCCTGGTTTTCTCGAGTTGCGGCTTGTGCTCTCGACTTACGACGGGGACCTCATGGACCCGCTCTGTTGGCCTCAGGAAAGGTCATTCCCCATGCGAGTTGCTCGGTGGCCTCTCAGGATTCCTCGCCCGTCGATGCCGGCGCCTAAGACCTTGTGTGGAGTCGGACCAGAACCTGAGGATTCCTCTCCCGTGCTCACATGGATCTTGGCGTACTTCTGGAGTCTCCCAAGGGGCGTCAGTCCTCGTCTCGAGTGGGGTCATGCAGGTGTGCTTTCCTCCTGAGCAGTAGCAGCAGTGTCTCGCTTCCCGTCTTGTGGATCAAGGGATCTGTGTCTTTCCCTCGAGGCTTTTCCATGGGCTTTCCCACAGGGCTATTCCACGTGCCACCATGCAGTGCTGGGAAAACAGGAACCTCCTTCCCCACATAGGGGGTACACTGTCCCCTTGGGCGTGTATCTCCGGGGCATTCGCGCTTGGGGGTTGCCACGGATGTTGGCCTCAGGCTCCACATGAGAAAAGCCCCTAATGGCATTAGCTGCCGGTCCAGACGCTGGCCCCTCAGGTCTCTGGCCGGAGCCTTGGGCTCCAGGCAACTCAAAGCCCTCGGGGCTGGTGCTCTGGGACTGCTGTAGGGAAAGGACGCCAGGAGCCCACGGAGGAGTTGGGGAGGCGCAGGTGGCATATGGAGGCGAGGACAGCGTGGGATCTAGGTGGAGGCGCTGGAGAGAGCGTCCGTTGTCCCGGAATGCCTCGGAGGAGCCAGCGGGGGACAGTCCAGGCCCAGGGACCTGTGGTATGTGAAAAGGTGGGAAACCCCAGAACAAGGCAGGCTGGGAAAGGGGGCGTGGGCGGCCAATTCAAAGGGACCTAGGGGGCGTTTCCTGGGCGGTGAGCTCCCTTGGCACTGCTGAGGGCCCCTGATTGATCCACCCGGGGTTGATCCCACCATCCGCTGCGAGGGAGGGCCACAAACCAAAGCCCCCGAACTGCCCACCCACCCCAACGGGGATCTTGGCGGTCCGGGGCACAGCTGTGCCCGGGAAAAGCCCACTCACTCCACGGGACTCCGTCCAGGGTCTCTGCTTGGAAAGAGGCCAGGGGCGGCCCCCTCCATCTACGCACCCAAACCCTATTGACGTCAATGGGGGTGGAGACGCCTCCCGCTCTCCAGAGTCCTGGGCTGCTGGGTCCCCGCCCACTCGGCCAGCAGTCTGCAGCGCTCCTGTGTGCCTCTCCCACCATGGCTTCGTCCAGCTCCTCCAGCACCTCAAGCGGTACGTTTGCCCTCGGTCCCTGGGGTCGGATCACGTCTCAGGGGATTTGCGGGTGGCCCGGGCAAGGGCTCTCGGCCCACGTGTCGACCCCCGCTCCCGCCCGAGAACGGCGGGGACCCATCGGCCGGGCCCGGGGTTCCCAGGCGTCAGGTGTGCCCAAAGTTGGAGGGCGTTGCATCGTTCGTTCATCTTGCTCCTTTGGCACACACATGGCTTCTCCGTTCTCTTTTCTGGGAAGACAGTGTTGTTTTAGGGGGCGTGCTGCGGGAGTCAGGGGCCGGTGGGAGCGGGTGCTGTGCTGGGATGAGGCCCTTTATCCTCACATCTTCCTGTGGGCATTGACTTTGACCTTGAACTTGAACTTGAACTTGAACTTGAACTTGACCTTGACCTTGACTTTGACCTTGACCTTGAACTTGAACTTGAACTTGACCTTGACTTTGACCTTGAACTTGAACTTGAACTTGAACTTGACCTTGAACTTGAACTTGAACTTGACCTTGACTTTGACCTTGAACTTGAACTTGAACTTGACCTTGACCTTGACTTTGACCTTGAACTTGAACTTGAACTTGAACTTGACCTTGACCTTGAACTTGAACTTGAACTTGACCTTGACTTTGACCTTGAACTTGAACTTGAACTTGAACTTGAACTTGACCTTGACTTTGACCTTGAACTTGAACTTGAACTTGAACTTGAACTTGAACTTGACCTTGACTTTGACCTTGAACTTGAACTTGAACTTGACCTTGACTTTGACCTTGAACTTGAACTTGAACTTGACCTTGACCTTGAACTTGAACTTGAACTTGAACTTGAACTTGACCTTGACCTTGACCTTGACCTTGAACTTGAACTTGAACTTGAACTTGAACTTGACTTTGACCTTGACTTTGACCTTGAACTTGAACTTGAACTTGAACTTGAACTTGACTTTGACCTTGAACTTGAACTTGAACTTGAACTTGAACTTGAACTTGAAATTGACCTTGACTTTGACCTTGAACTTGAACTTGAACTTGAACTTGAACTTGACCTTGACCTTGACCTTGAACTTGAACTTGACCTTGAACTTGAACTTGAACTTGACCTTGACCTTGACTTTGACCTTGAACTTGAACTTGAACTTGACCTTGACTTTGACCTTGAACTTGACCTTGAACTTGAACTTGAACTTGAACTTGAACTTGACCTTGACCTTGACCTTGAACTTGAACTTGACCTTGACTTTGACCTTGAACTTGAACTTGAACTTGAACTTGAACTTGACCTTGACTTTGACCTTGACCTTGAACTTGACCTTGACCTTGAACTTGAACTTGACCAACAACGGGAGACCAGATTTGCTCAGAGCACCGGAGGTCCAGAGGCAGGGCCGTGTATCTCCCCTTCCCTTTGTGATCATTGCAAAGACATTCCTAGCTGATAGCGGGAGTGCCCATGAAGAAGCAAGCAGTGGGAGTGTGTTTGACACGACTGTGTGCCTCAACTCCACAAGGGGCCTTTCCTCTCGAAGTAGGCCCCATGTCCCCTTGGGGAGGGTGTCATGCCTCTTTTCTCCACACTGCCAAAGGGTGGAGCAAAGCTCGCTCTGTCAGAGGTACAAAAACAGCAATTGAATGGATTTTCAAGCTCTTGCTAGGCTGCACCCTTTCAGGGCCCACTTTACTGAAACAGGTGCTCTGTGGCCCCCGGTTGGGTATGCAGGTTCACAAACAGGGTGAGATCCTGTCCAAGCCAACAATTTTCCTGAAAGACCTAGGCTCACTAAAGCTCTCCTCCAGAGCAAAGGGGATAGAGGAGATGTATGGAGGAGTCTTTGCCTTTCCCTGTGAGTGTGGGGCTACTCCCTACGGCCCCAAGCTCAGGGATAACTGCCTCTAAGAAAGGAATGGCAAGAAGCGCTAATCTTGGAGGTTGGGACAGGGAGTTCGCAGCATGTGGGGAAAGAAAGACTTCTTCGGGGAAGAAGAGGCAACCACCGGGGGTGTGTTCGCAAGCCTCTATTTGGAAGGAACACGTTTGCTTATACAACTCAAGACCTCCAGATCTGCTCAGAGGACTGAAGTTCCAGAGACAGGGCCATGTATCTCCCCTTCCCTTTGAGATCCTTGCCAAGACATTCCTAGCAGATTGTCGGAGTGCCCATGAAGAAGCAAGCAGCGGGAGTGTGCTTGACATCACTGGCTGCCTACCTGGGCTCAGCTCCTCAAGGGGCCTTTCTCTCCTGGTAGGCCCTATGTCCCCTTTGGGAGAGGGTTGTGCCCTCTTCCCTCCACACTGCCAAAGGGTGGAGGTGGAGCAAACTCGTTCTCTCCGAGGTAAAAGAAAGACAAATTGGATGGATCTTTAAGCTCTTGCTATGCTGCACCCCTCCAGGACCCACTCGAGCAAAACAGGTGCCCTGTGGCCCCTAGGTCGGGTATGCAGGTTCACACACCGGGTGTGATCCCGTCAAAGCCAAGAATTTTCCTGACAGACCTAGGCTCACTAGAGCTCTCCTCCAGAGGAAAGGGGACAGAAAAGATGTGTGTGTGGAGGTGGCTCTGCCTTTCCAGGTCCCAATCTCAGGGATAACTGCCCCTAAGAAAGGAACTGCTGCTGCTGCTGCTGCTGCTGCTGCTGCTGCTGCTGCTGCTGCTGCTGCTGCTAAGTTGGTTCAGTCGTGTTCGACTCTGTGCGACGCCATAGACGGTAGCCCACTAGGCTCCCCCGTCCCTGGGATTCTCCAGGCAAGAACAGTAAGTGGGTTGCCATTGCCTTCTCCAATGCATGAAAGTGAAAATGAAAGTGCAGTCGCTCAGTCGTGTCCGACCCTCAGCGACCCCATGGACTGCAGCCTACCAGGCTTCTCTGTCCATAGGATTTTCTGAAAGGAACTGCAAGAAGCACTTTTCCAGGAGGCTGGGAAAGGGAGTTTGCAGGATGTGGGGAAAGAGAGCCTCCTTCGGGGAAGAATAGGCGGCCACTTGTTTTGTGTTGCAAACCTCTATTTGGAAGGAACAGGTTAGCTTATACAAAGGGAGACCTCCAGATCTGCTCAGAGGACCGAAGTTGCAGAGGCAGGTCGGTGTATCTTCCCTTCACTTTGCGATCCTTGCAAAGACATTCCTTGCTGCTAGATGACTCAGCAAGGGCCTTTGAGACTGTTGTTTTCTTTCCTAGGTTCAAAGATTCCTTCAGTTCCTAATATAGATATCCTAGAAATGATATGACATCCGTGAAAATCTGATATGTCCTGGTCAAATGCTGTCAGTTATCATTCTAGTTATCATATTAAAGCATTTCAAGTCGCAGCAGTGACCAGATGACATTGTCAATTTCTATTTCGTCAGGTTTTAACCATGTCCTCTGTGGTTTCACACTGATGCCTTTGCAGAAATACTGCTACTTCAAGATACATGGAAAATACTTTTTTTAAGCTTACTGATAATTTGTTTGTTTGTTTGCTTGTCTTCTGGTAAGCTGCTACCAGATGGAATTTAGTCTCCTCTCTAGGTTAAGAGAACTAAGTTTTCTTAGAATGCAATTTTTGATCACAGACTATGAGTTTCTCTACCTTTCATTGATTTATAATTGTTTTCATCATCTGTTTTTTTACTTCGGTAAAGTAAATAAGCCTTATTTAAGATTTTGGTACATGTAGGATGGACTAAGCTTTCCCCACTCTTGCAAGTTCCCTTAACCCTTCAGATTCTTCTCGTGGGACCAAGATCTCACTTTCCTCCAGAGGGACAATCCAAGATTTTTATCAGTTGATCTGCCCCTGACATCAGAGTCAAGTTGAGCACGAGTTGGCCTATAATTTAGGCATGAAACTATGACTACATAAAGAAAAGGTGACTTTATGATTCAGGGATGGCCATGATATGCCTTGCACTTCAGAGAAAATGGGTTAAAATGATTTTTTTTTTTCCTTCAAAACTGCACACCCAGTTCTTTCAGCATATGCAATTGAAAACATCTAGTCATTAGGTCAGTTTTCATTCCAATCCCAAAGAAAGGCAATGACAAACACTATTCAAGCTGCTGCACAATTGCACTCATCTCACACACTAGTAAAGTAATGCTCAAAATTCTCCAAGTTCACATGAACTGTGAACTTCCAGATGTTCAAGAGGGATTTAAAAAATGCAGAGAAACCAGAGATCAAATTGCCAACATCCACTGGATCATTGAAAAAGCAAGAGAGTTCCGGAAAAAAAAAAACCATCTATTTCTGCTTTATTGACAATGCCAAAGCCTTTGACTGTGTGGATCACAAGAAACTGGGAAAAATTCTGAAAGAGATGGGAATACCAGACCACCTGACCTGTCTCTTGAGAAACCTGTATGCAGGTCAGGAAGAAACAGTTCGAACTGGACATGGAACAACAGACTGGTTCTACATAGGAAAAGGAACATGTCAAGGCTGTATATTGTCACCCTGCTTATTTAACTTATATGCAGAGTACAGCATGAGAAACACTGGGCTGGAGGAAGCACACGCTGGAATCAAGGTTGCTGGGAGAAATATCAATAATCTCAGATATTCAGATGACACCACCCTTATGGCAGAAAGTGAAGAAGAGCTAAAGAGTCTCCTGATGAAAGTGAAAGAGGAGAGTGAAAAAGTTAGCTTAAAGCTCAGCATTCAGAAAACTACAATCATTGCATCCAGTCTCATCACTTCATGGCAAATAGATGGGAAAACATTGGAAACAGCAGCAGACTATTTTGGGGGGCTTGGAAATCACTGCAGGTGATGGCTGCCTCCATGAACTTAAAACATATTTATGACTTGGAAGAAAAGTGATGACCAAACTAGACAGCATATTAAAAAGCCGAGACGTTGCTTTGCCAACAAAGACCCATCCGGTCAAGGCTATGGTTTTTCCATATGTCATGGATGGATATGAAAGATGTACTATAAAGAAAGTGACAGCTGAAAATTTGATGCTTTTGAACAGTGGTGTTGGAGAAGATGCTTGTAGGTCGCTTAGACTACAAGGAGACGCAACCACTCCATCCTAAAGGAAATCAGGTCTGAATATCCATTGGAAGGACTAATACTGAACCTGAAACTCCAATACTTTGGCCACTTGATGTGAAGAGCTGACTCACTTGGAAGTTGCTTTGATTTGCCTATGAGTGTGGGAGCCCTCCCTGGGCAAAGGGCCTCAGGGGTCATTGCCACTGAATCATGACATCCAAGCAAGCGCATTCCAGCTGTGTGACATGCAGGAAGCAGGAGACTGGGACATCTGTCTTCCTTAGAGGAAGGAAAGTCATCCACAGAGAGTGTGTTTTCAGGCCTCTCTTTGCAGCAAGTGTTTTGCTTCTCAGACATCAGAGCTGCAGGCTTGCTCTGAGGGCCTCAATTCCAGAGTCAGGGCTGTGTGTCTCACTGCACTTTCCAAGCATTGCAGACACATTCCTAGGTTGGAGCAGTGCTTCCCATGAGAAAGAAGCCTCGGGAGTGTGTCTGAGCGGGCTGAGTGCCATGCTAGGGTCACCTAGTCGAGGGCACCTTGCACATCCAATGGGCCCCAGGCGAGTAGCTATGGACCGGCCCCTCGGTTGAGATATCCCAAAGCAGGGAACAAAGCTAGCTCTGTCTGTCAGAAGGAGGAAAACAGCAATGGGATGGATTTTCAAGCAGTTGCTCAGTCACACCACGTGAGGGCTCCGCGGGAAAGAAATGCGAATTTTGGCCTCTAGGCCCAGTATCCAGATGTGTGCACAGGATATTTTCCCCACAGGATCCAAGAATGTTCCAGACAGACCTAAGCTCACTAGCTCTCTCCTGCAGAGGAAATGAAATATTGTTGCTGAACCACGAAAAGATGCTGGGATTCTTGGCTTATGGAGGAGAAGAATTCAATCCAGGGCCCAAGACGAGGCTTGATTGCTCAGAGCTTTTGTGCAATCGAGTCTTATTCAAGTAGAAAGGAGATAGAGAAAGCTTCTGACAGAGACATCACAAGGGGCAGAAAGTGTACCCCCTTGCTAGTGTTAGTAATGGAGTTATATACTCTCCAATAAGTTATTACAACGAACAAAAGAATGTCTGGAGGTTGTAAAGACTCACTAGACCTACTCCCATCATTTACATTTTAAGATAACAGGATTAGCCAGAAGGTTTTTCCAGAGACCGTCCTCAAGAAGGATGCATGATTGTTATGTAATCCGAAGGAATGTAGAGGGAAAAAAGTGTGCCCTTTCTTCCTCCTTGAGAATTCTAGACCCCTCTCTCCTTGGGGACCCTGGAACTTCTTATAAACCTGCCTTGGCAATGACTCTCTCCGAAACATGATTGAACAGCCGTTTGGAGCTTCCTTTGACTTTCCCTGGGAGGGAGGGAGCCCTCCCTGAGCACAGGGCCTCAGGGGCCATGGCCAATGAAAACTAATCTCCCAGTAAGTGCTTTTCAGCCCTGTGTGACTCTCAGCCCACAGGAGGCTGAGAAAACTCTCTTCCTTGGAGGAAGGAAAGGCAGCCCAAGAGTGTGTTTTCAGGCCTGTATCTTGCAGCAAGTGTTTGGCTTGTTAGACATAAGACCTGCAGGCCTGCTCCAACAGACTCCATTCCAGAATCAGGGCCTTGTGTCTCCCTGCAGTTTCCTGGCCTCGCAAACACATTCCTAGGGGAGAGCAGTCCTGCCCATGGGGAAGCAGGCTGCGGGAGTGTGTCTGAGGGGGCCAGGTGCCATGCTGGGGTCACCTGGTCGAGGGCACCTTGCACCTCCAATGGACCCCAGGCAAGGAGTTGCAGGCCACCACCTTGCTTCTGAAATCCCAAAGTGGGGAGCAAAGCTCGCTCTGTCAGAGGGAAGAAAACAGCAACAGGATGGATTTTCAAGCAGTTGCTAGGCTGTACTGCGTTAGGGCTCCAAGGAAGAAAAATGCAGATGTTAGCCCCTACGACTGGTATCCAGGTGGGCTCCCAGGATGATTTCCCCGCAGGATCCAAGAACGTTCCAGACAGACCTGGGCTCACTAGCTCCCTCCTGCAGAGGAAACATGATAGAACAGCTGTTTGGAGGTTGCTTTGACTTCCCCTGGGAGGGTAGGATCCCTCCCTGGGTGCAGGGCCTCAGGGGCCATTGCCGCTGAGAAATGCCCTCTAAGCCAGACCTTTCCAGCCTTGTATGACTCAGCACGGAGGAGACTGGAAAAGCTATCTTCCTTGGAGGAAGGAAAGGCAGCCCCAGAGAGTGTGTTTTCACACCTGTATCTCGCAGCAAGCGTTTGCCGTCTCAGACGTCAGACCTCCAGGCCTGCTCCAACGGCCTCAGTTCCAGAGTCAGGGCCGTGTGTCTCCCTGCATTTTCTGAGCCTTGGGAACACATTCCTAGGTCAGAACAGTCCTGCCCATGGGGAAGGAGGCTGCGGGAGTGTGTCTGAGGGGGTCGGGTGCCATGCTGGGGTCCAGTAGACCTGGTACCTCCAATAGACCCCAGGACAACAGCGGTGGGGCTCCCCCTGGCTTCCGAAATGCCAAAGCGAGAAGCAAAGCTAGCTCTATCAGAAGGAAGAAAAGAGCAATTAGATGGATGTTCAGGCTGTTGCTGGGCCGCACCACTTCAGGTTACCCCCCGAGAGGAGCAGGCGCCCTGTGGCCCCTCGGTCCCATATGCAGGTTAACACACAGGATGTGTCCCCATAGGAGCCAAGAATTTTCCTGACAGACCTAGGCTCACTAGAGCTCTCCTACAGGGCAAAAGGGATAGAACAGACTGTGGATGTGACTCTGCCTTTCCCAGCGAGCATGGGGCCCTCCCTACGGCCCCGGGCTCCAGGGAAAATTGTCCCTGAAAAATGACCTCCAAGAAGCGCTTTTCCAGCAGGCTGGGATGCAGAGTTCACAGGATGTGGGGAAAGTGATCGTCCTTCAGGGAAGAAGAGGCAGCCACCCAGTGTGTGTTTGCAAGCCTGTATTTGGAAGAAACTGGTTTGCTTCTTCAAGGGGAGACCTCCAGGTCTGCTCAGAGGACCGAAATTCCAGAGGCAGCACCATGCATCTCCCCTGTCCTTTCTGAGCCTTGGAAAGACATTCCTAGCTTATAGCGGTATTGCTCATGAAGAAGCAGGATGCAGGAATGTGTCAGACATGACTGGGTGCCTTCCTGGGTTCAGCTCCGTGAGGGGCCTTTCCACTCAAAGTAGGTCCCATGCCTCCTTGGGGAGGAAGTGGGGCCCGCTTGCCTCCAAATTGCCAAAGGCTGGAACAAAGCTAGTTCTATCAGAGGTAAGAAAAGAGCAATTGGATGGATGTGGAAGCTGTTGCTGGGCCGCACTGCTTCAGGCCCCCCACCCCTCCGGCCCCGAGAGAAACAGGCGCCCTGTGGCCCCTCGGTCCTGTATGCAGTTTCACACATAGAATGTGTCCCCATAGGAGCCAAGAATTTTCCTGACAGACCTAGGCTCACTAGAGCTCTCCTACAGAGCAAAGGGGATGGGACAGATGTGTGGCTGTGGCTCTGCCTTTCCCTGGGAGTGTGGAGCCACTCCCTATGGCCCCGGGCTCCAGGGGAAATTGCCCCTGAATAATGACCTCCAAGAAGCGCTTTTCCAACTGGCTGAGACGTGGAGTTCTCAGGATGCAGGGAAAGCGAGTGTCCCTTCGGGGAAGCAAAGGCAGTCACCTGTTATCATTACTTACTAGAATAGTAGGTACCTTCTCTGGTTGGGCAGAGGCCTTCCCTACCTGATCTGAAAAAGAAAATGAAGTAGCTCGCTGATTTGAGAAATAATTCCCAGACTTGGGTTTCCAACCAGTATAGAATCCGACAATGGCCCTGTCTTTGTAGCCGCGTTAATTAACAGGTATGTGAAGCTCTAAATATCAGTGGAAATTACATACAGCATATAGGCCCCAGTGTTCTGGAATGGTGGAAAGAAACAACCAAACTCTTGAAGAGACTCTTTCAAAATGGATCATAGAGACTGACTGTACATGGATGGGCTTACTTCTGGCAGACTTACTCATATTACGGGTAACTGCACGTTCCCATTGTTGTTGTCCTTATGAAATTTTCTATGGGAGAACCCCCCACCCCAAATGAGGCAGGTGTTAGCAGATTTGCCACAAGTAAGGAGGTGGGATTTCACAGCAGCTGGAACAATTAGGTAAGGTAATAAATCAGGTAACTAAGTTTGTGTAAAAAAAAATATCATTCCCCCTTGAGGAACAGATTCATGAATTTGTGCTCAGTGATCAGGTGTGGCTCAATGACTGGAAACACAATTCCTTGGCCTGACATCGGAAAGGTCCTTATACTGTTGTTTTAGCCACAATTCTGAAAGAGAAGGGAATACTAGACCACCTAACCTGCCTCTTGAGAAATCTGTATGACGGTCAGGAAGCAACAGTTAGAGCAGGACATGGAACAACATACTGGTTCCAAAAAGGAAAAGGAGTATGTCAAGGCTGTATATTGTCACCCTGTTTATTTAGCTTATATGCAGACTACATCATGAAAAATGCTGGGATGGAAGATACCTGAGCTGGAATCAAGATTGCCGGAAGAAATAGCAATAAACTTAGATATGCAGATGTCACCACCATTATGGCAGAATGGGAAGAGGAACGCGTATGTCGGGGAACTTCTTGAGTTGCAGCAAAGGTGTGAAGGACCCTTTCGAAGTTCCAGAGGTTAGGTGTGGTTAGTCTCGAGATGCCTCAGCAGAAATGGGCCTCATGGCGCCTGGAATGGAGAGGCTTCTAGATATTCCCCAGTTTCAGCAGGTGCTCTCAAGTTACCACGGGGACTTCAGGGACCCGCTCTGGCGGCCTCAGGAAAGGCCAGTCATCATGCGTGTTGCTAGGGGGCCTCTCGTGATTCCTCTCCCGTCGGTGCCGGGGCCTAAGACGTTGTGTGGAGTCGGGGCCAGAACCTGAGGATTCCTCACCAATGCCGACATGGATCTTGGGGTAATTATGGAGTCTCCCCAGGGGAGTCAGTCCTCGTCTCGAGAGGGGGCATGCAGGTGCGCTTTCCTCCTGATCTGTAGCAGCAGTGTCACGCTTCCCATCTCGTGAGTCATGGGATCTGTGGCATTTCCCTCCAGGATTTTCCACGAGTCTTTCCCACGAGGCTTTCCCACAGGGCTGTCCCACGAGGCTTTCGCACAGGGCTGTCTCACGTGCCACCTTGGTGGCAGTCGATCCTTGGCGTGAAAGTCGAGGCAGTGCAGGGAAAACAGGTTCCTCTGGAATGGACTGAGACATCTGGGGGACTCTTGGAATGGTGGAACGACGCTGGCGTACCTCTCGCCTTTCCTGTGGAGAGCGCCTCCTCTTGAGATGCGACGGGAACGCCCAGAATTCTTTCCCGGCCACCAGCGAAAGGATCCCTCATCACGAGCTACGAGCGGAAATGGGGCTCTTCTGGATGTGGGCCGGACCCTCGTGCTTCCTCTCGAGTGGAGACGGGTATGTCAGGCAACTTCTTGAGTTGCAGCAAGGGTGTGAAGGGCCTTTTGGAAGTTACAGACTGTAGGTTTGATTAGCTTCGAGAAGCCTCAACGGAAATGGGCCTCATCTCGCCTGGAGGGCAAAACCTCCTGGATTTTCTCGAGTTGCGGCAGGTGCTCTCGACTTACGACGGGGACCTCAGGGACCCTCTCTGGTGGCCTCAGGAAAGGCCAATCCCCATGCGAGTTGCTCGGGGGCCTCTAGGCATTCCTCTCCTTTCGATGCCGGGGCCTAAGACCTTGTGTGGAGTCGGGGCCAGAACCTGAGGATTCCTCTCCAGGGCTGACATGGATCTTGGGGTACTTCTGGAGTCTCCCCAGGGGAGTAAGTCCTCGTCTCGAATGGGGGCATGCACGTGCGCTTTCCTCCAGAGCAGTAGCAGCAGTGTCACCCTTCCTGTCGCGTGGATCAAGTAATCTGTGGCTTTCCCACGAGGCTTTCCCACAGGGCTGTCCCACGTGCCACCGTGGTGGGAGTCGATCCTCGGCGTGAAACTCGAGGCAGTGCAGGGAAAACAGGTTCCGCTGGAATGGACTGAGACATCTGGGGGACTCTGGGAATGGCGCAAAGACCCTGGAGTTCCTCTCGCCTTTCCTGTGGCGAGCGCCTCCTCTTGACATGCGCCAGGAACACCCAGAAATCTTTCCCGGGCAAGCAGCGAAAGGATCCCTCATCTCGAGCTACGAGGCGGAAACGGGGCTCCCCTGGATGTGTGCGGGACCCCACGTGCTTCCTCTCGAGTGGAGACGGGTATGTCCGGGAACTTCTTGAGTTGCAGCAAGGGTGTGAAGGATCCTTTGGAAGTTCCAGTGGTTAGATGTGATTGGCCTCGAGAAGCCTCAGCGGAAATGGGCCTCATCTGGCCTGGAGGGCCAAACATCCTGGATTTTCTCGAGTTGCGGCAGGTGCTCTCGACTTTCGACGGGGACCTCAGGGACCCGCTCTGGTGGCCTCAGGAAAGGCCAGTCCCCATGCGAGTTCCTCGGGGGCCTCTCGGGATTCCTCTCCCGTCGATGCCGGGGCCTAAGACCTTGTGTGGAGTCGGGGCCGGAACCTGAGGATTCCTCTCCAGTGCTGACATGGATCTTGGGGTACTTCTGGAGTCTCCCCAGGGGAGTCAGTCCTCGTCTCGAATGCGGGCATGCACTTGCGCTTTCCTCCAGAGCGGTAGCAGCAGTGTCACGCAGTCCGCCGCGTGGATCAAAGGATCTATGGTTTTCCCTCGAGTCTTTCCCACGAGGCTTTCCCACGAGGCTTTCCCACAGGGCTGTCCCACGTGCACACGTGGTGGGAGTCGATCCTCGGCTTGAACGTCAAGGCAGTGCAGGGAAAACAGGTTCCTCTGGAATGGACTGACACATCTGGGGGACTCTTGGAATGGTGGCACGACCCTGGAGTTCCTCTCGCCTTTCCTGTGGAGAGCGCCTCCTCTTGAGATGCGACGGGAACGGCGGGAATTCTTTCCCTACGAAACAGGGAAAGGATCCCTCATCTCGAGCTAGGAGGCGGAAACGGGGCTCCCCTGGATGTGTGCGGGACCCCACGTGCTTCCCCTCGAGTGGAGACGGGTATGTCGGGGAACTTCTTGAGTTGCAGCAAGGGTGTGAAGGACCCTTTGGAAGTTCCAGTGGTTAGATGTGATTGGCCTCGAGAAGCCTCAGCGGAAATGGGCCTCATCTCGCCTGGAGGGCAAAACCTCCTGGATTTTCTCGAGTTGCGGCAGGTGCTCTCGACTTACGACGGAGACCTCAGGGAACAGCTCTGGTGGCCTCAGGAAAGGCCAGTCCCCATGCGAGTTCCTCGGGGGCGTCTCGGGATTCCTCTCCCGTCGATGCCGGGGCCTAAGACCTTGTGTGGAGTCGGGGCCGGAACCTGAGGATTCCTCTCCAGTGCTGACATGGATTTGGGGTACTTCTGGAGTCTCCCCAGGGGAGTCAGTCCTCGTCTCGAATGCGGGCATGCACTTGCGCTTTCCTCCAGAGCGGTAGCAGCAGTGTCACGCAGTCCGCGGCGTGGATCAAAGGATCTATGGTTTTCCCTCGAGTCTTTCCCACGAGGCTTTCCCACGAGGCTTTCCCACAGGGCTGTCCCACGTGCACACGTGGTGGGAGTCGATCCTCGGCTTGAACGTCAAGGCAGTGCAGGGAAAACAGGTTCCTCTCGAATGGACTGACACATCTGGGGGACTCTTGGAATGGTGTCTCGACCCTGGAGTTCCTCTCGCCTTTCCTGTGGAGAGCGCCTCCTCTTGAGATGCGACGGGAACGCCGGGAATTCTTTCCCTACGAAACAGGGAAAGGATCCCTCATCTCGAGCTAGGAGGCGGACACGGGGCTCCCCTGGATGTGTGCGGGACCCCACGTGCTTCCTCTCGAGTGGAGACGGGTATGTCGGGGAACTTCTTGAGTTGCAGCAATTTTGTGAAGGACCCTTTGGAAGTTCCAGTGGTTAGATGTGATTGGTCTCGAGAACCCTCAGCGGAAATGGGCCTCATCTCGCCTGGAGGGCAAAACCTCCTGGATTTTCTCGAGTTGCGGCAGGTGCTCTCGACTTACGACGGGGACCTCAGGGAACCGCTCTGGTGGCCTCAGGAAAGGCCAGTCCCCATGCGAGTTCCTCGGGGGCGTCTCGGGATTCCTCTCCCGTCGATGCCGGGGCCTAAGACCTTGTGTGGAGTCGGGGCCGGAACCTGAGGATTCCTCTCCAGTGCTGACATGGATTTGGGGTACTTCTGGAGTCTCCCCAGGGGAGTCAGTCCTCGTCTCGAATGCGGGCATGCACTTGCGCTTTCCTCCAGAGCGGTAGCAGCAGTGTCACGCAGTCCGCCGCGTGGATCAAAGGATCTATGGTTTTCCCTCGAGTCTTTCCCACGAGGCTTTCCCACGAGGCTTTCCCACAGGGTTGTCCCACGTGCACACGTGGTGGGAGTCGATCCTCGGCTTGAACGTCAAGGCAGTGCAGGGAAACCAGGTTCCTCTCGAATGGACTGACACATCTGGGGGACTCTTGGAATGGTGTCTCGACCCTGGAGTTCCTCTCGCCTTTCCTGTGGAGAGCGCCTCCTCTTGAGATGCGACGGGAACGCCGGGAATTCTTTCCCTACGAAACAGGGAAAGGATCCCTCATCTCGAGCTAGGAGGCGGACACGGGGCTCCCCTGGATGTGTGCGGGACCCCACGTGCTTCCTCTCGAGTGGAGACGGGTATGTCGGGGAACTTCTTGAGTTGCAGCAATTTTGTGAAGGACCCTTTGGAAGTTCCAGTGGTTAGATGTGATTGGTCTCGAGAACCCTCAGCGGAAATGGGCCTCATCTCGCCTGGAGGGCAAAACCTCCTGGATTTTCTCGAGTTGCGGCAGGTGCTCTCGACTTACGACGGGGACCTCAGGGAACCGCTCTGGTGGCCTCAGGAAAGGCCAGTCCCCATGCGAGTTCCTCGGGGGCGTCTCGGGATTCCTCTCCCGTCGATGCCGGGGCCTAAGACCTTGTGTGGAGTCGGGGCCGGAACCTGAGGATTCCTCTCCAGTGCTGACATGGATTTGGGGTACTTCTGGAGTCTCCCCAGGGGAGTCAGTCCTCGTCTCGAATGCGGGCATGCACTTGCGCTTTCCTCCAGAGCGGTAGCAGCAGTGTCACGCAGTCCGCCGCGTGGATCAAAGGATCTATGGTTTTCCCTCGAGTCTTTCCCACGAGGCTTTCCCACGAGGCTTTCCCACAGGGTTGTCCCACGTGCACACGTGGTGGGAGTCGATCCTCGGCTTGAACGTCAAGGCAGTGCAGGGAAAACAGGTTCCTCTCGAATGGACTGACACATCTGGGGGACTCTTGGAATGGTGTCTCGACCCTGGAGTTCCTCTCGCCTTTCCTGTGGAGAGCGCCTCCTCTTGAGATGCGACGGGAACGCCGGGAATTCTTTCCCTACGAAACAGGGAAAGGATCCCTCATCTCGAGCTAGGAGGCGGACACGGGGCTCCCATGGATGTGTGCGGGACCCCACGTGCTTCCTCTCGAGTGGAGACGGGTATGTCGGGGAACTTCTTGAGTTGCAGCAATTTTGTGAAGGACCCTTTGGAAGTTCCAGTGGTTAGATGTGATTGGTCTCGAGAACCCTCAGCGGAAATGGGTCTCATCTCGCCTGGAGGGCAAAACCTCCTGGATTTTCTCGAGTTGCGGCAGGTGCTCTCGACTTACGACGGGGACCTCAGGGAACCGCTCTGGTGGCCTCAGGAAAGGCCAGTCCCCATGCGAGTTCCTCGGGGGCGTCTCGGGATTCCTCTCCCGTCGATGCCGGGGCCTAAGACCTTGTGTGGAGTCGGGGCCGGAACCTGAGGATTCCTCTCCAGTGCTGACATGGATTTGGGGTACTTCTGGAGTCTCCCCAGGGGAGTCAGTCCTCGTCTCGAATGCGGGCATGCACTTGCGCTTTCCTCCAGAGCGGTAGCAGCAGTGTCACGCAGTCCGCGGCGTGGATCAAAGGATCTATGGTTTTCCCTCGAGGCTTTCCCACGAGGCTTTCCCACGAGGCTTTCCCACAGGGTTGTCCCACGTGCACACGTGGTGGGAGTCGATCCTCGGCTTGAACGTCAAGGCAGTGCAGGGAAAACAGGTTCCTCTCGAATGGACTGACACATCTGGGGGACTCTTGGAATGGTGTCTCGACCCTGGAGTTCCTCTCGCCTTTCCTGTGGAGAGCGCCTCCTCTTGAGATGCGACGGGAACGCCGGGAATTCTTTCCCTACGAAACAGGGAAAGGATCCCTCATCTCGAGCTAGGAGGCGGACACGGGGCTCCCCTGGATGTGTGCGGGACCCCACGTGCTTCCTCTCGAGTGGAGACGGGTATGTCGGGGAACTTCTTGAGTTGCAGCAATTTTGTGAAGGACCCTTTGGAAGTTCCAGTGGTTAGATGTGATTGGTCTCGAGAACCCTCAGCGGAAATGGGCCTCATCTCGCCTGGAGGGCAAAACCTCCTGGATTTTCTCGAGTTGCGGCAGGTGCTCTCGACTTACGACGGGGACCTCAGGGAACCGCTCTGGTGGCCTCAGGAAAGGCCAGTCCCCATGCGAGTTCCTCGGGGGCGTCTCGGGATTCCTCTCCCGTCGATGCCGGGGCCTAAGACCTTGTGTGGAGTCGGGGCCGGAACCTGAGGATTCCTCTCCAGTGCTGACATGGATTTGGGGTACTTCTGGAGTCTCCCCAGGGGAGTCAGTCCTCGTCTCGAATGCGGGCATGCACTTGCGCTTTCCTCCAGAGCGGTAGCAGCAGTGTCACGCAGTCCGCCGCGTGGATCAAAGGATCTATGGTTTTCCCTCGAGTCTTTCCCACGAGGCTTTCCCACGAGGCTTTCCCACAGGGCTGTCCCACGTTCACACGTGGTAGGAGTCGATCCTCGGCTTGAACGTCAAGGCAGTGCAGGGAAAACAGGTTCCTCTGGAATGGAGTGACACATCTGGGGTACTCTTGGAATGGTGGCACGACCCTGGAGTTCCTCTCGCCTTTCCTGTGGAGAGCGCCTCTTCTTGAGATGCGACGGGAACGCTGGGAATTCTTTCCCTACGAAACAGGGAAAGGATCCCTCATCTCGAGCTAGGAGGCGGAAACGGGGCTCCCCTGGATGTGTGCGGGACCCCACGTGCTTCCTCTCGAGTGGAGACGGGTATGTCGGGTAACTTCTTGAGTTGCAGCAATGGTGTGAAGGATCTTTGGAAGTTCCAGTGGTTAGATGTGATTGGCCTCGAGAAGCCTCAGCAGAAATGGGCCTCATCGCGACTGGAGGGCAAAATCTCCTGGATTTTCTCGAGTTGCGGCAGGTGCTCTCGACTTACGACGGGGACCTCAGGGAACCGCTCTGGTGGCCTCAGGAAAGGCCAGTCCCCATGCGAGTTCCTCGGGGGCGTCTCGGGATTCCTCTCCCGTCGATGCCGGGGCCTAAGACCTTGTGTGGAGTCGGGACCGGAACCTGAGGATTCCTCTCCAGTGCTGACATGGATCTTGGGGTACTTCTGGAGTCTCCCCAGGGGAGTCAGTCCTCGTCTCGAATGCGGGCATGCACTTGCGCTTTCCTCCAGAGCGGTAGCAGCAGTGTCACGCAGTCCGCCGCGTGGATCAAAGGATCTATGGTTTTCCCTCGAGTCTTTCCCACGAGGCTTTCCCACGAGGCTTTCCGACAGGGCTGTCCCACGTGCACACGTGGTGGGAGTCGATCCTCGGCTTGAACGTCAAGGCAGTGCAGGGAAAACAGGTTCCTCTGGAATGGACTGACACATCTGGGGGACTCTTGGAATGGTGGCATGACTCTGGAGTTCCTCTCGCCTTTCCTGTGGAGAGCGCCTCCTCTTGAGATGCGACGGGAACGCCGGGAATTCTTTCCCTACGAAACAGGGAAAGGATCCCTCATCTCGAGCTAGGAGGCGGAAACGGGGCTCCCCTGGATGTGTGCGGGACACCACGTGCTTCCTCTCGAGGGCAGACGGGTATGTCCTGGAACTTCTTGAGTTGCAGCAAGGGTGTGAAGGACCCTTTGGAAGTTCCAGTGGTTAGATGTGATTGGCCTCGAGAAGCCTCAGCGGAAATGGGCCTCATCTCGCCTGGAGGGCAAAACCTCCTGGATTTTCTCGAGTTGCGGCAGGTGCTCTCGACTTACGACGGGGACCTCAGGGACCCGCTCTGGTGGCCTCAGGAAAGGCCAGTCCCCATGCGAGTTCCTCGGGGGCGTCTCGGGATTCCTCTCCCGTCGATGCCGGGGCCTAAGACCTTGTGTGGAGTCGGGGCCGGTACCTGAGGATTCCTCTCCAGTGCTGATATGGATCTTGGGGTACTTCTGGAGTCTCCCCAGGGGAGTCAGTCCTCGTCTCGAATGCGGGCATGCACTTGCGCTTTCCTCCAGAGCGGGAGCAGCAGTGTCACGCAGTCCGCCGCGTGGATCAAAGGATCTATGTTTTTCCCTCGAGTCTTTCCCACGAGGCTTTCCCACGAGGCTTTCCCACAGGGCTGTCCCACGTGCACACGTGGTGGGAGTCGATCCTCGGCTTGAACGTCAAGGCAGTGCAGGGAAAACAGGTTCCTCTGGAATGGACTGACACACCTGGGGGACTCTTGGAATGGTGGCATGACCCTGGAGTTCCTCTCGCCTTTCCTGTGGAGCGCGCCTCCTCTTGAGATGCGACGGGAACGCCGGGAATTCTTTCCCTACGAAACAGGGAAAGGATCCCTCATCTCGAGCTAAGAGGCGGAAACGGGTCTCCCCTGGATGTTTGCGGGACCCCACGTGCTTCCCCTCGAGTGGAGACGGGTATGTCGGGGAACTTCTTGAGTTGCAGCAATGGTTTGAAGGACCCTTTGGAGGTTCCAGTGGTTAGATGTGATTGGCCTCGAGAAGCCTCAGTGGAAATGGGCATCATCTCGCCTGGAGGGCAAAACCTCCTGGATTTTCTCGAGTTGCGGCAGGTGCTCTCGACTTACGACGGGGACCTCAGGGAACCGCTCTGGTGGCCTCAGGAAAGGCCAGTCCCCATGCGAGTTCCTCGGGGGCCTCTCGGGATTCCTCTACCGTCGATGCCGGGGCCTAAGACCTTGTGTGGAGTCGGGGCCGGAACGTGAGGATTCCTCTCCAGTGCTGACATGGATCTTGGGGTACTTCTGGAGTCTCCCCAGGGGAGTCAGTCCTCGTCTCGAATGCGGGCATGCACTTGCACTTTCCTCCAGAGCGGTAGCAGAAGTGTCACGCAGTCCGCCGCGTGGATCAAAGGATCTATGGTTTTCCCTCGAGTCTTTCCCACGAGGCTTTCCCACGAGGCTTTCCCACAGGGCTGTCCCACGTGCACACGTGGTGGGAGTCGATCCTCGGCTTGAACGTCAAGGCAGTGCAGGGAAAACAGGTTCCTCTGGAATGGAGTGACACATCTGGGGGACTCTTGGAATGGTGGCACGACCCTGGAGTTCCTCTCGCCTTTCCTGTGGAGAGCGCCTCCTCTTGAGATGCGACGGGAACGCCGGGAATTCTTTCCCTACGAAACAGGGAAAGGATCCCTCATCTCGAGCTAGGAGGCGGAAACGGGGCTCCCCTGGATGTGTGCGGGACCCACGTGCTTCCTCTCGAGTGGAGACGGGTATGTCGGGGAACTTCTTGAGTTGCAGCAAGGGTGTGAAGGACCCTTTGGAAGTTCCAGTTGTTAGACGTGATTAGCCTCGAGAAGCCTCAGCGGAAATGGGCCTCATCTCGCCTGGAGGGCAAAACCTCCTGGATTTTCTCGAGTTGCGGCAGGTGCTCTCGACTTACGACGGGGACCTCAGGGACCCGCTCTGGTGGCCACAGGAAAGGCCAGTCCCCATGCGAGTTCCACGGGGGCCTCTCGGGATTCCTCTCCCGTCGATGCCGGGGCCTAAGACCTTGTGTGGAGTCGGGGCCGGAACCTGAGGATTCCTCTCCAGTGCTGACATGGATCTTGGGGTACTTCTGGAGTCTCCCCAGGGGAGTCAGTCCTCGTATCGAATGCGGGCATACACTTGTGCTTTCCTCCAGAGCGGTAGCAGCAGTGTCACGCAGTCCGCCGCGTGGATCAAAGGATCTATGGTTTTCCCTCGAGTCTTTCCCACGATTCTTTCCCACGAGGCTTTCCCACAGGGCTATCCCACGTGCACACGTGGTGGGAGTCGATCCTCGGCTTGAACGTCATGGCAGTGCAGGGAAAACAGGTTCCTCTGGAATGGACTGACACATCTGGGGGACTCTTGGAATGGTGGCACGACCCTGGAGTTCCTCTCGCCTTTCCTGTGGAGAGCGCCTCCTCTTGAGATGCGACGGGAACGCCGGGAAATCTTTCCCTACGAAACAGGGAAAGGATCCCTCATCTCGAGTTAGGAGTCGGAAACGGGGCTCCCCTGGATGTGTGCGGGACGCCACGTGCTTCCCCTCGAGTGGAGACGGGTATGTCGGGGAACTTCTTGAGTTGCAGCAATGGTGTGAAGGACCCTTTGGAAGTTCCAGTGGTTAGATGTGATTGGCCTCGAGAAGCCTCAGCGGAAATGGGCCTCATCTCGCCTGGAGGGCAAAACCTCCTGGATTTTCTCGAGTTGCGGCAGGTGCTCTCGACTTACGACGGGGACCTCTGGGAACCGCTCTAGTGGCCTCAGGAAAGGCCAGTCCCCATGCGAGTTCCTCGGGGGCGTCTCGGGATTCCTCTCCCGTCGATGCCGGGGCCTAAGATCTTGTGTGGAGTCGGGGTCGGAACCTGAGGAATCCTCTCCAGTGCTGACATGGATTTGGGGTACTTCTGGAGTCTCCCCAGGGGAGTCAGTCCTCGTCTCGAATGCGGGCATGCACTTGCGCTTTCCTCCAGAGCGGTAGCAGCAGTGTCACGCAGTCCGCCGCATGGATCAAACGATCTATGGTTTTCCCTCGAGTCTTTCCCACGAGGCTTTCCCACGAGGCTTTCCACAGGGCTGTCCCACGTGCACACGTGGTGGGAGTCGATCCTCGGCTTGAACGTCAAGGCAGTGCAGGGAAAACAGGTTCCTCTGGAATGGACTGACACATCTGGGGGACTCTTGGAATGGTGGCACGACCCTGGAGTTCCTCTCGCCTTTCCTGTGGAGAGCGCCTCTTCTTGAGATGCGACGGGAACGCTGGGAATTCTTTCCCTACGAAACAGGGAAAGGATCCCTCATCTCGAGCTAGGAGGCGGAAACGGGGCTCCCCTGGATGTGTGCGGGACCCCACGTGCTTCCTCTCGAGTGGAGACGGGTATGTCGGGTAACTTCTTGAGTTGCAGCAATGGTGTGAAGGATCTTTGGAAGTTCCAGTGGTTAGATGTGATTGGCCTCGAGAAGCCTCAGCAGAAATGGGCCTCATCGCGACTGGAGGGCAAAATCTCCTGGATTTTCTCGAGTTGCGGCAGGTGCTCTCGACTTACGACGGGGACCTCAGGGAACCGCTCTGGTGGCCTCAGGAAAGGCCAGTCCCCATGCGAGTTCCTCGGGGGCGTCTCGGGATTCCTCTCCCGTCGATGCCGGGGCCTAAGACCTTGTGTGGAGTCGGGACCGGAACCTGAGGATTCCTCTCCAGTGCTGACATGGATCTTGGGGTACTTCTGGAGTCTCCCCAGGGGAGTCAGTCCTCGTCTCGAATGCGGGCATGCACTTGCGCTTTCCTCCAGAGCGGTAGCAGCAGTGTCACGCAGTCCGCCGCGTGGATCAAAGGATCTATGGTTTTCCCTCGAGTCTTTCCCACGAGGCTTTCCCACGAGGCTTTCCGACAGGGCTGTCCCACGTGCACACGTGGTGGGAGTCGATCCTCGGCTTGAACGTCAAGGCAGTGCAGGGAAAACAGGTTCCTCTGGAATGGACTGACACATCTGGGGGACTCTTGGAATGGTGGCATGACTCTGGAGTTCCTCTCGCCTTTCCTGTGGAGAGCGCCTCCTCTTGAGATGCGACGGGAACGCCGGGAATTCTTTCCCTACGAAACAGGGAAAGGATCCCTCATCTCGAGCTAGGAGGCGGAAACGGGGCTCCCCTGGATGTGTGCGGGACACCACGTGCTTCCTCTCGAGGGCAGACGGGTATGTCCTGGAACTTCTTGAGTTGCAGCAAGGGTGTGAAGGACCCTTTGGAAGTTCCAGTGGTTAGATGTGATTGGCCTCGAGAAGCCTCAGCGGAAATGGGCCTCATCTCGCCTGGAGGGCAAAACCTCCTGGATTTTCTCGAGTTGCGGCAGGTGCTCTCGACTTACGACGGGGACCTCAGGGACCCGCTCTGGTGGCCTCAGGAAAGGCCAGTCCCCATGCGAGTTCCTCGGGGGCGTCTCGGGATTCCTCTCCCGTCGATGCCGGGGCCTAAGACCTTGTGTGGAGTCGGGGCCGGTACCTGAGGATTCCTCTCCAGTGCTGATATGGATCTTGGGGTACTTCTGGAGTCTCCCCAGGGGAGTCAGTCCTCGTCTCGAATGCGGGCATGCACTTGCGCTTTCCTCCAGAGCGGGAGCAGCAGTGTCACGCAGTCCGCCGCGTGGATCAAAGGATCTATGTTTTTCCCTCGAGTCTTTCCCACGAGGCTTTCCCACGAGGCTTTCCCACAGGGCTGTCCCACGTGCACACGTGGTGGGAGTCGATCCTCGGCTTGAACGTCAAGGCAGTGCAGGGAAAACAGGTTCCTCTGGAATGGACTGACACACCTGGGGGACTCTTGGAATGGTGGCATGACCCTGGAGTTCCTCTCGCCTTTCCTGTGGAGCGCGCCTCCTCTTGAGATGCGACGGGAACGCCGGGAATTCTTTCCCTACGAAACAGGGAAAGGATCCCTCATCTCGAGCTAAGAGGCGGAAACGGGTCTCCCCTGGATGTTTGCGGGACCCCACGTGCTTCCCCTCGAGTGGAGACGGGTATGTCGGGGAACTTCTTGAGTTGCAGCAATGGTTTGAAGGACCCTTTGGAGGTTCCAGTGGTTAGATGTGATTGGCCTCGAGAAGCCTCAGTGGAAATGGGCATAATCTCGCCTGGAGGGCAAAACCTCCTGGATTTTCTCGAGTTGCGGCAGGTGCTCTCGACTTACGACGGGGACCTCAGGGAACCGCTCTGGTGGCCTCAGGAAAGGCCAGTCCCCATGCGAGTTCCTCGGGGGCCTCTCGGGATTCCTCTACCGTCGATGCCGGGGCCTAAGACCTTGTGTGGAGTCGGGGCCGGAACGTGAGGATTCCTCTCCAGTGCTGACATGGATCTTGGGGTACTTCTGGAGTCTCCCCAGGGGAGTCAGTCCTCGTCTCGAATGCGGGCATGCACTTGCGCTTTCCTCCAGAGCGGTAGCAGAAGTGTCACGCAGTCCGCCGCGTGGATCAAAGGATCTATGGTTTTCCCTCGAGTCTTTCCCACGAGGCTTTCCCACGAGGCTTTCCCACAGGGCTGTCCCACGTGCACACGTGGTGGGAGTCGATCCTCGGCTTGAACGTCAAGGCAGTGCAGGGAAAACAGGTTCCTCTGGAATGGAGTGACACATCTGGGGGACTCTTGGAATGGTGGCACGACCCTGGAGTTCCTCTCGCCTTTCCTGTGGAGAGCGCCTCCTCTTGAGATGCGACGGGAACGCCGGGAATTCTTTCCCTACGAAACAGGGAAAGGATCCCTCATCTCGAGCTAGGAGGCGGAAACGGGGCTCCCCTGGATGTGTGCGGGACCCACGTGCTTCCTCTCGAGTGGAGACGGGTATGTCGGGGAACTTCTTGAGTTGCAGCAAGGGTGTGAAGGACCCTTTGGAAGTTCCAGTTGTTAGACGTGATTAGCCTCGAGAAGCCTCAGCGGAAATGGGCCTCATCTCGCCTGGAGGGCAAAACCTCCTGGATTTTCTCGAGTTGCGGCAGGTGCTCTCGACTTACGACGGGGACCTCAGGGACCCGCTCTGGTGGCCACAGGAAAGGCCAGTCCCCATGCGAGTTCCACGGGGGCCTCTCGGGATTCCTCTCCCGTCGATGCCGGGGCCTAAGACCTTGTGTGGAGTCGGGGCCGGAACCTGAGGATTCCTCTCCAGTGCTGACATGGATCTTGGGGTACTTCTGGAGTCTCCCCAGGGGAGTCAGTCCTCGTATCGAATGCGGGCATACACTTGTGCTTTCCTCCAGAGCGGTAGCAGCAGTGTCACGCAGTCCGCCGCGTGGATCAAAGGATCTATGGTTTTCCCTCGAGTCTTTCCCACGATTCTTTCCCACGAGGCTTTCCCACAGGGCTATCCCACGTGCACACGTGGTGGGAGTCGATCCTCGGCTTGAACGTCATGGCAGTGCAGGGAAAACAGGTTCCTCTGGAATGGACTGACACATCTGGGGGACTCTTGGAATGGTGGCACGACCCTGGAGTTCCTCTCGCCTTTCCTGTGGAGAGCGCCTCCTCTTGAGATGCGACGGGAACGCCGGGAAATCTTTCCCTACGAAACAGGGAAAGGATCCCTCATCTCGAGTTAGGAGTCGGAAACGGGGCTCCCCTGGATGTGTGCGGGACGCCACGTGCTTCCCCTCGAGTGGAGACGGGTATGTCGGGGAACTTCTTGAGTTGCAGCAATGGTGTGAAGGACCCTTTGGAAGTTCCAGTGGTTAGATGTGATTGGCCTCGAGAAGCCTCAGCGGAAATGGGCCTCATCTCGCCTGGAGGGCAAAACCTCCTGGATTTTCTCGAGTTGCGGCAGGTGCTCTCGACTTACGACGGGGACCTCTGGGAACCGCTCTAGTGGCCTCAGGAAAGGCCAGTCCCCATGCGAGTTCCTCGGGGGCGTCTCGGGATTCCTCTCCCGTCGATGCCGGGGCCTAAGATCTTGTGTGGAGTCGGGGTCGGAACCTGAGGAATCCTCTCCAGTGCTGACATGGATTTGGGGTACTTCTGGAGTCTCCCCAGGGGAGTCAGTCCTCGTCTCGAATGCGGGCATGCACTTGCGCTTTCCTCCAGAGCGGTAGCAGCAGTGTCACGCAGTCCGCCGCATGGATCAAACGATCTATGGTTTTCCCTCGAGTCTTTCCCACGAGGCTTTCCCACGAGGCTTTCCACAGGGCTGTCCCACGTGCACACGTGGTGGGAGTCGATCCTCGGCTTGAACGTCAAGGCAGTGCAGGGAAAACAGGTTCCTCTGGAATGGACTGACACATCTGGGGGACTCTTGGAATGGTGGCACGACCCTGGAGTTCCTCTCGCCTTTCCTGTGGAGAGCGCCTCCTCTTGAGATGCGACGGGAACGCCGGGAATTCTTTCCCTACGAAACAGGGAAAGGATCCCTCATCTCGAGCTAGGAGGCGGAAACGGGTCTCCCCTGGATGTGTGCGGGACACCACGTGCTTCCTCTCGAGTGCACACGGGTATGTCGGGGAACTTCTTGAGTTGCAGCAAGGGTGTGAAGGACCCTTTGGAAGTTCCAGTTGTTAGACGTGATTAGCCTCGAGAAGCCTCAGCGGAAATGGGCCTCATCTCGCCTGGAGGGCAAAACCTCCTGGATTTTCTCGAGTTGCGGCAGGTGCTCTCGACTTACGACGGGGACCTCAGGGACCCGCTCTGGTGGCCTCAGGAAAGGCCAGTCCCCATGCGAGTTCCTCGGGGGCCTCTCGGGATTCCTCTCCCGTCGATGCCGGGGCCTAAGACCTTGTGTGGAGTCGGGGCCGGAACCTGAGGATTCCTCTCCAGTGCTGACATGGATCTTGGGGTACTTCTGGAGTCTCCCCAGGGGAGTCAGTCCTCGTCTCGAATGCGGGCATGCACTTGCGCTTTCCTCCAGAGCGGTAGCAGCAGTGTCACGCAGTCCGCCGCGTGGATCAAAGGATCTATTGTTTTCCCTCGAGTCTTTCCCACGAGACTTTCCCACGAGGCTTTCCCACAGGGCTGTCCCACGTGCACACGTGGTGGGAGTCGATCCTCGGCTTGAACGTCAAGGCAGTGCAGGGAAAACAGGTTCCTCTGGAATGGACTGACACATCTGGGGGACTCTTGGAATGGTGGCACGACCCTGGAGTTCCTCTCGCCTTTCCTGTGGAGAGCGCCTCCACTTGAGATGCGACGGGAACGCCGGGAATTCTTTCCCTACGAAACAGGGAAAGGATCCCTCATCTCGAGCTAGGAGGCGGAAACGGGTCTCCCCAGGATGTGTGCGGGACCCCACGTGCTTCCTCTCGAGTGGAGACGGGTATGTCGGGGAACTTCTTGAGTTGCAGCAAGGGTGTGAAGGACCCTTTGGAAGTTCCAGTGGTTAGATATGATTGGCCTCGAGAAGCCTCAGCGGAAATGGGCCTCATCTCGCCTGGAGGGCAAAACCTCCTGGATTTTCTCGAGTTGCGGCAGGTGCTCTCGACTTACGACGGGGACCTCAGGGACCCGCTCTGGTGGCCTCAGGAAAGGCCAGTCCCCATGCGAGTTCCTCGGGGGCCTCTCGGGATTCCTCTCCCGTCGATGCCGGGGACTAAGACCTTGTGTGGAGTCGGGGCCGAAACCTGAGGATTCCTCTCCAGTGCTGACATGGATCTTGGGGTACTTCTGGAGTCTCCCCAGGGGAGTCAGTCCTCGTCTCGAATGCGGGCATGCACTTGCGCTTTCCTCCAGAGCGGTAGCAGCAGTGTCACGCAGTCCGCCGCGTGGATCAAAGGATCTATGGTTTTCCCTCGAGTCTTTCCCACGAGGCTTTCCCACGAGGCTTTCCCACAGGGCTGTCCCACGTGCACACGTGGTGGGAGTCGATCCTCGGCTTGAACGTCAAGGCAGTGCAGGGAAAACAGGTTCCTCTGGAATGGAGTGACACATCTGGGGGACTCTTGGAATGGTGGCACGACCCTGGAGTTCCTCTCGCCTTTCCTGTGGAGAGCGCCTCCTCTTGAGATGCGACGGGAACGCCGGGAATTCTTTCCCTACGAAACAGGGAAAGGATCCCTCATCTCGAGCTAGGAGGCGGAAACGGGGCTCCCCTGGATGTGTGCGGGACCCACGTGCTTCCTCTCGAGTGGAGACGGGTATGTCGGGGAACTTCTTGAGTTGCAGCAAGGGTGTGAAGGACCCTTTGGAAGTTCCAGTTGTTAGACGTGATTAGCCTCGAGAAGCCTCAGCGGAAATGGGCCTCATCTCGCCTGGAGGGCAAAACCTCCTGGATTTTCTCGAGTTGCGGCAGGTGCTCTCGACTTACGATGGGGACCTCAGGGACCCGCTCTGGTGGCCACAGGAAAGGCCAGTCCCCATGCGAGTTCCACGGGGGCCTCTCGGGATTCCTCTCCCGTCGATGCCGGGGCCTAAGACCTTGTGTGGAGTCGGGGCCGGAACCTGAGGATTCCTCTCCAGTGCTGACATGGATCTTGGGGTACTTCTGGAGTCTCCCCAGGGGAGTCAGTCCTCGTCTCGAATGCGGGCATACACTTGTGCTTTCCTCCAGAGCGGTAGCAGCAGTGTCACGCAGTCCGCCGCGTGGATCAAAGGATCTATGGTTTTCCCTCGAGTCTTTCCCACGAGGCTTTCCCACGAGGCTTTCCCACAGGGCTGTCCCACGTGCACACGTGGTGGGAGTCGATCCTCGGCTTGAACGTCAAGGCAGTGCAGGGAAAACAGGTTCCTCTGGAATGGACTGACACATCTGGGGGACTCTTGGAATGGTGGCACGACCCTGGAGTTCCTCTCGCCTTTCCTGTGGAGAGCGCCTCCTCTTGAGATGCGACGGGAACGCCGGGAAATCTTTCCCTACGAAACAGGGAAAGGATCCCTCATCTCGAGTTAGGAGTCGGAAACGGGGCTCCCCTGGATGTGTGCGGGACCCCACGTGCTTTCCCTCGAGTGGAGACGGGTATGTCGGGGAACTTCTTGAGTTGCAGCAATGGTGTGAAGGACCCTTTGGAAGTTCCAGTGGTTAGATGTGATTGGCCTCGAGAAGCCTCAGCGGAAATGGGCCTCATCTCGCCTGGAGGGCAAAACCTCCTGGATTTTCTCGAGTTGCGGCAGGTGCTCTCGACTTACGACGGGGACCTCAGGGAACCGCTCTGGTGGCCTCAGGAAAGGCCAGTCCCCATGCGAGTTCCTCGGGGGCGTCTCGGGATTCCTCTCCCGTCGATGCTGGGGCCTAAGACCTTGTGTGGAGTCGGGGCCGGAACCTGAGGAATCCTCTCCAGTGCTGACATGGATTTGGGGTACTTCTGGAGTCTACCCAGGGGAGTCAGTCCTCGTCTCGAATGCTGGCATGCACTTGCGCTTTCCTCCAGAGCGGTAGCAGCAGTGTCACGCAGTCCGCCGCATGGATCAAACGATCTATGGTTTTCCCTCGAGTCTTTCCCACGAGGCTTTCCCACGAGGCTTTCCACAGGGCTGTCCCACGTGCACACGTGGTGGGAGTCGATCCTCGGCTTGAACGTCAAGGCAGTGCAGGGAAAACAGGTTCCTCTGGAATGGAGTGACACATCTGGGGGACTCTTGGAATGGTGGCACGACCCTGGAGTTCCTCTCGCCTTTCCTGTGGAGAGCGCCTCCTCTTGAGATGCGACGGGAACGCCGGGAATTCATTCCCTACGAAACAGGGAAAGGATCCCTCCTCTCGAGCTAGGAGGCGGAAACGGGGCTCCCCTGGATGTGTGCGGGACCCCACGTGCTTCCTCTCGAGTGCAGACGGGTATGTCGGGGAACTTCTTGAGTTGCAGCAATGGTGTGAAGGATCTTTGGAAGTTCCAGTGGTTAGATGTGATTGGCCTCGAGAAGCCTCAGCGGAAATGGGCCTCATCGCGCCTGGAGGGCAAAACCTCCTGGATTTTCTCGAGTTGCGGCAGGTGCTCTCGACTTACGACGGGGACCTCAGGGACCCGCTCTGGTGGCCTCAGGAAAGGCCAGTCCCCATGCGAGTTCCTCGGGGGCCTCTCCGGATTCCTCTCCCGTCGATGCCGGGGCCTAAGACTTTGTGTGGAGTCGGGGCCGGAACCTGAGGATTCCTCTCCAGTGCTGACATGGATCTTGGGGTACTTCTGGAGTCTCCCCAGGGGAGTCAGTCCTCGTCTCGAATGCGGGCATGCACTTGCGCTTTCCTCCAGAGCGGTAGCAGCAGTGTCACGCAGTCCGCCGCGTGGATCAAAGGATCTATGGTTTTCCCTCGAGTCTTTCCCACGAGGCTTTCCCACGAGGCTTTCCCACAGGGCTGTCCCACGTGCACACGTGGTGGGAGTCGATCCTCGGCTTGAACGTCAAGGCAGTGCAGGGAAAACAGGTTCCTCTGGAATGGACTGACACATCTGGGGGACTCTTGGAATGGTGGCACGACCCTGGAGTTCCTCTCGCCTTTCCTGTGGAGAGCGCCTCCTCTTGAGATGCGACGGGAACGCCGGGAATTCTTTCCCTACGAAACAGGGAAAGGATCCCTCATCTCGAGCTAGGAGGCGGAAATGGGGCTCCCCTGGATGTGTGCGGGACCCCACGTGCTTCCTCTCGAGTGGAGACGGGTATGTCGGGGAACTTCTTGAGTTGCAGCAATGGTGTGAAGGACCCTTTGGAAGTTCCAGTGGTTAGATGCGATTGGCCTCGAGAAGCCTCAGCGGAAATGGGCCTCATCTCGCCTGGAGGGCAAAACCTCCTGGATTTTCTCGAGTTGCGGCAGGTGCTCTTGACTTACGACGGGGACCTCAGGGAACCGCTCTGGTGGCCTCAGGAAAGGCCAGTCCCCATGCGAGTTCCTCGGGGGCCTCTCGGGATTCCTCTCCCGTCGATGCCGGGGCCTAAGACCTTGTGTGGAGTCGGGGCCGGAACCTGAGGATTCCTCTCCAGTGCTGACATGGATCTTGGGGTACTTCTGGAGTCTCGCCAGGGGAGTCAGTCCTCGTCTCAAATGCGGGCATGCACTTGCGCTTTCCTCCAGAGCGGTAGCAGCAGTGTCACGCAGTCCGCCGCGTGGATCAAAGGATCTATGGTTTTCCCTCGAGTCTTTTCCACGAGGCTTTCCCACGAGGCTTTCCCACAGGGCTGTCCCACGTGCACACGTGGTGGGAGTCGATCCTCGGCTTGAACGTCAAGGCAGTGCAGGGAAAACAGGTTCCTCTGGAATGGACTGACACATCTGGGGGACTCTTGGAATGGTGGCACGACCCTGGAGTTCCTCTCGCCTTTCCTGTGGAGAGCGCCTCCTCTTGAGATGCGACGGGAACGCCGGGAATTCTTTCCCTACGAAACAGGGAAAGGATCCCTCATCTCGAGCTAGGAGGCGGAAATGGGGCTCCCCTGGATGTGTGCGGGACCCCACGTGCTTCCTCTCGAGTGGAGACGGGTATGTCGGGGAACTTCTTCAGTTGCAGCAATGGTGTGAAGGACCCTTTGGAAGTTCCAGTGGTTAGATGTGATTGGCCTCGAGAAGCCTCAGTGG
Organism: Ovis canadensis; assembly: GCF_042477335.2. Classification (NCBI taxonomy): domain Eukaryota; kingdom Metazoa; phylum Chordata; class Mammalia; order Artiodactyla; family Bovidae; genus Ovis; species Ovis canadensis. The sequence goes on along the minus strand of NC_091258.1, from coordinate 2,244,315 downwards.
AAATGGGCCTCATCTCGCCTGGAGGGCAAAACCTCCTGGATTTTCTCGAGTTGCGGCAGGTGCTCTCGACTTACGACGGGGACCTCAGGGAACCGCTCTGGTGGCCTCAGGAAAGGCCAGTCCCCATGCGAGTTCCTCGGGGGCCTCTCGGGATTCCTCTCCCGTCGATGCCGGGGCCTAAGACCTTGTGTGGAGTCGGGGCCGGAACCTGAGGATTCCTCTCCAGTGCTGACATGGATCTTGGGGTACTTCTGGAGTCTCCCCAGGGGAGTCAGTCCTCGTCTCGAATGTGGGCATGCACTTGCGCTTTCCTCCAGAGCGGTAGCAGCAGTGTCACGCAGTCCGCCGCGTGGATCAAAGGATCTATGGTTTTCCCTCGAGTCTTTCCCACGAGGCTTTCCCACGAGGCTTTCCCACAGGGCTGTCCCACGTGCACACGTGGTGGGAGTCGATCCTCGGCTTGAACGTCAAGGCAGTGCAGGGAAAACAGGTTCCTCTGGAATGGACTGACACATCTGGGGGACTCTTGGAATGGTGTCACGACCCTGGAGTTCTTCTCGCCTTTCCTGTGGAGAGCGCATCCTCTTGAGATGCGACGGGAACGCCGGGAATTCTTTCCCTACGAAACAGGGAAAGGATCCCTCATCTCGAGCTAGGAGGCGGAAACGGGGCTCCCCTGGATGTGTGCGGGACCCCACGTGCTTCCTCTCGAGTGGAGACGGGTATGTCGGGGAACTTCTTGAGTTGCAGCAATGGTGTGAAGGACCCTTTGGAATTTCCAGTGGTTAGATGTGATTGGCCTCGAGAAGCCTCAGCGGAAATGGGCCTCATCTCGCCTGGAGGGCAAAACCTCCTGGATTTTCTCGAGTTGCGGCAGGTGCTCTCGACTTACGACGGGGACCTCAGGGAACCGCTCTGGTGGCCTCAGGAAAGGCCAGTCCCCATGCGAGTTCCTCGGGGGCCTCTCGGGATTCCTCTCCCGTCGATGCCGGGGCCTAAGACCTTGTGTGGAGTCGGGGCCGGAACCTGAGGATTCCTCTCCAGTGCTGACATGGATCTTGGGGTACTTCTGGAGTCTCCCCAGGGGAGTCAGTCCTCGTCTCGAATGCGGGCATGCACTTGCGCTTTCCTCCAGAGCGGTAGCAGCAGTGTCACGCAGTCCGCCGCGTGGATCAAAGGATCTATGGTTTTCCCTCGAGTCTTTCCCACGAGGCTTTCCCACGAGGCTTTCCCACAGGGCTGTCCCACGTGCACACGTGGTGGGAGTCGATCCTCGGCTTGAACGTCAAGGCAGTGCAGGGAAAACAGGTTCCTCTGGAATGGACTGACACATCTGGGGGACTCTTGGAATGGTGGCACGACCCTGGAGTTCCTCTCGCCTTTCCTGTGGAGAGCGCCTCCTCTTGAGATGCGACGGGAACGCCGGGAATTCTTTCCCTACGAAACAGGGAAAGGATCCCTCATCTCGAGCTAGGAGGCGAAACGGGGCTCCCCTGGATGTGTGCGGGACACCACATGCTTCCTCTCGAGTGGAGACGGGTATGTCGGGGAACTTCTTGAGTTACAGCAAGGGTGTGAAGGACCCTTTGGAAGTTCCAGTGGTTAGATGTGATTGGCCTCGAGAAGCCTCAGCGGAAATGGGCCTCATCTCGCCTGGAGGGCAAAACCTCCTGGATTTTCTCGAGTTGCGGCAGCTGCTCTCGACTTACGACGGGGACCTCAGGGACCCGCTCTGGTGGCCTCAGGAAAGGCCAGTCCCCGTGCGAGTTCCTCGGGGGCCTCTCGGGATTCCTCTCCCGTCGATGCCGGGGCCTAAGACCTTGTGTGGAGTCGGGGCTGGAACCTGAGGATTCCTCTCCAGTGCTGACATGGATCTTGGGGTACTTCTGGAGTCTCCCCAGGGGAGTCAGTCCTCGTCTCGAATGCGGGCATGCACTTGCGCTTTCCTCCAGAGCGGTAGCAGCAGTGTCACGCAGTCCGCCGCGTGGATAAAAGGATCTACGGTTTTCCCTCGAGTCTTTCCCACGAGGCTTTCCCACGAGGCTTTCCACAGGGCTGTCCCACGTGCACACCTGGTGGGAGTCGATCCTCGGCTTGAACGTCAAGGCAGTGCAGGGAAAACAGGTTCCTCTGGAATGGACTGACACATCTGGGGGACTCTTGGAATGGTGGCACGACCCTGGAGTTCCTCTCGCCTTTCCTGTGGAGAGCGCCTCCTCTTGAGATGCGACGGGAACGCCGGGAATTCTTTCCCTACGAAACAGGGAAAGGATCCCTCATCTCGAGCTAGGAGGCGGAAACGGGGCTCCCCTGGATGTGTGCGGGACACCACGTGCTTCCTCTCGAGTGGAGACGGGTATGTCGGGGAACTTCTTGAGTTGCAGCAAGGGTGTGAAGGACCCTTTGGAAGTTCCAGTGGTTAGATGTGATTGGCCTTGAGAAGCCTCAGCGGAAATGGGCCTCATCTGGCCTGGAGGGCAAAACCTCCTGGATTTTCTCGAGTTGCGGCAGGTGCTCTCGACTTACGACGGGGACCTCAGGGAACCGCTCTGGTGGCCTCAGGAAAGGCCAGTCCCCATGCGAGTTCCTCGGGGGCGTCTCGGGATTCCTCTCCCGTCGATGCCGGGGCCTAAGACCTTGTGTGGAGTCGGGGCCGGAACCTGAGGATTTCTCTCCAGTGCTGACATGGATCTTGGGGTACTTCTGGAGTCTCCCCAGGGGAGTCAGTCCTCGTCTCGAATGCGGGCATGCACTTGCGCTTTCCTCCAGAGCGGTAGCAGCATTGTCACGCAGTCCGCCGCGTGGATCAAAGGATCTATGGTTTTCCCTCGAGTCTTTTCCATGAGGCTTTCCCACGAGGCTTTCCCACAGGGCTGTCCCACGTGCACACGTGGTGGGAGTCGATCCTCGGCTTGAACGTCAAGGCAGTGCAGGGAAAACAGGTTCCTCTGGAATGGACTGACACATCTGGGGGACTCTTGGAATGGTGGCACGACCCTGGAGTTCCTCTCGCCTTTCCTGTGGAGAGCGCCTCCTCTTGAGATGCGACGGGAACGCCGGGAATTCTTTCCCTACGAAACAGGGAAAGGATCCCTCATCTCGAGCTAGGAGGCGGAAACGGGGCTCCCCTGGATGTGTGCGGGACACCACGTGCTTCCTCTCGAGTGGAGACGGGTATGTCGGGGAACTTCTTGAGTTGCAGCAATGGTGTGAAGGACCCTTTGGAAGTTCCAGTGGTTAGATGTGATTGGCCTCGAGAAGCCTCAGCGGAAATAGGCCTCATCTCGCCTGGAGGGCAAAACCTCCTGGATTTTCTCGAGTTGCGGCAGGTGCTCTCGACTTACGACGGGAACCTCAGGGACCCGCTCTGGTGGCCTCAGGAAAGGCCAGTCCCCATGCGAGTTCCTCGGGGGCCTCTCGGGATTCCTCTCCCGTCGATGCCGGGGCCTAAGACCTTGTGTGGAGTCGGGGCCGGAACCTGAGGATTCCTCTCCAGTGCTGACATGGATCTTGGGGTACTTCTGGAGTCTCCCCAGGGGAGTCAGTCCTCGTCTCGAATGCGGGCATGCACTTGCACTTTCCTCCAGAGCGATAGCAGCAGTGTCACGCAGTCCGCCGCGTGGATCAAAGGATCTATTGTTTTCCCTCGAGTCTTTCCCACGAGGCTTTCCCACGAGGCTTTCCCACAGGGCTGTCCCACGTGCAGACGTGGTGGGAGTCGATCCTCGGCTTGAACGTCAAGGCAGTGCAGGGAAAAGAGGTTCCTCTGGAATGGACTGACACATCTGGGGGACTCTTGGAATGGTGTCACGACACTGGAGTTCCCCTCGCCTTTCCTGTGGAGAGCGCCTCCTCTTGAGATGCGACGGGAACGCTGGAAATTCTTTCCCTACGAAACAGGGAAAGGATCCCTCATCTCGAGCTAGGAGGCGAAACGGGGCTCCCCTGGATGTGTGCGGGACACCACGTGCTTCCTCTCGAGTGGAGACGGGTATGTCGGGGAACTTCTTGAGTTGCAGCAAGGGTGTGAAGGACCCTTTGGAAGTTCCAGTGGTTAGATGTGATTGGCCTCGAGAAGCCTCAGCGGAAATGGGCCTCATCTCGCCTGGAGGGCAAAACCTCCTGGATTTTCTCGAGTTGTGGCAGGTGCTCTCGACTTACGACGGGGACCTCAGGGAACCGCTCTGGTGGCCTCAGGAAAGGCCAGTCCCCATGCGAGTTCCTCGGGGGCCTCTCGGGATTCCTCTCCCGTCGATGCCAGGGCCTAAGTCCTTGTGTGGAGTCGGGGCCGGAACCTGAGGATTCCTCTCCAGTGCTGACATGGATCTTGGGGTACTTCTGGAGTCTCCCCAGGGGAGTCAGTCCTCGTCTCGAATGCGGGCATGCACTTGCGCTTTCCTCCAGAGCGATAGCAGCAGTGTCACGCAGTCCGCCGCGTGGATCAAAGGATCTATGGTTTCCCTCGAGTCTTTCCCACGAGGCTTTCTGACGAGGCTTTCCCACAGGGCTGTCCCACGTGCACACGTGGTGGGAGTCGATCCTCGGCTTGAACGTCAAGGCAGTGCAGGGAAAACAGGTTCCTCTGGAATGGACTGACACATCTGGGGGACTCTTGGAATGGTGGCACGACCCTGGAGTTCCTCTCGCCTTACCTGTGGAGAGCGCCTCCTCTTGAGATGCGACGGGAACGGCGGGAATTCTTTCCCTACGAAACAGGGAAAGGATCCCTCATCTCGAGCTAGGAGGCGAAACGGGGCTCCCCTGGATGTGTGCGGGACACCACGTGCTTCCTCTCGAGTGGAGACGGGTATGTCGGGGAACTTCTTGAGTTGCAGCAATGGTGTGAAGGACCCTTTGGAAGTTCCAGTGGTTAGATATGATTGGCCTCGAGAAGCCTCAGCGGAAATGGGCCTCATCTCGCCTGGAGGGCAAAACCTCCTGGATTTTCTCGAGTTGTGGCAGGTGCTCTCGACTTACGACGGGGACCTCAGGGACCCGCTCTGGTGGCCTCAGGAAAGGTCAGTGCCCATACGAGTTCCTCGGGGGCCTCTCGGGATTCCTCTCCCGTCGATTCCGGGGCCTAAGACCTTGTGTGCAGTCGTGGCCGGAACCTGAGGATTCCTCTCCAGTGCTGACATGGCTCTTGGGGTACTTCTGGAGTCTCCCCAGGGGAGTCAGTCCTCGTCTCGAATGCGGGCATGCACTTGCGCTTTCCTCCAGATCGGTAGCAGCAGTGTCACGCAGTCCGCCGCGTGGATCAAAGGATCTATGGTTTTCCCTCGAGTCTTTCCCACGAGGCTTTCCCACGAGGCTTTCCCACAGGGCTGTCCCACGTGCACACGTGGTGGGAGTCGATCCTCGGCTTGAACGTCAAGGCAGTGCAGGGAAAACAGGTTCCTCTGGAATGGACTGACACATCTGGGGGACTCTTGGAATGGTGTCACGACCCTGGAGTTCTTCTCGCCTTTCCTGTGGAGAGCGCATCCTCTTGAGATGCGACGGGAACGCCGGGAATTCTTTCCCTACGAAACAGGGAAAGGATCCCTCATCTCGAGCTAGGAGGCGGAAACGGGGCTCCCCTGGATGTGTGCGGGACCCCACGTGCTTCCTCTCGAGTGGAGACGGGTATGTCGGGGAACTTCTTGAGTTGCAGCAATGGTGTGAAGGACCCTTTGGAATTTCCAGTGGTTAGATGTGATTGGCCTCGAGAAGCCTCAGCGGAAATGGGCCTCATCTCGCCTGGAGGGCAAAACCTCCTGGATTTTCTCGAGTTGCGGCAGGTGTTCTCGACTTACGACGGGGACCTCAGGGAACCGCTCTGGTGGCCTCAGGAAAGGCCAGTCCCCATGCGAGTTCCTCGGGGGCCTCTCGGGATTCCTCTCCCGTCGATGCCGGGGCCTAAGACCTTGTGTGGAGTCGGGGCCGGAACCTGAGGATTCCTCTCCAGTGCTGACATGGATCTTGGGGTACTTCTGGAGTCTCCCCAGGGGAGTCAGTCCTCGTCTCGAATGCGGGCATGCACTTGTGCTTTCCTCCAGAGCGGTAGCAGCAGTGTCACGCAGTCCGCCGCGTGGATCAAAGGATCTATGGTTTTCCCTCGAGTCTTTCCCACGAGGCTTTCCCACGAGGCTTTCCCACAGGGCTGTCCCACGTGCACACGTGGTGGGAGTCGATCCTCGGCTTGAACGTCAAGGCAGTGCAGGGAAAACAGGTTCCTCTGGAATGGACTGACACATCTGGGGGACTCTTGGAATGGTGGCACGACCCTGGAGTTCCTCTCGCCTTTCCTGTGGAGAGCGCCTCCTCTTGAGATGCGACGGGAACGCCGGGAATTCTTTCCCTACGAAACAGGGAAAGGATCCCTCATCTCGAGCTAGGAGGCGAAACGGGGCTCCCCTGGATGTGTGCGGGACACCACGTGCTTCCTCTCGAGTGGAGACGGGTATGTCGGGGAACTTCTTGAGTTACAGCAAGGGTGTGAAGGACCCTTTGGAAGTTCCAGTGGTTAGATGTGATTGGCCTCGAGAAGCCTCAGCGGAAATGGGCCTCATCTCGCCTGGAGGGCAAAACCTCCTGGATTTTCTCGAGTTGCGGCAGGTGCTCTCGACTTACGATGGGGACCTCAGGGACCCGCTCTGGTGGCCTCAGGAATGGCCAGTCCCCATGCGAGTTCCTCGGGGGCCTCTCGGGATTCCTCTCCCGTCGATGCCGGGGCCTAAGACCTTGTGTGGAGTCGGGGCTGGAACCTGAGGATTCCTCTCCAGTGCTGACATGGATCTTGGGGTCCTTCTGGAGTCTCCCCAGGGGAGTCAGTCCTCGTCTCGAATGCGGGCATGCACTTGCGCTTTCCTCCAGAGCGGTAGCAGCAGTGTCACGCAGTCCGCCGCGTGGATAAAAGGATCTACGGTTTTCCCTCTAGTCTTTCCCACGAGGCTTTCCCACGAGGCTTTCCACAGGGCTGTCCCACGTGCACACGTGGTGGGAGTCGATCCTCGGCTTGAACGTCAAGGCAGTGCAGGGAAAACAGGTTCCTCTGGAATGGACTGACACATCTGGGGGACTCTTGGAATGGTGGCACGACCCTGGAGTTCCTCTCGCCTTTCCTGTGGAGAGCGCCTCCTCTTGAGATGCGACGGGAACGCCGGGAATTCTTTCCCTACGAAACAGGGAAAGGATCCCTCATCTCGAGCTAGGAGGCGGAAACGGGGCTCCCCTGGATGTGTGCGGGACACCACGTGCTTCCTCTCGAGTGGAGACGGGTATGTCGGGGAACTTCTTGAGTTGCAGCAAGGGTGTGAAGAACCCTTTGGAAGTTCCAGTGGTTAGATGTGATTGGCCTCGAGAAGCCTCAGCGGAAATGGGCCTCATCTGGCCTGGAGGGCAAAACCTCCTGGATTTTCTCGAGTTGCGGCAGGTGCTCTCGACTTACGACGGGGACCTCAGGGACCCGCTCTGGTGGCCTCAGGAAAGGCCAGTCCCCATGCGAGTTCCTCGGGGGCCTCTCGGGATTCCTCTCCCGTCGATGCCGGGGCCTAAGACCTTGTGTGGAGTCGGGGCCGGAACCTGAGGATTCCTCTCCAGTGCTGACATGGATCTTGGGGTACTTCTGGAGTCTCCCCAGGGGAGTCAGTCCTCGTCTCGAATGCGGGCATGCACTTGCGCTTTCCTCCAGAGCGGTAGCAGCAGTGTCACGCAGTCCGCCGCGTGGATCAAAGGATCTATGGTTTTCCCTCGAGTCTTTCCCACGAGGCTTTCCCACGAGGCTTTCCACAGGGCTGTCCCACGTGCACACGTGGTGGGAGTCGATCCTCGGCTTGAACGTCAAGGCAGTGCAGGGAAAACAGGTTCCTCTGGAATGGACTGACACATCTGGGGGACTCTTGGAATGGTGGCACGACCCTGGAGTTCCTCTCGCCTTTCCTGTGGAGAGCGCCTCCTCTTGAGATGCGACGGGAACGGCGGGAATTCTTTCCCTACGAAACAGGGAAAGGATCCCTCATCTCGAGCTAGGAGGCGAAACGGGGCTCCCCTGGATGTGTGCGGGATACCACGTGCTTCCTCTCGAGTGGAGACGGGTATGTCGGGGAACTTCTTGAGTTGCATCAAGGGTGTGAAGGACCCTTTGGAAGTTCCAGTGGTTAGATGTGATTGGCCTCGAGAAGCCTCAGCAGAAATGGGCCTCATCTCGCCTGGAGGGCAAAACCTCCTGGATTTTCTCGAGTTGCGGCAGGTGCTCTCGACTTACGACGGGGACCTCAGGGACCCGCACTGGTGGCCTCAGGAAAGGCCAGTCCCCATGCGAGTTCCTCGGGGGCCTCTCGGGATTCCTCTCCCGTCGATGCCGGGGCCTAAGACCTTGTGTGGAGTCGGGGCCGGAACCTGAGGATTCCTCTCCAGTGCTGACATGGATCTTGGGGTACTTCTGGAGTCTCCCCAGGGGAGTCAGTCCTCGTCTCGAATGCGGGCATGCACTTGCGCTTTCCTCCAGAGCGGTAGCAGCAGTGTCACGCAGTCCGCCGCGTGGATCAAAGGATCTATGGTTTTCCCTCGAGTCTTTTCCACGAGGCTTTCCCACGAGGCTTTCCCACAGGGCTGTCCCACGTGCACACGTGGTGGGAGTCGATCCTCGGCTTGAACGTCAAGGCAGTACAGGGAAAACAGGTTCCTCTGGAATGGACTGACACATCTGGGGGACTCTTGGAATGGTGTCACGACCCTGGAGTTCCTCTCGCCTTTCCTGTGGAGAGCGCCTCCTCTTGAGATGCGACGGGAACGCCGGGAATTCTTTCCCTACGAAACAGGGAAAGGATCCCTCATCTCGAGCTAGGAGGCGGAAACGGGGCTGCCCTGGATGTGTGCGGGACCCACGTGCTTCCTCTCGAGTGGAGACGGGTATGTCGGGGAACTTCTTGAGTTGCAGCAACGGTGTGAAGGACCCTTTGGAAGTTCCAGTGGTTAGATGTGATTGGCCTCGTGAAGCCTCAGCGGAAATGGGCCTCATCTCGCCTGGAGGGCAAAACCTCATGGATTTTATCGAGTTGCGGCAGGTGCTCTCGACTTACGACGGGGACCTCAGGGAACCGCTCTGGTGGCCTCAGGAAAGGCCAGTCCCCATGCGAGTTCCTCGGGGGCCTCTCGGGATTCCTCTCCCGTCGATGCCGGGGCCTAAGACCTTGTGTGGAGTCGGGGCCGGAACCTGAGGATTCCTCTCCAGTGCTGACATGGATCTTGGGGTACTTCTGGAGTCTCCCCAGGGGAGTCAGTCCTCGTCTCGAATGCGGGCATGCACTTGTGCTTTCCTCCAGAGCGGTAGCAGCAGTGTCACGCAGTCCGCCGCGTGGATCAAAGGATCTATGGTTTTCCCTCGAGTCTTTCCCACGAGGCTTTCCCACGAGGCTTTCCCACAGGGCTGTCCCACGTGCACACGTGGTGGGAGTCGATCCTCGGCTTGAACGTCAAGGCAGTGCAGGGAAAACAGGTTCCTCTGGAATGGACTGACACATCTGGGGGACTCTTGGAATGGTGGCACGACCCTGGAGTTCCTCTCGCCTTTCCTGTGGAGAGCGCCTCCTCTTGAGATGCGACGGGAACGCCGGGAATTCTTTCCCTACGAAACAGGGAAAGGATCCCTCATCTCGAGCTAGGAGGCGGAAACGGGGCTCCCCTGGATGTGTGCGGGACACCACGTGCTTCCTCTCGAGTGGAGACGGGCATGTCGGGGAACTTCTTGAGTTGCAGCAAGGGTGTGAAGGACCCTTTGGAAGTTCCAGTGGTTAGATGTGATTGGCCTCGAGAAGCCTCAGCGGAAATGGGCCTCATCTCGCCTGGAGGGCAAAACCTCCTGGATTTTCTCGAGTTGCGGCAGGTGCTCTCGACTTACGACGGGGACCTCAGGGACCCGCTCTGGTGGCCTCAGGAAAGGCCAGTCCCCATGCGAGTTCCTCGGGGGCCTCTCGGGATTCCTCTCCCGTCGATGCCGGGGCCTAAGACCTTGTGTGGAGTCGGGGCCGGAACCTGAGGATTCCTCTCCAGTGCTGACATGGATCTTGGGGTACTTCTGGAGTCTCCCCAGGGGAGTCAGTCCTCGTCTCGAATGCGGGCATGCACTTGCGCTTTCCTCCAGAGCGGTAGCAGCATTGTCACGCAGTCCGCCGCGTGGATCAAAGGATCTATGGTTTTCCCTCGAGTCTTTTCCATGAGGCTTTACCACGAGGCTTTCCCACAGGGCTGTCCCACGTGCACACGTGGTGGGAGTCGATCCTCGGCTTGAACGTCAAGGCAGTGCAGGGAAAACAGGTTCCTCTGGAATGGACTGACACATCTGGGGGACTCTTGGAATGGTGTCACGACCCTGGAGTTCCTCTCGCCTTTCCTGTGGAGAGCGCCTCCTCTTGAGATGCGACGGGAACGCCGGGAATTCTTTCCCTACGAAACAGGGAAAGGATCCCTCATCTAGAGCTAGGAGGCGGAAACGGGGCTCCCCTGGATGTGTGCGGGACCCACGTGCTTTCTCTCGAGTGGAGACGGGTATGTCGGGGAACTTCTTGAGTTGCAGCAATGGTGTGAAGGACCCTTTGGAAGTTCCAGTGGTTAGATGTGATTGGCCTCGTGAAGCCTCAGCGGAAATGGGCCTCATCTCGCCTGGAGGGCAAAACCTCCTGGATTTTCTCGAGTTGTGGCAGGTGCTCTCGACTTACGACGGGGACCTCAGGGACCCGCTCTGGTGGCCTCAGGAAAGGCCAGTCCCCATGCGAGTTCCTCGGGGGCCTCTCGGGATTCCTCTCCCGTCGATGCCAGGGCCTAAGACCTTGTGTGGAGTCGGGGCCGGAACCTGAGGATTCCTCTCCAGTGCTGACATGGATCTTGGGGTACTTCTGGAGTCTCCCCAGGGGAGTCAGTCCTCGTCTCGAATGCGGGCATGCACTTGCGCTTTCCTCCAGAGCGGTAGCAGCAGTGTCACGCAGTCCGCCGCGTGGATCAAAGGATCTATGGTTTTCCCTCGAGTCTTTCCCACGAGGCTTTCCCACGAGGCTTTCCCACAGGGCTGTCCCACGTGCACACGTGGTGGGAGTCGATCCTCGGCTTGAACGTCAAGGCAGTGCAGGGAAAACAGGTTCCTCTGGAATGGACTGACACATCTGGGGGACTCTTGGAATGGTGGCACGACCCTGGAGTTCCTCTCGCCTTTCCTGTGGAGAGCGCCTCCTCTTGAGATGCGACGGGAACGCCGGGAATTCTTTCCCTACGAAACAGGGAAAGGATCCCTCATCTCGAGCTAGGAGGCGGAAACGGGGCTCCCCTGGATGTGTGCGGGACCCCACGTGCTTCCTTTCGAGTGGAGACGGGTATGTCGGGGAACTTCTTGAGTTGCAGCAATGGTGTGAAAGACCCTTTGGAAGTTCCAGTGGTTAGATGTGATTGGCCTCGAGAAGCCTCAGCGGAAATGGGCCTCATCTCGCCTGGAGGGCAAAACCTCCTGGATTTTCTCGAGTTGCGGCAGGTGCTCTCGACTTACGACGGGGACCTCAGGGACCCGCTGTGGTGGCCTCAGGAAAGGCCAGTCCCCAAGCGAGTTCCTCGGGGGCCTCTGGGGATTCCTCTCCCGTCGATGCCGGGGCCTAAGACCTTGTGTGGAGTCGGGGCCGGAACCTGAGGATTCCTCTCCAGTGCTGACATGGATCTTGGGGTACTTCTGGAGTCTCCCCAGGGGAGTCAGTCCTCGTCTCGAATGCGGGCATGCACTTGCGCTTTCCTCCAGAGCGGTAGCAGCAGTGTCACGCAGTCCGCCGCGTGGATCAAAGGATCTATGGTTTTCCCTCGAGTCTTTCCCACGAGGCTTTCCCACGAGGCTTTCCACAGGGCTGTCCCACGTGCACACGTGGTGGGAGTCGATCCTCGGCTTGAACGTCAAGGCAGTGCAGGGAAAACAGGTTCCTCTGGAATGGACTGACACATCTGGGGGACTCTTGGAATGGTGGCACGACCCTGGAGTTCCTCTCGCCTTTCCTGTGGAGAGCGCCTCCTCTTGAGATGCGACGGGAACGGCGGGAATTCTTTCCCTACGAAACAGGGAAAGGATCCCTCATCTCGAGCTAGGAGGCGAAACGGGGCTCCCCTGGATGTGTGCGGGATACCACGTGCTTCCTCTCGAGTGGAGACGGGTATGTCGGGGAACTTCTTGAGTTGCATCAAGGGTGTGAAGGACCCTTTGGAAGTTCCAGTGGTTAGATGTGATTGGCCTCGAGAAGCCTCAGCAGAAATGGGCCTCATCTCGCCTGGAGGGCAAAACCTCCTGGATTTTCTCGAGTTGCGGCAGGTGCTCTCGACTTACGACGGGGACCTCAGGGACCCGCACTGGTGGCCTCAGGAAAGGCCAGTCCCCATGCGAGTTCCTTGGGGGCCTCTCGGGATTCCTCTCCCGTCGATGCCGGGGCCTAAGACCTTGTGTGGAGTCGGGGCCGGAACCTGAGGATTCCTCTCCAGTGCTGACATGGATCTTGGGGTACTTCTGGAGTCTCCCCAGGGGAGTCAGTCCTCGTCTCGAATGCGGGCATGCACTTGCGCTTTCCTCCAGAGCGGTAGCAGCAGTGTCACGCAGTCCGCCGCGTGGATCAAAGGATCTATGGTTTTCCCTCGAGTCTTTTCCACGAGGCTTTCCCACGAGGCTTTCCCACAGGGCTGTCCCACGTGCACACGTGGTGGGAGTCGATCCTCGGCTTGAACGTCAAGGCAGTACAGGGAAAACAGGTTCCTCTGGAATGGACTGACACATCTGGGGGACTCTTGGAATGGTGTCACGACCCTGGAGTTCCTCTCGCCTTTCCTGTGGAGAGCGCCTCCTCTTGAGATGCGACGGGAACGCCGGGAATTCTTTCCCTACGAAACAGGGAAAGGATCCCTCATCTCGAGCTAGGAGGCGGAAACGGGGCTGCCCTGGATGTGTGCGGGACCCACGTGCTTCCTCTCGAGTGGAGACGGGTATGTCGGGGAACTTCTTGAGTTGCAGCAACGGTGTGAAGGACCCTTTGGAAGTTCCAGTGGTTAGATGTGATTGGCCTCGTGAAGCCTCAGCGGAAATGGGCCTCATCTCGCCTGGAGGGCAAAACCTCATGGATTTTATCGAGTTGCGGCAGGTGCTCTCGACTTACGACGGGGACCTCAGGGAACCGCTCTGGTGGCCTCAGGAAAGGCCAGTCCCCATGCGAGTTCCTCGGGGGCCTCTCGGGATTCCTCTCCCGTCGATGCCGGGGCCTAAGACCTTGTGTGGAGTCGGGGCCGGAACCTGAGGATTCCTCTCCAGTGCTGACATGGATCTTGAGGTACTTCTGGAGTCTCCCCAGGGGAGTCAGTCCTCGTCTCGAATGCGGGCATGCACTTGCGCTTTCCTCCAGAGCGGTAGCAGCAGTGTCACGCTGTCCGCCGCGTGGATCAAAGGATCTATGGTTTTCCCTCGAGTCTTTCCCACGAGGCTTTCCCACGAGGCTTTCCCACAGGGCTGTCCCACGTGCACACGTGGTGGGAGTCGATCCTCGGCTTGAACGTCAAGGCAGTGCAGGGAAAACAGGTTCCTCTGGAATGGACTGACACATCTGGGGGACTCTTGGAATGGTGTCATGACCCTGGAGTTTCTCTCGCCTTTCCTGTGGAGAGCGCCTCCTCTTGAGATGCGACGGGAACGCCGGGAATTCTTTCCCTACGAAACAGGGAAAGGATCCCTCATCTCGAGCTAGGAGGTGGAAACGGGGCTCCCCTGGATGTGTGCGGGACCCCACGTGCTTCCTCTCGAGTGGAGACAGGTATGTCGGGGAACTTCTTGAGTTGCAGCAAGGGTGTGAAGGACCCTTTGGAAGTTCCAGTGGTTAGATGTGATTGGCCTCGAGAAGCCTCAGCGGAAATGGGCCTCATCCTGCCTGGAGGGCAAAACCTCCTGGATTTTCTCGAGTTGCGGCAGGTGCTCTCGACTTACGACGGGGACCTCAGGGACCCGCTCTGGTGGCCTCAGGAAAGGCCAGTCCCCATGCGAGTTCCTCGGGGGCCTCTCGGGATTCCTCTCCCGTCGATGCCGGGGCCTAAGACCTTGTGTGGAGTCGGGGCCGGAACCTGAGGATTCCTCTCCAGTGCTGACATGGATCTTGGGGTACTTCTGGAGTCTCCCCAGGGGAGTCAGTCCTCGTTTCGAATGCCGGCATGCACTTGCGCTTTCCTCCAGAGCGGTAGCAGCAGTGTCACGCAGTCCGCCGCGTGGATCAAAGGATCTATGGTTTTCCCTCTAGTCTTTCCCACGAGGCTTTCCCGCGAGGCTTTCCCACAGGGCTGTCCCACGTGCACACATGGTGGCAGTCGATCCTTGGCTTGAACGTCAAGGCAGTGCAGGGAAAACAGGTTCCTCTGGAATGGACTGAGACATCTGGGGGACTCTTGGAATGGTGGCACGACCCTGGAGTTCCTCTCGCCTTTCCTGTGGAGAGCGCCTCCTCTTGAGAAGCGACGGGAACGCCGGGAATTCTTTCCCTACGAAACAGGGAAAGGATCCCTCATCTCGAGCTAGGAGGCAGAAACGGGGCTCCCCTGGATATGTGCGGGACCCCACGTGCTTCCTCTCGAGTGGAGACGGGTATGTCGGGGAACTTCTTGAGTTGCATCAATGGTGTGAAGGACCCTTTGGAAGTTCCAGTGGTTAGATGTGATTGGCCTCGAGAAGCCTCAGCGGAAATGGGCCTCATCTCGCCTGGTGGGCAAAACCTCCTGGATTTTCTCGAGTTGCGGCAGGTGCTCTCGACTTACGACGGGGACCTCAGGGACCCGCTCTGGTGGCCTCAGGAAAGGCCAGTCCCCATGCGAGTTCCTCGGGGGCGTCTCGGGATTCCTCTCCCGTCGATGCCGGGGCCTAAGACCTTGTGTGGAGTCGGTGCCGGAACCTGAGGATTCCTCTCCAGTGCTGACATGGATCTTGGGGTACTTCTGGAGTCTCCCCAGGGGAGTCAGTCCTCGTCTCGAATGCGGGCATGCACTTGCGCTTTCCTCCAGAGCGGTAGCAGCAGTGTCACGCAGTCCGCCGCGTGGATCAAAGGATCTATGGTTTTCCCTCGAGTCTTTCCCACGAGGCTTTCCCACGAGGCTTTCCCACAGGGCTGTCCCACGTGCACACGTGGTGGGAGTCGATCCTCGGCTTGAACGTCAAGGCAGTGCAGGGAAAACAGGTTCCTCTGGAATGGACTGACACATCTGGGGGACTCTTGGATTGGTGTCTCGACCCTGGAGTTCCTCTCGCCTTTCCTGTGGAGAGCGCCTCCTCTTGAGATACGACGGGAACGCCGGGAATTCTTTCCCTACGAAACAGGGAAAGGATCCCTCATCTCGAGCTAGGAGGCGGAAACGGGGCTCCCCTGGATGTGTGCGGGACCCCACGTGCTTCCTCTCGAGTGGAGACGGGTATGTCGGGGAACTTCTTGAGTTGCAGCAATGGTGTGAAGGACCCTTTGGAAGTTCCAGTGGTTAGATGTGATTGGCCTCGAGAAGCCTCAGCGGAAATGGGACTCATCTCGCCTGGAGGGCAAAACCTCCTGGATTTTCTCGAGTTGCGGCAGGTGCTCTTGACTTACGACGGGGACCTCAGGGACCCGCTCTGGTGGCCTCAGGAAAGGCCAGTCCCCATGGGAGTTCCTCGGGGGCCTCTCGGGATTCCTCTCCCGTCGATGCCGGGGCTAAGACCTTGTGTGGAGTCGGGGCCGGAACCTGAGGATTCCTCTCCTGTGCTGACGTGGATCTTGGGGTACTTCTGGAGTCTCCCCAGGGGAGTCAGTCCTCGTCTCGAATGCGGGCATGCACTTGCGCTTTCCTCCAGAGCGGTAGCAGCAGTGTCACGCAGTCCGCCGCGTGGATCAAAGGATCTATGGTTTTCCCTCGAGTCTTTCCCACGAGGTTTTCCCACGAGGCTTTCCACAGGGCTGTCCCACGTGCACACGTGGTGGGAGTCGATCCTCGGCTTGAACGTCAAGGCAGTGCAGGGAAAACAGGTTCCTCTGGAATGGACTGACACATCTGGGGAACTCTTGGAATGGTGTCACGACCCTGGAGTTCCTCTCGCCTTTCCTGTGGAGAGCGCCTCCTCTTGAGATGCGACTGGAACGCCGGGAATTCTTTCCCTACGAAACAGGGAAGGATCCCTCATCTCGAGCTAGGAGGCGGAAACGGGGCTCCCCTGGATGTGTGAGGGACCCCACGTGCTTCCTCTCGAGTGGAGACGGGTATGTCGGGGAACTTCTTGAGTTGCAGCAATGGTGTGAAGGACCCTTTGGAAGTTCCAGTGGTTAGATGTGATTGGCCTCGAGAAGCCTCAGCGGAAATGGGCCTCATCTGGCCTGGAGGGCAAAACCTCCTGGATTTTCTCGAGTTGCCGCAGGTGCTCTCGACTTACGACGGGGACCTCAGGCAACCGCTCTGGTGGCCTCAGGAAAGGCCAGTCCCCATGCGAGTTCCTCGGGGGCCTCTCGGGATTCCTCTCCCGTCGATGCCGGGGCCTAAGACCTTGTGTGGAGTCGGGGCCGGAACCTGA
Organism: Ovis canadensis; assembly: GCF_042477335.2. Taxonomy (NCBI): domain Eukaryota; kingdom Metazoa; phylum Chordata; class Mammalia; order Artiodactyla; family Bovidae; genus Ovis; species Ovis canadensis. The sequence goes on along the minus strand of NC_091258.1, from coordinate 2,227,760 downwards.
GGATTCCTCTCCAGTGCTGACATTGATCTTGGGGTAATTCTGGAGTCTCCCCAGGGGAGTCAGTCCTCGTCTCGAATGCGGGCATGCACTTGCGCTTTCCTCCAGAGCGGTAGCAGCAGTGTCACGCAGTCCGCCGCGTGGATCAAAGGATCTATGGTTTTCCCTCGAGTCTTTCCCACGAGGCTTTCCCACGAGGCTTTCCCACAGGGCTGTCCCACGTGCACACGTGGTGGGAGTCGATCATCGGCTTGAACGTCAAGGCAGTGCAGGGAAAACAGGTTCCTCTGGAATGGGCTGACACATCTGGGGGTCTCCTGGAATGGTGGCACGACCCTGGAGTTCCTCTCGCCTTTCCTGTGGAGAGCGCCTCCTCTTGAGATGCGACGGGAACGCCGGGAATTCTTTCCCTACGAAACAGGGAAAGGATTCCTCATCTCGAGCTAGGAGGCGGAAACGGGGCTCCCCTGGATGTGTGCGGGACACCACGTGCTTCCTCTCGAGTGGAGACGGGTATGTCGGGGAATTTCTTGAGTTGCAGAAAGGATGTGAAGGACCCTTTGGAAGTTCCAGTGGTTAGATGTGATTGGCCTCGAGAAGCCTCAGCGGAAATGGGCCTCATCTTGCCTGGAGGGCAAAACCTCCAGGATTTTCTCGAGTTGCGGCAGGTGCTCTCGACTTACGACGGGGACCTCAGGGACCCGCTCTGGTGGCCTCAGGAAAGGCCAGTCCCCATGCGAGTTCCTCGGGGCCCTCTCGGGATTCCTCTCCCGTCGATGCCGGGGCCTAAGACCTTGTGTGGAGTCGGGGCCGGAACCTGAGGATTCCTCTCCAGTGCTGACATGGATCTTGGGGTACTTCTGGAGTCTCCCCAGGGGAGTCAGTCCTCGTCTCGAATGCGGGCATGCACTTCGCTTTCCTCCAGAGCGGTAGCAGCAGTGTCACGCAGTCCGCCGCGTGGATCAAAGGATCTATGGTTTTCCCTCGAGTCTTTCCCACGAGGCTTTCCCACGAGGCTTTCCCACAGGGCTGTCCCACGTGCACACGTGGTGGGAGTCGATCCTCGGCTTGAACGTCAAGGCAGTGCAGGGAAAACAGGTTCCTCTGGAATGGGCTGACACATCTGGGGGTCTCTTGGAATGGTGGCACGACCCTGGAGTTCCTCTCGCCTTTCCTGTGGAGAGCGCCTCCTCTTGAGATGCGACGGGAACGCCGGGAATTCTTTCCCTACGAAACAGGGAAAGGATCCCTCATCTCGAGCTAGGAGGCGGAAACGGGGCTCCCCTGGATGTGTGCGGGCCACCACGTGCTTCCTCTCGAGTGGAGACGGGTATGTCGGGGAACTTCTTGAGTTGCAGAAAGGATGTGAAGGACCCTTTGGAAGTTCCAGTGGTTAGATGTGATTGGCCTCGAGAAGCCTCAGCGGAAATGGGCCTCATCTCGCCTGGAGGGCAAAACCTCCTGGATTTTCTCGAGTTGCGGCAGGTGCTCTCGACTTACGATGGGGACCTCAAGGACCCGCTCTGGTGGCCTCAGGAAAGGCCAGTCCCCATGCGAGTTCCTCGGGGCCCTCTCAGGATTCCTCTCCCGTCGATGCCGGGGCCTAAGACCTTGTGTGGAGTCGGGGCCGGAACCTGAGGATTCCTCTCCAGTGCTGACATGGATCTTGGGGTACTTCTGGAGTCTCCCCAGGGGAGTCAGTCCTCGTCTCGAATGCGGGCATGCACTTGCGCTTTCCTCCAGAGCGGTAGCAGCAGTGTCACGCAGTCCGCCGCGTGGATCAAAGGATCTATGGTTTTCCCTCGAGTCTTTCCCACGAGGCTTTCCCACGAGGCTTTCCCACAGGGCTGTCCCACGTGCACACGTGGTGGGAGTCGATACTCGGCTTGAACGTCAAGGCAGTGCAGGGAAAACAGGTTCCTCTGGAATGGACTGACACATCTGGGGTACTCTCGGAATGGTGTCTCGACCCTGGAGTTCCTCTCGCCTTTCCTGTGGAGAGCGCCTCCTCTTGAGATGCGACGGGAACGCCGGGAATTCTTTCCCTACGAAACAGGGAAAGGATCCCTCATCTCGAGCTAGGAGGCGGAAACGGGGCTGCCCTGGATGTGTGCGGGACCCACGTGCTTACTCTCGAGTGGAGACGGGTATGTCGGGGAACTTCTTGAGTTGCAGCAAGGGTGTGAAGGACCCTTTGGAAGTTCCAGTGGTTAGATGTGATTGGCCTCGAGAAGCCTCAGCGGAAATGGGCCTCATCTCGCCTGGAGGGCGAAACCTCCTGGATTTTCTCGAGTTGCGGCAGGTGCTCTCGACTTACGACGGGGACCTCAGGGACCCGCTCTGGTGGACTCAGGAAAGGCCAGTCCCCATGCGAGTTCCTCGGGGGCGTCTCGGGATTCCTCTCCCGTCGATGCCGGGGCCTAAGACCTTGTGTGGAGTCGGGGCCGGAACCTGAGGATTCCTCTCCAGTGCTGACATGGATCTTGGGGTACTTCTGGAGTCTCCCCAGGGGAGTCAGTCCTCGTCTCGAATGCGGGCATGCACTTGCGCTTTCCTCCAGAGCGGTAGCAGCAGTGTCACGCAGTCCGCCGCGTGGATCAAAGGATCTATGGTTTTCCCTCGAGTCTTTCCCACGAGGCTTTCCCACGAGGCTTTCCCACAGGGCTGTCCCACGTGCACACGTGGTGGGAGTCGATCCTCGGCTTGAACGTCAAGGCAGTGCAGGGAAAACAGGTTCCTCTGGAATGGACTGACACATCTGGGGGACTCTTGGAATGGTTTCACGACCCTGGAGTTTCTCTCGCCTTTCCTGTGGAGAGCGCCTCCTCTTGAGATGCGAAGGGAACGCCGGGAATTCTTTCCCTACGAAACAGGGAAAGGATCCCTCATCTCGAGCTAGGAGGCGGAAACGGGGCTCCCCTGGATGTGTACGGTACCCCACGTGCTTCCTCTCGAGTGGAGACGGGTATGTCGGGGAACTTCTTGAGTTGCAGCAATGGTGTGAAGGACCCTTTGGAAGTTCCAGTGGTTAGATGTGATTGGCCTCGAGAAGCCTCAGCGGAAATGGGCCTCATCTCGCCTGGAGGGCAAAACCTCCTGGATTTTCTCGAGTTGCGGCAGGTGCTCTCTACTTACGACGGGGACCTCAGGGACCCGCTCTGGTGGCCTCAGGAAAGGCCAGTCCCCATGCGAGTTCCTCGGGGGCGTCTCGGGATTCCTCTCCCGTCGATGCCGGGGCCTAAGACCTTGTGTGGAGTCGGGGCCGGAACCTGAGGATTCCTCTCCAGTGCTGACATGGATCTTGGGGTACTTCTGGAGTCTCCCCAGGGGAGTCAGTCCTCGTCTCGAATGCGGGCATGCACTTGCGCTTTCCTCCAGAGCGGTAGCAGCAGTGTCACGCAGTCCGCCGCGTGGATCAAAGGATCTATGGTTTTCCCTCGAGTCTTTCCCACGAGGCTTTCCCACGAGGCTTTCCCACAGGGCTGTTCCACGTGCACACGTGGTGGGAGTCGATCCTCGGCTTGAACGTCAAGGCAGTGCAGGGAAAACAGGTTCCTCTGGAATGGACTGACACATTTGGGGTCTCTTGGAATGGTGGCACGACCCTGGAGTTCCTCTCGCCTTTCCTGTGGAGAGCGCCTCCTCTTGAGATGCGACGGGAACGCCGGGAATTCTTTCCCTACGAAACAGGGAAAGGATCCCTCATCTCGAGCTAGGAGGCGAAACGGGGCTCCCCTGGATGTTTGCGGGACCCCACGTCCTTCCTCTCGAGTGGAGACGGGTATGTCGGGGAACTTCTTGAGTTGCAACAAGGGTGTGAAGGACCCTTTGGAAGTTCCAGTGGTTAGATGTGATTGGCCTCTAGAAGCCTCAGCGGAAATGGGCCTCATCTCGCCTGGAGGGCAAAACCTCCTGGATTTTCTCGAGTTGCGGCAGGTGCTCTCGACTTACGACGGGGACCTCAGGGACCCGCTCTGGTGGCCTCAGGAAAGGCCAGTCCCCATGCGAGTTCCTCGGGCGCCTCTCGGGATTCCTCTCCCGTCGATGCCGGGGCCTAAGACCTTGTGTGGAGTCGGGGCCGGAACATGAGTATTCCTCTCCAGTGCTGACATGGATCTTGGGGTACTTCTGGAGTCTCCCCAGGGGAGTCAGTCCTCGTCTCGAATGCGGGCATGCACTTGCGCTTTCCTCCAGAGCGGTAGCAGCAGTGTCACGCAGTCCGCCGCGTGGATCAAAGGATCTATGGTTTTCCCTCGAGTCTTTCCCACGAGGCTTTCCCACGAGGCTTTCCCACAGGGCTGTCCCACGTGCACACGTGGTGGGAGTCGATCCTCGGCTTGAACGTCAAGGCAGTGCAGGAAAAACAGGTTCCTCTGGAATGGACTGACACATCTGGGGGACTCTTGGAATTGTGTCACGACCCTGGAGTTTCTCTCGCCTTTCCTGTTGAGAGTGCCTCCTCTTGAGATGCGACGGGAACGCCGGGAATTCTTTCCCTACGAAACAGGGAAAGGATCCCTCATCTCGAGCTAGGAGGCGGAAACGGGGCTCCCCTGGATGTGTGCGGTACCCCACGTGCTTCCTCTCGAGTGGAGACGGGTATGTCGGGGAACTTCTTGAGTTGCAGCAAGGGTGTGAAGGACCCTTTGGAAGTTCCAGTGGTTAGATGTGATTGGCTTCGAGAAGCCTCAGCGGAAATGGGCCTCATCTCGCCTGGTGGGCAAAACCTCCTGGATTTTCTCGAGTTGCGGCAGGTGCTCTCGACTTACGACGGGGACCTCAGGGACCCGCTCTGGTGGCCTCAGGAAAGGCCAGTCCCCATGCGAGTTCCTCGGGGGCGTCTCGGGATTCCTCTCCCGTCGATGCCGGGGCCTAAGACCTTGTGTGGAGTCGGTGCCGGAACCTGAGGATTCCTCTCCAGTGCTGACATGGATCTTGGGGTACTTCTGGAGTCTCCCCAGGGGAGTCAGTCCTCGTCTCGAATGCGGGCATGCACTTGCGCTTTCCTCCAGAGCGGTAGCAGCAGTGTCACGCAGTCCGCCGCGTGGATCAAAGGATCTATGGTTTTCCCTCGAGTCTTTCCCAGGAGGCTTTCCCACGAGGCTTTCCCACAGGGCTGTCCCACGTGCACACGTGGTGGGAGTCGATCCTCGGCTTGAACGTCAAGGCAGTGCAGGGAAAACAGGTTCCTCTGGAATGGACTGACACATCTGGGGGACTCTTGGATTGGTGTCTCGACCCTGGAGTTCCTCTCGCCTTTCCTGTGGAGAGCGCCTCCTCTTGAGATACGACGGGAACGCCGGGAATTCTTTCCCTACGAAACAGGGAAAGGATCCCTCATCTCGAGCTAGGAGGCGGAAACGGGGCTCCCCTGGATGTGTGCGGGACCCCACGTGCTTCCTCTCGAGTGGAGACGGGTATGTCGGGGAACTTCTTGAGTTGCAGCAATGGTGTGAAGGACCCTTTGGAAGTTCCAGTGGTTAGATGTGATTGGCCTCGAGAAGCCTCAGCGGAAATGGGACTCATCTCGCCTGGAGGGCAAAACCTCCTGGATTTTCTCGAGTTGCGGCAGGTGCTCTTGACTTACGACGGGGACCTCAGGGACCCGCTCTGGTGGCCTCAGGAAAGGCCAGTCCCCATGGGAGTTCCTCGGGGGCCTCTCGGGATTCCTCTCCCGTCGATGCCGGGGCTAAGACCTTGTGTGGAGTCGGGGCCGGAACCTGAGGATTCCTCTCCTGTGCTGACGTGGATCTTGGGGTACTTCTGGAGTCTCCCCAGGGGAGTCAGTCCTCGTCTCGAATGCGGGCATGCACTTGCGCTTTCCTCCAGAGGGGTAGCAGCAGTGTCACGCAGTCCGCCGCGTGGATCAAAGGATCTATGGTTTTCCCTCGAGTCTTTCCCACGAGGTTTTCCCACGAGGCTTTCCACAGGGCTGTCCCACGTGCACACGTGGTGGGAGTCGATCCTCGGCTTGAACGTCAAGGCAGTGCAGGGAAAACAGGTTCCTCTGGAATGGACTGACACATCTGGGGAACTCTTGGAATGGTGTCACGACCCTGGAGTTCCTCTCGCCTTTCCTGTGGAGAGCGCCTCCTCTTGAGATGCGACTGGAACGCCGGGAATTCTTTCCCTACGAAACAGGGAAGGATCCCTCATCTCGAGCTAGGAGGCGGAAACGGGGCTCCCCTGGATGTGTGCGGGACACCACGTGCTTCCTCTCGAGTGGAGACGGGTATGTCGGGGAATTTCTTGAGTTGCAGAAAGGATGTGAAGGACCCTTTGGAAGTTCCAGTGGTTAGATGTGATTGGCCTCGAGAAGCCTCAGCGGAAATGGGCCTCATCTCGCCTGGAGGGCAAAACCTCCAGGATTTTCTCGAGTTGCGGCAGGTGCTCTCGACTTACGACGGGGACCTCAGGGACCCGCTCTGGTGGCCTCAGGAAAGGCCAGTCCCCATGCGAGTTCCTCGGGGCCCTCTCGGGATTCCTCTCCCGTCGATGCCGGGGCCTAAGACCTTGTGTGGAGTCGGGGCCGGAACCTGAGGATTCCTCTCCAGTGCTGACATGGATCTTGGGGTACTTCTGGAGTCTCCCCAGGGGAGTCAGTCCTCGTCTCGAATGCGGGCATGCACTTCGCTTTCCTCCAGAGCGGTAGCAGCAGTGTCACGCAGTCCGCCGCGTGGATCAAAGGATCTATGGTTTTCCCTCGAGTCTTTCCCACGAGGCTTTCCCACGAGGCTTTCCCACAGGGCTGTCCCACGTGCACACGTGGTGGGAGTCGATCCTCGGCTTGAACGTCAAGGCAGTGCAGGGAAAACAGGTTCCTCTGGAATGGGCTGACACATCTGGGGGTCTCTTGGAATGGTGGCACGACCCTGGAGTTCCTCTCGCCTTTCCTGTGGAGAGCGCCTCCTCTTGAGATGCGACGGGAACGCCGGGAATTCTTTCCCTACGAAACAGGGAAAGGATCCCTCATCTCGAGCTAGGAGGCGGAAACGGGGCTCCCCTGGATGTGTGCGGGACACCACGTGCTTCCTCTCGAGTGGAGACGGGTATGTCGGGGAACTTCTTGAGTTGCAGAAAGGATGTGAAGGACCCTTTGGAAGTTCCAGTGGTTAGATGTGATTGGCCTCGAGAAGCCTCAGCGGAAATGGGCCTCATCTCGCCTGGAGGGCAAAACCTCCTGGATTTTCTCGAGTTGTGGCAGGTGCTCTCGACTTACGATGGGGACCTCAGGGACCCGCTCTGGTGGCCTCAGGAAAGGCCAGTCCCCATGCGAGTTCCTCGGGGCCCTCTCAGGATTCCTCTCCCGTCGATGCCGGGGCCTAAGACCTTGTGTGGAGTCGGGGCCGGAACCTGAGGATTCCTCTCCAGTGCTGACATGGATCTTGGGGTACTTCTGGAGTGTCCCAGGGGAGTCAGTCCTCGTCTCGAATGCGGGCATGCACTTGCGCTTTCCTCCAGAGCGGTAGCAGCAGTGTCACGCAGTCCGCCGCGTGGATCAAAGGATCTATGGTTTTCCCTCGAGTCTTTCCCACGAGGCTTTCCCACGAGGCTTTCCCACAGGGCTGTCCCACGTGCACACGTGGTGGGAGTCGATCCTCGGCTTGAACGTCAAGGCAGTGCAGGGAAAACAGGTTCCTCTGGAATGGACTGACACATCTGGGGTACTCTCGGAATGGTGTCTCGACCCTGGAGTTCCTCTCGCCTTTCCTGTGGAGAGCGCCTCCTCTTGAGATGCGACGGGAACGCCGGGAATTCTTTCCCTACGAAACAGGGAAAGGATCCCTCATCTCGAGCTAGGAGGCGGAAACGGGGCTGCCCTGGATGTGTGCGGGACCCACGTGCTTACTCTCGAGTGGAGACGGGTATGTCGGGGAACTTCTTGAGTTGCAGCAAGGGTGTGAAGGACCCTTTGGAAGTTCCAGTGGTTAGATGTGATTGGCCTCGAGAAGCCTCAGCGGAAATGGGCCTCATCTCGCCTGGAGGGCGAAACCTCCTGGATTTTCTCGAGTTGCGGCAGGTGCTCTCGACTTACGACGGGGACCTCAGGGACCCGCTCTGGTGGACTCAGGAAAGGCCAGTCCCCATGCGAGTTCCTCGGGGGCGTCTCGGGATTCCTCTCCCGTCGATGCCGGGGCCTAAGACCTTGTGTGGAGTCGGGGCCGGAACCTGAGGATTCCTCTCCAGTGCTGACATGGATCTTGGGGTACTTCTGGAGTCTCCCCAGGGGAGTCAGTCCTCGTCTCGAATGCGGGCATGCACTTGCGCTTTCCTCCAGAGCGGTAGCAGCAGTGTCACGCAGTCCGCCGCGTGGATCAAAGGATCTATGGTTTTCCCTCGAGTCTTTCCCACGAGGCTTTCCCACGAGGCTTTCCCACAGGGCTGTCCCACGTGCACACGTGGTGGGAGTCGATCCTCGGCTTGAACGTCAAGGCAGTGCAGGGAAAACAGGTTCCTCTGGAATGGACTGACACATCTGGGGGACTCTTGGAATGGTTTCACGACCCTGGAGTTTCTCTCGCCTTTCCTGTGGAGAGCGCCTCCTCTTGAGATGCGAAGGGAACGCCGGGAATTCTTTCCCTACGAAACAGGGAAAGGATCCCTCATCTCGAGCTAGGAGGCGGAAACGGGGCTCCCCTGGATGTGTACGGTACCCCACGTGCTTCCTCTCGAGTGGAGACGGGTATGTCGGGGAACTTCTTGAGTTGCAGCAATGGTGTGAAGGACCCTTTGGAAGTTCCAGTGGTTAGATGTGATTGGCCTCGAGAAGCCTCAGCGGAAATGGGCCTCATCTCGCCTGGAGGGCAAAACCTCCTGGATTTTCTCGAGTTGCGGCAGGTGCTCTCTACTTACGACGGGGACCTCAGGGACCCGCTCTGGTGGCCTCAGGAAAGGCCAGTCCCCATGCGAGTTCCTCGGGGGCGTCTCGGGATTCCTCTCCCGTCGATGCCGGGGCCTAAGACCTTGTGTGGAGTCGGGGCCGGAACCTGAGGATTCCTCTCCAGTGCTGACATGGATCTTGGGGTACTTCTGGAGTCTCCCCAGGGGAGTCAGTCCTCGTCTCGAATGCGGGCATGCACTTGCGCTTTCCTCCAGAGCGGTAGCAGCAGTGTCACGCAGTCCGCCGCGTGGATCAAAGGATCTATGGTTTTCCCTCGAGTCTTTCCCACGAGGCTTTCCCACGAGGCTTTCCCACAGGGCTGTTCCACGTGCACACGTGGTGGGAGTCGATCCTCGGCTTGAACGTCAAGGCAGTGCAGGGAAAACAGGTTCCTCTGGAATGGACTGACACATTTGGGGTCTCTTGGAATGGTGGCACGACCCTGGAGTTCCTCTCGCCTTTCCTGTGGAGAGCGCCTCCTCTTGAGATGCGACGGGAACGCCGGGAATTCTTTCCCTACGAAACAGGGAAAGGATCCCTCATCTCGAGCTAGGAGGCGAAACGGGGCTCCCCTGGATGTGTGCGGGACCCCACGTCCTTCCTCTCGAGTGGAGACGGGTATGTCGGGGAACTTCTTGAGTTGCAGCAAGGGTGTGAAGGACCCTTTGGAAGTTCCAGTGGTTAGATGTGATTGGCCTCTAGAAGCCTCAGCGGAAATGGGCCTCATCTCGCCTGGAGGGCAAAACCTCCTGGATTTTCTCGAGTTGCGGCAGGTGCTCTCGACTTACGACGGGGACCTCAGGGACCCGCTCTGGTGGCCTCAGGAAAGGCCAGTCCCCATGCGAGTTCCTCGGGCGCCTCTCGGGATTCCTCTCCCGTCGATGCCGGGGCCTAAGACCTTGTGTGGAGTCGGGGCCGGAAACTGAGGATTCCTCTCCAGTGCTGACATGGATCTTGGGGTACTTCTGGAGTCTCCCCAGGGGAGTCAGTCCTCGTCTCGAATGCGGGCATGCACTTGCGCTTTCCTCCAGAGCGGTAGCAGCAGTGTCACGCAGTCCGCCGCGTGGATCAAAGGATCTATGGTTTTCCCTCGAGTCTTTCCCACGAGGCTTTCCCACGAGGCTTTCCCACAGGGCTGTCCCACGTGCACACGTGGTGGGAGTCGATCCTCGGCTTGAACGTCAAGGCAGTGCAGGAAAAACAGGTTCCTCTGGAATGGACTGACACATCTGGGGGACTCTTGGAATTGTGTCACGACCCTGGAGTTTCTCTCGCCTTTCCTGTTGAGAGTGCCTCCTCTTGAGATGCGACGGGAACGCCGGGAATTCTTTCCCTACGAAACAGGGAAAGGATCCCTCATCTCGAGCTAGGAGGCGGAAACGGGGCTCCCCTGGATGTGTGCGGTACCCCACGTGCTTCCTCTCGAGTGGAGACGGGTATGTCGGGGAACTTCTTGAGTTGCAGCAAGGGTGTGAAGGACCCTTTGGAAGTTCCAGTGGTTAGATGTGATTGGCCTCGAGAAGCCTCAGCGGAAATGGGCCTCATCTCGCCTGGAGGGCAAAACCTCCTGGATTTTCTCGAGTTGCGGCAGGTGCTCTCGACTTACGACGGGGACCTCAGGGACCCGCTCTGGTGGCCTCAGGAAAGGCCAGTCCCCATGCGAGTTCCTCGGGGGCCTCTCGGGATTCCTCTCCCGTCGATGCCGGGGCCTAAGTCCTTGTGTGGAGTCGGGGCCGGAACCTGAGGATTCCTCTCCAGTGCTGACATGGATCTTGGGGTACTTCTGGAGTCTCCCCAGGGGAGTCAGTCCTCGTCTCGAATGCGGGCATGCACTTGCGCTTTCCTCCAGAGCGGTAGCAGCAGTGTCACGCAGTCCGCCGCGTGGATCAAAGGATCTAAGGTTTTCCCTCGAGTCTTTCCCACGAGGCTTTCCCACGAGGCTTTCCCACAGGGCTGTCCCACGTGCACACGTGGTGGGAGTCGATCCTCGGCTTGAACGTCAAGGCAGTGCAGGGAAAACAGGTTCCTCTGGAATGGACTGACACATCTGGGGGACTCTTGGAATGGTGTCTCGACCCTGGAGTTCCTCTCGCCTTTCCTGTGGAGAGCGCCTCCTCTTGAGATGCGACGGGAACGCCGGGAATTCTTTCCCTACGAAACAGGGAAAGGATCCCTCATCTCGAGCTAGGAGGCGGAAACGGGTCTCCCCAGGATGTGTGCGGTACCCCACGTGCTTCCTCTCGAGTGGAGACGGGTATGTCGGGGAACTTCTTGAGTTGCAGCAATGGTGTGAAGGACCCTTTGGAAGTTCCAGTGGTTAGATGTGATTGGCCTCGAGAAGCCTCAGCGGAAATGGGCCTCATCTCGCCTGGAGGGCAAAACCTCCTGGATTTTCTCGAGTTGCGGCAGGTGCTCTCGACTTACGACGGGGACCTCAGGGACCCGCTCTGGTGGCCTCAGGAAAGGCCAGTCCCCATGCGAGTTCCTCGGGGGCCTCTCGGGATTCCTCTCCCGTCGATGCCGGGGCCTAAGACCTTGTGTGGAGTCGGGGCCGGAACCTGAGGATTCCTCTCCAGTGCTGACATGGATCTTGGGGTACTTCTGGAGTCTCCCCAGGGGAGTCAGTCCTCGTCTCGAATGCGGGCATGCACTTGCGCTTTCCTCCAGAGCGGTAGCAGCAGTGTCACGCAGTCCGCCGCGTGGATCAAAGGATCTATGGTTTTCCCTCGAGTCTTTCCCACGAGGCTTTCCCACGAGGCTTTCCCACAGGGCTGTCCCACGTGCACACGTGGTGGGAGTCGATCCTCGGCTTGAACGTCAAGGCAGTGCAGGGAAAACAGGTTCCTCTGGAATGGGCTGACACATCTGGGGGTCTCTTGGAATGGTGGCACGACCATGGAGTTCCTCTCGCCTTTCCTGTGGAGAGCGCCTCCTCTTGAGATGCGACGGGAATGCCGGGAATTCTTTCCCTACGAAACAGGGAAAGGATCCCTCATCTCGAGCTAGGAGGCGAAACGGGGCTCCCCTGGTTGTGTGCGGGACACCACGTGCTTCCTCTCGAGTGGAGACGGGTATGTGGGGAACTTCTTGAGTTGCAGCAATGGTGTGAAGGACCCTTTGGAAGTTCCAGTGGTTAGATGTGATTGGCCTCGAGAAGCCTCAGCGGAAATGGGCCTCATCTCGCCTGGAGGGCAAAACCTCCTGGATTTTCTCGAGTTGCGGCAGGTGCTCTCGACTTACGACGGGGACCTCAGGGAACCGCTCTGGTGGCCTCAGGAAAGGCCAGTCCCCATGCGAGTTCCTCGGGGGCCTCTCGGGATTCCTCTCCCGTCGATGCCGGGGCCTAAGACCTTGTGAGGAGTCGGGGCCGGAACCTGAGGATTCCTCTCCAGTGCTGACATGGATCTTGGGGTACTTCTGGAGTCTCCCCAGGGGAGTCAGTCCTCGTCTCGAATGCGGGCATGCACTTGCGCTTTCCTCCAGAGCGGTAGCAGCAGTGTCACGCAGTCCGCCGCGTGGATCAAAGGATCTATGGTTTTCCCTCGAGTCTTTCCCACGAGGCTTTCCCACGAGGCTTTCCCACAGGGCTGTCCCACGTGCACACGTGGTGGGAGTCGATCCTCGGCTTGAACGTCAAGGCAGTGCAGGGAAAACAGGTTCCTCTGGAATGGACTGACACATCTGGGGGACTCTTGGAATGGTGGCACGACCCTGGAGTTCCTCTCGCCTTTCCTGTGGAGAGCGCCTCCTCTTGAGATGCGACGGGAACGCCGGGAATTCTTTCCCTACGAAACAGGGAAAGGATCCCTCATCTCGAGCTGGGAGGCGGAAACGGGGCTCCCCTGGATGTGTGCGGGACACCACATGATTCCTCTCGAGTGGAGACGGGTATGTCGGGGAACTTCTTGAGTTGCAGCAAGGGTGTGAAGGACCCTTTGGAAGTTCCAGTGGTTAGACGTGATTAGCCTCGAGAAGCCTCTGCGGAAATGGGCCTCATCTCGCCTGGAGGGCAAAACCTCCTGGATTTTCTCGAGTTGCGGCAGGTGCTCTCGACTTACGACGGGGACCTCAGAAACCCGCTCTGGTGGCCTCAGGAAAGGCCAGTCCCCATGCGAGTTCCTCGGGGGCCTCTCAGGATTCCTCTCCCGTCGATGCCGGGGCCTAAGACCTTGTGTGGAGTCGGGGCCGGAACCTGAGGATTCCTCTCCAGTGCTGACATGGATCTTGGGGTACTTCTGGAGTCTCCCCAGGGGAGTCAGTCCTCGTCTCGAATTCGGGCATGCATTGCGCTTTCCTCCAGAGCGGTAGCAGCAGTGTCACGCAGTCCGCCGCGTGGATCAAAGGATCTATGGTTTTCCCTCGAGTCTTTCCCACGAGGCTTTCCCACGAGGCTTTCCCACAGGGCTGTCCCACGTGCACACGTGGTGGGAATCGATCCTCGGCTTGAACGTCAAGGCAGTGCAGGGAAAACAGGTTCCTCTGGAATGGACTGACTCATCTGGGGGACTCTTGGAATGGTGGCACGACCCTGGAGTTCCTCTCGCCTTTCCTGTGGAGAGCGCCTCCTCTTGAGATGCGACGGGAACGCCGGGAATTCTTTCCCTACGAAACAGGGAAAGGATCCCTCATCTCGAGCTAGGAGGCGGAAACGGGGCTCCCCTGGATGTGTGCGGGACCCCACGTGCTTCCTCTCGAGTGGAGACGGGTATGTCGGGGAACTTCTTGAGTTGCAGCAATGGTGTGAAGGACCCTTTGGAAGTTCCAGTGGTTAGATGTGATTGGCCTCGAGAAGCCTCAGCGGAAATGGGCCTCATCTGGCCTGGAGGGCAAAACCTCCTGGATTTTCTCGAGTTGCGGCAGGTGCTCTCGACTTACGACGGGGACCTCAGGGAACCGCTCTGGTGGCCTCAGGAAAGGCCAGTCCCCATGCGAGTTCCTCGGGGGCGTCTCGGGATTCCTCTCCCGTCGATGCCGGGGCCTAAGACCTTGTGTGGAGTCGGGGCCGGAACCTGAGGATTCCTCTCCAGTGCTGACATGGATCTTGGGGTACTTCTGGAGTCTCCCCAGGGGAGTCAGTCCTCGTCTCGAATGCGGGCATGCACTTGCGCTTTCCTCCAGAGCGGTAGCAGCAGTGTCACGCAGTCCGCCGCGTGGATCAAAGGATCTATGGTTTTCCCTCGAGTCTTTCCCACGAGGCTTTCCCACGAGGCTTTCCCACAGGGCTGTCCCACGTGCACACGTGGTGGGAGTCGATCCTCGGCTTGAACGTCAAGGCAGTGCAGGGAAAACAGGTTCCTCTGGAATGGACTGACACATCTGGGGGACTCTTGGAATGGTGGCACGACCCTGGAGTTCCTCTCGCCTTTCCTGTGGAGAGCGCCTCCTCTTGAGATGCGACGGGAACGCCGGGAATTCTTTCCCTACGAAACAGGGAAAGGATCCCTCATCTCGAGCTAGGAGGCGGAAACGGGGCTCCCCTGGATGTGTGCGGGACCCCACGTGCTTCCTCTCGAGTGGAGACGGGTATGTCGGGGAACTTCTTGAGTTGCAGCAAGGGTGTGAAGGACCCTTTGGAAGTTCCATTGGTTAGACGTGATTAGCCTCGAGAAGCCTCAGTGGAAATGGGCCTCATCTCGCCTGGAGGGCAAAACCTCCTGGATTTTCTCGAGTTGCGGCAGGTGCTCTCGACTTACGACGGGGACGTCAGGGACCCGCTCTGGTGGCCTCAGGAAAGGCCAGTCCCCATGCGAGTTCCTCGGGGGCCTCTCGGGATTGCTCTCCCGTCGATGCCGGGGCCTAAGACCTTGTGTGGAGTCGGGGCCGGAACCTGAGGATTCCTCTCCAGTGCTGACATGGATCTTGGGGTACTTCTGGAGTCTCCCCAGGGGAGTCAGTCCTCGTCTCGAATGCGGGCATGCACTTGCGCTTTCCTCCAGAGCGGTAGCAGCAGTGTCACGCAGTCCGCCGCGTGGATCAAAGGATCTATGGTTTTCCCTCGAGTCTTTCCCACGAGGCTTTCCCACGAGGCTTTCCCACAGGGCTGTCCCACGTGCACACGTGGTGGAAGTCGATCCTCGGCTTGAACGTCAAGGCAGTGCAGGGAAAACACGTTCCTCTGAAATGGACTGACACATCTGGGGGACTCTTGGAATGGTGGCACGACCCTGGAGTTCCTCTCGCCTTTCCTGTGGAGAGCGCCTCCTCTTGAGATGCGACGGGAACGTCGGGAATTCTTTCCCTACGAAACAGGGAAAGGATCCCTCATCTCGATCTAGGAGGCGGAAACGGGGTTCCCCTGGATGTGTGCGGGACCCCACGTGCTTCCTCTCGAGTGGAGACGGGTATGTCGGGGAACTTCTTGAGTTGCAGCAAGGGGGTGAAGCACCCTTTGGAAGTTCCAGTGGTTAGACGTGATTAGCCTCGAGAAGCCTCAGCGGAAATGGGCCTCATCTCGCCTGGAGGGCAAAACCTGCTGGATTTTCTCGAGTTGCGGCAGGTGCTCTCGACTTACGACGGGGACCTCAGGGACCCGCTCTGGTGGCCTCAGGAAAGGCCAGTCCCCATGAGAGTTCCTCGGGGGCCTCTCGGGATTCCTCTCCCGTCGATGCCGGGGCCTAAGACCTTGTGTGGAGTCGGGGCCGGAACCTGTGGATTCCTCTCCAGTGCTGACATGGATCTTGGGGTACTTCTGGAGTCTCCCCAGGGGAGTCAGTCCTCGTCTCGAATGCGGGCATGCACTTGCGCTTTCCTCCAGAGCGGTAGCAGCAGTGTCACGCAGTCCGCCGCGTGGATCAAAGGATCTATGGTTTTCCCTCGAGTCTTTCCCACGAGGCTTTCCCACGAGGCTTTCCCACAGGGCTGTCCCACGTGCACACGTGGTGGGAGTCGATCCTCGGCTTGAACGTCAAGGCAGTGCAGGGAAAACAGGTTCCTCTGGAATGGACTGACACATCTGGGGGACTCTTGGATTGGTGGCACGACCCTGGAGTTCCTCTCGCCTTTCCTGTGGAGAGCGCCTCCTCTTGAGATGCGACGGGAACGCCGGGAATTCTTTCCCTACAAAACA
Organism: Ovis canadensis; assembly: GCF_042477335.2. Lineage (NCBI taxonomy): Eukaryota > Metazoa > Chordata > Mammalia > Artiodactyla > Bovidae > Ovis > Ovis canadensis. The sequence goes on along the minus strand of NC_091258.1, from coordinate 2,211,816 downwards.
GGGAAAGGATCCCTCATCTCGAGCTAGGAGGCGGAATCGGGGCTCCCCTGGATGTGTGCGGGACCCCACGTGCTTCCTCTCGAGTGGAGACGGGTATGTCGGGGAACTTCTTGAGTTGCAGCAAGGGTGTGAAGGACCCTTTGGAAGTTCCAGTGGTTAGACGTGATTAGCCTCGAGAAGCTTCAGAGGAAATGGGTCTCATCTCGCCTGGAGGGCAAAACCTCCTGGATTTTCTCGAGTTGCGGCAGGTGCTCTCGACTTACGACGGGGACCTCAGGGACCCGCTCTGGTGGCCTCAGGAATGGCCAGTCCCCATGCGAGTTCCTCGGGGGCCTCTCGGGATTCCTCTCCCGTCGATGCCGGGGCCTAAGACCTTGTGTGGAGTCGGGGCCGGAACCTGAGGATTCCTCTCCAGTGTTGACATGGATCTTGGGGTACTTCTGGAGTCTCCCCAGGGGAGTCAGTCCTCGTCTCGAATGCGGGCATGCACTTGCGCTTTCCTCCAGAGCGGTAGCAGCAGTGTCACGCAGTCCGCCGCGTGGATCAAAGGATCTATGGTTTTCCCTCAAGTCTTTCCCACGAGGCTTTCCCACGAGGCTTTCCCACAGGGCTGTCCCACGTGCACACGTGGTGGGAGTCGATCCTCGGCTTGAACGTCAAGGCAGTGCAGGGAAAACAGGTTCCTCTGGAATGGACTGACACATCTGGGGGACTCTTGGAATGGTGGCACGACCCTGGAGTTCCTCTCGCCTTTCCTGTGGAGAGCGCCTCCTCTTGAGATGCGACGGGAACGCCGGGAATTCTTTCCCTACGAAACAGGGAAAGGATCCCTCATCTCGAGCTAGGAGGCGGAAACGGGGCTCCCCTGGATGTGTGCGGGACCCCACGTGTTTCCTCTCGAGTGGAGACGGGTATGTCGGGGAACTTCTTGAGTTGCAGCAAGGGTGTGAAGGACCCTTTGGAAGTTCCAGTGGTTAGACGTGATTAGCCTCGAGAAGCCTCAGCGGAAATGGGCCTCATCTCGCCTGGAGGGCAAAACCTCCTGGATTTTCTCGAGTTGCGGCAGGTGCTCTCGACTTACGACGGGGACGTCAGGGACCCGCTCTGGTGGCCTCAGGAAAGGCCAGTCCCCATGCGAGTTCCTCGGGGGCCTCTCGGGATTCCTCTCCCGTCGATGCCGGGGCCTAAGACCTTGTGTGGAGTCGGGGCCGGAACCTGAGGATTCCTCTCCAGTGCTGACATGGATCTTGGAGTACTTCTGGAGTCTCTCCAGGGGAGTCAGTCCTCGTCTCGAATGCGGGAATGCACTTGCGCTTTCCTCCAGAGCGGTAGCAGCAGTGTCACGCAGTCCGCCGCGTGGATCAAAGGATCTATGGTTTTCCCTCGAGTCTTTCCCACGAGGCTTTCCCACGAGGCTTTCCCACAGGGCTGTCCCACGTGCACACGTGGTGGGAGTCGATCCTCGGCTTGAACGTCAAGGCAGTGCAGGGAAAACAGGTTCCTCTGGAATGGACTGACACATCTGGGGGACTCTTGGATTGGTGGCACGACCCTGGAGTTCCTCTCGCCTTTCCTGTGGAGAGCGCCTCCTCTTGAGATGCGACGGGAACGCCGGGAATTCTTTCCCTACGAAACAGGGAAAGGATCCCTCATCTCGAGCTAGGAGGCGGAAACGGGGCTCCCCTGGATGTGTGCGGGACCCCACGTGCTTCCTCTCGAGTGGAGACGGGTATGTCGGGGAACTTCTTGAGTTGCAGCTATGGTGTGAAGGACCATTTGGAAGTTCCAGTGGTTAGATGTGATTGGCCTCGAGAAGCCTCAGCGAAAATGGGCCTCATCTCGCCTGGAGGGCAAAACCTCCTGGATTTTCTCGAGTTGCGGCAGGTGCTCTTGACTTACGACGGGGACCTCAGGGACCCGCTCTGGTGGCCTCAGGAAAGGCCAGTCCCCATGCGAGTTCCTCGGGGGCCTCTCGGGATTCCTCTCCCGTCGATGCCGGGGCCTAAGACCTTGTGAGGAGTCGGGGCCGGAACCTGAGGATTCCTCTCCAGTGCTGACATGGATCTTGGGGTACTTCTGGAGTCTCCCCAGGGGAGTCAGTCCTCGTCTCGAATGCGGGCATGCACTTGCGCTTTCCTCCAGAGCGGTAGCAGCAGTGTCACGCAGTCCGCCGCGTGGATCAAAGGATCTATGGTTTTCCCTCGAGTCTTTCCCACGAGGCTTTCCCACGAGGCTTTCCCACAGGGCTGTCCCACGTGCACACGTGGTGGGAGTCGATCCTCGGCTTGAACGTCAAGGCAGTGCAGGGAAAACAGGTTCCTCTGGAATGCGCTGACACATCTGGGGGTCTCTTGGAATGGTGGCACGACCATGGAGTTCCTCTCGCCTTTCCTGTGGAGAGCGCCTCCTCTTGAGATGCGACGGGAATGCCGGGAATTCTTTCCCTACGAAACAGGGAAAGGATCCCTCATCTCGAGCTAGGAGGCGAAACGGGGCTCCCCTGGTTGTGTGCGGGACACCACGTGCTTCCTCTCGAGTGGAGACGGGTATGTGGGGAACTTCTTGAGTTGCAGCAAGGGTGTGAAGGACCCTTTGGAACTTCCAGTGGTTAGATGTGATTGGCCTCGAGAAGCCTCAGCGGAAATGGGCCTCATCTCGCCTGGAGGGCAAAACCTCCTGGATTTTCTCGAGTTGCGGCAGGTGCTCTCGACTTACGACGGGGACCTCAGGGAACCGCTCTGGTGGCCTCAGGAAAGGCCAGTCCCCATGCGAGTTCCTCGGGGGCCTCTCGGGATTCCTCTCCCGTCGATGCCGGGGCCTAAGACCTTGTGTGGAGTCGGGGCCGGAACCTGAGGATTCCTCTCCAGTGCTGACATGGATCTTGGGGTACTTCTGGAGTCTCCCCAGGGGAGTCAGTCCTCGTCTCGAATGCGGGCATGCACTTGCACTTTCCTCCAGAGCGGTAGCAGCAGTGTCACGCAGTCCGCCTCGTGGATCAAAGGATCTATGGTTTTCCCTCGAGTCTTTCCCACGAGGCTTTCCCACGAGGCTTTCCCACAGGGCTGTCCCACGTGCACACGTGGTGGAAGTCGATCCTCGGCTTGAACGTCAAGGCAGTGCAGGGAAAACAGGTTCCTCTGGAATGCACTGACACATCTGGGGTACTCTTGGAATGGTGTCTCGACCCTGGAGTTCCTCTCGCCTTTCCTGTGGAGAGCGCCTCCTCTTGAGATGCGACGGGAACGCCGGGAATTCTTTCCCTACGAAACAGGGAAAGGATCCCTCATCTCGAGCTAGGAGGCGGAAACGGGGCTCCCCTGGATGTGCGCGGGACCCCACGTGCTTCCTCTCGAGTGGAGACGGGTATGTCGGGGAACTTCTTGAGTTGCAGCAAGGGTGTGAAGGACCCTTTGGAAGTTCCAGTGGTTAGACGTGATTGGCCTCGAGAAGCCTCAGCGGAAATGGGCCTCATCTCGCCTGGAGGGCAAAACCTCCTGGATTTTCTCGAGTTGCGGCAGGTGCTCTCGACTTACGACGGGGACCTCAGGGAACCGCTCTGGTGGCCTCAGGAAAGGCCAGTCCCCATGCGAGTTCCTCGGGGGCGTCTCGGGATTCCTCTCCCGTCGATGCCGGGGCCTAAGACCTTGTGAGGAGTCGGGGCCGGAACCTGAGGATTCCTCTCCAGTGCTGACATGGATCTTGGGGTACTTCTGGAGTCTCCCCAGGGGAGTCAGTCCTCGTCTCGAATGCGGGCATGCACTTGCGCTTTCCTCCAGAGCGGTAGCAGCAGTGTCACGCAGTCCGCCGCGTGGATCAAAGGATCTATGGTTTTCCCTCGAGTCTTTCCCACGAGGCTTTCCCACGAGGCTTTCCACAGGGCTGTCCCACGTGCACACGTGGTGGGAGTCGATCCTCGGCTTGAACGTCAAGGCAGTGCAGGGAAAACAGGTTCCTCTGGAATGGACTGACACATCTGGGGGACTCTTGGAATGGTGGCACGACCCTGGAGTTCCTCTCGCCTTTCCTGTGGAGAGCGCCTCCTCTTGAGATGCGACGGGAACGCCGGGAATTCTTTCCCTACGAAACAGGGAAAGGATCCCTCATCTCGAGCTGGGAGGCGGAAACGGGGCTCCCCTGGATGTGTGCGGCACACCACATGATTCCTCTTGAGTGGAGACGGGTATGTCGGGGAACTTCTTGAGTTGCAGCAAGGGTGTGAAGGACCCTTTGGAAGTTCCAGTGGTTAGACGTGATTAGCCTCGAGAAGCCTCTGCGGAAATGGGCCTCATCTCGCCTGGAGGGCAAAACCTCCTGGATTTTCTCGAGTTGCGGCAGGTGCTCTCGACTTACGACGGGGACCTCAGAAACCCGCTCTGGTGGCCTCAGGAAAGGCCAGTCCCCATGCGAGTTCCTCGGGGGCCTCTCAGGATTCCTCTCCCGTCGATGCCGGGGCCTAAGACCTTGTGTGGAGTCGGGGCCGGAACCTGAGGATTCCTCTCCAGTGCTGACATGGATCTTGGGGTACTTCTGGAGTCTCCCCAGGGGAGTCAGTCCTCGTCTCGAATGCGGGCATGCATTGCGCTTTCCTCCAGAGCGGTAGCAGCAGTGTCACGCATTCCGCCACGTGGATCAAAGGATCTATGGTTTTCCCTCGAGTCTTTCCCACGAGGCTTTCCCACGAGGCTTTCCCACAGGGCTGTCCCACGTGCACACGTGGTGGGAGTCGATCCTCGGCTTGAACGTCAAGGCAGTGCAGGGAAAACAGGTTCCTCTGGAATGGACTGACACATCTGGGGGACTCTTGGAATGGTGGCACGACCCTGGAGTTCCTCTCGCCTTTCCTGTGGAGAGCGCCTCCTCTTGAGATGCGACGGGAACGCCGGGAATTCTTTCCCTACGAAACAGGGAAAGGATCCCTCATCTCGAGCTAGGAGGCGGAAACGGGGCTCCCCTGGATGTGTGCGGGACCCCACGTGCTTCCTCTCGAGTGGAGACGGGTATGTCGGGGAACTTCTTGAGTTGCAGCAAGGGTGTGAAGGACCCTTTGGAAGTTCCAGTGGTTAGACGTGATTGGCCTCGAGAAGCCTCAGCGGAAATGGGCCTCATCTCGCCTGGAGGGCAAAACCTCCTGGATTTTCTCGAGTTGCGGCAGGTGCTCTCAACTTACGACGGGGACCTCAGGGACCCGCTCTGGTGGCCTCAGGAAAGGCCAGTCCCCATTCGAGTTCCTCGGGGGCCACTCAGGATTCCTCTCCCGTCGATGCCGGGGCCTAAGACCTTGTGTGGAGTCGGGGCCGGAACCTGAGGATTCCTCTCCAGTGCTGACATGGATCTTGGGGTACTTCTGGAGTCTCCCCAGGGGAGTCAGTCCTCGTCTCGAATGCGGGCATGCACTTGCGCTTTCCTCCAGAGCGGTAGCAGCAGTGTCACGCAGTCCGCCGCGTGGATCAAAGGATCTATGGTTTTCCCTCGAGTCTTTCCCACGAGGCTTTCCCACGAGGCTTTCCCACAGGGCTGTCCCACGTGCACACGTGGTGGGAGTCGATCCTCGGCTTGAACGTCAAGGCAGTGCAGGGAAAACAGGTTCCTCTGGAATGGACTGACATATCTGGGGGACTCTTGGAATGGTGGCACGACCCTGGAGTTCCTCTCGCCTTTCCTGTGGAGAGCGCCTCCTCTTGAGATGCGACGGGAACGCCGGGAATTCTTTCCCTACGAAACAGGGAAAGGATCCCTCATCTCGAGCTAGGAGGCGGAAACGGGGCTCCCCTGGATGTGTGCGGGACCCCACGTGCTTCCTCTCGAGTGCAGACGGGTATGTCGGGGAACTTCTTCAGTTGCAGCAAGGGTGTGAAGGACCCTTTGGAAGTTCCAGTGGTTAGACGTGATTGGTCTCGAGAAGCCTCAGCGGAAATGGGCCTCATCTCGCCTGGAGGGCAAAACCTCCTGGATTTTCTCGAGTTGCGGCAGGTGCTCTCGACTTACGACGGGGACCTCAGGGACCCGCTCTGGTGGCCTCAGGAAAGGCCAGTCCCCATGTGAGTTCCTCGGGGGCCTCTCGGGATTCCTCTCCCGTCGATGCCGGGGCCTAAGACCTTGTGTGGAGTCGGGGCCGGAACCTGAGGATTCCTCTCCAGTGCTGACATGGATCTTGGGGTACTTCTGGAGTCTCCCCAGGGGAGTCAGTCCTCGTCTCGAATGCGGACATTCACTTGCGCTTTCCTCCAGAGCGGTAGCAGCAGTGTCACGCAGTCCGCCGCGTGGATCAAAGGATCTATGGTTTTCCCTCGAGTCTTTCCCACGAGGCTTTCCCACGAGGCTTTACCACAGGGCTGTCCCACGTGCACACGTGGTGGGAGTCGATCCTCGGCTTGAACGTCAGGCAGTGCAGGGAAAACAGGTTCCTCTGGAATGGACTGACACATCTGGGGGTCTCTTGGAATGGTGCCACGACCCTGGAGTTCCTCTCGCCTTTCCTGGGGAGAGCGCCACCTCTTGAGATGCGACGGGAACGCCGGGAATTCTTTCCCTACGAAACAGGGAAAGGATCCCTCATCTCGAGCTAGGAGGCGGAAACGGGGCTCCCCTGGATGTGTGCGGGACCCCACGTGCTTCCTCTCGAGTGGAGACGGGTATATCGCGGAACTGCTTGAGTTGCAGCAATGGTGTGAAGGACCCTTTGGAAGTTCCAGCGGTTAGATGTGATTAGCCTCGAGAAGCCTCAGCGGAAATGGGCCTCATCTCGCCTGGAGGGCAAAACCTCCTGGATTTTCTCGAGTTGCCGCAGGTGCTCTCGACTTACGGTGGGGACGTCAGGGACCCGCTCTGGTGGCCTCAGGAAAGGCCAGTCCCCATGCGAGTTCCTCGGGGCCTCTCGGGATTCCTCTCCCGTCGATGCCGGGGCCTAAGACCTTGTGTGGAGTCGGGGCCGGAACCTGAGGATTCCTCTCCAGTGCTGACATGGATCTTGGGGTACTTCTGGAGTCTCCCCAGGGGAGTCAGTCCTCGTCTTGAATGCGGGCATGCACTTGCGGTTTCCTCCAGAGCGGTAGCAGCAGTGTCACGCAGTCCGCCGCGTGGATCAAAGGATCTATGCTTTTCCCTCGAGTCTTTCCCACGAGGCTTTCCCACGAGGCTTTCCCACAGGGCTGTCCCACGTGCACACGTGGTGGGAGTCGATCCTCGGCTTGAACGTCAATGCAGTGCAGGGAAAACAGGTTCCTCTGAAATGGACTGACACATCTGGGGGACTCTTGGAATGGTGGCACGACCCTGGAGGTCCTCTCGCCTTTCCTGTGGAGAGCGCCTCCTCTTGAGATGCGACGGGAACACCGGGAATTCTTTCCCTACGAAACAGGGAAAGGATCCCTCATCTCGAGCTAGGAGGCGGAAACGGGGCTCCCCTGGATGTGTGCGGGACCCCACGTGCTTCCTCTCGAGTGGAGACGGGTATGTCGGGGAACTTCTTGAGTTGCAGCAAGGGGGTGAAGCACCCTTTGGAAGTTCCAGTGGTTAGACGTGATTAGCCTCGAGAAGCCTCAGCGGAAATGGGCCTCATCTCGCCTGGAGGGCAAAACCTGCTGGATTTTCTCGAGTTGCGGCAGGTGCTCTCGACTTACGACGGGGACCTCAGGGACCCGCTCTGGTGGCCTCAGGAAAGGCCAGTCCCCATGCGAGTTCCTCGGGGGCCTCTCGGGATTCCTCTCCCGTCGATGCCAGGGCCTAAGACCTTGTGTGGAGTCGGGGCCGGAACCTGTGGATTCCTCTCCAGTGCTGACATGGATCTTGGGGTACTTCTGGAGTCTCCCCAGGGGAGTCAGTCCTCGTCTCGAATGCGGGCATGCACTTGCGCTTTCCTCCAGAGCGGTAGCAGCAGTGTCACGCAGTCCGCCGCGTGGATCAAAGGATCTATTGTTTTCCCTCGAGTCTTTCCCACGAGGCTTTCCCACGAGGCTTTCCCACAGGGCTGTCCCACGTGCACACGTGGTGGGAGTCGATCCTCGGCTTGAACGTCAAGGCAGTGCAGGGAAAACAGGTTCCTCTGGAATGAACTGACACATCTGGGGGACTCTTGGATTGGTGGCACGACCCTGGAGTTCCTCTCGCCTTTCCTGTGGAGAGCGCCTCCTCTTGAGATGCGACGGGAACGCCGGGAATTCTTTCCCTACAAAACAGGGAAAGGATCCCTCATCTCGAGCTAGGAGGCGGAATCGGGGCTCCCCTGGATGTGTGCGGGACCCCACGTGCTTCCTCTCGAGTGGAGACGGGTATGTCGGGGAACTTCTTGAGTTGCAGCAAGGGTGTGAAGGACCCTTTGGAAGTTCCAGTGGTTAGACGTGATTAGCCTCGAGAAGCTTCAGCGGAAATGGGCCTCATCTCGCCTGGAGGGCAAAACCTCCTGGATTTTCTCGAGTTGCAGCAGGTGCTCTCGACTTACGACGGGGACCTCAGGGACCCGCTCTGGTGGCCTCAGGAATGGCCAGTCCCCATGCGAGTTCCTCGGGGGCCTCTCGGGATTCCTCTCCCGTCGATGCCGGGGCCTAAGACCTTGTGTGGAGTCGGGGCCGGAACCTGAGGATTCCTCTCCAGTGCTGACATGGATCTTGGGGTACTTCTGGAGTCTCCCCAGGGGAGTCAGTCCTCGTCTCGAATGCGGGCATGCACTTGCGCTTTCCTCCAGAGCGGTAGCAGCAGTGTCACGCAGTCCGCCGCGTGGATCAAAGGATCTATGGTTTTCCCTCGAGTCTTTCCCACGAGGCTTTCCCACGAGGCTTTCCCACAGGGCTGTCCCACGTGCACACGTGGTGGGAGTCGATCCTCGGCTTGAACGTCAAGGCAGTGCAGGGAAAACAGGTTCCTCTGGAATGGACTGACACATCTGGGGGACTCTTGGAATGGTGGCACGACCCTGGAGTTCCTCTCGCCTTTCCTGTGGAGAGCGCCTCCTCTTGAGATGCGACGGGAACGCCGGGAATTCTTTCCCTACGAAACAGGGAAAGGATCCCTCATCTCGAGCTAGGAGGCGGAAACGGGGCTCCCCTGGATGTGTGCGGGACCCCACGTGATTCCTCTCGAGTGGAGACGGGTATGTCGGGGAACTTCTTGAGTTGCAGCAAGGGTGTGAAGGACCCTTTGGAAGTTCCAGTGGTTAGACGTGATTAGCCTGGAGAAGCCTCAGCGGAAATGGGCCTCATCTCGCCTGGAGGGCAAAACCTCCTGGATTTTCTCGAGTTGCGGCAGGTGCTCTCGACTTATGACGGGGACGTCAGGGACCCGCTCTGGTGGCCTCAGGAAAGGCCAGTCCCCATGCGAGTTCCTCGGGGGCCTCTCGGGATTCCTCTCCCGTCGATGCCGGGGCCTAAGACCTTGTGTGGTGTCGGGGCCGGAACCTGAGGATTCCTCTCCAGTGCTGACATGGATCTTGGAGTACTTCTGGAGTCTCTCCCGGGGAGTCAGTCCTCGTCTCGAATGCGGGAATGCACTTGCGCTTTCCTCCAGAGCGGTAGCAGCAGTGTCACGCAGTCCGCCGCGTGGATCAAAGGATCTATGGTTTTCCCTCGAGTCTTTCCCAGGAGGCTTTCCCACGAGGCTTTCCCACAGGGCTGTCCCACGTGCACACGTGGTGGGAGTCGATCCTCGGCTTGAACGTCAAGGCAGTGCAGGGAAAACAGGTTCCTCTGGAATGGACTGACACATCTGGGGGACTCTTGGATTGGTGGCACGACCCTGGAGTTCCTCTCGCCTTTCCTGTGGAGAGCGCCTCCTCTTGAGATGCGACGGGAACGCCGGGAATTCTTTCCCTACGAAACAGGGAAAGGATCCCTCATCTCGAGCTAGGAGGCGGAAACGGGGCTCCCCTGGATGTGTGCGGGACCCCACGTGCTTCCTCTCGAGTGGAGACGGGCATGTCGGGGAACTTCTTGAGTTGCAGCAAGGGTGTGAAGGACCCTTTGGAAGTTCCAGTGGTTAGACGTGATTAGCCTCGAGAAGCCTCTGCGGAAATGGGCCTCATCTCGCCTGGAGGGCAAAACCTCCTGGATTTTCTCGAGTTGCGGCAGGTGCTGTCGACTTACGACGGGAACGTCAGGGACCCGCTCTGGTGGCCTCAGGAAAGGACAGTCCCCATGCGAGTTCCTCGGGGGCCTCTCGGGATTCCTCTCCCGTCGATGCCGGGGCCTAAGACCTTGTGTGGAGTCGGGGCCGGAACCTGAGGATTCCTCTCCAGTGCTGACATGGATCTTGGGGTACTTCTGGAGTCTCCCCAGGGGAGTCAGTCCTCGTCTCGAATGCGGGCATGCACTTGCGCTTTCCTCCAGAGCGGTAGCAGCAGTGTCACGCAGTCCGCCGCGTGCATCAAAGGATCTATGGTTTTCCCTCGAGTCTTTCCCACGAGGCTTTCCCACGAGGCTTTCCCACAGGGCTGTCCCACGTGCACACGTGGTGGGAGTCGATCCTCAGCTTGAACGTCAAGGCAGTGCAGGGAAAACAGGTTCCTCTGGAATGGACTGACACATCTGGGGGACTCTTGGAATGGTGGCACGACCCTGGAGTTCCTCTCGCCTTTCCTGTGGAGAGCGCCTCCTCTTGAGATGCGACGGGAACGCCGGGAATTCTTTCCCTAAGAAACAGGGAAAGGATCCCTCATCTCGAGCTAGGAGGCGGAAACGGGGCTCCCCTGGATGTGTGCGGGACCCCACGTGCTTCCTCTCGAGTGGAGACGGGTATGTCGGGGAACTTCTTGAGTTGCAGCAAGGGTGTGAAGGACCCTTTGGAAGTTCCAGTGGTTAGACGTGATTAGCCTCGAGAAGCCTCAGCGGAAATGGGCCTCATCTCGCCTGGAGGGCAAAACCTCCTGGATTTTCTCGAGTTGCGGCAGGTGCTCTCGACTTACGACGGGGACCTCAGGGACCCGCTCTGGTGGCCTCAGGAAATGCCAGTCCCCATGCGAGTTCCTCGGGGGCCTCTCGGGATTCCTCTCCCGTCGATGCCGGGGCCTAAGACCTTGTGTGGAGTCGGGGCCGGAACCTGAGGATTCCTCTCCAGTGCTGACATGGATCTTGGGGTACTTCTGGAGTCTCCCCAGGGGAGTCAGTCCTCGTCTCGAATGCGGGCATGCACTTGCGGTTTCCTCCAGAGCGGTAGCAGCAGTGTCACGCAGTCCGCCGCGTGGATCAAAGGATCTATGGTTTTCCCTCGAGTCTTTCCCACGAGGCTTTCCCACGAGGCTTTCCCACAGGGCTGTCCCACGTGCACACGTGGTGGGAGTGGATCCTCGGCTTGAACGTCAAGGCAGTGCAGGGAAAACAGGTTCCTCTGGAATGGACTGACACATCTGGGGGACTCTTGGAATGGTGGCACGACCCTGGAGTTCCTCTCGCCTTTCCTGTGGAGAGCGCCTCCTCTTGAGATGCGACGGGAACGCCGGGAATTCTTTCCCTACGAAACAGGGAAAGGATCCCTCATCTCGAGCTAGGAGGCGGAAACGGGGCTCCCCTGGATGTGTGCGGGACCCCACGTGCTTCCTCTCGAGTGGAGACGGGTATGTCGGGGAACTTCTTGAGTTGCAGCAAGGGTGTGAAGGACCCTTTGGAAGTTCCAGTGGTTAGACGTGATTAGCCTCGAGAAGCCTCAGCGGAAATGGGCCTCATCTCGCCTGGAGGGCAAAACCTCCTGGATTTTCTCGAGTTGCGGCAGGTGCTCTCGACTTACGACGGGGACCTCAGGGACCCGCTCTGGTGGCCTCAGGAAATGCCAGTCCCCATGCGAGTTCCTCGGGGGCCTCTCGGGATTCCTCTCCCGTCGATGCCGGGGCCTAAGACCTTGTGTGGAGTCGGGGCCGGAACCTGAGGATTCCTCTCCAGTGCTGACATGGATCTTGGGGTACTTCTGGAGTCTCCCCAGGGGAGTCAGTCCTCGTATCGAATGCGAGCATGCACTTGCGCTTTCCTCCAGAGCGGTAGCAGCAGTGTCACGCAGTCCGCCGCGTGGATCAAAGGATCTATGGTTTTCCCTCGAGTCTTTCCCACGAAGCTTTCCCACGAGGCTTTCCCACAGGGCTGTCCCACGTGCACACGTGGTGGGAGTCGATCCTCGGCTTGAACGTCAAGGCAGTGCAGGGAAAACAGGTTCCTCTGGAATGGACTGACACATCTGGGGACTCTTGGAATGGTGGCACGACCCTGGAGTTCCTCTCGCCTTTCCTGTGGAGAGCGCCTCCTCTTGAGATGCGACGGGAACGCCGGGATTTCTTTCCCTACGAAACAGGGAAAGGATCCCTCATCTCGAGCTAGGAGGCGGAAACGGGGCTCCCCTGGATGTGTGCGTGACCCCACGTGCTTCCTCTCGAGTGGAGACGGGTATGTCGGGGAACTTCTTGAGTTGCAGCAAGGGGGTGAAGCACCCTTTGGAAGTTCCAGTGGTTAGACGTGATTAGCCTCGAGAAGCCTCAGCGGAAATGGGCCTCATCTCGCATGGAGGGCAAAACCTCCTGGATTTTCTCGAGTTGCGGCAGGTGCTCTCGACTTACGACGGGGACCTCAGGGACCCGCTCTGGTGGCCTCAGGAAAGGCCAGTCCCCATGCGAGTTCCTCGGGGGCCTCTCGGGATTCCTCTCCCGGCGATGCCGGGGCCTAAGACCTTGTGTGGAGTCGGGGCCGGAACCTGAGGATTCCTCTCCAGTGCTGACATGGATCTTGGGGTACTTCTGGAGTCTCCCCAGGGGAGTCAGTCCTCGTCTCGAATGCGGGCATGCACTTGCGCTTCCCTCCAGAGCGGTAGCAGCAGTGTCTCGCAGTCCGCCGCGTGGATCAAAGGATCTATGGTTTTCCCTCGAGTCTTTCCCACGAGGCTTTCCCACGAGGTTTTCCCACAGGGCTGTCCCACGTGCACACGTGGTGGGAGTCGATCCTCGGCTTGAACGTCAAGGCAGTGCAGGGAAAACAGGTTCCTCTGGAATGGACTGACACATCTGGGGGACTCTTGGAATGGTGGCACGACCCTGGAGTTCCTCTCGCCTTTCCTGTGGAGAGCGCCTCCTCTTGAGATGCGACGGGAACGCCGGGAATTCTTTCCCTACGAAACAGGGAAAGGATCCCTCATCTCGAGCTAGGAGGCGGAAACGGGGCTCCCCTGGATGTGTGCGGGACCCCACGTGCTTCCTCTCGAGTGGAGACGGGTATGTCGGGGAACTTCTTGAGTTGCAGCAAGGGTGTGAAGGACCCTTTGGAAGTTCCAGTGGTTAGACGTGATTAGCCTCGAGAAGCCTCAGCGGAAATGGGCCTCATCTCGCCTGGAGGGCAAAACCTCCTGGATTTTCTCGAGTTGCGGCAGGTGCTCTCGACTTACGACGGGGACGTCAGGGACCCGCTCTGGTGGCCTCAGGAAAGGCCAGTCCCCATGCGAGTTCCTCGGGGGCCTCTCGGGATTCCTCTCCCGTCGATGCCGGGGCCTAAGACCTTGTGTGGAGTCGGGGCCGGAACCTGAGGATTCCTCTCCAGTGCTGACATGGATCTTGGGGTACTTCTGGAGTCTCCCCAGGGGAGTCAGTCCTCGTCTCGAATGCGGGCATGCACTTGCGCTTTCCTCCAGAGCGGTAGCAGCAGTGTCACGCAGTCCGCCGCGTGGATCAAAGGATCTATGGTTTTCCCTCGAGTCTTTCCCACGAGGCTTTCCCACGAGGCTTTCCCACAGGGCTGTCCCAAGTGCACACGTGGTGGGAGTGGATCCTCGGCTTGAACGTCAAGGCAGTGCAGGGAAAACAGGTTCCTCTGGAATGGACTGACACATCTGGGGGACTCTTGGAATGGTGGCACGACCCTGGAGTTCCTCTCGCCTTTCCTGTGGAGAGCGCCTCCTCTTAGATGCGACGGGAACGCCGGGAATTCTTTCCCTACGAAACAGGAAAAGGATCCCTCATCTCGAGCTAGGAGGCGGAAACGGGGCTCCCCTGGATGTGTGCGGGACCCCACGTGCTTCCTCTCGAGTGGAGACGGGTATGTCGAGGAACTTCTTGAGTTGCAGCAAGGGTGTGAAGGACCCTTTGGAAGTTCCAGTGGTTAGACGTGATTAGCCTCAAGAAGCCTCAGCGGAAATGGGCCTCATCTCGCCTGGAGGGCAAAACCTCCTGGATTTTCTCGAGTTGCGGCAGGTGCTCTCGACTTACGTCGGGGACCTCAGGGACCCGCTCTGGTGGCCTCAGGAAAGGCCAGTCCCCAGGCGAGTTCCTCGGGGGCCTCTCGGGATTCCTCTCCCGTCCATGCCAGGGCCTAAGACCTTGTGTGGAGTCGGGGCCGGAACCTGAGGATTCCTCTCCAGTGCTGACATGGATCTTGGGGTACTTCTGGAGTCTCCCCAGGGGAGTCAGTCCTCGTCTCGAATGCGGGCATGCACTTGCGCTTCCCTCCAGAGCGGTAGCAGCAGTGTCACGCAGTCCGCCGCGTTGATCAAAGGATCTATGGTTTTCCCTCGAGTCTTTCCCACGAGGCTTTCCCACGAGGCTTTCCCACAGGGCTGTCCCACGTGCACACGTGGTGGGAGTCTATCCTCGGCTTGAACGTCAAGGCAGTGCAGGGAAAACAGGTTCCTCTGGAATGGACTGACACATCTGGGGGTCTCTTGGAATGGTGCCACGACACTGGAGTTCCTCTCGCCTTTCCTGTGGAGAGCGCCTCCTCTTGAGATGCGACGGGAACGCCGGGAATTCTTTCCCTACGAAACAGGGAAAGGATCACTCATCTCGAGCTAGGAGGCGGAAACGGGGCTCCCCTGGAAGTGTGCGGGACCATCGTGCTTCCTCTCGAGTGGAGACGGGTATGTCGGGGAACTTCTTGAGTTGCAGCAAGGGTGTGAAGGACCCTTTGGAAGTTCCAGCAATTAGATGTGATTAGCCTTGAGAAGCCTGAGCGGAAATGGGCCTCATCTCGCCTGGAGGGCAAAACCTCCTGGAGTTTCTCGAGTTGCGGCAGGTGCTCTCGACTAACGACGGGGACATCAGGGACCCGCTCTGGTGGCCTCAGGAAAGGCCAGTCCCCATGCCAGTTCCTCGGGGGCCTCTCGGGATTCCTCTCCCGTCGATGCCGGGGCCTAAGACCTTGTGTGGAGTCGGGGCCGGAACCTGAGGATTCCTCTCCAGTGCTGACATGGATCTTGGGGTACTTCAGGAGGCTCCCCAGGGGAGTCAGTCCTCGTCTCGAATGGGGGCATGCACTTGCGCTTTCCTCTAGAGCAGTAGCAGCAGTGTCACGCAGTCCGCCGCGTGGATCAAGGTATCTATGGCTTTCCCTCGAGGTTTCCCCACGAGGCTTTCCCAAGAGGCTTTCCCACAGGGCTGTCCCACGTGCACACGTGGTGGGAGTCGATCCTCGGCTTGAACGTCAAGGCAGTGCAGGGAAAACAGGTTCCTCTGGAATGGACTGACACATCTGGGGGACTCTTGGAATGGTGGCACGACCCTGGAGTTCCTCTCGCCTTTCCTGTGAAGAGCGCCTCCTCTTGAGATGCGACCGGAACGCCGGGAATTCTTTCCCTACGAAACAGGGAAAGGATCCCTCATCTCGAGCTAGGAGGCGGAAACGGGGCTCCCCTGGATGTGTGCGGGACCCTCGTGCTTCCTCTCGAGTGGAGACGGGTATGTCGGGGACCTTCTTGACTTGCAGCAAGGTGCGAAGGACCCTTTGGAAGTTCCAGTCGTTAGATGTGATTAGCCTCGAGAAGCCTCAGCGGAAATGGGCCTCATCTCGCCTGGAGGGCAAAACCTCCTTGATTTTCTGGAGTTGCGGCAGGTGCTCTCGACTTACGACGGGGACCTCAGGGACCCGCTCTGGTGGCCTCAGGAAAGGCCAGTCCCCATGCGAGTTCCTCGGGGGCCTTTCGGGGTTCCTCTCCCGTCGATGCCAGGGCCTAAGACCTTGTGTAGAGTCGGGGCCGGAACCTGAGGATTCCTCTCCAGTGCTGACATGGATCTTGGGGTAGTTCTGGAGTCTCCCCAGGGGAGTCAGTCCTCGTCTCGAATGCGGGCATGCACGTGCGCTTTCCTTCAGAGAGGTAGCAGCAGTGTCAGGCATTCCGCCGCGTGGATCAAGGAATCTATGGCTTTCCCTCGAGGCTTTCCCCCGAGGCTTTCCCACAGGGCTGTCCCACGTGCACACGTGGTGGGAGTCGATCCTCGGAATGAACGTCGAGGCAGTGCAGGGAAAATACATTCCTCTGGAATGGACTGACACATCTGAGGGACTCTTGGAATGGTGGCACGACCCTGGAGTTCCTCTCGCCTTTCCTGTGGAGAGCGCCTCCTCTTGAGATGCGACGGGAACGCCGGGAATTCTTTCCCTAAGAAACAGGGAAAGGATCCCTCATCTCGAGCTAGGAGGCGGAAACGGGTCTCCCCTGGATGTGTGCGGGACCTTCGTGCTTCCTCTCGAGTGGAGACGGGTATGTCGGGGAACTTCTTGAGTTGCAGCAAGGGAGTGAAGGACCCTTTAGAAGTTCCAGTGGTTAGATATGATTAGCCTCGAGAAGCCTCAGCGGAAATGGGCCTCATCTTGCCTGGAGGGCAAAACCTGCTGGATTTTCTCGAGTTGCCGCAGGTCCTTTCGACTTACGACGGGGACCTCAGGGACCCGCTCTGGTGGCCTCAGGAAAGGCCAGTCCCCATGCGAGTCCTCGGGGGCCTCTCGGGATTCATCTCCCATCGATGCCGGGGCCTAAGACCTAGTGTGGAGTCGGGCTCGGAACCTGAGGATTCCTCTCCAGTGCTGACATGGATCTTGGGGTACTTCTGGAGGCTCCCGAGGGGAGTCAGTCCTCGTCTCGAATGCGGGCATGCACTTGCGCTTTCCTCCAGAGCGGTAGCAGCAGTGTCACGCATTCCGCCGCGTGGATCAAAGGATCTATGGTTTTCCCTCGAGTCTTTCCCAAGAGACATTCCCACGAGGCTTTCCCACAGGGCTGTCCCACGTGCAAACGTGGTAGGAGTCGATCCTCGGCTTGAACGTCAAGGCAGTGCAGGGAAAACAGGTTCCTCTGAAATGGACTGACACATCTGGGGGACTCTTGGAATGGTGGCACGACCCTGGAGTTCCTCTCGCCTTTCCTGTGGAGAGCGCCTCCTCTTGAGATACGACGGGATCGCCGGGAATTCTTTCCCTAAGAAACAGGGAAAGGATCCCTCATCTCGAGCTAGGAGGCGGAAACAGGGCTCCCCTGGATGTGTGCGGGACCCTCGTGCTTCCTCTCGAGTGGAGACGGGTATGTCGGGGACCTTCTTGACTTGCAGCAAGGGTGTGAAGGACCCTTTGGAAGTTCCAGTGGTTAGATGTGATTAGCTTCGAGAAGCCTCAGCGGAAATGGGCCTCATCTCGCCTGGAGGGCAAAACCTCCTGGATTTCTCGAGTTGCCGCAGGTGCTCTCGACTTACGACGGGGACCTCAGGGACCCGCTCTGGTGGCCTCAGGCAAGGCCTGTCTCCATGCGAGTTACTCGGGGGCCTCTCGGGATTCCTCTCCCGTCGATGCCGGTGCCTAAGACCTTGTGTGGACTCGGGGTCGGAACCTGAGGATTCCTCTCCAGTGCTGACATGGATCTTCGGGTACTTCTGGAGTCTCCCCAGGGGAGTCAGTCCTCGTCTCGAATGCGGGCATGCACTTGCACTTTCCTCCAGGGCGGTAGCAGCAGTGTCACGCATTCCGCTGCGTGGATCAAGGGATCTATGGTTTTCCCTCGAGTCTTTCCCACGAGGCTTTCCCACGAGGCTTTCCCACGAGGCTTTCCCACAGGGCTCTCCCAAGTGCACAGGTGGTGGGAGTCGATCCTCGTCTTGAACGTCAAGGCAGTGCAGGGAAAACAGGTTCCTCTGGAATGGACTGACACATCTGGGGGACTCGTGGAATGGTGGCACGACCCTGGAGTTCCTCTCGCCTTTCCTGTGGAGAGCGCCTCCTCTTGAGATGCGATGGGAACGCCGGGAATTCTTTGCCTACGAAACAGGGAAAGGATCCCTCATCTCGAGCTAGGAGGCGGAAACGGGGCTCCCCTGGATGTGTGCGTGACCCTCGTGCTTCCTCTCGAGTGGAGACGGCTATGTCGGGGACCTTCTTGACTTGCAGCAAGGGTGTGAAGGACCCTTCGCAAGTTCAAGTGTTTAGATGTGATTAGCCTCGAAAAGCCTCAGCGGAAATGGGCCTCATCTCGCCTGGAGGGGAGGACCTCCTGGATTTTCTCCAGTTGCGGCAGGTGCTGTCGACTTACGTCGGGGCCATCAGGGACCCGCTCTGGTGGCCTCAGGAAAGGCCAGTCCCCATGCGAGTTCCTCGGGGGTCTCTCGGGATTCCTCTCCCATTGATGCCGGGGCCTAAGACCTTGTGTGGAGTCGGGGCCGGAACCTGAGGATTCCTCTCCAGTGCTGACATGGATCTTGGGGTAGTTCTGTTGTCTCCCCAGGGGAGTCAGTCCTCGTCTCGAATGCGGGCATGCACTTGCGCTTTCCTCCAGAGCGGTAGCAGCAGTGTCACGCAGTCTGCCGCGTGGATCAAAGGATCTATGTTTTTCCCTCGAGTTTTTCCCACGAGGCTTTCCCACGAGGCTTTCCCACAGGGCTGTCCCACGTGCACATGTGGTGGGAGTCGTTCCTCGGCTTGAACGTCAAGGCAGTGCAGGGAAAACAGGTTCCTCTGGAATGGACGGACACATCTGCGGGACTCTTGGAATGGTGGCACGACCCTGGAGTTCCTCTCGCCTTTCCTGTGGAGAGCGCCTCCTCTTGAGATGCGACGGGAACGCCGGGAATTCTTTCCCTACGAAACAGGGAAAGGATCCCTCATCTCGGGCTAGGAGGCGGAAACGGGGCTCCCCTGGATGTGTGCGGGACCCTCGTGCTTCCTTTCGAGTGGAGACGGGTATGTCGGGGAACTTCTTGAGTTGCAGCAAGGGTGTGAAGGACCCTTTGGAAGTTCCAGTGGTTAGATGTGATTAGCCTCGAGAAGCCTCAGCGGAAATGGGCCTCATCTCGCCTGGAGGGCAAAACCTCCTGGATTTTCTCGAGTTGCGGCAGGTGCTCTCGACTTACGACGGGGACCTCAGGGACCCGCTCTGGTGGCCTCAGGAAAGGCCAGTCCCCATGCGAGTTCCTCGGGGGAGTCTCGGGATTCCTCTCCCGTCGATTCCGGGGCCTAAGACCTTGTGTGGATACGGGGCCGGAACCTGAGGATTCCTCTCCAGTGCTGACATGGATCTTGGGGTATTTCTGGAGTCTCCCCAGGGGAGTCAGTCCTCGTCTCGAATGCGGGCATGCACTTGCGCTTTCCTCCAGAGCGGTAGCAGCAGTGTCACGCAGTCCGCCGCGTGGATCAAAGGATCTATGGTTTTCCCTCGAGTCTTTCCCACGAGGCATTCCAACGAGGCTTTCCCACGAGGCTTTCCCACGAGGCTTTCCACAGGGCTGTCCCACGTGCACACGTAGTGGGAGTCGATCCTCGGCTTGAACGTCAAGGCAGTGCAAGGAAAACAGGTTCCTCTGCAATGAACTGACACATATGGGGGACTCTTGGAATGGTGGAACGACCCTGGAGTTCCTCTCGCCTTTCCTGTGGAGAGCGCCTCCTCTTGAGATGCGACGGGAACGCCCGGAATTCTTTCCCTACGAAACAGGGAAAGGATCCCTCATCTCGAGCTAGGAGGCGGAAACGGGGCTCCCCTGGATGTGTGCGGGACCCTGGTGCTTCCTCTCCAGTGGAGACGGGTATGTCGGGGACCTTCTTGACTTGCAGCAAGGTGTGAAGGACCCTTTGGAAGTTCCAGTCGTTTGATGTGATTAGCCTCGAGAAGCCTCAGCGGAAATGGGCCTCATCTCGCCTGGAGGGCAAAACCTCCTGGATTTTCTCGAGTTGCGGCAGGTGCTCTCAACTTACATTGGGGACCTCGGGGACCCGCTCTGGTGGCCTCAGGAAAGGCCAGTCCCCATGCGAGTTCCTCGGGGGCCTCTCGGGATTCATCTCCCGTCGATGCCGGGGCCTAAGTCCTCTGTGGAGTCGGGGCCGGAACCTGAGGATTCCTCTCTAGTGCTGACATGGATCTTGGGGTAGTTCTGGAGTCTCCCCAGTGGAGTCAGTCCTCGTCTCTTATGCGGGCATGCACTTGCGCTTTCCTCCAGAGCGGTAGCAGCAGTGTCTCGCATTCCGCCGCGTGGATCAAAGGATCTATGTTTTTCCCTCGAGTCTTTCCCAAGAGGCTTTCCCACGAGGCTTTCCCACAGGGCTGTCACACAGGGCTCACTCACGTGCACACGAGTTGGGGGTCGATCCTAAGCTAGAACGTCAAGGCAGTGCAGGGAAAACAGGTTCCTCTGGAAAGAACTGACACATCTGGGGGACTCTTGAATCGTGGCACGACCCTGGAGTTCCTCTCGCCTTTCCTGTGGAGAGCGCCTCCTCTTGAGATGCGTCGGGAACGCCGGGAATTCTTTCCCTACGAAACAGGGAAAGGATCCCTCATCTCGAGCTAGGAGTCGGAAACGGGGCTCCCCTGGATGTGTGCGTGACCCTCGTGCTTCCTCTTGAGTGGAGGCGGCTATGTCGGGGAACTTCTTGACTTACAGTAAGGGTGTGAAGGACCCTTTGGAACTTCCATTGGTTAGATGTGATTAGCCTCGAGAAGCCTCAGCGGAAATGGGCCTCATCTCGCCTGGAGGGGAGGACCTCCTGGATTTTCTCGAGTTGCGGCAGGTGCTCTCGACTTACCACGGGGACCTCAGGGACCTGCTCTGGTGGCCTCAGGAAAGGCCAGTCCCCATGCGAGTTCCTCGGGAGCCTTTCGGGATTCCTCTCCTGTCGATGCCAGGGCCTAAGACCTTGTGTGGAGTCGGGGCCGGAACCTGAGGATTCCTCTCCAGTGCTGACATGGATCTTGGGGTACTTCTGGAGTCTCCCAGGGGAGTCAGTCCTCGTCTCGAATGCCGGGATGCACTTGCACTTTCCTCCAGAGCGGTAGCAGCAGTGTCACGCAGTCCGCCACGTGGATCAAAGGATCTATGGTTTTCCCTCAAGTCTTTCCTACGAGGCTTTCCCACGAGGCTTTCCCACAGGGCTTTCCCACGTGCACACGTGGTGGTAGTCGATCCTCGGCTTGAACGTCAAGGCAGTGCAGGGAAAACAGGTTCCTCTGGAATGGACTGACATATCTGGGGGACTCTTGGAATGGTGGCACGACCCTGGAGTTCCTCTCGCCTTTCCTGTGGAGAGCGCCTCCTCTTGAGAGGCGACACGAACGCCGGTAATTCTTTCCCTACGAAACAGGGAAAGGATCCCTCATCTCGAGCTAGGAGGCGGAAACGGGGCTCCCCTGGATGTGTGCGGGACACTCGTGCTTCCTCTCAAGTGGAGAGGGGTATGTCGGGGAACTTCTTGAGTTGCAGCAAGGGTGTGAAGGACCCTTTGGAAGTTCCAGTGGTTAGATGTGATTAGCCTCGAGAAGCCTCAGCGGGAATGGGCCTCATCTTGTCTGGAGGGCAAAACCTCCTGGATTTTCTCGAGTTGCGTCAGGTGCTCTCGACTTACGACGGGGAGCTCAGGGACCCGCTCTGGTGGCCTCAGGAAAGGCCAGTCCCCATGCGAGTTCCTCGGGGGCCTCTCGGTATTCCTCTCCCGTCGATGCCGGGGCCTAAGACCTTGTGTGGAGTCGGGGTCGGAACCTGAGGATTCCTCTCCAGTGCTGACATGGATCTTGGGGTACTTCTGGAGTGTCCCAGGGGAGTCAGTCCTCGTCTCGAATGCGGGCATGCACTTGCGCTTTCCTCCAGAGCGGTAGCAGCAGTGTCACGCAGTCTGCCGCGTGGATCAAAGGATCTATGATTTTCCCTCAAGTCTTTCCCACGATGCTTTCCCACGAGGCTTTCCCACAGGGCTGTCCCACGTGCACACGTGGTGGGAGTCGATCCTCGGCTTGAACGTCAAGGCAGTGCAGGGAAAACAGGTTCCTCTGGAATGGACTGACACATCTGGGGGACTCTTGGAATGGTGGCACGACCCTGGAGTTCCTCTCGCCTTTCCTGTGGAGAGCGCCTCCTCTTGAGATGCGACGGGAACGCCGGGAATTCTTTGCCTATGAAACAGGGAAAGGATCCCTCATCTCGACCTAGGAGGCGGAAACGGGGCTCCCCTGGATGTGTGCGGGACCCTCGTGCTTCCTCTCGAGTGGAGACGGCTATGTCGGGGAACTTCTTGAGTTGCAGCAAGGGTGTGAAGGACCCTTTGGAAGTTAAAGTGGTTAGATGAGATTAGCCTCGAGAAGCCTCAGCGGGAATGGGCCTCATATCGCCTGGAGGGCAAAACCTCCTGGATTTTCTCTAGTTGCGGCAGGTGCTCTCGACTTCCGACGGGGACCTCGGGGATCCGCTCTGGTGGCCTCAGGAAAGGCCAGTCCCCATGCGAGTTCCTCGGGGGCCTCTCGGGATTCCTCTCCCGTCGATGCTGGGACCTAAGACCTTGTGTGGAGTAGGGGCCGGAACAAGAGGATTCCTCTCCAGTGCTGACATGGATCTTGGGGTACTTCTGGAGTCTCCCCAGGGGAGTCAGTCCTCGCCTCTAATGCAGGCATGCACTTGCGCTTTCCCCCAGAGCGGTAGCAGCAGTGTCACGCAGTCCGCCGCGTGGATCAAAGGATCTATGGTTTTCCCTCGAGTCCTTCCCACGAGGCTTTCCCACGAGGCTTTCCCACAGGGCTGTCCCACGTGCACACGTGGTGGGAGTCAATCCTCGGCTTGAACGTCAAGGCAGTGCAGGGAAAACAGGTTCCTCTGGAATGGACTGACACATCTGGGCGACTCTTGGAATGGTGGTAACACCCTGGAGTTCCTCTCGCCTTTCCTCTGGAGAGCGCCTCCTCTTGAGATGCGACGGGAAAGCCGGGAATTCTTTCCCTACGAAACAGGGAAAGGATCCCTCATCTCGAGCTAGGAGGCGGAAACGGGGCTCCCCTGGATGTGTGCGGGATCCTCGTGCTTCCTGTCGAGTGGAGACGGGTATGTCGGGGAACTTCTTGAGTTGCAGCAAGGGTGTGAAGGACCCTTTGTAAGTTCCAGTGGTTAAATGTGATTAGCCTCGAGAAGCCTCACCGGAAATGGGCCTCATCTCGCCTGGAGGGCAAAACCTCCTGGATTTTCTCGAGTTGCGGCAGGTGCTCTCGACTTACGACGGGGACCTCAGGGACCCGCTCTGGTGGCCTCAGGAAAGGCCAGTCCCCATGCGAGTTCCTCGGGGTCCTCTCGGGATTCCTCTCCCGTCGATGCCGGGGCCTAAGACCTTGTGTGGAGTAGGGGCCGGAACCTGAGGATTCCTCTCCAGTGCTGACATGGATCCTGGGGTTCCTCTGGAGTCTCCCCAGGGGAGTCAGTCCTCGCCTCCAATGCGGGCATGCACTTGCGCTTTCCTCCAGAGCGGTAGCAGCAGTGTCACGCAGTCCGCCGCTTAGATCAAAGGATCTATGGTTTTCCCTCGTGAGTTTCCCACGAGGCTTTTCCACGAGGCTTTCCCACAGGGCTGTCCCACGTGCACACGTGGTGGGAGTCGATCCTCGGCTTGAACGTCAAGGCAGTGCAGGGAAAACAGGTTCCTCTGGAACGGACTGACACATCTGGGGGACTCTTGGAATGGTGGCACGACCCTGGAGTTCCTCTCGCCTTTCCTGTGGAGAACGCCTCCTCTTGAGATGCGACGGGAACGCCGGGAAATATTTCCCTATGAATCAGGGAAAGGATCCCTCATCTCGAGCTAGGAGGCAGAAACGGGTCTCCCCTGGATGTGTGCGGGACACTCGTGCTTCCTCTCGAGTGGACACGGGTATGTCGGGGAACTTCTTGAGTTGCAGCAAGGGTGTGAAGGACCCTTTGGAATTTCCAGTGGTTAAATGTGATTAGCCTCGAGAAGCCTCAGCGGAAATGGGCCTCATCTCGCCTGGAGGGCAAAACCTCCTGGATTTTCTCGAGTTGCGGCAGGTGCTCTCGACTTACGACGGGGACCTCAGGGACACGCTCTGGTGGCCTCAGGAAAGGCCAGTCCCATGCGAGTTCCTCAGGGGCCTCTCGGGATTTCTCTCCCGTTGATGCCGGGGCCTAAGACCTTGTGTGAAGTCAGGGCCGGAACCTGAGGATTCCTCTCCAGTGCTGACATGGATCTTGGGGTACTTCTGGAGTCACCCCAGGGAAGTCAGTCCTCGCCTCTAATGCGGGCATGCACTTGCGCTTTCCTCCAGAGCGGTAGCAGCAGTGTCACGCAGTCCGCCGCGTGGATCAAAGGATCTATGGTTTTCCCTCGAGTCCTTCCCACGAGGCTTTCCCACGAGGCTTTCCCACAGGGCTGTCCCACATGCACACGTGGTGGGAGTCGATCCTCGGCTTGAACGTCAAGGCAGTTCAGGGAAAACAGGTTCCTCTGGAATGGACTGACACATCTGGGGGACTCTTGGAATGGTGGCACGACCCTGGAGTTCCTCTCGCCTTTCCGGTGGAGAGCGCCTCGTCTTGAGATGCGACGGGAACGCCGGTAATTCTTTCCCTACGAAACAGGGAAAGGATCCCTCATCTCGAGCTAGGAGGCGGAAACGGGGCTCCCCTGGATGTGTGCGGGATCCTCGTGCTTCCTGTCGAGTGGAGACGGGTATGTCGGGGAACTTCTTGAGTTGCAGCAAGGGTGTGAAGGACCCTTT
The DNA here is from genome assembly GCF_042477335.2 of Ovis canadensis. NCBI lineage: Eukaryota > Metazoa > Chordata > Mammalia > Artiodactyla > Bovidae > Ovis > Ovis canadensis. Next base: position 2,187,126 of record NC_091258.1, on the reverse strand, counting down.
GTAAGTTCCAGTGGTTAAATGTGATTAGCCTCGAGAAGCCTCAGCGGAAATGGGCCTCATCTCGCCTGGAGGGCAAAACCTCCTGGATTTTCTCGAGTTGCGGCAGGTGCTCTAGACTTACGACGGGGACCTCAGGGACCCGCTCTGGTGGCCTCAGGAGAGGCCAGTCCCATGCGAGTTCCTCAGGGGCCTCTCGGGATTTCTCTCCCGTCGATGCCGGGGCCTAAGATCTTGTGTGAAGTCAGGGCCGGAACCTGAGGATTCCTCTCCAGTGCTGACATGGATCTTGGGGTACTTCTGGAGTCTCCCCAGGGGAGTCAGTCCTCGCCTCTAATGTGGGCATGCACTTGCGCTTTCCTCCAGAGCGGTAGCAGCAGTGTCACGCAGTCCGCCGCGTGGATCAAAGGATCTATGGTTTTCCCTCGAGTCCTTCCCACGAGGCTTTCCCACGAGGCTTTCCCACAGGGCTGTCCCACGTGCACACGTGGTGGGAGTCGATCCTCGGCTTGAACGTCAAGGCAGTGCAGGGAAAACAGGTTCCTCTGGAATGGACTGACACATCTGGGCGACTCTTGGAATGGTGGCACGACCCTGGAGTTCCTCTCGCCTTTCCTGTGGAGAGCGCCTCCTCTTGAGATGCGACGGGAACGCCGGGAAATCTTTCCCTACGAAACAGGGAAAGGATCCCTCATCTCGAGCTAGGAGGCGGAAACGGGTCTCCCCTGGATGTGTGCGGGACACTCGTGCTTCCTCTCGATTGGACACGGGTATGTCGGGGAACTTCTTGAGTTGCAGCAAGGGTGTGAAGGACCCTTTGGAATTTCCAGTGGTTAAATGTGATTAGCCTCGAGAAGCCTCAGCGGAAATGGGCCTCATCTCGCCTGGAGGGCAAAACCTCCTGGATTTTCTCGAGTTGCGGCAGGTGCTCTCGACTTACGACGGGGACCTCAGGGATCCGCTATGGTGGCCTCAGGAAACGCCAGTCCCCATTTGAGCTCCACGGGGGCCTCTCGGGATTCTTCTCCCGTCGATGCCGGGGCCTAAGACCTTGTGTGGAGTCGGGGCCAGAACCTGAGGTTTCCTCTCCATTGCTGACATGGATCTTGTGGTACTCTGGAGTCTCCCCAGGGGAGTCAGTCCTCGTCTCGAATGCGGGCATGCACTTGCGCTTTCCTCCAGAGCGGTATCAGCAGTGTCAAGCAGTCTCCCGCTTGGATCAAAGGATCTATGGTTTTCCCTCGAGTCTTTCCCACGAGGCTATCCCACGAGTCTTTCCCAGGAGGCTTTCCCACAGGGCTGTCCATCATGCACACATTGTGGAAGTCGATCCTCGGCTTGAACGTGAAGGTAGTGCAGGGAAAACAGGTTCCTCTGGAAAGAACTGACACATCTGGGGGACTTTTGGAATGGTGGCATGACCCTGGAGTTCCTCTCGCCTTTCCTGTGGAGTGCGCCTCCTCTTGAGATGAGACGGGAACGCCGGGAATTCTTTCCCTACGAAACAGGGAAAGGATCCCTCATCTCGAGCCAGGAGGCGGAAACTGGGCTCCCCTGGATGTGTGCGGGACCCTCGTGTTTCCTCTCGAGTGGAGACGGGTATGTCGGGGAACTTCTGGACTTGCAGCAAGGGTATGAAGGACCCTTTGGAAGTTCCAGTGGTTAGATGTGATTAGCCTGGAGAAGCCTCAGCGGAAATGGGCCTCATCTCGCCTGGAGGGCAAAACCTGCTGGATTTTCTCGAGATGCGGCAGGTGCTCTCGACTTACGACGGGGACCTCGGGGACATCAGGGACCCGCTCTGGTGGCCTCAGGAAAGGCCAGTCCCCATGCGAGTTCCTCGGGGGCCTCTCGGGATTCCTCTCCCGTCGATGCCGGGGCGTAAGACCTTGTGTGGAGTCGGGGCCGGAACCTGAGGATTCCTCTCCAGTGCTGCCATGGATCTTGGGGTACTTCTCGAGTCTCCCCAGGGGAGTCAGTCCTCGTCTCGAATGCGGGCATGCACTTGTGCTTTCCTCCAGAGCGGTAGCAGCAGTGTCACGCAGTCCGCTGCGTGGATCAAAGGATCTATGGTTTTCCCTCGAGTCTTTCCCACGAGGCTTTCCCACGAGGCTTTCCCACAGGGCTGTCCCACGTGCACACGTGGTGGGAGTCGATCCTCGGCTTGAACGTCAAGGCAGTGCAGGGAAAAGAGGTTCCTCTGGAATGGACTGACACATCTGGGGGACTCTTGGAATGGTGGCACGACCCTGGAGTTCCTCTCGCCTTTCCTGTGGAGAGCGCCTCCTCTTGAGAGGCGACGGGAACGCCGGGAATTCTTTCCCTACGAAACAGGGAAAGGATCCCTCATCTCGAGCTAGGAGGCAGAAACGGGGCTCCCCTGGATGTGTGCGGGACCCTCGTGCTTCCTCTCGAGTGGAGACGGGTATGTCGGGGAACTTCTGGACTTGCAGCAAGGGTGTGAAGGACCCTTTGGAAGTTCCAGGGGTTAGATGTGATTAGACTCGAGAAGCCTCAGCGGAAATGGGCCTCATCTCGCCTGGAGGGCAAAACCTCCTGGATTTTCTCGAGTTGAGGCAGGTGCTTTCGACTTACGACGGGGACCTCAGGGACCCGCTCTGGTGGCCTCAGGAAAGGCCAGTCCTCATGCCAGTTCCTCGGGGGCTTCTCGGGATTCCTCTCCCGTTGATGTCGGGGCCTAAGACCTTGTGTGGAGTCGGGGCCGGAACCTGAGGATTCCTCTCCAGTGCTGACATGGAACTTGGGGTACTTCTGGAGTCTCCAAAGGGGAGTCAGTCGTCGTCTCGAATGCGGGCATGCACTTGCGCTTTCCTCCAGAGCGGTAACAGCAGAGTCACGCAGTCCGCCGCGTGGATCAAAGGATCTATGGTTTTCCCTCGAGTCTTTCCCACGAGGCTTTCCCACGCGGCTTTCCCACAGGGCTGTCCCACGTGCACACGTGGTGGTAGTCGATCCTCGGCTTGAACGTCGAGGCAGTGCAGGGAAAACAGGTTCCTCTGGAATGGACTGACACATCTGGGGGACTCTTGGAATGGTGGCACGACCCTGGAGTTCCTCTCGCCTTCCTGTGGAGAGCGCCTCCTCTTGAGATGCGACGGGAACGCCGGGAATTCTTTCCCTACGAAAAAGGGAAAGGATCCCTCATCTCGAGCTAGGAGGCGGAAACGGGGCTCCCCTGGATGTGTGCGGGACCCTCTTGCTCCCTCTCGAGTGGAGACGGGTATGTCGCGGAACTTCTTGAGTTGCAGCAAGTGTGTGAAGGACCCTTTGAAAATTCCAGTGGTTAGATGTCATTAGCCTCGAGAAGCCTCAGCGGAAATGGGCCTCATCTCGCCTGGAGGGCAAAACCTCCTGGATTTTCTCGAGTTGCGGCAGGTGCTCTCGACTTACGACGGGGACCTCAGGGACCCGCTATGGTGGCCTCAGGAAACGCCAGTCCCCATTTGAGCTCCACGGGGGCCTCTCGGCATTCCTCTCCCGTCGATGCCGGGGCCTAAGACCTTGTGTGGAGTCGGGGCCAGAACCTGTGGTTTCCTCTCCAGTGCTGACATGGATCTTGTGGTACTCTGGAGTCTCCCCAGGGGAGTCAGTCCTCGTCTCGAATGCGGGCATGCACTTGCGCTTTCCTCCAGAGCGGTATCAGCAGTGTCAAGCAGTCTGCCGCTTGGATCAAAGGATCTATGGTTTTCCCTCGAGTCTTTCCCACGAGGCTATCCCAAGAGTCTTTCCCAGGAGGCTTTCCCACAGGGCTGTCCATCATGCACACATTGTGGAAGTCGATCCTCGGCTTGAACGTGAAGGTAGTGCAGGGAAAACAGGTTCCTCTGGAATGGACTGACACATCTGGGGGACTTTTGGAATGGTGGCACGACCCTGGAGTTCCTCTCGCCTTTCCTGTGGAGTGCGCCTCCTCTTGAGATGCGACGGGAACGCCGGGAATTCTTTCCCTACGAAACAGGGAAAGGATCCCTCATCTCGAACTAGGAGGCGGAAACTGGGCTCCCCTGGATGTGTGCGGGACCCTCGTGCTTCCTCTCGAGTGGAGACGGGTATGTCGGGGAACTTCTGGACTTGCAGCAAGGGTATGAAGGACCCTTTGGAAGTTCCAGTGGTTAGATGTGATTATCCTGGAGAAGCCTCAGCGGAAATGGGCCTCATCTCGCCTGGAGTGCAAAACCTCCTGGATTTTCTCGAGTTGCGGCAGGTGTTCTCGACTTACGACGGTGACCTAAGGGACGCGCTCTGGTGCCCTCAGGACTGGCCAGTCCCCATTCCAATGGCTCGGGAGCCTCTCGGGATTCCGCTCCCTTCGATGCCAGAGCCTAAGACCTTGTGTGGGTCGTGTCTGGAACATGAGGTTTCCTCTCCAGTGCTGACATGGATCGTGGAGTACTTCTGGTGTTTCCCCAGGGGAGTAAGTCCCCGTCTCGAATGGGGGCATGCACGTGCGCTTTCCTCCAGAGCTGTAACAACACTGTCATGCCTCCCGGCGCGCCGATCATGGGATCTGTGGCTTTCCCACGAGGCTTTCCCACGACGCTTTCCCACAGGACTGTCCCACGTGTCACCGTGGTGTGAGTCGATGCTCGGAGTGAAACTCGAGGCAGTGCAGGGATAACAGGTTCCTCTGGAATGGACTGAGATATCTGGGGGACTCTGGGAACGGTGGCACGACCCTGGAGTTCCTCTCGCCTTTCCTGTGAGGAGCGCCTCCACTTGAGATGCAACGGGAACTCCCAGAATTATTTCCCGAAAAAGCTGTGAAAGGATCCCTCATCTTGAGCTACGAGGCGAACACGGGGCTCCCCTGGATGTGGGCGGGACCCTCGTGCTTCCTCTCGAGTGGAGACGGGTATGTTAGGGAACTTCTTGAGTTGCAGCAAGGGTGTGAAGGACCTTTTAGAAGTTCCAGAGGTTAGGTGTGATTAGCTTCCAGAAGCCTCAGCGGAAATGGGCCTCACTCAGCTGGAGTGCAAAACCTCCTTGATTTTCTCGAGTTGCGGCAGGTGCTCTTGACTTATGACGGGAATTTAGGGACCCGCTCTGGTGGCCTCAATACTGGCCCGTCCCCATTCGAATTGCTCGGGGTCCTCTCGGGATTCATCTTCCGTCGATTCCGGGGCCTAAGTCCTTGTGTGGAGTCGGGGCTGGAACCTGCGGATTCCTCTCCAGTACTGACATGGATCTTGGAGTACTTTTGGAGTCTCCCCAGGGGAGTCAGTCTTCGTCTCGAATGGGGGCATGCACGTGCGCTTTCCTCCGAGCTGTAGCACCAGCGTCACGATTCCTGTCGCGTGGATCAAGGGATCTGTGGCTTTCCCTCGAGGCTTTCCCACGAGGCTTTCCCACAGGGCTGTCCCACGTGAGACCGTGGTGGGAGTCGATCCTCCTCGTTAAAGTCAAGGCAGTGCAGGGAAAACAGTATCCTCAGGAATGGACTGAGACATCTGGGGGACTCTTGGAATGGTGGCACGACGCTGGAGTTGCTCTCACCTTTCCTGTGGAGAGCCCCTACACTTGAGATGCGATGGGAACGCCAAGGAATCTCTCCTGAACAAGCAGCGAACGGATCCCTCATCTCGACCTACGAGGCGGAAACGGAGCTCTTCTGGATGTGGGTGGGACATGCGTGCTTCCTCTCGAGTGGAGAGGGGTATATAGGGGAACTTCTTGAGTTGCAGCAAGGGTGTCAAGGACCCTTTGGAAGTTCCAGTGGTTAGACGTGATTAGCCTCGAGAAGCCTCAGCGGAAATGGGCCTCATCTCGCCTGGAGGGCAAAACCTCCTGGATTTTCTCGAGTTGAGGCAGGTGCTTTCGACTTACGACGGGGACCTCAGGGACCCGCTCTGGTGGCCTCAGGAAAGGCCAGTCCTCACGCCAGTTCCTCGGGGGCTTCTCGGGATTCCTCTCCGGTTGATGTTGGGGCCTAAGACCTTGTGTGGAGTCGGGGCCGGAACCTGAGGATTCCTCTCCAGTGCTGACATGTAACTTGGGGTACTTCTGGAGTCTCCAAAGGGGAGTCAGTCGTCGTCTCGAATGCGGGCATGCACTTGCGCTTTCCTCCAGAGCGGTAACAGCAGAGTCACGCAGTCCGCCGCGTGGATCAAAGGATCTATGGTTTTCCCTCGAGTCTTTCCCACGAGGCTTTCCCACGCGGCTTTCCCACAGGTCTGTCCCACGTGCACACGTGGTGGTAGTCGATCCTCGGCTTGAACGTCGAGGCAGTGCAGGGAAAACAGGTTCCTCTGGAATGGACTGACACATCTGGGGGACTCTTGGAATGGTGGCACGACCCTGGAGTTCCTCTCGCCTTTCCTGTGGAGAGCGCCTCCTCTTGAGATGCGACGGGAACGCCGGGAATTCTTTCCCTACGAAACAGGGAAAGGATCCCTCATTTCGAGCTAGGAGGCGGAAACGGGGCTCCCCTGGATGTGTGCGGGACCCTCTTGCTCCCTCTCGAGTGGAGACGGGTATGTCGGGGAACTTCTTGAGTTGCAGCAAGTGTGTGAAGGACCCTTTGAAAATTCCAGTGGTTAGATGTGATTAGCCTCGAGAAGCCTCAGCGGAAATGGGCCTCATCTCGCCTGGAGGGCAAAACCTCCTGGATTTTCTCGAGTTGGGGCAAGTGCTCTCGACTTACGACGGGGACCTCAGGGACCCGCTCTGGTGGCCTCAGGAAAGGCCAGTCCCCATGCGAGTTCCTCGGGGTCCTCTCGGGATTCCTCTCCCGTCGATGCCGGGGCCTAAGACCTTGTGTGGAGTCGGGGACGGAACCTGAGGATTCCTCTCCAGTGCTGCCATGGATCTTGGGGTACTTCTGGAGTTTCCCATGGGAGTCAGTCCTCGTCTCGAATGCGGGCATGCACTTGCGCTTTCCTCCAGAGCGGTAGCAGCAGTATCACGCAGTCCGCCGCGTGGATCAAAGGATCTATGGTTTTCCTTCGAGTCTTTCCCACTAGGCTTTCCCACGAGGCTTTCCCACAGGGCTGTCGAACGTGCACACGTGGTGGGAGTCGATCCTCAGCTTGAACGTCAAGGCAGTGCAGGGAAAACAGGTTCCTCTGGAATGGACTGACACATCTGGGGGACTCTTGGAATGGAGGCACGACCCTGGAGTTCCTCTCGCCTTTCCTGTGGAGAGCGCATCCTCTTGAGATGCGACGGGAACGCCGGGAATTCATTCCCTAGGAAACAGGGAAAGGATCCCTCATCTCGAGCTAGGAGGCGGAAACGGGTCTCCCCTGGATGTGTGCGGGACCCTCGTGCTTCCTCTCGAGTGGAGACGGGTGTGTCGGGGAACTTCTTGAGTTGCAGCAAAGGTGTGAAGGACCCTTTGGAAGTTCCAGTGGTTAGATGTGATTAGCCTCGAGAAGCCTCAGCGGAAATGGGCCTCATCTCGCCTGGAGGGCAAAACCTCCTGGATTTTCTCGAGTTGCGGCAGGTGCTCTCGACTTACGACGGGGACCTCAGGGACCCGCTCTGGTGGCCTCAGGAAAGGCCAGTCCCCATGCGAGTTCCTCGGGGGCCTCTCGGGATTCCTCTCCCCTCGATGCCGGGGCCTAAGACCTTGTGTGGAGTCGGGGCCGGAACCTGAGGATTCCTCTCCAGTGCTGACATGGATCTTGGGGTATTTCTGGAGTCTCCCCAGGGGAGTCAGTCCTCGTCTCGAATGTGGGCATGCACTTGCGCTTTACTGCAGAGCGGTAGCAGCAGTGTCACGCAGTCCGCCGCATGGATCAAAGGATCTATGGTTTTCCCTCGAGTCTTTCCCACGAGGCTTTCCCACGAGGCTTTCCCACAGGGCTGTCCCACGTGCACACGTGGTGGGAGTCGATCCTCGGCTTGAACGTCAAGGCAGTGCAGGGAAAACAGGTTCCTCTGGAATGGACTGACACATCTGGGGGACTCTTGGAATGGTGGCACGACCCTGGAGTTCCTCTCGCCTTTCCTGTGGAGAGCGCCTCCTCTTGAGATGCGACGGGGACGCCGCGAATTCTTTCCCTACGAAACAGGGAAAGGATCCCTCATCTCGAGCTAGGAGGCGGAAACGGGGTCCCCTGGATGTGTGCGGGACCCTCGTGCTTCCTCTCGAGTGGAGACGGGTATGTGGGGGAACTTCTTGAGTTGCAGCAAGGGTGTGAGGGACCCTTTGGAAGTTCCAGTGTTTAGATGTGATTAGCCTCGAGAAGCCTCAGCGGAAATGGGCCTCATCTCGCCTGGAGTGCAAAACCTCCTGGATTTTCTCGAGTTGCGGCAGGTGCTCTCGACTTACGACGGTGACCTAAGGGACGCGCTCTGGTGCCCTCAGGACTGGCCAGTCCCCATTCCAATGGCTCGGGAGCCTCTCGGGATTCCGCTCCCTTCGATGCCAGAGCCTAAGACCTTGTGTGGGTCGTGTCTGGAACATGAGGTTTCCTCTCCAGTGCTGACATGGATCGTGGAGTACTTCTGGTGTTTCCCCAGGGGAGTAAGTCCCCGTCTCGAATGGGGGCATGCACGTGCGCTTTCCTCCAGAGCTGTAACAACACTGTCATGCCTCCTGGCGCGCCGATCATGGGATCTGTGGCTTTCCCACGAGGCTTTCCCACGAGGCTTTCCCACAGGACTGTCCCACGTGTCACCGTGGTGTGAGTCGATGCTCGGCGTGAAACTCGAGGCAGTGCAGGGATAACAGGTTCCTCTGGAATGGACTGAGATATCTGGGGGACTCTGGGAACGCTGGCACGACCCTGGAGTTCCTCTCGCCTTTCCTGTGAGGAGCGCCTCCACTTGAGATCCAACGGGAACTCCCAGAATTATTTCCCGAAAAAGCTGTGAAAGGATCCCTCATCTTGAGCTACGAGGCGAACACGGGGCTCCCCTGGATGTGGGCGGGACCCTCGTGCTTCCTCTCGAGTGGAGACGGGTATGTTAGGGAACTTCTTGAGTTGCAGCAAGGGTGTGAAGGACCTTTTAGAAGTTCCAGAAGTTAGGTGTGATTAGCTTCCAGAAGCCTCAGCGGAAATGGGCCTCACTCAGCTGGAGTGCAAAACCTCCTTGATTTTCTCGAGTTGCGGCAGGTGCTCTTGACTTACGACGGGGACTTTAGGGACCCGCTCTGGTGGCCTCAATACTGGCCCGTCCCCATTCGAATTGCTCGGGGTCCTCTCGGGATTCATCTTCCGTCGATGCCGGGGCCTAAGTCCTTGTGTGGAGTCGGGGCTGGAACCTGAGGATTCCTCTCCAGTACTGACATGGATCTTGGAGTACTTTTGGAGTCTCCCCAGGGGAGTCAGTCTTCGTCTCGAATGGGGGCATGCACGTGCGCTTTCCTCCGAGCTGTAGCACCAGCGTCACGATTCCTGTCGCGTGGATCAAGGGATCTGTGGCTTTCCCTCGAGGCTTTCCCACGAGGCTTTCCCACAGGGCTGTCCCACGTGAGACCGTGGTGGGAGTCGATCCTCCTCGTTAAAGTCAAGGCAGTGCAGGGAAAACAGTATCCTCAGGAATGGACTGAGACATCTGGGGGACTCTTGGAATGGTGGCACGACGCTGGAGTTGCTCTCACCTTTCCTGTGGAGAGCCCCTACACTTGAGATGCGATGGGAACGCCAAGGAATCTCTCCTGAACAAGCAGCGAACGGATCCCTCATCTCGACCTACGAGGCGGAAACGGAGCTCTTCTGGATGTGGGTGGGACATGCGTGCTTCCTCTCGAGTGGAGAGGGGTATATAGGGGAACTTCTTGAGTTGCAGCAAGGGTGTCAAGGACCCTTTGGAAGTTCCAGAGCTTAGGTGTGATTAGCCTTGAGAAGCCTCAGCGGAAATGGGCCTCATCTCGCCTGCAGGGCAAAACCTCCTGGATTTTCTCGAGTTGCGGCAGGTGCTCTCGACTTACGACGGGGACCTCAGGGACCCGCTCTGGTGGCCTCAGGAAAGGCCAGTCCCCATGCGAGTTCCTCGGGGGCCTCTCGGGATTCCTCTCCCCTCGATGCCGGGGCCTAAGACCTTGTGTGGAGTCGGGGCCGGAACCTGGGGATTCCTCTCCAGTGCTGACATGGATCTTGGGGTACTTCTGGAGTCATCCCAGGGGAGTCATTCCTCGTCTCGAATGCTGGCATGCACTTGCTCTTTCCTCCAGAGCCGTAGGAGCAGTGTCACGCAGTCCGCCGCGTGGATCAAAGGATCTATGGTTTTCCCTCGAGTCTTTCCCACGAGGCTTTCCCACAGGTCTGTCCCACGTGCACACGTGGTGGGAGTCGATCCTCGGCTTGAACGTCAAGGCAGTTCAGGGAAAACAGGTTCCTCTGGAATGGACTGACACATCTGGGGGACTCTTGGAATGGTGGCACGACCCTGGAGTTCCTCTCGCCTTTCCTGTGGAGAGCGCCTCCTCTTGAGATGCGACGGGAACGCCGCGAATTCTTTCCCTACGAAACAGGGAAAGGATCCCTCATCTCGAGCTAGGAGGCCGAAACGGGGTCCCCTGGATGTGTGCGGGACCCTCGTGCTTCCTCTCGAGTGGAGACGGGTATGTGGGAGAACTTCTTGAGTTGCAGCAAGGGTGTGAGGGACCCTTTGGAAGTTCCAGTGGTTAGATGTGATTAGCCTCGAGAAGCCTCAGCGGAAATGGGCCTCATCTCGCCTGGAGTGCAAAACCTCCTGGATTTTCTCGAGTTGCGGCAGGTGCTCTCGACTTACGACGGGGACCTCAGGGACCCGCTCTGGTGGCCTCAGGAAAGGCCAGTCCCCATGCGAGTTCCTCGGGGTCCTCTCGGGATTCCTCTCCCGTCCATGCCGGGGCCTAAGACGTTGTGTGGAGTCGGGAACGGAACCTGAGGATTCCTCTCCAGTGCTGATATGGATCTTGGGGTACTTCTGGAGTCTCCCCAGGGGAGTCAGTCCTCGTCTCGAATGCGGGCATGCACTTGCGCTTTCCTCCAGAGCGGTAGCAGCAGTGTCACGCTGTCCGCCGCGTGGATCAAAGGATCTATGGTTTTCCCTCGAGTCTATCCCATGAGGCTTTCCCACGAGGCTTTCCCACAGGGCTGTCCCACAGGGCTGTCCCACGTGCCAGCGTGGTGGGAGTCGATCCTCGGCGTGGGAGTCGATCCTCGGCGTAAAAGCCGAGGTAGTGCAGGGCAAACAGGTTCCTCTGAATGGACTGAGACATCTGGGGGACTCTTGGAATGGTGGCATGATGCTGGAGTTCCTCTCGCCTTTCCTGTGGAGAGCGCCTCCTCTTGAGGTGAGAGGGAAACGTCGGGATTTCTTTCCGGACAAAGCAGCGAAATGTCCCTCATCTCGAGCTACGAGGCGGAAACGGGGCTCCTCTGGATGTGGATGGGATCCTCGTGCTTCTTCTAGAGTGGAGACGGGTATGTCAGGCAACTTCTTGAGTTGCAGCAAGGGTGTGAAGGACCTTTTGGAAGTTCCAGAGGCTAGACGTGATTAGCCTGGAGAAGCCTCAGCGGAAATGGGCCTCATCTCGCCTGGAGGGAAAAACCTCCTGGATTTTCTCGAGTTGCGGCAGGTGCTCTCGACTTACGACGGTGACCTAAGGGACGCGCTCTGGTGGCCTCAGGACTGGCCAGTCCCCATTCCAGTGGCTCGGGAGCCTCTCGGGATTCCGCTCCCTTCGATGCCAGAGCCTAAGACCTTGTGTGGAGTCGTGTCTGGAACATGAGGTTTCCTCTCCAGTGCTGACATGGATCGTGGAGTACTTCTGGTGTTTCCCCAGGGGAGTAAGTCCCCGTCTCGAATGGGGGCATGCACGTGCGCTTTCCTCCAGAGCTGTAACAACACTGTCATGCCTCCCGGCGCGCCGATCATGGGATCTGTGGCTTTCCCACGAGGCTTTCCCACGAGGCTTTCCCACAGGACTGTCCCACGTGTCACCGTGGTGTGAGTCGATGCTCGGCGTGAAACTCGAGGCAGTGCAGGGAAAACAGGTCCCTCTGGAATGGACTGAGATATCTGGGGGACTCTGGGAACGGTGGCACGACCCTGGCGTTCCTCTCGCCTTTCCTGTGAGGAGCGCCTCCACTTGAGATGCAACGGGAACTCCCAGAATTATTTCCCGAAAAAGCTGTGAAAGGATCCCTCATCTTGAGCTACGAGGCGAACACGGGGCTCCCCTGGATGTGGGCGGGACCCTCGTGCTTCCTCTCGAGTGGAGACGGGTATGTTAGGGAACTTCTTGAGTTGCAGCAAGGGTGTGAAGGACCTTTTAGAAGTTCCAGAGGTTAGGTGTGATTAGCTTCCAGAAGCCTCAGCGGAAATGGGCCTCACTCAGCTGGAGTGCAAAACCTCCTTGATTTTCTCGAGTTGCGGCAGGTGCTCTTGACTTACGACGGGGACTTTAGGGACCCGCTCTGGTGGCCTCAATACTGGCCCGTCCCCATTCGAATTGCTCGGGGTCCTCTCGGGATTCATCTTCCGTCGATGCCGGGGCCTAAGTCCTTGTGTGGAGTCGGGGCTGGAACCTGAGGATTCCTCTCCAGTACTGACATGGATCTTGGAGTACTTTTGGAGTCTCCCCAGGGGAGTCAGTCTTCGTCTCGAATGGGGGCATGCACGTGCGCTTTCCTCCGAGCTGTAGCACCAGCGTCACGATTCCTGTCGCGTGGATCAAGGGATCTGTGGCTTTCCCTCGAGGCTTTCCCACGAGGCTTTCCCACAGGGCTGTCCCACGTGAGACCGTGGTGGGAGTCGATCCTCCTCGTTAAAGTCAAGGCAGTGCAGGGAAAACAGTATCCTCAGGAATGGACTGAGACATCTGGGGGACTCTTGGAATGGTGGCACGACGCTGGAGTTGCTCTCACCTTTCCTGTGGAGAGCCCCTACACTTGAGATGCGATGGGAACGCCAAGGAATCTCTCCTGAACAAGCAGCGAACGGATCCCTCATCTCGACCTACGAGGCGGAAACGGAGCTCTTCTGGATGTGGGTGGGACATGCGTGCTTCCTCTCGAGTGGAGAGGGGTATATAGGGGAACTTCTTGAGTTGCAGCAAGGGTGTCAAGGACCCTTTGGAAGTTCCAGAGCTTAGGTGTGATTAGCCTTGAGAAGCCTCAGCGGAAATGGGCCTCATCTCGCCTGCAGGGCAAAACCTCCTGGATTTTCTCGAGTTGCGGCAGGTGCTCTCGACTTACGACGGGGACCTCAGGGACCCGCTCTGGTGGCCTCAGGAAAGGCCAGTCCCCATGCGAGTTCCTCGGGGGTCTCTCGGGATTCCTCTCCCCTCGATGCCGGGGCCTAAGACCTTGTGTGGAGTCGGGGCCGGAACCTGGGGATTCCTCTCCGGTGCTGACATGGATCTTGGGGTACTTCTGGAGTCATCCCAGGGGAGTCATTCCTCGTCTCGAATGCTGGCATGCACTTGCTCTTTCCTCCAGAGCCGTAGCAGCAGTGTCACGCAGTCCGCCGCGTGGATCAAAGGATCTATGGTTTTCCCTCGAGTCTTTCCCACGAGGCTTTCCCACAGGTCTGTCCCACGTGCACACGTGGTGGGAGTCGATCCTCGGCTTGAACGTCAAGGCAGTTCAGGGAAAACAGGTTCCTCTGGAATGGACTGACACATCTGGGGGACTCTTGGAATGGTGGCACGACCCTGGAGTTCCTCTCGCCTTTCCTGTGGAGAGCGCCTCCTCTTGAGATGCGACGGGAACGCCGCGAATTCTTTCCCTACGAAACAGGGAAAGGATCCCTCATCTCGAGCTAGGAGGCGGAAACGGGGTCCCCTGGATGTGTGCGGGACCCGCGTGCTTCCTCTCGAGTGGAGACGGGTATGTGGGGGAACTTCTTGAGTTGCAGCAAGGGTGTGAAGGACCCTTTGGAAGTTCCAGTGGTTAGATGTGATTAGCCTCGAGAAGCCTCAGCGGAAATGGGCCTCATCTCGCCTGAAGTGCAAAACCTCCTGGATTTTCTCGAGTTGCGGCAGGTGCTCTCGACTTACGACGGGGACCTCAGGGACCCGCTCTGGTGGCCTCAGGAAAGGCCAGTCCCCATGCGAGTTCCTCGGGGTCCTCTCGGGATTCCTCTCCCGTCCATGCCGGGGCCTAAGACGTTGTGTGGAGTCGGGAACGGAACCTGAGGATTCCTCTCCAGTGCTGATATGGATCTTGGGGTACTTCTGGAGTCTCCCCAGGGGAGTCAGTCCTCGTCTCGAATGCAGGCATGCACTTGCGCTTTCCTCCAGAGCGGTAGCAGCAGTGTCACGCTGTCCGCCGCGTGGATCAAAGGATCTATGGTTTTCCCTCGAGTCTATCCCATGAGGCTTTCCCACGAGGCTTTCCCACAGGGCTGTCCCACAGGGCTGTCCCACGTGCCAGCGTGGTGGGAGTCGATCCTCGGCGTGGGAGTCGATCCTCGGCGTAAAAGCCGAGGTAGTGCAGGGCAAACAGGTTCCTCTGAATGGACTGAGACATCTGGGGGACTCTTGGAATGGTGGCATGATGCTGGAGTTCCTCTCGCCTTTCCTGTGGAGAGCGCCTCCTCTTGAGGTGAGAGGGAAACGTCGGGATTTCTTTCCGGACAAAGCAGCGAAATGTCCCTCATCTCGAGCTACGAGGCGGAAACGGGGCTCCTCTGGATGTGGATGGGATCCTCGTGCTTCTTCTAGAGTGGAGACGGGTATGTCAGGCAACTTCTTGAGTTGCAGCAAGGGTGTGAAGGACCTTTTGGAAGTTCCAGAGGCTAGACGTGATTAGCCTGGAGAAGCCTCAGCGGAAATGGGCCTCATCTCGCCTGGAGGGAAAAACCTCCTGGATTTTCTCGAGTTGCGGCAGGTGCTCTCGACTTACGACGGTGACCTAAGGGACGCGCTCTGGTGGCCTCAGGACTGGCCAGTCCCCATTCCAGTGGCTCGGGAGCCTCTCGGGATTCCGCTCCCTTCGATGCCAGAGCCTAAGACCTTGTGTGGAGTCGTGTCTGGAACATGAGGTTTCCTCTCCAGTGCTGACATGGATCGTGGAGTACTTCTGGTGTTTCCCCAGGGGAGTAAGTCCCCGTCTCGAATGGGGGCATGCACGTGCGCTTTCCTCCAGAGCTGTAACAACACTGTCATGCCTCCCGGCGCGCCGATCATGGGATCTGTGGCTTTCCCACGAGGCTTTCCCACGAGGCTTTCCCACAGGACTGTCCCACGTGTCACCGTGGTGTGAGTCGATGCTCGGCGTGAAACTCGAGGCAGTGCAGGGAAAACAGGTCCCTCTGGAATGGACTGAGATATCTGGGGGACTCTGGGAACGGTGGCACGACCCTGGCGTTCCTCTCGCCTTTCCTGTGAGGAGCGCCTCCACTTGAGATGCAACGGGAACTCCCAGAATTATTTCCCGAAAAAGCTGTGAAAGGATCCCTCATCTTGAGCTACGAGGCGGACACGGGGCTCCCCTGGATGTGGGCGGGACCCTCGTGCTTCCTCTCGAGTGGAGACGGGTATGTTAGGGAACTTCTTGAGTTGCAGCAAGGGTGTGAAGGACCTTTTAGAAGTTCCAGAGGTTAGGTGTGATTAGCTTCCAGAAGCCTCAGCGGAAATGGGCCTCACTCAGCTGGAGTGCAAAACCTCCTTGATTTTCTCGAGTTGCGGCAGGTGCTCTTGACTTACGACGGGGACTTTAGGGACCCGCTCTGGTGGCCTCAATACTGGCCCGTCCCCATTCGAATTGCTCGGGGTCCTCTCGGGATTCATCTTCCGTCGATGCCGGGGCCTAAGTCCTTGTGTGGAGTCGGGGCCGGAACCTGAGGATTCCTCTCCAGTACTGACATGGATCTTGGAGTACTTTTGGAGTCTCCCCAGGGGAGTCAGTCTTCGTCTCGAATGGGGGCATGCACGTGCGCTTTCCTCCGAGCTGTAGCACCAGCGTCACGATTCCTGTCGCGTGGATCAAGGGATCTGTGGCTTTCCCTCGAGGCTTTCCCACTAGGCTTTCCCACAGGGCTGTCCCACGTGAGACCGTGGTGGGAGTCGATCCTCCTCGTTAAAGTCAAGGCAGTGCAGGGAAAACAGTATCCTCAGGAATGGACTGAGACATCTGGGGGACTCTTGGAATGGTGGCACGACGCTGGAGTTGCTCTCACCTTTCCTGTGGAGAGCCCCTACACTTGAGATGCGATGGGAACGCCAAGGAATCTCTCCTGAACAAGCAGCGAACGGATCCCTCATCTCGACCTACGAGGCGGAAACGGAGCTCTTCTGGATGTGGGTGGGACATGCGTGCTTCCTCTCGAGTGGAGAGGGGTATATAGGGGAACTTCTTGAGTTGCAGCAAGGGTGTCAAGGACCCTTTGGAAGTTCCAGAGCTTAGGTGTGATTAGCCTTGAGAAGCCTCAGCGGAAATGGTCCTCATCTCGCCTGGAGGGCAAATCCTAATGGATTTTCTCTAGTTGCGGCAGGTGCTCTCGACATACGACGGGGACCTCTGGGACCCGCTCTGGTTGCCTCAGGAAAGGCCAGTCCCCATGCGAGTTGCACGTGGGCCTCTCGGAATACCTCTCCCTTCGATGCCAGGGCCTAATACCTTGTGTGGAGGCGGGGCCGGAACCTGAGGATTCCTCTCCAGTGCTGACATAGATCTTGGGGTAATTCTGGAGTCTCCCCAGGGGAGTAAGTCCTCGTCTCAAATGGGGGCATGCACGTGCGCTTTCCTCCAGAGCAGTAGCAGCAGTGTCATGCTTTCCATCACCTGGAACAAGGGATCTGTGGCTTTCCCTCGAGGCTTTCCTACGAGGCTGTCCCACAGGGCTGTCACACGTGCCACTGTGGTGGGAGTCAATCATCGGTGTGAAAGTCGAGGCAGTGCAGGGAAAACAGGTTCCTCTGGAATGGACTGAGACTTCTGGGGGACTCTTGGAATGGTGGCACGACGCTGGAGTTCCTCTTGCCTTTCCTGTGGAGAGCACCTCCTCTTGAGGTGAGAGTGGAACGCCGGGAATTCTTTCCCCACAAAGCAGCGAAATGTCCCTTATCTCGAGCTGCGAGGCGGAAACGGGTCTCCTCTGGATGTGGCCGGGACCCTTGTGCTTCCTCTAGAGTGGAGACGGGTATGTCAGGCAACTTCTTGAGTTACAGCAAGGGTGTGAAGGAACTTTTGGAAGTTCCAGAAGTTAGGTTTGATTAGCTTCGAGAAGCCCCAGCGGAAATGGGCTCTTCTCGCCTGGAGGGCAAAACCTCCTGGATTTTTTCGAGTTGCGGCAGGTGCTCTCGATTTACGACGGGGACCTCAGGGACTCGCTCTGGTGGCCTCAGGCAATGCCAGTCCCCATGCGAGTTGCTCGGGTGCCTCTCGGGATTCCTCTCCCTTCGATGCTGGGGCCTGAGATCTTGTGTGGAGTCGGGGCCGGAACCTGGGGATTCCTCTCCAGTGCTGACATGGATCTTGGGGTACTTCTGGAGTCATCCCAGGGGAGTCATTCCTCGTCTCGAATGCTGGCATGCACTTGCTCTTTCCTCCAGAGCCGTAGCAGCAGTGTCACGCAGTCCGCCGCTTAGATCAAAGGATCTATGGTTTTCCCTCGAGTCTTTCCCACGAGGCTTTCCCACAGGTCTGTCCCACGTGCACACGTGGTGGGAGTCGATCCTCGGCTTGAACGTCAAGGCAGTGCAGGGAAAACAGGTTCCTCTGGAATGGACTGACACATCTGGGGGACTCTTGGAATGGTGGCACGACCCTGGAGTTCCTCTCGCCTTTCCTGTGGAGAGCGCCTCCTCTTGAGATGCGACGGGAACGCCGCGAATTCTTTCCCTACGAAACAGGGAAAGGATCCCTCATCTCGAGCTAGGAGGCGGAAACGGGGTCCCCTGGATGTGTGCGGGACCCTCGTGCTTCCTCTCGAGTGGAGACGGGTATGTGGGGGAACTTCTTGAGTTGCAGCAAGGGTGTGAAGGACCCTTTGGAAGTTCCAGTGGTTAGATGTGATTAGCCTCGAGAAGCCTCAGCGGAAATGGGCCTCATCTCGCCTGGAGTGCAAAACCTCCTGGATTTTCTCGAGTTGCGTCAGGTGCTCTCGACTTACGACGGGGACCTCAGGGACCCGCTCTGGTGGCCTCAGGAAAGGCCAGTCCCCATGCGAGTTCCCCGGGGTCCTCTCGGGATTCCTCTCCCGTCCATGCCGGGGCCTAAGACGTTGTGTGGAGTCGGGAATGGAACCTGAGGTTTCCTCTCCAGTGCTGACATGGATCGTGGAGTACTTCTGGTGTTTCCCCAGGGGAGTAAGTCCCCGTCTCGAATGGGGGCATGCACGTGCGCTTTCCTCCAGAGCTGTAACAACACTGTCATGCCTCCCGGCGCGCCGATCATGGGATCTGTGGCTTTCCCACGAGGCTTTCCCACGAGGCTTTCCCACAGGACTGTCCCACGTGTCACCGTGGTGTGAGTCGATGCTCGGCGTGAAACTCGAGGCAGTGCAGGGATAACAGGTTCCTCTGGAATGGACTGAGATATCTGGGGGACTCTGGGAACGGTGGCACGACCCTGGAGTTCCTCTCGCCTTTCCTGTGAGGAGCGCCTCCACTTGAGATGCAACGGGAACTCCCAGAATTATTTCCCGAAAAAGCTGTGAAAGGATCCCTCATCTTGAGCTACGGGGCGAACACGGGGCTCCCCTGGATGTGGGCGGGACCCTCGTGCTTCCTCTCGAGTGGAGACGGGTATGTTAGGGAACTTCTTGAGTTGCAGCAAGGGTGTGAAGGACCTTTTAGAAGTTCCAGAGGTTAGGTGTGATTAGCTTCCAGAAGCCTCAGCGGAAATGGGCCTCACTCAGCTGGAGTGCAAAACCTCCTTGATTTTCTCGAGTTGCGGCAGGTGCTCTTGACTTACGACGGGGACTTTAGGGACCCGCTCTGGTGGCCTCAATACTGGCCCGTCCCCATTCGAATTGCTCGGGGTCCTCTCGGGATTCATCTTCCGTCGATGCCGGGGCCTAAGTCCTTGTGTGGAGTCGGGGCCGGAACCTGAGGATTCCTCTCCAGTACTGACATGGATCTTGGAGTACTTTTGGAGTCTCCCCAGGGGAGTCAGTCTTCGTCTCGAATGGGGGCATGCACGTGCGCTTTCCTCCGAGCTGTAGCACCAGCGTCACGATTCCTGTCGCGTGGATCAAGGGATCTGTGGCTTTCCCTCGAGGCTTTCCCACGAGGCTTTCCCACAGGGCTGTCCCACGTGAGACCGTGGTGGGAGTCGATCCTCCTCGTTAAAGTCAAGGCAGTGCAGGGAAAACAGTATCCTCAGGAATGGACTGAGACATCTGGGGGACTCTTGGAATGGTGGCACGACGCTGGAGTTGCTCTCACCTTTCCTGTGGAGAGCCCCTACACTTGAGATGCGATGGGAACGCCAAGGAATCTCTCCTGAACAAGCAGCGAACGGATCCCTCATCTCGACCTACGAGGCGGAAACGGAGCTCTTCTGGATGTGGGTGGGACATGCGTGCTTCCTCTCGAGTGGAGAGGGGTATATAGGGGAACTTCTTGAGTTGCAGCAAGGGTGTCAAGGACCCTTTGGAAGTTCCAGTGGTTAGATGTGATTAGCCTCGAGAAGCCTCAGCGGAAATGGGCCTCATCTCGCCTGAAGTGCAAAACCTCCTGGATTTTCTCGAGTTGCGGCAGGTGCTCTCGACTTACGACGGGGACCTCAGGGACCCGCTCTGGTGGCCTCAGGAAAGGCCAGTCCCCATGCGAGTTCCTCGGGGTCCTCTCGGGATTCCTCTCCCGTCCATGCCGGGGCCTAAGACGTTGTGTGAAGTCGGGAACGGAACCTGAGGATTCCTCTCCAGTGCTGATATGGATCTTGGGGTACTTCTGGAGTCTCCCCAGGGGAGTCAGTCCTCGTCTCGAATGCGGGCATGCACTTGCGCTTTCCTCCAGAGCGGTAGCAGCAGTGTCACTCTGTCCGCCGCGTGGATCAAAGGATCTATGGTTTTCCCTCGAGTCTATCCCATGAGGCTTTCCCACGAGGCTTTCCCACAGGGCTGTCCCACAGGGCTGTCCCACGTGCCAGCGTGGTGGGAGTCGATCCTCGGCGTGGGAGTCGATCCTCGGCCTGAAAGCCGAGGTAGTGCAGGGCAAACAGGTTCCTCTGAATGGACTGAGACATCTGGGGGACTCTTGGAATGGTGGCATGATGCTGGAGTTCCTCTCGCCTTTCCTGTGGAGAGCGCCTCCTCTTGAGGTGAGAGGGAAACGTCGGGATTTCTTTCCGGACAAAGCAGCGAAATGTCCCTCATCTCGAGCTACGAGGCGGAAACGGGGCTCCTCTGGATGTGGATGGGATCCTCGTGCTTCTTCTAGAGTGGAGACGGGTATGTCAGGCAACTTCTTGAGTTGCAGCAAGGGTGTGAAGGACCTTTTGGAAGTTCCAGAGGCTAGACGTGATTAGCCTGGAGAAGCCTCAGCGGAAATGGGCCTCATCTCGCCTGGAGGGAAAAACCTCCTGGATTTTCTCGAGTTGCGGCAGGTGCTCTCGACTTACGACGGTGACCTAAGGGACGCGCTCTGGTGGCCTCAGGACTGGCCAGTCCCCATTCCAGTGGCTCGGGAGCCTCTCGGGATTCCGCTCCCTTCGATGCCAGAGCCTAAGACCTTGTGTGGAGTCGTGTCTGGAACATGAGGTTTCCTCTCCAGTGCTGACATGGATCGTGGAGTACTTCTGGTGTTTCCCCAGGGGAGTAAGTCCCCGTCTCGAATGGGGGCATGCACGTGCGCTTTCCTCCAGAGCTGTAACAACACTGTCATGCCTCCCGGCGCGCCGATCATGGGATCTGTGGCTTTCCCACGAGGCTTTCCCACGAGGCTTTCCCACAGGACTGTCCCACGTGTCACCGTGGTGTGAGTCGATGCTCGGCGTGAAACTCGAGGCAGTGCAGGGAAAACAGGTCCCTCTGGAATGGACTGAGATATCTGGGGGACTCTGGGAACGGTGGCACGACCCTGGCGTTCCTCTCGCCTTTCCTGTGAGGAGCGCCTCCACTTGAGATGCAACGGGAACTCCCAGAATTATTTCCCGAAAAAGCTGTGAAAGGATCCCTCATCTTGAGCTACGAGGCGGACACGGGGCTCCCCTGGATGTGGGCGGGACCCTCGTGCTTCCTCTCGAGTGGAGACGGGTATGTTAGGGAACTTCTTGAGTTGCAGCAAGGGTGTGAAGGACCTTTTAGAAGTTCCAGAGGTTAGGTGTGATTAGCTTCCAGAAGCCTCAGCGGAAATGGGCCTCACTCAGCTGGAGTGCAAAACCTCCTTGATTTTCTCGAGTTGCGGCAGGTGCTCTTGACTTACGACGGGGACTTTAGGGACCCGCTCTGGTGGCCTCAATACTGGCCCGTCCCCATTCGAATTGCTCGGGGTCCTCTCGGGATTCATCTTCCGTCGATGCCGGGGCCTAAGTCCTTGTGTGGAGTCGGGGCCGGAACCTGAGGATTCCTCTCCAGTACTGACATGGATCTTGGAGTACTTTTGGAGTCTCCCCAGGGGAGTCAGTCTTCGTCTCGAATGGGGGCATGCACGTGCGCTTTCCTCCGAGCTGTAGCACCAGCGTCACGATTCCTGTCGCGTGGATCAAGGGATCTGTGGCTTTCCCTCGAGGCTTTCCCACGAGGCTTTCCCACAGGGCTGTCCCACGTGAGACCGTGGTGGGAGTCGATCCTCCTCGTTAAAGTCAAGGCAGTGCAGGGAAAACAGTATCCTCAGGAATGGACTGAGACATCTGGGGGACTCTTGGAATGGTGGCACGACGCTGGAGTTGCTCTCACCTTTCCTGTGGAGAGCCCCTACACTTGAGATGCGATGGGAACGCCAAGGAATCTCTCCTGAACAAGCAGCGAACGGATCCCTCATCTCGACCTACGAGGCGGAAACGGAGCTCTTCTGGATGTGGGTGGGACATGCGTGCTTCCTCTCGAGTGGAGAGGGGTATATAGGGGAACTTCTTGAGTTGCAGCAAGGGTGTCAAGGACCCTTTGGAAGTTCCAGAGCTTAGGTGTGATTAGCCTTGAGAAGCCTCAGCGGAAATGGTCCTCATCTCGCCTGGAGGGCAAATCCTAATGGATTTTCTCTAGTTGCGGCAGGTGCTCTCGACATACGACGGGGACCTCTGGGACCCGCTCTGGTTGCCTCAGGAAAGGCCAGTCCCCATGCGAGTTGCACGTGGGCCTCTCGGAATACCTCTCCCTTCGATGCCAGGGCCTAATACCTTGTGTGGAGGCGGGGCCGGAACCTGAGGATTCCTCTCCAGTGCTGACATAGATCTTGGGGTAATTCTGGAGTCTCCCCAGGGGAGTAAGTCCTCGTCTCAAATGGGGGCATGCACGTGCGCTTTCCTCCAGAGCAGTAGCAGCAGTGTCATGCTTTCCATCACCTGGAACAAGGGATCTGTGGCTTTCCCTCGAGGCTTTCCTACGAGGCTGTCCCACAGGGCTGTCACACGTGCCACTGTGGTGGGAGTCAATCATCGGTGTGAAAGTCGAGGCAGTGCAGGGAAAACAGGTTCCTCTGGAATGGACTGAGACTTCTGGGGGACTCTTGGAATGGTGGCACGACGCTGGAGTTCCTCTTGCCTTTCCTGTGGAGAGCACCTCCTCTTGAGGTGAGAGTGGAACGCCGGGAATTCTTTCCCCACAAAGCAGCGAAATGTCCCTTATCTCGAGCTGCGAGGCGGAAACGGGTCTCCTCTGGATGTGGCCGGGACCCTTGTGCTTCCTCTAGAGTGGAGACGGGTATGTCAGGCAACTTCTTGAGTTACAGCAAGGGTGTGAAGGAACTTTTGGAAGTTCCAGAAGTTAGGTTTGATTAGCTTCGAGAAGCCTCAGCGGAAATGGGCTCTTCTCGCCTGGAGGGCAAAACCTCCTGGATTTTTTCGAGTTGCGGCAGGTGCTCTCGATTTACGACGGGGACCTCAGGGACTCGCTCTGGTGGCCTCAGGCAATGCCAGTCCCCATGCGAGTTGCTCGGGTGCCTCTCGGGATTCCTCTCCCTTTGATGCTGGGGCCTGAGATCTTGTGTGGAGTCGGGGCCGGAACCTGGGGATTCCTCTCCAGTGCTGACATGGATCTTGGGGTACTTCTGGAGTCATCCCAGGGGAGTCATTCCTCGTCTCGAATGCTGGCATGCACTTGCTCTTTCCTCCAGAGCCGTAGCAGCAGTGTCACGCAGTCCGCCGCTTAGATCAAAGGATCTATGTTTTTCCCTCGAGTCTTTCCCACGAGGCTTTCCCACAGGTCTGTCCCACGTGCACACGTGGTGGGAGTCGATCCTCGGCTTGAACGTCAAGGCAGTGCAGGGAAAACAGGTTCCTCTGGAATGGACTGACACATCTGGGGGACTCTTGGAATGGTGGCACGACCCTGGAGTTCCTCTCGCCTTTCCTGTGGAGAGCGCCTCCTCTTGAGATGCGACGGGAACGCCGCGAATTCTTTCCCTACGAAACAGGGAAAGGATCCCTCATCTCGAGCTAGGAGGCGGAAACGGGGTCCCCTGGATGTGTGCGGGACCCTCGTGCTTCCTCTCGAGTGGAGACGGGTATGTGGGGGAACTTCTTGAGTTGCAGCAAGGGTGTGAATGACCCTTTGGAAGTTCCAGTGGTTAGATGTGATTAGCCTCGAGAAGCCTCAGCGGAAATGGGCCTCATCTCGCCTGGAGTGCAAAACCTCCTGGATTTTCTCGAGTTGCGTCAGGTGCTCTCGACTTACGACGGGGACCTCAGGGACCCGCTCTGGTGGCCTCAGGAAAGGCCAGTCCCCATGCGAGTTCCCCGGGGTCCTCTCGGGATTCCTCTCCCGTCCATGCCGGGGCCTAAGACGTTGTGTGGAGTCGGGAATGGAACCTGAGGTTTCCTCTCCAGTGCTGACATGGATCGTGGAGTACTTCTGGTGTTTCCCCAGGGGAGTAAGTCCCCGTCTCGAATGGGGGCATGCACGTGCGCTTTCCTCCAGAGCTGTAACAACACTGTCATGCCTCCCGGCGCGCCGATCATGGGATCTGTGGCTTTCCCACGAGGCTTTCCCACGAGGCTTTCCCACAGGACTGTCCCACGTGTCACCGTGGTGTGAGTCGATGCTCGGCGTGAAACTCGAGGCAGTGCAGGGATAACAGGTTCCTCTGGAATGGACTGAGATATCTGGGGGACTCTGGGAACGGTGGCACGACCCTGGAGTTCCTCTCGCCTTTCCTGTGAGGAGCGCCTCCACTTGAGATGCAACGGGAACTCCCAGAATTATTTCCCGAAAAAGCTGTGAAAGGATCCCTCATCTTGAGCTACGGGGCGAACACGGGGCTCC
This sequence comes from Ovis canadensis, assembly GCF_042477335.2. Lineage (NCBI taxonomy): Eukaryota > Metazoa > Chordata > Mammalia > Artiodactyla > Bovidae > Ovis > Ovis canadensis. The sequence goes on along the minus strand of NC_091258.1, from coordinate 2,162,862 downwards.
CCTGGATGTGGGCGGGACCCTCGTGCTTCCTCTCGAGTGGAGACGGGTATGTTAGGGAACTTCTTGAGTTGCAGCAAGGGTGTGAAGGACCTTTTAGAAGTTCCAGAGGTTAGGTGTGATTAGCTTCCAGAAGCCTCAGCGGAAATGGGCCTCACTCAGCTGGAGTGCAAAACCTCCTTGATTTTCTCGAGTTGCGGCAGGTGCTCTTGACTTACGACGGGGACTTTAGGGACCCGCTCTGGTGGCCTCAATACTGGCCCGTCCCCATTCGAATTGCTCGGGGTCCTCTCGGGATTCATCTTCCGTCGATGCCGGGGCCTAAGTCCTTGTGTGGAGTCGGGGCCGGAACCTGAGGATTCCTCTCCAGTACTGACATGGATCTTGGAGTACTTTTGGAGTCTCCCCAGGGGAGTCAGTCTTCGTCTCGAATGGGGGCATGCACGTGCGCTTTCCTCCGAGCTGTAGCACCAGCGTCACGATTCCTGTCGCGTGGATCAAGGGATCTGTGGCTTTCCCTCGAGGCTTTCCCACGAGGCTTTCCCACAGGGCTGTCCCACGTGAGACCGTGGTGGGAGTCGATCCTCCTCGTTAAAGTCAAGGCAGTGCAGGGAAAACAGTATCCTCAGGAATGGACTGAGACATCTGGGGGACTCTTGGAATGGTGGCACGACGCTGGAGTTGCTCTCACCTTTCCTGTGGAGAGCCCCTACACTTGAGATGCGATGGGAACGCCAAGGAATCTCTCCTGAACAAGCAGCGAACGGATCCCTCATCTCGACCTACGAGGCGGAAACGGAGCTCTTCTGGATGTGGGTGGGACATGCGTGCTTCCTCTCGAGTGGAGAGGGGTATATAGGGGAACTTCTTGAGTTGCAGCAAGGGTGTCAAGGACCCTTTGGAAGTTCCAGTGGTTAGATGTGATTAGCCTTGAGAAGCCTCAGCGGAAATGGGCCTCATCTCGCCTGCAGGGCAAAACCTCCTGGATTTTCTCGAGTTGCGGCAGGTGCTCTCGACTTACGACGGGGACCTCAGGGACCCGCTCTGGTGGCCTCAGGAAAGGCCAGTCCCCATGCGAGTTCCTCGGGGTCCTCTCGGGATTCCTCTCCCGTCCATGCTGGGGCCTAAGACGTTGTGTGGAGTCGGGAACGGAACCTGAGGATTCCTCTCCAGTGCTGATATGGATCTTGGGGTACTTCTGGAGTCTCCCCAGGGGAGTCAGTCCTCGTCTCGAATGCGGGCATGCACTTGCGCTTTCCTCCAGAGCGGTAGCAGCAGTGTCACGCTGTCCGCCGCGTGAATCAAAGGATCTATGGTTTTCCCTCGAGTCTATCCCATGAGGCTTTCCCACGAGGCTTTCCCACAGGGCTGTCCCACAGGGCTGTCCCACGTGCCAGCGTGGTGGGAGTCGATCCTCGGCGTGGGAGTCGATCCTCGGCCTGAAAGCCGAGGTAGTGCAGGGCAAACAGGTTCCTCTGAATGGACTGAGACATCTGGGGGACTCTTGGAATGGTGGCACGATGCTGGAGTTCCTCTCGCCTTTCCTGTGGAGAGCGCCTCCTCTTGAGGTGATAGGGAAACGTCGGGATTTCTTTCCGGACAAAGCAGCGAAATGTCCCTCATCTCGAGCTACGAGGCGGAAACGGGGCTCCTCTGGATGTGGATGGGATCCTCGTGCTTCTTCTAGAGTGGAGACGGGTATGTCAGGCAACTTCTTGAGTTGCAGCAAGGGTGTGAAGGACCTTTTGGAAGTTCCAGAGGCTAGACGTGATTAGCCTGGAGAAGCCTCAGCGGAAATGGGCCTCATCTCGCCTGGAGGGAAAAACCTCCTGGATTTTCTCGAGTTGCGGCAGGTGCTCTCGACTTACGACGGTGACCTAAGGGACGCGCTCTGGTGGCCTCAGGACTGGCCAGTCCCCATTCCAGTGGCTCGGGAGCCTCTCGGGATTCCGCTCCCTTCGATGCCAGAGCCTAAGACCTTGTGTGGAGTCGTGTCTGGAACATGAGGTTTCCTCTCCAGTGCTGACATGGATCATGGAGTACTTCTGGTGTTTCCCCAGGGGAGTAAGTCCCCGTCTCGAATGGGGGCATGCACGTGCGCTTTCCTCCAGAGCTGTAACAACACTGTCATGCCTCCCGGCGCGCCGATCATGGGATCTGTGGCTTTCCCACGAGGCTTTCCCACGAGGCTTTCCCACAGGACTGTCCCACGTGTCACCGTGGTGTGAGTCGATGCTCGGCGTGAAACTCGAGGCAGTGCAGGGATAACAGGTTCCTCTGGAATGGACTGAGATATCTGGGGGACTCTGGGAACGGTGGCACGACCCTGGAGTTCCTCTCGCCTTTCCTGTGAGGAGCGCCTCCACTTGAGATGCAACGGGAACTCCCAGAATTATTTCCCGAAAAAGCTGTGAAAGGATCCCTCATCTTGAGCTACGAGGCGAACACGGGGCTCCCCTGGATGTGGGCGGGACCCTCGTGCTTCCTCTCGAGTGGAGACGGGTATGTTAGGGAACTTCTTGAGTTGCAGCAAGGGTGTGAAGGACCTTTTAGAAGTTCCAGAGGTTAGGTGTGATTAGCTTCCAGAAGCCTCAGCGGAAATGGGCCTCACTCAGCTGGAGTGCAAAACCTCCTTGATTTTCTCGAGTTGCGGCAGGTGCTCTTGACTTACGACGGGGACTTTAGGGACCCGCTCTGGTGGCCTCAATACTGGCCCGTCCCCATTCGAATTGCTCGGGGTCCTCTCGGGATTCATCTTCCGTCGATTCCGGGGCCTAAGTCCTTGTGTGGAGTCGGGGCCGGAACCTGAGGATTCCTCTCCAGTACTGACATGGATCTTGGAGTACTTTTGGAGTCTCCCCAGGGGAGTCAGTCTTCGTCTCGAATGGGGGCATGCACGTGCGCTTTCCTCCGAGCTGCAGCACCAGCGTCACGATTCCTGTCGCGTGGATCAAGGGATCTGTGGCTTTCCCTCGAGGCTTTCCCACGAGGCTTTCCCACAGGGCTGTCCCACGTGAGACCGTGGTGGGAGTCGATCCTCCTCGTTAAAGTCAAGGCAGTGCAGGGAAAACAGTATCCTCAGGAATGGACTGAGACATCTGGGGGACTCTTGGAATGGTGGCACGACGCTGGAGTTGCTCTCACCTTTCCTGTGGAGAGCCCCTACACTTGAGATGCGATGGGAACGCCAAGGAATCTCTCCTGAACAAGCAGCGAACGGATCCCTCATCTCGACCTACGAGGCGGAAACGGAGCTCTTCTGGATGTGGGTGGGACATGCGTGCTTCCTCTCGAGTGGAGAGGGGTATATAGGGGAACTTCTTGAGTTGCAGCAAGGGTGTCAAGGACCCTTTGGAAGTTCCAGAGCTTAGGTGTGATTAGCCTTGAGAAGCCTCAGCGGAAATGGTCCTCATCTCGCCTGGAGGGCAAATCCTAATGGATTTTCTCGAGTTGCGGCAGGTGCTCTCGACATACGACGGGGACCTCTGGGACCCGCTCTGGTTGCCTCAGGAAAGGCCAGTCCCCATGCGAGTTGCACGTGGGCCTCTCGGAATACCTCTCCCTTCGATGCCAGGGCCTAATACCTTGTGTGGAGGCGGGGCCGGAACCTGAGGATTCCTCTCCAGTGCTGACATAGATCTTGGGGTAATTCTGGAGTCTCCCCAGGGGAGTAAGTCCTCGTCTCAAATGGGGGCATGCACGTGCGCTTTCCTCCAGAGCAGTAGCAGCAGTGTCATGCTTTCCATCACCTGGAACAAGGGATCTGTGGCTTTCTCTCGAGGCTTTCCTACGAGGCTGTCCCACAGGGCTGTCACACGTGCCACTGTGGTGGGAGTCAATCATCGGTGTGAAAGTCGAGGCAGTGCAGGGAAAACAGGTTCCTCTGGAATGGACTGAGACTTCTGGGGGACTCTTGGAATGGTGGCACGACGCTGGAGTTCCTCTTGCCTTTCCTGTGGAGAGCACCTCCTCTTGAGGTGAGAGTGGAACGCCGGGAATTCTTTCCCCACAAAGCAGCCAAATGTCCCTCATCTCGAGCTGCGAGGCGGAAACGGGTCTCCTCTGGATGTGGCCGGGACCCTTGTGCTTCCTCTAGAGTGGAGACGGGTATGTCAGGCAACTTCTTGAGTTACAGCAAGGGTGTGAAGGAACTTTTGGAAGTTCCAGAAGTTAGGTTTGATTAGCTTCGAGAAGCCTCAGCGGAAATGGGCTCTTCTCGCCTGGAGGGCAAAACCTCCTGGATTTTTTCGAGTTGCGGCAGGTGCTCTCGATTTACGACGGGGACCTCAGAGACTCGCTCTGGTGGCCTCAGGCAATGCCAGTCCCCATGCGAGTTGCTCGGGTGCCTCTCGGGATTCCTCTCCCTTCGATGCCGGGGCCTGAGATCTTGTGTGAAGTCGGGGCGGAACATGAGGATTCCTCCCCAGTGCTGACATGGATCTTGGGGGAACTTCTGGAGTCTCTCCAGGGGAGTAAGTCCTCGTCTCGAGAGGGGGCATGCACGTGCGCTTTACTCCAGAGCGGTAGCAGCAGTGTCACGCAGTCCGCCGCCTGGATCAAAGGATCTATGTTTTTCCCTCGAGTCTTTCCCATGAGGCTTTCCCACGAGGCTTTCCCACAGGGCATCCCACGTGCACACTGGTGGGAGTCGATCCTCGGCTTGAACATCAAGGCAGTGCAGGGAAAACAGGTTCCTCTGGAATGGACTGACACATCTGGGCGACTCTTGGAATGGTGGCACGACCCTGGAGTTCCTCTCGCCTTTCCTGTGGAGAGCGCCTCCTCTTGAGATGCGACGGGAACGCCGGGAATTCTTTCCCTATGAAACAGGGAAAGGATCCCTCATCTCGAGCTAGGAGGCAGAATCGGGGCTCCCCTGGATGTGTGCGGGACTTTTGTGTTTCCTCTCGAGTGGAGACGGGTATGTCGGGGAACTTCTGGAGTTGCAGCAAGGGTGTGAAGGACCCTTTGGAAGTTCCAGTGGTTAGATGTGATTAGCCTCGAGAAGCCTCAGCGCAAATGGGCCTCATCTCGCCTGGAGGGCAAAACCTCCTGGATTTTCTCGAGTTGCGGCAGGTGCTCTCGACTTATGACGGGGACCTCAGGGACCCGCTCTGGTGGCCTCAGGAAAGGCCAGTCCCCATGCGAGTTCCTCGGGGGCCTCTCGGGATTGCTCTCCCTTCGATGCCGGGGCCTAAGACCTTGTGTGGAGTCCGGGCCGGAACCTGAGGATTCCTCTCCAGTGCTGACATGGAACTTGGGGTATTTCTGGAGTCTCCCCAGGGGAGTCAGTCCTCGTCTCGAATGCGGGCATGCACTTGCGCTTTCCTCCAGAGCGGTAGCAGCAGTGTCACGCAGTCCGCCGCGTGGATCAAAGGATCTATGGTTTTCCCTCGAGTCTTTCCCACGAGGCTTTCCCACGAGGCTTTCCCACAGGGCTGTCCCACGTGCACACGTGGTGGGAGTCGATCCTCGGCTTGAAGGTCAAGGCAGTGCAGGGAAAACAGGTTCCTCTGGAATGGACTGACACATCTGGGGCACTCTTGGAATGGTGGCACGACCCTGGAGTTCCTCTCGCCTTTCCTGTGGAGAGCGCCTCCTCTTGGGATGCGACGGGAACACCGGGAATTCTTTCCCTACGAAACAGGGAAAGGATCCCTCATCTCGAGCTAGGAGGCGGAAACGGGGCTCCCCTGGATGTGTGCGGGACCCTCGTGCTTCCTCTCGAGTGGAGACGGGTATGTCTGGGAACTTCTTGAGTTGCAGCAAGGGTGTGAAGGACCCTTTGGAAGTTCCAGTGGTTAGACGTGATTAGCCTCGAGAAGCCTCAGCGGAAATGGGCCTCATCTCGCCTGGAGGGCAAAACCTCCTGGATTTTCTGGAGTTGCAGCAGGTACTCTCGACGTACGACGGGGACCTCAGGGACCCGCTCTGGTGGCCTCAGGAAAAGACAGTCCCCAAGCGAGTTCCTCGGGGCCTCTCGGGATTCCTCTCCCGTCGATGCCGGGGCCTAAGACCTTGTGTGGAGTCGGGGCCGGAACCTGAGGATTCCTCTCCAGTGCTGACATATAACTTTGCATACTTCTGGAGTCTCCTCAGGGGAGTCAGTCCTCATCTTCAGAGGGGACATGCAAATGGGCTTTCCTCCCGCTCTGGAGCAGCTATGTCACGCCTCCCGTCGGGTCGATCATGGGATGTGTGGGTTTCCCTCGAGCCTTTCCCCCGAGGCTTTCCCGCGAGGATTTCCAACAGGGCTGTCCCACGTGCCACCGTGGTGGGAGTCCATCCTCGGCGTGAAAGTCGAGGCAGCGGAGCAAAACAGGTTCCTCTGGAATGGTCTGAGACATCTGCGGGACTCTTGGAATGGGGACACGACCCTGGAGTTACTCTCACCTTTCCTGTGGAGAGCACCTCCACTTCAGATGCGACGGGAACGCCAGGAATGCTTTCCCGAACAAGCAGGGAAAGGATCCCTCATCTCGAGCTACGAGGCAGAAACGGGGCTCCTCTGGATGTGGGCGGGACCCTCGTGCTTCCTCTAGAGTGGAAACAGGGATGTCGGGGAACTTCTTGAGTTCCAGCAAGGGTGTGAAGGACCTTTTGGAATTTCCAGGGTTTAGATGTGATTAGCCTTCAGAAGCCTCAGCGGAAATGGGCCTCATCTCGCCTGGAGGGCAAAACCTTTTGGATTTTCTCGAGTTGCGGCAGGTGCTCTCGACTTACGGCGGGAACCTCAGGGACCCGCTCTCATGGCCTCAGGAAAGGCCAGTCCCCATGCGAGTTGCTCGCGGGCCTCTGGGGATTCCTCTCCCTTCGATGCCAGGGCCTAAGACCTTGGAGGAACCGGGGCCGGAACCTGAGGATTCCTCTCCTGTGTTGACATGGATCTTGGGGTACTTCTGGAGTCTCCCCAGGGGAGTAAGTCCACATCTCGAATGGGGACATGCACCTGCGCTTTCCCCCAGAGCCCTAGCAGCAGTGTCACGCTTTCCATCGCCTGGATCAAGGGATCTGTGGCTTCCACTCCAGGCTTTCCCAGGAGGCTTTTCCACGAGGCTTCCCCACAGGGGTCCCACGTGCCACCTTGGTTTGAATCGATCCTTGGCGTGAAAGTCGAGACTGTGCAGGGAAAACAGGTTCCTCTGAAATGGACTGAGATATTTGGGGGACTCGGAATGGCGGCACAATGCTGGAGTTCCTCTCCCCTTTTCTGTGGAGAGCGCCTCCTCTTGAAATGCGACAGGAATGCCTAGAATTCTTTCCCGACCAAGCAGGGAAAGTATCCCTCATCTTGAGCACTGAGGAAGAAACGGTGCTCCTCTGGATGTGGGCAGGACCCTCGTGCTTCCTCTAGAGTGGAGACGGGGAAGTCGGGGAACGTCTTGAGTTGCAGCAAGGGTGTGAAGGACCTTTTGGAAGTTCCAGGGCTTAGATGTGATTAGCCTTGAGAAGCCTCAGCGAAAATGGGCCTCATCTCGCCTGGAGGGCAAAACCTCCTGGATTTTCTCGAGTTGTGGCAGGTGCTCTCGACTTATGACAGGGACCTCAGGGACCCGCTCTTGTGTCCTCAGGAAAGGCCATTCCCAATGCGAGTTGCTCGGGGGCCTCTCGGGATTCCTCTCCCGTCGATGCCGGGGCCTAAGACCTTGAGTGGAGGCGGGGCTGGAACCTGAGGATTCCTCTCCAGTGCTGACATGGATCTTGGGGTGCTTCTGGAGTCTCCCCAGGGGAGTAAGTCCTCGTCTCGAATGGGGGCATGCACGTGCGCTTTCCTCCAGAGCGGTAGCAGCAGTGTCATGCTTCCCATCGCCTCGATCAAGGGATCTGTGGCTTTCCCTAGAGGCTTTCCCACGAGGCTTTTCCACGAGGCTTTCCCACAGGGCTGTCACACGTGCCACCGTGGTGGGAGTCGATCCTCGGCGTGAAAGTCGAGGCAGTGCAGGGAAAACAGGTTCCTCTAGAATGGAATGAAACATCTGGGGGTTTCTGGGAATGGTGGCACGACCGTGGAGTTCTAGCCTTTCCTGTGGAGAGCACCTCCTAATTGAGATGCGACAGGAATGCACAGAATTCTTTCCCGAACACGCAGCGAAAGGATCCCTCATCTCGAGCTACGTAGTGGAAACGGGGCTCCTCTGGATTTGGCCGGGACCCTCGTGTTTCCTCTAGATGGGAGACGGGTATGTCAGGCAACTTCTTGAGTTGCAGCAAGGGTGTGAAGGACCTTTTGGAAATTCCAGAGGTTAGGTGTGATTAGCTTCGGAAAGCCTCAGTGGAAATGGGCCTCATCTCTCCTGGAGGGCAAAATCTCCTGGATTGTGTCGAGTTGCGGCAGGTGCTCTCAACTTCCGACGGGGACCTCATGGACCCGCTTTGGTTGCCTCAGGAAAGGCCAGTCCCTATGCGAGTTGCACGGGGGCCTCTCAGGATTCCTTTCCCTTCGAAGCCGGGGCCTAAGACCTTGTGTGGAATCGGGGCCGGAACCTCAGGATTCCTCTCCAGTGCTGACATGAATCTTGGGGTACTTCTGGGGTTTCCCCAGGGGAGTAAGTCCTCGTCTCGAATGGGGGCATGCACGTGAGCTTTTCTCCAGAGCGGTAGCAGCCGTGTCACGCTTCCCATCGCCTGGATCAAGGGATCTGTGGCTTCCCCTCGAGGCTTTCCCACCAGGCTTTCCCACAGGGCTGTCCCACGTGCCAGCGTGGTGGGAGTCGATCCTCGGCGTGGGAGTCGATCCTCGGCGTGAAAGCCGAGGTAGTGCAGGGCAAACAGGTTCCTCTGAATGGACTGAGACATCTGGGGGACTCTTGGAATGGTGGCACGATGCTGGAGTTCCTCTCGCCTTTCCTGTGGAGAGCGCCTCCTCTTGAGGTGAGAGGGAAACGTCGGGATTTCTTTCCGGACAAAGCAGCGAAATGTCCCTCATCTCGAGCTACGAGGCGGAAACGGGGCTCCTCTGGATGTGGATGGGATCCTCGTGCTTCTTCTAGAGTGGAGACGGGTATGTCAGGCAACTTCTTGAGTTGCAGCAAGGGTGTGAAGGACCTTTTGGAAGTTCCAGAGGCTAGACGTGATTAGCCTGGAGAAGCCTCAGCGGAAATGGGCCTCATCTCGCCTGGAGGGAAAAACCTCCTGGATTTTCTCGAGTTGCGGCAGGTGCTCTCGACTCACGACGGGGACCTCAGGGACCCGCTCTGGTGGCCTCAGGAAAGGCCAGTCCCCATGCGAGTTGCTCGGGGGCCTCTCGGGGTTCCTCTACCTTCGATGCCAGGGCCTAAGTCCTTGTGTGGAGTCAGGTCCGGGACCTGAGGGTTCCTCTCCAGTGCTCACATTGATCTTGGGGTACTTCTGGAGTCTCCCCAGGGGAGTAAGTCCTCGTTTCGAATGGGGGCATGCACGTGTGCTTTCCTCCAGATCGGCAGCAGCCGTGTCATGCTTCCCTTCGCCTTGATCAAGGGATCTGTGGCTTTCCCTCGAGACTTTCCCACGAGGCTTACCCACAGGGCTGTCCCACGTGCCACCATGGTGGGAGTCGATCCTCACCGTGAAAGTCGAGGCAGTGCAGGGAAAACAGGTTCCTCTGCAATGGACTAAGACTTCTGGGGGACTCTTGGAATGGTGGCACGACCCTGGAGTTCCTCTCGCCTTTCCTGTGGAGAGCGCCTCCTCTTGAGATGCGAGGGGAATGCCCAGAATTCTTTCCCGACCAAGCAGGGAATGAATCCCTCATCTCAAGCTACGAGGCGGAAACGGGGCTCCTCTCGATGTGGGCGGGACCCTCGTGCTTCCTCTATAGTGGAGACGGGTATGTCAGGGAACTTCTTGATTTGCAGCAAGGGTGTGATGGACCTTTTGGAATTCCAGAGCTTAGATGTGATTAGCATTGTGAAGCCTCTGCGAAAATGGGCCTCATCTCGCCTGGAGGGCAAAACCTCCTGGATCTTCTCGAGTTTTGGAAGGTGCTCTCGACTTACGACGGGGAACTCAGGGACACGCTCTGGTGGCCTCAGGCAAGGCCAGTTCCCATGTGAGTTCCTCCGGGCCTCTCGGGATTCCTCTTCCTTCGATGCCGGCGCCAAAGAACTTGAGTGGAGGCGGCGCCGGAAACTGAGGATTCCTCTCCAGTGCTGACATGGATCTTGGGGTACTTCTGGAGTATCCCCAGGGGAGTAAGTCCTCGTCTCGAATGGGGGCATGCACGTGCACTTTCCTCCCGATCTGTAGCAGCAGTGTCACACTTCCTGTCGCGAGGATCAAGGGATCTGTGGCTTTCCCTCGCTGCTTTCCCACGCGGCTTTCCCACAGGGCTGTCCCACGTGCCACCTTGATGGGAGTGGATCCTCGGCGCGAAAGTCGAGACAGTGCAGGGAAAACAGGTTCTTTTGGAATAGAGTGAGATATCTGGGGGACTCTTGGCATGGTGGCATGACGCCTGAGTTCCTCTCGACTTTCCTGTCGAGAGCGGCTTCTCTTGAGATGGGACGGGAATGCCCAGAATTCTTTCCCGACAAAGCAGCGAAAGGAATCCTCATCTTGAGCTACGAGGCGGAAACGGCGCTACTTTGGATGTGGGCGGGACCCTCGTGCTTCCTCTAAAGCGGAGACAGGGATGTCGGGGAACTTCTTGAGTTGCAGCAAGGGTGTGAAGGACCTTTTGGAAGTTCCAGATGTTAGGTGTGATTAGCCTCGAGAAGCCTCAGCGGAAATGGGCCTCATCCCGCCTGGAGGGCAAAACCTCGTGGATTATCTCGAGTTGTGGCAGGTGCTCTCGACTTATGACGGGGACCTCAGAGACCCGCTCTGGTGGTCTCAGGAAAGGCCAGTCCCCAGGCGAGTTGCTCGGGGGCCTCTTGGGATTCATCTCCCTTTGATGCCGGGGCCTAAGACCTTGTGTGCAGGCGGGACTGGAACCTGAGGATTCCTCTCCAGTGCTGACATGGACCTTGGGGATACTTCTGGAGTCTCCCCAGGGGAGTAAGTCCTCATCTCGAATGGGGGCATGCACGTGCGCTTTCCTCCAGAGTGGCAGCAGCAATGTCACGCTTCCCGTCGCGTGGATCAAGGGATCTGTGGCTTTGCCTCGAGGCTTTCCCACGAGGCTTTCCCACAGGTCTGTCCCACGTGCCACCGTGGTGGGAGTCGATCCTCGGCGTGAAAGTCGAGGCAGTGCAGGGAAAACAGGTTCCGCTGGAATGGACTGAGACATCTGGGGGACTCCGGAATGGCGCAACGACCCTGGAGTTCCTCTCACCTTTCCTGTGGAGAGCGCCTCCTCTTGAGATGCACCAGGAACGCCCAGAAATCTTTCCCGGGCAAGCAGCGAAAGGATCCCTCATCTCGAGCTACGAGGCGGAAACGGGGCTCCTCTGGATGTGTGCGGGACCCTCGTGCTTCCTCTAGAGTGGAGACGGGTATGTGAGGGAACTTCTTGAGTTGCAGCAAGGGTGTGAAGAACCTTTTGGAAATTCCAGAGGTTAGGTGTGATTAGCCTCGAGAAGCCTCACTGGAAATGGGCCTGATCTCGCCTGGAGAGTAAAACCTCCTGGATTTTCTCGAGTTGCGGCAGGTGCACTCGACTTCCGACGGGGACCGCAGGGACCCACTCTGGTGGCCTCAGGAAAGGACAGTCCGCATGCGAGTTGCTCGGGGGCCTCTCGGGATTCCTTTCCCGTCGATGCCGGGGCCTAAGACCTTGTGTGGAGTCGGGCCCGGAACCTGAGGATTCCTCTCCAGTACTGCCATGGATCTTGGGGTACTTCTTGAGTCTCCCCAGGGGAGTAAGTCCTCGTCTGGAATGGGCGCATGCACGTGATCTTTCCTCAAGACTGTAGCAGCAGTGTCACGTTTCCCATCGCCTGGATCAAGGGATCTGTAGCTTTCCCTCGAGACTTTCCCACGAGGCTTTCCCACAGGGCTTTCCCACAGGGCTGTCCCACGTGCCACCTTGGTGTGAGTCGATCCTCTGCATGAAAGTCGAGGCAGTGCAGGGAAAACAGGTTCCGTTGGAACGAACTGAGACATCTAGGGGACTCTGGGAATGTTGGCACGACCCTGGAGTTCCTCTCCCATTTCCTGTGGAGAGCACCTCCACTTGAGATGCGACGGGAACGCTGGGAAATCTTTCCCGACCACGCAGGGAAAGGATCCCTCATCTCGAGCTGCGAGGCGGCAACGGGGCTCCTCTGGATGTTCGCGGGACCATCGTGCTTCCTCTCGAATGGAGACTGTATGTCGGGGAACTCTTGAGTGGCAGCAAGGGTGTGAAGGACTTTTTGGAGATTCCAGAGGTTAGGCGTGATTAGACTCGAGAAGCCTCAGCGGAAATGGGCCTCATCTGGCCTGGAGGGCAAATCCTCCGGAATTTCTCGTGTTGCGGTAGGTGCTCTAGACTTTGGTCGGGGACTTCAGGGACCCGCTCTGGTGGCCTCAGGAAAGGCCAGTCCCATTGCGAGTTGTTCGCGGGCCTCTCGGGATTCCTCTCCCTTCGATGCCAGAGCCTAAGACTTTGTGTGGAGTCGGGGCCCGAACCTGAGGATTCCTCTCCAGTGCTCTCATGGAACTTGCGGTACTTCGGGAGTCTCCCCAGGAGAGTAAGTTCTCGTTTCGAGAGGGTGCATGCACGTGTGCTTTCCTCCCGAGCTGTAGCACCAGTATCATGCTTTCCGTCGCGTCAGTCATGGGATCTGTGTCTTTTCCTCAAGGATTTTCCACGAAGCTTTCCCACGAGGCTTTCGCACAGGGCTGTCCCACGTGCCACTGTGGTGTGAGTCGATCCTCGGCGTGAAAGTAAAGGCAGTGCAGGGAAAACAGGTTCCTCTGGAATGGACTGAGACATCTGGGGGACTCTGGGAATGGTGGCACGACCTTGGAGTTCCTGTCGCCTTTCCTGTGGAGAGTGCCTCCTCTTGAGATACGCCGGGAAACCCAGGAATTATTTCCCGACCAAGCAGGGAAAGGATCCCCCATGTCCAGTTACAAGGCGGAAACTGGGCTCCTCTGGATGTGGGCGGGACCCTCTTGCTTCCTCTCGAGTGGAGACGGGGATGTAGGAGAACTTCTTGAATTGCAGCAAGGGTGTGAAGGACCTTTTGGAAGATCCAGAGGTTAGATGTGATTAGCCTCGAGAAGCCTCAGCGGAAATGGGACTCATCTCGCCTGCAGGGCAAAACCTCGTGGATTTTCTCGAGTTTTGGCAGGTGCTCTCGACTTACGACGGGGACCTCAGGGACCTGCTCTGGTGGCCTCACGAAATGCCAGTCCTCATGCAAGTGGCTCGCGGGCCTCTCGGGATTCCTCTCCCTTCGATGCCCGGGCCTAAGACCTTGTGTTGAGTCGGGGCCGGTACCTGAGGATTCCTCTCCAGTGCTGACATGGATCTTGGTGTACTTCTGGAGTCTCCCCTGGGGAGTAACTCCTCGTCTCGAATAGGGGCATGCACGTGCACTTTCCTCCAGAGCGGTAGCAGCAGTGTCACGCTTCCCATCACCTGGATTAAGGGATCTCTGGCTTTCCTTCGAGGCTTTCCCTCGAGGCTTTCCCACGAGGCTTTCTGACGAGGCTTTCACACAGGGATGTCCCACGTGCCACCGTGGTGGGAGTCGATCCTCGGCATGAAATTCGAGGCAGTGCAGGGAAAACAGGTTCCTCTGGAACGGACTGAGACATCCGGGGGACTCTTGGAATGGTGGCAGGACGCTGGAGTTCCTCTCGCCTTCCCTGTGGAGAACGCCTTCTCTTGAGAAGTGAGGGGAACGCCGGGAATTCTTTCGCGACCAAGAAGGGAAAGGATCCCGCATCTCGATCTACGAGGTGGATACGGGGCTCCTCTGGATGTGAGTGGGACCCTCATGCTTCCACTAGAGTGGAGACCGGGATGTCCGGGAACTTCTTGAGTTGCAGCAAGGGTGTGAAGGACCTTTTGGAAGTTCCAGAGATTAGATGTGATTAGCCTTGAGAAGCCTCAGTGGAAATGGGCCTCATCTGACCTGGAGGGCAAAACCTCCTGGATTTTCTCGAGTTGCGGCAGGTGCTCTCGACTCACGACGGGGACCTCAGGGACCCGCTCTGGTGGCCTCAGGAAAGGCCAGTCCCCATGCGAGTTGCTCGAGGGCCTCTCGGGGTTCCTCTACCTTCGATGCCAGGGCCTAAGTCCTTGTGTGGAGTCAGGTCCGGGACCTGAGGGTTCCTCTCCAGTGCTCACATTGATCTTGGGGTACTTCTGGAGTCTCCCCAGGGGAGTAAGTCCTCGTTTCGAATGGGGGCATGCACGTGTGCTTTCCTCCAGATCGGCAGCAGCCGTGTCATGCTTCCCTTCGCCTTGATCAAGGGATCTGTGGCTTTCCCTCGAGACTTTCCCACGAGGCTTACCCACAGGGCTGTCCCACGTGCCACCATGGTGGGAGTCGATCCTCACCGTGAAAGTCGAGGCAGTGCAGGGAAAACAGGTTCCTCTGCAATGGACTGAGACTTCTGGGGGACTCTTGGAATGGTGGCACGACCCTGGAGTTCCTCTCGCCTTTCCTGTGGAGAGCGCCTCCTCTTGAGATGCGAGGGGAATGCCCAGAATTCTTTCCCGACCAAGCAGGGAAAGAATCCCTCATCTCGAGCTACGAGGCGGAAACGGGGCTCCTCTCGATGTGGGCGGGACCCTCGTGCTTCCTCTATAGTGGAGACGGGTATGTCAGGGAACTTCTTGATTTGCAGCAAGGGTGTGATGGACCTTTTGGAATTCCAGAGCTTAGATGTGATTAGCATTGTGAAGCCTCTGCGAAAATGGGCCTCATCTCGCCTGGAGGGCAAAACCTCCTGGATCTTCTCGAGTTTTGGAAGGTGCTCTCGACTTACGACGGGGAACTCAGGGACACGCTCTGGTGGCCTCAGGCAAGGCCAGTTCCCATGTGAGTTCCTCCGGGCCTCTCGGGATTCCTCTTCCTTCGATGCCGGCGCCAAAGAACTTGAGTGGAGGCGGCGCCGGAAACTGAGGATTCCTCTCCAGTGCTGACATGGATCTTGGGGTACTTCTGGAGTATCCCCAGGGGAGTAAGTCCTCGTCTCGAATGGGGGCATGCACGTGCACTTTCCTCCCGATCTGTAGCAGCAGTGTCACACTTCCTGTCGCGTGGATCAAGGGATCTGTGGCTTTCCCTCGCTGCTTTCCCACGCGGCTTTCCCACAGGGCTGTCCCACGTGCCACCTTGATGGGAGTGGATCCTCGGCGCGAAAGTCGAGACAGTGCAGGGAAAACAGGTTCTTTTGGAATAGAGTGAGATATCTGGGGGACTCTTGGCATGGTGGCATGACGCCTGAGTTCCTCTCGACTTTCCTGTCGAGAGCGGCTTCTCTTGAGATGGGACGGGAATGCCCAGAATTCTTTCCCGACAAAGCAGCGAAAGGAATCCTCATCTTGAGCTACGAGGCGGAAACGGCGCTACTTTGGATGTGGGCGGGACCCTCGTGCTTCCTCTAAAGCGGAGACAGGGATGTCGGGGAACTTCTTGAGTTGCAGCAAGGGTGTGAAGGACCTTTTGGAAGTTCCAGATGTTAGGTGTGATTAGCCTCGAGAAGCCTCAGCGGAAATGGGCCTCATCCCGCCTGGAGGGCAAAACCTCGTGGATTATCTCGAGTTGTGGCAGGTGCTCTCGACTTATGACGGGGACCTCAGAGACCCGCTCTGGTGGTCTCAGGAAAGGCCAGTCCCCAGGCGAGTTGCTCGGGGGCCTCTTGGGATTCTTCTCCCTTTGATGCCGGGGCCTGAGACCTTGTGTGCAGGCGGGACTGGAACCTGAGGATTCCTCTCCAGTGCTGACATGGACCTTGGGGATACTTCTGGAGTCTCCCCAGGGGAGTAAGTCCTCATCTCGAATGGGGGCATGCACGTGCGCTTTCCTCCAGAGTGGCAGCAGCAATGTCACGCTTCCCGTCGCGTGGATCAAGGGATCTGTGGCTTTGCCTCGAGGCTTTCCCACGAGGCTTTCCCACAGGTCTGTCCCACGTGCCACCGTGGTGGGAGTCGATCCTCGGCGTGAAAGTCGAGGCAGTGCAGGGAAAACAGGTTCCGCTGGAATGGACTGACACATCTGGGGGACTCCGGAATGGCGCAACGACCCTGGAGTTCCTCTCACCTTTCCTGTGGAGAGCGCCTCCTCTTGAGATGCGCCAGGAACGCCCAGAAATCTTTCCCGGGCAAGCAGCGAAAGGATCCCTCATCTCGAGCTAGGAGGCGGAAACGGGGCTCCTCTGGATGTGTGCAGGACCCGCGTGCTTCCTCTCGAGTGGACACGGGTATGTCGGGGAGCTTCTTGAGTTGCAGCAAGGGTGTGAAGGACCTTTTGGAAGTTCCAGAGGTTAGGTGTGAGTAGCCTTCAAAAGGAACAGCGGAAATGGGCCTCATCTTGCCTGGAGGGCAAAACCTCCTGGATTTTCTCGAGTTGTGGCAGGTGCTCTGTACTTATGATAGGGACCTCAGGGACCCGCTCTGGTGGCCTCAGGAAAGGCCTGTCCCCATGTGAGTTGGTCGCGGGCCTCTCGGGATTCCTCTCCCTTGGATGCTGGAGCCTAAGACCTTGTGTGGAGTCGGGCCCGGAACCTGAGGATTCCTCTCCAGTGCTGACATGGATCTTGGGGTACGTCTGGAGTCTCCCCAGGGAAGTAAGTCCTCGTTTCGAATGGGGGCATGCACGTGCCCTTTCCTCCAGAGCTGTAGCAGCAGTGTCACGCTTCCTATCAACTGCATCATGGTATCTGTGGCTTTCCCTCGAGGTTTTCCCACAAGGCTTTCCCATGAGGCTTTCCCACAGGGCTGTCCCATGTGCCACCGTGGTGTGAGTCGATCTGCGGCGTGAAAGTCGAGGCAGTGGAGGGAAAACACCTTCCTCTGGAATGGACTGGGACATCTGGGGGACTCTGAGAATGGTGGCACGACCCTGGAGTTCCTCTCGCCTTTCCTGTGGAGAGCGCCTCCTCTTGAGATGCGACAGGAACGCCCAGAATTCTTTCCCGACCAAGCAGGGAAAGGATCCCTCATCTGGAACTACAATGCGGAAACGGGGCTCCTCTTGATGTGGGCGGGACCATTGTGCTTCCTCTAGAGTGGACAGGGGTAGTCGGGGAACTTCTTGAGTTGCAGCAAGGGTGTGAAGGACCTTTTGGAAGTTCCAGAGGTTAGTTGTGATTAGTGTCGAGAAGCATCGGCGGAAATGGGCCTCATTTCGCCTGGAGGGGAGTACCTCCTGGATTTTCTCGAGTTGCGGCAGGTGCTCTCGTCTTACGACGGTGACTTAAGGCACCCGCTCTGGTGGCCTCAGGACTGGCCAGTCCCCATTCGAGTTGCTCGGGGGCCGCTCGGGATTCCTCTCCCTTCGATGCCGGGGCCTAAGACCTTGTGTGGAGTCGGAGGCGGAACCTGAGCATTCCTCTCCAGTGCTGACATGGATCTTGCGGTACTTCTGGAGTCTGCCCAGGAGAGTCAGTCCTCGTCTCGAGAGGGGGCATGCACGTGCGCTTTCCTCCCGAGCTGTAGTAGCAGTGTCACGCTTCCCGTCGTGTCGATCATGGGATCTGTGGCTTTCCCTCGAGGCTTTCCCATGAGGCTTTCCCACGAGGCTTTCCCACAGGGCTGTCTCACGTGCCACCCTGGTGTGATTCGATCCTCGGCGTGAAAGTCGAGGCAGTGCAGGGAAAGGAGGTTCCTCAGGAATGGACTGGGACATCTGGGGGACTCTGGGAATGGTGGCACGACCCTGGAGTTCCTCTCGCCTTTCCTTTGGAGAGTGCCTGCTCTTGAGATGCGACGGGAACGCCGGGAATTCTTTCCCGACCAAGCAGGGAAAGGATCCCTCATCTCGAGCTACGAGGTGGAAACGGGGCTCCTCTGGATGTGGGCCGAACGCCGTGCTTTCTTTCGACTGGAGACGGGTATGTCGGGGAACTTCTTGAGTTGCAGTAAGGGTGTCAAGGACCCTTTGGAAGTTCCAGAGGTTAGATGTGATTAGCCTCGAGACGCCTCAGCCAAAATGGGCCACATCTCGCCCGGAGGGGGGAACCTCCTGGTTTTCTCGAGTTGCGGCTTGTGCTCTCGACTTACGACGGGGACCTCATGGACCCGCTCTGTTGGCCTCAGGAAAGGTCATTCCCCATGCGAGTTGCTCGGTGGCCTCTCAGGATTCCTCGCCCGTCGATGCCGGCGCCTAAGACCTTGTGTGGAGTCGGACCAGAACCTGAGGATTCCTCTCCCGTGCTCACATGGATCTTGGCGTACTTCTGGAGTCTCCCAAGGGGCGTCAGTCCTCGTCTCGAGTGGGGTCATGCAGGTGTGCTTTCCTCCTGAGCAGTAGCAGCAGTGTCTCGCTTCCCGTCTTGTGGATCAAGGGATCTGTGTCTTTCCCTCGAGGCTTTTCCATGGGCTTTCCCACAGGGCTATTCCACGTGCCACCATGCAGTGCTGGGAAAACAGGAACCTCCTTCCCCACATAGGGGGTACACTGTCCCCTTGGGCGTGTATCTCCGGGGCATTCGCGCTTGGGGGTTGCCACGGATGTTGGCCTCAGGCTCCACATGAGAAAAGCCCCTAATGGCATTAGCTGCCGGTCCAGACGCTGGCCCCTCAGGTCTCTGGCCGGAGCCTTGGGCTCCAGGCAACTCAAAGCCCTCGGGGCTGGTGCTCTGGGACTGCTGTAGGGAAAGGACGCCAGGAGCCCACGGAGGAGTTGGGGAGGCGCAGGTGGCA
This sequence comes from Ovis canadensis, assembly GCF_042477335.2. Classification (NCBI taxonomy): domain Eukaryota; kingdom Metazoa; phylum Chordata; class Mammalia; order Artiodactyla; family Bovidae; genus Ovis; species Ovis canadensis. The sequence goes on along the minus strand of NC_091258.1, from coordinate 2,144,141 downwards.
TATGGAGGCGAGGACAGCGTGGGATCTAGGTGGAGGCGCTGGAGAGAGCGTCCGTTGTCCCGGAATGCCTCGGAGGAGCCAGCGGGGGACAGTCCAGGCCCAGGGACCTGTGGTATGTGAAAAGGTGGGAAACCCCAGAACAAGGCAGGCTGGGAAAGGGGGCGTGGGCGGCCAATTCAAAGGGACCTAGGGGGCGTTTCCTGGGCGGTGAGCTCCCTTGGCACTGCTGAGGGCCCCTGATTGATCCACCCGGGGTTGATCCCACCATCCGCTGCGAGGGAGGGCCACAAACCAAAGCCCCCGAACTGCCCACCCACCCCAACGGGGATCTTGGCGGTCCGGGGCACAGCTGTGCCCGGGAAAAGCCCACTCACTCCACGGGACTCCGTCCAGGGTCTCTGCTTGGAAAGAGGCCAGGGGCGGCCCCCTCCATCTACGCACCCAAACCCTATTGACGTCAATGGGGGTGGAGACGCCTCCCGCTCTCCAGAGTCCTGGGCTGCTGGGTCCCCGCCCACTCGGCCAGCAGTCTGCAGCGCTCCTGTGTGCCTCTCCCACCATGGCTTCGTCCAGCTCCTCCAGCACCTCAAGCGGTACGTTTGCCCTCGGTCCCTGGGGTCGGATCACGTCTCAGGGGATTTGCGGGTGGCCCGGGCAAGGGCTCTCGGCCCACGTGTCGACCCCCGCTCCCGCCCGAGAACGGCGGGGACCCATCGGCCGGGCCCGGGGTTCCCAGGCGTCAGGTGTGCCCAAAGTTGGAGGGCGTTGCATCGTTCGTTCATCTTGCTCCTTTGGCACACACATGGCTTCTCCGTTCTCTTTTCTGGGAAGACAGTGTTGTTTTAGGGGGCGTGCTGCGGGAGTCAGGGGCCGGTGGGAGCGGGTGCTGTGCTGGGATGAGGCCCTTTATCCTCACATCTTCCTGTGGGCATTGACTTTGACCTTGAACTTGAACTTGAACTTGAACTTGAACTTGACCTTGACCTTGACTTTGACCTTGAACTTGAACTTGAACTTGACCTTGACTTTGACCTTGAACTTGAACTTGAACTTGAACTTGACCTTGAACTTGAACTTGAACTTGAACTTGACCTTGACTTTGACCTTGAACTTGAACTTGACCTTGACCTTGACTTTGACCTTGAACTTGAACTTGAACTTGAACTTGAACTTGACCTTGAACTTGAACTTGAACTTGACCTTGACTTTGACCTTGAACTTGAACTTGAACTTGAACTTGACCTTGACTTTGACCTTGAACTTGAACTTGAACTTGAACTTGACCTTGACTTTGACCTTGAACTTGAACTTGAACTTGACCTTGACTTTGACCTTGAACTTGAACTTGAACTTGACCTTGACTTTGACCTTGACCTTGAACTTGAACTTGAACTTGAACTTGAACTTGACTTTGACCTTGACCTTGACCTTGAACTTGAACTTGAACTTGAACTTGACTTTGACCTTGACTTTGACCTTGAACTTGAACTTGAACTTGAACTTGAACTTGACTTTGACCTTGAACTTGAACTTGAACTTGAACTTGAACTTGACCTTGACTTTGACCTTGAACTTGAACTTGAACTTGAACTTGACCTTGACCTTGAACTTGAACTTGAACTTGACCTTGAACTTGAACTTGAACTTGAACTTGACCTTGACTTTGACCTTGAACTTGAACTTGACCTTGACTTTGACCTTGAACTTGACCTTGAACTTGAACTTGAACTTGAACTTGACCTTGACCTTGAACTTGAACTTGAACTTGACCTTGACTTTGACCTTGAACTTGAACTTGAACTTGAACTTGACCTTGACTTTGACCTTGACCTTGAACTTGACCTTGACCTTGAACTTGAACTTGACCAACAACGGGAGACCAGATTTGCTCAGAGCACCGGAGGTCCAGAGGCAGGGCCGTGTATCTCCCCTTCCCTTTGTGATCATTGCAAAGACATTCCTAGCTGATAGCGGGAGTGCCCATGAAGAAGCAAGCAGTGGGAGTGTGTTTGACACGACTGTGTGCCTCAACTCCACAAGGGGCCTTTCCTCTCGAAGTAGGCCCCATGTCCCCTTGGGGAGGGTGTCATGCCTCTTTTCTCCACACTGCCAAAGGGTGGAGCAAAGCTCGCTCTGTCAGAGGTACAAAAACAGCAATTGAATGGATTTTCAAGCTCTTGCTAGGCTGCACCCTTTCAGGGCCCACTTTACTGAAACAGGTGCTCTGTGGCCCCCGGTTGGGTATGCAGGTTCACAAACAGGGTGAGATCCTGTCCAAGCCAACAATTTTCCTGAAAGACCTAGGCTCACTAAAGCTCTCCTCCAGAGCAAAGGGGATAGAGGAGATGTATGGAGGAGTCTTTGCCTTTCCCTGTGAGTGTGGGGCTACTCCCTACGGCCCCAAGCTCAGGGATAACTGCCTCTAAGAAAGGAATGGCAAGAAGCGCTAATCTTGGAGGTTGGGACAGGGAGTTCGCAGCATGTGGGGAAAGAAAGACTTCTTCGGGGAAGAAGAGGCAACCACCGGGGGTGTGTTCGCAAGCCTCTATTTGGAAGGAACACGTTTGCTTATACAACTCAAGACCTCCAGATCTGCTCAGAGGACTGAAGTTCCAGAGACAGGGCCATGTATCTCCCCTTCCCTTTGAGATCCTTGCCAAGACATTCCTAGCAGATTGTCGGAGTGCCCATGAAGAAGCAAGCAGCGGGAGTGTGCTTGACATCACTGGCTGCCTACCTGGGCTCAGCTCCTCAAGGGGCCTTTCTCTCCTGGTAGGCCCTATGTCCCCTTTGGGAGAGGGTTGTGCCCTCTTCCCTCCACACTGCCAAAGGGTGGAGGTGGAGCAAACTCGTTCTCTCCGAGGTAAAAGAAAGACAAATTGGATGGATCTTTAAGCTCTTGCTATGCTGCACCCCTCCAGGACCCACTCGAGCAAAACAGGTGCCCTGTGGCCCCTAGGTCGGGTATGCAGGTTCACACACCGGGTGTGATCCCGTCAAAGCCAAGAATTTTCCTGACAGACCTAGGCTCACTAGAGCTCTCCTCCAGAGGAAAGGGGACAGAAAAGATGTGTGTGTGGAGGTGGCTCTGCCTTTCCAGGTCCCAATCTCAGGGATAACTGCCCCTAAGAAAGGAACTGCTGCTGCTGCTGCTGCTGCTGCTGCTGCTGCTGCTGCTGCTGCTAAGTTGGTTCAGTCGTGTTCGACTCTGTGCGACGCCATAGACGGTAGCCCACTAGGCTCCCCCGTCCCTGGGATTCTCCAGGCAAGAACAGTAAGTGGGTTGCCATTGCCTTCTCCAATGCATGAAAGTGAAAATGAAAGTGCAGTCGCTCAGTCGTGTCCGACCCTCAGCGACCCCATGGACTGCAGCCTACCAGGCTTCTCTGTCCATAGGATTTTCTGAAAGGAACTGCAAGAAGCACTTTTCCAGGAGGCTGGGAAAGGGAGTTTGCAGGATGTGGGGAAAGAGAGCCTCCTTCGGGGAAGAATAGGCGGCCACTTGTTTTGTGTTGCAAACCTCTATTTGGAAGGAACAGGTTAGCTTATACAAAGGGAGACCTCCAGATCTGCTCAGAGGACCGAAGTTGCAGAGGCAGGTCGGTGTATCTTCCCTTCACTTTGCGATCCTTGCAAAGACATTCCTTGCTGCTAGATGACTCAGCAAGGGCCTTTGAGACTGTTGTTTTCTTTCCTAGGTTCAAAGATTCCTTCAGTTCCTAATATAGATATCCTAGAAATGATATGACATCCGTGAAAATCTGATATGTCCTGGTCAAATGCTGTCAGTTATCATTCTAGTTATCATATTAAAGCATTTCAAGTCGCAGCAGTGACCAGATGACATTGTCAATTTCTATTTCGTCAGGTTTTAACCATGTCCTCTGTGGTTTCACACTGATGCCTTTGCAGAAATACTGCTACTTCAAGATACATGGAAAATACTTTTTTTAAGCTTACTGATAATTTGTTTGTTTGTTTGCTTGTCTTCTGGTAAGCTGCTACCAGATGGAATTTAGTCTCCTCTCTAGGTTAAGAGAACTAAGTTTTCTTAGAATGCAATTTTTGATCACAGACTATGAGTTTCTCTACCTTTCATTGATTTATAATTGTTTTCATCATCTGTTTTTTTACTTCGGTAAAGTAAATAAGCCTTATTTAAGATTTTGGTACATGTAGGATGGACTAAGCTTTCCCCACTCTTGCAAGTTCCCTTAACCCTTCAGATTCTTCTCGTGGGACCAAGATCTCACTTTCCTCCAGAGGGACAATCCAAGATTTTTATCAGTTGATCTGCCCCTGACATCAGAGTCAAGTTGAGCACGAGTTGGCCTATAATTTAGGCATGAAACTATGACTACATAAAGAAAAGGTGACTTTATGATTCAGGGATGGCCATGATATGCCTTGCACTTCAGAGAAAATGGGTTAAAATGATTTTTTTTTCCTTCAAAACTGCACACCCAGTTCTTTCAGCATATGCAATTGAAAACATCTAGTCATTAGGTCAGTTTTCATTCCAATCCCAAAGAAAGGCAATGACAAACACTATTCAAGCTGCTGCACAATTGCACTCATCTCACACACTAGTAAAGTAATGCTCAAAATTCTCCAAGTTCACATGAACTGTGAACTTCCAGATGTTCAAGAGGGATTTAAAAAATGCAGAGAAACCAGAGATCAAATTGCCAACATCCACTGGATCATTGAAAAAGCAAGAGAGTTCCGGAAAAAAAAAAAACCATCTATTTCTGCTTTATTGACAATGCCAAAGCCTTTGACTGTGTGGATCACAAGAAACTGGGAAAAATTCTGAAAGAGATGGGAATACCAGACCACCTGACCTGTCTCTTGAGAAACCTGTATGCAGGTCAGGAAGAAACAGTTCGAACTGGACATGGAACAACAGACTGGTTCTACATAGAAAAAGGAACATGTCAAGGCTGTATATTGTCACCCTGCTTATTTAACTTATATGCAGAGTACAGCATGAGAAACACTGGGCTGGAGGAAGCACACGCTGGAATCAAGGTTGCTGGGAGAAATATCAATAATCTCAGATATTCAGATGACACCACCCTTATGGCAGAAAGTGAAGAAGAGCTAAAGAGTCTCCTGATGAAAGTGAAAGAGGAGAGTGAAAAAGTTAGCTTAAAGCTCAGCATTCAGAAAACTACAATCATTGCATCCAGTCTCATCACTTCATGGCAAATAGATGGGAAAACATTGGAAACAGCAGCAGACTATTTTGGGGGGCTTGGAAATCACTGCAGGTGATGGCTGCCTCCATGAACTTAAAACATATTTATGACTTGGAAGAAAAGTGATGACCAAACTAGACAGCATATTAAAAAGCCGAGACGTTGCTTTGCCAACAAAGACCCATCCGGTCAAGGCTATGGTTTTTCCATATGTCATGGATGGATATGAAAGATGTACTATAAAGAAAGTGACAGCTGAAAATTTGATGCTTTTGAACAGTGGTGTTGGAGAAGATGCTTGTAGGTCGCTTAGACTACAAGGAGACGCAACCACTCCATCCTAAAGGAAATCAGGTCTGAATATCCATTGGAAGGACTAATACTGAACCTGAAACTCCAATACTTTGGCCACTTGATGTGAAGAGCTGACTCACTTGGAAGTTGCTTTGATTTGCCTATGAGTGTGGGAGCCCTCCCTGGGCAAAGGGCCTCAGGGGTCATTGCCACTGAATCATGACATCCAAGCAAGCGCATTCCAGCTGTGTGACATGCAGGAAGCAGGAGACTGGGAAAACTGTCTTCCTTAGAGGAAGGAAAGTCATCCACAGAGAGTGTGTTTTCAGGCCTCTCTTTGCAGCAAGTGTTTTGCTTCTCAGACATCAGAGCTGCAGGCTTGCTCTGAGGGCCTCAATTCCAGAGTCAGGGCTGTGTGTCTCACTGCACTTTCCAAGCATTGCAGACACATTCCTAGGTTGGAGCAGTGCTTCCCATGAGAAAGAAGCCTCGGGAGTGTGTCTGAGCGGGCTGAGTGCCATGCTAGGGTCACCTAGTCGAGGGCACCTTGCACATCCAATGGGCCCCAGGCGAGTAGCTATGGACCGGCCCCTCGGTTGAGATATCCCAAAGCAGGGAACAAAGCTAGCTCTGTCTGTCAGAAGGAGGAAAACAGCAATGGGATGGATTTTCAAGCAGTTGCTCAGTCACACCACGTGAGGGCTCCGCGGGAAAGAAATGCGAATTTTGGCCTCTAGGCCCAGTATCCAGATGTGTGCACAGGATATTTTCCCCACAGGATCCAAGAATGTTCCAGACAGACCTAAGCTCACTAGCTCTCTCCTGCAGAGGAAATGAAATATTGTTGCTGAACCACGAAAAGATGCTGGGATTCTTGGCTTATGGAGGAGAAGAATTCAATCCAGGGCCCAAGACGAGGCTTGATTGCTCAGAGCTTTTGTGCAATCGAGTCTTATTCAAGTAGAAAGGAGATAGAGAAAGCTTCTGACAGAGACATCACAAGGGGCAGAAAGTGTACCCCCTTGCTAGTGTTAGTAATGGAGTTATATACTCTCCAATAAGTTATTACAACGAACAAAAGAATGTCTGGAGGTTGTAAAGACTCACTAGACCTACTCCCATCATTTACATTTTAAGATAACAGGATTAGCCAGAAGGTTTTTCCAGAGACCGTCCTCAAGAAGGATGCATGATTGTTATGTAATCCGAAGGAATGTAGAGGGAAAAAAGTGTGCCCTTTCTTCCTCCTTGAGAATTCTAGACCCCTCTCTCCTTGGGGACCCTGGAACTTCTTATAAACCTGCCTTGGCAATGACTCTCTCCGAAACATGATTGAACAGCCGTTTGGAGCTTCCTTTGACTTTCCCTGGGAGGGAGGGAGCCCTCCCTGAGCACAGGGCCTCAGGGGCCATGGCCAATGAAAACTAATCTCCCAGTAAGTGCTTTTCAGCCCTGTGTGACTCTCAGCCCACAGGAGGCTGAGAAAACTCTCTTCCTTGGAGGAAGGAAAGGCAGCCCAAGAGTGTGTTTTCAGGCCTGTATCTTGCAGCAAGTGTTTGGCTTGTTAGACATAAGACCTGCAGGCCTGCTCCAACAGACTCCATTCCAGAATCAGGGCCTTGTGTCTCCCTGCAGTTTCCTGGCCTCGCAAACACATTCCTAGGGGAGAGCAGTCCTGCCCATGGGGAAGCAGGCTGCGGGAGTGTGTCTGAGGGGGCCAGGTGCCATGCTGGGGTCACCTGGTCGAGGGCACCTTGCACCTCCAATGGACCCCAGGCAAGGAGTTGCAGGCCACCACCTTGCTTCTGAAATCCCAAAGTGGGGAGCAAAGCTCGCTCTGTCAGAGGGAAGAAAACAGCAACAGGATGGATTTTCAAGCAGTTGCTAGGCTGTACTGCGTTAGGGCTCCAAGGAAGAAAAATGCAGATGTTAGCCCCTACGACTGGTATCCAGGTGGGCTCCCAGGATGATTTCCCCGCAGGATCCAAGAACGTTCCAGACAGACCTGGGCTCACTAGCTCCCTCCTGCAGAGGAAACATGATAGAACAGCTGTTTGGAGGTTGCTTTGACTTCCCCTGGGAGGGTAGGATCCCTCCCTGGGTGCAGGGCCTCAGGGGCCATTGCCGCTGAGAAATGCCCTCTAAGCCAGACCTTTCCAGCCTTGTATGACTCAGCACGGAGGAGACTGGAAAAGCTATCTTCCTTGGAGGAAGGAAAGGCAGCCCCAGAGAGTGTGTTTTCACACCTGTATCTCGCAGCAAGCGTTTGCCGTCTCAGACGTCAGACCTCCAGGCCTGCTCCAACGGCCTCAGTTCCAGAGTCAGGGCCGTGTGTCTCCCTGCATTTTCTGAGCCTTGGGAACACATTCCTAGGTCAGAACAGTCCTGCCCATGGGGAAGGAGGCTGCGGGAGTGTGTCTGAGGGGGTCGGGTGCCATGCTGGGGTCCAGTAGACCTGGTACCTCCAATAGACCCCAGGACAACAGCGGTGGGGCTCCCCCTGGCTTCCGAAATGCCAAAGCGAGAAGCAAAGCTAGCTCTATCAGAAGGAAGAAAAGAGCAATTAGATGGATGTTCAGGCTGTTGCTGGGCCGCACCACTTCAGGTTACCCCCCGAGAGGAGCAGGCGCCCTGTGGCCCCTCGGTCCCATATGCAGGTTAACACACAGGATGTGTCCCCATAGGAGCCAAGAATTTTCCTGACAGACCTAGGCTCACTAGAGCTCTCCTACAGGGCAAAAGGGATAGAACAGACTGTGGATGTGACTCTGCCTTTCCCAGCGAGCATGGGGCCCTCCCTACGGCCCCGGGCTCCAGGGAAAATTGTCCCTGAAAAATGACCTCCAAGAAGCGCTTTTCCAGCAGGCTGGGATGCAGAGTTCACAGGATGTGGGGAAAGTGATCGTCCTTCAGGGAAGAAGAGGCAGCCACCCAGTGTGTGTTTGCAAGCCTGTATTTGGAAGAAACTGGTTTGCTTCTTCAAGGGGAGACCTCCAGGTCTGCTCAGAGGACCGAAATTCCAGAGGCAGCACCATGCATCTCCCCTGTCCTTTCTGAGCCTTGGAAAGACATTCCTAGCTTATAGCGGTATTGCTCATGAAGAAGCAGGATGCAGGAATGTGTCAGACATGACTGGGTGCCTTCCTGGGTTCAGCTCCGTGAGGGGCCTTTCCACTCAAAGTAGGTCCCATGCCTCCTTGGGGAGGAAGTGGGGCCCGCTTGCCTCCAAATTGCCAAAGGCTGGAACAAAGCTAGTTCTATCAGAGGTAAGAAAAGAGCAATTGGATGGATGTGGAAGCTGTTGCTGGGCCGCACTGCTTCAGGCCCCCCACCCCTCCGGCCCCGAGAGAAACAGGCGCCCTGTGGCCCCTCGGTCCTGTATGCAGTTTCACACATAGAATGTGTCCCCATAGGAGCCAAGAATTTTCCTGACAGACCTAGGCTCACTAGAGCTCTCCTACAGAGCAAAGGGGATGGGACAGATGTGTGGCTGTGGCTCTGCCTTTCCCTGGGAGTGTGGAGCCACTCCCTATGGCCCCGGGCTCCAGGGGAAATTGCCCCTGAATAATGACCTCCAAGAAGCGCTTTTCCAACTGGCTGAGACGTGGAGTTCTCAGGATGCAGGGAAAGCGAGTGTCCCTTCGGGGAAGCAAAGGCAGTCACCTGTTATCATTACTTACTAGAATAGTAGGTACCTTCTCTGGTTGGGCAGAGGCCTTCCCTACCTGATCTGAAAAAGAAAATGAAGTAGCTCGCTGATTTGAGAAATAATTCCCAGACTTGGGTTTCCAACCAGTATAGAATCCGACAATGGCCCTGTCTTTGTAGCCGCGTTAATTAACAGGTATGTGAAGCTCTAAATATCAGTGGAAATTACATACAGCATATAGGCCCCAGTGTTCTGGAATGGTGGAAAGAAACAACCAAACTCTTGAAGAGACTCTTTCAAAATGGATCATAGAGACTGACTGTACATGGATGGGCTTACTTCTGGCAGACTTACTCATATTACGGGTAACTGCACGTTCCCATTGTTGTTGTCCTTATGAAATTTTCTATGGGAGAACCCCCCACCCCAAATGAGGCAGGTGTTAGCAGATTTGCCACAAGTAAGGAGGTGGGATTTCACAGCAGCTGGAACAATTAGGTAAGGTAATAAATCAGGTAACTAAGTTTGTGTAAAAAAAAATATCATTCCCCCTTGAGGAACAGATTCATGAATTTGTGCTCAGTGATCAGGTGTGGCTCAATGACTGGAAACACAATTCCTTGGCCTGACATCGGAAAGGTCCTTATACTGTTGTTTTAGCCACAATTCTGAAAGAGAAGGGAATACTAGACCACCTAACCTGCCTCTTGAGAAATCTGTATGACGGTCAGGAAGCAACAGTTAGAGCAGGACATGGAACAACATACTGGTTCCAAAAAGGAAAAGGAGTATGTCAAGGCTGTATATTGTCACCCTGTTTATTTAGCTTATATGCAGACTACATCATGAAAAATGCTGGGATGGAAGATACCTGAGCTGGAATCAAGATTGCCGGAAGAAATAGCAATAAACTTAGATATGCAGATGTCACCACCATTATGGCAGAATGGGAAGAGGAACGCGTATGTCGGGGAACTTCTTGAGTTGCAGCAAAGGTGTGAAGGACCCTTTCGAAGTTCCAGAGGTTAGGTGTGGTTAGTCTCGAGATGCCTCAGCAGAAATGGGCCTCATGGCGCCTGGAATGGAGAGGCTTCTAGATATTCCCCAGTTTCAGCAGGTGCTCTCAAGTTACCACGGGGACTTCAGGGACCCGCTCTGGCGGCCTCAGGAAAGGCCAGTCATCATGCGTGTTGCTAGGGGGCCTCTCGTGATTCCTCTCCCGTCGGTGCCGGGGCCTAAGACGTTGTGTGGAGTCGGGGCCGGAACCTGAGGATTCCTCACCAATGCCGACATGGATCTTGGGGTAATTATGGAGTCTCCCCAGGGGAGTCAGTCCTCGTCTCGAGAGGGGGCATGCAGGTGCGCTTTCCTCCTGATCTGTAGCAGCAGTGTCACGCTTCCCATCTCGTGAGTCATGGGATCTGTGGCATTTCCCTCCAGGATTTTCCACGAGTCTTTCCCACGAGGCTTTCCCACAGGGCTGTCCCACGAGGCTTTCGCACAGGGCTGTCTCACGTGCCACCTTGGTGGCAGTCGATCCTTGGCGTGAAAGTCGAGGCAGTGCAGGGAAAACAGGTTCCTCTGGAATGGACTGAGACATCTGGGGGACTCTTGGAATGGTGGAACGACGCTGGCGTACCTCTCGCCTTTCCTGTGGAGAGCGCCTCCTCTTGAGATGCGACGGGAACGCCCAGAATTCTTTCCCGGCCACCAGCGAAAGGATCCCTCATCACGAGCTACGAGCGGAAATGGGGCTCTTCTGGATGTGGGCCGGACCCTCGTGCTTCCTCTCGAGTGGAGACGGGTATGTCAGGCAACTTCTTGAGTTGCAGCAAGGGTGTGAAGGGCCTTTTGGAAGTTACAGACTGTAGGTTTGATTAGCTTCGAGAAGCCTCAACGGAAATGGGCCTCATCTCGCCTGGAGGGCAAAACCTCCTGGATTTTCTCGAGTTGCGGCAGGTGCTCTCGACTTACGACGGGGACCTCAGGGACCCTCTCTGGTGGCCTCAGGAAAGGCCAATCCCCATGCGAGTTGCTCAGGGGCCTCTAGGCATTCCTCTCCTTTCGATGCCGGGGCCTAAGACCTTGTGTGGAGTCGGGGCCAGAACCTGAGGATTCCTCTCCAGGGCTGACATGGATCTTGGGGTACTTCTGGAGTCTCCCCAGGGGAGTAAGTCCTCGTCTCGAATGGGGGCATGCACGTGCGCTTTCCTCCAGAGCAGTAGCAGCAGTGTCACCCTTCCTGTCGCGTGGATCAAGTAATCTGTGGCTTTCCCACGAGGCTTTCCCACAGGGCTGTCCCACGTGCCACCGTGGTGGGAGTCGATCCTCGGCGTGAAACTCGAGGCAGTGCAGGGAAAACAGGTTCCGCTGGAATGGACTGAGACATCTGGGGGACTCTGGGAATGGCGCAAAGACCCTGGAGTTCCTCTCGCCTTTCCTGTGGCGAGCGCCTCCTCTTGACATGCGCCAGGAACACCCAGAAATCTTTCCCGGGCAAGCAGCGAAAGGATCCCTCATCTCGAGCTACGAGGCGGAAACGGGGCTCCCCTGGATGTGTGCGGGACCCCACGTGCTTCCTCTCGAGTGGAGACGGGTATGTCCGGGAACTTCTTGAGCTGCAGCAAGGGTGTGAAGGATCCTTTGGAAGTTCCAGTGGTTAGATGTGATTGGCCTCGAGAAGCCTCAGCGGAAATGGGCCTCATCTGGCCTGGAGGGCCAAACATCCTGGATTTTCTCGAGTTGCGGCAGGTGCTCTCGACTTTCGACGGGGACCTCAGGGACCCGCTCTGGTGGCCTCAGGAAAGGCCAGTCCCCATGCGAGTTCCTCGGGGGCCTCTCGGGATTCCTCTCCCGTCGATGCCGGGGCCTAAGACCTTGTGTGGAGTCGGGGCCGGAACCTGAGGATTCCTCTCCAGTGCTGACATGGATCTTGGGGTACTTCTGGAGTCTCCCCAGGGGAGTCAGTCCTCGTCTCGAATGCGGGCATGCACTTGCGCTTTCCTCCAGAGCGGTAGCAGCAGTGTCACGCAGTCCGCCGCGTGGATCAAAGGATCTATGGTTTTCCCTCGAGTCTTTCCCACGAGGCTTTCCCACGAGGCTTTCCCACAGGGCTGTCCCACGTGCACACGTGGTGGGAGTCGATCCTCGGCTTGAACGTCAAGGCAGTGCAGGGAAAACAGGTTCCTCTGGAATGGACTGACACATCTGGGGGACTCTTGGAATGGTGGCACGACCCTGGAGTTCCTCTCGCCTTTCCTGTGGAGAGCGCCTCCTCTTGAGATGCGACGGGAACGGCGGGAATTCTTTCCCTACGAAACAGGGAAAGGATCCCTCATCTCGAGCTAGGAGGCGGAAACGGGGCTCCCCTGGATGTGTGCGGGACACCACGTGCTTCCCCTCGAGTGGAGACGGGTATGTCGGGGAACTTCTTGAGTTGCAGCAAGGGTGTGAAGGACCCTTTGGAAGTTCCAGTGGTTAGATGTGATTGGCCTCGAGAAGCCTCAGCGGAAATGGGCCTCATCTCGCCTGGAGGGCAAAACCTCCTGGATTTTCTCGAGTTGCGGCAGGTGCTCTCGACTTTCGACGGGGACCTCAGGGACCCGCTCTGGTGGCCTCAGGAAAGGCCAGTCCCCATGCGAGTTCCTCGGGGGCCTCTCGGGATTCCTCTCCCCTCGATGCCGGGGCCTAAGACCTTGTGTGGAGTCGGGGCCGGAACCTGAGGATTCCTCTCCAGTGCTGACATGGATCTTGGGGTATTTCTGGAGTCTCCCCAGGGGAGTCAGTCCTCGTCTCGAATGTGGGCATGCACTTGCGCTTTACTGCAGAGCGGTAGCAGCAGTGTCACGCAGTCCGCCGCATGGATCAAAGGATCTATGGTTTTCCCTCGAGTCTTTCCCACGAGGCTTTCCCACAGGGCTGTCCCACGTGCACACGTGGTGGGAGTCGATCCTCGGCTTGAACGTCAAGGCAGTGCAGGGAAAACAGGTTCCTCTGGAATGGACTGACACATCTGGGGGACTCTTGGAATGGTGGCACGACCCTGGAGTTCCTCTCGCCTTTCCTGTGGAGAGCGCCTCCTCTTGAGATGCGACGGGGACGCCGCGAATTCTTTCCCTACGAAACAGGGAAAGGATCCCTCATCTCGAGCTAGGAGGCGGAAACGGGGTCCCCTGGATGTGTGCGGGACCCTCGTGCTTCCTCTCGAGTGGAGACGGGTATGTGGGGGAACTTCTTGAGTTGCAGCAAGGGTGTGAAGGACCCTTTGGAAGTTCCAGTGTTTAGATGTGATTAGCCTCGAGAAGCCTCAGCGGAAATGGGCCTCATCTCGCCTGGAGGGAAAAACCTCCTGGATTTTCTCGAGTTGCGGCAGGTGCTCTCGACTTACGACGGTGACCTAAGGGACGCGCTCTGGTGGCCTCAGGACTGGCCAGTCCCCATTCCAGTGGCTCGGGAGCCTCTCGGGATTCCGCTCCCTTCGATGCCAGAGCCTAAGACCTTGTGTGGAGTCGTGTCTGGAACATGAGGTTTCCTCTCCAGTGCTGACATGGATCGTGGAGTACTTCTGGTGTTTCCCCAGGGGAGTAAGTCCCCGTCTCGAATGGGGGCATGCACGTGCGCTTTCCTCCAGAGCTGTAACAACACTGTCATGCCTCCCGGCGCGCCGATCATGGGATCTGTGGCTTTCCCACGAGGCTTTCCCACGAGGCTTTCCCACAGGACTGTCCCACGTGTCACCGTGGTGTGAGTCGATGCTCGGCGTGAAACTCGAGGCAGTGCAGGGAAAACAGGTCCCTCTGGAATGGACTGAGATATCTGGGGGACTCTGGGAACGGTGGCACGACCCTGGCGTTCCTCTCGCCTTTCCTGTGAGGAGCGCCTCCACTTGAGATGCAACGGGAACTCCCAGAATTATTTCCCGAAAAAGCTGTGAAAGGATCCCTCATCTTGAGCTACGAGGCGAACACGGGGCTCCCCTGGATGTGGGCGGGACCCTCGTGCTTCCTCTCGAGTGGAGACGGGTATGTTAGGGAACTTCTTGAGTTGCAGCAAGGGTGTGAAGGACCTTTTAGAAGTTCCAGAGGTTAGGTGTGATTAGCTTCCAGAAGCCTCAGCGGAAATGGGCCTCACTCAGCTGGAGTGCAAAACCTCCTTGATTTTCTCGAGTTGCGGCAGGTGCTCTTGACTTACGACGGGGACTTTAGGGACCCGCTCTGGTGGCCTCAATACTGGCCCGTCCCCATTCGAATTGCTCGGGGTCCTCTCGGGATTCATCTTCCGTCGATGCCGGGGCCTAAGTCCTTGTGTGGAGTCGGGGCCGGAACCTGAGGATTCCTCTCCAGTACTGACATGGATCTTGGAGTACTTTTGGAGTCTCCCCAGGGGAGTCAGTCTTCGTCTCAAATGGGGGCATGCACGTGCGCTTTCCTCCGAGCTGTAGCACCAGCGTCACGATTCCTGTCGCGTGGATCAAGGGATCTGTGGCTTTCCCTCGAGGCTTTCCCACGAGGCTTTCCCACAGGGCTGTCCCACGTGAGACCGTGGTGGGAGTCGATCCTCCTCGTTAAAGTCAAGGCAGTGCAGGGAAAACAGTATCCTCAGGAATGGACTGAGACATCTGGGGGACTCTTGGAATGGTGGCACGACGCTGGAGTTGCTCTCACCTTTCCTGTGGAGAGCCCCTACACTTGAGATGCGATGGGAACGCCAAGGAATCTCTCCTGAACAAGCAGCGAACGGATCCCTCATCTCGACCTACGAGGCGGAAACGGAGCTCTTCTGGATGTGGGTGGGACATGCGTGCTTCCTCTCGAGTGGAGAGGGGTATATAGGGGAACTTCTTGAGTTGCAGCAAGGGTGTCAAGGACCCTTTGGAAGTTCCAGAGCTTAGGTGTGATTAGCCTTGAGAAGCCTCAGCGGAAATGGGCCTCATCTCGCCTGCAGGGCAAAACCTCCTGGATTTTCTCGAGTTGCGGCAGGTGCTCTCGACTTACGACGGGGACCTCAGGGACCCGCTCTGGTGGCCTCAGGAAAGGCCAGTCCCCATGCGAGTTCCTCGGGGGCCTCTCGGGATTCCTCTCCCCTCGATGCCGGGGCCTAAGACCTTGTGTGGAGTCGGGGCCGGAACCTGGGGATTCCTCTCCAGTGCTGACATGGATCTTGGGGTACTTCTGGAGTCATCCCAGGGGAGTCATTCCTCGTCTCGAATGCTGGCATGCACTTGCTCTTTCCTCCAGAGCCGTAGGAGCAGTGTCACGCAGTCCGCCGCGTGGATCAAAGGATCTATGGTTTTCCCTCGAGTCTTTCCCACGAGGCTTTCCCACAGGTCTGTCCCACGTGCACACGTGGTGGGAGTCGATCCTCGGCTTGAACGTCAAGGCAGTTCAGGGAAAACAGGTTCCTCTGGAATGGACTGACACATCTGGGGGACTCTTGGAATGGTGGCACGACCCTGGAGTTCCTCTCGCCTTTCCTGTGGAGAGCGCCTCCTCTTGAGATGCGACGGGAACGCCGCGAATTCTTTCCCTACGAAACAGGGAAAGGATCCCTCATCTCGAGCTAGGAGGCGGAAACGGGGTCCCCTGGATGTGTGCGGGACCCTCGTGCTTCCTCTCGAGTGGAGACGGGTATGTGGGGGAACTTCTTGAGTTGCAGCAAGGGTGTGAAGGACCCTTTGGAAGTTCCAGTGGTTAGATGTGATTAGCCTCGAGAAGCCTCAGCGGAAATGGGCCTCATCTCGCCTGGAGTGCAAAACCTCCTGGATTTTCTCGAGTTGCGGCAGGTGCTCTCGACTTACGACGGGGACCTCAGGGAACCGCTCTGGTGGCCTCAGGAAAGGCCAGTCCCCATGCGAGTTCCTCGGGGTCCTCTCGGGATTCCTCTCCCGTCCATGCCGGGGCCTAAGACGTTGTGTGGAGTCGGGAACGGAACCTGAGGATTCCTCTCCAGTGCTGATATGGATCTTGGGGTACTTCTGGAGTCTCCCCAGGGGAGTCAGTCCTCGTCTCGAATGCGGGCATGCACTTGCGCTTTCCTCCAGAGCGGTAGCAGCAGTGTCACGCTGTCCGCCGCGTGGATCAAAGGATCTATGGTTTTCCCTCGAGTCTATCCCATGAGGCTTTCCCACGAGGCTTTCCCACAGGGCTGTCCCACAGGGCTGTCCCACGTGCCAGCGTGGTGGGAGTCGATCCTCGGCGTGGGAGTCGATCCTCGGCGTGAAAGCCGAGGTAGTGCAGGGCAAACAGGTTCCTCTGAATGGACTGAGACATCTGGGGGACTCTTGGAATGGTGGCATGATGCTGGAGTTCCTCTCGCCTTTCCTGTGGAGAGCGCCTCCTCTTGAGGTGAGAGGGAAACGTCGGGATTTCTTTCCGGACAAAGCAGCGAAATGTCCCTCATCTCGAGCTACGAGGCGGAAACGGGGCTCCTCTGGATGTGGATGGGATCCTCGTGCTTCTTCTAGAGTGGAGACGGGTATGTCAGGCAACTTCTTGAGTTGCAGCAAGGGTGTGAAGGACCTTTTGGAAGTTCCAGAGGCTAGACGTGATTAGCCTGGAGAAGCCTCAGCGGAAATGGGCCTCATCTCGCCTGGAGGGAAAAACCTCCTGGATTTTCTCGAGTTGCGGCAGGTGCTCTCGACTTACGACGGTGACCTAAGGGACGCGCTCTGGTGGCCTCAGGACTGGCCAGTCCCCATTCCAGTGGCTCGGGAGCCTCTCGGGATTCCGCTCCCTTCGATGCCAGAGCCTAAGACCTTGTGTGGAGTCGTGTCTGGAACATGAGGTTTCCTCTCCAGTGCTGACATGGATCGTGGAGTACTTCTGGTGTTTCCCCAGGGGAGTAAGTCCCCGTCTCGAATGGGGGCATGCACGTGCGCTTTCCTCCAGAGCTGTAACAACACTGTCATGCCTCCCGGCGCGCCGATCATGGGATCTGTGGCTTTCCCACGAGGCTTTCCCACGAGGCTTTCCCACAGGACTGTCCCACGTGTCACCGTGGTGTGAGTCGATGCTCGGCGTGAAACTCGAGGCAGTGCAGGGAAAACAGGTCCCTCTGGAATGGACTGAGATATCTGGGGGACTCTGGGAACGGTGGCACGACCCTGGCGTTCCTCTCGCCTTTCCTGTGAGGAGCGCCTCCACTTGAGATGCAACGGGAACTCCCAGAATTATTTCCCGAAAAAGCTGTGAAAGGATCCCTCATCTTGAGCTACGAGGCGAACACGGGGCTCCCCTGGATGTGGGCGGGACCCTCGTGCTTCCTCTCGAGTGGAGACGGGTATGTTAGGGAACTTCTTGAGTTGCAGCAAGGGTGTGAAGGACCTTTTAGAAGTTCCAGAGGTTAGGTGTGATTAGCTTCCAGAAGCCTCAGCGGAAATGGGCCTCACTCAGCTGGAGTGCAAAACCTCCTTGATTTTCTCGAGTTGCGGCAGGTGCTCTTGACTTACGACGGGGACTTTAGGGACCCGCTCTGGTGGCCTCAATACTGGCCCGTCCCCATTCGAATTGCTCGGGGTCCTCTCGGGATTCATCTTCCGTCGATGCCGGGGCCTAAGTCCTTGTGTGGAGTCGGGGCCGGAACCTGAGGATTCCTCTCCAGTACTGACATGGATCTTGGAGTACTTTTGGAGTCTCCCCAGGGGAGTCAGTCTTCGTCTCGAATGGGGGCATGCACGTGCGCTTTCCTCCGAGCTGTAGCACCAGCGTCACGATTCCTGTCGCGTGGATCAAGGGATCTGTGGCTTTCCCTCGAGGCTTTCCCACGAGGCTTTCCCACAGGGCTGTCCCACGTGAGACCGTGGTGGGAGTCGATCCTCCTCGTTAAAGTCAAGGCAGTGCAGGGAAAACAGTATCCTCAGGAATGGACTGAGACATCTGGGGGACTCTTGGAATGGTGGCACGACGCTGGAGTTGCTCTCACCTTTCCTGTGGAGAGCCCCTACACTTGAGATGCGATGGGAACGCCAAAGAATCTCTCCTGAACAAGCAGCGAACGGATCCCTCATCTCGACCTACGAGGCGGAAACGGAGCTCTTCTGGATGTGGGTGGGACATGCGTGCTTCCTCTCGAGTGGAGAGGGGTATATAGGGGAACTTCTTGAGTTGCAGCAAGGGTGTCAAGGACCCTTTGGAAGTTCCAGAGCTTAGGTGTGATTAGCCTTGAGAAGCCTCAGCGGAAATGGTCCTCATCTCGCCTGGAGGGCAAATCCTAATGGATTTTCTCTAGTTGCGGCAGGTGCTCTCGACATACGACGGGGACCTCTGGGACCCGCTCTGGTTGCCTCAGGAAAGGCCAGTCCCCATGCGAGTTGCACGTGGGCCTCTCGGAATACCTCTCCCTTCGATGCCAGGGCCTAATACCTTGTGTGGAGGCGGGGCCGGAACCTGAGGATTCCTCTCCAGTGCTGACATAGATCTTGGGGTAATTCTGGAGTCTCCCCAGGGGAGTAAGTCCTCGTCTCAAATGGGGGCATGCACGTGCGCTTTCCTCCAGAGCAGTAGCAGCAGTGTCATGCTTTCCATCACCTGGAACAAGGGATCTGTGGCTTTCCCTCGAGGCTTTCCTACGAGGCTGTCCCACAGGGCTGTCACACGTGCCACTGTGGTGGGAGTCAATCATCGGTGTGAAAGTCGAGGCAGTGCAGGGAAAACAGGTTCCTCTGGAATGGACTGAGACTTCTGGGGGACTCTTGGAATGGTGGCACGACGCTGGAGTTCCTCTTGCCTTTCCTGTGGAGAGCACCTCCTCTTGAGGTGAGAGTGGAACGCCGGGAATTCTTTCCCCACAAAGCAGCCAAATGTCCCTCATCTCGAGCTGCGAGGCGGAAACGGGTCTCCTCTGGATGTGGCCGGGACCCTTGTGCTTCCTCTAGAGTGGAGACGGGTATGTCAGGCAACTTCTTGAGTTACAGCAAGGGTGTGAAGGAACTTTTGGAAGTTCCAGAAGTTAGGTTTGATTAGCTTCGAGAAGCCTCAGCGGAAATGGGCTCTTCTCGCCTGGAGGGCAAAACCTCCTGGATTTTTTCGAGTTGCGGCAGGTGCTCTCGATTTACGACGGGGACCTCAGGGACTCGCTCTGGTGGCCTCAGGCAATGCCAGTCCCCATGCGAGTTGCTCGGGTGCCTCTCGGGATTCCTCTCCCTTCGATGCCGGGGCCTGAGATCTTGTGTGAAGTCGGGGCGGAACATGAGGATTCCTCCCCAGTGCTGACATGGATCTTGGGGGAACTTCTGGAGTCTCTCCAGGGGAGTAAGTCCTCGTCTCGAGAGGGGGCATGCACGTGCGCTTTACTCCAGAGCGGTAGCAGCAGTGTCACGCAGTCCGCCGCCTGGATCAAAGGATCTATGTTTTTCCCTCGAGTCTTTCCCACGAGGCTTTCCCACGAGGCTTTCCCACAGGGCATCCCACGTGCACACTGGTGGGAGTCGATCCTCGGCTTGAACATCAAGGCAGTGCAGGGAAAACAGGTTCCTCTGGAATGGACTGACACATCTGGGCGACTCTTGGAATGGTGGCACGACCCTGGAGTTCCTCTCGCCTTTCCTGTGGAGAGCGCCTCCTCTTGAGATGCGACGGGAACGCCGGGAATTCTTTCCCTATGAAACAGGGAAAGGATCCCTCATCTCGAGCTAGGAGGCAGAATCGGGGCTCCCCTGGATGTGTGCGGGACTTTTGTGTTTCCTCTCGAGTGGAGACGGGTATGTCGGGGAACTTCTGGAGTTGCAGCAAGGGTGTGAAGGACCCTTTGGAAGTTCCAGTGGTTAGATGTGATTAGCCTCGAGAAGCCTCAGCGCAAATGGGCCTCATCTCGCCTGGAGGGCAAAACCTCCTGGATTTTCTCGAGTTGCGGCAGGTGCTCTCGACTTATGACGGGGACCTCAGGGACCCGCTCTGGTGGCCTCAGGAAAGGCCAGTCCCCATGCGAGTTCCTCGGGGGCCTCTCGGGATTGCTCTCCCTTCGATGCCGGGGCCTAAGACCTTGTGTGGAGTCCGGGCCGGAACCTGAGGATTCCTCTCCAGTGCTGACATGGAACTTGGGGTATTTCTGGAGTCTCCCCAGGGGAGTCAGTCCTCGTCTCGAATGCGGGCATGCACTTGCGCTTTCCTCCAGAGCGGTAGCAGCAGTGTCACGCAGTCCGCCGCGTGGATCAAAGGATCTATGGTTTTCCCTCGAGTCTTTCCCACGAGGCTTTCCCACGAGGCTTTCCCACAGGGCTGTCCCACGTGCACACGTGGTGGGAGTCGATCCTCGGCTTGAAGGTCAAGGCAGTGCAGGGAAAACAGGTTCCTCTGGAATGGACTGACACATCTGGGGCACTCTTGGAATGGTGGCACGACCCTGGAGTTCCTCTCGCCTTTCCTGTGGAGAGCGCCTCCTCTTGGGATGCGACGGGAACGCCGGGAATTCTTTCCCTACGAAACAGGGAAAGGATCCCTCATCTCGAGCTAGGAGGCGGAAACGGGGCTCCCCTGGATGTGTGCGGGACCCTCGTGCTTCCTCTCGAGTGGAGACGGGTATGTCTGGGAACTTCTTGAGTTGCAGCAAGGGTGTGAAGGACCCTTTGGAAGTTCCAGTGGTTAGACGTGATTAGCCTCGAGAAGCCTCAGCGGAAATGGGCCTCATCTCGCCTGGAGGGCAAAACCTCCTGGATTTTCTGGAGTTGCAGCAGGTACTCTCGACGTACGACGGGGACCTCAGGGACCCGCTCTGGTGGCCTCAGGAAAAGACAGTCCCCAAGCGAGTTCCTCGGGGCCTCTCGGGATTCCTCTCCCGTCGATGCCGGGGCCTAAGACCTTGTGTGGAGTCGGGGCCGGAACCTGAGGATTCCTCTCCAGTGCTGACATATAACTTTGCATACTTCTGGAGTCTCCTCAGGGGAGTCAGTCCTCGTCTTCAGAGGGGACATGCAAATGGGCTTTCCTCCCGCTCTGGAGCAGCTATGTCACGCCTCCCGTCGGGTCGATCATGGGATGTGTGGGTTTCCCTCGAGCCTTTCCCCCGAGGCTTTCCCGCGAGGATTTCCAACAGGGCTGTCCCACGTGAGACCGTGGTGGGAGTCGATCCTCCTCGTTAAAGTCAAGGCAGTGCAGGGAAAACAGTATCCTCAGGAATGGACTGAGACATCTGGGGGACTCTTGGAATGGTGGCACGACGCTGGA
This sequence comes from Ovis canadensis, assembly GCF_042477335.2. Taxonomy (NCBI): domain Eukaryota; kingdom Metazoa; phylum Chordata; class Mammalia; order Artiodactyla; family Bovidae; genus Ovis; species Ovis canadensis. The sequence goes on along the minus strand of NC_091258.1, from coordinate 2,122,839 downwards.
GTTGCTCTCACCTTTCCTGTGGAGAGCCCCTACACTTGAGATGCGATGGGAACGCCAAGGAATCTCTCCTGAACAAGCAGCGAACGGATCCCTCATCTCGACCTACGAGGCGGAAACGGAGCTCTTCTGGATGTGGGTGGGACATGCGTGCTTCCTCTCGAGTGGAGAGGGGTATATAGGGGAACTTCTTGAGTTGCAGCAAGGGTGTCAAGGACCCTTTGGAAGTTCCAGAGCTTAGGTGTGATTAGCCTTGAGAAGCCTCAGCGGAAATGGTCCTCATCTCGCCTGGAGGGCAAATCCTAATGGATTTTCTCGAGTTGCGGCAGGTGCTCTCGACATACGACGGGGACCTCTGGGACCCGCTCTGGTTGCCTCAGGAAAGGCCAGTCCACATGCGAATTGCTCGAGGGCCTCTCTGGATTCCTCTCCCTTCAATGCCGGGGCCAAAGACCTTGTGTGGATGCGGGACCGGAACCTGAGGATTCCTCTCCAGTGCTGACATGGTTCTTGGGCTACTTCTGGAGTCTCCCCAGCGGAGTAAGTCCTCCTCTCGAAGGGGGCATGCACGTGCACTTTCCTCCAGAGGGGTAGCAGCAGTGTCATGCTTCCAGTCGCGTGGATCAAGGGATCTGTGGATTTCCCTCGACGCTTTCCCACGAGGATTTCCCACAGGGCTGTCGAACATGACACCATGGTTGGAGGCGATCCTCCGCGTGAAAGTCGAGGCAGTGCAGGGAAAACAGGTTCCTCTGGAATGGACTGAGACTTCTGGGGGACCCTTGGAATGGTGGCACGATGCTGGAGTTTCTCTCGCCTTTCCTGTGGAGAGCTCCTCCCCTTGAGATGGGACGGGAATGCCCAGAATTCTTTCCCGACAAAGCAGCGAATGTTCCCTCATATCGAGCAACGAGTCGGAAACAGGGCTCCTCTGGATGTGGCAGGGACCCTCGTACTTCCTCTAGAATGGAGTCGGGTATGTCAGGAACCTGCTTGAATTGCAGCAAGGGTGTGAAGGACCTTTTGGAAGTTCCAGAGGTTAGGTGTGATTAGCTTCGAGAAGCCTCAGCGGAAATGGGCCTCATCTCGCCTGGAGGGCAAAACCTCCTGGATTTTCTCGAGTTGCGGCACGTGTTCTTGACTTATGACGGGGACCTCAGGGACCCGCTCTGGTGGGCTCAGGAAAGGCCAGTCCGCATGCGAGTTGCTCGGGGTCCTCTCGGGATTCCTCTCTCTTCGATGCCCGGCCTAAGACCTTGTGTGGAGTCGGGCCCAGAACCTGAGGATTCCTCTGCAGTGCTGACATGGACCTTGGGGTACGTCTGGAGTCTCCCCAGGGGTTAAGTCCTCGTGTCGAATGGGGGCATGCACGTGCACTTTCCTCAGGAGCTTTAGCAGCAGTGTCAGGCTTCCCATCGCCTGGATCAAGGGATCTGTGGCTTATCCTCGAGGCTTCCCACGAGGCTTTCCCACAGGGCTGTCCCACGTGCCACCATGGTGTGAGTTGATCCTCGACGTGAAAGTCGAGGCAGTGCAGGGAAAACAGGTTCCTCTGGAAAGGACTGAAACATCTGGGGGACTCCTGGAATGGTGGTACGACGCTGGAGTTCCTCTCGCCTTTCCTGTGGAGAGCGCCTCCTCTTGAAATGAGACGGGAACGCGGGAAATTCTTTCCCGACCAAGCAGGGAAAGGATCCCTCATCACGAGCTACGAGTTGGAAACGGGGCTCCTCTCGATGTGGGCGGGACCCTCGTGTTTCCTCTAGAGTGGAGACGGGGATGTTGGGGTACTTCTTCAGTTGCAGCAAGTGTGTGAAGGACCTTTTGGAAATTCCAGAGGTTAGGTGTGAATAGTCTCGAGACGCCTCAGTGGAAATGGGCCTGATCTCGCCTGGAGGGCAAAATCTCCTGGATTTTCTCGAGTTGCAGCAGGTGCTCTCAACTTACGACGGGGACCGCAGGGACCCGCTCTGGTGGCCTCAGGAAAAGACAGTCCACATGCGAATTACTCGCGGGCCTCTCTGGATTCCTCTCCCTTCAATGCCAGGACCAAAGACCTTGTGTGGATGCGGCACCGGAACCTGAGGATTCCTCTCCAGTGCTGACATGGATCTTGGGCTAATTCTGGAGTCTCCCCAGGGGAGTAAGTCCTCCTCTCGAAGGGGGCATGCACGTGCGCTTTCCTCCATAGCGGTAGCAGGAGTGTCACGCTTCCCGATGCGTGGATCAAGGGATCTGTGGCTTTCCCTCGAGGCTTTCCCACTGGGCTTTCCCACGTGCCACCGTTGTGGGAGTCGATCCTCGGGTGAAAGTCGAGGCAGTGCAGAGAAAACATGTTCCTCTGGAATGGACTAAGGCATCTGGGGGACTCTTGGAATGGTGGCACGACGCTGGAGTTCCACTCGCCTTTCCTGTGGAGAGCGGCTCCTCTTGAGATGCGACGGGAATGCCCAGAACTCTTTCCCGACCAAGCAGCGAAAGGATCCCTTATCTCGAGTTACGAGGCGGAAACGGGGCTCCCATGGATGTGTGCGGGACCCTCGTGCTTCCTCTAGAGTGGAGACGGGTATGTGAGGGAACTTCTTGAGTTGCAGCAAGGGTGTGAAGAACCTTTTGGAAATTCCAGAGGTTAGGTGTGATTAGCCTCGAGAAGCCTCACTGGAAATGGGCCTGATCTCGCCTGGAGAGTAAAACCTCCTGGATTTTCTCGAGTTGCGGCAGGTGCACTCGACTTCCGACGGGGACCGCAGGGACCCACTCTGGTGGCCTCAGGAAAGGACAGTCCGCATGCGAGTTGCTCGGGGGCCTCTCGGGATTCCTTTCCCGTCGATGCCGGGGCCTAAGACCTTGTGTGGAGTCGGGCCCGGAACCTGAGGATTCCTCTCCAGTACTGCCATGGATCTTGGGGTACTTCTTGAGTCTCCCCAGGGGAGTAAGTCCTCGTCTGGAATGGGCGCATGCACGTGATCTTTCCTCAAGACTGTAGCAGCAGTGTCACGTTTCCCATCGCCTGGATCAAGGGATCTGTAGCTTTCCCTCGAGACTTTCCCACGAGGCTTTCCCACAGGGCTTTCCCACAGGGCTGTCCCACGTGCCACCTTGGTGTGAGTCGATCCTCTGCATGAAAGTCGAGGCAGTGCAGGGAAAACGGGTTCCGTTGGAACGAACTGAGACATCTAGGGGACTCTGGGAATGTTGGCACGACCCTGGAGTTCCTCTCCCATTTCCTGTGGAGAGCACCTCCACTTGAGATGCGACGGGAACGCCGGGAAATCTTTCCCGACCACGCAGGGAAAGGATCCGTCATCTCGAGCTGCGAGGCGGCAACGGGGCTCCTCTGGATGTTCGCGGGACCATCGTGCTTCCTCTCGAATGGAGACTGTATGTCGGGGAACTCTTGAGTGGCAGCAAGGGTGTGAAGGACTTTTTGGAGATTCCAGAGGTTAGGCGTGATTAGACTCGAGAAGCCTCAGCGGAAATGGGCCTCATCTGGCCTGGAGGGCAAATCCTCCGGAATTTCTCGTGTTGCGGTAGGTGCTCTAGACTTTGGTCGGGGACTTCAGGGACCCGCTCTGGTGGCCTCAGGAAAGGCCAGTCCCATTGCGAGTTGTTCGCGGGCCTCTCGGGATTCCTCTCCCTTCGATGCCAGAGCCTAAGACTTTGTGTGGAGTCGGGGCCCGAACCTGAGGATTCCTCTCCAGTGCTCTCATGGAACTTGCGGTACTTCGGGAGTCTCCCCAGGAGAGTAAGTTCTCGTTTCGAGAGGGTGCATGCACGTGTGCTTTCCTCCCGAGCTGTAGCACCAGTATCATGCTTTCCGTCGCGTCAGTCATGGGATCTGTGTCTTTTCCTCAAGGATTTTCCACGAAGCTTTCCCACGAGGCTTTCCCACAGGGCTGTCCCACGTGCCACTGTGGTGTGAGTTGATCCTCGGCGTGAAAGTAAAGGCAGTGCAGGGAAAACAGGTTCCTCTGGAATGGACTGAGACATCTGGGGGACTCTGGGAATGGTGGCACGACCTTGGAGTTCCTGTCGCCTTTCCTGTGGAGAGTGCCTCCTCTTGAGATACGCCGGGAAACCCAGGAATTATTTCCCGACCAAGCAGGGAAAGGATCCCCCATGTCCAGTTACAAGGCGGAAACTGGGCTCCTCTGGATGTGGGCGGGACCCTCTTGCTTCCTCTCGAGTGGAGACGGGTATGTCGGGGAACTTCTTGAGTTGCAGCAAGGGTGTGAAGGGCCTTTTGGAAGATCCAGAGGTTAGATGTGATTAGCCTCGAGAAGCCTCAGCGGAAATGGGACTCATCTCGCCTGCAGGGCAAAACCTCGTGGATTTTCTCGAGTTTTGGCAGGTGCTCTCGACTTACGACGGGGACCTCAGGGACCTGCTCTGGTGGCCTCACGAAATGCCAGTCCCCATGCAAGTGGCTCGCGGGCCTCTCGGGATTCCTCTCCCTTCGATGCCCGGGCCTAAGACCTTGTGTTGAGTCGGGGCCGGTACCTGAGGATTCCTCTCCAGTGCTGACATGGATCTTGGTGTACTTCTGGAGTCTCCCCTGGGGAGTAAGTCCTCGTCTCGAATAGGGGCATGCACGTGCGCTTTCCTCCAGAGCGGTAGCAGCAGTGTCACGCTTCCCATCACCTGGATTAAGGGATCTCTGGCTTTCCTTCGAGGCTTTCCCTCGAGGCTTTCCCACGAGGCTTTCTGACGAGGCTTTCACACAGGGATGTCCCACGTGCCACCGTGGTGGGAGTCGATCCTCGGCATGAAATTCGAGGCAGTGCAGGGAAAACAGGTTCCTCTGGAATGGACTGAGACATCCGGGGGACTCTTGGAATGGTGGCAGGACGCTGGAGTTCCTCTTGCCTTCCCTGTGGAGAACGCCTTCTCTTGAGAAGCGACGGGAACGCCGGGAATTCTTTCGCGACCAAGAAGGGAAAGGATCCCGCATCTCGAGCTGCGAGGTGGATACGGGGCTCCTCTGGATGTGAGTGGGACCCTCATGCTTCCACTAGAGTGGAGACCGGGATGTCCGGGAACTTCTTGAGTTGCAGCAAGGGTGTGAAGGACCTTTTGGAAGTTCCAGAGATTAGATGTGATTAGCCTTGAGAAGCCTCAGTGGAAATGGGCCTCATCTGACCTGGAGGGCAAAACCTCCTGGATTTTCTCGAGTTGCGGCAGGTGCTCTCGACTCACGACGGGGACCTCAGGGACCCGCTCTGGTGGCCTCAGGAAAGGCCAGTCCCCATGCGAGTTGCTCGGGGGCCTCTCGGGGTTCCTCTACCTTCGATGCCAGGGCCTAAGTCCTTGTGTGGAGTCAGGTCCGGGACCTGAGGGTTCCTCTCCAGTGCTCACATTGATCTTGGGGTACTTCTGGAGTCTCCCCAGGGGAGTAAGTCCTCGTTTCGAATGGGGGCATGCACGTGTGCTTTCCTCCAGATCGGCAGCAGCCGTGTCATGCTTCCCTTCGCCTTGATCAAGGGATCTGTGGCTTTCCCTCGAGACTTTCCCACGAGGCTTACCCACAGGGCTGTCCCACGTGCCACCATGGTGGGAGTCGATCCTCACCGTGAAAGTCGAGGCAGTGCAGGGAAAACAGGTTCCTCTGCAATGGACTGAGACTTCTGGGGGACTCTTGGAATGGTGGCACGACCCTGGAGTTCCTCTCACCTTTCCTGTGGAGAGCGCCTCCTCTTGAGATGCGAGGGGAATGCCCAGAATTCTTTCCCGACCAAGCAGGGAATGAATCCCTCATCTCAAGCTACGAGGCGGAAACGGGGCTCCTCTCGATGTGGGCGGGACCCTCGTGCTTCCTCTATAGTGGAGACGGGTATGTCAGGGAACTTCTTGATTTGCAGCAAGGGTGTGATGGACCTTTTGGAATTCCAGAGCTTAGATGTGATTAGCATTGTGAAGCCTCTGCGAAAATGGGCCTCATCTCGCCTGGAGGGCAAAACCTCCTGGATCTTCTCGAGTTTTGGAAGGTGCTCTCGACTTACGACGGGGAACTCAGGGACACGCTCTGGTGGCCTCAGGCAAGGCCAGTTCCCATGTGAGTTCCTCCGGGCCTCTCGGGATTCCTCTTCCTTCGATGCCGGCGCCAAAGAACTTGAGTGGAGGCGGCGCCGGAAACTGAGGATTCCTCTCCAGTGCTGACATGGATCTTGGGGTACTTCTGGAGTATCCCCAGGGGAGTAAGTCCTCGTCTCGAATGGGGGCATGCACGTGCACTTTCCTCCCGATCTGTAGCAGCAGTGTCACACTTCCTGTCGCGAGGATCAAGGGATCTGTGGCTTTCCCTCGCTGCTTTCCCACGCGGCTTTCCCACAGGGCTGTCCCACGTGCCACCTTGATGGGAGTGGATCCTCGGCGCGAAAGTCGAGACAGTGCAGGGAAAACAGGTTCTTTTGGAATAGAGTGAGATATCTGGGGGACTCTTGGCATGGTGGCATGACGCCTGAGTTCCTCTCGACTTTCCTGTCGAGAGCGGCTTCTCTTGAGATGGGACGGGAATGCCCAGAATTCTTTCCCGACAAAGCAGCGAAAGGAATCCTCATCTTGAGCTACGAGGCGGAAACGGCGCTACTTTGGATGTGGGCGGGACCCTCGTGCTTCCTCTAAAGCGGAGACAGGGATGTCGGGGAACTTCTTGAGTTGCAGCAAGGGTGTGAAGGACCTTTTGGAAGTTCCAGATGTTAGGTGTGATTAGCCTCGAGAAGCCTCAGCGGAAATGGGCCTCATCCCGCCTGGAGGGCAAAACCTCGTGGATTATCTCGAGTTGTGGCAGGTGCTCTCGACTTATGACGGGGACCTCAGAGACCCGCTCTGGTGGTCTCAGGAAAGGCCAGTCCCCAGGCGAGTTGCTCGGGGGCCTCTTGGGATTCATCTCCCTTTGATGCCGGGGCCTAAGACCTTGTGTGCAGGCGGGACTGGAACCTGAGGATTCCTCTCCAGTGCTGACATGGACCTTGGGGATACTTCTGGAGTCTCCCCAGGGGAGTAAGTCCTCATCTCGAATGGGGGCATGCACGTGCGCTTTCCTCCAGAGTGGCAGCAGCAATGTCACGCTTCCCGTCGCGTGGATCAAGGGATCTGTGGCTTTGCCTCGAGGCTTTCCCACGAGGCTTTCCCACAGGTCTGTCCCACGTGCCACCGTGGTGGGAGTCGATCCTCGGCGTGAAAGTCGAGGCAGTGCAGGGAAAACAGGTTCCGCTGGAATGGACTGAGACATCTGGGGGACTCCGGAATGGCGCAACGACCCTGGAGTTCCTCTCACCTTTCCTGTGGAGAGCGCCTCCTCTTGAGATGCACCAGGAACGCCCAGAAATCTTTCCCGGGCAAGCAGCGAAAGGATCCCTCATCTCGAGCTACGAGGCGGAAACGGGGCTCCTCTGGATGTGTGCGGGACCCTCGTGCTTCCTCTAGAGTGGAGACGGGTATGTGAGGGAACTTCTTGAGTTGCAGCAAGGGTGTGAAGAACCTTTTGGAAATTCCAGAGGTTAGGTGTGATTAGCCTCGAGAAGCCTCACTGGAAATGGGCCTGATCTCGCCTGGAGAGTAAAACCTCCTGGATTTTCTCGAGTTGCGGCAGGTGCACTCGACTTCCGACGGGGACCGCAGGGACCCACTCTGGTGGCCTCAGGAAAGGACAGTCCGCATGCGAGTTGCTCGGGGGCCTCTCGGGATTCCTTTCCCGTCGATGCCGGGGCCTAAGACCTTGTGTGGAGTCGGGCCCGGAACCTGAGGATTCCTCTCCAGTACTGCCATGGATCTTGGGGTACTTCTTGAGTCTCCCCAGGGGAGTAAGTCCTCGTCTGGAATGGGCGCATGCACGTGATCTTTCCTCAAGACTGTAGCAGCAGTGTCACGTTTCCCATCGCCTGGATCAAGGGATCTGTAGCTTTCCCTCGAGACTTTCCCACGAGGCTTTCCCACAGGGCTTTCCCACAGGGCTGTCCCACGTGCCACCTTGGTGTGAGTCGATCCTCTGCATGAAAGTCGAGGCAGTGCAGGGAAAACAGGTTCCGTTGGAACGAACTGAGACATCTAGGGGACTCTGGGAATGTTGGCACGACCCTGGAGTTCCTCTCCCATTTCCTGTGGAGAGCACCTCCACTTGAGATGCGACGGGAACGCCGGGAAATCTTTCCCGACCACGCAGGGAAAGGATCCGTCATCTCGAGCTGCGAGGCGGCAACGGGGCTCCTCTGGATGTTCGCGGGACCATCGTGCTTCCTCTCGAATGGAGACTGTATGTCGGGGAACTCTTGAGTGGCAGCAAGGGTGTGAAGGACTTTTTGGAGATTCCAGAGGTTAGGCGTGATTAGACTCGAGAAGCCTCAGCGGAAATGGGCCTCATCTGGCCTGGAGGGCAAATCCTCCGGAATTTCTCGTGTTGCGGTAGGTGCTCTAGACTTTGGTCGGGGACTTCAGGGACCCGCTCTGGTGGCCTCAGGAAAGGCCAGTCCCATTGCGAGTTGTTCGCGGGCCTCTCGGGATTCCTCTCCCTTCGATGCCAGAGCCTAAGACTTTGTGTGGAGTCGGGGCCCGAACCTGAGGATTCCTCTCCAGTGCTCTCATGGAACTTGCGGTACTTCGGGAGTCTCCCCAGGAGAGTAAGTTCTCGTTTCGAGAGGGTGCATGCACGTGTGCTTTCCTCCCGAGCTGTAGCACCAGTATCATGCTTTCCGTCGCGTCAGTCATGGGATCTGTGTCTTTTCCTCAAGGATTTTCCACGAAGCTTTCCCACGAGGCTTTCCCACAGGGCTGTCCCACGTGCCACTGTGGTGTGAGTCGATCCTCGGCGTGAAAGTAAAGGCAGTGCAGGGAAAACAGGTTCCTCTGGAATGGACTGAGACATCTGGGGGACTCTGGGAATGGTGGCACGACCTTGGAGTTCCTGTCGCCTTTCCTGTGGAGAGTGCCTCCTCTTGAGATACGCCGGGAAACCCAGGAATTATTTCCCGACCAAGCAGGGAAAGGATCCCCCATGTCCAGTTACAAGGCAGAAACTGGGCTCCTCTGGATGTGGGCGGGACCCTCTTGCTTCCTCTCGAGTGGAGACGGGGATGTAGGAGAACTTCTTGAATTGCAGCAAGGGTGTGAAGGACCTTTTGGAAGATCCAGAGGTTAGATGTGATTAGCCTCGAGAAGCCTCAGCGGAAATGGGACTCATCTCGCCTGCAGGGCAAAACCTCGTGGATTTTCTCGAGTTTTGGCAGGTGCTCTCGACTTACGACGGGGACCTCAGGGACCTGCTCTGGTGGCCTCACGAAATGCCAGTCCCCATGCAAGTGGCTCGCGGGCCTCTCGGGATTCCTCTCCCTTCGATGCCCGTGCCTAAGACCTTGTGTTGAGTCGGGGCCGGTACCTGAGGATTCCTCTCCAGTGCTGACATGGATCTTGGTGTACTTCTGGAGTCTCCCCTGGGGAGTAACTCCTCGTCTCGAATAGGGGCATGCACGTGCACTTTCCTCCAGAGCGGTAGCAGCAGTGTCACGCTTCCCATCACCTGGATTAAGGGATCTCTGGCTTTCCTTCGAGGCTTTCCCTCGAGGCTTTCCCACGAGGCTTTCTGACGAGGCTTTCACACAGGGATGTCCCACGTGCCACCGTGGTGGGAGTCGATCCTCGGCATGAAATTCGAGGCAGTGCAGGGAAAACAGGTTCCTCTGGAACGGACTGAGACATCCGGGGGACTCTTGGAATGGTGGCAGGACGCTGGAGTTCCTCTCGCCTTCCCTGTGGAGAACGCCTTCTCTTGAGAAGTGAGGGGAACGCCGGGAATTCTTTCGCGACCAAGAAGGGAAAGGATCCCGCATCTCGAGCTGCGAGGTGGATACGGGGCTCCTCTGGATGTGAGTGGGACCCTCATGCTTCCACTAGAGTGGAGACCGGGATGTCCGGGAACTTCTTGAGTTGCAGCAAGGGTGTGAAGGACCTTTTGGAAGTTCCAGAGATTAGATGTGATTAGCCTTGAGAAGCCTCAGTGGAAATGGGCCTCATCTGACCTGGAGGGCAAAACCTCCTGGATTTTCTCGAGTTGCGGCAGGTGCTCTCGACTCACGACGGGGACCTCAGGGACCCGCTCTGGTGGCCTCAGGAAAGGCCAGTCCCCATGCGAGTTGCTCGAGGGCCTCTCGGGGTTCCTCTACCTTCGATGCCAGGGCCTAAGTCCTTGTGTGGAGTCAGGTCCGGGACCTGAGGGTTCCTCTCCAGTGCTCACATTGATCTTGGGGTACTTCTGGAGTCTCCCCAGGGGAGTAAGTCCTCGTTTCGAATGGGGGCATGCACGTGTGCTTTCCTCCAGATCGGCAGCAGCCGTGTCATGCTTCCCTTCGCCTTGATCAAGGGATCTGTGGCTTTCCCTCGAGACTTTCCCACGAGGCTTACCCACAGGGCTGTCCCACGTGCCACCATGGTGGGAGTCGATCCTCACCGTGAAAGTCGAGGCAGTGCAGGGAAAACAGGTTCCTCTGCAATGGACTGAGACTTCTGGGGGACTCTTGGAATGGTGGCACGACCCTGGAGTTCCTCTCGCCTTTCCTGTGGAGAGCGCCTCCTCTTGAGATGCGAGGGGAATGCCCAGAATTCTTTCCCGACCAAGCAGGGAAAGAATCCCTCATCTCGAGCTACGAGGCGGAAACGGGGCTCCTCTCGATGTGGGCGGGACCCTCGTGCTTCCTCTATAGTGGAGACGGGTATGTCAGGGAACTTCTTGATTTGCAGCAAGGGTGTGATGGACCTTTTGGAATTCCAGAGCTTAGATGTGATTAGCATTGTGAAGCCTCTGCGAAAATGGGCCTCATCTCGCCTGGAGGGCAAAACCTCCTGGATCTTCTCGAGTTTTGGAAGGTGCTCTCGACTTACGACGGGGAACTCAGGGACACGCTCTGGTGGCCTCAGGCAAGGCCAGTTCCCATGTGAGTTCCTCCGGGCCTCTCGGGATTCCTCTTCCTTCGATGCCGGCGCCAAAGAACTTGAGTGGAGGCGGCGCCGGAAACTGAGGATTCCTCTCCAGTGCTGACATGGATCTTGGGGTACTTCTGGAGTATCCCCAGGGGAGTAAGTCCTCGTCTCGAATGGGGGCATGCACGTGCACTTTCCTCCCGATCTGTAGCAGCAGTGTCACACTTCCTGTCGCGTGGATCAAGGGATCTGTGGCTTTCCCTCGCTGCTTTCCCACGCGGCTTTCCCACAGGGCTGTCCCACGTGCCACCTTGATGGGAGTGGATCCTCGGCGCGAAAGTCGAGACAGTGCAGGGAAAACAGGTTCTTTTGGAATAGAGTGAGATATCTGGGGGACTCTTGGCATGGTGGCATGACGCCTGAGTTCCTCTCGACTTTCCTGTCGAGAGCGGCTTCTCTTGAGATGGGACGGGAATGCCCAGAATTCTTTCCCGACAAAGCAGCGAAAGGAATCCTCATCTTGAGCTACGAGGCGGAAACGGCGCTACTTTGGATGTGGGCGGGACCCTCGTGCTTCCTCTAAAGCGGAGACAGGGATGTCGGGGAACTTCTTGAGTTGCAGCAAGGGTGTGAAGGACCTTTTGGAAGTTCCAGATGTTAGGTGTGATTAGCCTCGAGAAGCCTCAGCGGAAATGGGCCTCATCCCGCCTGGAGGGCAAAACCTCGTGGATTATCTCGAGTTGTGGCAGGTGCTCTCGACTTATGACGGGGACCTCAGAGACCCGCTCTGGTGGTCTCAGGAAAGGCCAGTCCCCAGGCGAGTTGCTCGGGGGCCTCTTGGGATTCTTCTCCCTTTGATGCCGGGGCCTGAGACCTTGTGTGCAGGCGGGACTGGAACCTGAGGATTCCTCTCCAGTGCTGACATGGACCTTGGGGATACTTCTGGAGTCTCCCCAGGGGAGTAAGTCCTCATCTCGAATGGGGGCATGCACGTGCGCTTTCCTCCAGAGTGGCAGCAGCAATGTCACGCTTCCCGTCGCGTGGATCAAGGGATCTGTGGCTTTGCCTCGAGGCTTTCCCACGAGGCTTTCCCACAGGTCTGTCCCACGTGCCACCGTGGTGGGAGTCGATCCTCGGCGTGAAAGTCGAGGCAGTGCAGGGAAAACAGGTTCCGCTGGAATGGACTGAGACATCTGGGGGACTCCGGAATGGCGCAACGACCCTGGAGTTCCTCTCACCTTTCCTGTGGAGAGCGCCTCCTCTTGAGATGCGCCAGGAACGCCCAGAAATCTTTCCCGGGCAAGCAGCGAAAGGATCCCTCATCTCGAGCTAGGAGGCGGAAACGGGGCTCCTCTGGATGTGTGCAGGACCCGCGTGCTTCCTCTCGAGTGGACACGGGTATGTCGGGGAGCTTCTTGAGTTGCAGCAAGGGTGTGAAGGACCTTTTGGAAGTTCCAGAGGTTAGGTGTGAGTAGCCTTCAAAAGGAACAGCGGAAATGGGCCTCATCTTGCCTGGAGGGCAAAACCTCCTGGATTTTCTCGAGTTGTGGCAGGTGCTCTGTACTTATGATAGGGACCTCAGGGACCCGCTCTGGTGGCCTCAGGAAAGGCCTGTCCCCATGTGAGTTGGTCGCGGGCCTCTCGGGATTCCTCTCCCTTGGATGCTGGAGCCTAAGACCTTGTGTGGAGTCGGGCCCGGAACCTGAGGATTCCTCTCCAGTGCTGACATGGATCTTGGGGTACGTCTGGAGTCTCCCCAGGGAAGTAAGTCCTCGTTTCGAATGGGGGCATGCACGTGCCCTTTCCTCCAGAGCTGTAGCAGCAGTGTCACGCTTCCTATCAACTGCATCATGGTATCTGTGGCTTTCCCTCGAGGTTTTCCCACAAGGCTTTCCCATGAGGCTTTCCCACAGGGCTGTCCCATGTGCCACCGTGGTGTGAGTCGATCTGCGGCGTGAAAGTCGAGGCAGTGGAGGGAAAACACCTTCCTCTGGAATGGACTGGGACATCTGGGGGACTCTGAGAATGGTGGCACGACCCTGGAGTTCCTCTCGCCTTTCCTGTGGAGAGCGCCTCCTCTTGAGATGTGACAGGAACGCCCAGAATTCTTTCCCGACCAAGCAGGGAAAGGATCCCTCATCTGGAACTACAATGCGGAAACGGGGCTCCTCTTGATGTGGGCGGGACCATTGTGCTTCCTCTAGAGTGGACAGGGGTAGTCGGGGAACTTCTTGAGTTGCAGCAAGGGTGTGAAGGACCTTTTGGAAGTTCCAGAGGTTAGTTGTGATTAGTGTCGAGAAGCATCGGCGGAAATGGGCCTCATTTCGCCTGGAGGGGAGTACCTCCTGGATTTTCTCGAGTTGCGGCAGGTGCTCTCGTCTTACGACGGTGACTTAAGGCACCCGCTCTGGTGGCCTCAGGACTGGCCAGTCCCCATTCGAGTTGCTCGGGGGCCGCTCGGGATTCCTCTCCCTTCGATGCCGGGGCCTAAGACCTTGTGTGGAGTCGGAGGCGGAACCTGAGCATTCCTCTCCAGTGCTGACATGGATCTTGCGGTACTTCTGGAGTCTGCCCAGGAGAGTCAGTCCTCGTCTCGAGAGGGGGCATGCACGTGCGCTTTCCTCCCGAGCTGTAGTAGCAGTGTCACGCTTCCCGTCGTGTCGATCATGGGATCTGTGGCTTTCCCTCGAGGCTTTCCCATGAGGCTTTCCCACGAGGCTTTCCCACAGGGCTGTCTCACGTGCCACCCTGGTGTGATTCGATCCTCGGCGTGAAAGTCGAGGCAGTGCAGGGAAAGGAGGTTCCTCAGGAATGGACTGGGACATCTGGGGGACTCTGGGAATGGTGGCACGACCCTGGAGTTCCTCTCGCCTTTCCTTTGGAGAGTGCCTGCTCTTGAGATGCGACGGGAACGCCGGGAATTCTTTCCCGACCAAGCAGGGAAAGGATCCCTCATCTCGAGCTACGAGGTGGAAACGGGGCTCCTCTGGATGTGGGCCGAACGCCGTGCTTTCTTTCGACTGGAGACGGGTATGTCGGGGAACTTCTTGAGTTGCAGTAAGGGTGTCAAGGACCCTTTGGAAGTTCCAGAGGTTAGATGTGATTAGCCTCGAGACGCCTCAGCCAAAATGGGCCACATCTCGCCCGGAGGGGGGAACCTCCTGGTTTTCTCGAGTTGCGGCTTGTGCTCTCGACTTACGACGGGGACCTCATGGACCCGCTCTGTTGGCCTCAGGAAAGGTCATTCCCCATGCGAGTTGCTCGGTGGCCTCTCAGGATTCCTCGCCCGTCGATGCCGGCGCCTAAGACCTTGTGTGGAGTCGGACCAGAACCTGAGGATTCCTCTCCCGTGCTCACATGGATCTTGGCGTACTTCTGGAGTCTCCCAAGGGGCGTCAGTCCTCGTCTCGAGTGGGGTCATGCAGGTGTGCTTTCCTCCTGAGCAGTAGCAGCAGTGTCTCGCTTCCCGTCTTGTGGATCAAGGGATCTGTGTCTTTCCCTCGAGGCTTTTCCATGGGCTTTCCCACAGGGCTATTCCACGTGCCACCATGCAGTGCTGGGAAAACAGGAACCTCCTTCCCCACATAGGGGGTACACTGTCCCCTTGGGCGTGTATCTCCGGGGCATTCGCGCTTGGGGGTTGCCACGGATGTTGGCCTCAGGCTCCACATGAGAAAAGCCCCTAATGGCATTAGCTGCCGGTCCAGACGCTGGCCCCTCAGGTCTCTGGCCGGAGCCTTGGGCTCCAGGCAACTCAAAGCCCTCGGGGCTGGTGCTCTGGGACTGCTGTAGGGAAAGGACGCCAGGAGCCCACGGAGGAGTTGGGGAGGCGCAGGTGGCATATGGAGGCGAGGACAGCGTGGGATCTAGGTGGAGGCGCTGGAGAGAGCGTCCGTTGTCCCGGAATGCCTCGGAGGAGCCAGCGGGGGACAGTCCAGGCCCAGGGACCTGTGGTATGTGAAAAGGTGGGAAACCCCAGAACAAGGCAGGCTGGGAAAGGGGGCGTGGGCGGCCAATTCAAAGGGACCTAGGGGGCGTTTCCTGGGCGGTGAGCTCCCTTGGCACTGCTGAGGGCCCCTGATTGATCCACCCGGGGTTGATCCCACCATCCGCTGCGAGGGAGGGCCACAAACCAAAGCCCCCGAACTGCCCACCCACCCCAACGGGGATCTTGGCGGTCCGGGGCACAGCTGTGCCCGGGAAAAGCCCACTCACTCCACGGGACTCCGTCCAGGGTCTCTGCTTGGAAAGAGGCCAGGGGCGGCCCCCTCCATCTACGCACCCAAACCCTATTGACGTCAATGGGGGTGGAGACGCCTCCCGCTCTCCAGAGTCCTGGGCTGCTGGGTCCCCGCCCACTCGGCCAGCAGTCTGCAGCGCTCCTGTGTGCCTCTCCCACCATGGCTTCGTCCAGCTCCTCCAGCACCTCAAGCGGTACGTTTGCCCTCGGTCCCTGGGGTCGGATCACGTCTCAGGGGATTTGCGGGTGGCCCGGGCAAGGGCTCTCGGCCCACGTGTCGACCCCCGCTCCCGCCCGAGAACGGCGGGGACCCATCGGCCGGGCCCGGGGTTCCCAGGCGTCAGGTGTGCCCAAAGTTGGAGGGCGTTGCATCGTTCGTTCATCTTGCTCCTTTGGCACACACATGGCTTCTCCGTTCTCTTTTCTGGGAAGACAGTGTTGTTTTAGGGGGCGTGCTGCGGGAGTCAGGGGCCGGTGGGAGCGGGTGCTGTGCTGGGATGAGGCCCTTTATCCTCACATCTTCCTGTGGGCATTGACTTTGACCTTGAACTTGAACTTGAACTTGAACTTGAACTTGACCTTGACCTTGACTTTGACCTTGACCTTGAACTTGAACTTGACCTTGACTTTGACCTTGAACTTGAACTTGAACTTGAACTTGACCTTGAACTTGAACTTGAACTTGACCTTGACTTTGACCTTGAACTTGAACTTGAACTTGACCTTGACCTTGACTTTGACCTTGAACTTGAACTTGAACTTGAACTTGACCTTGACCTTGAACTTGAACTTGAACTTGAACTTGACCTTGACTTTGACCTTGAACTTGAACTTGAACTTGAACTTGAACTTGAACTTGACCTTGACTTTGACCTTGAACTTGAACTTGAACTTGAACTTGACCTTGACTTTGACCTTGAACTTGAACTTGAACTTGACCTTGACTTTGACCTTGAACTTGAACTTGAACTTGACCTTGACTTTGACCTTGACCTTGAACTTGAACTTGAACTTGAACTTGAACTTGACCTTGACTTTGACCTTGACCTTGAACTTGAACTTGAACTTGAACTTGAACTTGACTTTGACCTTGACTTTGACCTTGAACTTGAACTTGAACTTGAACTTGACCTTGACTTTGACCTTGAACTTGAACTTGAACTTGAACTTGACCTTGACCTTGAACTTGAACTTGAACTTGACCTTGAACTTGAACTTGAACTTGAACTTGACCTTGACTTTGACCTTGAACTTGAACTTGACCTTGACTTTGACCTTGAACTTGACCTTGAACTTGAACTTGAACTTGAACTTGACCTTGACCTTGAACTTGAACTTGAACTTGACCTTGACCTTGACTTTGACCTTGAACTTGAACTTGAACTTGAACTTGACCTTGACTTTGACCTTGACCTTGAACTTGACCTTGACCTTGAACTTGAACTTGACCAACAACGGGAGACCAGATTTGCTCAGAGCACCGGAGGTCCAGAGGCAGGGCCGTGTATCTCCCCTTCCCTTTGTGATCATTGCAAAGACATTCCTAGCTGATAGCGGGAGTGCCCATGAAGAAGCAAGCAGTGGGAGTGTGTTTGACACGACTGTGTGCCTCAACTCCACAAGGGGCCTTTCCTCTCGAAGTAGGCCCCATGTCCCCTTGGGGAGGGTGTCATGCCTCTTTTCTCCACACTGCCAAAGGGTGGAGCAAAGCTCGCTCTGTCAGAGGTACAAAAACAGCAATTGAATGGATTTTCAAGCTCTTGCTAGGCTGCACCCTTTCAGGGCCCACTTTACTGAAACAGGTGCTCTGTGGCCCCCGGTTGGGTATGCAGGTTCACAAACAGGGTGAGATCCTGTCCAAGCCAACAATTTTCCTGAAAGACCTAGGCTCACTAAAGCTCTCCTCCAGAGCAAAGGGGATAGAGGAGATGTATGGAGGAGTCTTTGCCTTTCCCTGTGAGTGTGGGGCTACTCCCTACGGCCCCAAGCTCAGGGATAACTGCCTCTAAGAAAGGAATGGCAAGAAGCGCTAATCTTGGAGGTTGGGACAGGGAGTTCGCAGCATGTGGGGAAAGAAAGACTTCTTCGGGGAAGAAGAGGCAACCACCGGGGGTGTGTTCGCAAGCCTCTATTTGGAAGGAACACGTTTGCTTATACAACTCAAGACCTCCAGATCTGCTCAGAGGACTGAAGTTCCAGAGACAGGGCCATGTATCTCCCCTTCCCTTTGAGATCCTTGCCAAGACATTCCTAGCAGATTGTCGGAGTGCCCATGAAGAAGCAAGCAGCGGGAGTGTGCTTGACATCACTGGCTGCCTACCTGGGCTCAGCTCCTCAAGGGGCCTTTCTCTCCTGGTAGGCCCTATGTCCCCTTTGGGAGAGGGTTGTGCCCTCTTCCCTCCACACTGCCAAAGGGTGGAGGTGGAGCAAACTCGTTCTCTCCGAGGTAAAAGAAAGACAAATTGGATGGATCTTTAAGCTCTTGCTATGCTGCACCCCTCCAGGACCCACTCGAGCAAAACAGGTGCCCTGTGGCCCCTAGGTCGGGTATGCAGGTTCACACACCGGGTGTGATCCCGTCAAAGCCAAGAATTTTCCTGACAGACCTAGGCTCACTAGAGCTCTCCTCCAGAGGAAAGGGGACAGAAAAGATGTGTGTGTGGAGGTGGCTCTGCCTTTCCAGGTCCCAATCTCAGGGATAACTGCCCCTAAGAAAGGAACTGCTGCTGCTGCTGCTGCTGCTGCTGCTGCTGCTGCTGCTGCTGCTGCTGCTGCTAAGTTGGTTCAGTCGTGTTCGACTCTGTGCGACGCCATAGACGGTAGCCCACTAGGCTCCCCCGTCCCTGGGATTCTCCAGGCAAGAACAGTAAGTGGGTTGCCATTGCCTTCTCCAATGCATGAAAGTGAAAATGAAAGTGCAGTCGCTCAGTCGTGTCCGACCCTCAGCGACCCCATGGACTGCAGCCTACCAGGCTTCTCTGTCCATAGGATTTTCTGAAAGGAACTGCAAGAAGCACTTTTCCAGGAGGCTGGGAAAGGGAGTTTGCAGGATGTGGGGAAAGAGAGCCTCCTTCGGGGAAGAATAGGCGGCCACTTGTTTTGTGTTGCAAACCTCTATTTGGAAGGAACAGGTTAGCTTATACAAAGGGAGACCTCCAGATCTGCTCAGAGGACCGAAGTTGCAGAGGCAGGTCGGTGTATCTTCCCTTCACTTTGCGATCCTTGCAAAGACATTCCTTGCTGCTAGATGACTCAGCAAGGGCCTTTGAGACTGTTGTTTTCTTTCCTAGGTTCAAAGATTCCTTCAGTTCCTAATATAGATATCCTAGAAATGATATGACATCCGTGAAAATCTGATATGTCCTGGTCAAATGCTGTCAGTTATCATTCTAGTTATCATATTAAAGCATTTCAAGTCGCAGCAGTGACCAGATGACATTGTCAATTTCTATTTCGTCAGGTTTTAACCATGTCCTCTGTGGTTTCACACTGATGCCTTTGCAGAAATACTGCTACTTCAAGATACATGGAAAATACTTTTTTTAAGCTTACTGATAATTTGTTTGTTTGTTTGCTTGTCTTCTGGTAAGCTGCTACCAGATGGAATTTAGTCTCCTCTCTAGGTTAAGAGAACTAAGTTTTCTTAGAATGCAATTTTTGATCACAGACTATGAGTTTCTCTACCTTTCATTGATTTATAATTGTTTTCATCATCTGTTTTTTTACTTCGGTAAAGTAAATAAGCCTTATTTAAGATTTTGGTACATGTAGGATGGACTAAGCTTTCCCCACTCTTGCAAGTTCCCTTAACCCTTCAGATTCTTCTCGTGGGACCAAGATCTCACTTTCCTCCAGAGGGACAATCCAAGATTTTTATCAGTTGATCTGCCCCTGACATCAGAGTCAAGTTGAGCACGAGTTGGCCTATAATTTAGGCATGAAACTATGACTACATAAAGAAAAGGTGACTTTATGATTCAGGGATGGCCATGATATGCCTTGCACTTCAGAGAAAATGGGTTAAAATGATTTTTTTTTTCCTTCAAAACTGCACACCCAGTTCTTTCAGCATATGCAATTGAAAACATCTAGTCATTAGGTCAGTTTTCATTCCAATCCCAAAGAAAGGCAATGACAAACACTATTCAAGCTGCTGCACAATTGCACTCATCTCACACACTAGTAAAGTAATGCTCAAAATTCTCCAAGTTCACATGAACTGTGAACTTCCAGATGTTCAAGAGGGATTTAAAAAATGCAGAGAAACCAGAGATCAAATTGCCAACATCCACTGGATCATTGAAAAAGCAAGAGAGTTCCGGAAAAAAAAAACCCATCTATTTCTGCTTTATTGACAATGCCAAAGCCTTTGACTGTGTGGATCACAAGAAACTGGGAAAAATTCTGAAAGAGATGGGAATACCAGACCACCTGACCTGTCTCTTGAGAAACCTGTATGCAGGTCAGGAAGAAACAGTTCGAACTGGACATGGAACAACAGACTGGTTCTACATAGGAAAAGGAACATGTCAAGGCTGTATATTGTCACCCTGCTTATTTAACTTATATGCAGAGTACAGCATGAGAAACACTGGGCTGGAGGAAGCACACGCTGGAATCAAGGTTGCTGGGAGAAATATCAATAATCTCAGATATTCAGATGACACCACCCTTATGGCAGAAAGTGAAGAAGAGCTAAAGAGTCTCCTGATGAAAGTGAAAGAGGAGAGTGAAAAAGTTAGCTTAAAGCTCAGCATTCAGAAAACTACAATCATTGCATCCAGTCTCATCACTTCATGGCAAATAGATGGGAAAACATTGGAAACAGCAGCAGACTATTTTGGGGGGCTTGGAAATCACTGCAGGTGATGGCTGCCTCCATGAACTTAAAACATATTTATGACTTGGAAGAAAAGTGATGACCAAACTAGACAGCATATTAAAAAGCCGAGACGTTGCTTTGCCAACAAAGACCCATCCGGTCAAGGCTATGGTTTTTCCATATGTCATGGATGGATATGAAAGATGTACTATAAAGAAAGTGACAGCTGAAAATTTGATGCTTTTGAACAGTGGTGTTGGAGAAGATGCTTGTAGGTCGCTTAGACTACAAGGAGACGCAACCACTCCATCCTAAAGGAAATCAGGTCTGAATATCCATTGGAAGGACTAATACTGAACCTGAAACTCCAATACTTTGGCCACTTGATGTGAAGAGCTGACTCACTTGGAAGTTGCTTTGATTTGCCTATGAGTGTGGGAGCCCTCCCTGGGCAAAGGGCCTCAGGGGTCATTGCCACTGAATCATGACATCCAAGCAAGCGCATTCCAGCTGTGTGACATGCAGGAAGCAGGAGACTGGGACATCTGTCTTCCTTAGAGGAAGGAAAGTCATCCACAGAGAGTGTGTTTTCAGGCCTCTCTTTGCAGCAAGTGTTTTGCTTCTCAGACATCAGAGCTGCAGGCTTGCTCTGAGGGCCTCAATTCCAGAGTCAGGGCTGTGTGTCTCACTGCACTTTCCAAGCATTGCAGACACATTCCTAGGTTGGAGCAGTGCTTCCCATGAGAAAGAAGCCTCGGGAGTGTGTCTGAGCGGGCTGAGTGCCATGCTAGGGTCACCTAGTCGAGGGCACCTTGCACATCCAATGGGCCCCAGGCGAGTAGCTATGGACCGGCCCCTCGGTTGAGATATCCCAAAGCAGGGAACAAAGCTAGCTCTGTCTGTCAGAAGGAGGAAAACAGCAATGGGATGGATTTTCAAGCAGTTGCTCAGTCACACCACGTGAGGGCTCCGCGGGAAAGAAATGCGAATTTTGGCCTCTAGGCCCAGTATCCAGATGTGTGCACAGGATATTTTCCCCACAGGATCCAAGAATGTTCCAGACAGACCTAAGCTCACTAGCTCTCTCCTGCAGAGGAAATGAAATATTGTTGCTGAACCACGAAAAGATGCTGGGATTCTTGGCTTATGGAGGAGAAGAATTCAATCCAGGGCCCAAGACGAGGCTTGATTGCTCAGAGCTTTTGTGCAATCGAGTCTTATTCAAGTAGAAAGGAGATAGAGAAAGCTTCTGACAGAGACATCACAAGGGGCAGAAAGTGTACCCCCTTGCTAGTGTTAGTAATGGAGTTATATACTCTCCAATAAGTTATTACAACGAACAAAAGAATGTCTGGAGGTTGTAAAGACTCACTAGACCTACTCCCATCATTTACATTTTAAGATAACAGGATTAGCCAGAAGGTTTTTCCAGAGACCGTCCTCAAGAAGGATGCATGATTGTTATGTAATCCGAAGGAATGTAGAGGGAAAAAAGTGTGCCCTTTCTTCCTCCTTGAGAATTCTAGACCCCTCTCTCCTTGGGGACCCTGGAACTTCTTATAAACCTGCCTTGGCAATGACTCTCTCCGAAACATGATTGAACAGCCATTTGGAGCTTCCTTTGACTTTCCCTGGGAGGGAGGGAGCCCTCCCTGAGCACAGGGCCTCAGGGGCCATGGCCAATGAAAACTAATCTCCCAGTAAGTGCTTTTCAGCCCTGTGTGACTCTCAGCCCACAGGAGGCTGAGAAAACTCTCTTCCTTGGAGGAAGGAAAGGCAGCCCAAGAGTGTGTTTTCAGGCCTGTATCTTGCAGCAAGTGTTTGGCTTGTTAGACATAAGACCTGCAGGCCTGCTCCAACAGACTCCATTCCAGAATCAGGGCCTTGTGTCTCCCTGCAGTTTCCTGGCCTCGCAAACACATTCCTAGGGGAGAGCAGTCCTGCCCATGGGGAAGCAGGCTGCGGGAGTGTGTCTGAGGGGGCCAGGTGCCATGCTGGGGTCACCTGGTCGAGGGCACCTTGCACCTCCAATGGACCCCAGGCAAGGAGTTGCAGGCCACCACCTTGCTTCTGAAATCCCAAAGTGGGGAGCAAAGCTCGCTCTGTCAGAGGGAAGAAAACAGCAACAGGATGGATTTTCAAGCAGTTGCTAGGCTGTACTGCGTTAGGGCTCCAAGGAAGAAAAATGCAGATGTTAGCCCCTACGACTGGTATCCAGGTGGGCTCCCAGGATGATTTCCCCGCAGGATCCAAGAACGTTCCAGACAGACCTGGGCTCACTAGCTCCCTCCTGCAGAGGAAACATGATAGAACAGCTGTTTGGAGGTTGCTTTGACTTCCCCTGGGAGGGTAGGATCCCTCCCTGGGTGCAGGGCCTCAGGGGCCATTGCCGCTGAGAAATGCCCTCTAAGCCAGACCTTTCCAGCCTTGTATGACTCAGCACGGAGGAGACTGGAAAAGCTATCTTCCTTGGAGGAAGGAAAGGCAGCCCCAGAGAGTGTGTTTTCACACCTGTATCTCGCAGCAAGCGTTTGCCGTCTCAGACGTCAGACCTCCAGGCCTGCTCCAACGGCCTCAGTTCCAGAGTCAGGGCCGTGTGTCTCCCTGCATTTTCTGAGCCTTGGGAACACATTCCTAGGTCAGAACAGTCCTGCCCATGGGGAAGGAGGCTGCGGGAGTGTGTCTGAGGGGGTCGGGTGCCATGCTGGGGTCCAGTAGACCTGGTACCTCCAATAGACCCCAGGACAACAGCGGTGGGGCTCCCCCTGGCTTCCGAAATGCCAAAGCGAGAAGCAAAGCTAGCTCTATCAGAAGGAAGAAAAGAGCAATTAGATGGATGTTCAGGCTGTTGCTGGGCCGCACCACTTCAGGTTACCCCCCGAGAGGAGCAGGCGCCCTGTGGCCCCTCGGTCCCATATGCAGGTTAACACACAGGATGTGTCCCCATAGGAGCCAAGAATTTTCCTGACAGACCTAGGCTCACTAGAGCTCTCCTACAGGGCAAAAGGGATAGAACAGACTGTGGATGTGACTCTGCCTTTCCCAGCGAGCATGGGGCCCTCCCTACGGCCCCGGGCTCCAGGGAAAATTGTCCCTGAAAAATGACCTCCAAGAAGCGCTTTTCCAGCAGGCTGGGATGCAGAGTTCACAGGATGTGGGGAAAGTGATCGTCCTTCAGGGAAGAAGAGGCAGCCACCCAGTGTGTGTTTGCAAGCCTGTATTTGGAAGAAACTGGTTTGCTTCTTCAAGGGGAGACCTCCAGGTCTGCTCAGAGGACCGAAATTCCAGAGGCAGCACCATGCATCTCCCCTGTCCTTTCTGAGCCTTGGAAAGACATTCCTAGCTTATAGCGGTATTGCTCATGAAGAAGCAGGATGCAGGAATGTGTCAGACATGACTGGGTGCCTTCCTGGGTTCAGCTCCGTGAGGGGCCTTTCCACTCAAAGTAGGTCCCATGCCTCCTTGGGGAGGAAGTGGGGCCCGCTTGCCTCCAAATTGCCAAAGGCTGGAACAAAGCTAGTTCTATCAGAGGTAAGAAAAGAGCAATTGGATGGATGTGGAAGCTGTTGCTGGGCCGCACTGCTTCAGGCCCCCCACCCCTCCGGCCCCGAGAGAAACAGGCGCCCTGTGGCCCCTCGGTCCTGTATGCAGTTTCACACATAGAATGTGTCCCCATAGGAGCCAAGAATTTTCCTGACAGACCTAGGCTCACTAGAGCTCTCCTACAGAGCAAAGGGGATGGGACAGATGTGTGGCTGTGGCTCTGCCTTTCCCTGGGAGTGTGGAGCCACTCCCTATGGCCCCGGGCTCCAGGGGAAATTGCCCCTGAATAATGACCTCCAAGAAGCGCTTTTCCAACTGGCTGAGACGTGGAGTTCTCAGGATGCAGGGAAAGCGAGTGTCCCTTCGGGGAAGCAAAGGCAGTCACCTGTTATCATTACTTACTAGAATAGTAGGTACCTTCTCTGGTTGGGCAGAGGCCTTCCCTACCTGATCTGAAAAAGAAAATGAAGTAGCTCGCTGATTTGAGAAATAATTCCCAGACTTGGGTTTCCAACCAGTATAGAATCCGACAATGGCCCTGTCTTTGTAGCCGCGTTAATTAACAGGTATGTGAAGCTCTAAATATCAGTGGAAATTACATACAGCATATAGGCCCCAGTGTTCTGGAATGGTGGAAAGAAACAACCAAACTCTTGAAGAGACTCTTTCAAAATGGATCATAGAGACTGACTGTACATGGATGGGCTTACTTCTGGCAGACTTACTCATATTACGGGTAACTGCACGTTCCCATTGTTGTTGTCCTTATGAAATTTTCTATGGGAGAACCCCCCACCCCAAATGAGGCAGGTGTTAGCAGATTTGCCACAAGTAAGGAGGTGGGATTTCACAGCAGCTGGAACAATTAGGTAAGGTAATAAATCAGGTAACTAAGTTTGTGTAAAAAAAAATATCATTCCCCCTTGAGGAACAGATTCATGAATTTGTGCTCAGTGATCAGGTGTGGCTCAATGACTGGAAACACAATTCCTTGGCCTGACATCGGAAAGGTCCTTATACTGTTGTTTTAGCCACAATTCTGAAAGAGAAGGGAATACTAGACCACCTAACCTGCCTCTTGAGAAATCTGTATGACGGTCAGGAAGCAACAGTTAGAGCAGGACATGGAACAACATACTGGTTCCAAAAAGGAAAAGGAGTATGTCAAGGCTGTATATTGTCACCCTGTTTATTTAGCTTATATGCAGACTACATCATGAAAAATGCTGGGATGGAAGATACCTGAGCTGGAATCAAGATTGCCGGAAGAAATAGCAATAAACTTAGATATGCAGATGTCACCACCATTATGGCAGAATGGGAAGAGGAACGCGTATGTCGGGGAACTTCTTGAGTTGCAGCAAAGGTGTGAAGGACCCTTTCGAAGTTCCAGAGGTTAGGTGTGGTTAGTCTCGAGATGCCTCAGCAGAAATGGGCCTCATGGCGCCTGGAATGGAGAGGCTTCTAGATATTCCCCAGTTTCAGCAGGTGCTCTCAAGTTACCACGGGGACTTCAGGGACCCGCTCTGGCGGCCTCAGGAAAGGCCAGTCATCATGCGTGTTGCTAGGGGGCCTCTCGTGATTCCTCTCCCGTCGGTGCCGGGGCCTAAGACGTTGTGTGGAGTCGGGGCCGGAACCTGAGGATTCCTCACCAATGCCGACATGGATCTTGGGGTAATTATGGAGTCTCCCCAGGGGAGTCAGTCCTCGTCTCGAGAGGGGGCATGCAGGTGCGCTTTCCTCCTGATCTGTAGCAGCAGTGTCACGCTTCCCATCTCGTGAGTCATGGGATCTGTGGCATTTCCCTCCAGGATTTTCCACGAGTCTTTCCCACGAGGCTTTCCCACAGGGCTGTCCCACGAGGCTTTCGCACAGGGCTGTCTCACGTGCCACCTTGGTGGCAGTCGATCCTTGGCGTGAAAGTCGAGGCAGTGCAGGGAAAACAGGTTCCTCTGGAATGGACTGAGACATCTGGGGGACTCTTGGAATGGTGGAACGACGCTGGCGTACCTCTCGCCTTTCCTGTGGAGAGCGCCTCCTCTTGAGATGCGACGGGAACGCCCAGAATTCTTTCCCGGCCACCAGCGAAAGGATCCCTCATCACGAGCTACGAGCGGAAATGGGGCTCTTCTGGATGTGGGCCGGACCCTCGTGCTTCCTCTCGAGTGGAGACGGGTATGTCAGGCAACTTCTTGAGTTGCAGCAAGGGTGTGAAGGGCCTTTTGGAAGTTACAGACTGTAGGTTTGATTAGCTTCGAGAAGCCTCAACGGAAATGGGCCTCATCTCGCCTGGAGGGCAAAACCTCCTGGATTTTCTCGAGTTGCGGCAGGTGCTCTCGACTTACGACGGGGACCTCAGGGACCCTCTCTGGTGGCCTCAGGAAAGGCCAATCCCCATGCGAGTTGCTCGGGGGCCTCTAGGCATTCCTCTCCTTTCGATGCCGGGGCCTAAGACCTTGTGTGGAGTCGGGGCCAGAACCTGAGGATTCCTCTCCAGGGCTGACATGGATCTTGGGGTACTTCTGGAGTCTCCCCAGGGGAGTAAGTCCTCGTCTCGAATGGGGGCATGCACGTGCGCTTTCCTCCAGAGCAGTAGCAGCAGTGTCACCCTTCCTGTCGCGTGGATCAAGTAATCTGTGGCTTTCCCACGAGGCTTTCCCACAGGGCTGTCCCACGTGCCACCGTGGTGGGAGTCGATCCTCGGCGTGAAACTCGAGGCAGTGCAGGGAAAACAGGTTCCGCTGGAATGGACTGAGACATCTGGGGGACTCTGGGAATGGCGCAAAGACCCTGGAGTTCCTCTCGCCTTTCCTGTGGCGAGCGCCTCCTCTTGACATGCGCCAGGAACACCCAGAAATCTTTCCCGGGCAAGCAGCGAAAGGATCCCTCATCTCGAGCTACGAGGCGGAAACGGGGCTCCCCTGGATGTGTGCGGGACCCCACGTGCTTCCTCTCGAGTGGAGACGGGTATGTCCGGGAACTTCTTGAGTTGCAGCAAGGGTGTGAAGGATCCTTTGGAAGTTCCAGTGGTTAGATGTGATTGGCCTCGAGAAGCCTCAGCGGAAATGGGCCTCATCTGGCCTGGAGGGCCAAACATCCTGGATTTTCTCGAGTTGCGGCAGGTGCTCTCGACTTTCGACGGGGACCTCAGGGACCCGCTCTGGTGGCCTCAGGAAAGGCCAGTCCCCATGCGAGTTCCTCGGGGGCCTCTCGGGATTCCTCTCCCGTCGATGCCGGGGCCTAAGACCTTGTGTGGAGTCGGGGCCGGAACCTGAGGATTCCTCTCCAGTGCTGACATGGATCTTGGGGTACTTCTGGAGTCTCCCCAGGGGAGTCAGTCCTCGTCTCGAATGCGGGCATGCACTTGCGCTTTCCTCCAGAGCGGTAGCAGCAGTGTCACGCAGTCCGCCGCGTGGATCAAAGGATCTATGGTTTTCCCTCGAGTCTTTCCCACGAGGCTTTCCCACGAGGCTTTCCCACAGGGCTGTCCCACGTGCACACGTGGTGGGAGTCGATCCTCGGCTTGAACGTCAAGGCAGTGCAGGGAAAACAGGTTCCTCTGGAATGGACTGACACATCTGGGGGACTCTTGGAATGGTGGCACGACCCTGGAGTTCCTCTCGCCTTTCCTGTGGAGAGCGCCTCCTCTTGAGATGCGACGGGAACGGCGGGAATTCTTTCCCTACGAAACAGGGAAAGGATCCCTCATCTCGAGCTAGGAGGCGGAAACGGGGCTCCCCTGGATGTGTGCGGGACCCCACGTGCTTCCCCTCGAGTGGAGATGGGTATGTCGGGGAACTTCTTGAGTTGCAGCAAGGGTGTGAAGGACCCTTTGGAAGTTCCAGTGGTTAGATGTGATTGGCCTCGAGAAGCCTCAGCGGAAATGGGCCTCATCTCGCCTGGAGGGCAAAACCTCCTGGATTTTCTCGAGTTGCGGCAGGTGCTCTCGACTTACGACGGAGACCTCAGGGAACAGCTCTGGTGGCCTCAGGAAAGGCCAGTCCCCATGCGAGTTCCTCGGGGGCGTCTCGGGATTCCTCTCCCGTCGATGCCGGGGCCTAAGACCTTGTGTGGAGTCGGGGCCGGAACCTGAGGATTCCTCTCCAGTGCTGACATGGATTTGGGGTACTTCTGGAGTCTCCCCAGGGGAGTCAGTCCTCGTCTCGAATGCGGGCATGCACTTGCGCTTTCCTCCAGAGCGGTAGCAGCAGTGTCACGCAGTCCGCGGCGTGGATCAAAGGATCTATGGTTTTCCCTCGAGTCTTTCCCACGAGGCTTTCCCACGAGGCTTTCCCACAGGGTTGTCCCACGTGCACACGTGGTGGGAGTCGATCCTCGGCTTGAACGTCAAGGCAGTGCAGGGAAAACAGGTTCCTCTCGAATGGACTGACACATCTGAGGGACTCTTGGAATGGTGTCTCGACCCTGGAGTTCCTCTCGCCTTTCCTGTGGAGAGCGCCTCCTCTTGAGATGCGACGGGAACGCCGGGAATTCTTTCCCTACGAAACAGGGAAAGGATCCCTCATCTCGAGCTAGGAGGCGGACACGGGGCTCCCCTGGATGTGTGCGGGACCCCACGTGCTTCCTCTCGAGTGGAGACGGGTATGTCGGGGAACTTCTTGAGTTGCAGCAATTTTGTGAAGGACCCTTTGGAAGTTCCAGTGGTTAGATGTGATTGGTCTCGAGAACCCTCAGCGGAAATGGGCCTCATCTCGCCTGGAGGGCAAAACCTCCTGGATTTTCTCGAGTTGCGGCAGGTGCTCTCGACTTACGACGGGGACCTCAGGGAACCGCTCTGGTGGCCTCAGGAAAGGCCAGTCCCCATGCGAGTTCCTCGGGGGCGTCTCGGGATTCCTCTCCCGTCGATGCCGGGGCCTAAGACCTTGTGTGGAGTCGGGGCCGGAACCTGAGGATTCCTCTCCAGTGCTGACATGGATTTGGGGTACTTCTGGAGTCTCCCCAGGGGAGTCAGTCCTCGTCTCGAATGCGGGCATGCACTTGCGCTTTCCTCCAGAGCGGTAGCAGCAGTGTCACGCAGTCCGCCGCGTGGATCAAAGGATCTATGGTTTTCCCTCGAGTCTTTCCCACGAGGCTTTCCCACGAGGCTTTCCCACAGGGTTGTCCCACGTGCACACGTGGTGGGAGTCGATCCTCGGCTTGAACGTCAAGGCAGTGCAGGGAAACCAGGTTCCTCTCGAATGGACTGACACATCTGGGGGACTCTTGGAATGGTGTCTCGACCCTGGAGTTCCTCTCGCCTTTCCTGTGGAGAGCGCCTCCTCTTGAGATGCGACGGGAACGCCGGGAATTCTTTCCCTACGAAACAGGGAAAGGATCCCTCATCTCGAGCTAGGAGGCGGACACGGGGCTCCCCTGGATGTGTGCGGGACCCCACGTGCTTCCTCTCGAGTGGAGACGGGTATGTCGGGGAACTTCTTGAGTTGCAGCAATTTTGTGAAGGACCCTTTGGAAGTTCCAGTGGTTAGATGTGATTGGTCTCGAGAACCCTCAGCGGAAATGGGCCTCATCTCGCCTGGAGGGCAAAACCTCCTGGATTTTCTCGAGTTGCGGCAGGTGCTCTCGACTTACGACGGGGACCTCAGGGAACCGCTGTGGTGGCCTCAGGAAAGGCCAGTCCCCATGCGAGTTCCTCGGGGGCGTCTCGGGATTCCTCTCCCGTCGATGCCGGGGCCTAAGACCTTGTGTGGAGTCGGGGCCGGAACCTGAGGATTCCTCTCCAGTGCTGACATGGATTTGGGGTACTTCTGGAGTCTCCCCAGGGGAGTCAGTCCTCGTCTCGAATGCGGGCATGCACTTGCGCTTTCCTCCAGAGCGGTAGCAGCAGTGTCACGCAGTCCGCCGCGTGGATCAAAGGATCTATGGTTTTCCCTCGAGTCTTTCCCACGAGGCTTTCCCACGAGGCTTTCCCACAGGGTTGTCCCACGTGCACACGTGGTGGGAGTCGATCCTCGGCTTGAACGTCAAGGCAGTGCAGGGAAAACAGGTTCCTCTCGAATGGACTGACACATCTGGGGGACTCTTGGAATGGTGTCTCGACCCTGGAGTTCCTCTCGCCTTTCCTGTGGAGAGCGCCTCCTCTTGAGATGCGACGGGAACGCCGGGAATTCTTTCCCTACGAAACAGGGAAAGGATCCCTCATCTCGAGCTAGGAGGCGGACACGGGGCTCCCCTGTATGTGTGCGGGACCCCACGTGCTTCCTCTCGAGTGGAGACGGGTATGTCGGGGAACTTCTTGAGTTGCAGCAATTTTGTGAAGGACCCTTTGGAAGTTCCAGTGGTTAGATGTGATTGGTCTCGAGAACCCTCAGCGGAAATGGGCCTCATCTCGCCTGGAGGGCAAAACCTCCTGGATTTTCTCGAGTTGCGGCAGGTGCTCTCGACTTACGACGGGGACCTCAGGGAACCGCTCTGGTGGCCTCAGGAAAGGCCAGTCCCCATGCGAGTTCCTCGGGGGCGTCTCGGGATTCCTCTCCCGTCGATGCCGGGGCCTAAGACCTTGTGTGGAGTCGGGGCCGGAACCTGAGGATTCCTCTCCAGTGCTGACATGGATTTGGGGTACTTCTGGAGTCTCCCCAGGGGAGTCAGTCCTCGTCTCGAATGCGGGCATGCACTTGCGCTTTCCTCCAGAGCGGTAGCAGCAGTGTCACGCAGTCCGCGGCGTGGATCAAAGGATCTATGGTTTTCCCTCGAGTCTTTCCCACGAGGCTTTCCCACGAGGCTTTCCCACAGGGTTGTCCCACGTGCACACGTGGTGGGAGTCGATCCTCGGCTTGAACGTCAAGGCAGTGCAGGGAAAACAGGTTCCTCTCGAATGGACTGACACATCTGGGGGACTCTTGGAATGGTGTCTCGACCCTGGAGTTCCTCTCGCCTTTCCTGTGGAGAGCGCCTCCTCTTGAGATGCGACGGGAACGCCGGGAATTCTTTCCCTACGAAACAGGGAAAGGATCCCTCATCTCGAGCTAGGAGGCGGACACGGGGCTCCCCTGGATGTGTGCGGGACCCCACGTGCTTCCTCTCGAGTGGAGACGGGTATGTCGGGGAACTTCTTGAGTTGCAGCAATTTTGTGAAGGACCCTTTGGAAGTTCCAGTGGTTAGATGTGATTGGTCTCGAGAACCCTCAGCGGAAATGGGCCTCATCTCGCCTGGAGGGCAAAACCTCCTGGATTTTCTCGAGTTGCGGCAGGTGCTCTCGACTTACGACGGAGACCTCAGGGAACCGCTCTGGTGGCCTCAGGAAAGGCCAGTCCCCATGCGAGTTCCTCGGGGGCCTCTCGGGATTCCTCTCCCGTCGATGCCGGGGCCTAAGACCTTGTGTGGAGTCGGGGCCGGAACCTGAGGATTCCTCTCCAGTGCTGACATGGATTTGGGGTACTTCTGGAGTCTCCCCAGGGGAGTCAGTCCTCGTCTCGAATGCGGGCATGCACTTGCGCTTTCCTCCAGAGCGGTAGCAGCAGTGTCACGCAGTCCGCCGCGTGGATCAAAGGATCTATGGTTTTCCCTCGAGTCTTTCCCACGAGGCTTTCCCACGAGGCTTTCCCACAGGGCTGTCCCACGTTCACACGTGGTAGGAGTCGATCCTCGGCTTGAACGTCAAGGCAGTGCAGGGAAAACAGGTTCCTCTGGAATGGACTGACACATCTGGGGGACTCTTGGAATGGTGGCACGACCCTGGAGTTCCTCTCGCCTTTCCTGTGGAGAGCGCCTCTTCTTGAGATGCGACGGGAACGCTGGGAATTCTTTCCCTACGAAACAGGGAAAGGATCCCTCATCTCGAGCTAGGAGGCGGAAACGGGGCTCCCCTGGATGTGTGCGGGACCCCACGTGCTTCCTCTCGAGTGGAGACGGGTATGTCGGGTAACTTCTTGAGTTGCAGCAATGGTGTGAAGGATCTTTGGAAGTTCCAGTGGTTAGATGTGATTGGCCTCGAGAAGCCTCAGCAGAAATGGGCCTCATCGCGACTGGAGGGCAAAATCTCCTGGATTTTCTCGAGTTGCGGCAGGTGCTCTCGACTTACGACGGGGACCTCAGGGAACCGCTCTGGTGGCCTCAGGAAAGGCCAGTCCCCATGCGAGTTCCTCGGGGGCGTCTCGGGATTCCTCTCCCGTCGATGCCGGGGCCTAAGACCTTGTGTGGAGTCGGGACCGGAACCTGAGGATTCCTCTCCAGTGCTGACATGGATCTTGGGGTACTTCTGGAGTCTCCCCAGGGGAGTCAGTCCTCGTCTCGAATGCGGGCATGCACTTGCGCTTTCCTCCAGAGCGGTAGCAGCAGTGTCACGCAGTCCGCCGCGTGGATCAAAGGATCTATGGTTTTCCCTCGAGTCTTTCCCACGAGGCTTTCCCACGAGGCTTTCCGACAGGGCTGTCCCACGTGCACACGTGGTGGGAGTCGATCCTCGGCTTGAACGTCAAGGCAGTGCAGGGAAAACAGGTTCCTCTGGAATGGACTGACACATCTGGGGGACTCTTGGAATGGTGGCATGACTCTGGAGTTCCTCTCGCCTTTCCTGTGGAGAGCGCCTCCTCTTGAGATGCGACGGGAACGCCGGGAATTCTTTCCCTACGAAACAGGGAAAGGATCCCTCATCTCGAGCTAGGAGGCGGAAACGGGGCTCCCCTGGATGTGTGCGGGACACCACGTGCTTCCTCTCGAGGGCAGACGGGTATGTCCTGGAACTTCTTGAGTTGCAGCAAGGGTGTGAAGGACCCTTTGGAAGTTACAGTGGTTAGATGTGATTGGCCTCGAGAAGCCTCAGCGGAAATGGGCCTCATCTCGCCTGGAGGGCAAAACGTCCTGGATTTTCTCGAGTTGCGGCAGGTGCTCTCGACTTACGACGGGGACCTCAGGGACCCGCTCTGGTGGCCTCAGGAAAGGCCAGTCCCCATGCGAGTTCCTCGGGGGCGTCTCGGGATTCCTCTCCCGTCGATGCCGGGGCCTAAGACCTTGTGTGGAGTCGGGGCCGGTACCTGAGGATTCCTCTCCAGTGCTGATATGGATCTTGGGGTACTTCTGGAGTCTCCCCAGGGGAGTCAGTCCTCGTCTCGAATGCGGGCATGCACTTGCGCTTTCCTCCAGAGCGGGAGCAGCAGTGTCACGCAGTCCGCCGCGTGGATCAAAGGATCTATGTTTTTCCCTCGAGTCTTTCCCACGAGGCTTTCCCACGAGGCTTTCCCACAGGGCTGTCCCACGTGCACACGTGGTGGGAGTCGATCCTCGGCTTGAACGTCAAGGCAGTGCAGGGAAAACAGGTTCCTCTGGAATGGACTGACACACCTGGGGGACTCTTGGAATGGTGGCATGACCCTGGAGTTCCTCTCGCCTTTCCTGTGGAGAGCGCCTCCTCTTGAGATGCGACGGGAACGCCGGGAATTCTTTCCCTACGAAACAGGGAAAGGATCCCTCATCTCGAGCTAAGAGGCGGAAACGGGTCTCCCCTGGATGTTTGCGGGACCCCACGTGCTTCCCCTCGAGTGGAGACGGGTATGTCGGGGAACTTCTTGAGTTGCAGCAATGGTTTGAAGGACCCTTTGGAGGTTCCAGTGGTTAGATGTGATTGGCCTCGAGAAGCCTCAGTGGAAATGGGCATCATCTCGCCTGGAGGGCAAAACCTCCTGGATTTTCTCGAGTTGCGGCAGGTGCTCTCGACTTACGACGGGGACCTCAGGGAACCGCTCTGGTGGCCTCAGGAAAGGCCAGTCCCCATGCGAGTTCCTCGGGGGCCTCTCGGGATTCCTCTACCGTCGATGCCGGGGCCTAAGACCTTGTGTGGAGTCGGGGCCGGAACGTGAGGATTCCTCTCCAGTGCTGACATGGATCTTGGGGTACTTCTGGAGTCTCCCCAGGGGAGTCAGTCCTCGTCTCGAATGCGGGCATGCACTTGCGCTTTCCTCCAGAGCGGTAGCAGAAGTGTCACGCAGTCCGCCGCGTGGATCAAAGGATCTATGGTTTTCCCTCGAGTCTTTCCCACGAGGCTTTCCCACGAGGCTTTCCCACAGGGCTGTCCCACGTGCACACGTGGTGGGAGTCGATCCTCGGCTTGAACGTCAAGGCAGTGCAGGGAAAACAGGTTCCTCTGGAATGGAGTGACACATCTGGGGGACTCTTGGAATGGTGGCACGACCCTGGAGTTCCTCTCGCCTTTCCTGTGGAGAGCGCCTCCTCTTGAGATGCGACGGGAACGCCGGGAATTCTTTCCCTACGAAACAGGGAAAGGATCCCTCATCTCGAGCTAGGAGGCGGAAACGGGGCTCCCCTGGATGTGTGCGGGACCCACGTGCTTCCTCTCGAGTGGAGACGGGTATGTCGGGGAACTTCTTGAGTTGCAGCAAGGGTGTGAAGGACCCTTTGGAAGTTCCAGTTGTTAGACGTGATTAGCCTCGAGAAGCCTCAGCGGAAATGGGCCTCATCTCGCCTGGAGGGCAAAACCTCCTGGATTTTCTCGAGTTGCGGCAGGTGCTCTCGACTTACGACGGGGACCTCAGGGACCCGCTCTGGTGGCCACAGGAAAGGCCAGTCCCCATGCGAGTTCCACGGGGGCCTCTCGGGATTCCTCTCCCGTCGATGCCGGGGCCTAAGACCTTGTGTGGAGTCGGGGCCGGAACCTGAGGATTCCTCTCCAGTGCTGACATGGATCTTGGGGTACTTCTGGAGTCTCCCCAGGGGAGTCAGTCCTCGTATCGAATGCGGGCATACACTTGTGCTTTCCTCCAGAGCGGTAGCAGCAGTGTCACGCAGTCCGCCGCGTGGATCAAAGGATCTATGGTTTTCCCTCGAGTCTTTCCCACGATTCTTTCCCACGAGGCTTTCCCACAGGGCTATCCCACGTGCACACGTGGTGGGAGTCGATCCTCGGCTTGAACGTCAAGGCAGTGCAGGGAAAACAGGTTCCTCTGGAATGGACTGACACATCTGGGGGACTCTTGGAATGGTGGCACGACCCTGGATTTCCTCTCGCCTTTCCTGTGGAGAGCGCCTCCTCTTGAGATGCGACGGGAACGCCGGGAAATCTTTCCCTACGAAACAGGGAAAGGATCCCTCATCTCGAGTTAGGAGTCGGAAACGGGGCTCCCCTGGATGTGTGCGGGACGCCACGTGCTTCCCCTCGAGTGGAGACGGGTATGTCGGGGAACTTCTTGAGTTGCAGCAATGGTGTGAAGGACCCTTTGGAAGTTCCAGTGGTTAGATGTGATTGGCCTCGAGAAGCCTCAGCGGAAATGGGCCTCATCTCGCCTGGAGGGCAAAACCTCCTGGATTTTCTCGAGTTGCGGCAGGTGCTCTCGACTTACGACGGGGACCTTTGGGAACCGCTCTGGTGGCCTCAGGAAAGGCCAGTCCCCATGCGAGTTCCTCGGGGGCGTCTCGGGATTCCTCTCCCGTCGATGCCGGGGCCTAAGATCTTGTGTGGAGTCGGGGTCGGAACCTGAGGAATCCTCTCCAGTGCTGACATGGATTTGGGGTACTTCTGGAGTCTCCCCAGGGGAGTCAGTCCTCGTCTCGAATGCGGGCATGCACTTGCGCTTTCCTCCAGAGCGGTAGCAGCAGTGTCACGCAGTCCGCCGCATGGATCAAACGATCTATGGTTTTCCCTCGAGTCTTTCCCACGAGGCTTTCCCACGAGGCTTTCCACAGGGCTGTCCCACGTGCACACGTGGTGGGAGTCGATCCTCGGCTTGAACGTCAAGGCAGTGCAGGGAAAACAGGTTCCTCTGGAATGGACTGACACATCTGGGGGACTCTTGGAATGGTGGCACGACCCTGGAGTTCCTCTCGCCTTTCCTGTGGAGAGCGCCTCCTCTTGAGATGCGACGGGAACGCCGGGAATTCTTTCCCTACGAAACAGGGAAAGGATCCCTCATCTCGAGCTAGGAGGCGGAAACGGGTCTCCCCTGGATGTGTGCGGGACACCACGTGCTTCCTCTCGAGTGCACACGGGTATGTCGGGGAACTTCTTGAGTTGCAGCAAGGGTGTGAAGGACCCTTTGGAAGTTCCAGTTGTTAGACGTGATTAGCCTCGAGAAGCCTCAGCGGAAATGGGCCTCATCTCGCCTGGAGGGCAAAACCTCCTGGATTTTCTCGAGTTGCGGCAGGTGCTCTCGACTTACGACGGGGACCTCAGGGACCCGCTCTGGTGGCCTCAGGAAAGGCCAGTCCCCATGCGAGTTCCTCGGGGGCCTCTCGGGATTCCTCTCCCGTCGATGCCGGGGCCTAAGACCTTGTGTGGAGTCGGGGCCGGAACCTGAGGATTCCTCTCCAGTGCTGACATGGATCTTGGGGTACTTCTGGAGTCTCCCCAGGGGAGTCAGTCCTCGTCTCGAATGCGGGCATGCACTTGCGCTTTCCTCCAGAGCGGTAGCAGCAGTGTCACGCAGTCCGCCGCGTGGATCAAAGGATCTATTGTTTTCCCTCGAGTCTTTCCCACGAGACTTTCCCACGAGGCTTTCCCACAGGGCTGTCCCACGTGCACACGTGGTGGGAGTCGATCCTCGGCTTGAACGTCAAGGCAGTGCAGGGAAAACAGGTTCCTCTGGAATGGACTGACACATCTGGGGGACTCTTGGAATGGTGGCACGACCCTGGAGTTCCTCTCGCCTTTCCTGTGGAGAGCGCCTCCACTTGAGATGCGACGGGAACGCCGGGAATTCTTTCCCTACGAAACAGGGAAAGGATCCCTCATCTCGAGCTAGGAGGCGGAAACGGGTCTCCCCAGGATGTGTGCGGGACCCCACGTGCTTCCTCTCGAGTGGAGACGGGTATGTCGGGGAACTTCTTGAGTTGCAGCAAGGGTGTGAAGGACCCTTTGGAAGTTCCAGTGGTTAGATATGATTGGCCTCGAGAAGCCTCAGCGGAAATGGGCCTCATCTCGCCTGGAGGGCAAAACCTCCTGGATTTTCTCGAGTTGCGGCAGGTGCTCTCGACTTACGACGGGGACCTCAGGGACCCGCTCTGGTGGCCTCAGGAAAGGCCAGTCCCCATGCGAGTTCCTCGGGGGCCTCTCGGGATTCCTCTCCCGTCGATGCCGGGGACTAAGACCTTGTGTGGAGTCGGGGCCGAAACCTGAGGATTCCTCTCCAGTGCTGACATGGATCTTGGGGTACTTCTGGAGTCTCCCCAGGGGAGTCAGTCCTCGTCTCGAATGCGGGCATGCACTTGCGCTTTCCTCCAGAGCGGTAGCAGCAGTGTCACGCAGTCCGCCGCGTGGATCAAAGGATCTATGGTTTTCCCTCGAGTCTTTCCCACGAGGCTTTCCCACGAGGCTTTCCCACAGGGCTGTCCCACGTGCACACGTGGTGGGAGTCTATCCTCGGCTTGAACGTCAAGGCAGTGCAGGGAAAACAGGTTCCTCTGGAATGGAGTGACACATCTGGGGGACTCTTGGAATGGTGGCACGACCCTGGAGTTCCTCTCGCCTTTCCTGTGGAGAGCGCCTCCTCTTGAGATGCGACGGGAACGCCGGGAATTCTTTCCCTACGAAACAGGGAAAGGATCCCTCATCTCGAGCTAGGAGGCGGAAACGGGGCTCCCCTGGATGTGTGCGGGACCCACGTGCTTCCTCTCGAGTGGAGACGGGTATGTCGGGGAACTTCTTGAGTTGCAGCAAGGGTGTGAAGGACCCTTTGGAAGTTCCAGTTGTTAGACGTGATTAGCCTCGAGAAGCCTCAGCGGAAATGGGCCTCATCTCGCCTGGAGGGCAAAACCTCCTGGATTTTCTCGAGTTGCGGCAGGTGCTCTCGACTTACGACGGGGACCTCAGGGACCCGCTCTGGTGGCCACAGGAAAGGCCAGTCCCCATGCGAGTTCCACGGGGGCCTCTCGGGATTCCTCTCCCGTCGATGCCGGGGCCTAAGACCTTGTGTGGAGTCGGGGCCGGAACCTGAGGATTCCTCTCCAGTGCTGACATGGATCTTGGGGTACTTCTGGAGTCTCCCCAGGGGAGTCAGTCCTCGTCTCGAATGCGGGCATACACTTGTGCTTTCCTCCAGAGCGGTAGCAGCAGTGTCACGCAGTCCGCCGCGTGGATCAAAGGATCTATGGTTTTCCCTCGAGTCTTTCCCACGATTCTTTCCCACGAGGCTTTCCCACAGGGCTATCCCACGTGCACACGTGGTGGGAGTCGATCCTCGGCTTGAACGTCAAGGCAGTGCAGGGAAAACAGGTTCCTCTGGAATGGACTGACACATCTGGGGGACTCTTGGAATGGTGGCACGACCCTGGAGTTCCTCTCGCCTTTCCTGTGGAGAGCGCCTCCTCTTGAGATGCGACGGGAACGCCGGGAAATCTTTCCCTACGAAACAGGGAAAGGATCCCTCATCTCGAGTTAGGAGTCGGAAACGGGGCTCCCCTGGATGTGTGCGGGACCCCACGTGCTTCCCCTCGAGTGGAGACGGGTATGTCGGGGAACTTCTTGAGTTGCAGCAATGGTGTGAAGGACCCTTTGGAAGTTCCAGTGGTTAGATGTGATTGGCCTCGAGAAGCCTCAGCGGAAATGGGCCTCATCTCGCCTGGAGGGCAAAACCTCCTGGATTTTCTCGAGTTGCGGCAGGTGCTCTCGACTTACGACGGGGACCTCTGGGAACCGCTCTGGTGGCCTCAGGAAAGGCCAGTCCCCATGCGAGTTCCTCGGGGGCGTCTCGGGATTCCTCTCCCGTCGATGCCGGGGCCTAAGATCTTGTGTGGAGTCGGGGTCGGAACCTGAGGAATCCTCTCCAGTGCTGACATGGATTTGGGGTACTTCTGGAGTCTCCCCAGGGGAGTCAGTCCTCGTCTCGAATGCGGGCATGCACTTGCGCTTTCCTCCAGAGCGGTAGCAGCAGTGTCACGCAGTCCGCCGCATGGATCAAACGATCTATGGTTTTCCCTCGAGTCTTTCCCACGAGGCTTTCCCACGAGGCTTTCCACAGGGCTGTCCCACGTGCACACGTGGTGGGAGTCGATCCTCGGCTTGAACGTCAAGGCAGTGCAGGGAAAACAGGTTCCTCTGGAATGGACTGACACATCTGGGGGACTCTTGGAATGGTGGCACGACCCTGGAGTTCCTCTCGCCTTTCCTGTGGAGAGCGCCTCCTCTTGAGATGCGACGGGAACGCCGGGAATTCTTTCCCTACGAAACAGGGAAAGGATCCCTCATCTCGAGCTAGGAGGCGGAAACGGGTCACCCCTGGATGTGTGCGGGACACCACGTGCTTCCTCTCGAGTGCACACGGGTATGTCGGGGAACTTCTTGAGTTGCAGCAAGGGTGTGAAGGACCCTTTGGAAGTTCCAGTTGTTAGACGTGATTAGCCTCGAGAAGCCTCAGCGGAAATGGGCCTCATCTCGCCTGGAGGGCAAAACCTCCTGGATTTTCTCGAGTTGCGGCAGGTGCTCTCGACTTACGACGGGGACCTCAGGGACCCGCTCTGGTGGCCTCAGGAAAGGCCAGTCCCCATGCGAGTTCCTCGGGGGCCTCTCGGGATTCCTCTCCCGTCGATGCCGGGGCCTAAGACCTTGTGTGGAGTCGGGGCCAGAACCTGAGGATTCCTCTCCAGTGCTGACATGGATCTTGGGGTACTTCTGGAGTCTCCCCAGGGGAGTCAGTCCTCGTCTCGAATGCGGGCATGCACTTGCGCTTTCCTCCAGAGCGGTAGCAGCAGTGTCACGCAGTCCGCCGCGTGGATCAAAGGATCTATTGTTTTCCCTCGAGTCTTTCCCACGAGACTTTCCCACGAGGCTTTCCCACAGGGCTGTCCCACGTGCACACGTGGTGGGAGTCGATCCTCGGCTTGAACGTCAAGGCAGTGCAGGGAAAACAGGTTCCTCTGGAATGGACTGACACATCTGGGGGACTCTTGGAATGGTGGCACGACCCTGGAGTTCCTCTCGCCTTTCCTGTGGAGAGCGCCTCCACTTGAGATGCGACGGGAACGCCGGGAATTCTTTCCCTACGAAACAGGGAAAGGATCCCTCATCTCGAGCTAGGAGGCGGAAACGGGTCTCCCCAGGATGTGTGCGGGACCCCACGTGCTTCCTCTCGAGTGGAGACGGGTATGTCGGGGAACTTCTTGAGTTGCAGCAAGGGTGTGAAGGACCCTTTGGAAGTTCCAGTGGTTAGATGCGATTGGCCTCGAGAAGCCTCAGCGGAAATGGGCCTCATCTCGCCTGGAGGGCAAAACCTCCTGGATTTTCTCGAGTTGCGGCAGGTGCTCTTGACTTACGACGGGGACCTCAGGGAACCGCTCTGGTGGCCTCAGGAAAGGCCAGTCCCCATGCGAGTTCCTCGGGGGCCTCTCGGGATTCCTCTCCCGTCGATGCCGGGGCCTAAGACCTTGTGTGGAGTCGGGGCCGGAACCTGAGGATTCCTCTCCAGTGCTGACATGGATCTTGGGGAACTTCTGGAGTCTCCCTAGGGGAGTCAGTCCTCGTCTCGAATGCGGGCATGCACTTGCGCTTTCCTCCAGAGCGGTAGCAGCAGTGTCACGCAGTCCGCCGCGTGGATCAAAGGATCTATGGTTTTCCCTCGAGTCTTTCCCACGATGCTTTCCCACTAGGCTTTCCCACAGGGTTGTCCCACGTGCACACGTGGTGGGAGTCGATCCTCGGCTTGAACGTCAAGGCAGTGCAGGGAAAAGAGTTTCCTCTGGAATGGACTGACACATCTGGGGGACTCTTGGAATGGTGGCATGACCCTGGAGTTCCTCTCGCCTTTCCTGTGGAGAGCGCCTCCTCTTGAGATGCGATGGGAACGCCGGGAATTCTTTCCCTACGAAACAGGGAAAGGATCCCTCATCTCGAGCTAGGAGGCGGAAACGGGTCTCCCCTGGATGTGTGCGGGACACCACGTGCTTCCTCTCGAGTGCACACTGGTATGTCGGGGAACTTCTTGAGTTGCAGCAAGGGTGTGAAGGACCCTTTGGAAGGTCCAGTGGTTAGATGTGATTGGCCTCGAGAAGCCTCAGCGGAAATGGGCCTCATCTCGCCTGGAGGGCAAAACCTCCTGGATTTTCTCGAGTTGCGGCAGGTGCTCTCGACTTACGACGGGGACCTC
The DNA here is from genome assembly GCF_042477335.2 of Ovis canadensis. Taxonomy (NCBI): domain Eukaryota; kingdom Metazoa; phylum Chordata; class Mammalia; order Artiodactyla; family Bovidae; genus Ovis; species Ovis canadensis. The sequence continues at coordinate 2,082,286 of NC_091258.1, read as the reverse complement.
AGGGACCCGCTCTGGTGGCCTCAGGAAAGGCCAGTCCCCATGCGAGTTCCTCGGGGGCCTCTCAGGATTCCTCTACCGTCGATGCCGGTGCCTAACACCTTGTGTGGAGTCGGGGCCGGAACCTGAGGATTCCTCTCCAGTGCTGACATGGATCTTGGGGTACTTCTGGAGTCTCCCCAGGGGAGTCAGTCCTCGTCTCGAATGCGGGCATACACTTGTGCTTTCCTCCAGAGCGGTAGCAGCAGTGTCACGCAGTCTGCCGCGTGGATCAAAGGATCTATGGTTTTCCCTCGAGTCTTTCCCACGAGGCTTTCCCACGAGGCTTTCCCACAGGGCTGTCCCACGTGCACACGTGGTGGGAGTCGATCCTCGGCTTGAACGTCAAGGCAGTGCAGGGAAAACAGGTTCCTCTGGAATGGACTGACACATCTGGGGGACTCTTGGAATGGTGGCACGACCCTGGAGTTCCTCTCGCCTTTCCTGTGGAGAGCGCCTCCTCTTGAGATGCGACGGGAACGCCGGGAAATCTTTCCCTACGAAACAGGGAAAGGATCCCTCATCTCGAGTTAGGAGTCGGAAACGGGGCTCCCCTGGATGTGTGCGGGACCCCACGTGCTTTCCCTCGAGTGGAGACGGGTCTGTCGGGGAACTTCTTGAGTTGCAGCAATGGTGTGAAGGACCCTTTGGAAGTTCCAGTGGTTAGATGTGATTGGCCTCGAGAAGCCTCAGCGGAAATGGGCCTCATCTCGCCTGGAGGGCAAAACCTCCTGGATTTTCTCGAGTTGCGGCAGGTGCTCTCGACTTACGACGGGGACCTCAGGGAACCGCTCTGGTGGCCTCAGGAAAGGCCAGTCCCCATGCGAGTTCCTCGGGGGCGTCTCGGGATTCCTCTCCCGTCGATGCTGGGGCCTAAGACCTTGTGTGGAGTCGGGGCCGGAACCTGAGGAATCCTCTCCAGTGCTGACATGGATTTGGGGTACTTCTGGAGTCTCCCCAGGGGAGTCAGTCCTCGTCTCGAATGCTGGCATGCACTTGCGCTTTCCTCCAGAGCGGTAGCAGCAGTGTCACGCAGTCCGCCGCATGGATCAAACGATCTATGGTTTTCCCTCGAGTCTTTCCCACGAGGCTTTCCCACGAGGCTTTCCACAGGGCTGTCCCACGTGCACACGTGGTGGGAGTCGATCCTCGGCTTGAACGTCAAGGCAGTGCAGGGAAAACAGGTTCCTCTGGAATGGAGTGACACATCTGGGGGACTCTTGGAATGGTGGCACGACCCTGGAGTTCCTCTCGCCTTTCCTGTGGAGAGCGCCTCCTCTTGAGATGCGACGGGAACGCCGGGAATTCATTCCCTACGAAACAGGGAAAGGATCCCTCATCTCGAGCTAGGAGGCGGAAACGGGGCTCCCCTGGATGTGTGCGGGACCCCACGTGCTTCCTCTCGAGTGCAGACGGGTATGTCGGGGAACTTCTTGAGTTGCAGCAATGGTGTGAAGGATCTTTGGAAGTTCCAGTGGTTAGATGTGATTGGCCTCGAGAAGCCTCAGCGGAAATGGGCCTCATCGCGCCTGGAGGGCAAAACCTCCTGGATTTTCTCGAGTTGCGGCAGGTGCTCTCGACTTACGACGGGGACCTCAGGGACCCGCTCTGGTGGCCTCAGGAAAGGCCAGTCCCCATGCGAGTTCCTCGGGGGCCTCTCCGGATTCCTCTCCCGTCGATGCCGGGGCCTAAGACTTTGTGTGGAGTCGGGGCCGGAACCTGAGGAATCCTCTCCAGTGCTGACATGGATCTTGGGGTACTTCTGGAGTCTCCCCAGGGGAGTCAGTCCTCGTCTCGAATGCGGGCATGCACTTGCGCTTTCCTCCAGAGCGGTAGCAGCAGTGTCACGCAGTCCGCCGCGTGGATCAAAGGATCTATGGTTTTCCCTCGAGTCTTTCCCACGAGGCTTTCCCACGAGGCTTTCCCACAGGGCTGTCCCACGTGCACACGTGGTGGGAGTCGATCCTCGGCTTGAACGTCAAGGCAGTGCAGGGAAAACAGGTTCCTCTGGAATGGACTGACACATCTGGGGGACTCTTGGAATGGTGGCACGACCCTGGAGTTCCTCTCGCCTTTCCTGTGGAGAGCGCCTCCTCTTGAGATGCGACGGGAACGCCGGGAATTCTTTCCCTACGAAACAGGGAAAGGATCCCTCATCTCGAGCTAGGAGGCGGAAATGGGGCTCCCCTGGATGTGTGCGGGACCCCACGTGCTTCCTCTCGAGTGGAGACGGGTATGTCGGGGAACTTCTTGAGTTGCAGCAATGGTGTGAAGGACCCTTTGGAAGTTCCAGTGGTTAGATGCGATTGGCCTCGAGAAGCCTCAGCGGAAATGGGCCTCATCTCGCCTGGAGGGCAAAACCTCCTGGATTTTCTCGAGTTGCGGCAGGTGCTCTTGACTTACGACGGGGACCTCAGGGAACCGCTCTGGTGGCCTCAGGAAAGGCCAGTCCCCATGCGAGTTCCTCGGGGGCCTCTCGGGATTCCTCTCCCGTCGATGCCGGGGCCTAAGACCTTGTGTGGAGTCGGGGCCGGAACCTGAGGATTCCTCTCCAGTGCTGACATGGATCTTCGGGTACTTCTGGAGTCTCGCCAGGGGAGTCAGTCCTCGTCTCGAATGCGGGCATGCACTTGCGCTTTCCTCCAGAGCGGTAGCAGCAGTGTCACGCAGTCCGCCGCGTGGATCAAAGGATCTATGGTTTTCCCTCGAGTCTTTTCCACGAGGCTTTCCCACGAGGCTTTCCCACAGGGCTGTCCCACGTGCACACGTGGTGGGAGTCGATCCTCGGCTTGAACGTCAAGGCAGTGCAGGGAAAACAGGTTCCTCTGGAATGGACTGACACATCTGGGGGACTCTTGGAATGGTGGCACGACCCTGGAGTTCCTCTCGCCTTTCCTGTGGAGAGCGCCTCCTCTTGAGATGCGACGGGAACGCCGGGAATTCTTTCCCTACGAAACAGGGAAAGGATCCCTCATCTCGAGCTAGGAGGCGGAAATGGGGCTCCCCTGGATGTGTGCGGGACCCCACGTGCTTCCTCTCGAGTGGAGACGGGTATGTCGGGGAACTTCTTCAGTTGCAGCAATGGTGTGAAGGACCCTTTGGAAGTTCCAGTGGTTAGATGTGATTGGCCTCGAGAAGCCTCAGTGGAAATGGGCCTCATCTCGCCTGGAGGGCAAAACCTCCTGGATTTTCTCGAGTTGCGGCAGGTGCTCTCGACTTACGACGGGGACCTCAGGGAACCGCTCTGGTGGCCTCAGGAAAGGCCAGTCCCCATGCGAGTTCCTCGGGGGCCTCTCGGGATTCCTCTCCCGTCGATGCCGGGGCCTAAGACCTTGTGTGGAGTCGGGGCCGGAACCTGAGGATTCCTCTCCAGTGCTGACATGGATCTTGGGGTACTTCTGGAGTCTCCCCAGGGGAGTCAGTCCTCGTCTCGAATGTGGGCATGCACTTGCGCTTTCCTCCAGAGCGGTAGCAGCAGTGTCACGCAGTCCGCCGCGTGGATCAAAGGATCTATGGTTTTCCCTCGAGTCTTTCCCACGAGGCTTTCCCACGAGGCTTTCCCACAGGGCTGTCCCACGTGCACACGTGGTGGGAGTCGATCCTCGGCTTGAACGTCAAGGCAGTGCAGGGAAAACAGGTTCCTCTGGAATGGACTGACACATCTGGGGGACTCTTGGAATGGTGTCACGACCCTGGAGTTCTTCTCGCCTTTCCTGTGGAGAGCGCATCCTCTTGAGATGCGACGGGAATGCCGGGAATTCTTTCCCTACGAAACAGGGAAAGGATCCCTCATCTCGAGCTAGGAGGCGGAAACGGGGCTCCCCTGGATGTGTGCGGGACCCCACGTGCTTCCTCTCGAGTGGAGACGGGTATGTCGGGGAACTTCTTGAGTTGCAGCAATGGTGTGAAGGACCCTTTGGAATTTCCAGTGGTTAGATGTGATTGGCCTCGAGAAGCCTCAGCGGAAATGGGCCTCATCTCGCCTGGAGGGCAAAACCTCCTGGATTTTCTCGAGTTGCGGCAGGTGCTCTCGACTTACGACGGGGACCTCAGGGAACCGCTCTGGTGGCCTCAGGAAAGGCCAGTCCCCATGCGAGTTCCTCGGGGGCCTCTCGGGATTCCTCTCCCGTCGATGCCGGGGCCTAAGACCTTGTGTGGAGTCGGGGCCGGAACCTGAGGATTCCTCTCCAGTGCTGACATGGATCTTGGGGTACTTCTGGAGTCTCCCCAGGGGAGTCAGTCCTCGTCTCGAATGCGGGCATGCACTTGTGCTTTCCTCCAGAGCGGTAGCAGCAGTGTCACGCAGTCCGCCGCGTGGATCAAAGGATCTATGGTTTTCCCTCGAGTCTTTCCCACGAGGCTTTCCCACGAGGCTTTCCCACAGGGCTGTCCCACGTGCACACGTGGTGGGAGTCGATCCTCGGCTTGAACGTCAAGGCAGTGCAGGGAAAACAGGTTCCTCTGGAATGGACTGACACATCTGGGGGACTCTTGGAATGGTGGCACGACCCTGGAGTTCCTCTCGCCTTTCCTGTGGAGAGCGCCTCCTCTTGAGATGCGACGGGAACGCCGGGAATTCTTTCCCTACGAAACAGGGAAAGGATCCCTCATCTCGAGCTAGGAGGCGAAACGGGGCTCCCCTGGATGTGTGCGGGACACCACGTGCTTCCTCTCGAGTGGAGACGGGTATGTCGGGGAACTTCTTGAGTTACAGCAAGGGTGTGAAGGACCCTTTGGAAGTTCCAGTGGTTAGATGTGATTGGCCTCGAGAAGCCTCAGCGGAAATGGGCCTCATCTCGCCTGGAGGGCAAAACCTCCTGGATTTTCTCGAGTTGCGGCAGCTGCTCTCGACTTACGACGGGGACCTCAGGGACCCGCTCTGGTGGCCTCAGGAAAGGCCAGTCCCCGTGCGAGTTCCTCGGGGGCCTCTCGGGATTCCTCTCCCGTCGATGCCGGGGCCTAAGACCTTGTGTGGAGTCGGGGCTGGAACCTGAGGATTCCTCTCCAGTGCTGACATGGATCTTGGGGTACTTCTGGAGTCTCCCCAGGGGAGTCAGTCCTCGTCTCGAATGCGGGCATGCACTTGCGCTTTCCTCCAGAGCGGTAGCAGCAGTGTCACGCAGTCCGCCGCGTGGATAAAAGGATCTACGGTTTTCCCTCGAGTCTTTCCCACGAGGCTTTCCCACGAGGCTTTCCACAGGGCTGTCCCACGTGCACACCTGGTGGGAGTCGATCCTCGGCTTGAACGTCAAGGCAGTGCAGGGAAAACAGGTTCCTCTGGAATGGACTGACACATCTGGGGGACTCTTGGAATGGTGGCACGACCCTGGAGTTCCTCTCGCCTTTCCTGTGGAGAGCGCCTCCTCTTGAGATGCGACGGGAACGCCGGGAATTCTTTCCCTACGAAACAGGGAAAGGATCCCTCATCTCGAGCTAGGAGGCGGAAACGGGGCTCCCCTGGATGTGTGCGGGACACCACGTGCTTCCTCTCGAGTGGAGACGGGTATGTCGGGGAACTTCTTGAGTTGCAGCAAGGGTGTGAAGGACCCTTTGGAAGTTCCAGTGGTTAGATGTGATTGGCCTCGAGAAGCCTCAGCGGAAATGGGCCTCATCTCGCCTGGAGGGCAAAACCTCCTGGATTTTCTCGAGTTGCGGCAGGTGCTCTCGACTTACGACGGGGACCTCAGGGAACCGCTCTGGTGGCCTCAGGAAAGGCCAGTCCCCATGCGAGTTCCTCGGGGGCGTCTCGGGATTCCTCTCCCGTCGATGCCGGGGCCTAAGACCTTGTGTGGAGTCGGGGCCGGAACCTGAGGATTTCTCTCCAGTGCTGACATGGATCTTGGGGTACTTCTGGAGTCTCCCCAGGGGAGTCAGTCCTCGTCTCGAATGCGGGCATGCACTTGCGCTTTCCTCCAGAGCGGTAGCAGCATTGTCACGCAGTCCGCCGCGTGGATCAAAGGATCTATGGTTTTCCCTCGAGTCTTTTCCATGAGGCTTTCCCACGAGGCTTTCCCACAGGGCTGTCCCACGTGCACACGTGGTGGGAGTCGATCCTCGGCTTGAACGTCAAGGAGTGCAGGGAAAACAGGTTCCTCTGGAATGGACTGACACATCTGGGGGACTCTTGGAATGGTGGCACGACCCTGGAGTTCCTCTCGCCTTTCCTGTGGAGAGCGCCTCCTCTTGAGATGCGACGGGAACGCCGGGAATTCTTTCCCTACGAAACAGGGAAAGGATCCCTCATCTCGAGCTAGGAGGCGGAAACGGGGCTCCCCTGGATGTGTGCGGGACACCACGTGCTTCCTCTCGAGTGGAGACGGGTATGTCGGGGAACTTCTTGAGTTGCAGCAATGGTGTGAAGGACCCTTTGGAAGTTCCAGTGGTTAGATGTGATTGGCCTCGAGAAGCCTCAGCGGAAATAGGCCTCATCTCGCCTGGAGGGCAAAACCTCCTGGATTTTCTCGAGTTGCGGCAGGTGCTCTCGACTTACGACGGGAACCTCAGGGACCCGCTCTGGTGGCCTCAGGAAAGGCCAGTCCCCATGCGAGTTCCTCGGGGGCCTCTCGGGATTCCTCTCCCGTCGATGCCGGGGCCTAAGACCTTGTGTGGAGTCGGGGCCGGAACCTGAGGATTCCTCTCCAGTGCTGACATGGATCTTGGGGTACTTCTGGAGTCTCCCCAGGGGAGTCAGTCCTCGTCTCGAATGCGGGCATGCACTTGCACTTTCCTCCAGAGCGATAGCAGCAGTGTCACGCAGTCCGCCGAGTGGATCAAAGGATCTATGGTTTTCCCTCGAGTCTTTCCCACGAGGCTTTCCCACGAGGCTTTCCCACAGGGCTGTCCCACGTGCACACGTGGTGGGAGTCGATCCTCGGCTTGAACGTCAAGGCAGTGCAGGGAAAACAGGTTCCTCTGGAATGGACTGACACATCTGGGGGACTCTTGGAATGGTGTCACGACACTGGAGTTCCCCTCGCCTTTCCTGTGGAGAGCGCCTCCTCTTGAGATGCGACGGGAACGCTGGGAATTCTTTCCCTACGAAACAGGGAAAGGATCCCTCATCTCGAGCTAGGAGGCGAAACGGGGCTCCCCTGGATGTGTGCGGGACACCACGTGCTTCCTCTCGAGTGGAGACGGGTATGTCGGGGAACTTCTTGAGTTGCAGCAAGGGTGTGAAGGACCCTTTGGAAGTTCCAGTGGTTAGATGTGATTGGCCTCGAGAAGCCTCAGCGGAAATGGGCCTCATCTCGCCTGGAGGGCAAAACCTCCTGGATTTTCTCGAGTTGTGGCAGGTGCTCTCGACTTACGACGGGGACCTCAGGGAACCGCTCTGGTGGCCTCAGGAAAGGCCAGTCCCCATGCGAGTTCCTCGGGGGCCTCTCGGGATTCCTCTCCCGTCGATGCCAGGGCCTAAGTCCTTGTGTGGAGTCGGGGCCGGAACCTGAGGATTCCTCTCCAGTGCTGACATGGATCTTGGGGTACTTCTGGAGTCTCCCCAGGGGAGTCAGTCCTCGTCTCGAATGCGGGCATGCACTTGCGCTTTCCTCCAGAGCGGTAGCAGCAGTGTCACGCAGTCCGCCGCGTGGATCAAAGGATCTATGGTTTTCCCTCGAGTCTTTCCCACGAGGCTTTCTGACGAGGCTTTCCCACAGGGCTGTCCCACGTGCACACGTGGTGGGAGTCGATCCTCGGCTTGAACGTCAAGGCAGTGCAGGGAAAACAGGTTCCTCTGGAATGGACTGACACATCTGGGGGACTCTTGGAATGGTGGCACGACCCTGGAGTTCCTCTCGCCTTACCTGTGGAGAGCGCCTCCTCTTGAGATGCGACGGGAACGCCGGGAATTCTTTCCCTACGAAACAGGGAAAGGATCCCTCATCTCGAGCTAGGAGGCGAAACGGGGCTCCCCTGGATGTGTGCGGGACACCACGTGCTTCCTCTCGAGTGGAGACGGGTATGTCGGGGAACTTCTTGAGTTGCAGCAATGGTGTGAAGGACCCTTTGGAAGTTCCAGTGGTTAGATATGATTGGCCTCGAGAAGCCTCAGCGGAAATGGGCCTCATCTCGCCTGGAGGGCAAAACCTCCTGGATTTTCTCGAGTTGTGGCAGGTGCTCTCGACTTACGACGGGGACCTCAGGGACCCGCTCTGGTGGCCTCAGGAAAGGTCAGTGCCCATACGAGTTCCTCGGGGGCCTCTCGGGATTCCTCTCCCGTCGATTCCGGGGCCTAAGACCTTGTGTGCAGTCGTGGCCGGAACCTGAGGATTCCTCTCCAGTGCTGACATGGATCTTGGGGTACTTCTGGAGTCTCCCCAGGGGAGTCAGTCCTCGTCTCGAATGCGGGCATGCACTTGCGCTTTCCTCCAGATCGGTAGCAGCAGTGTCACGCAGTCCGCCGCGTGGATCAAAGGATCTATGGTTTTCCCTCGAGTCTTTCCCACGAGGCTTTCCCACGAGGCTTTCCCACAGGGCTGTCCCACGTGCACACGTGGTGGGAGTCGATCCTCGGCTTGAACGTCAAGGCAGTGCAGGGAAAACAGGTTCCTCTGGAATGGACTGACACATCTGGGGGACTCTTGGAATGGTGTCACGACCCTGGAGTTCTTCTCGCCTTTCCTGTGGAGAGCGCATCCTCTTGAGATGCGACGGGAACGCCGGGAATTCTTTCCCTACGAAACAGGGAAAGGATCCCTCATCTCGAGCTAGGAGGCGGAAACGGGGCTCCCCTGGATGTGTGCGGGACCCCACGTGCTTCCTCTCGAGTGGAGACGGGTATGTCGGGGAACTTCTTGAGTTGCAGCAATGGTGTGAAGGACCCTTTGGAATTTCCAGTGGTTAGATGTGATTGGCCTCGAGAAGCCTCAGCGGAAATGGGCCTCATCTCGCCTGGAGGGCAAAACCTCCTGGATTTTCTCGAGTTGCGGCAGGTGCTCTCGACTTACGACGGGGACCTCAGGGAACCGCTCTGGTGGCCTCAGGAAAGGCCAGTCCCCATGCGAGTTCCTCGGGGGCCTCTCGGGATTCCTCTCCCGTCGATGCCGGGGCCTAAGACCTTGTGTGGAGTCGGGGCCGGAAACTGAGGATTCCTCTCCAGTGCTGACATGGATCTTGGGGTACTTCTGGAGTCTCCCCAGGGGAGTCAGTCCTCGTCTCGAATGCGGGCATGCACTTGTGCTTTCCTCCAGAGCGGTAGCAGCAGTGTCACGCAGTCCGCCGCGTGGATCAAAGGATCTATGGTTTTCCCTCGAGTCTTTCCCACGAGGCTTTCCCACGAGGCTTTCCCACAGGGCTGTCCCACGTGCACACGTGGTGGGAGTCGATCCTCGGCTTGAACGTCAAGGCAGTGCAGGGAAAACAGGTTCCTCTGGAATGGACTGACACATCTGGGGGACTCTTGGAATGGTGGCACGACCCTGGAGTTCCTCTCGCCTTTCCTGTGGAGAGCGCCTCCTCTTGAGATGCGACGGGAACGCCGGGAATTCTTTCCCTACGAAACAGGGAAAGGATCCCTCATCTCGAGCTAGGAGGCGAAACGGGGCTCCCCTGGATGTGTGCGGGACACCACGTGCTTCCTCTCGAGTGGAGACGGGTATGTCGGGGAACTTCTTGAGTTACAGCAAGGGTGTGAAGGACCCTTTGGAAGTTCCAGTGGTTAGATGTGATTGGCCTCGAGAAGCCTCAGCGGAAATGGGCCTCATCTCGCCTGGAGGGCAAAACCTCCTGGATTTTCTCGAGTTGCGGCAGGTGCTCTCGACTTACGATGGGGACCTCAGGGACCCGCTCTGGTGGCCTCAGGAATGGCCAGTCCCCATGCGAGTTCCTCGGGGGCCTCTCGGGATTCCTCTCCCGTCGATGCCGGGGCCTAAGACCTTGTGTGGAGTCGGGGCCGGAACATGAGTATTCCTCTCCAGTGCTGACATGGATCTTGGGGTACTTCTGGAGTCTCCCCAGGGGAGTCAGTCCTCGTCTCGAATGCGGGCATGCACTTGCGCTTTCCTCCAGAGCGGTAGCAGCAGTGTCACGCAGTCCGCCGCGTGGATCAAAGGATCTATGGTTTTCCCTCGAGTCTTTCCCACGAGGCTTTCCCACGAGGCTTTCCCACAGGGCTGTCCCACGTGCACACGTGGTGGGAGTCGACCCTCGGCTTGAACGTCAAGGCAGTGCAGGGAAAACAGGTTCCTTTGGAATGGACTGACACATCTGGGGGACTCTTGGAATGGTGTCACGACCCTGGAGTTCCTCTCGCCTTTCCTGTGGAGAGCGCCTCCTCTTGAGATGCGACGGGAACGCCGGGAATTCTTTCCCTACAAAACAGGGAAAGGATCCCTCATCTCGAGCTAGGAGGCGGAAACGGGGCTCCCCTGGATGTGTGCGGGACCCCACGTGCTTCCTCTCGAGTGGAGACGGGTATGTCGGGGAATTTCTTGAGTTGCAGCAATGGTGTGAAGGACCCTTTGGAAGTTCCAGTGGTTAGATGTGATTGGCCTCGAGAAGCCTCAGCGGAAATGGGCCTCATCTCGCCTGGAGGGCAAAACCTCCTGGATTTTCTCGAGTTGCGGCAGGTGCTCTCGACTTACGACGGGGACCTCAGGGACCCGCTCTGGTGGCCTCAGGAAAGGCCAGTCCCCATGCGAGTTCCTCGGGGGCCTCTCGGGATTCCTCTCCCGTCGATGCCGGGGCCTAAGACCTTGTGTGGAGTCGGGGCTGGAACCTGAGGATTCCTCTCCAGTGCTGACATGGATCTTGGGGTACTTCTGGAGTCTCCCCAGGGGAGTCAGTCCTCGTCTCGAATGCGGGCATGCACTTGCGCTTTCCTCCAGAGCGGTAGCAGCAGTGTCACGCAGTCCGCCGCGTGGATAAAAGGATCTACGGTTTTCCCTCTAGTCTTTCCCACGAGGCTTTCCCACGAGGCTTTCCACAGGGCTGTCCCACGTGCACACGTGGTGGGAGTCGATCCTCGGCTTGAACGTCAAGGCAGTGCAGGGAAAACAGGTTCCTCTGGAATGGACTGACACATCTGGGGGACTCTTGGAATGGTGGCACGACCCTGGAGTTCCTCTCGCCTTTCCTGTGGAGAGCGCCTCCTCTTGAGATGCGACGGGAACGCCGGGAATTCTTTCCCTACGAAACAGGGAAAGGATCCCTCATCTCGAGCTAGGAGGCGGAAACGGGGCTCCCCTGGATGTGTGCGGGACACCACGTGCTTCCTCTCGAGTGGAGACGGGTATGTCGGGGAACTTCTTGAGTTGCAGCAAGGGTGTGAAGAACCCTTTGGAAGTTCCAGTGGTTAGATGTGATTGGCCTCGAGAAGCCTCAGCGGAAATGGGCCTCATCTGGCCTGGAGGGCAAAACCTCCTGGATTTTCTCGAGTTGCGGCAGGTGCTCTCGACTTACGACGGGGACCTCAGGGACCCGCTCTGGTGGCCTCAGGAAAGGCCAGTCCCCATGCGAGTTCCTCGGGGGCCTCTCGGGATTCCTCTCCCGTCGATGCCGGGGCCTAAGACCTTGTGTGGAGTCGGGGCCGGAACCTGAGGATTCCTCTCCAGTGCTGACATGGATCTTGGGGTACTTCTGGAGTCTCCCCAGGGGAGTCAGTCCTCGTCTCGAATGCGGGCATGCACTTGCGCTTTCCTCCAGAGCGGTAGCAGCAGTGTCACGCAGTCCGCCGCGTGGATCAAAGGATCTATGGTTTTCCCTCGAGTCTTTCCCACGAGGCTTTCCCACGAGGCTTTCCACAGGGCTGTCCCACGTGCACACGTGGTGGGAGTCGATCCTCGGCTTGAACGTCAAGGCAGTGCAGGGAAAACAGGTTCCTCTGGAATGGACTGACACATCTGGGGGACTCTTGGAATGGTGGCACGACCCTGGAGTTCCTCTCGCCTTTCCTGTGGAGAGCGCCTCCTCTTGAGATGCGACGGGAACGGCGGGAATTCTTTCCCTACGAAACAGGGAAAGGATCCCTCATCTCGAGCTAGGAGGCGAAACGGGGCTCCCCTGGATGTGTGCGGGATACCACGTGCTTCCTCTCGAGTGGAGACGGGTATGTCGGGGAACTTCTTGAGTTGCATCAAGGGTGTGAAGGACCCTTTGGAAGTTCCAGTGGTTAGATGTGATTGGCCTCGAGAAGCCTCAGCAGAAATGGGCCTCATCTCGCCTGGAGGGCAAAACCTCCTGGATTTTCTCGAGTTGCGGCAGGTGCTCTCGACTTACGACGGGGACCTCAGGGACCCGCACTGGTGGCCTCAGGAAAGGCCAGTCCCCATGCGAGTTCCTCGGGGGCCTCTCGGGATTCCTCTCCCGTCGATGCCGGGGCCTAAGACCTTGTGTGGAGTCGGGGCCGGAACCTGAGGATTCCTCTCCAGTGCTGACATGGATCTTGGGGTACTTCTGGAGTCTCCCCAGGGGAGTCAGTCCTCGTCTCGAATGCGGGCATGCACTTGCGCTTTCCTCCAGAGCGGTAGCAGCAGTGTCACGCAGTCCGCCGCGTGGATCAAAGGATCTATGGTTTTCCCTCGAGTCTTTTCCACGAGGCTTTCCCACGAGGCTTTCCCACAGGGCTGTCCCACGTGCACACGTGGTGGGAGTCGATCCTCGGCTTGAACGTCAAGGCAGTACAGGGAAAACAGGTTCCTCTGGAATGGACTGACACATCTGGGGGACTCTTGGAATGGTGTCACGACCCTGGAGTTCCTCTCGCCTTTCCTGTGGAGAGCGCCTCCTCTTGAGATGCGACGGGAACGCCGGGAATTCTTTCCCTACGAAACAGGGAAAGGATCCCTCATCTCGAGCTAGGAGGCGGAAACGGGGCTGCCCTGGATGTGTGCGGGACCCACGTGCTTCCTCTCGAGTGGAGACGGGTATGTCGGGGAACTTCTTGAGTTGCAGCAACGGTGTGAAGGACCCTTTGGAAGTTCCAGTGGTTAGATGTGATTGGCCTCGTGAAGCCTCAGCGGAAATGGGCCTCATCTCGCCTGGAGGGCAAAACCTCATGGATTTTATCGAGTTGCGGCAGGTGCTCTCAACTTACGACGGGGACCTCAGGGAACCGCTCTGGTGGCCTCAGGAAAGGCCAGTCCCCATGCGAGTTCCTCGGGGGCCTCTCGGGATTCCTCTCCCGTCGATGCCGGGGCCTAAGACCTTGTGTGGAGTCGGGGCCGGAACCTGAGGATTCCTCTCCAGTGCTGACATGGATCTTGGGGTACTTCTGGAGTCTCCCCAGGGGAGTCAGTCCTCGTCTCGAATGCGGGCATGCACTTGTGCTTTCCTCCAGAGCGGTAGCAGCAGTGTCACGCAGTCCGCCGCGTGGATCAAAGGATCTATGGTTTTCCCTCGAGTCTTTCCCACGAGGCTTTCCCACGAGGCTTTCCCACAGGGCTGTCCCACGTGCACACGTGGTGGGAGTCGATCCTCGGCTTGAACGTCAAGGCAGTGCAGGGAAAACAGGTTCCTCTGGAATGGACTGACACATCTGGGGGACTCTTGGAATGGTGGCACGACCCTGGAGTTCCTCTCGCCTTTCCTGTGGAGAGCGCCTCCTCTTGAGATGCGACGGGAACGCCGGGAATTCTTTCCCTACGAAACAGGGAAAGGATCCCTCATCTCGAGCTAGGAGGCGAAACGGGGCTCCCCTGGATGTGTGCGGGACACCACGTGCTTCCTCTCGAGTGGAGACGGGTATGTCGGGGAACTTCTTGAGTTACAGCAAGGGTGTGAAGGACCCTTTGGAAGTTCCAGTGGTTAGATGTGATTGGCCTCGAGAAGCCTCAGCGGAAATGGGCCTCATCTCGCCTGGAGGGCAAAACCTCCTGGATTTTCTCGAGTTGCGGCAGGTGGTCTCGACTTACGATGGGGACCTCAGGGACCCGCTCTGGTGGCCTCAGGAATGGCCAGTCCCCATGCGAGTTCCTCGGGGGCCTCTCGGGATTCCTCTCCCGTCGATGCCGGGGCCTAAGACCTTGTGTGGAGTCGGGGCCGGAACATGAGTATTCCTCTCCAGTGCTGACATGGATCTTGGGGTACTTCTGGAGTCTCCCCAGGGGAGTCAGTCCTCGTCTCGAATGCGGGCATGCACTTGCGCTTTCCTCCAGAGCGGTAGCAGCAGTGTCACGCAGTCCGCCGCGTGGATCAAAGGATCTATGGTTTTCCCTCGAGTCTTTCCCACGAGGCTTTCCCACGAGGCTTTCCCACAGGGCTGTCCCACGTGCACACGTGGTGGGAGTCGACCCTCGGCTTGACCGTCAAGGCAGTGCAGGGAAAACAGGTTCCTTTGGAATGGACTGACACATCTGGGGGACTCTTGGAATGGTGTCACGACCCTGGAGTTCCTCTCGCCTTTCCTGTGGAGAGCGCCTCCTCTTGAGATGCGACGGGAACGCCGGGAATTCTTTCCCTACAAAACAGGGAAAGGATCCCTCATCTCGAGCTAGGAGGCGGAAACGGGGCTCCCCTGGATGTGTGCGGGACCCCACGTGCTTCCTCTCGAGTGGAGACGGGTATGTCGGGGAATTTCTTGAGTTGCAGCAATGGTGTGAAGGACCCTTTGGAAGTTCCAGTGGTTAGATGTGATTGGCCTCGAGAAGCCTCAGCGGAAATGGGCCTCATCTCGCCTGGAGGGCAAAACCTCCTGGATTTTCTCGAGTTGCGGCAGGTGCTCTCGACTTACGACGGGGACCTCAGGGACCCGCTCTGGTGGCCTCAGGAAAGGCCAGTCCCCATGCGAGTTCCTCGGGGGCCTCTCGGGATTCCTCTCCCGTCGATGCCGGGGCCTAAGACCTTGTGTGGAGTCGGGGCTGGAACCTGAGGATTCCTCTCCAGTGCTGACATGGATCTTGGGGTACTTCTGGAGTCTCCCCAGGGGAGTCAGTCCTCGTCTCGAATGCGGGCATGCACTTGCGCTTTCCTCCAGAGCGGTAGCAGCAGTGTCACGCAGTCCGCCGCGTGAATAAAAGGATCTACGGTTTTCCCTCTAGTCTTTCCCACGAGGCTTTCCCACGAGGCTTTCCACAGGGCTGTCCCACGTGCACACGTGGTGGGAGTCGATCCTCGGCTTGAACGTCAAGGCAGTGCAGGGAAAACAGGTTCCTCTGGAATGGACTGACACATCTGGGGGACTCTTGGAATGGTGGCACGACCCTGGAGTTCCTCTCGCCTTTCCTGTGGAGAGCGCCTCCTCTTGAGATGCGACGGGAACGCCGGGAATTCTTTCCCTACGAAACAGGGAAAGGATCCCTCATCTCGAGCTAGGAGGCGGAAACGGGGCTCCCCTGGATGTGTGCGGGACACCACGTGCTTCCTCTCGAGTGGAGACGGGCAGGTCGGGGAACTTCTTGAGTTGCAGCAAGGGTGTGAAGGACCCTTTGGAAGTTCCAGTGGTTAGATGTGTTTGGCCTCGAGAAGCCTCAGCGGAAATGGGCCTCATCTCGCCTGGAGGGCAAAACCTCCTGGATTTTCTCGAGTTGCGGCAGGTGCTCTCGACTTACGACGGGGACCTCAGGGACCCGCTCTGGTGGCCTCAGGAAAGGCCAGTCCCCATGCGAGTTCCTCGGGGGCCTCTCGGGATTCCTCTCCCGTCGATGCCGGGGCCTAAGACCTTGTGTGGAGTCGGGGCCGGAACCTGAGGATTCCTCTCCAGTGCTGACATGGATCTTGGGGTACTTCTGGAGTCTCCCCAGGGGAGTCAGTCCTCGTCTCGAATGCGGGCATGCACTTGCGCTTTCCTCCAGAGCGGTAGCAGCATTGTCACGCAGTCCGCCGCGTGGATCAAAGGATCTATGGTTTTCCCTCGAGTCTTTTCCATGAGGCTTTACCACGAGGCTTTCCCACAGGGCTGTCCCACGTGCACACGTGGTGGGAGTCGATCCTCGGCTTGAACGTCAAGGCAGTGCAGGGAAAACAGGTTCCTCTGGAATGGACTGACACATCTGGGGGACTCTTGGAATGGTGTCACGACCCTGGAGTTCCTCTCGCCTTTCCTGTGGAGAGCGCCTCCTCTTGAGATGCGGCGGGAACGCCGGGAATTCTTTCCCTACGAAACAGGGAAAGGATCCCTCATCTCGAGCTAGGAGGCGGAAACGGGGCTCCCCTGGATGTGTGCGGGACCCACGTGCTTTCTCTCGAGTGGAGACGGGTATGTCGGGAAACTTCTTGAGTTGCAGCAATGGTGTGAAGGACCCTTTGGAAGTTCCAGTGGTTAGATGTGATTGGCCTCGTGAAGCCTCAGCGCAAATGGGCCTCATCTCGCCTGGAGGGCAAAACCTCCTGGATTTTCTCGAGTTGTGGCAGGTGCTCTCGACTTACGACGGGGACCTCAGGGACCCGCTCTGGTGGCCTCAGGAAAGGCCAGTCCCCATGCGAGTTCCTCGGGGGCCTCTCGGGATTCCTCTCCCGTCGATGCCAGGGCCTAAGACCTTGTGTGGAGTCGGGGCCGGAACCTGAGGATTCCTCTCCAGTGCTGACATGGATCTTGGGGTACTTCTGGAGTCTCCCCAGGGGAGTCAGTCCTCGTGTCGAATGCGGGCATGCACTTGCGCTTTCCTCCAGAGCGGTAGCAGCAGTGTCACGCAGTCCGCCGCGTGGATCAAAGGATCTATGGTTTTCCCTCGAGTCTTTCCCACGAGGCTTTCCCACGAGGCTTTCCCACAGGGCTGTCCCACGTGCACACGTGGTGGGAGTCGATCCTCGGCTTGAACGTCAAGGCAGTGCAGGGAAAACAGGTTCCTCTGGAATGGACTGACACATCTGGGGGACTCTTGGAATGGTGGCACGACCCTGGAGTTCCTCTCGCCTTTCCTGTGGAGAGCGCCTCCTCTTGAGATGCGACGGGAACGCCGGGAATTCTTTCCCTACGAAACAGGGAAAGGATCCCTCATCTCGAGCTAGGAGGCGGAAACGGGGCTCCCCTGGATGTGTGCGGGACCCCACGTGCTTCCTTTCGAGTGGAGACGGGTATGTCGGGGAACTTCTTGAGTTGCAGCAATGGTGTGAAAGACCCTTTGGAAGTTCCAGTGGTTAGATGTGATTGGCCTCGAGAAGCCTCAGCGGAAATGGGCCTCATCTCGCCTGGAGGGCAAAACCTCCTGGATTTTCTCGAGTTGCGGCAGGTGCTCTCGACTTACGACGGGGACCTCAGGGACCCGCTCTGGTGGCCTCAGGAAAGGCCAGTCCCCAAGCGAGTTCCTCGGGGGCCTCTGGGGATTCCTCTCCCGTCGATGCCGGGGCCTAAGACCTTGTGTGGAGTCGGGGCCGGAACCTGAGGATTCCTCTCCAGTGCTGACATGGATCTTGGGGTACTTCTGGAGTCTCCCCAGGGGAGTCAGTCCTCGTCTCGAATGCGGGCATGCACTTGCGCTTTCCTCCAGAGCGGTAGCAGCAGTGTCACGCAGTCCGCCGCGTGGATCAAAGGATCTATGGTTTTCCCTCGAGTCTTTCCCACGAGGCTTTCCCACGAGGCTTTCCACAGGGCTGTCCCACGTGCACACGTGGTGGGAGTCGATCCTCGGCTTGAACGTCAAGGCAGTGCAGGGAAAACAGGTTCCTCTGGAATGGACTGACACATCTGGGGGACTCTTGGAATGGTGGCACGACCCTGGAGTTCCTCTCGCCTTTCCTGTGGAGAGCGCCTCCTCTTGAGATGCGACGGGAACGGCGGGAATTCTTTCCCTACGAAACAGGGAAAGGATCCCTCATCTCGAGCTAGGAGGCGAAACGGGGCTCCCCTGGATGTGTGCGGGATACCACGTGCTTCCTCTCGAGTGGAGACGGGTATGTCGGGGAACTTCTTGAGTTGCATCAAGGGTGTGAAGGACCCTTTGGAAGTTCCAGTGGTTAGATGTGATTGGCCTCGAGAAGCCTCAGCAGAAATGGGCCTCATCTCGCCTGGAGGGCAAAACCTCCTGGATTTTCTCGAGTTGCGGCAGGTGCTCTCGACTTACGACGGGGACCTCAGGGACCCGCACTGGTGGCCTCAGGAAAGGCCAGTCCCCATGCGAGTTCCTTGGGGGCCTCTCGGGATTCCTCTCCCGTCGATGCCGGGGCCTAAGACCTTGTGTGGAGTCGGGGCCGGAACCTGAGGATTCCTCTCCAGTGCTGACATGGATCTTGGGGTACTTCTGGAGTCTCCCCAGGGGAGTCAGTCCTCGTCTCGAATGCGGGCATGCACTTGCGCTTTCCTCCAGAGCGGTAGCAGCAGTGTCACGCAGTCCGCCGCGTGGATCAAAGGATCTATGGTTTTCCCTCGAGTCTTTTCCACGAGGCTTTCCCACGAGGCTTTCCCACAGGGCTGTCCCACGTGCACACGTGGTGGGAGTCGATCCTCGGCTTGAACGTCAAGGCAGTACAGGGAAAACAGGTTCCTCTGGAATGGACTGACACATCTGGGGGACTCTTGGAATGGTGTCACGACCCTGGAGTTCCTCTCGCCTTTCCTGTGGAGAGCGCCTCCTCTTGAGATGCGACGGGAACGCCGGGAATTCTTTCCCTACGAAACAGGGAAAGGATCCCTCATCTCGAGCTAGGAGGCGGAAACGGGGCTGCCCTGGATGTGTGCGGGACCCACGTGCTTCCTCTCGAGTGGAGACGGGTATGTCGGGGAACTTCTTGAGTTGCAGCAACGGTGTGAAGGACCCTTTGGAAGTTCCAGTGGTTAGATGTGATTGGCCTCGTGAAGCCTCAGCGGAAATGGGCCTCATCTCGCCTGGAGGGCAAAACCTCATGGATTTTATCGAGTTGCGGCAGGTGCTCTCGACTTACGACGGGGACCTCAGGGAACCGCTCTGGTGGCCTCAGGAAAGGCCAGTCCCCATGCGAGTTCCTCGGGGGCCTCTCGGGATTCCTCTCCCGTCGATGCCGGGGCCTAAGACCTTGTGTGGAGTCGGGGCCGGAACCTGAGGATTCCTCTCCAGTGCTGACATGGATCTTGAGGTACTTCTGGAGTCTCCCCAGGGGAGTCAGTCCTCGTCTCGAATGCGGGCATGCACTTGCGCTTTCCTCCAGAGCGGTAGCAGCAGTGTCACGCAGTCCGCGGCGTGGATCAAAGGATCTATGGTTTTCCCTCGAGTCTTTCCCACGAGGCTTTCCCACGAGGCTTTCCCACAGGGCTGTTCCACGTGCACACGTGTTGGGAGTCGATCCTCGGCTTGAACGTCAAGGCAGTGCAGGGAAAACAGCTTCCTCTGGAATGGGCTGACACATCTGGGGGTCTCTTGGAATGGTGGCACGACCCTGGAGTTCCTCTCGCCTTTCCTGTGGAGAACGCCTCCTCTTGAGATGCGACGGGAACGCCGGGAATACTTTCCCTACGAAACAGGGAAAGGATCCCTCATCTCGAGCTAGGAGGCGAAACGGGGCTCCCCTGGTTGTGTGCGGGACACCACGTGCTTCCTCTCGAGTGGAGACGGGTATGTCGGGGAACTTCTTGAGTTGCAGCAATGGTGTGAAGGACCCTTTGGAAGTTCCAGTGGTTAGATGTGATTGGCCTCGAGAAGCCTCAGCGGAAATGGGCCTCATCTCGCCTGGAGGGCAAAACCTCCTGGATTTTCTCGAGTTGCGGCAGGTGCTCTCGACTTACGACGGGGACCTCAGGGAACCGCTCTGGTGGCCTCAGGAAAGGCCAGTCCCCATGCGAGTTCCTCGGGGGCGTCTCGGGATTCCTCTCCCGTCGATGCCGGGGCCTAAGACCTTGTGTGGAGTCGGGGCCGGAACCTGAGGATTCCTCTCCAGTGCTGACATGGATCTTGGGGTACTTCTGGAGTCTCCCCAGGGGAGTCAGTCCTCGTCTCGAATGCGGGCATGCACTTGCACTTTCCTCCAGAGCGGTAGCAGCAGTGTCACGCAGTCCGCCGCGTGGATCAAAGGATCTATGGTTTTCCCTCGAGTCTTTCCCACGAGGCTTTCCCACGAGGCTTTCCCACAGGGCTGTCCCACGTGCACACGTGGTGGGAGTCGATCCTCGGCTTGAACGTCAAGGCAGTGCAGGGAAAACAGGTTCCTCTGGAATGGACTGACACATCTGGGGGACTCTTGGAATGGTGGCACGACCCTGGAGTTCCTCTCCCCTTTCCTGTGGAGAGCGCCTCCTCTTGAGATGCGACGGGAACGCCGGGAATTCTTTCCCTACGAAACAGGGAAAGGATCCCTCATCTCGAGCTAGGAGGCGGAAAAGGGCTCCCCTGGATGTGTGCGGGACACCACATGATTCCTCTCGAGTGGAGACGGGTATGTCGGGGAACTTCTTGAGTTGCAGCAAGGGTGTGAAGGACCCTTTGGAAGTTCCAGTGGTTAGACGTGATTGGCCTCGAGAAGCCTCAGCGGAAATGGGCCTCATCTCGCCTGGAGGGCAAAAACTCCTGGATTTTCTCGAGTTGCGGCAGGTGCTCTCGACTTACGACGGGGACTTCAGGGACCCGCTCTGGTGGCCTCAGGAAAGGCCAGACCCCATGCGAGTTCCTCGGGGGCCTCTCGGGTTTCCTCTCCCGTCGATGCCGGGGCCTAAGACCTTGTGTGGAGTCGGGGCCGGAACCTGAGGATTCCTCTCCAGTGCTGACATGGATCTTGGGGTACTTCTGGAGTCTCCCCAGGGGAGTCAGTCCTCGTCTCGAATGCGGGCATGCACTTGCGCTTTCCTCCAGAGCGGTAGCAGCAGTGTCACGCTGTCCGCCGCGTGGATCAAAGGATCTATGGTTTTCCCTCGAGTCTTTCCCACGAGGCTTTCCCACGAGGCTTTCCCACAGGGCTGTCCCACGTGCACACGTGGTGGGAGTCGATCCTCGGCTTGAACGTCAAGGCAGTGCAGGGAAAACAGGTTCCTCTGGAATGGACTGACACATCTGGGGGACTCTTGGAATGGTGTCATGACCCTGGAGTTTCTCTCGCCTTTCCTGTGGAGAGCGCCTCCTCTTGAGATGCGACGGGAACGCCGGGAATTCTTTCCCTACGAAACAGGGAAAGGATCCCTCATCTCGAGCTAGGAGGTGGAAACGGGGCTCCCCTGGATGTGTGCGGGACCCCACGTGCTTCCTCTCGAGTGGAGACAGGTATGTCGGGGAACTTCTTGAGTTGCAGCAAGGGTGTGAAGGACCCTTTGGAAGTTCCAGTGGTTAGATGTGATTGGCCTCGAGAAGCCTCAGCGGAAATGGGCCTCATCCTGCCTGGAGGGCAAAACCTCCTGGATTTTCTCGAGTTGCGGCAGGTGCTCTCGACTTACGACGGGGACCTCAGGGACCCGCTCTGGTGGCCTCAGGAAAGGCCAGTCCCCATGCGAGTTCCTCGGGGGCCTCTCGGGATTCCTCTCCCGTCGATGCCGGGGCCTAAGACCTTGTGTGGAGTCGGGGCCGGAACCTGAGGATTCCTCTCCAGTGATGACATGGATCTTGGGGTACTTCTGGAGTCTCCCCAGGGGAGTCAGTCCTCGTTTCGAATGCCGGCATGCACTTGCGCTTTCATCCAGAGCGGTAGCAGCAGTGTCACGCAGTCCGCCGCGTGGATCAAAGGATCTATGGTTTTCCCTTTAGTCTTTCCCACGAGGCTTTCCCGCGAGGCTTTCCCACAGGGCTGTCCCACGTGCACACATGGTGGCAGTCGATCCTTGGCTTGAACGTCAAGGCAGTGCAGGGAAAACAGGTTCCTCTGGAATGGACTGAGACATCTGGGGGACTCTTGGAATGGTGGCACGACCCTGGAGTTCCTCTCGCCTTTCCTGTGGAGAGCGCCTCCTCTTGAGAAGCGACGGGAACGCCGGGAATTCTTTCCCTACGAAACAGGGACAGGATCCCTCATCTCGAGCTAGGAGGCAGAAACGGGGCTCCCCTGGATATGTGCGGGACCCCACGTGCTTCCTCTCGAGTGGAGACGGGTATGTCGGGGAACTTCTTGAGTTGCATCAGTGGTGTGAAGGACCCTTTGGAAGTTCCAGTGGTTAGATGTGATTGGCCTCGAGAAGCCTCAGCGGAAATGGGCCTCATCTCGCCTGGTGGGCAAAACCTCCTGGATTTTCTCGAGTTGCGGCAGGTGCTCTCGACTTACGACGGGGACCTCAGGGACCCGCTCTGGTGGCCTCAGGAAAGGCCAGTCCCCATGCGAGTTCCTCGGGGGCGTCTCGGGATTCCTCTCCCGTCGATGCCGGGGCCTAAGACCTTGTGTGGAGTCGGTGCCGGAACCTGAGGATTCCTCTCCAGTGCTGACATGGATCTTGGGGTACTTCTGGAGTCTCCCCAGGGGAGTCAGTCCTCGTCTCGAATGCGGGCATGCACTTGCGCTTTCCTCCAGAGCGGTAGCAGCAGTGTCACGCAGTCCGCCGCGTGGATCAAAGGATCTATGGTTTTCCCTCGAGTCTTTCCCACGAGGCTTTCCCACGAGGCTTTCCCACAGGGCTGTCCCACGTGCACACGTGGTGGGAGTCGATCCTCGGCTTGAACGTCAAGGCAGTGCAGGGAAAACAGGTTCCTCTGGAATGGACTGACACATCTGGGGGACTCTTGGATTGGTGTCTCGACCCTGGAGTTCCTCTCGCCTTTCCTGTGGAGAGCGCCTCCTCTTGAGATACGACGGGAACGCCGGGAATTCTTTCCCTACGAAACAGGGAAAGGATCCCTCATCTCGAGCTAGGAGGCGGAAACGGGGCTCCCCTGGATGTGTGCGGGACCCCACGTGCTTCCTCTCGAGTGGAGACGGGTATGTCGGGGAACTTCTTGAGTTGCAGCAATGGTGTGAAGGACCCTTTGGAAGTTCCAGTGGTTAGATGTGATTGGCCTCGAGAAGCCTCAGCGGAAATGGGACTCATCTCGCCTGGAGGGCAAAACCTCCTGGATTTTCTCGAGTTGCGGCAGGTGCTCTTGACTTACGACGGGGACCTCAGGGACCCGCTCTGGTGGCCTCAGGAAAGGCCAGTCCCCATGGGAGTTCCTCGGGGGCCTCTCGGGATTCCTCTCCCGTCGATGCCGGGGCTAAGACCTTGTGTGGAGTCGGGGCCGGAACCTGAGGATTCCTCTCCTGTGCTGACGTGGATCTTGGGGTACTTCTGGAGTCTCCCCAGGGGAGTCAGTCCTCGTCTCGAATGCGGGCATGCACTTGCGCTTTCCTCCAGAGCGGTAGCAGCAGTGTCACGCAGTCCGCCGCGTGGATCAAAGGATCTATGGTTTTCCCTCGAGTCTTTCCCACGAGGTTTTCCCACGAGGCTTTCCACAGGGCTGTCCCACGTGCACACGTGGTGGGAGTCGATCCTCGGCTTGAACGTCAAGGCAGTGCAGGGAAAACAGGTTCCTCTGGAATGGACTGACACATCTGGGGAACTCTTGGAATGGTGTCACGACCCTGGAGTTCCTCTCGCCTTTCCTGTGGAGAGCGCCTCCTCTTGAGATGCGACTGGAACGCCGGGAATTCTTTCCCTACGAAACAGGGAAGGATCCCTCATCTCGAGCTAGGAGGCGGAAACGGGGCTCCCCTGGATGTGTGAGGGACCCCACGTGCTTCCTCTCGAGTGGAGACGGGTATGTCGGGGAACTTCTTGAGTTGCAGCAATGGTGTGAAGGACCCTTTGGAAGTTCCAGTGGTTAGATGTGATTGGCCTCGAGAAGCCTCAGCGGAAATGGGCCTCATCTGGCCTGGAGGGCAAAACCTCCTGGATTTTCTCGAGTTGCCGCAGGTGCTCTCGACTTACGACGGGGACCTCAGGCAACCGCTCTGGTGGCCTCAGGAAAGGCCAGTCCCCATGCGAGTTCCTCGGGGGCCTCTCGGGATTCCTCTCCCGTCGATGCCGGGGCCTAAGACCTTGTGTGGAGTCGGGGCCGGAACCTGAGGATTCCTCTCCAGTGCTGACATTGATCTTGGGGTAATTCTGGAGTCTCCCCAGGGGAGTCAGTCCTCGTCTCGAATGCGGGCATGCACTTGCGCTTTCCTCCAGAGCGGTAGCAGCAGTGTCACGCAGTCCGCCGCGTGGATCAAAGGATCTATGGTTTTCCCTCGAGTCTTTCCCACGAGGCTTTCCCACGAGGCTTTCCCACAGGGCTGTCCCACGTGCACACGTGGTGGGAGTCGATCATCGGCTTGAACGTCAAGGCAGTGCAGGGAAAACAGGTTCCTCTGGAATGGGCTGACACATCTGGGGGTCTCCTGGAATGGTGGCACGACCCTGGAGTTCCTCTCGCCTTTCCTGTGGAGAGCGCCTCCTCTTGAGATGCGACGGGAACGCCGGGAATTCTTTCCCTACGAAACAGGGAAAGGATTCCTCATCTCGAGCTAGGAGGCGGAAACGGGGCTCCCCTGGATGTGTGCGGGACACCACGTGCTTCCTCTCGAGTGGAGACGGGTATGTCGGGGAATTTCTTGAGTTGCAGAAAGGATGTGAAGGACCCTTTGGAAGTTCCAGTGGTTAGATGTGATTGGCCTCGAGAAGCCTCAGCGGAAATGGGCCTCATCTCGCCTGGAGGGCAAAACCTCCAGGATTTTCTCGAGTTGCGGCAGGTGCTCTCGACTTACGACGGGGACCTCAGGGACCCGCTCTGGTGGCCTCAGGAAAGGCCAGTCCCCATGCGAGTTCCTCGGGGCCCTCTCGGGATTCCTCTCCCGTCGATGCCGGGGCCTAAGACCTTGTGTGGAGTCGGGGCCGGAACCTGAGGATTCCTCTCCAGTGCTGACATGGATCTTGGGGTACTTCTGGAGTCTCCCCAGGGGAGTCAGTCCTCGTCTCGAATGCGGGCATGCACTTCGCTTTCCTCCAGAGCGGTAGCAGCAGTGTCACGCAGTCCGCCGCGTGGATCAAAGGATCTATGGTTTTCCCTCGAGTCTTTCCCACGAGGCTTTCCCACGAGGCTTTCCCACAGGGCTGTCCCACGTGCACACGTGGTGGGAGTCGATCCTCGGCTTGAACGTCAAGGCAGTGCAGGGAAAACAGGTTCCTCTGGAATGGGCTGACACATCTGGGGGTCTCTTGGAATGGTGGCACGACCCTGGAGTTCCTCTCGCCTTTCCTGTGGAGAGCGCCTCCTCTTGAGATGCGACGGGAACGCCGGGAATTCTTTCCCTACGAAACAGGGAAAGGATCCCTCATCTCGAGCTAGGAGGCGGAAACGGGGCTCCCCTGGATGTGTGCGGGACACCACGTGCTTCCTCTCGAGTGGAGACGGGTATGTCGGGGAACTTCTTGAGTTGCAGAAAGGATGTGAAGGACCCTTTGGAAGTTCCAGTGGTTAGATGTGATTGGCCTCGAGAAGCCTCAGCGGAAATGGGCCTCATCTCGCCTGGAGGGCAAAACCTCCTGGATTTTCTCGAGTTGCGGCAGGTGCT
This sequence comes from Ovis canadensis, assembly GCF_042477335.2. Taxonomy (NCBI): domain Eukaryota; kingdom Metazoa; phylum Chordata; class Mammalia; order Artiodactyla; family Bovidae; genus Ovis; species Ovis canadensis. The sequence continues at coordinate 2,056,975 of NC_091258.1, read as the reverse complement.
CTCGACTTACGATGGGGACCTCAGGGACCCGCTCTGGTGGCCTCAGGAAAGGCCAGTCCCCATGCGAGTTCCTCGGGGCCCTCTCAGGATTCCTCTCCCGTCGATGCCGGGGCCTAAGACCTTGTGTGGAGTCGGGGCCGGAACCTGAGGATTCCTCTCCAGTGCTGACATGGATCTTGGGGTACTTCTGGAGTCTCCCCAGGGGAGTCAGTCCTCGTCTCGAATGCGGGCATGCACTTGCGCTTTCCTCCAGAGCGGTAGCAGCAGTGTCACGCAGTCCGCCGCGTGGATCAAAGGATCTATGGTTTTCCCTCGAGTCTTTCCCACGAGGCTTTCCCACGAGGCTTTCCCACAGGGCTGTCCCACGTGCACACGTGGTGGGAGTCGATCCTCGGCTTGAACGTCAAGGCAGTGCAGGGAAAACAGGTTCCTCTGGAATGGACTGACACATCTGGGGTACTCTCGGAATGGTGTCTCGACCCTGGAGTTCCTCTCGCCTTTCCTGTGGAGAGCGCCTCCTCTTGAGATGCGACGGGAACGCCGGGAATTCTTTCCCTACGAAACAGGGAAAGGATCCCTCATCTCGAGCTAGGAGGCGGAAACGGGGCTGCCCTGGATGTGTGCGGGACCCACGTGCTTACTCTCGAGTGGAGACGGGTATGTCGGGGAACTTCTTGAGTTGCAGCAAGGGTGTGAAGGACCCTTTGGAAGTTCCAGTGGTTAGATGTGATTGGCCTCGAGAAGCCTCAGCGGAAATGGGCCTCATCTCGCCTGGAGGGCGAAACCTCCTGGATTTTCTCGAGTTGCGGCAGGTGCTCTCGACTTACGACGGGGACCTCAGGGACCCGCTCTGGTGGCCTCAGGAAAGGCCAGTCCCCATGCGAGTTCCTCGGGGGCGTCTCGGGATTCCTCTCCCGTCGATGCCGGGGCCTAAGACCTTGTGTGGAGTCGGGGCCGGAACCTGAGGATTCCTCTCCAGTGCTGACATGGATCTTGGGGTACTTCTGGAGTCTCCCCAGGGGAGTCAGTCCTCGTCTCGAATGCGGGCATGCACTTGCGCTTTCCTCCAGAGCGGTAGCAGCAGTGTCACGCAGTCCGCCGCGTGGATCAAAGGATCTATGGTTTTCCCTCGAGTCTTTCCCACGAGGCTTTCCCACGAGGCTTTCCCACAGGGCTGTCCCACGTGCACACGTGGTGGGAGTCGATCCTCGGCTTGAACGTCAAGGCAGTGCAGGGAAAACAGGTTCCTCTGGAATGGACTGACACATCTGGGGGACTCTTGGAATGGTGGCACGACCCTGGAGTTCCTCTCGCCTTTCCTGTGGAGAGCGCCTCCTCTTGAGAAGCGACGGGAACGCCGGGAATTCTTTCCCTACGAAACAGGGAAAGGATCCCTCATCTCGAGCTAGGAGGCAGAAACGGGGCTCCCCTGGATATGTGCGGGACCCCACGTGCTTCCTCTCGAGTGGAGACGGGTATGTCGGGGAACTTCTTGAGTTGCATCAATGGTGTGAAGGACCCTTTGGAAGTTCCAGTGGTTAGATGTGATTGGCCTCGAGAAGCCTCAGCGGAAATGGGCCTCATCTCGCCTGGAGGGCAAAACCTCCTGGATTTTCTCGAGTTGCGGCAGGTGCTCTCGACTTACGACGGGGACCTCAGGGACCCGCTCTGGTGGCCTCAGGAAAGGCCAGTCCCCATGCGAGTTCCTCGGGGGCGTCTCGGGATTCCTCTCCCGTCGATGCCGGGGCCTAAGACCTTGTGTGGAGTCGGTGCCGGAACCTGAGGATTCCTCTCCAGTGCTGACATGGATCTTGGGGTACTTCTGGAGTCTCCCCAGGGGAGTCAGTCCTCGTCTCGAATGCGGGCATGCACTTGCGCTTTCCTCCAGAGCGGTAGCAGCAGTGTCACGCAGTCCGCCGCGTGGATCAAAGGATCTATGGTTTTCCCTCGAGTCTTTCCCACGAGGCTTTCCCACGAGGCTTTCCCACAGGGCTGTCCCACGTGCACACGTGGTGGGAGTCGATCCTCGGCTTGAACGTCAAGGCAGTGCAGGGAAAACAGGTTCCTCTGGAATGGACTGACACATCTGGGGGACTCTTGGATTGGTGTCTCGACCCTGGAGTTCCTCTCGCCTTTCCTGTGGAGAGCGCCTCCTCTTGAGATACGACGGGAACGCCGGGAATTCTTTCCCTACGAAACAGGGAAAGGATCCCTCATCTCGAGCTAGGAGGCGGAAACGGGGCTCCCCTGGATGTGTGCGGGACCCCACGTGCTTCCTCTCGAGTGGAGACGGGTATGTCGGGGAACTTCTTGAGTTGCAGCAATGGTGTGAAGGACCCTTTGGAAGTTCCAGTGGTTAGATGTGATTGGCCTCGAGAAGCCTCAGCGGAAATGGGACTCATCTCGCCTGGAGGGCAAAACCTCCTGGATTTTCTCGAGTTGCGGCAGGTGCTCTTAACTTACGACGGGGACCTCAGGGACCCGCTCTGGTGGCCTCAGGAAAGGCCAGTCCCCATGGGAGTTCCTCGGGGGCCTCTCGGGATTCCTCTCCCGTCGATGCCGGGGCTAAGACCTTGTGTGGAGTCGGGGCCGGAACCTGAGGATTCCTCTCCTGTGCTGACGTGGATCTTGGGGTACTTCTGGAGTCTCCCCAGGGGAGTCAGTCCTCGTCTCGAATGCGGGCATGCACTTGCGCTTTCCTCCAGAGCGGTAGCAGCAGTGTCACGCAGTCCGCCGCGTGGATCAAAGGATCTATGGTTTTCCCTCGAGTCTTTCCCACGAGGCTTTCCCACGAGGCTTTCCCACAGGGCTGTCCCACGTGCACACGTGGTGGGAGTCGATCCTCGGCTTGAACGTCAAGGCAGTGCAGGGAAAACAGGTTCCTCTGGAATGCGCTGACACATCTGGGGGTCTCTTGGAATGGTGGCACGACCATGGAGTTCCTCTCGCCTTTCCTGTGGAGAGCGCCTCCTCTTGAGATGCGACGGGAATGCCGGGAATTCTTTCCCTACGAAACAGGGAAAGGATCCCTCATCTCGAGCTAGGAGGCGAAACGGGGCTCCCCTGGTTGTGTGCGGGACACCACGTGCTTCCTCTCGAGTGGAGACGGGTATGTGGGGAACTTCTTGAGTTGCAGCAAGAGTGTGAAGGACCCTTTGGAAGTTCCAGTGGTTAGATGTGATTGGCCTCGAGAAGCCTCAGCGGAAATGGGCCTCATCTCGCCTGGAGGGCAAAACCTCCTGGATTTTCTCGAGTTGCGGCAGGTGCTCTCGACTTACGACGGGGACCTCAGGGAACCGCTCTGGTGGCCTCAGGAAAGGCCAGTCCCCATGCGAGTTCCTCGGGGGCCTCTCGGGATTCCTCTCCCGTCGATGCCGGGGCCTAAGACCTTGTGTGGAGTCGGGGCCGGAACCTGAGGATTCCTCTCCAGTGCTGACATGGATCTTGGGGTACTTCTGGAGTCTCCCCAGGGGAGTCAGTCCTCGTCTCGAATGCGGGCATGCACTTGCACTTTCCTCCAGAGCGGTAGCAGCAGTGTCACGCAGTCCGCCTCGTGGATCAAAGGATCTATGGTTTTCCCTCGAGTCTTTCCCACGAGGCTTTCCCACGAGGCTTTCCCACAGGGCTGTCCCACGTGCACACGTGGTGGAAGTCGATCCTCGGCTTGAACGTCAAGGCAGTGCAGGGAAAACAGGTTCCTCTGGAATGCACTGACACATCTGGGGTACTCTTGGAATGGTGTCTCGACCCTGGAGTTCCTCTCGCCTTTCCTGTGGAGAGCGCCTCCTCTTGAGATGCGACGGGAACGCCGGGAATTCTTTCCCTACGAAACAGGGAAAGGATCCCTCATCTCGAGCTAGGAGGCGGAAACGGGGCTCCCCTGGATGTGCGCGGGACCCTACGTGCTTCCTCTCGAGTGGAGACGGGTATGTCGGGGAACTTCTTGAGTTGCAGCAAGGGTGTGAAGGACCCTTTGGAAGTTCCAGTGGTTAGACGTGATTGGCCTCGAGAAGCCTCAGCGGAAATGGGCCTCATCTCGCCTGGAGGGCAAAACCTCCTGGATTTTCTCGAGTTGCGGCAGGTGCTCTCGACTTACGACGGGGACCTCAGGGAACCGCTCTGGTGGCCTCAGGAAAGGCCAGTCCCCATGCGAGTTCCTCGGGGGCGTCTCGGGATTCCTCTCCCGTCGATGCCGGGGCCTAAGACCTTGTGAGGAGTCGGGGCCGGAACCTGAGGATTCCTCTCCAGTGCTGACATGGATCTTGGGGTACTTCTGGAGTCTCCCCAGGGGAGTCAGTCCTCGTCTCGAATGCGGGCATGCACTTGCGCTTTCCTCCAGAGCGGTAGCAGCAGTGTCACGCAGTCCGCCGCGTGGATCAAAGGATCTATGGTTTTCCCTCGAGTCTTTCCCACGAGGCTTTCCCACGAGGCTTTCCCACAGGGCTGTCCCACGTGCACACGTGGTGGGAGTCGATCCTCGGCTTGAACGTCAAGGCAGTGCAGGGAAAACAGGTTCCTCTGGAATGGACTGACACATCTGGGGGACTCTTGGAATGGTGGCACGACCCTGGAGTTCCTCTCGCCTTTCCTGTGGAGAGCGCCTCCTCTTGAGATGCGACGGGAACGCCGGGAATTCTTTCCCTACGAAACAGGGAAAGGATCCCTCATCTCGAGCTGGGAGGCGGAAACGGGGCTCCCCTGGATGTGTGCGGGACACCACATGATTCCTCTCGAGTGGAGACGGGTATGTCGGGGAACTTCTTGAGTTGCAGCAAGGGTGTGAAGGACCCTTTGGAAGTTCCAGTGGTTAGACGTGATTAGCCTCGAGAAGCCTCTGCGGAAATGGGCCTCATCTCGCCTGGAGGGCAAAACCTCCTGGATTTTCTCGAGTTGCGGCAGGTGCTCTCGACTTACGACGGGGACCTCAGAAACCCGCTCTGGTGGCCTCAGGAAAGGCCAGTCCCCATGCGAGTTCCTCGGGGGCCTCTCAGGATTCCTCTCCCGTCGATGCCGGGGCCTAAGACCTTGTGTGGAGTCGGGGCCGGAACCTGAGGATTCCTCTCCAGTGCTGACATGGATCTTGGGGTACTTCTGGAGTCTCCCCAGGGGAGTCAGTCCTCGTCTCGAATGCGGGCATGCATTGCGCTTTCCTCCAGAGCGGTAGCAGCAGTGTCACGCAGTCCGCCGCGTGGATCAAAGGATCTATGGTTTTCCCTCGAGTCTTTCCCACGAGGCTTTCCCACGAGGCTTTCCCACAGGGCTGTCCCACGTGCACACGTGGTGGGAGTCGATCCTCGGCTTGAACGTCAAGGCAGTGCAGGGAAAACAGGTTCCTCTGGAATGGACTGACTCATCTGGGGGACTCTTGGAATGGTGGCACGACCCTGGAGTTCCTCTCGCCTTTCCTGTGGAGAGTGCCTCCTCTTGAGATGCGACGGGAACGCCGGGAATTCTTTCCCTACGAAACAGGGAAAGGATCCCTCATCTCGAGCTAGGAGGCGGAAACGGGGCTCCCCTGGATGTGTGCGGGACCCCACGTGCTTCCTCTCGAGTGGAGACGGGTATGTCGGGGAACTTCTTGAGTTGCAGCAATGGTGTGAAGGACCCTTTGGAAGTTCCAGTGGTTAGATGTGATTGGCCTCGAGAAGCCTCAGCGGAAATGGGCCTCATCTGGCCTGGAGGGCAAAACCTCCTGGATTTTCTCGAGTTGCGGCAGGTGCTCTCGACTTACGACGGGGACCTCAGGGAACCGCTCTGGTGGCCTCAGGAAAGGCCAGTCCCCATGCGAGTTCCTCGGGGGCGTCTCGGGATTCCTCTCCCGTCGATGCCGGGGCCTAAGACCTTGTGTGGAGTCGGGGCCGGAACCTGAGGATTCCTCTCCAGTGCTGACATGGATCTTGGGGTACTTCTGGAGTCTCCCCAGGGGAGTCAGTCCTCGTCTCGAATGCGGGCATGCACTTGCGCTTTCCTCCAGAGCGGTAGCAGCAGTGTCACGCAGTCCGCCGCGTGGATCAAAGGATCTATGGTTTTCCCTCGAGTCTTTCCCACGAGGCTTTCCCACGAGGCTTTCCCACAGGGCTGTCCCACGTGCACACGTGGTGGGAGTCGATCCTCGGCTTGAACGTCAAGGCAGTGCAGGGAAAACAGGTTCCTCTGGAATGGACTGACACATCTGGGGGACTCTTGGAATGGTGGCACGACCCTGGAGTTCCTCTCGCCTTTCCTGTGGAGAGCGCCTCCTCTTGAGATGCGACGGGAACGCCGGGAATTCTTTCCCTACGAAACAGGGAAAGGATCCCTCATCTCGAGCTAGGAGGCGGAAACGGGGCTCCCCTGGATGTGTGCGGGACCCCACGTGCTTCCTCTCGAGTGGAGACGGGTATGTCGGGGAACTTCTTGAGTTGCAGCAAGGGTGTGAAGGACCCTTTGGAAGTTCCAGTGGTTAGACGTGATTGGCCTCGAGAAGCCTCAGCGGAAATGGGCCTCATCTCGCCTGGAGGGCAAAACCTCCTGGATTTTCTCGAGTTGCGGCAGGTGCTCTCAACTTACGACGGGGACCTCAGGGACCCGCTCTGGTGGCCTCAGGAAAGGCCAGTCCCCATTCGAGTTCCTCGGGGGCCACTCAGGATTCCTCTCCCGTCGATGCCGGGGCCTAAGACCTTGTGTGGAGTCGGGGCCGGAACCTGAGGATTCCTCTCCAGTGCTGACATGGATCTTGGGGTACTTCTGGAGTCTCCCCAGGGGAGTCAGTCCTCGTCTCGAATGCGGGCATGCACTTGCGCTTTCCCCCAGAGCGGTAGCAGCAGTGTCACGCAGTCCGCCGCGTGGATCAAAGGATCTATGGTTTTCCCTCGAGTCTTTCCCACGAGGCTTTCCCACGAGGCTTTCCCACAGGGCTGTCCCACGTGCACACGTGGTGGGAGTCGATCCTCGGCTTGAACGTCAAGGCAGTGCAGGGAAAACAGGTTCCTCTGGAATGGACTGAAATATCTGGGGGACTCTTGGAATGGTGGCACGACCCTGGAGTTCCTCTCGCCTTTCCTGTGGAGAGCGCCTCCTCTTGAGATGCGACGGGAACGCCGGGAATTCTTTCCCTACGAAACAGGGAAAGGATCCCTCATCTCGAGCTAGGAGGCGGAAACGGGGCTCCCCTGGATGTGTGCCGGACCCCACGTGCTTCCTCTCGAGTGCAGACGGGTATGTCGGGGAACTTCTTCAGTTGCAGCAAGGGTGTGAAGGACCCTTTGGAAGTTCCAGTGGTTAGATGTGATTGGCCTCGAGAAGCCTCAGCGGAAATGGGCCTCATCTCGCCTGGAGGGCAAAACCTCCTGGATTTTCTCGAGTTGTGGCAGGTGCTCTCGACTTACGACGGGGACCTCAGGGAACCGCTCTGGTGGCCTCAGGAAAGGCCAGTCCCCATGCGAGTTCCTCGGGGGCCTCTCGGGATTCCTCTCCCTTCGATGCCGGGGCCTAAGACCTTGTGTGGAGTTGGGGCCGGAACCTGAGGATTCCTCTCCAGTGCTGACATGGATCTTGGGGTACTTCTGGAGTCTCCCCAGGGGAGTCAGTCCTCGTCTCGAATGCGGGCATGCACTTGCGCTTTCCTCCAGAGCGGTAGCAGCAGTGTCACGCAGTCTGCCGCGTGGATCAAAGGATCTATGGTTTTCCCTCGAGTCTTTCCCACGAGGCTTTCCCACGAGGCTTTCCCACAGGGCTGTCCCACGTGCACACGTGGTGGGAGTCGATCCTCGGCTTGAACGTCAAGGCAGTTCAGGGAAAACAGGTTCCTCTTGAATGGACTGACACATCTGGGGGACTCTTGGAATGGTGGCACGACCCTGGAGTTCCTCTCGGCTTTCCTGTGGAGAGCGCCTCCTCTTGAGATGCGCCGGGAACGCCGGGAATTCTTTCCCTACGAAACAGGGAAAGGATCCCTCATCTCGAGCTAGGAGGCGGAAACGGGGCTCCCCTGGATGTGTGCGGGACCCCACGTGCTTCCTCTCGAGTGGAGACGGGTATGTCGGGGAACTTCTTGAGTTGCAGCAAGGGTGTGAAGGACCCTTTGGAAGTTCCAGTGGTTAGACGTGATTAGCCTCGAGAAGCCTCAGCGGAAATGGGCCTCATCTCGCCTGGAGGGCAAAACCTCCTGGATTTTCTCGAGTTGCGGCAGGTGCTCTCGACTTACGACGGGGACCTCAGGGACCCGCTCTGGTGGCCTCAGGAAAGGCCAGTCCCCATGTGAGTTCCTCGGGGGCCTCTCGGGATTCCTCTCCCGTCGATGCCGGGGCCTAAGACCTTGTGTGGAGTCGGGGCCGGAACCTGAGGATTCCTCTCCAGTGCTGACATGGATCTTGGGGTACTTCTGGAGTCTCCCCAGGGGAGTCAGTCCTCGTCTCGAATGCGGACATTCACTTGCGCTTTCCTCCAGAGCGGTAGCAGCAGTGTCACGCAGTCCGCCGCGTGGATCAAAGGATCTATGGTTTTCCCTCGAGTCTTTCCCACGAGGCTTTCCCACGAGGCTTTACCACAGGGCTGTCCCACGTGCACACGTGGTGGGAGTCGATCCTCGGCTTGAACGTCAGGCAGTGCAGGGAAAACAGGTTCCTCTGGAATGGACTGACACATCTGGGGGTCTCTTGGAATGGTGCCACGACCCTGGAGTTCCTCTCGCCTTTCCTGGGGAGAGCGCCACCTCTTGAGATGCGACGGGAACGCCGGGAATTCTTTCCCTACGAAACAGGGAAAGGATCCCTCATCTCGAGCTAGGAGGCGGAAACGGGGCTCCCCTGGATGGGTGCGGGACCCCACGTGCTTCCTCTCGAGTGGAGACGGGTATATCGCGGAACTGCTTGAGTTGCAGCAATGGTGTGAAGGACCCTTTGGAAGTTCCAGCGGTTAGATGTGATTAGCCTCGAGAAGCCTCAGCGGAAATGGGCCTCATCTCGCCTGGAGGGCAAAACCTCCTGGATTTTCTCGAGTTGCGGCAGGTGCTCTCGACTTACGGTGGGGACCTCAGGGACCCGCTCTGGTGGCCTCAGGAAAGGCCAGTCCCCATGCGATTTCCTCGGGGCCTCTCGGGATTCCTCTCCCGTCGATGCCGGGGCCTAAGACCTTGTGTGGAGTCGGGGCCGGAACCTGAGGATTCCTCTCCAGTGCTGACATGGATCTTGGGGTACTTCTGGAGTCTCCCCAGGGGAGTCAGTCCTCGTCTCGAATGCGGGCATGCACTTGCGGTTTCCTCCAGAGCGGTAGCAGCAGTGTCACGCAGTCCGCCGCGTGGATCAAAGGATCTATGCTTTTCCCTCGAGTCTTTCCCACGAGGCTTTCCCACGAGGCTTTCCCACAGGGCTGTCCCACGTGCACACGTGGTGGGAGTCGATCCTCGGCTTGAACGTCAATGCAGTGCAGGGAAAACAGGTTACTCTGGAATGGACTGACACATCTGGGGGACTCTTGGAATGGTGGCACGACCCTGGAGTTCCTCTCGCCTTTCCTGTGGAGAGCGCCTCCTCTTGAGATGCGACGGGAACGCCGGGAATTCTTTCCCTACGAAACAGGGAAAGGATCCCTCATCTCGAGCTAGGAGGCGGAAACGGGGCTCCCCTGGATGTGTGCGGGACCCCACGTGCTTCCTCTCGAGTGGAGACGGGTATGTCGGGGAACTTCTTGAGTTGCAGCAAGGGTGTGAAGGACCCTTTGGAAGTTCCATTGGTTAGACGTGATTAGCCTCGAGAAGCCTCAGTGGAAATGGGCCTCATCTCGCCTGGAGGGCAAAACCTCCCGGATTTTCTCGAGTTGCGGCAGGTGCTCTCGACTTACGACGGGGACGTCAGGGACCCGCTCTGGTGGCCTCAGGAAAGGCCAGTCCCCATGCGAGTTCCTCGGGGGCCTCTCGGGATTGCTCTCCCGTCGATGCCGGGGCCTAAGACCTTGTGTGGAGTCGGGGCCGGAACCTGAGGATTCCTCTCCAGTGCTGACATGGATCTTGGGGTACTTCTGGAGTCTCCCCAGGGGAGTCAGTCCTCGTCTCGAATGCGGGCATGCACTTGCGCTTTCCTCCAGAGCGGTAGCAGCAGTGTCACGCAGTCCGCCGCGTGGATCAAAGGATCTATGGTTTTCCCTCGAGTCTTTCCCACGAGGCTTTCCCACGAGGCTTTCCCACAGGGCTGTCCCACGTGCACACGTGGTGGGAGTCGATCCTCGGCTTGAACGTCAAGGCAGTGCAGGGAAAACACGTTCCTCTGAAATGGACTGACACATCTGGGGGACTCTTGGAATGGTGGCACGACCCGGGAGTTCCTCTCGCCTTTCCTGTGGAGAGCGCCTCCTCTTGAGATGCGACGGGAACGTCGGGAATTCTTTCCCTACGAAACAGGGAAAGGATCCCTCATCTCGATCTAGGAGGCGGAAACGGGGCTCCCCTGGATGTGTGCGGGACCCCACGTGCTTCCTCTCGAGTGGAGACGGGTATGTCGGGGAACTTCTTGAGTTGCAGCAAGGGGGTGAAGCACCCTTTGGAAGTTCCAGTGGTTAGACGTGATTAGCCTCGAGAAGCCTCAGCGGAAATGGGCCTCATCTCGCCTGGAGGGCAAAACCTGCTGGATTTTCTCGAGTTGCGGCAGGTGCTCTCGACTTACGACGGGGACCTCAGGGACCCGCTTTGGTGGCCTCAGGAAAGGCCAGTCCCCATGCGAGTTCCTCGGGGGCCTCTCGGGATTCCTCTCCCGTCGATGCCGGGGCCTAAGACCTTGTGTGGAGTCGGGGCCGGAACCTGTGGATTCCTCTCCAGTGCTGACATGGATCTTGGGGTACTTCTGGAGTCTCCCCAGGGGAGTCAGTCCTCGTCTCGAATGCGGGCATGCACTTGCGCTTTCCTCCAGAGCGGTAGCAGCAGTGTCACGCAGTCCGCCGCGTGGATCAAAGGATCTATGGTTTTCCCTCGAGTCTTTCCCACGAGGCTTTCCCACGAGGCTTTCCCACAGGGCTGTCCCACGTGCACACGTGGTGGGAGTCGATCCTCGGCTTGAACGTCAAGGCAGTGCAGGGAAAACAGGTTCCTCTGGAATGGACTGACACATCTGGGGGACTCTTGGATTGGTGGCACGACCCTGGAGTTCCTCTCGCCTTTCCTGTGGAGAGCGCCTCCTCTTGAGATGCGACGGGAACGCCGGGAATTCTTTCCCTACAAAACAGGGAAAGGATCCCTCATCTCGAGCTAGGAGGCGGAATCGGGGCTCCCCTGGATGTGTGCGGGACCCCACGTGCTTCCTCTCGAGTGGAGACGGGTATGTCGGGGAACTTCTTGAGTTGCAGCAAGGGTGTGAAGGACCCTTTGGAAGTTCCAGTGGTTAGACGTGATTAGCCTCGAGAAGCTTCAGCGGAAATGGGCCTCATCTCGCCTGGAGGGCAAAACCTCCTGGATTTTCTCGAGTTGCGGCAGGTGCTCTCGACTTACGACGGGGACCTCAGGGACCCGCTCTGGTGGCCTCAGGAATGGCCAGTCCCCATGCGAGTTCCTCGGGGGCCTCTCGGGATTCCTCTCCCGTCGATGCCGGGGCCTAAGACCTTGTGTGGAGTCGGGGCCGGAACCTGAGGATTCCTCTCCAGTGCTGACATGGATCTTGGGGTACTTCTGGAGTCTCCCCAGGGGAGTCAGTCCTCGTCTCGAATGCGGGCATGCACTTGCGCTTTCCTCCAGAGCGGTAGCAGCAGTGTCACGCAGTCCGCCGCGTGGATCAAAGGATCTATGGTTTTCCCTCGAGTCTTTCCCACGAGGCTTTCCCACGAGGCTTTCCCACAGGGCTGTCCCACGTGCACACGTGGTGGGAGTCGATCCTCGGCTTGAACGTCAAGGCAGTGCAGGGAAAACAGGTTCCTCTGGAATGGACTGACACATCTGGGGGACTCTTGGAATGGTGGCACGACCCTGGAGTTCCTCTCGCCTTTCCTGTGGAGAGCGCCTCCTCTTGAGATGCGACGGGAACGCCGGGAATTCTTTCCCTACGAAACAGGGAAAGGATCCCTCATCTCGAGCTAGGAGGCGGAAACGGGGCTCCCCTGGATGTGTGCGGGACCCCACGTGTTTCCTCTCGAGTGGAGACGGGTATGTCGGGGAACTTCTTGAGTTGCAGCAAGGGTGTGAACTACCCTTTGGAAGTTCCAGTGGTTAGACGTGATTAGCCTCGAGAAGCCTCAGCGGAAATGGGCCTCATCTCGCCTGGAGGGCAAAACCTCCTGGATTTTCTCGAGTTGCGGCAGGTGCTCTCGACTTACGACGGGGACGTCAGGGACCCGCTCTGGTGGCCTCAGGAAAGGCCAGTCCCCATGCGAGTTCCTCGGGGGCCTCTCGGGATTCCTCTCCCGTCGATGCCGGGGCCTAAGACCTTGTGAGGAGTCGGGGCCGGAACCTGAGGATTCCTCTCCAGTGCTGACATGGATCTTGGGGTACTTCTGGAGTCTCCCCAGGGGAGTCAGTCCTCGTCTCGAATGCGGGCATGCACTTGCGCTTTCCTCCAGAGCGGTAGCAGCAGTGTCACGCAGTCCGCCGCGTGGATCAAAGGATCTATGGTTTTCCCTCGAGTCTTTCCCACGAGGCTTTCCCACGAGGCTTTCTCACAGGGCTGTCCCACGTGCACACGTGGTGGGAGTCGATCCTCGGCTTGAACGTCAAGGCAGTGCAGGGAAAACAGGTTCCTCTGGAATGCGCTGACACATCTGGGGGTCTCTTGGAATGGTGGCACGACCATGGAGTTCCTCTCGCCTTTCCTGTGGAGAGCGCCTCCTCTTGAGATGCGACGGGAATGCCGGGAATTCTTTCCCTACGAAACAGGGAAAGGATCCCTCATCTCGAGCTAGGAGGCGAAACGGGGCTCCCCTGGTTGTGTGCGGGACACCACGTGCTTCCTCTCGAGTGGAGACGGGTATGTGGGGAACTTCTTGAGTTGCAGCAAGGGTGTGAAGGACCCTTTGGAAGTTCCAGTGGTTAGATGTGATTGGCCTCGAGAAGCCTCAGCGGAAATGGGCCTCATCTCGCCTGGAGGGCAAAACCTCCTGGATTTTCTCGAGTTGCGGCAGGTGCTCTCGACTTACGACGGGGACCTCAGGGAACCGCTCTGGTGGCCTCAGGAAAGGCCAGTCCCCATGCGAGTTCCTCGGGGGCCTCTCGGGATTCCTCTCCCGTCGATGCCGGGGCCTAAGACCTTGTGTGGAGTCGGGGCCGGAACCTGAGGATTCCTCTCCAGTGCTGACATGGATCTTGGGGTACTTCTGGAGTCTCCCCAGGGGAGTCAGTCCTCGTCTCGAATGCGGGCATGCACTTGCACTTTCCTCCAGAGCGGTAGCAGCAGTGTCACGCAGTCCGCCTCGTGGATCAAAGGATCTATGGTTTTCCCTCGAGTCTTTCCCACGAGGCTTTCCCACGAGGCTTTCCCACAGGGCTGTCCCACGTGCACACGTGGTGGAAGTCGATCCTCGGCTTGAACGTCAAGGCAGTGCAGGGAAAACAGGTTCCTCTGGAATGCACTGACACATCTGGGGTACTCTTGGAATGGTGTCTCGACCCTGGAGTTCCTCTCGCCTTTCCTGTGGAGAGCGCCTCCTCTTGAGATGCGACGGGAACGCCGGGAATTCTTTCCCTACGAAACAGGGAAAGGATCCCTCATCTCGAGCTAGGAGGCGGAAACGGGGCTCCCCTGGATGTGCGCGGGACCCCACGTGCTTCCTCTCGAGTGGAGACGGGTATGTCGGGGAACTTCTTGAGTTGCAGCAAGGGTGTGAAGGACCCTTTGGAAGTTCCAGTGGTTAGACGTGATTGGCCTCGAGAAGCCTCAGCGGAAATGGGCCTCATCTCGCCTGGAGGGCAAAACCTCCTGGATTTTCTCGAGTTGCGGCAGGTGCTCTCGACTTACGACGGGGACCTCAGGGAACCGCTCTGGTGGCCTCAGGAAAGGCCAGTCCCCATGCGAGTTCCTCGGGGGCGTCTCGGGATTCCTCTCCCGTCGATGCCGGGGCCTAAGACCTTGTGAGGAGTCGGGGCCGGAACCTGAGGATTCCTCTCCAGTGCTGACATGGATCTTGGGGTACTTCTGGAGTCTCCCCAGGGGAGTCAGTCCTCGTCTCGAATGCGGGCATGCACTTGCGCTTTCCTCCAGAGCGGTAGCAGCAGTGTCACGCAGTCCGCCGCGTGGATCAAAGGATCTATTGTTTTCCCTCGAGTCTTTCCCACGAGGCTTTCCCACGAGGCTTTCCACAGGGCTGTCCCACGTGCACACGTGGTGGGAGTCGATCCTCGGCTTGAACGTCAAGGCAGTGCAGGGAAAACAGGTTCCTCTGGAATGGACTGACACATCTGGGGGACTCTTGGAATGGTGGCACGACCCTGGAGTTCCTCTCGCCTTTCCTGTGGAGAGCGCCTCCTCTTGAGATGCGACGGGAACGCCGGGCATTCTTTCCCTACGAAACAGGGAAAGGATCCCTCATCTCGAGCTGGGAGGCGGAAACGGCGCTCCCCTGGATGTGTGCGGGACACCACATGATTCCTCTCGAGTGGAGACGGGTATGTCGGGGAACTTCTTGAGTTGCAGCAAGGGTGTGAAGGACCCTTTGGAAGTTCCAGTGGTTAGACGTGATTAGCCTCGAGAAGCCTCTGCGGAAATGGGCCTCATCTCGCCTGGAGGGCAAAACCTCCTGGATTTTCCTGAGTTGCGGCAGGTGCTCTCGACTTACGACGGGGACCTCAGAAACCCGCTCTGGTGGCCTCAGGAAAGGCCAGTCCCCATGCGAGTTCCTCGGGGGCCTCTCAGGATTCCTCTCCCGTCGATGCCGGGGCCTAAGACCTTGTGTGGAATCGGGGCCGGAACCTGAGGATTCCTCTCCAGTGCTGACATGGATCTTGGGGTACTTCTGGAGTCTCCCCAGGGGAGTCAGTCCTCGTCTCGAATGCGGGCATGCATTGCGCTTTCCTCCAGAGCGGTAGCAGCAGTGTCACGCAGTCCGCCGCGTGGATCAAAGGATCTATGGTTTTCCCTCGAGTCTTTCCCACGAGGCTTTCCCACGAGGCTTTCCCACAGGGCTGTCCCACGTGCACACGTGGTGGGAGTCGATCCTCGGCTTGAACGTCAAGGCAGTGCAGGGAAAACAGGTTCCTCTGGAATGGACTGACACATCTGGGGGACTCTTGGAATGGTGGCACGACCCTGGAGTTCCTCTCGCCTTTCCTGTGGAGAGCGCCTCCTCTTGAGATGCGACGGGAACGCCGGGAATTCTTTCCCTAGGAAACAGGGAAAGGATCCCTCATCTCGAGCTAGGAGGCGGAAACGGGGCTCCCCTGGATGTGTGCGGGACCCCACGTGCTTCCTCTCGAGTGGAGACGGGTATGTCGGGGAACTTCTTGAGTTGCAGCAAGGGTGTGAAGGACCCTTTGGAAGTTCCAGTGGTTAGACGTCATTGGCCTCGAGAAGCCTCAGCGGAAATGGGCCTCATCTCGCCTGGAGGGCAAAACCTCCTGGATTTTCTCGAGTTGCGGCAGGTGCTCTCAACTTACGACGGGGACCTCAGGGACCCGCTCTGGTGGCCTCAGGAAAGGCCAGTCCCCATTCGAGTTCCTCGGGGGCCACTCAGGATTCCTCTCCCGTCGATGCCGGGGCCTAAGACCTTGTGTGGAGTCGGGGCCGGAACCTGAGGATTCCTCTCCAGTGCTGACATGGATCTTGGGGTACTTCTGGAGTCTCCCCAGGGGAGTCAGTCCTCGTCTCGAATGCGGGCATGCACTTGCGCTTTCCTTCAGAGCGGTAGCAGCAGTGTCACGCAGTCCGCCGCGTGGATCAAAGGATCTATGATTTTCCCTCGAGTCTTTCCCACGAGACTTTCCCACGAGGCTTTCCCACAGGGCTGTCCCACGTGCACACGTGGTGGGAGTCGATCCTCGGCTTGAACGTCAAGGCAGTGCAGGGAAAACAGGTTCCTCTGGAATGGACTGACACATCTGGGGGACTCTTGGAATGGTGGCACGACCCTGGAGTTCCTCTCGCCTTTCCTGTGGAGAGCGCCTCCTCTTGAGATGCGACGGGAACGCCGGGAATTCTTTCCCTACGAAACAGGGAAAGGATCCCTCATCTCGAGCTAGGAGACGGAAACGGGGCTCCCCTGGATGTGTGCGGGACCCCACGTGCTTCCTCTCGAGTGGAGACGGGTATGTCGGGGAACTTCTTGAGTTGCAGCAAGGGTGTGAAGGACCCTTTGGAAGTTCCAGTGGTTAGACGTGATTGGCCTCGAGAAGCCTCAGCGGAAATGGGCCTCATCTCGCCTGGAGGGCAAAACCTCCTGGATTTTCTCGAGTTGCGGCAGGTGCTCTCAACTTACGACGGGGACCTCAGGGACCCGCTCTGGTGGCCTCAGGAAAGGCCAGTCCCCATTCGAGTTCCTCGGGGGCCACTCAGGATTCCTCTCCCGTCGATGCCGGGGCCTAAGACCTTGTGTGGAGTCGGGGCCGGAACCTGAGGATTCCTCTCCAGTGCTGACATGGATCTTGGGGTACTTCTGGAGTCTCCCCAGGGGAGTCAGTCCTCGTCTCGAATGCGGGCATGCACTTGCGCTTTCCTCCAGAGCGGTAGCAGCAGTGTCACGCAGTCCGCCGCGTGGATCAAAGGATCTATGGTTTTCCCTCGAGTCTTTCCCACGAGGCTTTCCCACGAGGCTTTACCACAGGGCTGTCCCACGTGCACACGTGGTGGGAGTCGATCCTCGGCTTGAACGTCAGGCAGTGCAGGGAAAACAGGTTCCTCTGGAATGGACTGACACATCTGGGGGTCACTTGGAATGGTGCCACGACCCTGGAGTTCCTCTCGCCTTTCCTGGGGAGAGCGCCACCTCTTGAGATGCGACGGGAACGCCGGGAATTCTTTCCCTACGAAACAGGGAAAGGATCCCTCATCTCGAGCTAGGAGGCGGAAACGGGGCTCCCCTGGATGGGTGCGGGACCCCACGTGCTTCCTCTCGAGTGGAGACGGGTATATCGCGGAACTGCTTGAGTTGCAGCAATGGTGTGAAGGACCCTTTGGAAGTTCCAGCGGTTAGATGTGATTAGCCTCGAGAAGCCTCAGCGGAAATGGGCCTCATCTCGCCTGGAGGGCAAAACCTCCTGGATTTTCTCGAGTTGCCGCAGGTGCTCTCGACTTACGGTGGGGACCTCAGGGACCCGCTCTGGTGGCCTCAGGAAAGGCCAGTCCCCATGCGAGTTCCTCGGGGCCTCTCGGGATTCCTCTCCCGTCGATGCCGGGGCCTAAGACCTTGTGTGGAGTCGGGGCCGGAACCTGAGGATTCCTCTCCAGTGCTGACATGGATCTTGGGGTACTTCTGGAGTCTCCCCAGGGGAGTCAGTCCTCGTCTTGAATGCGGGCATGCACTTGCGGTTTCCTCCAGAGCGGTAGCAGCAGTGTCACGCAGTCCGCCGCGTGGATCAAAGGATCTATGCTTTTCCCTCGAGTCTTTCCCACGAGGCTTTCCCACGAGGCTTTCCCACAGGGCTGTCCCACGTGCACACGTGGTGGGAGTCGATCCTCGGCTTGAACGTCAATGCAGTGCAGGGAAAACAGGTTCCTCTGAAATGGACTGACACATCTGGGGGACTCTTGGAATGGTGGCACGACCCTGGAGTTCCTCTCGCCTTTCCTGTGGAGAGCGCCTCCTCTTGAGATGCGACGGGAACGCCGGGAATTCTTTCCCTACGAAACAGGGAAAGGATCCCTCATCTCGAGCTAGGAGGCGGAAACGGGGCTCCCCTGGATGTGTGCGGGACCCCACGTGCTTCCTCTCGAGTGGAGACGGGTATGTCGGGGAACTTCTTGAGTTGCAGCAAGGGGGTGAAGCACCCTTTGGAAGTTCCAGTGGTTAGACGTGATTAGCCTCGAGAAGCCTCAGCGGAAATGGGCCTCATCTCGCCTGGAGGGCAAAACCTGCTGGATTTTCTCGAGTTGCGGCAGGTGCTCTCGACTTACGACGGGGACCTCAGGGACCCGCTCTGGTGGCCTCAGGAAAGGCCAGTCCCCATGCGAGTTCCTCGGGGGCCTCTCGGGATTCCTCTCCCGTCGATGCCGGGGCCTAAGACCTTGTGTGGAGTCGGGGCCGGAACCTGTGGATTCCTCTCCAGTGCTGACATGGATCTTGGGGTACTTCTGGAGTCTCCCCAGGGGAGTCAGTCCTCGTCTCGAATGCGGGCATGCACTTGCGCTTTCCTCCAGAGCGGTAGCAGCAGTGTCACGCAGTCCGCCGCGTGGATCAAAGGATCTATTGTTTTCCCTCGAGTCTTTCCCACGAGGCTTTCCCACGAGGCTTTCCCACAGGGCTGTCCCACGTGCACACGTGGTGGGAGTCGATCCTCGGCTTGAACGTCAAGGCAGTGCAGGGAAAACAGGTTCCTCTGGAATGGACTGACACATCTGGGGGACTCTTGGATTGGTGGCACGACCCTGGAGTTCCTCTCGCCTTTCCTGTGGAGAGCGCCTCCTCTTGAGATGCGACGGGAACGCCGGGAATTCTTTCCCTACAAAACAGGGAAAGGATCCCTCATCTCGAGCTAGGAGGCGGAATCGGGGCTCCCCTGGATGTGTGCGGGACCCCACGTGCTTCCTCTCGAGTGGAGACGGGTATGTCGGGGAACTTCTTGAGTTGCAGCAAGGGTGTGAAGGACCCTTTGGAAGTTCCAGTGGTTAGACGTGATTAGCCTCGAGAAGCTTCAGCGGAAATGGGCCTCATCTCGCCTGGAGGGCAAAACCTCCTGGATTTTCTCGAGTTGCAGCAGGTGCTCTCGACTTACGACGGGGACCTCAGGGACCCGCTCTGGTGGCCTCAGGAATGGCCAGTCCCCATGCGAGTTCCTCGGGGGCCTCTCGGGATTCCTCTCCCGTCGATGCCGGGGCCTAAGACCTTGTGTGGAGTCGGGGCCGGAACCTGAGGATTCCTCTCCAGTGCTGACATGGATCTTGGGGTACTTCTGGAGTCTCCCCAGGGGAGTCAGTCCTCGTCTCGAATGCGGGCATGCACTTGCGCTTTCCTCCAGAGCGGTAGCAGCAGTGTCACGCAGTCCGCCGCGTGGATCAAAGGATCTATGGTTTTCCCTCGAGTCTTTCCCACGAGGCTTTCCCACGAGGCTTTCCCACAGGGCTGTCCCACGTGCACACGTGGTGGGAGTCGATCCTCGGCTTGAACGTCAAGGCAGTGCAGGGAAAACAGGTTCCTCTGGAATGGACTGACACATCTGGGGGACTCTTGGAATGGTGGCACGACCCTGGAGTTCCTCTCGCCTTTCCTGTGGAGAGCGCCTCCTCTTGAGATGCGACGGGAACGCCGGGAATTCTTTCCCTACGAAACAGGGAAAGGATCCCTCATCTCGAGCTAGGAGGCGGAAACGGGGCTCCCCTGGATGTGTGCGGGACCCCACGTGATTCCTCTCGAGTGGAGACGGGTATGTCGGGGAACTTCTTGAGTTGCAGCAAGGGTGTGAAGGACCCTTTGGAAGTTCCAGTGGTTAGACGTGATTAGCCTCGAGAAGCCGCAGCGGAAATGGGCCTCATCTCGCCTGGAGGGCAAAACCTCCTGGATTTTCTCGAGTTGCGGCAGGTGCTCTCGACTTATGACGGGGACGTCAGGGACCCGCTCTGGTGGCCTCAGGAAAGGCCAGTCCCCATGCGAGTTCCTCGGGGGCCTCTCGGGATTCCTCTCCCGTCGATGCCGGGGCCTAAGACCTTGTGTGGAGTCGGGGCCGGAACCTGAGGATTCCTCTCCAGTGCTGACATGGATCTTGGAGTACTTCTGGAGTCTCTCCCGGGGAGTCAGTCCTCGTCTCGAATGCGGGAATGCACTTGCGCTTTCCTCCAGAGCGGTAGCAGCAGTGTCACGCAGTCCGCCGCGTGGATCAAAGGATCTATGGTTTTCCCTCGAGTCTTTCCCACGAGGCTTTCCCACGAGGCTTTCCCACAGGGCTGTCCCACGTGCACACGTGGTGGGAGTCGATCCTCGGCTTGAACGTCAAGGCAGTGCAGGGAAAACAGGTTCCTCTGGAATGGACTGACACATCTGGGGGACTCTTGGATTGGTGGCACGACCCTGGAGTTCCTCTCGCCTTTCCTGTGGAGAGCGCCTCCTCTTGAGATGCGACGGGAACGCCGGGAATTCTTTCCCTACGAAACAGGGAAAGGATCCCTCATCTCGAGCTAGGAGGCGGACACGGGGCTCCCCTGGATGTGTGCGGGACCCCACGTGCTTCCTCTCGAGTGGAGACGGGTATGTCGGGCAACTTCTTGAGTTGCAGCAAGGGTGTGAAGGACCCTTTGGAAGTTCCAGTGGTTAGACGTGATTAGCCTCGAGAAGCCTCAGCGGAAATGGGCCTCATCTCGCCTGGAGGGCAAAACCTCCTGGATTTTCTCGAGTTGCGGCAGGTGCTGTCGACTTACGACGGGAACGTCAGGGACCCGCTCTGGTGGCCTCAGGAAAGGCCAGTCCCCATGCGAGTTCCTCGGGGGCCTCTCGGGATTCCTCTCCCGTCGATGCCGGGGCCTAAGACCTTGTGTGGAGTCGGGGCCGGAACCTGAGGATTCCTCTCCAGTGCTGACATGGATCTTGGGGTACTTCTGGAGTCTCCCCAGGGGAGTCAGTCCTCGTCTCGAATGCGGGCATGCACTTGCGCTTTCCTCCAGAGCGGTAGCAGCAGTGTCACGCAGTCCGCCGCGTGCATCAAAGGATCTATGGTTTTCCCTCGAGTCTTTCCCACGAGGCTTTCCCACGAGGCTTTCCCACAGGGCTGTCCCACGTGCACACGTGGTGGGAGTCGATCCTCAGCTTGAACGTCAAGGCAGTGCAGGGAAAACAGGTTCCTCTGGAATGGACTGACACATCTGGGGGACTCTTGGAATGGTGGCACGACCCTGGAGTTCCTCTCGCCTTTCCTGTGGAGAGCGCCTCCTCTTGAGATGCGACGGGAACGCCGGGAATTCTTTCCCTAAGAAACAGGGAAAGGATCCCTCATCTCGAGCTAGGAGGCGGAAACGGGGCTCCCCTGGATGTGTGCGGGACCCCACGTGCTTCCTCTCGAGTGGAGACGGGTATGTCGGGGAACTTCTTGAGTTGCAGCAAGGGTGTGAAGGACCCTTTGGAAGTTCCAGTGGTTAGACGTGATTAGCCTCGAGAAGCCTCAGCGGAAATGGGCCTCATCTCGCCTGGAGGGCAAAACCTCCTGGATTTTCTCGAGTTGCGGCAGGTGCTCTCGACTTACGACGGGGACCTCAGGGACCCGCTCTGGTGGCCTCAGGAAATGCCAGTCCCCATGCGAGTTCCTCGGGGGCCTCTCGGGATTCCTCTCCCGTCGATGCCGGGGCCTAAGACCTTGTGTGGAGTCGGGGCCGGAACCTGAGGATTCCTCTCCAGTGCTGACATGGATCTTGGGGTACTTCTGGAGTCTCCCCAGGGGAGTCAGTCCTCGTCTCGAATGCGGGCATGCACTTGCGGTTTCCTCCAGAGCGGTAGCAGCAGTGTCACGCAGTCCGCCGCGTGGATCAAAGGATCTATGGTTTTCCCTCGAGTCTTTCCCACGAGGCTTTCCCACGAGGCTTTCCCACAGGGCTGTCCCACGTGCACACGTGGTGGGAGTGGATCCTCGGCTTGAACGTCAAGGCAGTGCAGGGAAAACAGGTTCCTCTGGAATGGACTGACACATCTGGGGGACTCTTGGAATGGTGGCACGACCCTGGAGTTCCTCTCGCCTTTCCTGTGGAGAGCGCCTCCTCTTGAGATGCGACGGGAACGCCGGGAATTCTTTCCCTAAGAAACAGGGAAAGGATCCCTCATCTCGAGCTAGGAGGCGGAAACGGGGCTCCCCTGGATGTGTGCGGGACCCCACGTGCTTCCTCTCGAGTGGAGACGGGTATGTCGGGGAACTTCTTGAGTTGCAGCAAGGGTGTGAAGGACCCTTTGGAAGTTCCAGTGGTTAGACGTGATTAGCCTCGAGAAGCCTCAGCGGAAATGGGCCTCATCTCGCCTGGAGGGCAAAACCTCCTGGATTTTCTCGAGTTGCGGCAGGTGCTCTCGACTTACGACGGGGACCTCAGGGACCCGCTCTGGTGGCCTCAGGAAATGCCAGTCCCCATGCGAGTTCCTCGGGGGCCTCTCGGGATTCCTCTCCCGTCGATGCCGGGGCCTAAGACCTTGTGTGGAGTCGGGGCCGGAACCTGAGGATTCCTCTCCAGTGCTGACATGGATCTTGGGGTACTTCTGGAGTCTCCCCAGGGGAGTCAGTCCTCGTATCGAATGCGAGCATGCACTTGCGCTTTCCTCCAGAGCGGTAGCAGCAGTGTCACGCAGTCCGCCGCGTGGATCAAAGGATCTATGGTTTTCCCTCGAGTCTTTCCCACGAAGCTTTCCCACGAGGCTTTCCCACAGGGCTGTCCCACGTGCACACGTGGTGGGAGTCGATCCTCGGCTTGAACGTCAAGGCAGTGCAGGGAAAACAGGTTCCTCTGGAATGGACTGACACATCTGGGGACTCTTGGAATGGTGGCACGACCCTGGAGTTCCTCTCGCCTTTCCTGTGGAGAGCGCCTCCTCTTGAGATGCGACGGGAACGCCGGGATTTCTTTCCCTACGAAACAGGGAAAGGATCCCTCATCTCGAGCTAGGAGGCGGAAACGGGGCTCCCCTGGATGTGTGCGGGAACCCACGTGCTTCCTCTCGAGTGGAGACGGGTATGTCGGGGAACTTCTTGAGTTGCAGCAAGGGGGTGAAGCACCCTTTGGAAGTTCCAGTGGTTAGACGTGATTAGCCTCGAGAAGCCTCAGCGGAAATGGGCCTCATCTCGCATGGAGGGCAAAACCTCCTGGATTTTCTCGAGTTGCGGCAGGTGCTCTCGACTTACGACGGGGACCTCAGGGACCCGCTCTGGTGGCCTCAGGAAAGGCCAGTCCCCATGCGAGTTCCTCGGGGGCCTCTCGGGATTCCTCTCCCGGCGATGCCGGGGCCTAAGACCTTGTGTGGAGTCGGGGCCGGAACCTGAGGATTCCTCTCCAGTGCTGACATGGATCTTGGGGTACTTCTGGAGTCTCCCCAGGGGAGTCAGTCCTCGTCTCGAATGCGGGCATGCACTTGCGCTTCCCTCCAGAGCGGTAGCAGCAGTGTCTCGCAGTCCGCCGCGTGGATCAAAGGATCTATGGTTTTCCCTCGAGTCTTTCCCACGAGGCTTTCCCACGAGGTTTTCCCACAGGGCTGTCCCACGTGCACACGTGGTGGGAGTCGATCCTCGGCTTGAACGTCAAGGCAGTGCAGGGAAAACAGGTTCCTCTGGAATGGACTGACACATCTGGGGGACTCTTGGAATGGTGGCACGACCCTGGAGTTCCTCTCGCCTTTCCTGTGGAGAGCGCCTCCTCTTGAGATGCGACGGGAACGCCGGGAATTCTTTCCCTACGAAACAGGGAAAGGATCCCTCATCTCGAGCTAGGAGGCGGAAACGGGGCTCCCCTGGATGTGTGCGGGACCCCACGTGCTTCCTCTCGAGTGGAGACGGGTATGTCGGGGAACTTCTTGAGTTGCAGCAAGGGTG
Source organism: Ovis canadensis (assembly GCF_042477335.2). NCBI lineage: Eukaryota > Metazoa > Chordata > Mammalia > Artiodactyla > Bovidae > Ovis > Ovis canadensis. The sequence goes on along the minus strand of NC_091258.1, from coordinate 2,033,391 downwards.
TGAAGGACCCTTTGGAAGTTCCAGTGGTTAGACGTGATTAGCCTCGAGAAGCCTCAGCGGAAATGGGCCTCATCTCGCCTGGAGGGCAAAACCTCCTGGATTTTCTCGAGTTGCGGCAGGTGCTCTCGACTTACGACGGGGACGTCAGGGACCCGCTCTGGTGGCCTCAGGAAAGGCCAGTCCCCATGCGAGTTCCTCGGGGGCCTCTCGGGATTCCTCTCCCGTCGATGCCGGGGCCTAAGACCTTGTGTGGAGTCGGGGCCGGAACCTGAGGATTCCTCTCCAGTGCTGACATGGATCTTGGGGTACTTCTGGAGTCTCCCCAGGGGAGTCAGTCCTCGTCTCGAATGCGGGCATGCACTTGCGCTTTCCTCCAGAGCGATAGCAGCAGTGTCACGCAGTCCGCCGCGTGGATCAAAGGATCTATGGTTTTCCCTCGAGTCTTTCCCACGAGGCTTTCCCACGAGGCTTTCCCACAGGGCTGTCCCAAGTGCACACGTGGTGGGAGTGGATCCTCGGCTTGAACGTCAAGGCAGTGCAGGGAAAACAGGTTCCTCTGGAATGGACTGACACATCTGGGGGACTCTTGGAATGGTGGCACGACCCTGGAGTTCCTCTCGCCTTTCCTGTGGAGAGCGCCTCCTCTTAGATGCGACGGGAACGCCGGGAATTCTTTCCCTACGAAACAGGAAAAGGATCCCTCATCTCGAGCTAGGAGGCGGAAACGGGGCTCCCCTGGATGTGTGCGGGACCCCACGTGCTTCCTCTCGAGTGGAGACGGGTATGTCGAGGAACTTCTTGAGTTGCAGCAAGGGTGTGAAGGACCCTTTGGAAGTTCCAGTGGTTAGACGTGATTAGCCTCAAGAAGCCTCAGCGGAAATGGGCCTCATCTCGCCTGGAGGGCAAAACCTCCTGGATTTTCTCGAGTTGCGGCAGGTGCTCTCGACTTACGTCGGGGACCTCAGGGACCCGCTCTGGTGGCCTCAGGAAAGGCCAGTCCCCAGGCGAGTTCCTCGGGGGCCTCTCGGGATTCCTCTCCCGTCCATGCCAGGGCCTAAGACCTTGTGTGGAGTCGGGGCCGGAACCTGAGGATTCCTCTCCAGTGCTGACATGGATCTTGGGGTACTTCTGGAGTCTCCCCAGGGGAGTCAGTCCTCGTCTCGAATGCGGGCATGCACTTGCGCTTCCCTCCAGAGCGGTAGCAGCAGTGTCACGCAGTCCGCCGCGTTGATCAAAGGATCTATGGTTTTCCCTCGAGTCTTTCCCACGAGGCTTTCCCACGAGGCTTTCCCACAGGGCTGTCCCACGTGCACACGTGGTGGGAGTCTATCCTCGGCTTGAACGTCAAGGCAGTGCAGGGAAAACAGGTTCCTCTGGAATGGACTGACACATCTGGGGGTCTCTTGGAATGGTGCCACGACACTGGAGTTCCTCTCGCCTTTCCTGTGGAGAGCGCCTCCTCTTGAGATGCGACGGGAACGCCGGGAATTCTTTCCCTACGAAACAGGGAAAGGATCACTCATCTCGAGCTAGGAGGCGGAAACGGGGCTCCCCTGGAAGTGTGCGGGACCCTCGTGCTTCCTCTCGAGTGGAGACGGGTATGTCGGGGAACTTCTTGAGTTGCAGCAAGGGTGTGAAGGACCCTTTGGAAGTTCCAGCAATTAGATGTGATTAGCCTTGAGAAGCCTGAGCGGAAATGGGCCTCATCTCGCCTGGAGGGCAAAACCTCCTGGATTTTCTCGAGTTGCGGCAGGTGCCCTCGACTTACGACGGGGACCTCAGGGACCCTCTCTGGTGGCCTCAGGAAAGGCCAGTCCCCATGCGAGTTCCTCGGGGGCCTCTCGGGATTCCTCTCCCGTCCATGCTGGGGCCTAAGACCTTCTGTGGAGTCGGGGCCGGAACCTGAGGATTCCTCTCCAGTGCTGACATGGATCTTGGGGTACTTCTGGAGTCTCCCCAGGGGAGTCAGTCCTCGTCTCGAATGCGGGCATGCACTTGCGCTTTCCCGCAGAGCGGTAGCAGCACTGTCACGCAGTCCACCGCTTGGATCAAAGGATCTATGGTTTTCCCTCGAGTCTTTCCCACGAGGCTTTCCAACGAGGCTTTCCCACAGGGCTCTCCCACGTGCACACGTGGAGGGAGTCGATCCTCGGCTTGAACGTCAAGGCAGTGCAGGGAAAACAGGTTCCTCTGGAATGGACTGACACATCTGGGGGACTCTTGGAATGGTGGCACGACCCTGGAGTTCCTCTCGCCTTTCCTGTGGAGAGCGCCTCCTCTTGAGATGCGACAGGAACGCCGGAAATTCTTTCCCTACGTAACAGGGAAAGGATCCCTCATCTCGAGCTAGGAGGAGGAAACGGGGCTCCCCTGGATGTGTGCGGGACCCTCGTGCTTCCTCTCGAGTGGAGACGGGTATGTCGGGGAACTTCTTGAGTTGCAGCAAGGGTGTGAAGGTCCCTTTGAAAGTTCCAGTCGTTAGATGTGATTAGCCTCGAGAAGTCTCAGCGGAAATGGGCCTCATCTCGCCTGGAGGGCAAAACCTCCTGGATTTTCTCGAGTTCCGGCAGGTGCTCTTGACTTACGACGGGGACCTCAGGGACCCGCTCTGGTGGCCTCAGGAAAGGCCAGTTCCCATACGAGTTCCTCGGGGGCCTCTCGGGATTCCTGTCCCGTCGATGCCGGGGCCTAAGACCTTGTGTGGAGTCGGGGCCAGAACCTGAGGATTCCTCTCCAGTGCTGACATGGATCTTGGGGTACTTCTGGAGTCTCCCTAGGGGAGTCAGTCCTCGTCTCGAATGCGGGCATGCACTTGCGCTTTCCTCCAGAGCGGTAGCAGCAGTGTCATGCAGTCCGCCACGTGGATCAATCGATCTATGGTTTTCCCTCGAGTCTTTCCCTCGAGGCTTTCCCACGAGGCTTTCCCACGAGGCTTTCCCATAGGGCTGTCCCACGTGCACACGTGTTGGGAGTCGATCCTCGGCTTGAACGTCAAGGCAGTGAAGGGAAAACAGGTTCCTCTGGAATGGACTGACACATCTGGGGGACTCTTGGATTGGTGGCACGACCCTGGAGTTCCTCTCGCTTTTCCTGTGGAGAGCGTCTCCTCTTGAGATGCGTCGGGAACCCCGGGAATTCTTTCCTTACGAAACAGGGAAAGGATCCCTCATCTCGAGCTAGGAGGCGGAAACGGGGTTCCCCTGGATGTGTGCGGGAACCTCGTGCTTCCTCTCGAGTGGAGACGGCTATGTCGGGGAACTTTTTGAGTTGCAACAAGGGTGTGAAGGACCCTTTGGAAGTTCCAGTGGTTAGATGTGAATAGCCTCGAGAAGCCTCAGCGGAAATGGGCCTCATCTCGCCTGGAGGGCAAAACCTCCTGGATTTTCTCGAGTTGCGGCAGGTGCTCTCGACTTATGACGGGGACCTCAGGGACCCGCTCTGGTGGCCTCAGGAAAGGCCAGTCCCCATGCGAGTTCCTCGGGGGCCTCTCGGGATTCTTCTCCCGTCGATGCCGGGGCCTAAGACCTTGCGTGGAGTCGGGGCCGGAATCTGAGGATTCCTCTCCAGTGCTGACATGGATCTTGGGGTATTTCTGGAGTCTACCCAGGGGAGTCAGTCCTCGTCTCGAATGCGGGCATGCACTTGCGCTTTCCTCCAGAGCGGTAGCAACAGTGTCACGCAGTCCGCGGCGTGGATCAAAGGATCTATGGTTTTCCCTCGAGTCTTTCCCACGAGGCTTTCCCACGAGGCTTTCCCAGAGGGCTGTCCCACGTGCACACGTGGTGGGAGTCGATCCTCGGCTTGAACGTCAAGGCAGGGCAGGGAAAACAGGTTCCTCTGGAATGGACTGACACATCTGGCAGACTCTTGGATTGGTGGCATGACCCTGGAGTTCCTCTCGCTTTTCCTGTGGAGAGCGCCTCCTCTTGAGATGCGAAGGGAACGCCGGGAATTCTTTCTCTACGAAACAGGGAAAGGATCCCTCATCTCGAGCTCGGAGGCGGAAACGGGGTTCCCCTGGATGTGTGCGGGACCCTCGTGCTTCCTCTCCAGTGGAGACGGCTATGTCGGGGAACTTTTTGAGTTGCAACAAGGGTGTGAAGGACCCTTTGGAAGTTCCAGTGGTTTGATGTGATTAGCCTCGAGAAGCCTCAGGGGAAATGGGCCTCATCTCGCCTGGAGGGCAAAACCTCCTGGAGTTTCTCGAGTTGCGGCAGGTGCTCTCGACTAACGACGGGGACATCAGGGACCCGCTCTGGTGGCCTCAGGAAAGGCCAGTCCCCATGCCAGTTCCTCGGGGGCCTCTCGGGATTCCTCTCCCGTCGATGCCGGGGCCTAAGACCTTGTGTGGAGTCGGGGCCAGAACCTGAGGATTCCTCTCCAGTGCTGACATGGATCTTGGGGTACTTCTGGAGGCTCCCCAGGGGAGTCAGTCCTCGTCTCGAATGGGGGCATGCACTTGCGCTTTCCTCTAGAGCAGTAGCAGCAGTGTCACGCAGTCCGCCGCGTGGATCAAGGTATCTATGGCTTTCCCTCGAGGTTTCCCCACGAGGCTTTCCCAAGAGGCTTTCCCACAGGGCTGTCCCACGTGCACACGTGGTGGGAGTCGATCCTCGGCTTGAACGTCAAGGCAGTGCAGGGAAAACAGGTTCCTCTGGAATGGACTGACACATCTGGGGGACTCTTGGAATGGTGGCACGACCCTGGAGTTCCTCTCGCCTTTCCTGTGAAGAGCGCCTCCTCTTGAGATGCGACCGGAACGCCGGGAATTCTTTCCCTACGAAACAGGGAAAGGATCCCTCATCTCGAGCTAGGAGGCGGAAACGGGGCTCCCCTGGATGTGTGCGGGACCCTCGTGCTTCCTCTCGAGTGGAGACGGGTATGTCGGGGACCTTCTTGACTTGCAGCAAGGTGCGAAGGACCCTTTGGAAGTTCCAGTCGTTAGATGTGATTAGCCTCGAGAAGCCTCAGCGGAAATGGGCCTCATCTCGCCTGGAGGGCAAAACCTCCTTGATTTTCTGGAGTTGCGGCAGGTGCTCTCGACTTACGACGGGGACCTCAGGGACCCGCTCTGGTGGCCTCAGGAAAGGCCAGTCCCCATGCGAGTTCCTCGGGGGCCTTTCGGGGTTCCTCTCCCGTCGATGCCAGGGCCTAAGACCTTGTGTAGAGTCGGGGCCGGAACCTGAGGATTCCTCTCCAGTGCTGACATGGATCTTGGGGTAGTTCTGGAGTCTCCCCAGGGGAGTCAGTCCTCGTCTCGAATGCGGGCATGCACGTGCGCTTTCCTTCAGAGAGGTAGCAGCAGTGTCAGGCATTCCGCCGCGTGGATCAAGGAATCTATGGCTTTCCCTCGAGGCTTTCCCCCGAGGCTTTCCCACAGGGCTGTCCCACGTGCACACGTGGTGGGAGTCGATCCTCGGAATGAACGTCGAGGCAGTGCAGGGAAAATACATTCCTCTGGAATGGACTGACACATCTGAGGGACTCTTGGAATGGTGGCACGACCCTGGAGTTCCTCTCGCCTTTCCTGTGGAGAGCGCCTCCTCTTGAGATGCGACGGGAACGCCGGGAATTCTTTCCCTAAGAAACAGGGAAAGGATCCCTCATCTCGAGCTAGGAGGCGGAAACGGGTCTCCCCTGGATGTGTGCGGGACCTTCGTGCTTCCTCTCGAGTGGAGACGGGTATGTCGGGGAACTTCTTGAGTTGCAGCAAGGGAGTGAAGGACCCTTTAGAAGTTCCAGTGGTTAGATATGATTAGCCTCGAGAAGCCTCAGCGGAAATGGGCCTCATCTTGCCTGGAGGGCAAAACCTGCTGGATTTTCTCGAGTTGCCGCAGGTCCTTTCGACTTACGACGGGGACCTCAGGGACCCGCTCTGGTGGCCTCAGGAAAGGCCAGTCCCCATGCGAGTTCCTCGGGGGCCTCTCGGGATTCATCTCCCATCGATGCCGGGGCCTAAGACCTAGTGTGGAGTCGGGCTCGGAACCTGAGGATTCCTCTCCAGTGCTGACATGGATCTTGGGGTACTTCTGGAGGCTCCCGAGGGGAGTCAGTCCTCGTCTCGAATGCGGGCATGCACTTGCGCTTTCCTCCAGAGCGGTAGCAGCAGTGTCACGCATTCCGCCGCGTGGATCAAAGGATCTATGGTTTTCCCTCGAGTCTTTCCCAAGAGACATTCCCACGAGGCTTTCCCACAGGGCTGTCCCACGTGCAAACGTGGTGGGAGTCGATACTTGGCTTGAACGTCAAGGCAGTGCAGGGAAAACAGGTTCCTCTGGAATGGACTGACACATCTGGGGGACTCTTGGAATGGTGGCACGACCCTGGAGTTCCTCTCGCCTTTCCTGTGGAGAGCGCCTCCTCTTGAGAAGCGACGGGAATGCCGGGAATTCTTTCCCTACGAAACAGGGAAAGGATCCCTCATCTCGAGCTAGGAGGCGGAAACGGGGCTCCCCTGGATGTGTGCGGGACCCTCGTGCTTCCTCTCGAGTGAAGACGGGTATGTCGGGGAACTTCTTGAGTTGCAGCAAGGGTGTGAAGGACCCTTTGGAAGTTCCAGTGGTTAGATGTGATTAGCCTCGAGAAGCCTCAGCGGAAATGGGCCTCATCTCGCCTGGAGGGCAAAACCTCCTGGATTTTCTCGAGTTGCGGCAGGTGCTCTCGACTTAAGACGGGGACCTCAGGGACCCTCTCTGGTGGCTTCAGGAAAGTCCAGTCCCTATGCGAGTTCCTCGGGAGCCTCTCGGGATTCCTTTCCCGTCGATTCCGGGGCCTAAGCCTTGTGTGGAGTCGGGGCCGGAACCTGAGGATTCCTCTCCAGTGCTGACATGGATCTTGGGGTACTTCTGGAGTCTCCCCAGGGGAGTCAGTCCTCGTCTCGAATGCGGGCATGCACTTGCACTTTCCTCCAGAGCGGTAGCAGCAGTGTCACGCAGTCCGCCGCGTGGATCAAAGGATCTATGGTTTTCCCTCGAGTCTTTCCCAAGAGGCTTTCCCAAGAGGCTTTCCCACGAGGCTTTCCCACAGGGCTGTCCCACGTGCAAACGTGGTAGGAGTCGATCCTCGGCTTGAACGTCAAGGCAGTGCAGGGAAAACAGGTTCCTCTGAAATGGACTGACACATCTGGGGGACTCTTGGAATGGTGGCACGACCCTGGAGTTCCTCTCGCCTTTCCTGTGGAGAGCGCCTCCTCTTGAGATACGACGGGATCGCCGGGAATTCTTTCCCTAAGAAACAGGGAAAGGATCCCTCATCTCGAGCTAGGAGGCGGAAACGGGGCTCCCCTGGATGTGTGCGGGACCCTCGTGCTTCCTCTCGAGTGGAGACGGGTATGTCGGGGACCTTCTTGACTTGCAGCAAGGGTGTGAAGGACCCTTTGGAAGTTCCAGTGGTTAGATGTGATTAGCTTCGAGAAGCCTCAGCGGAAATGGGCCTCATCTCGCCTGGAGGGCAAAACCTCCTGGATTTCTCGAGTTGCCGCAGGTGCTCTCGACTTACGACGGGGACCTCAGGGACCCGCTCTGGTGGCCTCAGGCAAGGCCTGTCTCCATGCGAGTTACTCGGGGGCCTCTCGGGATTCCTCTCCCGTCGATGCCGGTGCCTAAGACCTTGTGTGGACTCGGGGTCGGAACCTGAGGATTCCTCTCCAGTGCTGACATGGATCTTCGGGTACTTCTGGAGTCTCCCCAGGGGAGTCAGTCCTCATCTCGAATGCGGGCATGCACTTGCACTTTCCTCCAGGGCGGTAGCAGCAGTGTCACGCATTCCGCTGCGTGGATCAAGGGATCTATGGTTTTCCCTCGAGTCTTTCCCACGAGGCTTTCCCACGAGGCTTTCCCACGAGGCTTTCCCACAGGGCTCTCCCAAGTGCACAGGTGGTGGGAGTCGATCCTCGTCTTGAACGTCAAGGCAGTGCAGGGAAAACAGGTTCCTCTGGAATGGACTGACACATCTGGGGGACTCTTGGAATGGTGGCACGACCCTGGAGTTCCTCTCGCCTTTCCTGTGGAGAGCGCCTCCTCTTGAGATGCGATGGGAACGCCGGGAATTCTTTCCCTACGAAACAGGGAAAGGATCCCTCATCTCGAGCTAGGAGGCGGAAACGGGGCTCCCCTGGATGTGTGCGTGACCCTCGTGCTTCCTCTCGAGTGGAGACGGCTATGTCGGGGACCTTCTTGACTTGCAGCAAGGGTGTGAAGGACCCTTCGCAAGTTCAAGTGTTTAGATGTGATTAGCCTCGAAAAGCCTCAGCGGAAATGGGCCTCATCTCGCCTGGAGGGGAGGACCTCCTGGATTTTCTCCAGTTGCGGCAGGTGCTGTCGACTTACGTCGGGGCCATCAGGGACCCGCTCTGGTGGCCTCAGGAAAGGCCAGTCCCCATGCGAGTTCCTCGGGGGCCTCTCGGGATTCCTCTCCCATTGATGCCGGGGCCTAAGACCTTGTGTGGAGTCGGGGCCGGAACCTGAGGATTCCTCTCCAGTGCTGACATGGATCTTGGGGTAGTTCTGTTGTCTCCCCAGGGGAGTCAGTCCTCGTCTCGAATGCGGGCATGCACTTGCGCTTTCCTCCAGAGCGGTAGCAGCAGTGTCACGCAGTCTGCCGCGTGGATCAAAGGATCTATGTTTTTCCCTCGAGTTTTTCCCACGAGGCTTTCCCACGAGGCTTTCCCACAGGGCTGTCCCACGTGCACATGTGGTGGGAGTCGTTCCTCGGCTTGAACGTCAAGGCAGTGCAGGGAAAACAGGTTCCTCTGGAATGGACGGACACATCTGCGGGACTCTTGGAATGGTGGCACGACCCTGGAGTTCCTCTCGCCTTTCCTGTGGAGAGCGCCTCCTCTTGAGATGCGACGGGAACGCCGGGAATTCTTTCCCTACGAAACAGGGAAAGGATCCCTCATCTCGGGCTAGGAGGCGGAAACGGGGCTCCCCTGGATGTGTGCGGGACCCTCGTGCTTCCTTTCGAGTGGAGACGGGTATGTCGGGGAACTTCTTGAGTTGCAGCAAGGGTGTGAAGGACCCTTTGGAAGTTCCAGTGGTTAGATGTGATTAGCCTCGAGAAGCCTCAGCGGAAATGGGCCTCATCTCGCCTGGAGGGCAAAACCTCCTGGATTTTCTCGAGTTGCGGCAGGTGCTCTCGACTTACGACGGGGACCTCAGGGACCCGCTCTGGTGGCCTCAGGAAAGGCCAGTCCCCATGCGAGTTCCTCGGGGGAGTCTCGGGATTCCTCTCCCGTCGATTCCGGGGCCTAAGACCTTGTGTGGATACGGGGCCGGAACCTGAGGATTCCTCTCCAGTGCTGACATGGATCTTGGGGTATTTCTGGAGTCTCCCCAGCGGAGTCAGTCCTCGTCTCGAATGCGGGCATGCACTTGCGCTTTCCTCCAGAGCGGTAGCAGCAGTGTCACGCAGTCCGCCGCGTGGATCAAAGGATCTATGGTTTTCCCTCGAGTCTTTCCCACGAGGCATTCCAACGAGGCTTTCCCACGAGGCTTTCCCACGAGGCTTTCCACAGGGCTGTCCCACGTGCACACGTAGTGGGAGTCGATCCTCGGCTTGAACGTCAAGGCAGTGCAAGGAAAACAGGTTCCTCTGCAATGAACTGACACATATGGGGGACTCTTGGAATGGTGGAACGACCCTGGAGTTCCTCTCGCCTTTCCTGTGGAGAGCGCCTCCTCTTGAGATGCGACGGGAACGCCCGGAATTCTTTCCCTACGAAACAGGGAAAGGATCCCTCATCTCGAGCTAGGAGGCGGAAACGGGGCTCCCCTGGATGTGTGCGGGACCCTGGTGCTTCCTCTCCAGTGGAGACGGGTATGTCGGGGACCTTCTTGACTTGCAGCAAGGTGTGAAGGACCCTTTGGAAGTTCCAGTCGTTTGATGTGATTAGCCTCGAGAAGCCTCAGCGGAAATGGGCCTCATCTCGCCTGGAGGGCAAAACCTCCTGGATTTTCTCGAGTTGCGGCAGGTGCTCTCAACTTACATTGGGGACCTCGGGGACCCGCTCTGGTGGCCTCAGGAAAGGCCAGTCCCCATGCGAGTTCCTCGGGGGCCTCTCGGGATTCATCTCCCGTCGATGCCGGGGCCTAAGTCCTCTGTGGAGTCGGGGCCGGAACCTGAGGATTCCTCTCTAGTGCTGACATGGATCTTGGGGTAGTTCTGGAGTCTCCCCAGTGGAGTCAGTCCTCGTCTCTTATGCGGGCATGCACTTGCGCTTTCCTCCAGAGCGGTAGCAGCAGTGTCTCGCATTCCGCCGCGTGGATCAAAGGATCTATGTTTTTCCCTCGAGTCTTTCCCAAGAGGCTTTCCCACGAGGCTTTCCCACAGGGCTGTCACACAGGGCTCACTCACGTGCACACGAGTTGGGGGTCGATCCTAAGCTAGAACGTCAAGGCAGTGCAGGGAAAACAGGTTCCTCTGGAAAGAACTGACACATCTGGGGGACTCTTGAATCGTGGCACGACCCTGGAGTTCCTCTCGCCTTTCCTGTGGAGAGCGCCTCCTCTTGAGATGCGTCGGGAACGCCGGGAATTCTTTCCCTACGAAACAGGGAAAGGATCCCTCATCTCGAGCTAGGAGTCGGAAACGGGGCTCCCCTGGATGTGTGCGTGACCCTCGTGCTTCCTCTTGAGTGGAGGCGGCTATGTCGGGGAACTTCTTGACTTACAGTAAGGGTGTGAAGGACCCTTTGGAACTTCCATTGGTTAGATGTGATTAGCCTCGAGAAGCCTCAGCGGAAATGGGCCTCATCTCGCCTGGAGGGGAGGACCTCCTGGATTTTCTCGAGTTGCGGCAGGTGCTCTCGACTTACCACGGGGACCTCAGGGACCTGCTCTGGTGGCCTCAGGAAAGGCCAGTCCCCATGCGAGTTCCTCGGGAGCCTTTCGGGATTCCTCTCCCGTCGATGCCAGGGCCTAAGACCTTGTGTGGAGTCGGGGCCGGAACCTGAGGATTCCTCTCCAGTGCTGACATGGATCTTGGGGTACTTCTGGAGTCTCCCAGGGGAGTCAGTCCTCGTCTCGAATGCCGGGATGCACTTGCACTTTCCTCCAGAGCGGTAGCAGCAGTGTCACGCAGTCCGCCACGTGGATCAAAGGATCTATGGTTTTCCCTCAAGTCTTTCCTACGAGGCTTTCCCACGAGGCTTTCCCACAGGGCTTTCCCACGTGCACACGTGGTGGTAGTCGATCCTCGGCTTGAACGTCAAGGCAGTGCAGGGAAAACAGGTTCCTCTGGAATGGACTGACATATCTGGGGGACTCTTGGAATGGTGGCACGACCCTGGAGTTCCTCTCGCCTTTCCTGTGGAGAGCGCCTCCTCTTGAGAGGCGACACGAACGCCGGTAATTCTTTCCCTACGAAACAGGGAAAGGATCCCTCATCTCGAGCTAGGAGGCGGAAACGGGGCTCCCCTGGATGTGTGCGGGACACTCGTGCTTCCTCTCAAGTGGAGAGGGGTATGTCGGGGAACTTCTTGAGTTGCAGCAAGGGTGTGAAGGACCCTTTGGAAGTTCCAGTGGTTAGATGTGATTAGCCTCGAGAAGCCTCAGCGGGAATGGGCCTCATCTTGTCTGGAGGGCAAAACCTCCTGGATTTTCTCGAGTTGCGTCAGGTGCTCTCGACTTACGACGGGGAGCTCAGGGACCCGCTCTGGTGGCCTCAGGAAAGGCCAGTCCCCATGCGAGTTCCTCGGGGGCCTCTCGGTATTCCTCTCCCGTCGATGCCGGGGCCTAAGACCTTGTGTGGAGTCGGGGCCGGAACCTGAGGATTCCTCTCCAGTGCTGACATGGATCTTGGGGTACTTCTGGAGTCTCCCCAGGGGAGTCAGTCCTCGTCTCGAATGCGGGCATGCACTTGCGCTTTCCTCCAGAGCGGTAGCAGCAGTGTCACGCAGTCCGCGGCGTGGATCAAAGGATCTATGTTTTTCCCTCGAGTCTTTACCACGAGGCTTTCCCACGAGGCTTTCCCACAGGGATGTCCCACGTGCACACATGGTGGGAGTCGATCCTCGGCTTGAACGTCAAGGCAGTGCAGGGAAAACAGGTTCCTCTGGAATGGACTGACAAATCTGGGGGACTCTTGGAATGGTGGCACGACCCTGGAGTTCCTCTCGCCTTTCCTGTGGAGAGCGCCTCCTCTTGAGATGCGACGGAAACGACGGGAATTCTTTCCCTACGAAACAGGGAAAGGATCCCTCATCTCGAGCTAGGAGATGGAAACGGGGTTCCCCTGGATGTGTGCGGGACCCTCGTGCTTCCTCTGGAGTGGAGACGGGTATGTCGGGGAAATTCTTGAGTTGCAGCAAGGGTGTGAAGGACCCTTTGGAAGTTCCCATTGTTAGATGTGATTAGCCTCGAGAAGCCTCAGCGGGAATGGGCCTCATCTCGCCTGGAGGGCAAAACCTCCTGGATTTTCTCGAGTTGCGGCAGGTGCTCTCGACTTCCGACGGGGACCTCGGGGATCCGCTTTGGTGGCCTCAGGAAAGGCCAGTCCCCATGCGAGTTCCTCGGGGGCCTCTCGGGATTCCTCTCCCATCGATGCTGGGACCTAAGACCTTGTGTGGAGTCGGGCCCGGAACCTGAGGATTCCTCTCCAGTGCTGACATGGATCTTGGGGTACTTCTGGAGTCTCCCCAGGGGAGTCAGTCCTCGTCTCGTATGTGGGCATGCACTTGCGCTTTCCTCCAGAGCGGTAGCAGCAGTGTCACGCAGTCCGCCGCGTGGATCAAAGGATCTATGGTTGTCCCTCGAGTCTTTCCCACGAGGCTTTCCCACCAGGCTTTCCCACAGGGCTGTCCCACGTGCACACGTGGTGGGATTCGATCCTCGGCTTGAACGTCAAGGCAGTGCAGGGAAAACAGGTTCCTCTGGAATGGACTGACACATCTCGGGGACTCTTGGATTGGTGGCACGACCCTGGAGTTCCTCTCGCCTTTCCTGTGGAGAACGCCTCCTCTTGAAATGCGACGGAAACACCGGGAATTCTTTCCCTATGAAACAGGGAAAGGATCCCTCATCTCGAGCTAGGAGGCGGAAACGGGGTTCCCCTGGATGTGTGCGGGACCTTCGAGCTTCCTCTCGAGTGGAGACGGGTATGTCGGGGAACTTCTTGAGTTGCAGCAAGGGTGTGAAGGACCCTTTGGAAGTTCCAGTGGTTAGATGTGATTAGCCTCGAGAAGCCTCAGCGGAAATGGCCCTCATCTCGCCTGGAGGCCACAGCCTCCTGGATTTTCTCGAGTTGCGACAGGTGCTCTCGACTTACGAGGGGGAACTCGGCGCCCGCTCTCGTGGCCTCAGGAAAGGCCAGTCCGCATGCGAGTTCCTCGGGGGCCTCTCGGGATTCCTCTCCCGTCGATGCCGGGGCCTAAGTCCTTGTGTGGAGTCGGGGCCGGAACCTGAGGATTCCTCTCCAGTGCTGACATGGATCATGGGGTACTTCTGGAGTGTCCCAGGGGAGTCAGTCCTCGTCTCGAATGCGGGCATGCACTTGCGCTTTCCTCCAGAGCGGTAGCAGCAGTGTCACGCAGTCTGCCGCGTGGATCAAAGGATCTATGATTTTCCCTCAAGTCTTTCCCACGAGGCTTTCCCACGAGGCTTTCCCACAGGGCTGTCCCACGTGCACACGTGGTGGGAGTCGATCCTCGGCTTGAACGTCAAGGCAGTGCAGGGAAAACAGGTTCCTCTGGAATGGACTGACACATCTGGGGGACTCTTGGAATGGTGGCACGACCCTGGAGTTCCTCTCGCCTTTCCTGTGGAGAGCGCCTCCTCTTGAGATGCGACGGGAACGCCGGGAATTCTTTGCCTATGAAACAGGGAAAGGATCCCTCATCTCGAGCTAGGAGGCGGAAACGGGGCTCCCCTGGATGTGTGCGGGACCCTCGTGCTTCCTCTCGAGTGGAGACGGCTATGTCGGGGAACTTCTTGAGTTGCAGCAAGGGTGTGAAGGACCCTTTGGAAGTTAAAGTGGTTAGATGAGATTAGCCTCGAGAAGCCTCAGCGGGAATGGGCCTCATATCGCCTGGAGGGCAAAACCTCCTGGATTTTCTCTAGTTGCGGCAGGTGCTCTCGACTTCCGACGGGGACCTCGGGGATCCGCTCTGGTGGCCTCAGGAAAGGCCAGTCCCCATGCGAGTTCCTCGGGGGCCTCTCGGGATTCCTCTCCCGTCGATGCTGGGACCTAAGACCTTGTGTGGAGTAGGGGCCGGAACAAGAGGATTCCTCTCCAGTGCTGACATGGATCTTGGGGTACTTCTGGAGTCTCCCCAGGGGAGTCAGTCCTCGCCTCTAATGCAGGCATGCACTTGCGCTTTCCCCCAGAGCGGTAGCAGCAGTGTCACGCAGTCCGCCGCGTGGATCAAAGGATCTATGGTTTTCCCTCGAGTCCTTCCCACGAGGCTTTCCCACGAGGCTTTCCCACAGGGCTGTCCCACGTGCACACGTGGTGGGAGTCGATCCTCGGCTTGAACGTCAAGGCAGTGCAGGGAAAACAGGTTCCTCTGGAATGGACTGACACATCTGGGCGACTCTTGGAATGGTGGTAACACCCTGGAGTTCCTCTCGCCTTTCCTCTGGAGAGCGCCTCCTCTTGAGATGCGACGGGAAAGCCGGGAATTCTTTCCCTACGAAACAGGGAAAGGATCCCTCATCTCGAGCTAGGAGGCGGAAACGGGGCTCCCCTGGATGTGTGCGGGATCCTCGTGCTTCCTGTCGAGTGGAGACGGGTATGTCGGGGAACTTCTTGAGTTGCAGCAAGGGTGTGAAGGACCCTTTGTAAGTTCCAGTGGTTAAATGTGATTAGCCTCGAGAAGCCTCACCGGAAATGGGCCTCATCTCGCCTGGAGGGCAAAACCTCCTGGATTTTCTCGAGTTGCGGCAGGTGCTCTCGACTTACGACGGGGACCTCAGGGACCCGCTCTGGTGGCCTCAGGAAAGGCCAGTCCCCATGCGAGTTCCTCGGGGTCCTCTCGGGATTCCTCTCCCGTCGATGCCGGGGCCTAAGACCTTGTGTGGAGTAGGGGCCGGAACCTGAGGATTCCTCTCCAGTGCTGACATGGATCCTGGGGTTCCTCTGGAGTCTCCCCAGGGGAGTCAGTCCTCGCCTCCAATGCGGGCATGCACTTGCGCTTTCCTCCAGAGCGGTAGCAGCAGTGTCACGCAGTCCGCCGCTTAGATCAAAGGATCTATGGTTTTCCCTCGAGGCTTTCCCACGAGGCTTTTCCACGAGGCTTTCCCACAGGGCTGTCCCACGTGCACACGTGGTGGGAGTCGATCCTCGGCTTGAACGTCAAGGCAGTGCAGGGAAAACAGGTTCCTCTGGAACGGACTGACACATCTGGGGGACTCTTGGAATGGTGGCACGACCCTGGAGTTCCTCTCGCCTTTCCTGTGGAGAACGCCTCCTCTTGAGATGCGACGGGAACGCCGGGAAATATTTCCCTATGAATCAGGGAAAGGATCCCTCATCTCGAGCTAGGAGGCAGAAACGGGTCTCCCCTGGATGTGTGCGGGACACTCGTGCTTCCTCTCGAGTGGACACGGGTATGTCGGGGAACTTCTTGAGTTGCAGCAAGGGTGTGAAGGACCCTTTGGAATTTCCAGTGGTTAAATGTGATTAGCCTCGAGAAGCCTCAGCGGAAATGGGCCTCATCTCGCCTGGAGGGCAAAACCTCCTGGATTTTCTCGAGTTGCGGCAGGTGCTCTCGACTTACGACGGGGACCTCAGGGACACGCTCTGGTGGCCTCAGGAAAGGCCAGTCCCATGCGAGTTCCTCAGGGGCCTCTCGGGATTTCTCTCCCATTGATGCCGGGGCCTAAGACCTTGTGTGAAGTCAGGGCCGGAACCTGAGGATTCCTCTCCAGTGCTGACATGGATCTTGGGGTACTTCTGGAGTCACCCCAGGGAAGTCAGTCCTCGCCTCTAATGCGGGCATGCACTTGCGCTTTCCTCCAGAGCGGTAGCAGCAGTGTCACGCAGTCCGCCGCGTGGATCAAAGGATCTATGGTTTTCCCTCGAGTCCTTCCCACGAGGCTTTCCCACGAGGCTTTCCCACAGGGCTGTCCCACATGCACACGTGGTGGGAGTCGATCCTCGGCTTGAACGTCAAGGCAGTTCAGGGAAAACAGGTTCCTCTGGAATGGACTGACACATCTGGGGGACTCTTGGAATGGTGGCACGACCCTGGAGTTCCTCTCGCCTTTCCTGTGGAGAGCGCCTCGTCTTGAGATGCGACGGGAACGCCGGTAATTCTTTCCCTACGAAACAGGGAAAGGATCCCTCATCTCGAGCTAGGAGGCGGAAACGGGGCTCCCCTGGATGTGTGCGGGATCCTCGTGCTTCCTGTCGAGTGGAGACGGGTATGTCGGGGAACTTCTTGAGTTGCAGCAAGGGTGTGAAGGACCCTTTGTAAGTTCCAGTGGTTAAATGTGATTAGCCTCGAGAAGCCTCAGCGGAAATGGGCCTCATCTCGCCTGGAGGGCAAAACCTCCTGGATTTTCTCGAGTTGCGGCAGGTGCTCTAGACTTACGACGGGGACCTCAGGGACCCGCTCTGGTGGCCTCAGGAAAGGCCAGTCCCATGCGAGTTCCTCAGGGGCCTCTCGGGATTTCTCTCCCGTCGATGCCGGGGCCTAAGATCTTGTGTGAAGTCAGGGCCGGAACCTGAGGATTCCTCTCCAGTGCTGACATGGATCTTGGGGTACTTCTGGAGTCTCCCCAGGGGAGTCAGTCCTCGCCTCTAATGTGGGCATGCACTTGCGCTTTCCTCCAGAGCGGTAGCAGCAGTGTCACGCAGTCCGCCGCGTGGATCAAAGGATCTATGGTTTTCCCTCGAGTCCTTCCCACGAGGCTTTCCCACGAGGCTTTCCCACAGGGCTGTCCCACGTGCACACGTGGTGGGAGTCGATCCTCGGCTTGAACGTCAAGGCAGTGCAGGGAAAACAGGTTCCTCTGGAATGGACTGACACATCTGGGCGACTCTTGGAATGGTGGCACGACCCTGGAGTTCCTCTCGCCTTTCCTGTGGAGAGCGCCTCCTCTTGAGATGCGACGGGAACGCCGGGAAATCTTTCCCTACGAAACAGGGAAAGGATCCCTCATCTCGAGCTAGGAGGCGGAAACGGGTCTCCCCTGGATGTGTGCGGGACACTCGTGCTTCCTCTCGATTGGACACGGGTATGTCGGGGAACTTCTTGAGTTGCAGCAAGGGTGTGAAGGACCCTTTGGAATTTCCAGTGGTTAAATGTGATTAGCCTCGAGAAGCCTCAGCGGAAATGGGCCTCATCTCGCCTGGAGGGCAAAACCTCCTGGATTTTCTCGAGTTGCGGCAGGTGCTCTCGACTTACGACGGGGACCTCAGGGATCCGCTATGGTGGCCTCAGGAAACGCCAGTCCCCATTTGAGCTCCACGGGGGCCTCTCGGGATTCTTCTCCCGTCGATGCCGGGGCCTAAGACCTTGTGTGGAGTCGGGGCCAGAACCTGAGGTTTCCTCTCCATTGCTGACATGGATCTTGTGGTACTCTGGAGTCTCCCCAGGGGAGTCAGTCCTCGTCTCGAATGCGGGCATGCACTTGCGCTTTCCTCCAGAGCGGTATCAGCAGTGTCAAGCAGTCTCCCGCTTGGATCAAAGGATCTATGGTTTTCCCTCGAGTCTTTCCCACGAGGCTATCCCACGAGTCTTTCCCAGGAGGCTTTCCCACAGGGCTGTCCATCATGCACACATTGTGGAAGTCGATCCTCGGCTTGAACGTGAAGGTAGTGCAGGGAAAACAGGTTCCTCTGGAAAGAACTGACACATCTGGGGGACTTTTGGAATGGTGGCATGACCCTGGAGTTCCTCTCGCCTTTCCTGTGGAGTGCGCCTCCTCTTGAGATGAGACGGGAACGCCGGGAATTCTTTCCCTACGAAACAGGGAAAGGATCCCTCATCTCGAGCTAGGAGGCGGAAACTGGGCTCCCCTGGATGTGTGCGGGACCCTCGTGTTTCCTCTCGAGTGGAGACGGGTATGTCGGGGAACTTCTGGACTTGCAGCAAGGGTATGAAGGACCCTTTGGAAGTTCCAGTGGTTAGATGTGATTAGCCTGGAGAAGCCTCAGCGGAAATGGGCCTCATCTCGCCTGGAGTGCAAATCCTGCTGGATTTTCTCGAGATGCGGCAGGTGCTCTCGACTTACGACGGGGACCTCGGGGACATCAGGGACCCGCTCTGGTGGCCTCAGGAAAGGCCAGTCCCCATGCGAGTTCCTCGGGGGCCTCTCGGGATTCCTCTCCCGTCGATGCCGGGGCGTAAGACCTTGTGTGGAGTCGGGGCCGGAACCTGAGGATTCCTCTCCAGTGCTGCCATGGATCTTGGGGTACTTCTCGAGTCTCCCCAGGGGAGTCAGTCCTCGTCTCGAATGCGGGCATGCACTTGTGCTTTCCTCCAGAGCGGTAGCAGCAGTGTCACGCAGTCCGCTGCGTGGATCAAAGGATCTATGGTTTTCCCTCGAGTCTTTCCCACGAGGCTTTCCCACGAGGCTTTCCCACAGGGCTGTCCCACGTGCACACGTGGTGGGAGTCGATCCTCGGCTTGAACGTCAAGGCAGTGCAGGGAAAAGAGGTTCCTCTGGAATGGACTGACACATCTGGGGGACTCTTGGAATGGTGGCACGACCCTGGAGTTCCTCTCGCCTTTCCTGTGGAGAGCGCCTCCTCTTGAGAGGCGACGGGAACGCCGGGAATTCTTTCCCTACGAAACAGGGAAAGGATCCCTCATCTCGAGCTAGGAGGCAGAAACGGGGCTCCCCTGGATGTGTGCGGGACCCTCGTGCTTCCTCTCGAGTGGAGACGGGTATGTCGGGGAACTTCTGGACTTGCAGCAAGGGTGTGAAGGACCCTTTGGAAGTTCCAGGGGTTAGATGTGATTAGACTCGAGAAGCCTCAGCGGAAATGGGCCTCATCTCGCCTGGAGGGCAAAACCTCCTGGATTTTCTCGAGTTGAGGCAGGTGCTTTCGACTTACGACGGGGACCTCAGGGACCCGCTCTGGTGGCCTCAGGAAAGGCCAGTCCTCATGCCAGTTCCTCGGGGGCTTCTCGGGATTCCTCTCCCGTTGATGTCGGGGCCTAAGACCTTGTGTGGAGTCGGGGCCGGAACCTGAGGATTCCTCTCCAGTGCTGACATGGAACTTGGGGTACTTCTGGAGTCTCCAAAGGGGAGTCAGTCGTCGTCTCGAATGCGGGCATGCACTTGCGCTTTCCTCCAGAGCGGTAACAGCAGAGTCACGCAGTCCGCCGCGTGGATCAAAGGATCTATGGTTTTCCCTCGAG
Source organism: Ovis canadensis (assembly GCF_042477335.2). NCBI lineage: Eukaryota > Metazoa > Chordata > Mammalia > Artiodactyla > Bovidae > Ovis > Ovis canadensis. The sequence goes on along the minus strand of NC_091258.1, from coordinate 2,014,085 downwards.
TCTTTCCCACGAGGCTTTCCCACGCGGCTTTCCCACAGGTCTGTCCCACGTGCACACGTGGTGGTAGTCGATCCTCGGCTTGAACGTCGAGGCAGTGCAGGGAAAACAGGTTCCTCTGGAATGGACTGACACATCTGGGGGACTCTTGGAATGGTGGCACGACCCTGGAGTTCCTCTCGCCTTCCTGTGGAGAGCGCCTCCTCTTGAGATGCGACGGGAACGCCGGGAATTCTTTCCCTACGAAAAAGGGAAAGGATCCCTCATCTCGAGCTAGGAGGCGGAAACGGGGCTCCCCTGGATGTGTGCGGGACCCTCTTGCTCCCTCTCGAGTGGAGACGGGTATGTCGCGGAACTTCTTGAGTTGCAGCAAGTGTGTGAAGGACCCTTTGAAAATTCCAGTGGTTAGATGTGATTAGCCTCGAGAAGCCTCAGCGGAAATGGGCCTCATCTCGCCTGGAGGGCAAAACCTCCTGGATTTTCTCGAGTTGGGGCAGGTGCTCTCGACTTACGACGGGGACCTCAGGGACCCGCTCTGGTGGCCTCAGGAAAGGCCAGTCCCCATGCGAGTTCCTCGGGGGCCTCTCGGGATTCCTCTCCCGTCGATGCCGGGGCCTAAGACCTTGTGTGGAGTCGGGGCCGGAACCTGAGGATTCCTCTCCAGTGCTGACATGGATCTTGGGGTACTTCTGGAGTCTCCCCAGGGGAGTCAGTCCTCGTCTCTAATGCGGGCATGCACTTGCGCTTTCCTCCAGAGCGGTAGCAGCAGTGTCACGCAGTCCGCCGCGTGGATCAAAGGATCTATGGTTTTCCCTCGAGTCCTTCCCACGAGGCTTTCCCACGAGGCTTTCCCAGGAGGCTTTCCCACAGGGCTGTCCATCATGCACACATTGTGGAAGTCGATCCTCGGCTTGAACGTGAAGGTAGTGCAGGGAAAACAGGTTCCTCTGGAATGGACTGACACATCTGGGCGACTCTTGGAATGGTGGCACGACCCTGGAGTTCCTCTCGCCTTTCCTGTGGAGTGCGCCTCCTCTTGAGATGCGACGGGAACGGCGGGAATTCTTTCCCTACGAAACAGGGAAAGGATCCCTCATCTCGAGCTAGGAGGCGGAAACTGGGCTCCCCTGGATGTGTGCGGGACCCTCGTGTTTCCTCTCGAGTGGAGACGGGTATGTCGGGGAACTTCTGGACTTGCAGCAAGGGTATGAAGGACCCTTTGGAAGTCCAGTGGTTAGATGTGATTAGCCTGGAGAAGCCTCAGCGGAAATGGGCCTCATCTCGCCTGGAGGGCAAAACCTGCTGGATTTTCTCGAGATGCGGCAGGTGCTCTCGACTTACGACGGGGACCTCGGGGACATCAGGGACCCGCTCTGGTGGCCTCAGGAAAGGCCAGTCCCCATGCGAGTTCCTCGGGGGCCTCTCGGGATTCCTCTCCCGTCGATGCCGGGGCCTAAGACCTTGTGTGGAGTCGGGGCCGGAACCTGAGGATTCCTCTCCAGTGCTGCCATGGATCTTGGGGTACTTCTCGAGTCTCCCCAGGGGAGTCAGTCCTCGTCTCGAATGCGGGCATGCACTTGTGCTTTCCTCCAGAGCGGTAGCAGCAGTGTCACGCAGTCCGCTGCGTGGATCAAAGGATCTATGGTTTTCCCTCGAGTCTTTCCCACGAGGCTTTCCCACGAGGCTTTCCCACAGCGCTGTCCCACGTGCACACGTGGTGGGAGTCGATCCTCGGCTTGAACGTCAAGGCAGTGCAGGGAAAAGAGGTTCCTCTGGAATGGACTGACACATCTGGGGGACTCTTGGAATGGTGGCACGACCCTGGAGTTCCTCTCGCCTTTCCTGTGGAGAGCGCCTCCTCTTGAGATGCGACGGGAACGCCGGGAATTCATTCCCAAGGAAACAGGGAAAGGATCCCTCATCTCGAGCTAGGAGGCGGAAACGGGTCTCCCCTGGATGTGTGCGGGACCCTCCTGCTTCCTCTCGAGTGAGACGGGTATGTCGGGGAACTTCTTGAGTTGCAGCAAAGGTGTGAAGGACCCTTTGGAAGTTCCAGTGGTTAGATGTGATTAGCCTCGAGAAGCCTCATCGGAAATGGGCCTCATCTCGCCTGGAGGGCAAAACCTCCTGGATATTCTCGAGTTGCGGCAGGTGCTCTCGACTTAAGACGGGGACCTCAGGGACCCGCTCTGGTGGCCTCAGGAAAGGCCAGTCCCCATGCGAGTTCCTCGGGGGCCTCTCGGGATTCCTCTCCCGTCGATGCCGGGGCCTAAGACCTTGTGTGGAGTCGGGGCCGGAACCTGAGGATTCCTCTCCAGTGCTGCCATGGATCTTGGGGTACTTCTGGAGTCTCCCCAGGGGAGTCAGTCCTCGTCTCGAATGCGGGCATGCACTTGCGCTTTCCTCCAGAGCGGTAGCAGCAGTGTCACGCAGTCCGCCGCGTGGATCAAAGGATCTATGGTTTTCCCTCGAGTCCTTCCCACGAGGCTTTCCCACGAGGCTTTCCCACAGGGCTGTCCCACGTGCACACGTGGTGGGAGTCGATCCTCGGCTTCTACGTCAAGGCAGTGCAGGGAAAACAGGTTCCTCTGGAATGGACTGACACATCTGGGCGACTCTTGGAATGGTGGCACGACCCTGGAGTTCCTCTCGCCTTTCCTGTGGAGAGCGCCTCCTCTTGAGATGCGACGGGAACGCCGGGAAATCTTTCCCGACGAAACAGGGAAAGGATCCCTCATCTCGAGCTAGGAGGCGGAAACGGGTCTCCCCTGGATGTGTGCGGGACACTCGTGCTTCCTCTCGAGTGGACACGGGTATGTCGGGGAAATTCTTGAGTTGCAGCAAGGGTGTGAAGGACCCTTTGGAATTTCCAGTGGTTAAATGTGATTAGCCTCGAGAAGACTCAGCGGAAATGGGCCTCATCTCGCCTGGATGGCAAAACCTCCTGGATTTTCTCGAGTTGTGGCAGGTGCTCTCGACTTACGACGGGGAACTCAGGGACCCGCTATGGTGGCCTCAGGAAACGCCAGTCCCCATTTGAGCTCCACGGGGGCCTCTCGGCATTCCTCTCCCGTCGATGCCGGGGCCTAAGACCTTGTGTGGAGTCGGGGCCAGAACCTGTGGTTTCCTCTCCAGTGCTGACATGGATCTTGTGGTACTCTGGAGTCTCCCCAGGGGAGTCAGTCCTCGTCTCGAATGCGGGCATGCACTTGCGCTTTCCTCCAGAGCGGTATCAGCAGTGTCAAGCAGTCTGCCGCTTGGATCAAAGGATCTATGGTTTTCCCTCGAGTCTTTCCCACGAGGCTATCCCAAGAGTCTTTCCCAGGAGGCTTTCCCACAGGGCTGTCCATCATGCACACATTGTGGAAGTCGATCCTCGGCTTGAACGTGAAGGTAGTGCAGGGAAAACAGGTTCCTCTGGAATGGACTGACACATCTGGGGGACTTTTGGAATGGTGGCACGACCCTGGAGTTCCTCTCGCCTTTCCTGTGGAGTGCGCCTCCTCTTGAGATGCGACGGGAACGCCGGGAATTCTTTCCCTACGAAACAGGGAAAGGATCCCTCATCTCGAACTAGGAGGCGGAAACTGGGCTCCCCTGGATGTGTGCGGGACCCTCGTGCTTCCTCTCGAGTGGAGACGGGTATGTCGGGGAACTTCTGGACTTGCAGCAAGGGTATGAAGGACCCTTTGGAAGTTCCAGTGGTTAGATGTGATTATCCTGGAGAAGCCTCAGCGGAAATGGGCCTCATCTCGCCTGGAGTGCAAAACCTCCTGGATTTTCTCGAGTTGCGGCAGGTGTTCTCGACTTACGACGGTGACCTAAGGGACGCGCTCTGGTGCCCTCAGGACTGGCCAGTCCCCATTCCAATGGCTCGGGAGCCTCTCGGGATTCCGCTCCCTTCGATGCCAGAGCCTAAGACCTTGTGTGGGTCGTGTCTGGAACATGAGGTTTCCTCTCCAGTGCTGACATGGATCGTGGAGTACTTCTGGTGTTTCCCCAGGGGAGTAAGTCCCCGTCTCGAATGGGGGCATGCACGTGCGCTTTCCTCCAGAGCTGTAACAACACTGTCATGCCTCCCGGGGCGCCGATCATGGGATCTGTGGCTTTCCCACGAGGCTTTCCCACGACGCTTTCCCACAGGACTGTCCCACGTGTCACCGTGGTGTGAGTCGATGCTCGGCGTGAAACTCGAGGCAGTGCAGGGATAACAGGTTCCTCTGGAATGGACTGAGATATCTGGGGGACTCTGGGAACGGTGGCACGACCCTGGAGTTCCTCTCGCCTTTCCTGTGAGGAGCGCCTCCACTTGAGATGCAACGGGAACTCCCAGAATTATTTCCCGAAAAAGCTGTGAAAGGATCCCTCATCTTGAGCTACGAGGCGAACACGGGGCTCCCCTGGATGTGGGCGGGACCCTCGTGCTTCCTCTCGAGTGGAGACGGGTATGTTAGGGAACTTCTTGAGTTGCAGCAAGGGTGTGAAGGACCTTTTAGAAGTTCCAGAGGTTAGGTGTGATTAGCTTCCAGAAGCCTCAGCGGAAATGGGCCTCACTCAGCTGGAGTGCAAAACCTCCTTGATTTTCTCGAGTTGCGGCAGGTGCTCTTGACTTATGACGGGAATTTAGGGACCCGCTCTGGTGGCCTCAATACTGGCCCGTCCCCATTCGAATTGCTCGGGGTCCTCTCGGGATTCATCTTCCGTCGATTCCGGGGCCTAAGTCCTTGTGTGGAGTCGGGGCTGGAACCTGCGGATTCCTCTCCAGTACTGACATGGATCTTGGAGTACTTTTGGAGTCTCCCCAGGGGAGTCAGTCTTCGTCTCGAATGGGGGCATGCACGTGCGCTTTCCTCCGAGCTGTAGCACCAGCGTCACGATTCCTGTCGCGTGGATCAAGGGATCTGTGGCTTTCCCTCGAGGCTTTCCCACGAGGCTTTCCCACAGGGCTGTCCCACGTGAGACCGTGGTGGGAGTCGATCCTCCTCGTTAAAGTCAAGGCAGTGCAGGGAAAACAGTATCCTCAGGAATGGACTGAGACATCTGGGGGACTCTTGGAATGGTGGCACGACGCTGGAGTTGCTCTCACCTTTCCTGTGGAGAGCCCCTACACTTGAGATGCGATGGGAACGCCAAGGAATCTCTCCTGAACAAGCAGCGAACGGATCCCTCATCTCGACCTACGAGGCGGAAACGGAGCTCTTCTGGATGTGGGTGGGACATGCGTGCTTCCTCTCGAGTGGAGAGGGGTATATAGGGGAACTTCTTGAGTTGCAGCAAGGGTGTCAAGGACCCTTTGGAAGTTCCAGTGGTTAGACGTGATTAGCCTCGAGAAGCCTCAGCGGAAATGGGCCTCATCTCGCCTGGAGGGCAAAACCTCCTGGATTTTCTCGAGTTGAGGCAGGTGCTTTCGACTTACGACGGGGACCTCAGGGACCCGCTCTGGTGGCCTCAGGAAAGGCCAGTCCTCACGCCAGTTCCTCGGGGGCTTCTCGGGATTCCTCTCCGGTTGATGTTGGGGCCTAAGACCTTGTGTGGAGTCGGGGCCGGAACCTGAGGATTCCTCTCCAGTGCTGACATGTAACTTGGGGTACTTCTGGAGTCTCCAAAGGGGAGTCAGTCGTCGTCTCGAATGCGGGCATGCACTTGCGCTTTCCTCCAGAGCGGTAACAGCAGAGTCACGCAGTCCGCCGCGTGGATCAAAGGATCTATGGTTTTCCCTCGAGTCTTTCCCACGAGGCTTTCCCACGCGGCTTTCCCACAGGGCTGTCCCACGTGCACACGTGGTGGTAGTCGATCCTCGGCTTGAACGTCGAGGCAGTGCAGGGAAAACAGGTTCCTCTGGAATGGACTGACACATCTGGGGGACTCTTGGAATGGTGGCACGACCCTGGAGTTCCTCTCGCCTTTCCTGTGGAGAGCGCCTCCTCTTGAGATGCGACGGGAACGCCGGGAATTCTTTCCCTACGAAACAGGGAAAGGATCCCTCATCTCGAGCTAGGAGGCGGAAACGGGGCTCCCCTGGATGTGTGCGGGACCCTCTTGCTCCCTCTCGAGTGGAGACGGGTATGTCGGGGAACTTCTTGAGTTGCAGCAAGTGTGTGAAGGACCCTTTGAAAATTCCAGTGGTTAGATGTGATTAGCCTCGAGAAGCCTCAGCGGAAATGGGCCTCATCTCGCCTGGAGGGCAAAACCTCCTGGATTTTCTCGAGTTGGGGCAAGTGCTCTCGACTTACGACGGGGACCTCAGGGACCCGCTCTGGTGGCCTCAGGAAAGGCCAGTCCCCATGCGAGTTCCTCGGGGTCCTCTCGGGATTCCTCTCCCGTCGATGCCGGGGCCTAAGACCTTGTGTGGAGTCGGGGTCGGAACCTGAGGATTCCTCTCCAGTGCTGCCATGGATCTTGGGGTACTTCTGGAGTTTCCCATGGGAGTCAGTCCTCGTCTCGAATGCGGGCATGCACTTGCGCTTTCCTCCAGAGCGGTAGCAGCAGTATCACGCAGTCCGCCGCGTGGATCAAAGGATCTATGGTTTTCCTTCGAGTCTTTCCCACTAGGCTTTCCCACGAGGCTTTCCCACAGGGCTGTCGAACGTGCACACGTGGTGGGAGTCGATCCTCAGCTTGAACGTCAAGGCAGTGCAGGGAAAACAGGTTCCTCTGGAATGGACTGACACATCTGGGGGACTCTTGGAATGGAGGCACGACCCTGGAGTTCCTCTCGCCTTTCCTGTGGAGAGCGCATCCTCTTGAGATGCGACGGGAACGCCGGGAATTCATTCCCTAGGAAACAGGGAAAGGATCCCTCATCTCGAGCTAGGAGGCGGAAACGGGTCTCCCCTGGATGTGTGCGGGACCCTCGTGCTTCCTCTCGAGTGGAGACGGGTGTGTCGGGGAACTTCTTGAGTTGCAGCAAAGGTGTGAAGGACCCTTTGGAAGTTCCAGTGGTTAGATGTGATTAGCCTCGAGAAGCCTCAGCGGAAATGGGCCTCATCTCGCCTGGAGGGCAAAACCTCCTGGATTTTCTCGAGTTGCGGCAGGTGCTCTCGACTTACGACGGGGACCTCAGGGACCCGCTCTGGTGGCCTCAGGAAAGGCCAGTCCCCATGCGAGTTCCTCGGGGGCCTCTCGGGATTCCTCTCCCCTCGATGCCGGGGCCTAAGACCTTGTGTGGAGTCGGGGCCGGAACCTGAGGATTCCTCTCCAGTGCTGACATGGATCTTGGGGTATTTCTGGAGTCTCCCCAGGGGAGTCAGTCCTCGTCTCGAATGTGGGCATGCACTTGCGCTTTACTGCAGAGCGGTAGCAGCAGTGTCACGCAGTCCGCCGCATGGATCAAAGGATCTATGGTTTTCCCTCGAGTCTTTCCCACGAGGCTTTCCCACGAGGCTTTCCCACAGGGCTGTCCCACGTGCACACGTGGTGGGAGTCGATCCTCGGCTTGAACGTCAAGGCAGTGCAGGGAAAACAGGTTCCTCTGGAATGGACTGACACATCTGGGGGACTCTTGGAATGGTGGCACGACCCTGGAGTTCCTCTCGCCTTTCCTGTGGAGAGCGCCTCCTCTTGAGATGCGACGGGGACGCCGCGAATTCTTTCCCTACGAAACAGGGAAAGGATCCCTCATCTCGAGCTAGGAGGCGGAAACGGGGTCCCCTGGATGTGTGCGGGACCCTCGTGCTTCCTCTCGAGTGGAGACGGGTATGTGGGGGAACTTCTTGAGTTGCAGCAAGGGTGTGAAGGACCCTTTGGAAGTTCCAGTGTTTAGATGTGATTAGCCTCGAGAAGCCTCAGCGGAAATGGGCCTCATCTCGCCTGGAGTGCAAAACCTCCTGGATTTTCTCGAGTTGCGGCAGGTGCTCTCGACTTACGACGGTGACCTAAGGGACGCGCTCTGGTGCCCTCAGGACTGGCCAGTCCCCATTCCAATGGCTCGGGAGCCTCTCGGGATTCCGCTCCCTTCGATGCCAGAGCCTAAGACCTTGTGTGGGTCGTGTCTGGAACATGAGGTTTCCTCTCCAGTGCTGACATGGATCGTGGAGTACTTCTGGTGTTTCCCCAGGGGAGTAAGTCCCCGTCTCGAATGGGGGCATGCACGTGCGCTTTCCTCCAGAGCTGTAACAACACTGTCATGCCTCCCGGCGCGCCGATCATGGGATCTGTGGCTTTCCCACGAGGCTTTCCCACGAGGCTTTCCCACAGCACTGTCCCACGTGTCACCGTGGTGTGAGTCGATGCTCGGCGTGAAACTCGAGGCAGTGCAGGGATAACAGGTTCCTCTGGAATGGACTGAGATATCTGGGGGACTCTGGGAACGCTGGCACGACCCTGGAGTTCCTCTCGCCTTTCCTGTGAGGAGCGCCTCCACTTGAGATCCAACGGGAACTCCCAGAATTATTTCCCGAAAAAGCTGTGAAAGGATCCCTCATCTTGAGCTACGAGGCGAACACGGGGCTCCCCTGGATGTGGGCGGGACCCTCGTGCTTCCTCTCGAGTGGAGACGGGTATGTTAGGGAACTTCTTGAGTTGCAGCAAGGGTGTGAAGGACCTTTTAGAAGTTCCAGAAGTTAGGTGTGATTAGCTTCCAGAAGCCTCAGCGGAAATGGGCCTCACTCAGCTGGAGTGCAAAACCTCCTTGATTTTCTCGAGTTGCGGCAGGTGCTCTTGACTTACGACGGGGACTTTAGGGACCCGCTCTGGTGGCCTCAATACTGGCCCGTCCCCATTCGAATTGCTCGGGGTCCTCTCGGGATTCATCTTCCGTCGATGCCGGGGCCTAAGTCCTTGTGTGGAGTCGGGGCTGGAACCTGAGGATTCCTCTCCAGTACTGACATGGATCTTGGAGTACTTTTGGAGTCTCCCCAGGGGAGTCAGTCTTCGTCTCGAATGGGGGCATGCACGTGCGCTTTCCTCCGAGCTGTAGCACCAGCGTCACGATTCCTGTCGCGTGGATCAAGGGATCTGTGGCTTTCCCTCGAGGCTTTCCCACGAGGCTTTCCCACAGGGCTGTCCCACGTGAGACCGTGGTGGGAGTCGATCCTCCTCGTTAAAGTCAAGGCAGTGCAGGGAAAACAGTATCCTCAGGAATGGACTGAGACATCTGGGGGACTCTTGGAATGGTGGCACGACGCTGGAGTTGCTCTCACCTTTCCTGTGGAGAGCCCCTACACTTGAGATGCGATGGGAACGCCAAGGAATCTCTCCTGAACAAGCAGCGAACGGATCCCTCATCTCGACCTACGAGGCGGAAACGGAGCTCTTCTGGATGTGGGTGGGACATGCGTGCTTCCTCTCGAGTGGAGAGGGGTATATAGGGGAACTTCTTGAGTTGCAGCAAGGGTGTCAAGGACCCTTTGGAAGTTCCAGAGCTTAGGTGTGATTAGCCTTGAGAAGCCTCAGCGGAAATGGGCCTCATCTCGCCTGCAGGGCAAAACCTCCTGGATTTTCTCGAGTTGCGGCAGGTGCTCTCGACTTACGACGGGGACCTCAGGGACCCGCTCTGGTGGCCTCAGGAAAGGCCAGTCCCCATGCGAGTTCCTCGGGGGCCTCTCGGGATTCCTCTCCCCTCGATGCCGGGGCCTAAGACCTTGTGTGGAGTCGGGGCCGGAACCTGGGGATTCCTCTCCAGTGCTGACATGGATCTTGGGGTACTTCTGGAGTCATCCCAGGGGAGTCATTCCTCGTCTCGAATGCTGGCATGCACTTGCTCTTTCCTCCAGAGCCGTAGGAGCAGTGTCACGCAGTCCGCCGCGTGGATCAAAGGATCTATGGTTTTCCCTCGAGTCTTTCCCACGAGGCTTTCCCACAGGTCTGTCCCACGTGCACACGTGGTGGGAGTCGATCCTCGGCTTGAACGTCAAGGCAGTTCAGGGAAAACAGGTTCCTCTGGAATGGACTGACACATCTGGGGGTCTCTTGGAATGGTGGCACGACCCTGGAGTTACTCTCGCCTTTCCTGTGGAGAGCGCCTCCTCTTGAGATGCGACGGGAACGCCGCGAATTCTTTCCCTACGAAACAGGGAAAGGATCCCTCATCTCGAGCTAGGAGGCGGAAACGGGGTCCCCTGGATGTGTGCGGGACCCTCGTGCTTCCTCTCGAGTGGAGACGGGTATGTGGGAGAACTTCTTGAGTTGCAGCAAGGGTGTGAGGGACCCTTTGGAAGTTCCAGTGGTTAGATGTGATTAGCCTCGAGAAGCCTCAGCGGAAATGGGCCTCATCTCGCCTGGAGTGCAAAACCTCCTGGATTTTCTCGAGTTGCGGCAGGTGCTCTCGACTTACGACGGGGACCTCAGGGACCCGCTCTGGTGGCCTCAGGAAAGGCCAGTCCCCATGCGAGTTCCTCGGGGTCCTCTCGGGATTCCTCTCCCGTCCATGCCGGGGCCTAAGACGTTGTGTGGAGTCGGGAACGGAACCTGAGGATTCCTCTCCAGTGCTGATATGGATCTTGGGGTACTTCTGGAGTCTCCCCAGGGGAGTCAGTCCTCGTCTCGAATGCGGGCATGCACTTGCGCTTTCCTCCAGAGCGGTAGCAGCAGTGTCACGCTGTCCGCCGCGTGGATCAAAGGATCTATGGTTTTCCCTCGAGTCTATCCCATGAGGCTTTCCCACGAGGCTTTCCCACAGGGCTGTCCCACAGGGCTGTCCCACGTGCCAGCGTGGTGGGAGTCGATCCTCGGCGTGGGAGTCGATCCTCGGCCTGAAAGCCGAGGTAGTGCAGGGCAAACAGGTTCCTCTGAATGGACTGAGACATCTGGGGGACTCTTGGAATGGTGGCATGATGCTGGAGTTCCTCTCGCCTTTCCTGTGGAGAGCGCCTCCTCTTGAGGTGAGAGGGAAACGTCGGGATTTCTTTCCGGACAAAGCAGCGAAATGTCCCTCATCTCGAGCTACGAGGCGGAAACGGGGCTCCTCTGGATGTGGATGGGATCCTCGTGCTTCTTCTAGAGTGGAGACGGGTATGTCAGGCAACTTCTTGAGTTGCAGCAAGGGTGTGAAGGACCTTTTGGAAGTTCCAGAGGCTAGACGTGATTAGCCTGGAGAAGCCTCAGCGGAAATGGGCCTCATCTCGCCTGGAGGGAAAAACCTCCTGGATTTTCTCGAGTTGCGGCAGGTGCTCTCGACTTACGACGGTGACCTAAGGGACGCGCTCTGGTGGCCTCAGGACTGGCCAGTCCCCATTCCAGTGGCTCGGGAGCCTCTCGGGATTCCGCTCCCTTCGATGCCAGAGCCTAAGACCTTGTGTGGAGTCGTGTCTGGAACATGAGGTTTCCTCTCCAGTGCTGACATGGATCGTGGAGTACTTCTGGTGTTTCCCCAGGGGAGTAAGTCCCCGTCTCGAATGGGGGCATGCACGTGCGCTTTCCTCCAGAGCTGTAACAACACTGTCATGCCTCCCGGCGCGCCGATCATGGGATCTGTGGCTTTCCCACGAGGCTTTCCCACGAGGCTTTCCCACAGGACTGTCCCACGTGTCACCGTGGTGTGAGTCGATGCTCGGCGTGAAACTCGAGGCAGTGCAGGGAAAACAGGTCCCTCTGGAATGGACTGAGATATCTGGGGGACTCTGGAAACGGTGGCACGACCCTGGCGTTCCTCTCGCCTTTCCTGTGAGGAGCGCCTCCACTTGAGATGCAACGGGAACTCCCAGAATTATTTCCCGAAAAAGCTGTGAAAGGATCCCTCATCTTGAGCTACGAGGCGAACACGGGGCTCCCCTGGATGTGGGCGGGACCCTCGTGCTTCCTCTCGAGTGGAGACGGGTATGTTAGGGAACTTCTTGAGTTGCAGCAAGGGTGTGAAGGACCTTTTAGAAGTTCCAGAGGTTAGGTGTGATTAGCTTCCAGAAGCCTCAGCGGAAATGGGCCTCACTCAGCTGGAGTGCAAAACCTCCTTGATTTTCTCGAGTTGCGGCAGGTGCTCTTGACTTACGACGGGGACTTTAGGGACCCGCTCTGGTGGCCTCAATACTGGCCCGTCCCCATTCGAATTGCTCGGGGTCCTCTCGGGATTCATCTTCCGTCGATGCCGGGGCCTAAGTCCTTGTGTGGAGTCGGGGCTGGAACCTGAGGATTCCTCTCCAGTACTGACATGGATCTTGGAGTACTTTTGGAGTCTCCCCAGGGGAGTCAGTCTTCGTCTCGAATGGGGGCATGCACGTGCGCTTTCCTCCGAGCTGTAGCACCAGCGTCACGATTCCTGTCGCGTGGATCAAGGGATCTGTGGCTTTCCCTCGAGGCTTTCCCACGAGGCTTTCCCACAGGGCTGTCCCACGTGAGACCGTGGTGGGAGTCGATCCTCCTCGTTAAAGTCAAGGCAGTGCAGGGAAAACAGTATCCTCAGGAATGGACTGAGACATCTGGGGGACTCTTGGAATGGTGGCACGACGCTGGAGTTGCTCTCACCTTTCCTGTGGAGAGCCCCTACACTTGAGATGCGATGGGAACGCCAAGGAATCTCTCCTGAACAAGCAGCGAACGGATCCCTCATCTCGACCTACGAGGCGGAAACGGAGCTCTTCTGGATGTGGGTGGGACATGCGTGCTTCCTCTCGAGTGGAGAGGGGTATATAGGGGAACTTCTTGAGTTGCAGCAAGGGTGTCAAGGACCCTTTGGAAGTTCCAGAGCTTAGGTGTGATTAGCCTTGAGAAGCCTCAGCGGAAATGGGCCTCATCTCGCCTGCAGGGCAAAACCTCCTGGATTTTCTCGAGTTGCGGCAGGTGCTCTCGACTTACGACGGGGACCTCAGGGACCCGCTCTGGTGGCCTCAGGAAAGGCCAGTCCCCATGCGAGTTCCTCGGGGGTCTCTCGGGATTCCTCTCCCCTCGATGCCGGGGCCTAAGACCTTGTGTGGAGTCGGGGCCGGAACCTGGGGATTCCTCTCCGGTGCTGACATGGATCTTGGGGTACTTCTGGAGTCATCCCAGGGGAGTCATTCCTCGTCTCGAATGCTGGCATGCACTTGCTCTTTCCTCCAGAGCCGTAGCAGCAGTGTCACGCAGTCCGCCGCGTGGATCAAAGGATCTATGGTTTTCCCTCGAGTATTTCCCACGAGGCTTTCCCACAGGTCTGTCCCACGTGCACACGTGGTGGGAGTCGATCCTCGGCTTGAACGTCAAGGCAGTTCAGGGAAAACAGGTTCCTCTGGAATGGACTGACACATCTGGGGGACTCTTGGAATGGTGGCACGACCCTGGAGTTCCTCTCGCCTTTCCTGTGGAGAGCGCCTCCTCTTGAGATGCGACGGGAACGCCGCGAATTCTTTCCCTACGAAACAGGGAAAGGATCCCTCATCTCGAGCTAGGAGGCGGAAACGGGGTCCCCTGGATGTGTGCGGGACCCGCGTGCTTCCTCTCGAGTGGAGACGGGTATGTGGGGGAACTTCTTGAGTTGCAGCAAGGGTGTGAAGGACCCTTTGGAAGTTCCAGTGGTTAGATGTGATTAGCCTCGAGAAGCCTCAGCGGAAATGGGCCTCATCTCGCCTGAAGTGCAAAACCTCCTGGATTTTCTCGAGTTGCGGCAGGTGCTCTCGACTTACGACGGGGACCTCAGGGACCCGCTCTGGTGGCCTCAGGAAAGGCCAGTCCCCATGCGAGTTCCTCGGGGGCCTCTCGGGATTCCTCTCCCGTCCATGCCGGGGCCTAAGACGTTGTGTGGAGTCGGGAACGGAACCTGAGGATTCCTCTCCAGTGCTGATATGGATCTTGGGGTACTTCTGGAGTCTCCCCAGGGGAGTCAGTCCTCGTCTCGAATGCAGGCATGCACTTGCGCTTTCCTCCAGAGCGGTAGCAGCAGTGTCACGCTGTCCGCCGCGTGGATCAAAGGATCTATGGTTTTCCCTCGAGTCTATCCCATGAGGCTTTCCCACGAGGCTTTCCCACAGGGCTGTCCCACAGGGCTGTCCCACGTGCCAGCGTGGTGGGAGTCGATCCTCGGCGTGGGAGTCGATCCTCGGCGTAAAAGCCGAGGTAGTGCAGGGCAAACAGGTTCCTCTGAATGGACTGAGACATCTGGGGGACTCTTGGAATGGTGGCATGATGCTGGAGTTCCTCTCGCCTTTCCTGTGGAGAGCGCCTCCTCTTGAGGTGAGAGGGAAACGTCGGGATTTCTTTCCGGACAAAGCAGCGAAATGTCCCTCATCTCGAGCTACGAGGCGGAAACGGGGCTCCTCTGGATGTGGATGGGATCCTCGTGCTTCTTCTAGAGTGGAGACGGGTATGTCAGGCAACTTCTTGAGTTGCAGCAAGGGTGTGAAGGACCTTTTGGAAGTTCCAGAGGCTAGACGTGATTAGCCTGGAGAAGCCTCAGCGGAAATGGGCCTCATCTCGCCTGGAGGGAAAAACCTCCTGGATTTTCTCGAGTTGCGGCAGGTGCTCTCGACTTACGACGGTGACCTAAGGGACGCGCTCTGGTGGCCTCAGGACTGGCCAGTCCCCATTCCAGTGGCTCGGGAGCCTCTCGGGATTCCGCTCCCTTCGATGCCAGAGCCTAAGACCTTGTGTGGAGTCGTGTCTGGAACATGAGGTTTCCTCTCCAGTGCTGACATGGATCGTGGAGTACTTCTGGTGTTTCCCCAGGGGAGTAAGTCCCCGTCTCGAATGGGGGCATGCACGTGCGCTTTCCTCCAGAGCTGTAACAACACTGTCATGCCTCCCGGCGCGCCGATCATGGGATCTGTGGCTTTCCCACGAGGCTTTCCCACGAGGCTTTCCCACAGGACTGTCCCACGTGTCACCGTGGTGTGAGTCGATGCTCGGCGTGAAACTCGAGGCAGTGCAGGGAAAACAGGTCCCTCTGGAATGGACTGAGATATCTGGGGGACTCTGGGAACGGTGGCACGACCCTGGCGTTCCTCTCGCCTTTCCTGTGAGGAGCGCCTCCACTTGAGATGCAACGGGAACTCCCAGAATTATTTCCCGAAAAAGCTGTGAAAGGATCCCTCATCTTGAGCTACGAGGCGGACACGGGGCTCCCCTGGATGTGGGCGGGACCCTCGTGCTTCCTCTCGAGTGGAGACGGGTATGTTAGGGAACTTCTTGAGTTGCAGCAAGGGTGTGAAGGACCTTTTAGAAGTTCCAGAGGTTAGGTGTGATTAGCTTCCAGAAGCCTCAGCGGAAATGGGCCTCACTCAGCTGGAGTGCAAAACCTCCTTGATTTTCTCGAGTTGCGGCAGGTGCTCTTGACTTACGACGGGGACTTTAGGGACCCGCTCTGGTGGCCTCAATACTGGCCCGTCCCCATTCGAATTGCTCGGGGTCCTCTCGGGATTCATCTTCCGTCGATGCCGGGGCCTAAGTCCTTGTGTGGAGTCGGGGCCGGAACCTGAGGATTCCTCTCCAGTACTGACATGGATCTTGGAGTACTTTTGGAGTCTCCCCAGGGGAGTCAGTCTTCGTCTCGAATGGGGGCATGCACGTGCGCTTTCCTCCGAGCTGTAGCACCAGCGTCACGATTCCTGTCGCGTGGATCAAGGGATCTGTGGCTTTCCCTCGAGGCTTTCCCACTAGGCTTTCCCACAGGGCTGTCCCACGTGAGACCGTGGTGGGAGTCGATCCTCCTCGTTAAAGTCAAGGCAGTGCAGGGAAAACAGTATCCTCAGGAATGGACTGAGACATCTGGGGGACTCTTGGAATGGTGGCACGACGCTGGAGTTGCTCTCACCTTTCCTGTGGAGAGCCCCTACACTTGAGATGCGATGGGAACGCCAAGGAATCTCTCCTGAACAAGCAGCGAACGGATCCCTCATCTCGACCTACGAGGCGGAAACGGAGCTCTTCTGGATGTGGGTGGGACATGCGTGCTTCCTCTCGAGTGGAGAGGGGTATATAGGGGAACTTCTTGAGTTGCAGCAAGGGTGTCAAGGACCCTTTGGAAGTTCCAGAGCTTAGGTGTGATTAGCCTTGAGAAGCCTCAGCGGAAATGGTCCTCATCTCGCCTGGAGGGCAAATCCTAATGGATTTTCTCTAGTTGCGGCAGGTGCTCTCGACATACGACGGGGACCTCTGGGACCCGCTCTGGTTGCCTCAGGAAAGGCCAGTCCCCATGCGAGTTGCACGTGGGCCTCTCGGAATACCTCTCCCTTCGATGCCAGGGCCTAATACCTTGTGTGGAGGCGGGGCCGGAACCTGAGGATTCCTCTCCAGTGCTGACATAGATCTTGGGGTAATTCTGGAGTCTCCCCAGGGGAGTAAGTCCTCGTCTCAAATGGGGGCATGCACGTGCGCTTTCCTCCAGAGCAGTAGCAGCAGTGTCATGCTTTCCATCACCTGGAACAAGGGATCTGTGGCTTTCCCTCGAGGCTTTCCTACGAGGCTGTCCCACAGGGCTGTCACACGTGCCACTGTGGTGGGAGTCAATCATCGGTGTGAAAGTCGAGGCAGTGCAGGGAAAACAGGTTCCTCTGGAATGGACTGAGACTTCTGGGGGACTCTTGGAATGGTGGCACGACGCTGGAGTTCCTCTTGCCTTTCCTGTGGAGAGCACCTCCTCTTGAGGTGAGAGTGGAACGCCGGGAATTCTTTCCCCACAAAGCAGCGAAATGTCCCTTATCTCGAGCTGCGAGGCGGAAACGGGTCTCCTCTGGATGTGGCCGGGACCCTTGTGCTTCCTCTAGAGTGGAGACGGGTATGTCAGGCAACTTCTTGAGTTACAGCAAGGGTGTGAAGGAACTTTTGGAAGTTCCAGTAGTTAGGTTTGATTAGCTTCGAGAAGCCCCAGCGGAAATGGGCTCTTCTCGCCTGGAGGGCAAAACCTCCTGGATTTTTTCGAGTTGCGGCAGGTGCTCTCGATTTACGACGGGGACCTCAGGGACTCGCTCTGGTGGCCTCAGGCAATGCCAGTCCCCATGCGAGTTGCTCGGGTGCCTCTCGGGATTCCTCTCCCTTCGATGCTGGGGCCTGAGATCTTGTGTGGAGTCGGGGCCGGAACCTGGGGATTCCTCTCCAGTGCTGACATGGATCTTGGGGTACTTCTGGAGTCATCCCAGGGGAGTCATTCCTCGTCTCGAATGCTGGCATGCACTTGCTCTTTCCTCCAGAGCCGTAGCAGCAGTGTCACGCAGTCCGCCGCTTAGATCAAAGGATCTATGGTTTTCCCTCGAGTCTTTCCCACGAGGCTTTCCCACAGGTCTGTCCCACGTGCACACGTGGTGGGAGTCGATCCTCGGCTTGAACGTCAAGGCAGTGCAGGGAAAACAGGTTCCTCTGGAATGGACTGACACATCTGGGGGACTCTTGGAATGGTGGCACGACCCTGGAGTTCCTCTCGCCTTTCCTGTGGAGAGCGCCTCCTCTTGAGATGCGACGGGAACGCCGCGAATTCTTTCCCTACGAAACAGGGAAAGGATCCCTCATCTCGAGCTAGGAGGCGGAAACGGGGTCCCCTGGATGTGTGCGGGACCCTCGTGCTTCCTCTCGAGTGGAGACGGGTATGTGGGGGAACTTCTTGAGTTGCAGCAAGGGTGTGAAGGACCCTTTGGAAGTTCCAGTGGTTAGATGTGATTAGCCTCGAGAAGCCTCAGCGGAAATGGGCCTCATCTCGCCTGGAGTGCAAAACCTCCTGGATTTTCTCGAGTTGCGTCAGGTGCTCTCGACTTACGACGGGGACCTCAGGGACCCGCTCTGGTGGCCTCAGGAAAGGCCAGTCCCCATGCGAGTTCCCCGGGGTCCTCTCGGGATTCCTCTCCCGTCCATGCCGGGGCCTAAGACGTTGTGTGGAGTCGGGAATGGAACCTGAGGTTTCCTCTCCAGTGCTGACATGGATCGTGGAGTACTTCTGGTGTTTCCCCAGGGGAGTAAGTCCCCGTCTCGAATGGGGGCATGCACGTGCGCTTTCCTCCAGAGCTGTAACAACACTGTCATGCCTCCCGGCGCGCCGATCATGGGATCTGTGGCTTTCCCACGAGGCTTTCCCACGAGGCTTTCCCACAGGACTGTCCCACGTGTCACCGTGGTGTGAGTCGATGCTCGGCGTGAAACTCGAGGCAGTGCAGGGATAACAGGTTCCTCTGGAATGGACTGAGATATCTGGGGGACTCTGGGAACGGTGGCACGACCCTGGAGTTCCTCTCGCCTTTCCTGTGAGGAGCGCCTCCACTTGAGATGCAACGGGAACTCCCAGAATTATTTCCCGAAAAAGCTGTGAAAGGATCCCTCATCTTGAGCTACGGGGCGAACACGGGGCTCCCCTGGATGTGGGCGGGACCCTCGTGCTTCCTCTCGAGTGGAGACGGGTATGTTAGGGAACTTCTTGAGTTGCAGCAAGGGTGTGAAGGACCTTTTAGAAGTTCCAGAGGTTAGGTGTGATTAGCTTCCAGAAGCCTCAGCGGAAATGGGCCTCACTCAGCTGGAGTGCAAAACCTCCTTGATTTTCTCGAGTTGCGGCAGGTGCTCTTGACTTACGACGGGGACTTTAGGGACCCGCTCTGGTGGCCTCAATACTGGCCCGTCCCCATTCGAATTGCTCGGGGTCCTCTCGGGATTCATCTTCCGTCGATGCCGGGGCCTAAGTCCTTGTGTGGAGTCGGGGCCGGAACCTGAGGATTCCTCTCCAGTACTGACATGGATCTTGGAGTACTTTTGGAGTCTCCCCAGGGGAGTCAGTCTTCGTCTCGAATGGGGGCATGCACGTGCGCTTTCCTCCGAGCTGTAGCACCAGCGTCACGATTCCTGTCGCGTGGATCAAGGGATCTGTGGCTTTCCCTCGAGGCTTTCCCACGAGGCTTTCCCACAGGGCTGTCCCACGTGAGACCGTGGTGGGAGTCGATCCTCCTCGTTAAAGTCAAGGCAGTGCAGGGAAAACAGTATCCTCAGGAATGGACTGAGACATCTGGGGGACTCTTGGAATGGTGGCACGACGCTGGAGTTGCTCTCACCTTTCCTGTGGAGAGCCCCTACACTTGAGATGCGATGGGAACGCCAAGGAATCTCTCCTGAACAAGCAGCGAACGGATCCCTCATCTCGACCTACGAGGCGGAAACGGAGCTCTTCTGGATGTGGGTGGGACATGCGTGCTTCCTCTCGAGTGGAGAGGGGTATATAGGGGAACTTCTTGAGTTGCAGCAAGGGTGTCAAGGACCCTTTGGAAGTTCCAGTGGTTAGATGTGATTAGCCTCGAGAAGCCTCAGCGGAAATGGGCCTCATCTCGCCTGAAGTGCAAAACCTCCTGGATTTTCTCGAGTTGCGGCAGGTGCTCTCGACTTACGACGGGGACCTCAGGGACCCGCTCTGGTGGCCTCAGGAAAGGCCAGTCCCCATGCGAGTTCCTCGGGGTCCTCTCGGGATTCCTCTCCCGTCCATGCCGGGGCCTAAGACGTTGTGTGGAGTCGGGAACGGAACCTGAGGATTCCTCTCCAGTGCTGATATGGATCTTGGGGTACTTCTGGAGTCTCCCCAGGGGAGTCAGTCCTCGTCTCGAATGCGGGCATGCACTTGCGCTTTCCTCCAGAGCGGTAGCAGCAGTGTCACGCTGTCCGCCGCGTGGATCAAAGGATCTATGGTTTTCCCTCGAGTCTATCCCATGAGGCTTTCCCACGAGGCTTTCCCACAGGGCTGTCCCACAGGGCTGTCCCACGTGCCAGCGTGGTGGGAGTCGATCCTCGGCGTGGGAGTCGATCCTCGGCCTGAAAGCCGAGGTAGTGCAGGGCAAACAGGTTCCTCTGAATGGACTGAGACATCTGGGGGACTCTTGGAATGGTGGCATGATGCTGGAGTTCCTCTCGCCTTTCCTGTGGAGAGCGCCTCCTCTTGAGGTGAGAGGGAAACGTCGGGATTTCTTTCCGGACAAAGCAGCGAAATGTCCCTCATCTCGAGCTACGAGGCGGAAACGGGGCTCCTCTGGATGTGGATGGGATCCTCGTGCTTCTTCTAGAGTGGAGACGGGTATGTCAGGCAACTTCTTGAGTTGCAGCAAGGGTGTGAAGGACCTTTTGGAAGTTCCAGAGGCTAGACGTGATTAGCCTGGAGAAGCCTCAGCGGAAATGGGCCTCATCTCGCCTGGAGGGAAAAACCTCCTGGATTTTCTCGAGTTGCGGCAGGTGCTCTCGACTTACGACGGTGACCTAAGGGACGCGCTCTGGTGGCCTCAGGACTGGCCAGTCCCCATTCCAGTGGCTCGGGAGCCTCTCGGGATTCCGCTCCCTTCGATGCCAGAGCCTAAGACCTTGTGTGGAGTCGTGTCTGGAACATGAGGTTTCCTCTCCAGTGCTGACATGGATCGTGGAGTACTTCTGGTGTTTCCCCAGGGGAGTAAGTCCCCGTCTCGAATGGGGGCATGCACGTGCGCTTTCCTCCAGAGCTGTAACAACACTGTCATGCCTCCCGGCGCGCCGATCATGGGATCTGTGGCTTTCCCACGAGGCTTTCCCACGAGGCTTTCCCACAGGACTGTCCCACGTGTCACCGTGGTGTGAGTCGATGCTCAGCGTGAAACTCGAGGCAGTGCAGGGAAAACAGGTCCCTCTGGAATGGACTGAGATATCTGGGGGACTCTGGGAACGGTGGCACGACCCTGGCGTTCCTCTCGCCTTTCCTGTGAGGAGCGCCTCCACTTGAGATGCAACGGGAACTCCCAGAATTATTTCCCGAAAAAGCTGTGAAAGGATCCCTCATCTTGAGCTACGAGGCGGACACGGGGCTCCCCTGGATGTGGGCGGGACCCTCGTGCTTCCTCTCGAGTGGAGACGGGTATGTTAGGGAACTTCTTGAGTTGCAGCAAGGGTGTGAAGGACCTTTTAGAAGTTCCAGAGGTTAGGTGTGATTAGCTTCCAGAAGCCTCAGCGGAAATGGGCCTCACTCAGCTGGAGTGCAAAACCTCCTTGATTTTCTCGAGTTGCGGCAGGTGCTCTTGACTTACGACGGGGACTTTAGGGACCCGCTCTGGTGGCCTCAATACTGGCCCGTCCCCATTCGAATTGCTCGGGGTCCTCTCGGGATTCATCTTCCGTCGATGCCGGGGCCTAAGTCCTTGTGTGGAGTCGGGGCCGGAACCTGAGGATTCCTCTCCAGTACTGACATGGATCTTGGAGTACTTTTGGAGTCTCCCCAGGGGAGTCAGTCTTCGTCTCGAATGGGGGCATGCACGTGCGCTTTCCTCCGAGCTGTAGCACCAGCGTCACGATTCCTGTCGCGTGGATCAAGGGATCTGTGGCTTTCCCTCGAGGCTTTCCCACGAGGCTTTCCCACAGGGCTGTCCCACGTGAGACCGTGGTGGGAGTCGATCCTCCTCGTTAAAGTCAAGGCAGTGCAGGGAAAACAGTATCCTCAGGAATGGACTGAGACATCTGGGGGACTCTTGGAATGGTGGCACGACGCTGGAGTTGCTCTCACCTTTCCTGTGGAGAGCCCCTACACTTGAGATGCGATGGGAACGCCAAGGAATCTCTCCTGAACAAGCAGCGAACGGATCCCTCATCTCGACCTACGAGGCGGAAACGGAGCTCTTCTGGATGTGGGTGGGACATGCGTGCTTCCTCTCGAGTGGAGAGGGGTATATAGGGGAACTTCTTGAGTTGCAGCAAGGGTGTCAAGGACCCTTTGGAAGTTCCAGAGCTTAGGTGTGATTAGCCTTGAGAAGCCTCAGCGGAAATGGTCCTCATCTCGCCTGGAGGGCAAATCCTAATGGATTTTCTCTAGTTGCGGCAGGTGCTCTCGACATACGACGGGGACCTCTGGGACCCGCTCTGGTTGCCTCAGGAAAGGCCAGTCCCCATGCGAGTTGCACGTGGGCCTCTCGGAATACCTCTCCCTTCGATGCCAGGGCCTAATACCTTGTGTGGAGGCGGGGCCGGAACCTGAGGATTCCTCTCCAGTGCTGACATAGATCTTGGGGTAATTCTGGAGTCTCCCCAGGGGAGTAAGTCCTCGTCTCAAATGGGGGCATGCACGTGCGCTTTCCTCCAGAGCAGTAGCAGCAGTGTCATGCTTTCCATCACCTGGAACAAGGGATCTGTGGCTTTCCCTCGAGGCTTTCCTACGAGGCTGTCCCACAGGGCTGTCACACGTGCCACTGTGGTGGGAGTCAATCATCGGTGTGAAAGTCGAGGCAGTGCAGGGAAAACAGGTTCCTCTGGAATGGACTGAGACTTCTGGGGGACTCTTGGAATGGTGGCACGACGCTGGAGTTCCTCTTGCCTTTCCTGTGGAGAGCACCTCCTCTTGAGGTGAGAGTGGAACGCCGGGAATTCTTTCCCCACAAAGCAGCGAAATGTCCCTTATCTCGAGCTGCGAGGCGGAAACGGGTCTCCTCTGGATGTGGCCGGGACCCTTGTGCTTCCTCTAGAGTGGAGACGGGTATGTCAGGCAACTTCTTGAGTTACAGCAAGGGTGTGAAGGAACTTTTGGAAGTTCCAGAAGTTAGGTTTGATTAGCTTCGAGAAGCCTCAGCGGAAATGGGCTCTTCTCGCCTGGAGGGCAAAACCTCCTGGATTTTTTCGAGTTGCGGCAGGTGCTCTCGATTTACGACGGGGACCTCAGGGACTCGCTCTGGTGGCCTCAGGCAATGCCAGTCCCCATGCGAGTTGCTCGGGTGCCTCTCGGGATTCCTCTCCCTTCGATGCTGGGGCCTGAGATCTTGTGTGGAGTCGGGGCCGGAACCTGGGGATTCCTCTCCAGTGCTGACATGGATCTTGGGGTACTTCTGGAGTCATCCCAGGGGAGTCATTCCTCGTCTCGAATGCTGGCATGCACTTGCTCTTTCCTCCAGAGCCGTAGCAGCAGTGTCACGCAGTCCGCCGCTTAGATCAAAGGATCTATGGTTTTCCCTCGAGTCTTTCCCACGAGGCTTTCCCACAGGTCTGTCCCACGTGCACACGTGGTGGGAGTCGATCCTCGGCTTGAACGTCAAGGCAGTGCAGGGAAAACAGGTTCCTCTGGAATGGACTGACACATCTGGGGGACTCTTGGAATGGTGGCACGACCCTGGAGTTCCTCTCGCCTTTCCTGTGGAGAGCGCCTCCTCTTGAGATGCGACGGGAACGCCGCGAATTCTTTCCCTACGAAACAGGGAAAGGATCCCTCATCTCGAGCTAGGAGGCGGAAACGGGGTCCCCTGGATGTGTGCGGGACCCTCGTGCTTCCTCTCGAGTGGAGACGGGTATGTGGGGGAACTTCTTGAGTTGCAGCAAGGGTGTGAAGGACCCTTTGGAAGTTCCAGTGGTTAGATGTGATTAGCCTCGAGAAGCCTCAGCGGAAATGGGCCTCATCTCGCCTGGAGTGCAAAACCTCCTGGATTTTCTCGAGTTGCGTCAGGTGCTCTCGACTTACGACGGGGACCTCAGGGACCCGCTCTGGTGGCCTCAGGAAAGGCCAGTCCCCATGCGAGTTCCCCGGGGTCCTCTCGGGATTCCTCTCCCGTCCATGCCGGGGCCTAAGACGTTGTGTGGAGTCGGGAATGGAACCTGAGGTTTCCTCTCCAGTGCTGACATGGATCGTGGAGTACTTCTGGTGTTTCCCCAGGGGAGTAAGTCCCCGTCTCGAATGGGGGCATGCACGTGCGCTTTCCTCCAGAGCTGTAACAACACTGTCATGCCTCCCGGCGCGCCGATCATGGGATCTGTGGCTTTCCCACGAGGCTTTCCCACGAGGCTTTCCCACAGGACTGTCCCACGTGTCACCGTGGTGTGAGTCGATGCTCGGCGTGAAACTCGAGGCAGTGCAGGGATAACAGGTTCCTCTGGAATGGACTGAGATATCTGGGGGACTCTGGGAACGGTGGCACGACCCTGGAGTTCCTCTCGCCTTTCCTGTGAGGAGCGCCTCCACTTGAGATGCAACGGGAACTCCCAGAATTATTTCCCGAAAAAGCTGTGAAAGGATCCCTCATCTTGAGCTACGGGGCGAACACGGGGCTCCCCTGGATGTGGGCGGGACCCTCGTGCTTCCTCTCGAGTGGAGACGGGTATGTTAGGGAACTTCTTGAGTTGCAGCAAGGGTGTGAAGGACCTTTTAGAAGTTCCAGAGGTTAGGTGTGATTAGCTTCCAGAAGCCTCAGCGGAAATGGGCCTCACTCAGCTGGAGTGCAAAACCTCCTTGATTTTCTCGAGTTGCGGCAGGTGCTCTTGACTTACGACGGGGACTTTAGGGACCCGCTCTGGTGGCCTCAATACTGGCCCGTCCCCATTCGAATTGCTCGGGGTCCTCTCGGGATTCATCTTCCGTCGATGCCGGGGCCTAAGTCCTTGTGTGGAGTCGGGGCCGGAACCTGAGGATTCCTCTCCAGTACTGACATGGATCTTGGAGTACTTTTGGAGTCTCCCCAGGGGAGTCAGTCTTCGTCTCGAATGGGGGCATGCACGTGCGCTTTCCTCCGAGCTGTAGCACCAGCGTCACGATTCCTGTCGCGTGGATCAAGGGATCTGTGGCTTTCCCTCGAGGCTTTCCCACGAGGCTTTCCCACAGGGCTGTCCCACGTGAGACCGTGGTGGGAGTCGATCCTCCTCGTTAAAGTCAAGGCAGTGCAGGGAAAACAGTATCCTCAGGAATGGACTGAGACATCTGGGGGACTCTTGGAATGGTGGCACGACGCTGGAGTTGCTCTCACCTTTCCTGTGGAGAGCCCCTACACTTGAGATGCGATGGGAACGCCAAGGAATCTCTCCTGAACAAGCAGCGAACGGATCCCTCATCTCGACCTACGAGGCGGAAACGGAGCTCTTCTGGATGTGGGTGGGACATGCGTGCTTCCTCTCGAGTGGAGAGGGGTATATAGGGGAACTTCTTGAGTTGCAGCAAGGGTGTCAAGGACCCTTTGGAAGTTCCAGTGGTTAGATGTGATTAGCCTTGAGAAGCCTCAGCGGAAATGGGCCTCATCTCGCCTGCAGGGCAAAACCTCCTGGATTTTCTCGAGTTGCGGCAGGTGCTCTCGACTTACGACGGGGACCTCAGGGACCCGCTCTGGTGGCCTCAGGAAAGGCCAGTCCCCATGCGAGTTCCTCGGGGTCCTCTCGGGATTCCTCTCCCGTCCATGCTGGGGCCTAAGACGTTGTGTGGAGTCGGGAACGGAACCTGAGGATTCCTCTCCAGTGCTGATATGGATCTTGGGGTACTTCTGGAGTCTCCCCAGGGGAGTCAGTCCTCGTCTCGAATGCGGGCATGCACTTGCGCTTTCCTCCAGAGCGGTAGCAGCAGTGTCACGCTGTCCGCCGCGTGAATCAAAGGATCTATGGTTTTCCCTCGAGTCTATCCCATGAGGCTTTCCCACGAGGCTTTCCCACAGGGCTGTCCCACAGGGCTGTCCCACGTGCCAGCGTGGTGGGAGTCGATCCTCGGCGTGGGAGTCGATCCTCGGCCTGAAAGCCGAGGTAGTGCAGGTCAAACAGGTTCCTCTGAATGGATTGAGACATCTGGGGGACTCTTGGAATGGTGGCACGATGCTGGAGTTCCTCTCGCCTTTCCTGTGGAGAGCGCCTCCTCTTGAGGTGATAGGGAAACGTCGGGATTTCTTTCCGGACAAAGCAGCGAAATGTCCCTCATCTCGAGCTACGAGGCGGAAACGGGGCTCCTCTGGATGTGGATGGGATCCTCGTGCTTCTTCTAGAGTGGAGACGGGTATGTCAGGCAACTTCTTGAGTTGCAGCAAGGGTGTGAAGGACCTTTTGGAAGTTCCAGAGGCTAGACGTGATTAGCCTGGAGAAGCCTCAGCGGAAATGGGCCTCATCTCGCCTGGAGGGAAAAACCTCCTGGATTTTCTCGAGTTGCGGCAGGTGCTCTCGACTTACGACGGTGACCTAAGGGACGCGCTCTGGTGGCCTCAGGACTGGCCAGTCCCCATTCCAGTGGCTCGGGAGCCTCTCGGGATTCCGCTCCCTTCGATGCCAGAGCCTAAGACCTTGTGTGGAGTCGTGTCTGGAACATGAGGTTTCCTCTCCAGTGCTGACATGGATCATGGAGTACTTCTGGTGTTTCCCCAGGGGAGTAAGTCCCCGTCTCGAATGGGGGCATGCACGTGCGCTTTCCTCCAGAGCTGTAACAACACTGTCATGCCTCCCGGCGCGCCGATCATGGGATCTGTGGCTTTCCCACGAGGCTTTCCCACGAGGCTTTCCCACAGGACTGTCCCACGTGTCACCGTGGTGTGAGTCGATGCTCGGCGTGAAACTCGAGGCAGTGCAGGGAAAACAGGTTCCTTTGGAATGGACTGAGATATCTGGGGGACTCTGGGAATGGTGGCACGACCCTGGAGTTCCTCTCGCCTTTCCTGTGAGGAGCGCCTCCACTTGAGATGCAACGGGAACTCCCAGAATTATTTCCCGAAAAAGCTGTGAAAGGATCCCTCATCTTGAGCTACGAGGCGAACACGGGGCTCCCCTGGATGTGGGCGGGACCCTCGTGCTTCCTCTCGAGTGGAGACGGGTATGTTAGGGAACTTCTTGAGTTGCAGCAAGGGTGTGAAGGACCTTTTAGAAGTTCCAGAGGTTAGGTGTGATTAGCTTCCAGAAGCCTCAGCGGAAATGGGCCTCACTCAGCTGGAGTGCAAAACCTCCTTGATTTTCTCGAGTTGCGGCAGGTGCTCTTGACTTACGACGGGGACTTTAGGGACCCGCTCTGGTGGCCTCAATACTGGCCCGTCCCCATTCGAATTGCTCGGGGTCCTCTCGGGATTCATCTTCCGTCGATTCCGGGGCCTAAGTCCTTGTGTGGAGTCGGGGCCGGAACCTGAGGATTCCTCTCCAGTACTGACATGGATCTTGGAGTACTTTTGGAGTCTCCCCAGGGGAGTCAGTCTTCGTCTCGAATGGGGGCATGCACGTGCGCTTTCCTCCGAGCTGCAGCACCAGCGTCACGATTCCTGTCGCGTGGATCAAGGGATCTGTGGCTTTCCCTCGAGGCTTTCCCACGAGGCTTTCCCACAGGGCTGTCCCACGTGAGACCGTGGTGGGAGTCGATCCTCCTCGTTAAAGTCAAGGCAGTGCAGGGAAAACAGTATCCTCAGGAATGGACTGAGACATCTGGGGGACTCTTGGAATGGTGGCACGACGCTGGAGTTGCTCTCACCTTTCCTGTGGAGAGCCCCTACACTTGAGATGCGATGGGAACGCCAAGGAATCTCTCCTGAACAAGCAGCGAACGGATCCCTCATCTCGACCTACGAGGCGGAAACGGAGCTCTTCTGGATGTGGGTGGGACATGCGTGCTTCCTCTCGAGTGGAGAGGGGTATATAGGGGAACTTCTTGAGTTGCAGCAAGGGTGTCAAGGACCCTTTGGAAGTTCCAGAGCTTAGGTGTGATTAGCCTTGAGAAGCCTCAGCGGAAATGGTCCTCATCTCGCCTGGAGGGCAAATCCTAATGGATTTTCTCTAGTTGCGGCAGGTGCTCTCGACATACGACGGGGACCTCTGGGACCCGCTCTGGTTGCCTCAGGAAAGGCCAGTCCCCATGCGAGTTGCACGTGGGCCTCTCGGAATACCTCTCCCTTCGATGCCAGGGCCTAATACCTTGTGTGGAGGCGGGGCCGGAACCTGAGGATTCCTCTCCAGTGCTGACATAGATCTTGGGGTAATTCTGGAGTCTCCCCAGGGGAGTAAGTCCTCGTCTCAAATGGGGGCATGCACGTGCGCTTTCCTCCAGAGCAGTAGCAGCAGTGTCATGCTTTCCATCACCTGGAACAAGGGATCTGTGGCTTTCTCTCGAGGCTTTCCTACGAGGCTGTCCCACAGGGCTGTCACACGTGCCACTGTGGTGGGAGTCAATCATCGGTGTGAAAGTCGAGGCAGTGCAGGGAAAACAGGTTCCTCTGGAATGGACTGAGACTTCTGGGGGACTCTTGGAATGGTGGCACGACGCTGGAGTTCCTCTTGCCTTTCCTGTGGAGAGCACCTCCTCTTGAGGTGAGAGTGGAACGCCGGGAATTCTTTCCCCACAAAGCAGCCAAATGTCCCTCATCTCGAGCTGCGAGGCGGAAACGGGTCTCCTCTGGATGTGGCCGGGACCCTTGTGCTTCCTCTAGAGTGGAGACGGGTATGTCAGGCAACTTCTTGAGTTACAGCAAGGGTGTGAAGGAACTTTTGGAAGTTCCAGAAGTTAGGTTTGATTAGCTTCGAGAAGCCTCAGCGGAA
This sequence comes from Ovis canadensis, assembly GCF_042477335.2. NCBI lineage: Eukaryota > Metazoa > Chordata > Mammalia > Artiodactyla > Bovidae > Ovis > Ovis canadensis. Next base: position 1,986,047 of record NC_091258.1, on the reverse strand, counting down.
ATGGGCTCTTCTCGCCTGGAGGGCAAAACCTCCTGGATTTTTTCGAGTTGCGGCAGGTGCTCTCGATTTACGACGGGGACCTCAGAGACTCGCTCTGGTGGCCTCAGGCAATGCCAGTCCCCATGCGAGTTGCTCGGGTGCCTCTCGGGATTCCTCTCCCTTCGATGCCGGGGCCTGAGATCTTGTGTGAAGTCGGGGCGGAACATGAGGATTCCTCCCCAGTGCTGACATGGATCTTGGGGGAACTTCTGGAGTCTCTCCAGGGGAGTAAGTCCTCGTCTCGAGAGGGGGCATGCACGTGCGCTTTACTCCAGAGCGGTAGCAGCAGTGTCACGCAGTCCGCCGCCTGGATCAAAGGATCTATGTTTTTCCCTCGAGTCTTTCCCACGAGGCTTTCCCACGAGGCTTTCCCACAGGGCATCCCACGTGCACACTGGTGGGAGTCGATCCTCGGCTTGAACATCAAGGCAGTGCAGGGAAAACAGGTTCCTCTGGAATGGACTGACACATCTGGGCGACTCTTGGAATGGTGGCACGACCCTGGAGTTCCTCTCGCCTTTCCTGTGGAGAGCGCCTCCTCTTGAGATGCGACGGGAACGCCGGGAATTCTTTCCCTATGAAACAGGGAAAGGATCCCTCATCTCGAGCTAGGAGGCAGAATCGGGGCTCCCCTGGATGTGTGCGGGACTTTTGTGTTTCCTCTCGAGTGGAGACGGGTATGTCGGGGAACTTCTGGAGTTGCAGCAAGGGTGTGAAGGACCCTTTGGAAGTTCCAGTGGTTAGATGTGATTAGCCTCGAGAAGCCTCAGCGCAAATGGGCCTCATCTCGCCTGGAGGGCAAAACCTCCTGGATTTTCTCGAGTTGCGGCAGGTGCTCTCGACTTATGACGGGGACCTCAGGGACCCGCTCTGGTGGCCTCAGGAAAGGCCAGTCCCCATGCGAGTTCCTCGGGGGCCTCTCGGGATTGCTCTCCCTTCGATGCCGGGGCCTAAGACCTTGTGTGGAGTCCGGGCCGGAACCTGAGGATTCCTCTCCAGTGCTGACATGGAACTTGGGGTATTTCTGGAGTCTCCCCAGGGGAGTCAGTCCTCGTCTCGAATGCGGGCATGCACTTGCGCTTTCCTCCAGAGCGGTAGCAGCAGTGTCACGCAGTCCGCCGCGTGGATCAAAGGATCTATGGTTTTCCCTCGAGTCTTTCCCACGAGGCTTTCCCACGAGGCTTTCCCACAGGGCTGTCCCACGTGCACACGTGGTGGGAGTCGATCCTCGGCTTGAAGGTCAAGGCAGTGCAGGGAAAACAGGTTCCTCTGGAATGGACTGACACATCTGGGGCACTCTTGGAATGGTGGCACGACCCTGGAGTTCCTCTCGCCTTTCCTGTGGAGAGCGCCTCCTCTTGGGATGCGACGGGAACACCGGGAATTCTTTCCCTACGAAACAGGGAAAGGATCCCTCATCTCGAGCTAGGAGGCGGAAACGGGGCTCCCCTGGATGTGTGCGGGACCCTCGTGCTTCCTCTCGAGTGGAGACGGGTATGTCTGGGAACTTCTTGAGTTGCAGCAAGGGTGTGAAGGACCCTTTGGAAGTTCCAGTGGTTAGACGTGATTAGCCTCGAGAAGCCTCAGCGGAAATGGGCCTCATCTCGCCTGGAGGGCAAAACCTCCTGGATTTTCTGGAGTTGCAGCAGGTACTCTCGACGTACGACGGGGACCTCAGGGACCCGCTCTGGTGGCCTCAGGAAAAGACAGTCCCCAAGCGAGTTCCTCGGGGCCTCTCGGGATTCCTCTCCCGTCGATGCCGGGGCCTAAGACCTTGTGTGGAGTCGGGGCCGGAACCTGAGGATTCCTCTCCAGTGCTGACATATAACTTTGCATACTTCTGGAGTCTCCTCAGGGGAGTCAGTCCTCGTCTTCAGAGGGGACATGCAAATGGGCTTTCCTCCCGCTCTGGAGCAGCTATGTCACGCCTCCCGTCGGGTCGATCATGGGATGTGTGGGTTTCCCTCGAGCCTTTCCCCCGAGGCTTTCCCGCGAGGATTTCCAACAGGGCTGTCCCACGTGCCACCGTGGTGGGAGTCCATCCTCGGCGTGAAAGTCGAGGCAGCGGAGCAAAACAGGTTCCTCTGGAATGGTCTGAGACATCTGCGGGACTCTTGGAATGGGGACACGACCCTGGAGTTACTCTCACCTTTCCTGTGGAGAGCACCTCCACTTCAGATGCGACGGGAACGCCAGGAATGCTTTCCCGAACAAGCAGGGAAAGGATCCCTCATCTCGAGCTACGAGGCAGAAACGGGGCTCCTCTGGATGTGGGCGGGACCCTCGTGCTTCCTCTAGAGTGGAAACAGGGATGTCGGGGAACTTCTTGAGTTCCAGCAAGGGTGTGAAGGACCTTTTGGAATTTCCAGGGTTTAGATGTGATTAGCCTTCAGAAGCCTCAGCGGAAATGGGCCTCATCTCGCCTGGAGGGCAAAACCTTTTGGATTTTCTCGAGTTGCGGCAGGTGCTCTCGACTTACGGCGGGAACCTCAGGGACCCGCTCTCATGGCCTCAGGAAAGGCCAGTCCCCATGCGAGTTGCTCGCGGGCCTCTGGGGATTCCTCTCCCTTCGATGCCAGGGCCTAAGACCTTGTGAGGAAGCGGGGCCGGAACCTGAGGATTCCTCTCCTGTGTTGACATGGATCTTGGGGTACTTCTGGAGTCTCCCCAGGGGAGTAAGTCCACATCTCGAATGGGGACATGCACCTGCGCTTTCCCCCAGAGCCCTAGCAGCAGTGTCACGCTTTCCATCGCCTGGATCAAGGGATCTGTGGCTTCCACTCCAGGCTTTCCCAGGAGGCTTTTCCACGAGGCTTCCCCACAGGGGTCCCACGTGCCACCTTGGTTTGAATCGATCCTTGGCGTGAAAGTCGAGACAGTGCAGGGAAAACAGGTTCCTCTGAAATGGACTGAGATATTTGGGGGACTCGGAATGGCGGCACAATGCTGGAGTTCCTCTCCCCTTTTCTGTGGAGAGCGCCTCCTCTTGAAATGCGACAGGAATGCCTAGAATTCTTTCCCGACCAAGCAGGGAAAGTATCCCTCATCTTGAGCACTGAGGAAGAAACGGTGCTCCTCTGGATGTGGGCAGGACCCTCGTGCTTCCTCTAGAGTGGAGACGGGGAAGTCGGGGAACGTCTTGAGTTGCAGCAAGGGTGTGAAGGACCTTTTGGAAGTTCCAGGGCTTAGATGTGATTAGCCTTGAGAAGCCTCAGCGAAAATGGGCCTCATCTCGCCTGGAGGGCAAAACCTCCTGGATTTTCTCGAGTTGTGGCAGGTGCTCTCGACTTATGACAGGGACCTCAGGGACCCGCTCTTGTGTCCTCAGGAAAGGCCATTCCCAATGCGAGTTGCTCGGGGGCCTCTCGGGATTCCTCTCCCGTCGATGCCGGGGCCTAAGACCTTGAGTGGAGGCGGGGCTGGAACCTGAGGATTCCTCTCCAGTGCTGACATGGATCTTGGGGTGCTTCTGGAGTCTCCCCAGGGGAGTAAGTCCTCGTCTCGAATGGGGGCATGCACGTGCGCTTTCCTCCAGAGCGGTAGCAGCAGTGTCATGCTTCCCATCGCCTCGATCAAGGGATCTGTGGCTTTCCCTAGAGGCTTTCCCACGAGGCTTTTCCACGAGGCTTTCCCACAGGGCTGTCACACGTGCCACCGTGGTGGGAGTCGATCCTCGGCGTGAAAGTCGAGGCAGTGCAGGGAAAACAGGTTCCTCTAGAATGGAATGAAACATCTGGGGGTTTCTGGGAATGGTGGCACGACCGTGGAGTTCTAGCCTTTCCTGTGGAGAGCACCTCCTAATTGAGATGCGACAGGAATGCACAGAATTCTTTCCCGAACACGCAGCGAAAGGATCCCTCATCTCGAGCTACGTAGTGGAAACGGGGCTCCTCTGGATTTGGCCGGGACCCTCGTGTTTCCTCTAGATGGGAGACGGGTATGTCAGGCAACTTCTTGAGTTGCAGCAAGGGTGTGAAGGACCTTTTGGAAATTCCAGAGGTTAGGTGTGATTAGCTTCGGAAAGCCTCAGTGGAAATGGGCCTCATCTCTCCTGGAGGGCAAAATCTCCTGGATTGTGTCGAGTTGCGGCAGGTGCTCTCAACTTCCGACGGGGACCTCATGGACCCGCTTTGGTTGCCTCAGGAAAGGCCAGTCCCTATGCGAGTTGCACGGGGGCCTCTCAGGATTCCTTTCCCTTCGAAGCCGGGGCCTAAGACCTTGTGTGGAATCGGGGCCGGAACCTCAGGATTCCTCTCCAGTGCTGACATGAATCTTGGGGTACTTCTGGGGTTTCCCCAGGGGAGTAAGTCCTCGTCTCGAATGGGGGCATGCACGTGAGCTTTTCTCCAGAGCGGTAGCAGCCGTGTCACGCTTCCCATCGCCTGGATCAAGGGATCTGTGGCTTCCCCTCGAGGCTTTCCCACCAGGCTTTCCCACAGGGCTGTCCCACGTGCCAGCGTGGTGGGAGTCGATCCTCGGCGTGGGAGTCGATCCTCGGCGTGAAAGCCGAGGTAGTGCAGGGCAAACAGGTTCCTCTGAATGGACTGAGACATCTGGGGGACTCTTGGAATGGTGGCACGATGCTGGAGTTCCTCTCGCCTTTCCTGTGGAGAGCGCCTCCTCTTGAGGTGAGAGGGAAACGTCGGGATTTCTTTCCGGACAAAGCAGCGAAATGTCCCTCATCTCGAGCTACGAGGCGGAAACGGGGCTCCTCTGGATGTGGATGGGATCCTCGTGCTTCTTCTAGAGTGGAGACGGGTATGTCAGGCAACTTCTTGAGTTGCAGCAAGGGTGTGAAGGACCTTTTGGAAGTTCCAGAGGCTAGACGTGATTAGCCTGGAGAAGCCTCAGCGGAAATGGGCCTCATCTCGCCTGGAGGGAAAAACCTCCTGGATTTTCTCGAGTTGCGGCAGGTGCTCTCGACTCACGACGGGGACCTCAGGGACCCGCTCTGGTGGCCTCAGGAAAGGCCAGTCCCCATGCGAGTTGCTCGGGGGCCTCTCGGGGTTCCTCTACCTTCGATGCCAGGGCCTAAGTCCTTGTGTGGAGTCAGGTCCGGGACCTGAGGGTTCCTCTCCAGTGCTCACATTGATCTTGGGGTACTTCTGGAGTCTCCCCAGGGGAGTAAGTCCTCGTTTCGAATGGGGGCATGCACGTGTGCTTTCCTCCAGATCGGCAGCAGCCGTGTCATGCTTCCCTTCGCCTTGATCAAGGGATCTGTGGCTTTCCCTCGAGACTTTCCCACGAGGCTTACCCACAGGGCTGTCCCACGTGCCACCATGGTGGGAGTCGATCCTCACCGTGAAAGTCGAGGCAGTGCAGGGAAAACAGGTTCCTCTGCAATGGACTAAGACTTCTGGGGGACTCTTGGAATGGTGGCACGACCCTGGAGTTCCTCTCGCCTTTCCTGTGGAGAGCGCCTCCTCTTGAGATGCGAGGGGAATGCCCAGAATTCTTTCCCGACCAAGCAGGGAATGAATCCCTCATCTCAAGCTACGAGGCGGAAACGGGGCTCCTCTCGATGTGGGCGGGACCCTCGTGCTTCCTCTATAGTGGAGACGGGTATGTCAGGGAACTTCTTGATTTGCAGCAAGGGTGTGATGGACCTTTTGGAATTCCAGAGCTTAGATGTGATTAGCATTGTGAAGCCTCTGCGAAAATGGGCCTCATCTCGCCTGGAGGGCAAAACCTCCTGGATCTTCTCGAGTTTTGGAAGGTGCTCTCGACTTACGACGGGGAACTCAGGGACACGCTCTGGTGGCCTCAGGCAAGGCAAGTTCCCATGTGAGTTCCTCCGGGCCTCTCGGGATTCCTCTTCCTTCGATGCCGGCGCCAAAGAACTTGAGTGGAGGCGGCGCCGGAAACTGAGGATTCCTCTCCAGTGCTGACATGGATCTTGGGGTACTTCTGGAGTATCCCCAGGGGAGTAAGTCCTCGTCTCGAATGGGGGCATGCACGTGCACTTTCCTCCCGATCTGTAGCAGCAGTGTCACACTTCCTGTCGCGAGGATCAAGGGATCTGTGGCTTTCCCTCGCTGCTTTCCCACGCGGCTTTCCCACAGGGCTGTCCCACGTGCCACCTTGATGGGAGTGGATCCTCGGCGCGAAAGTCGAGACAGTGCAGGGAAAACAGGTTCTTTTGGAATAGAGTGAGATATCTGGGGGACTCTTGGCATGGTGGCATGACGCCTGAGTTCCTCTCGACTTTCCTGTCGAGAGCGGCTTCTCTTGAGATGGGACGGGAATGCCCAGAATTCTTTCCCGACAAAGCAGCGAAAGGAATCCTCATCTTGAGCTACGAGGCGGAAACGGCGCTACTTTGGATGTGGGCGGGACCCTCGTGCTTCCTCTAAAGCGGAGACAGGGATGTCGGGGAACTTCTTGAGTTGCAGCAAGGGTGTGAAGGACCTTTTGGAAGTTCCAGATGTTAGGTGTGATTAGCCTCGAGAAGCCTCAGCGGAAATGGGCCTCATCCCGCCTGGAGGGCAAAACCTCGTGGATTATCTCGAGTTGTGGCAGGTGCTCTCGACTTATGACGGGGACCTCAGAGACCCGCTCTGGTGGTCTCAGGAAAGGCCAGTCCCCAGGCGAGTTGCTCGGGGGCCTCTTGGGATTCATCTCCCTTTGATGCCGGGGCCTAAGACCTTGTGTGCAGGCGGGACTGGAACCTGAGGATTCCTCTCCAGTGCTGACATGGACCTTGGGGATACTTCTGGAGTCTCCCCAGGGGAGTAAGTCCTCATCTCGAATGGGGGCATGCACGTGCGCTTTCCTCCAGAGTGGCAGCAGCAATGTCACGCTTCCCGTCGCGTGGATCAAGGGATCTGTGGCTTTGCCTCGAGGCTTTCCCACGAGGCTTTCCCACAGGTCTGTCCCACGTGCCACCGTGGTGGGAGTCGATCCTCGGCGTGAAAGTCGAGGCAGTGCAGGGAAAACAGGTTCCGCTGGAATGGACTGACACATCTGGGGGACTCCGGAATGGCGCAACGACCCTGGAGTTCCTCTCACCTTTCCTGTGGAGAGCGCCTCCTCTTGAGATGCGCCAGGAACGCCCAGAAATCTTTCCCGGGCAAGCAGCGAAAGGATCCCTCATCTCGAGCTACGAGGCGGAAACGGGGCTCCTCTGGATGTGTGCGGGACCCTCGTGCTTCCTCTAGAGTGGAGACGGGTATGTGAGGGAACTTCTTGAGTTGCAGCAAGGGTGTGAAGAACCTTTTGGAAATTCCAGAGGTTAGGTGTGATTAGCCTCGAGAAGCCTCACTGGAAATGGGCCTGATCTCGCCTGGAGAGTAAAACCTCCTGGATTTTCTCGAGTTGCGGCAGGTGCACTCGACTTCCGACGGGGACCGCAGGGACCCACTCTGGTGGCCTCAGGAAAGGACAGTCCGCATGCGAGTTGCTCGGGGGCCTCTCGGGATTCCTTTCCCGTCGATGCCGGGGCCTAAGACCTTGTGTGGAGTCGGGCCCGGAACCTGAGGATTCCTCTCCAGTACTGCCATGGATCTTGGGGTACTTCTTGAGTCTCCCCAGGGGAGTAAGTCCTCGTCTGGAATGGGCGCATGCACGTGATCTTTCCTCAAGACTGTAGCAGCAGTGTCACGTTTCCCATCGCCTGGATCAAGGGATCTGTAGCTTTCCCTCGAGACTTTCCCACGAGGCTTTCCCACAGGGCTTTCCCACAGGGCTGTCCCACGTGCCACCTTGGTGTGAGTCGATCCTCTGCATGAAAGTCGAGGCAGTGCAGGGAAAACAGGTTCCGTTGGAACGAACTGAGACATCTAGGGGACTCTGGGAATGTTGGCACGACCCTGGAGTTCCTCTCCCATTTCCTGTGGAGAGCACCTCCACTTGAGATGCGACGGGAACGCCGGGAAATCTTTCCCGACCACGCAGGGAAAGGATCCCTCATCTCGAGCTGCGAGGCGGCAACGGGGCTCCTCTGGATGTTCGCGGGACCATCGTGCTTCCTCTCGAATGGAGACTGTATGTCGGGGAACTCTTGAGTGGCAGCAAGGGTGTGAAGGACTTTTTGGAGATTCCAGAGGTTAGGCGTGATTAGACTCGAGAAGCCTCAGCGGAAATGGGCCTCATCTGGCCTGGAGGGCAAATCCTCCGGAATTTCTCGTGTTGCGGTAGGTGCTCTAGACTTTGGTCGGGGACTTCAGGGACCCGCTCTGGTGGCCTCAGGAAAGGCCAGTCCCATTGCGAGTTGTTCGCGGGCCTCTCGGGATTCCTCTCCCTTCGATGCCAGAGCCTAAGACTTTGTGTGGAGTCGGGGCCCGAACCTGAGGATTCCTCTCCAGTGCTCTCATGGAACTTGCGGTACTTCGGGAGTCTCCCCAGGAGAGTAAGTTCTCGTTTCGAGAGGGTGCATGCACGTGTGCTTTCCTCCCGAGCTGTAGCACCAGTATCATGCTTTCCGTCGCGTCAGTCATGGGATCTGTGTCTTTTCCTCAAGGATTTTCCACGAAGCTTTCCCACGAGGCTTTCCCACAGGGCTGTCCCACGTGCCACTGTGGTGTGAGTCGATCCTCGGCGTGAAAGTAAAGGCAGTGCAGGGAAAACAGGTTCCTCTGGAATGGACTGAGACATCTGGGGGACTCTGGGAATGGTGGCACGACCTTGGAGTTCCTGTCGCCTTTCCTGTGGAGAGTGCCTCCTCTTGAGATACGCCGGGAAACCCAGGAATTATTTCCCGACCAAGCAGGGAAAGGATCCCCCATGTCCAGTTACAAGGCGGAAACTGGGCTCCTCTGGATGTGGGCGGGACCCTCTTGCTTCCTCTCGAGTGGAGACGGGGATGTAGGAGAACTTCTTGAATTGCAGCAAGGGTGTGAAGGACCTTTTGGAAGATCCAGAGGTTAGATGTGATTAGCCTCGAGAAGCCTCAGCGGAAATGGGACTCATCTCGCCTGCAGGGCAAAACCTCGTGGATTTTCTCGAGTTTTGGCAGGTGCTCTCGACTTACGACGGGGACCTCAGGGACCTGCTCTGGTGGCCTCACGAAATGCCAGTCCTCATGCAAGTGGCTCGCGGGCCTCTCGGGATTCCTCTCCCTTCGATGCCCGGGCCTAAGACCTTGTGTTGAGTCGGGGCCGGTACCTGAGGATTCCTCTCCAGTGCTGACATGGATCTTGGTGTACTTCTGGAGTCTCCCCTGGGGAGTAACTCCTCGTCTCGAATAGGGGCATGCACGTGCACTTTCCTCCAGAGCGGTAGCAGCAGTGTCACGCTTCCCATCACCTGGATTAAGGGATCTCTGGCTTTCCTTCGAGGCTTTCCCTCGAGGCTTTCCCACGAGGCTTTCTGACGAGGCTTTCACACAGGGATGTCCCACGTGCCACCGTGGTGGGAGTCGATCCTCGGCATGAAATTCGAGGCAGTGCAGGGAAAACAGGTTCCTCTGGAACGGACTGAGACATCCGGGGGACTCTTGGAATGGTGGCAGGACGCTGGAGTTCCTCTCGCCTTCCCTGTGGAGAACGCCTTCTCTTGAGAAGTGAGGGGAACGCCGGGAATTCTTTCGCGACCAAGAAGGGAAAGGATCCCGCATCTCGATCTACGAGGTGGATACGGGGCTCCTCTGGATGTGAGTGGGACCCTCATGCTTCCACTAGAGTGGAGACCGGGATGTCCGGGAACTTCTTGAGTTGCAGCAAGGGTGTGAAGGACCTTTTGGAAGTTCCAGAGATTAGATGTGATTAGCCTTGAGAAGCCTCAGTGGAAATGGGCCTCATCTGACCTGGAGGGCAAAACCTCCTGGATTTTCTCGAGTTGCGGCAGGTGCTCTCGACTCACGACGGGGACCTCAGGGACCCGCTCTGGTGGCCTCAGGAAAGGCCAGTCCCCATGCGAGTTGCTCGAGGGCCTCTCGGGGTTCCTCTACCTTCGATGCCAGGGCCTAAGTCCTTGTGTGGAGTCAGGTCCGGGACCTGAGGGTTCCTCTCCAGTGCTCACATTGATCTTGGGGTACTTCTGGAGTCTCCCCAGGGGAGTAAGTCCTCGTTTCGAATGGGGGCATGCACGTGTGCTTTCCTCCAGATCGGCAGCAGCCGTGTCATGCTTCCCTTCGCCTTGATCAAGGGATCTGTGGCTTTCCCTCGAGACTTTCCCACGAGGCTTACCCACAGGGCTGTCCCACGTGCCACCATGGTGGGAGTCGATCCTCACCGTGAAAGTCGAGGCAGTGCAGGGAAAACAGGTTCCTCTGCAATGGACTGAGACTTCTGGGGGACTCTTGGAATGGTGGCACGACCCTGGAGTTCCTCTCGCCTTTCCTGTGGAGAGCGCCTCCTCTTGAGATGCGAGGGGAATGCCCAGAATTCTTTCCCGACCAAGCAGGGAAAGAATCCCTCATCTCGAGCTACGAGGCGGAAACGGGGCTCCTCTCGATGTGGGCGGGACCCTCGTGCTTCCTCTATAGTGGAGACGGGTATGTCAGGGAACTTCTTGATTTGCAGCAAGGGTGTGATGGACCTTTTGGAATTCCAGAGCTTAGATGTGATTAGCATTGTGAAGCCTCTGCGAAAATGGGCCTCATCTCGCCTGGAGGGCAAAACCTCCTGGATCTTCTCGAGTTTTGGAAGGTGCTCTCGACTTACGACGGGGAACTCAGGGACACGCTCTGGTGGCCTCAGGCAAGGCCAGTTCCCATGTGAGTTCCTCCGGGCCTCTCGGGATTCCTCTTCCTTCGATGCCGGCGCCAAAGAACTTGAGTGGAGGCGGCGCCGGAAACTGAGGATTCCTCTCCAGTGCTGACATGGATCTTGGGGTACTTCTGGAGTATCCCCAGGGGAGTAAGTCCTCGTCTCGAATGGGGGCATGCACGTGCACTTTCCTCCCGATCTGTAGCAGCAGTGTCACACTTCCTGTCGCGTGGATCAAGGGATCTGTGGCTTTCCCTCGCTGCTTTCCCACGCGGCTTTCCCACAGGGCTGTCCCACGTGCCACCTTGATGGGAGTGGATCCTCGGCGCGAAAGTCGAGACAGTGCAGGGAAAACAGGTTCTTTTGGAATAGAGTGAGATATCTGGGGGACTCTTGGCATGGTGGCATGACGCCTGAGTTCCTCTCGACTTTCCTGTCGAGAGCGGCTTCTCTTGAGATGGGACGGGAATGCCCAGAATTCTTTCCCGACAAAGCAGCGAAAGGAATCCTCATCTTGAGCTACGAGGCGGAAACGGCGCTACTTTGGATGTGGGCGGGACCCTCGTGCTTCCTCTAAAGCGGAGACAGGGATGTCGGGGAACTTCTTGAGTTGCAGCAAGGGTGTGAAGGACCTTTTGGAAGTTCCAGATGTTAGGTGTGATTAGCCTCAAGAAGCCTCAGCGGAAATGGGCCTCATCCCGCCTGGAGGGCAAAACCTCGTGGATTATCTCGAGTTGTGGCAGGTGCTCTCGACTTATGACGGGGACCTCAGAGACCCGCTCTGGTGGTCTCAGGAAAGGCCAGTCCCCAGGCGAGTTGCTCGGGGGCCTCTTGGGATTCTTCTCCCTTTGATGCCGGGGCCTGAGACCTTGTGTGCAGGCGGGACTGGAACCTGAGGATTCCTCTCCAGTGCTGACATGGACCTTGGGGATACTTCTGGAGTCTCCCCAGGGGAGTAAGTCCTCATCTCGAATGGGGGCATGCACGTGCGCTTTCCTCCAGAGTGGCAGCAGCAATGTCACGCTTCCCGTCGCGTGGATCAAGGGATCTGTGGCTTTGCCTCGAGGCTTTCCCACGAGGCTTTCCCACAGGTCTGTCCCACGTGCCACCGTGGTGGGAGTCGATCCTCGGCGTGAAAGTCGAGGCAGTGCAGGGAAAACAGGTTCCGCTGGAATGGACTGATACATCTGGGGGACTCCGGAATGGCGCAACGACCCTGGAGTTCCTCTCACCTTTCCTGTGGAGAGCGCCTCCTCTTGAGATGCGCCAGGAACGCCCAGAAATCTTTCCCGGGCAAGCAGCGAAAGGATCCCTCATCTCGAGCTAGGAGGCGGAAACGGGGCTCCTCTGGATGTGTGCAGGACCCGCGTGCTTCCTCTCGAGTGGACACGGGTATGTCGGGGAGCTTCTTGAGTTGCAGCAAGGGTGTGAAGGACCTTTTGGAAGTTCCAGAGGTTAGGTGTGAGTAGCCTTCAAAAGGAACAGCGGAAATGGGCCTCATCTTGCCTGGAGGGCAAAACCTCCTGGATTTTCTCGAGTTGTGGCAGGTGCTCTGTACTTATGATAGGGACCTCAGGGACCCGCTCTGGTGGCCTCAGGAAAGGCCTGTCCCCATGTGAGTTGGTCGCGGGCCTCTCGGGATTCCTCTCCCTTGGATGCTGGAGCCTAAGACCTTGTGTGGAGTCGGGCCCGGAACCTGAGGATTCCTCTCCAGTGCTGACATGGATCTTGGGGTACGTCTGGAGTCTCCCCAGGGAAGTAAGTCCTCGTTTCGAATGGGGGCATGCACGTGCCCTTTCCTCCAGAGCTGTAGCAGCAGTGTCACGCTTCCTATCAACTGCATCATGGTATCTGTGGCTTTCCCTCGAGGTTTTCCCACAAGGCTTTCCCATGAGGCTTTCCCACAGGGCTGTCCCATGTGCCACCGTGGTGTGAGTCGATCTGCGGCGTGAAAGTCGAGGCAGTGGAGGGAAAACACCTTCCTCTGGAATGGACTGGGACATCTGGGGGACTCTGAGAATGGTGGCACGACCCTGGAGTTCCTCTCGCCTTTCCTGTGGAGAGCGCCTCCTCTTGAGATGCGACAGGAACGCCCAGAATTCTTTCCCGACCAAGCAGGGAAAGGATCCCTCATCTGGAACTACAATGCGGAAACGGGGCTCCTCTTGATGTGGGCGGGACCATTGTGCTTCCTCTAGAGTGGACAGGGGTAGTCGGGGAACTTCTTGAGTTGCAGCAAGGGTGTGAAGGACCTTTTGGAAGTTCCAGAGGTTAGTTGTGATTAGTGTCGAGAAGCATCGGCGGAAATGGGCCTCATTTCGCCTGGAGGGGAGTACCTCCTGGATTTTCTCGAGTTGCGGCAGGTGCTCTCGTCTTACGACGGTGACTTAAGGCACCCGCTCTGGTGGCCTCAGGACTGGCCAGTCCCCATTCGAGTTGCTCGGGGGCCGCTCGGGATTCCTCTCCCTTCGATGCCGGGGCCTAAGACCTTGTGTGGAGTCGGAGGCGGAACCTGAGCATTCCTCTCCAGTGCTGACATGGATCTTGCGGTACTTCTGGAGTCTGCCCAGGAGAGTCAGTCCTCGTCTCGAGAGGGGGCATGCACGTGCGCTTTCCTCCCGAGCTGTAGTAGCAGTGTCACGCTTCCCGTCGTGTCGATCATGGGATCTGTGGCTTTCCCTCGAGGCTTTCCCATGAGGCTTTCCCACGAGGCTTTCCCACAGGGCTGTCTCACGTGCCACCCTGGTGTGATTCGATCCTCGGCGTGAAAGTCGAGGCAGTGCAGGGAAAGGAGGTTCCTCAGGAATGGACTGGGACATCTGGGGGACTCTGGGAATGGTGGCACGACCCTGGAGTTCCTCTCGCCTTTCCTTTGGAGAGTGCCTGCTCTTGAGATGCGACGGGAACGCCGGGAATTCTTTCCCGACCAAGCAGGGAAAGGATCCCTCATCTCGAGCTACGAGGTGGAAACGGGGCTCCTCTGGATGTGGGCCGAACGCCGTGCTTTCTTTCGACTGGAGACGGGTATGTCGGGGAACTTCTTGAGTTGCAGTAAGGGTGTCAAGGACCCTTTGGAAGTTCCAGAGGTTAGATGTGATTAGCCTCGAGACGCCTCAGCCAAAATGGGCCACATCTCGCCCGGAGGGGGGAACCTCCTGGTTTTCTCGAGTTGCGGCTTGTGCTCTCGACTTACGACGGGGACCTCATGGACCCGCTCTGTTGGCCTCAGGAAAGGTCATTCCCCATGCGAGTTGCTCGGTGGCCTCTCAGGATTCCTCGCCCGTCGATGCCGGCGCCTAAGACCTTGTGTGGAGTCGGACCAGAACCTGAGGATTCCTCTCCCGTGCTCACATGGATCTTGGCGTACTTCTGGAGTCTCCCAAGGGGCGTCAGTCCTCGTCTCGAGTGGGGTCATGCAGGTGTGCTTTCCTCCTGAGCAGTAGCAGCAGTGTCTCGCTTCCCGTCTTGTGGATCAAGGGATCTGTGTCTTTCCCTCGAGGCTTTTCCATGGGCTTTCCCACAGGGCTATTCCACGTGCCACCATGCAGTGCTGGGAAAACAGGAACCTCCTTCCCCACATAGGGGGTACACTGTCCCCTTGGGCGTGTATCTCCGGGGCATTCGCGCTTGGGGGTTGCCACGGATGTTGGCCTCAGGCTCCACATGAGAAAAGCCCCTAATGGCATTAGCTGCCGGTCCAGACGCTGGCCCCTCAGGTCTCTGGCCGGAGCCTTGGGCTCCAGGCAACTCAAAGCCCTCGGGGCTGGTGCTCTGGGACTGCTGTAGGGAAAGGACGCCAGGAGCCCACGGAGGAGTTGGGGAGGCGCAGGTGGCATATGGAGGCGAGGACAGCGTGGGATCTAGGTGGAGGCGCTGGAGAGAGCGTCCGTTGTCCCGGAATGCCTCGGAGGAGCCAGCGGGGGACAGTCCAGGCCCAGGGACCTGTGGTATGTGAAAAGGTGGGAAACCCCAGAACAAGGCAGGCTGGGAAAGGGGGCGTGGGCGGCCAATTCAAAGGGACCTAGGGGGCGTTTCCTGGGCGGTGAGCTCCCTTGGCACTGCTGAGGGCCCCTGATTGATCCACCCGGGGTTGATCCCACCATCCGCTGCGAGGGAGGGCCACAAACCAAAGCCCCCGAACTGCCCACCCACCCCAACGGGGATCTTGGCGGTCCGGGGCACAGCTGTGCCCGGGAAAAGCCCACTCACTCCACGGGACTCCGTCCAGGGTCTCTGCTTGGAAAGAGGCCAGGGGCGGCCCCCTCCATCTACGCACCCAAACCCTATTGACGTCAATGGGGGTGGAGACGCCTCCCGCTCTCCAGAGTCCTGGGCTGCTGGGTCCCCGCCCACTCGGCCAGCAGTCTGCAGCGCTCCTGTGTGCCTCTCCCACCATGGCTTCGTCCAGCTCCTCCAGCACCTCAAGCGGTACGTTTGCCCTCGGTCCCTGGGGTCGGATCACGTCTCAGGGGATTTGCGGGTGGCCCGGGCAAGGGCTCTCGGCCCACGTGTCGACCCCCGCTCCCGCCCGAGAACGGCGGGGACCCATCGGCCGGGCCCGGGGTTCCCAGGCGTCAGGTGTGCCCAAAGTTGGAGGGCGTTGCATCGTTCGTTCATCTTGCTCCTTTGGCACACACATGGCTTCTCCGTTCTCTTTTCTGGGAAGACAGTGTTGTTTTAGGGGGCGTGCTGCGGGAGTCAGGGGCCGGTGGGAGCGGGTGCTGTGCTGGGATGAGGCCCTTTATCCTCACATCTTCCTGTGGGCATTGACTTTGACCTTGAACTTGAACTTGAACTTGAACTTGAACTTGACCTTGACCTTGACTTTGACCTTGAACTTGAACTTGAACTTGAACTTGACCTTGACTTTGACCTTGAACTTGAACTTGAACTTGAACTTGACCTTGACTTTGACCTTGAACTTGAACTTGAACTTGACCTTGACTTTGACCTTGAACTTGAACTTGAACTTGACCTTGACTTTGACCTTGAACTTGAACTTGAACTTGACCTTGAACTTGAACTTGAACTTGAACTTGACCTTGACCTTGACTTTGACCTTGAACTTGAACTTGAACTTGAACTTGACCTTGACTTTGACCTTGAACTTGAACTTGAACTCGACCTTGACTTTGACCTTGAACTTGAACTTGAACTTGACCTTGACTTTGACCTTGACCTTGAACTTGAACTTGAACTTGAACTTGAACTTGACCTTGACTTTGACCTTGACCTTGAACTTGAACTTGAACTTGAACTTGACTTTGACCTTGACTTTGACCTTGAACTTGAACTTGAACTTGAACTTGAACTTGACTTTGACCTTGAACTTGAACTTGAACTTGAACTTGAACTTGAACTTGAAATTGACCTTGACTTTGACCTTGAACTTGAACTTGAACTTGACCATGACCTTGAACTTGAACTTGAACTTGACCTTGAACTTGAACTTGAACTTGAACTTGACCTTGACTTTGACCTTGAACTTGACCTTGAACTTGACCTTGACTTTGACCTTGAACTTGAACTTGACCTTGAACTTGAACTTGACCTTGACCTTGAACTTGAACTTGAACTTGAACTTGACCTTGACTTTGACCTTGAACTTGAACTTGAACTTGAACTTGACCTTGACTTTGACCTTGACCTTGAACTTGACCTTGACCTTGAACTTGAACTTGACCAACAACGGGAGACCAGATTTGCTCAGAGCACCGGAGGTCCAGAGGCAGGGCCGTGTATCTCCCCTTCCCTTTGTGATCATTGCAAAGACATTCCTAGCTGATAGCGGGAGTGCCCATGAAGAAGCAAGCAGTGGGAGTGTGTTTGACACGACTGTGTGCCTCAACTCCACAAGGGGCCTTTCCTCTCGAAGTAGGCCCCATGTCCCCTTGGGGAGGGTGTCATGCCTCTTTTCTCCACACTGCCAAAGGGTGGAGCAAAGCTCGCTCTGTCAGAGGTACAAAAACAGCAATTGAATGGATTTTCAAGCTCTTGCTAGGCTGCACCCTTTCAGGGCCCACTTTACTGAAACAGGTGCTCTGTGGCCCCCGGTTGGGTATGCAGGTTCACAAACAGGGTGAGATCCTGTCCAAGCCAACAATTTTCCTGAAAGACCTAGGCTCACTAAAGCTCTCCTCCAGAGCAAAGGGGATAGAGGAGATGTATGGAGGAGTCTTTGCCTTTCCCTGTGAGTGTGGGGCTACTCCCTACGGCCCCAAGCTCAGGGATAACTGCCTCTAAGAAAGGAATGGCAAGAAGTGCTAATCTTGGAGGTTGGGACAGGGAGTTCGCAGCATGTGGGGAAAGAAAGACTTCTTCGGGGAAGAAGAGGCAACCACCGGGGGTGTGTTCGCAAGCCTCTATTTGGAAGGAACACGTTTGCTTATACAACTCAAGACCTCCAGATCTGCTCAGAGGACTGAAGTTCCAGAGACAGGGCCATGTATCTCCCCTTCCCTTTGAGATCCTTGCCAAGACATTCCTAGCAGATTGTCGGAGTGCCCATGAAGAAGCAAGCAGCGGGAGTGTGCTTGACATCACTGGCTGCCTACCTGGGCTCAGCTCCTCAAGGGGCCTTTCTCTCCTGGTAGGCCCTATGTCCCCTTTGGGAGAGGGTTGTGCCCTCTTCCCTCCACACTGCCAAAGGGTGGAGGTGGAGCAAACTCGTTCTCTCCGAGGTAAAAGAAAGACAAATTGGATGGATCTTTAAGCTCTTGCTATGCTGCACCCCTCCAGGACCCACTCGAGCAAAACAGGTGCCCTGTGGCCCCTAGGTCGGGTATGCAGGTTCACACACCGGGTGTGATCCCGTCAAAGCCAAGAATTTTCCTGACAGACCTAGGCTCACTAGAGCTCTCCTCCAGAGGAAAGGGGACAGAAAAGATGTGTGTGTGGAGGTGGCTCTGCCTTTCCAGGTCCCAATCTCAGGGATAACTGCCCCTAAGAAAGGAACTGCTGCTGCTGCTGCTGCTGCTGCTGCTGCTGCTGCTGCTGCTGCTGCTGCTGCTAAGTTGGTTCAGTCGTGTTCGACTCTGTGCGACGCCATAGACGGTAGCCCACTAGGCTCCCCCGTCCCTGGGATTCTCCAGGCAAGAACAGTAAGTGGGTTGCCATTGCCTTCTCCAATGCATGAAAGTGAAAATGAAAGTGCAGTCGCTCAGTCGTGTCCGACCCTCAGCGACCCCATGGACTGCAGCCTACCAGGCTTCTCTGTCCATAGGATTTTCTGAAAGGAACTGCAAGAAGCACTTTTCCAGGAGGCTGGGAAAGGGAGTTTGCAGGATGTGGGGAAAGAGAGCCTCCTTCGGGGAAGAATAGGCGGCCACTTGTTTTGTGTTGCAAACCTCTATTTGGAAGGAACAGGTTAGCTTATACAAAGGGAGACCTCCAGATCTGCTCAGAGGACCGAAGTTGCAGAGGCAGGTCGGTGTATCTTCCCTTCACTTTGCGATCCTTGCAAAGACATTCCTTGCTGCTAGATGACTCAGCAAGGGCCTTTGAGACTGTTGTTTTCTTTCCTAGGTTCAAAGATTCCTTCAGTTCCTAATATAGATATCCTAGAAATGATATGACATCCGTGAAAATCTGATATGTCCTGGTCAAATGCTGTCAGTTATCATTCTAGTTATCATATTAAAGCATTTCAAGTCGCAGCAGTGACCAGATGACATTGTCAATTTCTATTTCATCAGGTTTTAACCATGTCCTCTGTGGTTTCACACTGATGCCTTTGCAGAAATACTGCTACTTCAAGATACATGGAAAATACTTTTTTTAAGCTTACTGATAATTTGTTTGTTTGTTTGCTTGTCTTCTGGTAAGCTGCTACCAGATGGAATTTAGTCTCCTCTCTAGGTTAAGAGAACTAAGTTTTCTTAGAATGCAATTTTTGATCACAGACTATGAGTTTCTCTACCTTTCATTGATTTATAATTGTTTTCATCATCTGTTTTTTTACTTCGGTAAAGTAAATAAGCCTTATTTAAGATTTTGGTACATGTAGGATGGACTAAGCTTTCCCCACTCTTGCAAGTTCCCTTAACCCTTCAGATTCTTCTCGTGGGACCAAGATCTCACTTTCCTCCAGAGGGACAATCCAAGATTTTTATCAGTTGATCTGCCCCTGACATCAGAGTCAAGTTGAGCACGAGTTGGCCTATAATTTAGGCATGAAACTATGACTACATAAAGAAAAGGTGACTTTATGATTCAGGGATGGCCATGATATGCCTTGCACTTCAGAGAAAATGGGTTAAAATGATTTTTTTTTTCCTTCAAAACTGCACACCCAGTTCTTTCAGCATATGCAATTGAAAACATCTAGTCATTAGGTCAGTTTTCATTCCAATCCCAAAGAAAGGCAATGACAAACACTATTCAAGCTGCTGCACAATTGCACTCATCTCACACACTAGTAAAGTAATGCTCAAAATTCTCCAAGTTCACATGAACTGTGAACTTCCAGATGTTCAAGAGGGATTTAAAAAATGCAGAGAAACCAGAGATCAAATTGCCAACATCCACTGGATCATTGAAAAAGCAAGAGAGTTCCGGAAAAAAAAAAACCCATCTATTTCTGCTTTATTGACAATGCCAAAGCCTTTGACTGTGTGGATCACAAGAAACTGGGAAAAATTCTGAAAGAGATGGGAATACCAGACCACCTGACCTGTCTCTTGAGAAACCTGTATGCAGGTCAGGAAGAAACAGTTCGAACTGGACATGGAACAACAGACTGGTTCTACATAGGAAAAGGAACATGTCAAGGCTGTATATTGTCACCCTGCTTATTTAACTTATATGCAGAGTACAGCATGAGAAACACTGGGCTGGAGGAAGCACACGCTGGAATCAAGGTTGCTGGGAGAAATATCAATAATCTCAGATATTCAGATGACACCACCCTTATGGCAGAAAGTGAAGAAGAGCTAAAGAGTCTCCTGATGAAAGTGAAAGAGGAGAGTGAAAAAGTTAGCTTAAAGCTCAGCATTCAGAAAACTACAATCATTGCATCCAGTCTCATCACTTCATGGCAAATAGATGGGAAAACATTGGAAACAGCAGCAGACTATTTTGGGGGGCTTGGAAATCACTGCAGGTGATGGCTGCCTCCATGAACTTAAAACATATTTATGACTTGGAAGAAAAGTGATGACCAAACTAGACAGCATATTAAAAAGCCGAGACGTTGCTTTGCCAACAAAGACCCATCCGGTCAAGGCTATGGTTTTTCCATATGTCATGGATGGATATGAAAGATGTACTATAAAGAAAGTGACAGCTGAAAATTTGATGCTTTTGAACAGTGGTGTTGGAGAAGATGCTTGTAGGTCGCTTAGACTACAAGGAGACGCAACCACTCCATCCTAAAGGAAATCAGGTCTGAATATCCATTGGAAGGACTAATACTGAACCTGAAACTCCAATACTTTGGCCACTTGATGTGAAGAGCTGACTCACTTGGAAGTTGCTTTGATTTGCCTATGAGTGTGGGAGCCCTCCCTGGGCAAAGGGCCTCAGGGGTCATTGCCACTGAATCATGACATCCAAGCAAGCGCATTCCAGCTGTGTGACATGCAGGAAGCAGGAGACTGGGACATCTGTCTTCCTTAGAGGAAGGAAAGTCATCCACAGAGAGTGTGTTTTCAGGCCTCTCTTTGCAGCAAGTGTTTTGCTTCTCAGACATCAGAGCTGCAGGCTTGCTCTGAGGGCCTCAATTCCAGAGTCAGGGCTGTGTGTCTCACTGCACTTTCCAAGCATTGCAGACACATTCCTAGGTTGGAGCAGTGCTTCCCATGAGAAAGAAGCCTCGGGAGTGTGTCTGAGCGGGCTGAGTGCCATGCTAGGGTCACCTAGTCGAGGGCACCTTGCACATCCAATGGGCCCCAGGCGAGTAGCTATGGACCGGCCCCTCGGTTGAGATATCCCAAAGCAGGGAACAAAGCTAGCTCTGTCTGTCAGAAGGAGGAAAACAGCAATGGGATGGATTTTCAAGCAGTTGCTCAGTCACACCACGTGAGGGCTCCGCGGGAAAGAAATGCGAATTTTGGCCTCTAGGCCCAGTATCCAGATGTGTGCACAGGATATTTTCCCCACAGGATCCAAGAATGTTCCAGACAGACCTAAGCTCACTAGCTCTCTCCTGCAGAGGAAATGAAATATTGTTGCTGAACCACGAAAAGATGCTGGGATTCTTGGCTTATGGAGGAGAAGAATTCAATCCAGGGCCCAAGACGAGGCTTGATTGCTCAGAGCTTTTGTGCAATCGAGTCTTATTCAAGTAGAAAGGAGATAGAGAAAGCTTCTGACAGAGACATCACAAGGGGCAGAAAGTGTACCCCCTTGCTAGTGTTAGTAATGGAGTTATATACTCTCCAATAAGTTATTACAACGAACAAAAGAATGTCTGGAGGTTGTAAAGACTCACTAGACCTACTCCCATCATTTACATTTTAAGATAACAGGATTAGCCAGAAGGTTTTTCCAGAGACCATCCTCAAGAAGGATGCATGATTGTTATGTAATCCGAAGGAATGTAGAGGGAAAAAAGTGTGCCCTTTCTTCCTCCTTGAGAATTCTAGACCCCTCTCTCCTTGGGGACCCTGGAACTTCTTATAAACCTGCCTTGGCAATGACTCTCTCCGAAACATGATTGAACAGCCGTTTGGAGCTTCCTTTGACTTTCCCTGGGAGGGAGGGAGCCCTCCCTGAGCACAGGGCCTCAGGGGCCATGGCCAATGAAAACTAATCTCCCAGTAAGTGCTTTTCAGCCCTGTGTGACTCTCAGCCCACAGGAGGCTGAGAAAACTCTCTTCCTTGGAGGAAGGAAAGGCAGCCCAAGAGTGTGTTTTCAGGCCTGTATCTTGCAGCAAGTGTTTGGCTTGTTAGACATAAGACCTGCAGGCCTGCTCCAACAGACTCCATTCCAGAATCAGGGCCTTGTGTCTCCCTGCAGTTTCCTGGCCTCGCAAACACATTCCTAGGGGAGAGCAGTCCTGCCCATGGGGAAGCAGGCTGCGGGAGTGTGTCTGAGGGGGCCAGGTGCCATGCTGGGGTCACCTGGTCGAGGGCACCTTGCACCTCCAATGGACCCCAGGCAAGGAGTTGCAGGCCACCACCTTGCTTCTGAAATCCCAAAGTGGGGAGCAAAGCTCGCTCTGTCAGAGGGAAGAAAACAGCAACAGGATGGATTTTCAAGCAGTTGCTAGGCTGTACTGCGTTAGGGCTCCAAGGAAGAAAAATGCAGATGTTAGCCCCTACGACTGGTATCCAGGTGGGCTCCCAGGATGATTTCCCCGCAGGATCCAAGAACGTTCCAGACAGACCTGGGCTCACTAGCTCCCTCCTGCAGAGGAAACATGATAGAACAGCTGTTTGGAGGTTGCTTTGACTTCCCCTGGGAGGGTAGGATCCCTCCCTGGGTGCAGGGCCTCAGGGGCCATTGCCGCTGAGAAATGCCCTCTAAGCCAGACCTTTCCAGCCTTGTATGACTCAGCACGGAGGAGACTGGAAAAGCTATCTTCCTTGGAGGAAGGAAAGGCAGCCCCAGAGAGTGTGTTTTCACACCTGTATCTCGCAGCAAGCGTTTGCCGTCTCAGACGTCAGACCTCCAGGCCTGCTCCAACGGCCTCAGTTCCAGAGTCAGGGCCGTGTGTCTCCCTGCATTTTCTGAGCCTTGGGAACACATTCCTAGGTCAGAACAGTCCTGCCCATGGGGAAGGAGGCTGCGGGAGTGTGTCTGAGGGGGTCGGGTGCCATGCTGGGGTCCAGTAGACCTGGTACCTCCAATAGACCCCAGGACAACAGCGGTGGGGCTCCCCCTGGCTTCCGAAATGCCAAAGCGAGAAGCAAAGCTAGCTCTATCAGAAGGAAGAAAAGAGCAATTAGATGGATGTTCAGGCTGTTGCTGGGCCGCACCACTTCAGGTTACCCCCCGAGAGGAGCAGGCGCCCTGTGGCCCCTCGGTCCCATATGCAGGTTAACACACAGGATGTGTCCCCATAGGAGCCAAGAATTTTCCTGACAGACCTAGGCTCACTAGAGCTCTCCTACAGGGCAAAAGGGATAGAACAGACTGTGGATGTGACTCTGCCTTTCCCAGCGAGCATGGGGCCCTCCCTACGGCCCCGGGCTCCAGGGAAAATTGTCCCTGAAAAATGACCTCCAAGAAGCGCTTTTCCAGCAGGCTGGGATGCAGAGTTCACAGGATGTGGGGAAAGTGATCGTCCTTCAGGGAAGAAGAGGCAGCCACCCAGTGTGTGTTTGCAAGCCTGTATTTGGAAGAAACTGGTTTGCTTCTTCAAGGGGAGACCTCCAGGTCTGCTCAGAGGACCGAAATTCCAGAGGCAGCACCATGCATCTCCCCTGTCCTTTCTGAGCCTTGGAAAGACATTCCTAGCTTATAGCGGTATTGCTCATGAAGAAGCAGGATGCAGGAATGTGTCAGACATGACTGGGTGCCTTCCTGGGTTCAGCTCCGTGAGGGGCCTTTCCACTCAAAGTAGGTCCCATGCCTCCTTGGGGAGGAAGTGGGGCCCGCTTGCCTCCAAATTGCCAAAGGCTGGAACAAAGCTAGTTCTATCAGAGGTAAGAAAAGAGCAATTGGATGGATGTGGAAGCTGTTGCTGGGCCGCACTGCTTCAGGCCCCCCACCCCTCCGGCCCCGAGAGAAACAGGCGCCCTGTGGCCCCTCGGTCCTGTATGCAGTTTCACACATAGAATGTGTCCCCATAGGAGCCAAGAATTTTCCTGACAGACCTAGGCTCACTAGAGCTCTCCTACAGA
The DNA here is from genome assembly GCF_042477335.2 of Ovis canadensis. NCBI lineage: Eukaryota > Metazoa > Chordata > Mammalia > Artiodactyla > Bovidae > Ovis > Ovis canadensis. Next base: position 1,962,576 of record NC_091258.1, on the reverse strand, counting down.
GCAAAGGGGATGGGACAGATGTGTGGCTGTGGCTCTGCCTTTCCCTGGGAGTGTGGAGCCACTCCCTATGGCCCCGGGCTCCAGGGGAAATTGCCCCTGAATAATGACCTCCAAGAAGCGCTTTTCCAACTGGCTGAGACGTGGAGTTCTCAGGATGCAGGGAAAGCGAGTGTCCCTTCGGGGAAGCAAAGGCAGTCACCTGTTATCATTACTTACTAGAATAGTAGGTACCTTCTCTGGTTGGGCAGAGGCCTTCCCTACCTGATCTGAAAAAGAAAATGAAGTAGCTCGCTGATTTGAGAAATAATTCCCAGACTTGGGTTTCCAACCAGTATAGAATCCGACAATGGCCCTGTCTTTGTAGCCGCGTTAATTAACAGGTATGTGAAGCTCTAAATATCAGTGGAAATTACATACAGCATATAGGCCCCAGTGTTCTGGAATGGTGGAAAGAAACAACCAAACTCTTGAAGAGACTCTTTCAAAATGGATCATAGAGACTGACTGTACATGGATGGGCTTACTTCTGGCAGACTTACTCATATTACGGGTAACTGCACGTTCCCATTGTTGTTGTCCTTATGAAATTTTCTATGGGAGAACCCCCCACCCCAAATGAGGCAGGTGTTAGCAGATTTGCCACAAGTAAGGAGGTGGGATTTCACAGCAGCTGGAACAATTAGGTAAGGTAATAAATCAGGTAACTAAGTTTGTGTAAAAAAAAATATCATTCCCCCTTGAGGAACAGATTCATGAATTTGTGCTCAGTGATCAGGTGTGGCTCAATGACTGGAAACACAATTCCTTGGCCTGACATCGGAAAGGTCCTTATACTGTTGTTTTAGCCACAATTCTGAAAGAGAAGGGAATACTAGACCACCTAACCTGCCTCTTGAGAAATCTGTATGACGGTCAGGAAGCAACAGTTAGAGCAGGACATGGAACAACATACTGGTTCCAAAAAGGAAAAGGAGTATGTCAAGGCTGTATATTGTCACCCTGTTTATTTAGCTTATATGCAGACTACATCATGAAAAATGCTGGGATGGAAGATACCTGAGCTGGAATCAAGATTGCCGGAAGAAATAGCAATAAACTTAGATATGCAGATGTCACCACCATTATGGCAGAATGGGAAGAGGAACGCGTATGTCGGGGAACTTCTTGAGTTGCAGCAAAGGTGTGAAGGACCCTTTCGAAGTTCCAGAGGTTAGGTGTGGTTAGTCTCGAGATGCCTCAGCAGAAATGGGCCTCATGGCGCCTGGAATGGAGAGGCTTCTAGATATTCCCCAGTTTCAGCAGGTGCTCTCAAGTTACCACGGGGACTTCAGGGACCCGCTCTGGCGGCCTCAGGAAAGGCCAGTCATCATGCGTGTTGCTAGGGGGCCTCTCGTGATTCCTCTCCCGTCGGTGCCGGGGCCTAAGACGTTGTGTGGAGTCGGGGCCGGAACCTGAGGATTCCTCACCAATGCCGACATGGATCTTGGGGTAATTATGGAGTCTCCCCAGGGGAGTCAGTCCTCGTCTCGAGAGGGGGCATGCAGGTGCGCTTTCCTCCTGATCTGTAGCAGCAGTGTCACGCTTCCCATCTCGTGAGTCATGGGATCTGTGGCATTTCCCTCCAGGATTTTCCACCAGTCTTTCCCACGAGGCTTTCCCACAGGGCTGTCCCACGAGGCTTTCGCACAGGGCTGTCTCACGTGCCACCTTGGTGGCAGTCGATCCTTGGCGTGAAAGTCGAGGCAGTGCAGGGAAAACAGGTTCCTCTGGAATGGACTGAGACATCTGGGGGACTCTTGGAATGGTGGAACGACGCTGGCGTACCTCTCGCCTTTCCTGTGGAGAGCGCCTCCTCTTGAGATGCGACGGGAACGCCCAGAATTCTTTCCCGGCCACCAGCGAAAGGATCCCTCATCACGAGCTACGAGCGGAAATGGGGCTCTTCTGGATGTGGGCCGGACCCTCGTGCTTCCTCTCGAGTGGAGACGGGTATGTCAGGCAACTTCTTGAGTTGCAGCAAGGGTGTGAAGGGCCTTTTGGAAGTTACAGACTGTAGGTTTGATTAGCTTCGAGAAGCCTCAACGGAAATGGGCCTCATCTCGCCTGGAGGGCAAAACCTCCTGGATTTTCTCGAGTTGCGGCAGGTGCTCTCGACTTACGACGGGGACCTCAGGGACCCTCTCTGGTGGCCTCAGGAAAGGCCAATCCCCATGCGAGTTGCTCGGGGGCCTCTAGGCATTCCTCTCCTTTCGATGCCGGGGCCTAAGACCTTGTGTGGAGTCGGGGCCAGAACCTGAGGATTCCTCTCCAGGGCTGACATGGATCTTGGGGTACTTCTGGAGTCTCCCCAGGGGAGTAAGTCCTCGTCTCGAATGGGGGCATGCACGTGCGCTTTCCTCCAGAGCAGTAGCAGCAGTGTCACCCTTCCTGTCGCGTGGATCAAGTAATCTGTGGCTTTCCCACGAGGCTTTCCCACAGGGCTGTCCCACGTGCCACCGTGGTGGGAGTCGATCCTCGGCGGGAAACTCGAGGCAGTGCAGGGAAAACAGGTTCCGCTGGAATGGACTGAGACATCTGGGGGACTCTGGGAATGGCGCAAAGACCCTGGAGTTCCTCTCGCCTTTCCTGTGGCGAGCGCCTCCTCTTGACATGCGCCAGGAACACCCAGAAATCTTTCCCGGGCAAGCAGCGAAAGGATCCCTCATCTCGAGCTACGAGGCGGAAACGGGGCTCCCCTGGATGTGTGCGGGACCCCACGTGCTTCCTCTCGAGTGGAGACGGGTATGTCCGGGAACTTCTTGAGTTGCAGCAAGGGTGTGAAGGATCCTTTGGAAGTTCCAGTGGTTAGATGTGATTGGCCTCGAGAAGCCTCAGCGGAAATGGGCCTCATCTGGCCTGGAGGGCCAAACATCCTGGATTTTCTCGAGTTGCGGCAGGTGCTCTCGACTTTCGACGGGGACCTCAGGGACCCGCTCTGGTGGCCTCAGGAAAGGCCAGTCCCCATGCGAGTTCCTCGGGGGCCTCTCGGGATTCCTCTCCCGTCGATGCCGGGGCCTAAGACCTTGTGTGGAGTCGGGGCCGGAACCTGAGGATTCCTCTCCAGTGCTGACATGGATCTTGGGGTACTTCTGGAGTCTCCCCAGGGGAGTCAGTCCTCGTCTCGAATGCGGGCATGCACTTGCGCTTTCCTCCAGAGCGGTAGCAGCAGTGTCACACAGTCCGCCCCGTGGATCACAGGATCTATGGTTTTCCCTCGAGTCTTTCCCACGAGGCTTTCCCACGAGGCTTTCCCACAGGGCTGTCCCACGTGCACACGTGGTGGGAGTCGATCCTCGGCTTGAACGTCAAGGCAGTGCAGGGAAAACAGGTTCCTCTGCAATGGACTGACACATCTGGGGGACTCTTGGAATGGTGGCACGACCCTGGAGTTCCTCTGGCCTTTCCTGTGGAGAGCGCCTCCTCTTGAGATGCGACGGGAACGCCGGGAATTCTTTCCCTACGAAACAGGGAAAGGATCCCTCATCTCGAGCTAGGAGGCGGAAACGGGGCTCCCCTGGATGTGTGCGGGACCCCACGTGCTTCCTCTCGAGTGGAGACGGGTATGTCGGGGAACTTCTTGAGTTGCAGCAATGATGTGAAGGACCCTTTGGAAGTTCCAGTGGTTAGATGTGATTGGCCTCGAGAAGCCTCAGCGGAAATGGGCCTCATCTCGCCTGGAGGGCAAAACCTCCTGGATTTTCTCGAGTTGCGGCAGGTGCTCTCGACTTACGACGGGGACCTCAGGGACCCGCTCTGGTGGCCTCAGGAAAGGCCAGTCCCCATGCGAGTTCCTCGGGGGCCTCTGGGGATTCCTCTCCCGTCGATGCCGGGGCCTAAGACCTTGTGTGGAGTCGGGGCCGGAACCTGAGGATTCCTCTCCAGTGCTGACATGGATCTTGGGGTACTTCTGGAGTCTCCCCAGGGGAGTCAGTCCTCGTCTCGAATGCGGGCATGCACTTGCGCTTTCCTCCAGAGCGGTAGCAGAAGTGTCACGCAGTCCGCCGCGTGGATCAAAGGATCTATGGTTTTCCCTCGAGTCTTTCCCACGAGGCTTTCCCACGAGGCTTTCCCACAGGGCTGTCCCACGTGCACACGTGGTGGGAGTCGATCCTCGGCTTGAACGTCAAGGCAGTGCAGGGAAAACAGGTTCCTCTCGAATGGACTGACACATCTGGGGGACTCTTGGAATGGTGTCACGACCCTGGAGTTCCTCTCGCCTTTCCTGTGGAGAGCGCCTCCTCTTGAGATGCGACGGGAACGCCGGGAATTCTTTCCCTACAAAACAGGGAAAGGATTCCTCATCTAGAGCTAGGAGGTGGAAACCGGGCTCCCCTGGATCTGTGCGGGACCCCACGTGCTTCCTCTCGAGTGGAGACGGGTATGTCGGGGAACTTCTTGAGTTGCAGCAAGGGTGTGAAGGACCCTTTGGAAGTTCCAGTGGTTAGACGTGATTGGCCTCGAGAAGCCTCAGCGGAAATGGGCCTCATCTCGCCTGGAGGGCAAAACCTCCTGGATTTTCTCGAGTTGTGGCAGGTGCTCTCGACTTACGACGGGGACCTCAGGGACCCGCTCTGGTGGCCTCAGGAAAGGCCAGTCCCCATGGGAGTTCCTCGGGGGCCTCTCGGGATTCCTCTCCCGTCGATGCCGGGGCCTAAGACCTTGTGTGGAGTCGGGGCCGGAACCTGAGGATTCCTCTCCAGTGCTGACATGGATCTTGGGGTACTTCTGGAGTCTCCCCAGGGGAGTCAGTCCTCGTCTCGAATGCGGGCATGCACTTGCGCTTTCCTCCAGAGCGGTAGCAGAAGTGTCACGCAGTCCGCCGCGTGGATCAAAGGATCTATGGTTTTCCCTCGAGTCTTTCCCACGAGGCTTTAACACGAGGCTTTCCCACAGGGCTGTCCCACGTGCACACGTGGTGGGAGTCGATCCTCGGCTTGAAAGTCAAGGCAGTGCAGGGAAAACAGGTTCCTCTGGAATGGACTGACACATCTGGGGGACTCTTGGAATGGTGGCACGACCCTGGAGTTCCTCTCGCCTTTCCTGTGGAGAGCGCCTCCTCTTGAGATGCGAAGGGAACGCCGGGAATTCTTTCCCTACGAAACAGGGAAAGGATCCCTCATCTCGAGCTAGGAGGCGGAAACGGGGCTCCCCTGGAAGTGTGCGGGACCCCACGTGCTTCCTCTCGAGTGGAGACGGGTATGACGGGGAACTTCTTGAGTTGCAGCAATGATGTGAAGGACCCTTTGGAAGTTCCAGTGGTTAGATGTGATTGGCCTCGAGAAGCCTCAGCGGAAATGGGCCTCATCTCGCCTGGAGGGCAAAACCTCCTGGATTTTCTCGAGTTGCGGCAGGTGCTCTCGACTTACGACGGGGACCTCAGGGACCCGCTCTGGTGGCCTCAGGAAAGGCCAGTCCCCATGCGAGTTCCTCGGGGGCCTCTGGGGATTCCTCTCCCGTCGATGCCGGGGCCTAAGACCTTGTGTGGAGTCGGGGCCGGAACCTGAGGATTCCTCTCCAGTGCTGACATGGATCTTGGGGTACTTCTGGAGTCTCCCCAGGGGAGTCAGTCCTCGTCTCGAATGCGGGCATGCACTTGCGCTTTCCTCCAGAGCGGTAGCAGAAGTGTCACGCAGTCCGCCGCGTGGATCAAAGGATCTATGGTTTTCCCTCGAGTCTTTCCCACGAGGCTTTACCACGAGGCTTTCCCACAGGGCTGTCCCACGTGCACACGTGGTGGGAGTCGATCCTCGGCTTGAACGTCAAGGCAGTGCAGGGAAAACAGGTTCCTCTGGAATGGACTGACACATCTGGGGGACTCTTGGAATGGTGGCACGACCCTGGAGTTCCTCTCGCCTTTCCTGTGGAGAGCGCCTCCTCTTGAGATGCGACGGGAACGCCGGGAATTCTTTCCCTACGAAACAGGGAAAGGATCCCTCATCTCGAGCTAGGAGGCGGATACGGGGATCCCCTGGATGTGTGCGGGACACCACGTGCATCCTCTCGAGGGCAGACGGGTATGTCGGTTAACTTCTTGAGTTGCAGCAAGGGTGTGAAGGACCCTTTGGAAGTTCCAGTGGTTAGATGTGATTGTCCTCGAGAAGCCTCAGCGGAAATGGGCCTCATCTCGCCTGGGGGGCAAAACCTCCTGGATTTTCTCGAGTTGCGGCAGGTGCTCTCGACTTACGACGGGGACCTCAGGGACCCGCTCTGGTGGCCTCAGGACAGGCCAGTCCCCATGCGAGTTCCTCGGGGGCCTCTCGGGATTCCTCTCCCGTCGATGCCGGGGCCTAAGACCTTGTGTGGAGTCGGGGCCGGAACCTGAGGATTCCTCTCCAGTGCTGACATGGATCTTGGGGTACTTCTGGAGTCTCCCCAGGGGAGTCAATCCTCGTCTCGAATGCGGGCATGCACTTGCGCTTTCCTCCAGAGCGGTAGCAGCAGTGTCACGCAGTCCACCGCGTGGATCAAAGGATCTATGGTTTTCCCTCGAGTCTTTCCCACGAGGCTTTCCCACGAGGCTTTCCCACAGGGCTGTTCCACGTGCACACGTGGTGGGAGTCGATCCTCGGCTTGAACGTCAAGGCAGTGCAGGGAAAACAGGTTCCTCTGGAATGGACTGACACATCTGGGGGACTCTTGGAATGGTGGCACGACCCTGGAGTTCCTCTCGCCTTTCCTGTGGAGAGCGCCTCCTCTTGAGATGCGACGGCAACGCCGGGAATTCTTTCCCTACGAAACAGGGAAAGGATCCCTCATCTCGAGCTAGGAGGCGGAAACGGGGCTCCCCTGGATGTGTGCGGGACCCCACGTGCTTCCTCTCGAGTGCAGACGGGTATGTCGGGGAACTTCTTGAGTTGCAGCAATGGTGTGAAGGACCCTTTGGAATTTCCAGTGGTTAGATGTGATTGGCCTCGAGAAGCCTCAGCGGAAATGGGCCTCATCTCGCCTGGAAGGCAAAACCTCCTGGATTTTCTCGAGTTGCGGCAGGTGCTCTCGACTTACGACGGGGACCTCAGGGAACCGCTCTGGTGGCCTCAGGAAAGGCCAGTCCCCATGCGAGTTCCTCGGGGGCCTCTCGGGATTCCTCTCCCGTCGATGCTGGGGCCTAAGACCTTGTGTGGAGTCGGGGCCGGAACCTGAGGATTCCTCTCCAGTGCTGACATGGATTTGGGGTACTTCTGGAGTCTCCCCAGGGGAGTCAGTCCTCGTCTCGAATGCGGGCATGCACTTGCGCTTTCCTCCAGAGCGGTAGCAGCAGTGTCACGCAGTCCGCCGCGTGGATCAAAGGATCTATGGTTTTCCCTCGAGTCTTTCCCACGAGGCTTTCCCACGAGGCTTTCCCACAGGGCTGTCCCACGTGCACACGTGGTGGGAGTCGATCCTTGGCTTGAACGTCAAGGCAGTGCAGGGAAAACAGGTTCCTCTGGAATGGACTGACACATCTGGGGGACTCTTGGAATGGTGGCATGACTCTGGAGTTCCTCTCGCCTTTCCTGTGGAGAGCGCCTCCTCTTGAGATGCGACGGGAACGCCGGGAATTCTTTCCCTACGAAACAGGGAAAGGATCCCTCATCTCGAGCTTGGAGGCGGAAACGGGGCTCCCTTGGATGTGTGCGGGACACCACGTGCTTCCTCTCGAGGGCAGACGGGTATGTCCTGGAACTTCTTGAGTTGCAGCAAGGGTGTGAAGGGCCCTTTGGAAGTTCCAGTTGTTAGACGTGATTAGCCTCGAGAAGCCTCAGCGGAAATGGGCCTCATCTCGCCTGGAGGGCAAAACCTCCTGGATTTTCTCGAGTTGCGGCAGGTGCTCTCGACTTACGACGGGGACCTCAGGGACCCGTTCTGGTGGCCTCAGGAAAGGCCAGTCCCCATGCGAGTTCCTCGGGGGCCTCTCGGGATTCCTCTCCCGTCGATGCCGGGGCCTAAGACCTTGTGTGGAGTCGGGGCCGGAACCTGAGGATTCCTCTCCAGTGCTGACATGGATCTTGGGGTATTTCTGGAGTCTCCCCAGGGGAGTCAGTCCTCGTCTCGAATGCGGGCATACACTTGTGCTTTCCTCCAGAGCGGTAGCAGCAGTGTCACGCAGTCCGCCGCGTGGATCAAAGGATCTATGGTTTTCCCTCGAGTCTTTCCCACGAGGCTTTCCCACGAGGCTTTCCCACAGGGCTGTCCCACGTGCACACGTGGTGGGAGTCGATCCTCGGCTTGAACGTCAAGGCAGTGCAGGGAAACAGGTTCCTCTGGAATGGACTGACACATCTGGGGGACTCTTGGAATGGTGGCACGACCCTGGAGTTCCTCTCGCCTTTCCTGTGGAGAGCGCCTCCTCTTGAGATGCGACGGGAACGCCAGGAAATCTTTCCCTACGAAACAGGGAAAGGATCCCTCATCTCGAGTTAGGAGTCGGAAACGGGGCTCCCCTGGATGTGTGCGGGACCCCACGTGCTTCCCCTCGAGTGGAGACGGGTATGTCGGGGAACTTCTTGAGTTGCAGCAATGGTGTGAAGGACCCTTTGGAAGTTCCAGTGGTTAGATGTGATTGGCCTCGAGAAGCCTCAGCGGAAATGGGCCTCATCTCGCCTGGAGGGCAAAACCTCCTGGATTTTCTCGAGTTGCGGCAGGTGCTCTCGACTTACGACGGGGACCTCAGGGAACCGCTCTGGTGGCCTCAGGAAAGGCCAGTCCCCATGCAAGTTCCTCGGGGGCCTCTCGGGATTCCTCTCCCGTCGATGCCGGGGCCTAAGACCTTGTGTGGAGTCGGGGCCGGAACCTGAGGATTCCTCTCCAGTGCTGACATGGATCTTGGGGTACTTCTGGAGTCTCCCCAGGGGAGTCAGTCCTCGTCTCGAATGCGGGCATGCACTTGCGCTTTCCTCCAGAGCGGTAGCAGCAGTGTCACGCAGTCCGCCGCGTGGATCAAAGGATCTATGGTTTTCCCTCGAGTCTTTCCCACGAGGCTTTCCCACGAGGCTTTCCCACAGGGCTGTCCCACGTGCACACGTGGTGGGAGTCGATCCTCGGCTTGAACGTCAAGGCAGTGCAGGGAAAACAGGTTCCTCTGGAATGGACTGACACATCTGGGGGACTCTTGGAATGGTGGCACGACCCTGGAGTTCCTCTCGCCTTTCCTGTGGAGAGCGCCTCCTCTTGAGATGCGACGGGAACGCCGGGAAATCTTTCCCTACGAAACAGGGAAAGGATCCCTCATCTCGAGTTAGGAGTCCGAAACGGGGCTCCCCTGGATGTGTGCCGGACCCCACGTGCTTTCCCTCGAGTGGAGACGGGTATGTCGGGGAACTTCTTGAGTTGCAGCAATGGTGTGAAGGACCCTTTGGAAGTTCCAGTGGTTAGATGTGATTGGTCTCGAGAACCCTCAGCGGAAATGGGCCTCATCTCGCCTGGAGGGCAAAACCTCCTGGATTTTCTCGAGTTGCGGCAGGTGCTCTCGACTTACGACGGGGACCTCAGGGAACCGCTCTGGTGGCCTCAGGAAATGCCAGTCCCCATGCGAGTTCCTCGGGGGCGTCTCGGGATTCCTCTCCCGTCGATGCCGGGGCCTAAGACCTTGTGTGGAGTCGGGGCCGGAACCTGAGGATTCCTCTCCAGTGCTGACATGGATCTTGGGGTACTTCTGGAGTCTCCCCAGGGGAGTCAGTCCTCGTCTCGAATGCGGGCATGCACTTGCGCTTTCCTCCAGAGCGGTAGCAGCAGTGTCACGCAGTCCGCCGCGTGGATCAAAGGATCTATGGTTTTCCCTCGAGTCGTTCCCACGAGGCTTTCCCACGAGGTTTTCCCACAGGGCTGTCCCACGTTCACACGTGGTAGGAGTCGATCCTCGGCTTGAACGTCAAGGCAGTGCAGGGAAAACAGGTTCCTCTGGAATGGAGTGACACATCTGGGGGACTCTTGGAATGGTGGCATGACTCTGGAGTTCCTCTCGCCTTTCCTGTGGAGAGCGCCTCCTCTTGAGATGCGACGGGAACGCCGGGAATTCTTTCCCTACGAAACAGGGAAAGGATCCCTCATCTCGAGCTAGGAGGCGGAAACGGGGCTCCCCTGGATGTGTGCGGGACACCACGTGCTTCCTCTCGAGGGCAGACGGGTATGTCCTGGAACTTCTTGAGTTGCAGCAAGGGTGTGAAGGACCCTTTGGAAGTTCCAGTGGTTAGATGTGATTGGACTCGAGAAGCCTCAGCGGAAATGGGCCTCATCTCGCCTGGAGGGCAAAACCTCCTGGATTTTCTCGAGTTGCGGCAGGTGCTCTCGACTTACGACGGGGACCTCAGGGACCCGCTCTGGTGGCCTCAGGAAAGGCCAGTCCCCATGCGAGTTCCTCGGGGGCGTCTCGGGATTCCTCTCCCGTCGATGCCGGGGCCTAAGACCTTGTGTGGAGTCGGGGCCGGAACCTGAGGATTCCTCTCCAGTGCTGATATGGATCTTGGGGTACTTCTGGAGTCTCCCCAGGGGAGTCAGTCCTCGTCTCGAATGCGGGCATGCACTTGCGCTTTCCTCCAGTGCGGGAGCAGCAGTGTCACGCAGTCCGCCGCGTGGATCAAAGGATCTATGTTTTTCCCTCGAGTCTTTCCCACGAGGCTTTCCCACGAGGCTTTCCCACAGGGCTGTCCCACGTGCACACGTGGTGGGAGTCGATCCTCGGCTTGAACGTCAAGGCAGTGCAGGGAAAACAGGTTCCTCTGGAATGGACTGACACACCTGGGGGACTCTTGGAATGGTGGCATGACCCTGGAGTTCCTCTCGCCTTTCCTGTGGAGAGCGCCTCCTCTTGAGATGCGACGGGAACGCCGGGAATTCTTTCCCTACGAAACAGGGAAAGGATCCCTCATCTCGAGCTAAGAGGCGGAAACGGGTCTCCCCTGGATGTTTGCGGGACCCCACGTGCTTCCCCTCGAGTGGAGACGGGTATGTCGGGGAACTTCTTGAGTTGCAGCAATGGTTTGAAGGACCCTTTGGAGGTTCCAGTGGTTAGATGTGATTGGCCTCGAGAAGCCTCAGTGGAAATGGGCCTCATCTCGCCTGGAGGGCAAAACCTCCTGGATTTTCTCGAGTTGCGGCAGGTGCTCTCGACTTACGACGGGGACCTCAGGGAACCGCTCTGGTGGCCTCAGGAAAGGCCAGTCCCCATGCGAGTTCCTCGGGGGCCTCTCGGGATTCCTCTACCGTCGATGCCGGGGCCTAAGACCTTGTGTGGAGTCGGGGCCGGAACGTGAGGATTCCTCTCCAGTGCTGACATGGATCTTGGGGTACTTCTGGAGTCTCCCCAGGGGAGTCAGTCCTCGTCTCGAATGCGGGCATGCACTTGCGCTTTCCTCCAGAGCGGTAGCAGAAGTGTCACGCAGTCCGCCGCGTGGATCAAAGGATCTATGGTTTTCCCTCGAGTCTTTCCCACGAGGCTTTCCCACGAGGCTTTCCCACAGGGCTGTCCCACGTGCACACGTGGTGGGAGTCGATCCTCGGCTTGAACGTCAAGGCAGTGCAGGGAAATCAGGTTCCTCTGGAATGGAGTGACACATCTGGGGGACTCTTAAAATGGTGGCACGACCCTGGAGTTCCTCTCGCCTTTCCTGTGGAGAGCGCCTCCTCTTGAGATGCGACGGGAACGCCGGGAATTCTTTCCCTACGAAACAGGGAAAGGATCCCTCATCTCGAGCTAGGAGGCGGAAACGGGGCTCCCCTGGATGTGTGCGGGACCCCACGTGCTTCCTCTCGAGTGCCGACGGGTATGTCGGGGAACTTCTTGAGTTGCAGCAATGGTGTGAAGGACCCTTTGGAAGTTCCAGTGGTTAGATGTGATTGGCCTCGAGAAGCCTCAGCGGAAATGGGCCTCATCTCGCCTGGAGGGCAAAACCTCCTGGATTTTCTCGAGTTGCGGCAGGTGCTCTCGACTTACGACGGGGACCTCAGGGACCCGCTCTGGTGGCCTCAGGAAAGGCCAGTCCCCATGCGAGTTCCTCGGGGGCCCCTCGGGATTCCTCTCCCGTCGATGCTGGGGCCTAAGACCTTGTGTGGAGTCGGGCCCGTAACCTGAGGATTCCTCTCCAGTGCTGACATGGATCTTGGGGTACTTCTGGAGTCTCCCCAGGGGAGTCAGTCCTCGTCTCGTATGCGGGCATGTACTTGCGCTTTCCTCCAGAGCGGTAGCAGCAGTGTCACGCAGTCCGCCGCGTGCATCAAAGGATCTATGGTTTTCCCTCGAGTCTTTCCCACGAGGCTTTCCCACGAGGCTTTCCCACAGGGCTGTCCCACGTGCACACGTGGTGGGAGTCGATCCTTGGCTTGAACGTCAAGGCAGTGCAGGGAAAACAGGTTCCTCTGGAATGGACTGACACATCTGGGGGACTCTTGGAATGGTGGCACGACCCTGGAGTTCCTCTCGCCTTTCCTGTGGAGAGCGCCTCCTCTTGAGATGCGACGGGAACGCCGGGAATTCTTTCCCTACGAAACAGGGAAAGGATCCCTCATCTCGAGCTAGGAGGCGGAAACGGGGCTCCCCTGGATGTGTGCGGGACCCACGTGCTTCCTCTCGAGTGGAGACGGGTATGTCGGGGAACTTCTTGAGTTGCAGCAAGGGTGTGAAGGACCCTTTGGAAGTTCCAGTTGTTAGACGTGATTAGCCTCGAGAAGCCTCAGCGGAAATGGGCCTCATCTCGCCTGGAGGGCAAAACCTCCTGGATTTTCTCGAGTTGCGGCAGGTGCTCTCGACTTACGACGGGGACCTCAGGGAACCGCTCTGGTGGCCTCAGGAAAGGCCAGTCCCCATGCGAGTTCCTCAGGGGCCTCTCGGGATTCCTCTCCCGTCGATGCCGGGGCCTAAGACCTTGTGTGGAGTCGGGGCCGGAACCTGAGGATTCCTCTCCAGTGCTGACATGGATCTTGGGGTACTTCTGGAGTCTCCCCAGGGGAGTCAGTCCTCGTCTCGAATGCGGGCATGCACTTGCGCTTTCCTCCAGAGCGGTAGCAGCAGTGTCACGCAGTCCGCCGCGTGGATCAAAGGATCTATGGTTTTCCCTCGAGTCTTTCCCACGAGGCTTTCCCACGAGGCTTTCCCACAGGGCTGTCCCACGTGCACACGTTGTGGGAGTCGATCCTCGGCTTGAACGTCAAGGCAGTGCAGGGAAAACAGGTTCCTCTGGAATGGACTGACACATCTGGGGGACTCTTGGAATGGTGGCACGACCCTGGAGTTCCTCTCGCCTTTCCTGTGGAGAGCGCCTCCTCTTGAGATGCGACGGGAACGCCGGGAATTCTTTCCCTACGAAACAGGGAAAGGATCCCTCATCTCGAGCTAGGAGGCGGAAACGGGGCTCCCCTGGATGTGTGCGGGACCCACGTGCTTCCTCTCGAGTGGAGACGGGTATGTCGGGGAACTTCTTGAGTTGCAGCAAGGGTGTGAAGGACCCTTTGGAAGTTCCAGTGGTTAGATGTGATTGGCCTCGAGAAGCCTCAGCGGAAATGGGCCTCATCTCGCCTGGAGGGCAAAACCTCCTGGATTTTCTCGAGTTGCGGCAGATGCTCTCGACTTACGACGGGGACCTCAGGGACCCGCTCTGGTGGCCTCAGGAAAGGCCAGTCCCCATGCGAATTCCTCAGGGGCCTCTCGGGATTCCTCTCCCGTCGATGCCGGGGCCTAAGACCTTGTGTGGAGTCGGGGCCGGAACCTGAGGATTCCTCTCCAGTGCTGACATGGATCTTGGGGAACTTCTGGAGTCTCCCCAGGGGAGTCAGTCCTCGTCTCGAATGCGGGCATGCACTTGCGCTTTCCTCCAGAGCGGTAGCAGCAGTGTCACGCAGTCCGCCGCGTGGATCAAAGGATCTATGGTTTTCCCTCGAGTCTTTCCCACGATGCTTTCCCACTAGGCTTTCCCACAGGGCTGTCCCACGTGCACACGTGGTGGGAGTCGATCCTCGGCTTGAACGTCAAGGCAGTGCAGGGAAAAGAGTTTCCTCTGGAATGGACTGACACATCTGGGGGACTCTTGGAATGGTGGCATGACCCTGGAGTTCCTCTCGCCTTTCCTGTGGAGAGCGCCTCCTCTTGAGATGCGACGGGAACGCCGGGAATTCTTTCCCTACGAAACAGGGAAAGGATCCCTCATCTCGAGCTAGGAGGCGGAAACGGGTCTCCCCTGGATGTGTGCGGGACACCACGTGCTTCCTCTCGAGTGCACACTGGTATGTCGGGGAACTTCTTGAGTTGCAGCAAGGGTGTGAAGGACCCTTTGGAAGGTCCAGTGGTTAGAGGTGATTGGCCTCGAGAAGCCTCAGCGGAAATGGGCCTCATCTCGCCTGGAGGGCAAAACCTCCTGGATTTTCTCGAGTTGCGGCAGGTGCTCTCGACTTACGACGGGGACCTCAGGGACCCGCTCTGGTGGCCTCAGGAAAGGCCAGTCCCCATGCGAGTTCCTCGGGGGCCTCTCAGGATTCCTCTACCGTCGATGCCGGTGCCTAACACCTTGTGTGGAGTCGGGGCCGGAACCTGAGGATTCCTCTCCAGTGCTGACATGGATCTTGGGGTACTTCTGGAGTCTCCCCAGGGGAGTCAGTCCTCGTCTCGAATGCGGGCATACACTTGTGCTTTCCTCCAGAGCGGTAGCAGCAGTGTCACGCAGTCCGCCGCGTGGATCAAAGGATCTATGGTTTTCCCTCGAGTCTTTCCCACGAGGCTTTCCCACGAGGCTTTCCCACAGGGCTGTCCCACGTGCACACGTGGTGGGAGTCGATCCTCGGCTTGAACGTCAAGGCAGTGCAGGGAAAACAGGTTCCTCTGGAATGTACTGACACATCTGGGGGACTCTTGGAATGGTGGCACGACCCTGGAGTTCCTTTCGCCTTTCCTGTGGAGAGCGCCTCCTCTTGAGATGCGACGGGAACGCCGGGAAATCTTTCCCTACGAAACAGGGAAAGGATCCCTCATCTCGAGTTAGGAGTCGGAAACGGGGCTCCCCTGGATGTGTGCGGGACCCCACGTGCTTTCCCTCGAGTGGAGACGGGTATGTCGGGGAACTTCTTGAGTTGCAGCAATGGTGTGAAGGACCCTTTGGAAGTTCCAGTGGTTAGATGTGATTGGCCTCGAGAAGCCTCAGCGGAAATGGGCCTCATCTCGCCTGGAGGGCAAAACCTCCTGGATTTTCTCGAGTTGCGGCAGGTGCTCTCGACTTACGACGGGGACCTCAGGGAACCGCTCTGGTGGCCTCAGGAAAGGCCAGTCCCCATGCGAGTTCCTCGGGGGCGTCTCGGGATTCCTCTCCCGTCGATGCTGGGGCCTAAGACCTTGTGTGGAGTCGGGGCCGGAACCTGAGGAATCCTCTCCAGTGCTGACATGGATTTGGGGTACTTCTGGAGTCTCCCCAGGGGAGTCAGTCCTCGTCTCGAATGCGGGCATGCACTTGCGCTTTCCTCCAGAGCGGTAGCAGCAGTGTCACGCAGTCCGCCGCATGGATCAAACGATCTATGGTTTTCCCTCGAGTCTTTCCCACGAGGCTTTCCCACGAGGCTTTCCACAGGGCTGTCCCACGTGCACACGTGGTGGGAGTCGATCCTCGGCTTGAACGTCAAGGCAGTGCAGGGAAAACAGGTTCCTCTGGAATGGAGTGACACATCTGGGGGACTCTTGGAATGGTGGCACGACCCTGGAGTTCCTCTCGCCTTTCCTGTGGAGAGCGCCTCCTCTTGAGATGCGACGGGAACGCCGGGAATTCATTCCCTACGAAACAGGGAAAGGATCCCTCATCTCGAGCTAGGAGGCGGAAACGGGGCTCCCCTGGATGTGTGCGGGACCCCACGTGCTTCCTCTCGAGTGCAGACGGGTATGTCGGGGAACTTCTTGAGTTGCAGCAATGGTGTGAAGGATCTTTGGAAGTTCCAGTGGTTAGATGTGATTGGCCTCGAGAAGCCTCAGCGGAAATGGGCCTCATCGCGCCTGGAGGGCAAAACCTCCTGGATTTTCTCGAGTTGCGGCAGGTGCTCTCGACTTACGACGGGGACCTCAGGGACCCGCTCTGGTGGCCTCAGGACAGGCCAGTCCCCATGCGAGTTCCTCGGGGGCCTCTCCGGATTCCTCTCCCGTCGATGCCGGGGCCTAAGACTTTGTGTGGAGTCGGGGCCGGAACCTGAGGATTCCTCTCCAGTGCTGACATGGATCTTGGGGTACTTCTGGAGTCTCCCCAGGGGAGTCACTCCTCGTCTCGAATGCGGGCATGCACTTGCGCTTTCCTCCAGAGCGGTAGCAGCAGTGTCACGCAGACTGCCGCGTGGATCAAAGGATCTATGGTTTTCCCTCGAGTCTTTCCCACGAGGCTTTCCCACGAGGCTTTCCCACAGGGCTGTCCCACGTGCACACGTGGTGGGAGTCGATCCTCGGCTTGAACGTCAAGGCAGTGCAGGGAAAACAGGTTCCTCTGGAATGGACTGACACATCTGGGGGACTCTTGGAATGGTGGCACGACCCTGGAGTTCCTCTCGCCTTTCCTGTGGAGAGCGCCTCCTCTTGAGATGCGACGGGAACGCCGGGAATTCTTTCCCTATGAAACAGGGAAAGGATCCCTCATCTCGAGCTAGGAGGCGGAAACGGGGCTCCCCTGGATGTGTTCGGGACCCACGTGCTTCCTCTCGAGTGGAGACGGGTATGTCGGGGAACTTCTTGAGTTGCAGCAAGGGTGTGAAGGACCCTTTGGAAGTTCCAGTTGTTAGACGTGATTAGCCTCGAGAAGCCTCAGCGGAAATGGGCCTCATCTCGCCTGGAGGGCAAAACCTCCTGGATTTTCTCGAGTTGCGGCAGGTGCTCTCGACTTACGACGGGGACCTCAGGGACCCGCTCTGGTGGCCTCAGGAAAGGCCAGTCCCCATGCGAGTTCCTCGGGGGCCTCTCGGGATTCCTCTCCGGTCGATGCCGGGGCCTAAGACCTTGTGTGGAGTCGGGGCCGGAACCTGAGGATTCCTCTCCAGTGCTGACATGGATCTTGGGGTACTTCTGGAGTCTCCCCAGGGGAGTCAGTCCTCGTCTCGAATGCGGGCATGCACTTGCGCTTTCCTCCAGAGCGGTAGCAGCAGTGTCACGCAGTCCGCCGCGTGGATCAAAGGATCTATGGTTTTCCCTCGAGTCTTTCCCACGAGGCTTTCCCACGAGGCTTTCCCACAGGGCTGTCCCACGTGCACACGTGGTGGGAGTCGATCCTCGGCTTGAACGTCAAGGCAGTGCAGGGAAAACAGGTTCCTCTGGAATGGACTGACACATCTGGGGGACTCTTGGAATGGTGTCAAGACACTGGAGTTCCTCTCGCCTTTCCTGTGGAGAGCGCCTCCTCTTGAGATGCGACGGGAACGCCGGGAATTCTTTCCCTACGAAACAGGGAAAGGATTCCTCATCTCGAGCTAGGAGGCGGAAACGGGGCTCCCCTGGATGTGTGCGGGACCCCACGTGCTTCCTCTCGAGTGGAGACGGGTATGTCGGGGAACTTCTTGAGTTGCAGCAAGGGTGTGAAGGACCCTTTGGAAGTTCCAGTGGTTAGATGTGATTGGCCTCGAGAAGCCTCAGCGGAAATGGGCCTCATCGCGCCTGGAGGGCAAAACCTCCTGGATTTTCTCGAGTTGCAGCAGGTGCTCTCGACTTACGACGGGGACCTCAGGGACCCGCTCTGGTGGCCTCAGGAAAGGCCAGTCCCCATGCGAGTTCCTCGGGGGCCTCTCGGGATTCCTCTCCCGTCGATGCCGGGGCCTAAGACCTTGTGTGGAGTCGGGGCCGAAACCTGAGGATTCCTCTCCAGTGCTGACATGGATCTTGGGGTACTTCTGGAGTCTCCCCAGGGGAGTCAGTCCTCGTCTCGAATGCGGGCATGCACTTGCGCTTTCCTCCAGAGCGGTAGCAGCAGTGTCACGCAGTCCGCCGCGTGGATCAAAGGATCTATGGTTTTCCCTCGAGTCTTTCCCACGAGGCTTTCCCACGAGGCTTTCCCACAGGGCTGTCCCACGTGCACACGTGGTGGGAGTCGATCCTCGGCTTGAACGTCAAGGCAGTGCAGGGAAAACAGGTTCCTCTGGAATGGACTGACACATCTGGGGGACTCTTGGAATGGTGTCACGACCCTGGAGTTCCTCTCGCCTTTCCTGTGGAGAGCGCCTCCTCTTGAGATGCGACGGGAACGCCGGGAATTCTTTCCCTACGAAACAGGGAAAGGATCCCTCATCTCGAGCTAGGAGGCGGAAATGGGGCTCCCCTGGATGTGTGCGGGACCCCACGTGCTTCCTCTCGAGTGGAGACGGGTATGTCGGGGAACTTCTTGAGTTGCAGCAATGGTGTGAAGGACCCTTTGGAAGTTCCAGTGGTTAGATGTGATTGGCCTCGAGAAGCCTCAGCGGAAATGGGCCTCATCTCGCCTGGAGGGCAAAACCTCCTGGATTTTCTCGAGTTGCGGCAGGTGCTCTTGACTTACGACGGGGACCTCAGGGAACCGCTCTGGTGGCCTCAG
The DNA here is from genome assembly GCF_042477335.2 of Ovis canadensis. Classification (NCBI taxonomy): domain Eukaryota; kingdom Metazoa; phylum Chordata; class Mammalia; order Artiodactyla; family Bovidae; genus Ovis; species Ovis canadensis. Next base: position 1,944,055 of record NC_091258.1, on the reverse strand, counting down.
GAAAGGCCAGTCCCCATGCGAGTTCCTCGGGGGCCTCTCGGGATTCCTCTCCCGTCGATGCCGGGGCCTAAGACCTTGTGTGGAGTCGGGGCCGGAACCTGAGGATTCCTCTCCAGTGCTGACATGGATCTTGGGGTACTTCTGGAGTCTCGCCAGGGGAGTCAGTCCTCGTCTCGAATGCGGGCATGCACTTGCGCTTTCCTCCAGAGCGGTAGCAGCAGTGTCACGCAGTCCGCCGCGTGGATCAAAGGATCTATGGTTTTCCCTCGAGTCTTTTCCACGAGGCTTTCCCACGAGGCTTTCCCACAGGGCTGTCCCACGTGCACACGTGGTGGGAGTCGATCCTCGGCTTGAACGTCAAGGCAGTGCAGGGAAAACAGGTTCCTCTGGAATGGACTGACACATCTGGGGGACTCTTGGAATGGTGGCACGACCCTGGAGTTCCTCTCGCCTTTCCTGTGGAGAGCGCCTCCTCTTGAGATGCGACGGGAACGCCGGGAATTCTTTCCATACGAAACAGGGAAAGGATCCCTCATCTCGAGCTAGGAGGCGGAAATGGGGCTCCCCTGGATGTGTGCGGGACCCCACGTGCTTCCTCTCGAGTGGAGACGGGTATGTCGGGGAACTTCTTCAGTTGCAGCAATGGTGTGAAGGACCCTTTGGAAGTTCCAGTGGTTAGATGTGATTGGCCTCGAGAAGCCTCAGTGGAAATGGGCCTCATCTCGCCGGGAGGGCAAAACCTCCTGGATTTTCTCGAGTTGCGGCAGGTGCTCTCGACTTACGACGGGGACCTCAGGGACCCGCTCTGGTGGCCTCAGGAAAGGCCAGTCCCCATGCGAGTTCCTCGGGGGCCTCTCGGGATTCCTCTCCCGTCGATGCCGGGGCCTAAGACCTTGTGTGGAGTCGGGGCCGGAACCTGAGGATTCCTCTCCAGTGCTGACATGGATCTTGGGGTACTTCTGGAGTCTCCCCAGGGGAGTCAGTCCTCGTCTCGAATGCGGGCATGCACTTGCGCTTTCCTCCAGAGCGGTAGCAGCAGTGTCACGCAGTCCGCCGCGTGGATCAAAGGATCTATGGTTTTCCCTCGAGTCGTTCCCACGAGGCTTTCCCACGAGGCTTTCCCACAGGGCTGTCCCACGTGCACACGTGGTGGGAGTGGATCCTCGGCTTGAACGTCAAGGCAGTGCAGGGAAAACAGGTTCCTCTGGAATGGACTGACACATCTGGGGGACTCTTGGAATGGTGTCACGACCCTGGAGTTCCTCTCGCCTTTCCTGTGGAGAGCGCCTCCTCTTGAGATGCGACGGGAACGCCGGGAATTCTTTCCCTACGAAACAGGGAAAGGATCCCTCATCTCGAGCTAGGAGGCGAAACGGGGCTCCCCTGGATGTGTGCGGGACACCACGTGCTTCCTCTCGAGTGGAGACGGGTATGTCGGGGAACTTCTTGAGTTGCAGCAAGGGTGTGAAGGACCCTTTGGAAGTTCCAGTGGTTAGATGTGATTGGCCTCGAGAAGCCTCAGCGGAAATGGGCCTCATCTCGCCTGGAGGGCAAAACCTCCTGGATTTTCTCGAGTTGTGGCAGGTGCTCTCGACTTACGACGTGGACCTCAGGGAACCGCTCTGGTGGCCTCAGGAAAGGCCAGTCCCCATGCGAGTTCCTCGGGGGCCTCTCGGGATTCCTCTCCCGTCGATGCCAGGGCCTAAGTCCTTGTGTGGAGTCGGGGCCGGAACCTGAGGATTCCTCTCCAGTGCTGACATGGATCTTGGGGTACTTCTGGAGTCTCGCCAGGGGAGTCAGTCCTCGTCTCGAATGCGGGCATGCACTTGCGCTTTCCTCCAGAGCGGTAGCAGCAGTGTCACGCAGTCCGCCGCGGGGATCAAAGGATCTATGGTTTTCCCTCGAGTCTTTTCCACGAGGCTTTCCCACGAGGCTTTCCCACAGGGCTGTCCCACGTGCACACGTGGTGGGAGTCGATCCTCGGCTTGAACGTCAAGGCAGTGCAGGGAAAACAGGTTCCTCTGGAATGGACTGACACATCTGGGGGACTCTTGGAATGGTGGCACGACCCTGGAGTTCCTCTCGCCTTTCCTGTGGAGAGCGCCTCCTCTTGAGATACGACGGGAACGCCGGGAATTCTTTCCCTACGAAACAGGGAAAGGATCCCTCATCTCGAGCTAGGAGGCGGAAATGGGGCTCCCCTGGATGTGTGCGGGACCCCACGTGCTTCCTCTCGAGTGGAGACGGGTATGTCGGGGAACTTCTTCAGTTGCAGCAATGGTGTGAAGGACCCTTTGGAAGTTCCAGTGGTTAGATGTGATTGGCCTCGAGAAGCCTCAGTGGAAATGGGCCTCATCTCGCCTGGAGGGCAAAACCTCCTGGATTTTCTCGAGTTGCGGCAGGTGCTCTCGACTTACGACGGGGACCTCAGGGAACCGCTCTGGTGGCCTCAGGAAAGGCCAGTCCCCATGCGAGTTCCTCGGGGGCCTCTCGGGATTCCTCTCCCGTCGATGCCGGGGCCTAAGACCTTGTGTGGAGTCGGGGCCGGAACCTGAGGATTCCTCTCCAGTGCTGACATGGATCTTGGGGTACTTCTGGAGTCTCCCCAGGGGAGTCAGTCCTCGTCTCGAATGCGGGCATGCACTTGCGCTTTCCTCCAGAGCGGTAGCAGCAGTGTCACGCAGTCCGCCGCGTGGATCAAAGGATCTATGGTTTTCCCTCGAGTCTTTCCCACGAGGCATTCCCACGAGGCTTTCCCACAGGGCTGTCCCACGTGCACACGTGGTGGGAGTGGATCCTCGGCTTGAACGTCAAGGCAGTGCAGGGAAAACAGGTTCCTCTGGAATGGACTGACACATCTGGGGGACTCTTGGAATGGTGGCACGACCCTGGAGTTCCTCTCGCCTTTCCTGTGGAGAGCGCCTCCTCTTGAGATGCGACGGGAACGCCGGGAATTCTTTCCCTACGAAACAGGGAAAGGATCCCTCATCTCGAGCTAGGAGGCGAAACGGGGCTCCCCTGGATGTGTGCGGGACACCACGTGCTTCCTCTCGAGTGGAGACGGGTATGTCGGGGAACTTCTTGAGTTGCAGCAAGGGTGTGAAGGACCCTTTGGAAGTTCCAGTGGTTAGATGTGATTGGCCTCGAGAAGCCTCAGCAGAAATCGGCCTCATCTCGCCTGGAGGGCAAAACCTCCTGGATTTTCTCGAGTTGCGGCAGGTGCTCTCGACTTACGACGGGGACCTCAGGGACCCGCACTGGTGGCCTCAGGAAAGGCCAGTCCCCATGCGAGTTCCTCGGGGGCGTCTCGGGATTCCTCTCCCGTCGATGCCGGGGCCTAAGACCTTGTGTGGAGTCGGTGCCGGAACCTGAGGATTCCTCTCCAGTGCTGACATGGATCTTGGGGTACTTCTGGAGTCTCCCCAGGGGAGTCAGTCCTCGTCTCGAATGCGGGCATGCACTTGCGCTTTCCTCCAGAGCGGTAGCAGCAGTGTCACGCAGTCCGCCGCGGGGATCAAAGGATCTATGGTTTTCCCTCGAGTCTTTCCCACGAGGCTTTCCCACGAGGCTTTCCCACAGGGCTGTCCCACGTGCACACGTGGTGGGAGTCGATCCTCGGCTTGAACGTCAAGGCAGTGCAGGGAAAACAGGTTCCTCTGGAATGGACTGACACATCTGGGGGACTCTTGGAATGGTGTCTCGACCCTGGAGTTCCTCTCGCCTTTCCTGTGGAGAGCGCCTCCTCTTGAGATACGACGGGAACGCCGGGAATTCTTTCCCTACGAAACAGGGAAAGGATCCCTCATCTCGAGCTAGGAGGCGGAAACGGGGCTCCCCTGGATGTGTGCGGGACCCCACGTGCTTCCTCTCGAGTGGAGACGGGTATGTCGGGGAACTTCTTGAGTTGCAGCAATGGTGTGAAGGACCCTTTGGAAGTTCCAGTGGTTAGATGTGATTGGCCTCGAGAAGCCTCAGCGGAAATGGGCCTCATCTGGCCTGGAGGGCAAAACCTCCTGGATTTTCTCGAGTTGCGGCAGGTGCTCTCGACTTACGACGGGGACCTCAGGGAACCGCTCTGGTGGCCTCAGGAAAGGCCAGTCCCCATGCGAGTTCCTCGGGGGCCTCTCGGGATTCCTCTCCCGTCGATGCCGGGGCCTAAGACCTTGTGTGGAGTCGGGGCCGGAACCTGAGGATTCCTCTCCAGTGCTGACATGGATCTTGGGGTACTTCTGGAGTCTCCCCAGGGGAGTCAGTCCTCGTCTCGAATGCGGGCATGCACTTCGCTTTCCTCCAGAGCGGTAGCAGCAGTGTCACGCAGTCCGCCGCGTGGATCAAAGGATCTATGGTTTTCCCTCGAGTCTTTCCCATGAGGCTTTCCCACGAGGCTTTCACACAGGGCTGTTCCACGTGCACACGTGGTGGGAGTCGATCCTCGGCTTGAACGTCAAGGCAGTGCAGGGAAAACAGGTTCCTCTGGAATGGGCTGACACATCTGGTGGTCTCTTGGAATGGTGGCACGACCATGGAGTTCCTCTCGCCTTTCCTGTGGAGAGCGCCTCCTCTTGAGATGCGACGGGAATGCCGGGAATTCTTTCCCTACGAAACAGGGAAAGGATCCCTCATCTCGAGCTAGGAGGCGAAACGGGGCTCCCCTGGTTGTGTGCGGGACACCACGTGCTTCCTCTCGAGTGGAGACGGGTATGTGGGGAACTTCTTGAGTTGCAGCAATGGTGTGAAGGACCCTTTGGAAGTTCCAGTGGTTAGATGTGATTGGCCTCGAGAAGCCTCAGCGGAAATGGGCCTCATCTCGCCTGGAGGGCAAAACCTCCTGGATTTTCTCGAGTTGCGGCAGGTGCTCTCGACTTACGACGGGGACCTCAGGGAACCGCTCTGGTGGCCTCAGGAAAGGCCAGTCCCCATGCGAGTTCCTCGGGGGCCTCTCGGGATTCCTCTCCCGTCGATGCCGGGGCCTAAGACCTTGTGTGGAGTCGGGGCCGGAACCTGAGGATTCCTCTCCAGTGCTGACATGGATCTTGGGGTACTTCTGGAGTCTCCCCAGGGGAGTCAGTCCTCGTCTCAAATGCGGGCATTCACTTGCACTTTCCTCCAGAGCGGTAGCAGCAGTGTCACGCAGTCCGCCTCGTGGATCAAAGGATCTATGGTTTTCCCTCGAGTCTTTCCCACGAGGCTTTCCCACGAGGCTTTCCCACAGGGCTGTCCCACGTGCACACGTGGTGGAAGTCGATCCTCGGCTTGAACGTCAAGGCAGTGCAGGGAAAACAGGTTCCTCTGGAATGGACTGACACATCTGGGGGACTCTTGGAATGGTGTCTCGACCCTGGAGTTCCTCTCGCCTTTCCTGTGGAGAGCGCCACCTCTTGAGATGCGACGGGAACGCCGGGAATTCTTTCCCTACGAAACAGGGAAAGGATCCCTCATCTCGAGCTAGGAGGCGGAAACGGGGCTCCCCTGGATGTGCGCGTGACCCCACGTGCTTCCTCTCGAGTGGAGACGGGTATGTCGGGGAACTTCTTGAGTTGCAGCAAGGGTGTGAAGGACCCTTTGGAAGTTCCAGTTGTTAGACGTGATTGGCCTCGAGAAGCCTCAGCGGAAATGGGCCTCATCTCGCCTGGAGGGCAAAACCTCCTGGATTTTCTCGAGTTGCGGCAGGTGCTCTCGACTTACGACGGGGACCTCAGGGACCCGCTCTGGTGGCCTCAGGAAAGGCCAGTCCCCATGCGAGTTCCTCGGGGGCGTCTCGGGATTCCTCTCCCGTCGATGCCGGGGCCTAAGACCTTGTGAGGAGTCGGGGCCGGAACCTGAGGATTCCTCTCCAGTGCTGACATGGATCTTGGGGTACTTCTGGAGTCTCCCCAGGGGAGTCAGTCCTCGTCTCGAATGCGGGCATGCACTTGCGCTTTCCTCCAGAGCGGTAGCAGCAGTGTCACGCAGTCCGCCGCGTGGATCAAAGGATCTATGGTTTTCCCTCGAGTCTTTCCCACGAGGCTTTCCCACGAGGCTTTCCCACAGGGCTGTCCCACGTGCACACGTGGTGGGAGTCGATCCTCGGCTTGAACGTCAAGGCAGTGCAGGGAAAACAGGTTCCTCTGGAATGGACTGACACATCTGGGGGACTCTTGGAATGGTGTCACGACCCTGGAGTTCCTCTCGCCTTTCCTGTGGAGAGCGCCTCCTCTTGAGATGCGACGGGAACGCCGGGAATTCTTTCCCTACGAAACAGGGAAGGATCCCTCATCTGGAGCTAGGAGGTGGAAACGGGGCTCCCCTGGATGTGTGCGGGACCCCACGTGCTTCCTCTCGAGTGGAGACGGGTATGTCGGGGAACTTCTTGAGTTGCAGCAATGGTGTGAAGGACCCTTTGGAAGTTCCAGTGGTTAGATGTGATTGGCCTCGAGAAGCCTCAGCGGAAATGGGCCTCATCTCGCCTGGAGGGCAAAACCTCCTGGATTTTCTCGAGTTGCGGCAGGTGCTCTCGACTTACGACGGGGACCTCAGGGAACCGCTCTGGTGGCCTCAGGAAAGGCCAGTCCCCATGCGAGTTCCTCGGGGGCCTCTCGGGATTCCTCTCCCGTCGATGCCGGGGCCTAAGACCTTGTGTGGAGTCGGGGCCGGAACCTGAGGATTCCTCTCCAGTGCTGACATGGATCTTGGGGTACTTCTGGAGTCTCCCCAGGGGAGTCAGTCCTCGTCTCGAATGCGGGCATGCACTTCGCTTTCCTCCAGAGCGGTAGCAGCAGTGTCACGCAGTCCGCCGCGTGGATCAAAGGATCTATGGTTTTCCCTCGTGTCTTTCCCATGAGGCTTTCCCACGAGGCTTTCACACAGGGCTGTTCCTCGTGCACACGTGGTGGGAGTCGATCCTCGGCTTGAACGTGAAGGCAGTGCAGGGAAAACAGGTTCCTCTGGAATGGACTGACACATCTGGGCGACTCTTGGAATGGTGGCATGACCCTGGAGTTCCTCTCGCCTTTCCTGTGGAGAGCGCCACCTCTTGAGATGCGACGGGAACGCCGGGAATTCTTTCCCTACGAAACAGGGAAAGGATCCCTCATCTCGAGCTAGGAGGCGGAAACGGGGCTCCCCTGGATGTGTGCGGGACACCACGTGCTTCCTCTCGAGTGCAGACGGGTATATCGGGGAACTTCTTGAGTTGCAGCAAGGGTGTGAAGGACCCTTTGGAAGTTCCAATGGTTAGATGTGATTGGCCTCGAGAAGCCTCAGCGGAAATGGGCCTCATCTCGCCTGGAGGGCATAACCTCCTGGATTTTCTCGAGTTGCGGCAGGTGCTCTCGACTTACGACGGGGACCTCAGGGACCCGCTCTGGTGGCCTCAGGACAGGCCAGTCCCCATGCGAGTTCCTCGGGGGCCTCTCGGGATTCCTCTCCCTTCGATGCCGGGGCCTAAGTCCTTGTGTGGAGTCGGGGCCGGAACCTGAGGATTCCTCTCCAGTGCTGACATGGATCTTGGGGTACTTCTGGAGTCTCCCCAGGGGAGTCAGTCCTCGTCTCGAATGCGGGCATGCACTTTCGCTTTCCTCCAGAGCGGTAGCAGCAGTGTCATGCAGGCCGCCGCGTGGATCAAAGGATCTATGGTTTTCCCTCGAGTCTTTCCCACGAGGCTTTCCCACGAGGCTTTCCCACAGGGCTGTCCCACGTGCACACGTGGTGGGAGTCGATCCTCGGCTTGAACGTCAAGGCAGTGCAGGGAAAACAGGTTCCTCTGGAATGGACTGACACATCTGGGGGACTCTTGGAATGGTGGCACGACCCTGGAGTTCCTCTCGCCTTTCCTGTGGAGAGCGCCTCCTCTTGAGATGCGACGGGAACGCCGGGAATTCTTTCCCTACGAAACAGGGAAAGGATCCCTCATCTCGAGCTAGGAGGCGGAAACGGAGCTCCCCTGGATGTGTGCGGGACACCACGTGCTTCCTCTCGAGTGGAGACGGGTATGTCGGGGAACTTCTTGAGTTGCAGCAAGGGTGTGAAGGACCCTTTGGAAGTTCCAGTGGTTAGATGTGATTGGCCTCGAGAAGCCTCAGCGGAAATGGGCCTCATCTCGCCTGGAGGGCAAAACCTCCTGGATTTTCTCGAGTTGCGGCAGGTGCTCTCGACTTACGACGGGGACCTCAGGGACCCGCTCTGGTGGCCTCAGGAAAGGCCAGTCCCCATGCGAGTTCCTCGGGGGCCTCTCGGGATTCCTCTCCCGTCGATGCCGGGGCCTAAGACCTTGTGTGGAGTCGGGGCCGGAAACTGAGGATTCCTCTCCAGTGCTGACATGGATCTTGGGGTGCTTCTGGAGTCTCCCCAGGGGAGTCAGTCCTCGTCTCGAATGCGGGCATGCACTTGCGCTTTCCTCCAGAGCGGTAGCAGCAGTGTCACACAGTCCGCCCCGTGGATCAAAGGATCCTTGGTTTTCCCTCGAGTCTTTCTCACGAGGTTTTCCCACGAGGCTTTCCCACAGGGCTGTCCCACGTCTACACGTGGTGGGAGTCGATCCTCGGCTTGAACGTCAAGGCAGTGCAGGGAAAACAGGTTCCTCTGGAATGGACTGACACATTTGGGGGACTCTTGGAATGGTGTCTCGACACTGGAGTTCCTCTCGCCTTTCCTGTGGAGAGCGCCTCCTCTTGAGATGCGACGGGAACGCCGGGAATTCTTTCCCTACGAAACAGGGAAAGGATCCCTCATCTCGAGCTAGGAGGCGGAAACGGGGCTCCCCTGGATGTGTGCGGGACCCCACGTGCTTCCTCTCGAGTGCAGACGGGTATGTCGGGGAACTTCTTCAGTTGCAGCAAGGGTGTGAAGGACCCTTTGGAAGTTCCAGTGGTTAGATGTGATTGGCCTCGAGAAGCCTCAGCGGAAATGGGCCTCATCTCGCCTGGAGGGCAAAACCTCCTGGATTTTCTCGAGTTGCGGCAGGTGCTCTCGACTTACGACGGGGACCTCAGGGACCCGCTCTGGTGGCCTCAGGAAAGGCCAGTCCCCATGCGAGTTCCTCGGGGGCCTCTCGGGATTCCTCTCCCGTCGATGCCGGGGCCTAAGACCTTGTGTGGAGTCGGGGCCGGAAACTGAGGATTCCTCTCCAGTGCTGACATGGATCTTGGGGTACTTCTGGAGTCTCCCCAGGGGAGTCAGTCCTCGTCTCGAATGCGGGCATGCACTTGCGCTTTCCTCCAGAGCGGTAGCAGCAGTGTCACACAGTCCGCCGCGTGGATCAAAGGATCCTTGGTTTTCCCTCGAGTCTTTCTCACGAGGTTTTCCCACGAGGCTTTCCCACAGGGCTGTCCCACGTCTACACGTGGTGGGAGTCGATCCTCGGCTTGAACGTCAAGGCAGTGCAGGGAAAACAGGTTCCTCTGGAATGGACTGACACATTTGGGGGACTCTTGGAATGGTGTCTCGACCCTGGAGTTCCTCTCGCCTTTCCTGTGGAGAGCGCCTCCTCTTGAGATGCGACGGGAACGCCGGGAATTCTTTCCCTACGAAACAGGGAAAGGATCCCTCATCTCGAGCTAGGAGGCGGAAACGGGGCTCCCCTGGATGTGTGCGGGACCCCACGTGCTTCCTCTCGAGTGCAGACGGGTATGTCGGGGAACTTCTTCAGTTGCAGCAAGGGTGTGAAGGACCCTTTGGAAGTTCCAGTGGTTAGATGTGATTGGCCTCGAGAAGCCTCAGCGGAAATGGGCCTCATCTCGCCTGGAGGGCAAAACCTCCTGGATTTTCTCGAGTTGCGGCAGGTGCTCTCGACTTACGACGGGGACCTCAGGGAACCGCTCTGGTGGCCTCAGGAAAGGCCAGTCCCCATGCGAGTTCCTCGGGGGCCTCTCGGGATTCCTCTCCCTTCGATGCCGGGGCCTAAGACCTTGTGTGGAGTTGGGGCCGGAACCTGAGGATTCCTCTCCAGTGCTGACATGGATCTTGGGGTACTTCTGGAGTCTCCCCAGGGGAGTCAGTCCTCGTCTCGAATGCGGGCATGCACTTGCGCTTTCCTCCAGAGCGGTAGCAGCAGTGTCACGCAGTCTGCCGCGTGGATCAAAGGATCTATGGTTTTCCCTCGAGTCTTTCCCACGAGGCTTTCCCACGAGGCTTTCCCACAGGGCTGTCCCACGTGCACACGTGGTGGGAGTCGATCCTCGGCTTGAACGTCAAGGCAGTGCAGGGAAAACAGGTTCCTCTTGAATGGACTGACACGTCTGGGGGACTCTTGGAATGGTGGCACGACCCTGGAGTTCCTCTCGCCTTTCCTGTGGAGAGCGCCTCCTCTTGAGATGCGACGGGAACGCCGGGAATTCTTTCCCTACGAAACAGGGAAAGGATCCCTCATCTCGAGCTAGGAGGCGGAAACGGGGCTCCCCTGGATGTGTGCGGGACCCCACGTGCTTCCTCTCGAGTGGAGACGGGTATGTCGGGGAACTTCTTGAGTTGCAGCAAGGGTGTGAAGGACCCTTTGGAAGTTCCAGTGGTTAGACGTGATTAGCCTCGGGAAGCCTCAGCGGAAATGGGCCTCATCTCGCCTGGAGGGCAAAACCTCCTGGATTTTCTCGAGTTGCGGCAGGTGCTCTCGACTTACGACGGGGACCTCAGGGACCCGCTCTGGTGGCCTCAGGAAAGGCCAGTCCCCATGTGAGTTCCTCGGGGGCCTCTCGGGATTCCTCTCCCGTCGATGCCGGGGCCTAAGACCTTGTGTGGAGTCGGGGCCGGAACCTGAGGATTCCTCTCCAGTGCTGACATGGATCTTGCGGTACTTCTGGAGTCTCCCCAGGGGAGTCAGTCCTCGTCTCGAATGCGGGCATGCACTTCGCGCTTTCCTCCAAAGCGGTAGCAGCAGTGTCACGCAGTCCGCCGCGTGGATCAAAGGATCTATGGTTTTCCCTCGAGTCTTTCCCACGAGGCTTTCCCACGAGGCTTTCCCACAGGGCTGTCCCATGTGCACACGTGGTGGGAGTGGATCCTCGGCTTGAACGTCAAGGCAGTGCAGGGAAAACAGGTTCCTCTGGAATGGACTGACACATCTGGGGGACTCTTGGAATGGTGGCACGACCCTGGAGTTCCTCTCGCCTCTCCTGTGGAGAGCCCCTCCACTTGAGATGCGACGGGAACGCCGGGAATTCTTTCCCTAAGAAACAGGGAAAGGATCCCTCATCTCGAGCTAGGAGGCGGAAACGGGGCTCCCCTGGATGTGTGCGGGACCCCACCTGCTTCCTCTCGAGTGGAGACGGGTATGTCGGGAACTTCTTGAGTTGCAGCAAGGGTGTGAAGGACCCTTTGGAAGTTCCAGTGGTTAGCCGTGATTCGCCTCGAGAAGCCTCAGTGGAAATGGGCCTCATCTCGCCTGGAGGGCAAAACCTCCTGGATTTTCTCGAGTTGCGGCAGGTGCTCTCGACTTACGATGGGGACCTCAGGGACCCGCTCTGGTGGCCTCAGGAAAGGCCAGTCCCCATGCGAGTTCCTCGGGGGCCTCTCGGCATTCCTCTCCCGTCGATGCCGGGGCCGAAGACCTTGTGTGGAGTCGGGGCCGGAACCTGAGGATTCCTCTCCAGTGCTGACATGGATCTTGGGGTACATCTGGAGTCTCCCCAGGGGAGTCAGTCCTCGTCTCAAAAGCGGGCATGCCCTTGCGCTTTCCTCTAGAGCGGTAGCAGCAGTGTCACGCAGTCCGCCGCGTGGATCAAAGGATCTATGGTTTTCCCTCGAGTCTTTCCCACGAGGCTTTCCCACGAGGCTTTCCCAAAGGGCTGTCCCACGTGCACAGGTGGTGGGAGTCGATCCTCGGCTTGAACGTCAAGGCAGTGCAGGGAAAACAGGTTCCTCTGGAATGGACTGACACATCTGGGGGACTCTTGGAATGGTGGCACGACCCTGGAGTTCCTCTCGCCTTTCCTGTGGAGAGCGCCTCCTCTTGAGATGCGACGGGAACGCCGGGAATTCTTTCCCTACGAAACAGGGAAAGGATCCCTCATCTCGAGCTAGGAGGCGGAAACGGGTCTCCCCTGGATGTGTGCGGGACACCACGTGCTTCCTATCGAGTGGAGACGGGTATGTCGGGGAACTTCTTGAGTAGCAGCAAGGGTGTGAAGGACCCTTTGGAAGTTCCAGTGGTTAGATGTGATTGGCCTCGAGAAGCCTCAGCGGAAATGGGCCTCATCTCGCCTGGAGGGCAAAACCTCCTGGATTTTCTCGAGTTGCGGCAGGTGCTCTCGACTTACGACGGGGACCTCAGGGACCCGCTCTGGTGGCCTCAGGAAAGGCCAGTCCCCATGCGAGTTCCTCGGGGGCCTCTCGGCATTCCTCTCCCGTCGATGCCGGGGCCGAAGACCTTGTGTGGAGTCGGGGCCGGAACCTGAGGATTCCTCTCCAGTGCTGACATGGATCTTGGGGTACTTCTGGAGTCTCCCCAGGGGAGTCAGTCCTCGTCTCGAATGCGGACATTCACTTGCACTTTCCTCCAGAGCGGTAGCAGCAGTGTCACGCAGTCCGCCGCGTGGATCAAAGGATCTATGGTTTTCCCTCGAGTCTTTCCCAGGAGGCTTTCCCACGAGGCTTTACCACAGGGCTGTCCCACGTGCACACGTGGTGGGAGTCGATCCTCGGCTTGAACGTCAGGCAGTGCAGGGAAAACAGGTTCCTCTGGAATGGACTGACACATCTGGGGGTCTCTTGGAATGGTGCCACGACCCTGGAGTTCCTCTCGCCTTTCCTGTGGAGAGCGCCACCTCTTGAGATGCGACGGGAACGCCGGGAATTCTTTCCCTACGAAACAGGGAAAGGATCCATCATCTCGAGCTAGGAGGCGGAAACGGGGCTCCCCTGGATGGGTGCGGGACCCCACGTGCTTCCTCTCGAGTGGAGACGGCTATATCGCGGAACTGCTTGAGTTGCAGCAATGGTGTGAAGGACCCTTTGGAAGTTCCAGCGGTTAGATGTGATTAGCCTCGAGAAGCCTCAGCGGAAATGGGCCTCATCTCGCCTGGAGGGCAAAACCTCCTGGATTTTCTCTAGTTGCGGCAGGTGCTCTCGACTTACGGTGGGGACCTCAGGGACCCGCTCTGGTGGCCTCAGGAAAGGCCAGTCCCCATGCGAGTTCCTCGGGGGCCTCTCGGGATTCCTCTCCCGTCGATGCCGGGGCCTAAGACCTTGTGTGGAGTCGGGGCCGGAACCTGAGGATTCCTCTCCAGTGCTGACATGGATCTTGGGGTACTTCTGGAGTCTCCCCAGGGGAGTCAGTCCTCGTCTTGAATGCGGGCATGCACTTGCGGTTTCCTCCAGAGCGGTAGCAGCAGTGTCACGCAGTCCGCCGCGTGGATCAAAGGATCTATGCTTTTCCCTCGAGTCTTTCCCACGAGGCTTTCGCACGAGGCTTTCCCACAGGGCTGTCCCACGTGCACACGTGGTGGGAGTCGATCCTCGGCTTGAACGTCAATGCAGTGCAGGGAAAACAGGTTACTCTGGAATGGACTGACACATCTGGGGGACTCTTGGAATGGTGGCACGACCCTGGAGTTCCTCTCGCCTTTCCTGTGGAGAGCGCCTCCTCTTCAGATGCGACGGGAACGCCGGGAATTCTTTCCCTACGAAACAGGGAAAGGATCCCTCATCTCGAGCTAGGAGGCGGAAACGGGGCTCCCCTGGATGTGTGCGGGACCCCACGTGCTTCCTCTCGAGTGGAGACGGGTATGTCGGGGAACTTCTTGAGTTGCAGCAAGGGTGTGAAGGACCCTTTGGAAGTTCCATTGGTTAGACGTGATTAGCCTCGAGAAGCCTCAGCGGAAATGGGCCTCATCTCGCCTGGAGGGCAAAACCTCCTGGATTTTCTCGAGTTGCGGCAGGTGCTCTCGACTTACGACGGGGACGTCAGGGACCCGCTCTGGTGGCCTCAGGAAAGGCCAGTCCCCATGCCAGTTCCTCGGGGGCCTCTCGGGATTCCTCTCCCGTCGATGCCGGGGCCTAAGACCTTGTGTGGAGTCGGGGCCGGAACCTGAGGATTCCTCTCCAGTGCTGACATGGATCTTGGGGTACTTCTGGAGTCTCCCCAGGGGAGTCAGTCCTCGTCTCGAATGCGGGCATGCACTTGCGCTTTCCTCCAGAGCGGTAGCAGCAGTGTCACGCAGTCCGCCGCGTGGATCAAAGGATCTATGGTTTTCCCTCGAGTCTTTCCCACGAGGCTTTCCCACGAGGCTTTCCCACAGGGCTGTCCCACGTGCACACGTGGTGGGAGTCGATCCTCGGCTTGAACGTCAAGGCAGTGCAGGGAAAACAGGTTCCTCTGGAATGGACTGACACATCTGGGGGACTCTTGGATTGGTGGCACGACCCTGGAGTTCCTCTCGCCTTTCCTGTGGAGAGCGCCTCCTCTTGAGATGCGACGGGAACGCCGGGAATTCTTTCCCTACAAAACAGGGAAAGGATCCCTCATCTCGAGCTAGGAGGCGGAATCGGGGCTCCCCTGGATGTGTGCGGGACCCCACGTGCTTCCTCTCGAGTGGAGACGGGTATGTCGGGGAACTTCTTGAGTTGCAGCAAGGGTGTGAAGGACCCTTTGGAAGTTCCAGTGGTTAGACGTGATTAGCCTCGAGAAGCTTCAGCGGAAATGGGCCTCATCTCGCCTGGAGGGCAAAACCTCCTGGATTTTCTCGAGTTGCGGCAGGTGCTCTCGACTTACGACGGGGAGGTCAGGGACCCGCTCTGGTGGCCTCAGGAAAGGCCAGTCCCCATGCGAGTTCCTCGGGGGCCTCTCGGGATTCCTCTCCCGTCGATGCCGGGGCCTAAGACCTTGTGTGGAGTCGGGGCCGGAACCTGAGGATTCCTCTCCAGTGCTGACATGGATCTTGGGGTACTTCTGGAGTCTCCCCAGGGGAGTCAGTCCTCGTCTCGAATGCGGGCATGCACTTGCGCTTTCCTCCAGAGCGGTAGCAGCAGTGTCACGCATTCCGCCGCGTGGATCAAAGGATCTATGGTTTTCCCTCGAGTCTTTCCCACGAGGCTTTCCCACGAGGCTTTCCCACAGGGCTGTCCCACGTGCACACGTGGTGGGAGTCGATCCTCGGCTTGAACGTCAAGGCAGTGCAGGGAAAACAGGTTCCTCTGAAATGGACTCACACATCTGGGGGACTCTTGTAATGGTGGCACGACCCTGGAGTTCCTCTCGCCTTTCCTGTGGAGAGCGCCTCCTCTTGAGATGCGACGGGAACGCCGGGAATTCTTTCCCTACGAAACAGGGAAAGGATCCCTCATCTCGAGCTAGGAGGCGGAAACGGGGCTCCCCTGGATGTGTGCGGGACCCCACGTGCTTCCTCTCGAGTGGAGACGGGTATGTCGGGGAACTTCTTGAGTTGCAGCAAGGGGGTGAAGCACCCTTTGGAAGTTCCAGTGGTTAGACGTGATTAGCCTGGAGAAGCCTCAGCGGAAATGGGCCTCATCTCGCCTGGAGGGCAAAACCTCCTGGATTTTCTCGAGTTGCGGCAGGTGCTCTCGACTTACGACGGGGACCTCAGGGACCCGCTCTGGTGGCCTCAGGAAAGGCCAGTCCCCATGTGAGTTCCTCGGGGGCCTCTCGGGATTCCTCTCCCGTCGATGCCAGGGCCTAAGACCTTGTGTGGAGTCGGGGCCGGAACCTGAGGATTCCTCTCCAGTGCTGACATGGATCTTGGAGTACTTCTGGAGTCTCTCCAGGGGAGTCAGTCCTCGTCTCGAATGCGGGAATGCACTTGCGCTTTCCTCCAGAGCGGTAGCAGCAGTGTCACGCAGTCCGCCGCGTGGATCAAAGGATCTATGGTTTTCCCTCGAGTCTTTCCCACGAGGCTTTCCCACGAGGCTTTCCCACAGGGCTGTCCCATGTGCACACGTGGTGGGAGTCGATCCTCGGCTTGAACGTCAAGGCAGTGCAGGGAAAACAGGTTCCTCTGGAATGGACTGACACATCTGGGGGACTCTTGGATTGGTGGCACGACCCTGGAGTTCCTCTCGCCTTTCCTGTGGAGAGCGCCTCCTCTTGAGATGCGACCGGAACGCCGGGAATTCTTTCCCTACGAAACAGGGAAAGGATCCCTCATCTCGAGCTAGGAGGCGGAAACGGGGCTCCCCTGGATGTGTGCGGGACCCAACGTGATTCCTCTCGAGGGGAGACGGGTATGTCGGGGAACTTCTTGAGTTGCAGCAAGGGTGTGAAGGACCCTTTGGAAGTTCCAGTGGTTAGACGTGATTAGCCTCAAGAAGCCTCAGCGGAAATGGGCCTCATCTCGCCTGGAGGGCAAAACCTCCTGGATTTTCTCGAGTTGCGGCAGGTGCTCTCGACTTACGTCGGGGACCTCAGGGACCCGCTCTGGTGGCCTCAGGAAAGGCCAGTCCCCATGCGAGTTCCTCGGGGGCCTCTCGGGATTCCTCTCCCGTCCATGCCGGGGCCTAAGACCTTGTGTGGAGTCGGGGCCGGAACCTGAGGATTCCTCTCCAGTGCTGACATGGATCTTGGGGTACTTCTGGAGTCTCCCCAGGAGAGTCAGTCCTCGTCTCGAATGCGGGCATGCACTTGCGCTTCCCTCCAGAGCGGTAGCAGCAGTGTCACGCAGTCCGCCGCGTGGAACAAAGGATCTATGGTTTTCCCTCGAGTCTTCCCCACGAGGCTTTCCCACGAGGCTTTCCCACAGGGCTGTCCCACGTGCACACGTGGTGGGAGTCTATCCTCGGCTTGAACGTCAAGGCAGTGCAGGGAAAACAGGTTCCTCTGGAATGGACTGACACATCTGGGGGTCTCTTGGAATGGTGCCACGACCCTTGAGTTCCTCTCGCCTTTCCTGTGGAGAGCGCCTCCTCTTGAGATGCGACGGGAACGCCGGGAATTCTTTCCCTACGAAACAGGGAAAGGATCACTCATCTCGAGCTAGGAGGCGGAAACGGGGCTCCCCTGGATGTGTGCGGGACCCCACGTGCTTCCTCTCGAGTGGAGACGGGTATGTCGCGGAACTGCTTGAGTTGCAGCAAGGGTGTGAAAGACCCTTTGGAAGTTCCAGTGGTTAGATGTGATTGGCCTCGAGAAGCCTCAGCGGAAATGGGCCTCATCTCGCCTGGAGGGCAAAACCTCCTGGATTTTCTCGAGTGTGGCAGGTGCTCTCGACTTACGACGGGGACCTCAGGGACCTGTTCTGGTGGCCTCAGGAAAGGCCAGTCCCCATGCGAGTTCCTCGGGGGCCTCTCGGCATTCCTCTCCCGTCGATGCCGGGGCCTAAGACCTTGTGTGGAGTCGGGGCCGGAACCTGAGGATTCCTCTCCAGTGCTGACATGGATCTTGGGGTACTTCTGGAGTCTCCCCAGGGGAGTCAGTCCTCGTCTCGAATGCGGGCATGCACTTGCGCTTTCCTCCAGAGCGGTAGCAGCAGTGTCACGCATTCCGCCGCGTGGATCAAAGGATCTATGGTTTTCCCTCGAGTCTTTCCCACGAGGCTTTCCCACGAGGCTTTCCCACAGGGCTGTCCCACGTGCACACGTGGTGGGAGTCGATCCTCGGCTTGAACGTCAAGGCAGTGCAGGGAAAACAGGTTCCTCTGGAATGGACTGACACATCTGGGGACTCTTGGAATGGTGGCACGACCCTGGAGTTCCTCTCGCCTTTCCTGTGGAGAGCGCCTCCTCTTGAGATGCGACGGGAACGCCGGGAATTCTTTCCCTACGAAACAGGGAAAGGATCCCTCATCTCGAGCTAGGAGGCGGAAACGGGGCTCCCCTGGATGTGTGCGGGACCCCACGTGCTTCCTCTCGAGTGGAGACGGGTATGTCGGGGAACTTCTTGAGTTGCAGCAAGGGTGTGAAGGACCCTTTGGAAGTTCCAGTGGTTAGACGTGATTAGCCTCGAGAAGCCTCAGCGGAAATGGGCCTCATCTCGCCTGGAGGGCAAAACCTCCTGGATTTTCTCGAGTTGCGGCAGGTGCTCTCGACTTACGACGGGGACCTCAGGGA
This sequence comes from Ovis canadensis, assembly GCF_042477335.2. Taxonomy (NCBI): domain Eukaryota; kingdom Metazoa; phylum Chordata; class Mammalia; order Artiodactyla; family Bovidae; genus Ovis; species Ovis canadensis. Next base: position 1,926,088 of record NC_091258.1, on the reverse strand, counting down.
CCCGCTCTGGTGGCCTCAGGAAAGGCCAGTCCCCATGCGAGTTCCTCGGGGGCCTCTCGGGATTCCTCTCCCGTCGATGCCGGGGCCTAAGACCTTGTGTGGAGTCGATGCCGGAACCTGAGGATTCCTCTCCAGTGCTGACATGGATCTTGGGGTACTTCTGGAGTCTCCCCAGGGGAGTCAGTCCTCGTCTCGAATGCGGGCATGCACTTGCGCTTCCCTCCAGAGCGGTAGCAGCAGTGTCTCGCAGTCCGCCGCGTGGATCAAAGGATCTATGGTTTTCCCTCGAGTCTTTCCCACGAGGCTTTCCCACGAGGCTTTCCCACAGGGCTGTCCCACGTGCACACGTGGTGGGAGTCGATCCTCGGCTTGAACGTCAAGGCAGTGCAGGGAAAACAGGTTCCTCTGGAATGGACTGTCACATCTGGATGACTCTTGAAATGGTGGCACGACCCTGGAGTTCCTCTCGCCTTTCCTGTGGAGAGCGCCTCCTCTTGAGATGCGACGGGAACGCCGGGAATTCTTTCCCTACGAAACAGGGAAAGGATCCCTCATCTCGAGCTAGGAGGCGGAAACGGGGCTCCCCTGGATGTGTGCGGAACCCCACGTGCTTCCTCTCGAGTGGAGACGGGTATGTCGGGGAACTTCTTGAGTTGCAGCAAGGGTGTGAAGGACCCTTTGTAAGTTCCAGTGGTTAGACGTGATTAGCCTCGAGAAGCCTCAGCGGAAATGGGCCTCATCTCGCCTGGAGGGCAAAACCTCCTGGATTTTCTCGAGTTGCGTCAGGTGCTCTCGACTTACGACGGGGACCTCAGGGACCCGCTCTGGTGGCCTCAGGAAAGGCCAGTCCCCATGCGAGTTCCTCGGGGGCCTCTCGGGATTCCACTCCCGTCGATGCCGGGGCCTAAGACCTTGTGTGGAGTCGGGGCCCGAACCTGAGGATTCCTCTCCAGTGCTGACATGGATCTTGGGGTACTTCTGGAGTCTCCCCAGGGGAGTCAGTCCTCGTCTCGAATGCGGGCATGCACTTGCGCTTTCCTCCAGAGCGGTAGCAGCAGTGTCACGCAGTCCGCCGCGTGGATCAAAGGATCTATGGTTTTCCCTCGAGTCTTTCCCACGAGGCTTTCCCACGAGGCTTTCCCACAGGGCTGTCCCACGTGCACACGTCGTGGGAGTGGATCCTCGGCTTGAACGTCAAGGCAGTGCAGGGAAAACAGGTTCCTCTGGAATGGACTGACACATCTGGGGACTCTTGGAATGGTGGCCCGACCCTGGAGTTCCTCTCGCCTTTCCTGTGGAGAGCGCCTCCTCTTGAGATGCGACGGGAACGCCGGGAATTCTTTCCCTACGAAACAGGGAAAGGATCCCTCATCTCGAGCTAGGAGGCGGAAACGGGGCTCCCCTGGATGTGTGCGGGACCCCACGTGCTTCCTCTCGAGTGGAGACGGGTATGTCGGGGAACTTCTTGAGTTGCAGCTAGGGTGTGAAGGACCCTTTGGAAGTTCCAGTGGTTAGACGTGATTAGCCTCGAGAAGCCTCAGCGGAAATGGGCCTCATCTCGCCTGGAGGGCAAAACCTCCTGGATTTTCCTGAGTTGCGGCAGGTGCTCTCGACTTACGACGGGGACCTCAGGGACCCGCTCTGGTGGCCTCAGGAAAGGCCAGTCCCCATGCGAGTTCCTTGGGGGCCTCTCGGGATTCCTCTCCCGTCGATGCCGGGGCCTAAGACCTTGTGTGGAGTCGGGGCCGGAACCTGAGGATTCCTCTCCAGTGCTGACATGGATCTTGGGGTACTTCTGGAGTCTCCCCAGGGGAGTCAGTCCTCGTCTCGAATGCGGGCATGCACTTGCGCTTTCCTCCAGAGCGGTAGCAGCAGTGTCACGCAGTCCGCCGCGTGGATCAAAGGATCTATGGTTTTCCCTCGAGTCTTTCCCACGAGGCTTTCCCACGAGGCTTTCCCACAGGGCTGTCCCACGTGCACACGTGTTGGGAGTCGATCCTCGGCTTGAACGTCAAGGCAGTGCAGGGAAAACAGGTTCCTCTGGAATGGACTGACACATCTGGGGGACTCTTGGAATGGTGGCACGACCCTGGAGTTCCTCTCGCCTTTCCTGTGGAGAGCGCCTCCTCTTGAGATGCGACGGGAACGCCGGGAATTCTTTCCCTACCAAACAGGGAAAGGATCCCTCATCTCGAGCTAGGAGGCGGAAACGGGGCTCCCCTGGATGTGTGCGGGACCCCAAGTGCTTCCTCTCGAGTGGAGACGGGTATGTCGGGGAACATCTTGAGATGCAGCAAGGGTGTGAAGGACCCTTTGGAAGTTCCAGTGGTTAGACGTGATTAGCCTCGAGAAGCCTCAGCGGAAATGGGCCTCATCTCGCCTGGAGGGCAAAACCTCCGGGATTTTCTCGAGTTGCGGCCGGTGCTCTCGACTTACGACGGGGACCTCAGGGACCCGCTCTGGTGGCCTCAGGAAAGGCCAGTCCCCATGCGAGTTCCTCGGGGGCCTCTCGGGATTCCTCTCCCGTCGATGCCGGGGCCTAAGACATTGTGTGGAGTCGGGGCCGGAACCTGAGGATTCCTCTCCAGTGCTGACATGGATCTTGGGGTACTCCTGGAGTCTCCCCAGGGGAGTCAGTCCTCGTCTCGAATGCGGGCATGCACTTGCGCTTTCCTCTAGAGCGGTAGCAGCAGTGTCACGCAGTCCGCCGCGTGGATCAAAGGATCTATGGTTTTCCCTCGAGTCTTTCCCACGAGGCTTTCCCACGAGGCTTTCCCACAGGGCTGTCCCACGTGTACACGTGGTGGGAGTCGAACCTCGGCTTGAACGTCAAGGCAGTGCAGGGAAAACAGGTTCCTCTGGAATGGACTGACACATCTGGGGGACTCTTGGAATGGTGGCACGACCCTGGAGTTCCTCTCGCCTTTCCTGTGGAGAGCGCCTCCTCTTGAGATGCGACGGGAACGCCGGGAATTCTTTCCCTACGAAACAGGGAAAGGATCCCTCATCTCGAGCTAGGAGGCGGAAACGGGGCTCCCCTGGATGTGTGCGGGACCCCACGTGCTTCCTCTCGAGTGGAGACGGGTATGTCGGGGAACTTCTTGAGTTGCAGCAAGGGTGTGAAGCACCCTTTGGAAGTTCTAGTGGTTAGACGTATTTAGCCTCGAGAAGCCTCAGCGGAAATGGGCCTCATCTCGCCTGGAGGGCAAAACCTCCTGGATTTTCTCGAGTTGCGGCAGGTGCTCTCGACTTATGACGGGGACCTCAGGGACCCGCTCTGGTGGCCTCAGGAAAGGCCACTCCCCATGCGAGTTCCTCGGGGGCCTCTCGGGATTCCTCTCCCGTCGATGCCGGGGCCTAAGACCTTGTGTGGAGTCGGGGCCGGAACCTGAGGATTCCTCTCCAGTGCTGACATGGATCTTGGGGTACTTCTGGAGTCTCCCCAGGGGAGTCAGTCCTCGTCTCGAATGCGGGCATGCACTTGCGCTTTCCTCCAGAGCGGTAGCAGCAGTGTCACGCAGTCCGCCGCGTGGATGAAAGGATCTATGGTTTTCCCTCGAGTCTTTCCCACGAGGCTTTCCCACAGGGCTGTCCCACGTGCACACGTGGTGGGAGTCGATCCACGGCTTGAACGTCAAGGCAGTGCAGGGAAAACAGGTTCCCCTGGAATGGACTGACACATCTGGGGGACTCTTGGAATGGTGGCACGACCCTGGAGTTCCTCTCGCCTTTCCTGTGGAGAGCGCCTCCTCTTGAGATGCGACGGGAACGCCGGGAATTCTTTCCCTACGAAACAGGGAAAGGATCCCTCATCTCGAGCTAGGAGGCGGAAACGGGGCTCCCCTGGATGTGTGCGGGACCCCACGTGCTTCCTCTCGAGTGGAGACGGGTATGTCGGGGAATTTCTTGAGATGCAGCAAGGGTGTGAAGGACCCTTTGGAAGTTCCAGTGGTTAGACGTGATTAGCCTCGAGAAGCCTCAGCGGAAATAGGCCTCATCTCGCCTGGAGGGCAAAACCTCCTGGATTTTCTCGAGTTGCGGCAGGTGCTCTCGACTTACGACGGGGACCTCAGGGACCCGCTCCGGTGGCCTCAGGAAAGGCCAGTCCCCATGTGAGTTCCTCGGGAGCCTCTCGGGATTCCTCTCCCGTCGATGCCGGGGCCTAAGACCTTGTGTGGAGTCGGGGCCGGAACCTGAGGATTCCTCTCCAGTGCTGACATGGATCTTGGGGTACTTCTGGAGTCTCCCCAGGGGAGTCAGTCCTCGTCTCGAATGCGGGCATGCACTTGTGCTTTCCTCCAGAGCGGTAGCAGCAGTGTCACGCAGTCCGCCGCGTGGATCAAAGGATCTATGGTTTTCCCTCGAGTCTTTCCCACGAGGCTTTCCCACGAGGCTTTCCCACAGGGCTGTCCCACGTGCACACGTGGTGGGAGTGGATCCACGGCTTGAACGTCAAGGCAGGGCAGGGAAAACAGGTTCCTCTGCAATGGACTGACACATCTGGGGGACTCTTGGAATGGTGGCACGACCCTGGAGTTCCTCTCGCCTTTCCTGTGGAGAGCGCCTCCTCTTGAGATGCGACGGGAACGCCGGGAATTCTTTCCCTACGAAACAGGGAAAGGATCCCTCATCTCGAGCTAGGAGGCGGAAACGGGGCTCCCCTGGATGTGTGCGGGACCACACGTGCTTCCTCTCGAGTGGAGACTGGTATGTCGGGGAACTTCTTGAGTTGCAGCAAGGGTGTGAAGGACCCTTTGGAAGTTCCAGTGGTTAGACGTGATTAGCCTCGAGAAGCCTCAGCGGAAATGGGCCTCATCTCGCCTGGAGGGCAAAACCTCCTGGATTTTCTCGAGTTGCGGCAGGTGCTCTCGACTTACGACGGGGACCTCAGGGACCCGCTCTGGTGGCCTCAGGAAAGGCCAGTCCCCATGCGAGTTCCTCGGGGGCCTCTCGGGATTACTCTCCCATCGATGATGGGGCCTAAGACCTTGTGTGGAGTCGGGGCCGGAACCTGAGGATTCCTCTCCAGTGCTGGCATGGATCTTCGGGTAATTCTGGAGTCTCCCCAGGGGAGTCAGTCCTCGTCTCGAATGCGGGCATGCACTTGCGCTTTCCTCCAGAGCGGTAGTAGGAGTGTCACGCAGTCCGCCGCGTGGATCAAAGGATCTATGGTTTTCCCTCGAGTCTTTCCCACGAGGCTTTCCCACGAGGCTTTCCCACAGGGCTGTCCCACGTGCACACGTGGTGGGAGTGGATCCTCAGCTTGAACGTCAAGGCAGTGCAGGGAAAACAGGTTCCTCTGGAATGGACTGACACATCTGGGGGACTCTTGGAATGGTGGCACGACCCTGGAGGTCCTCTCGCCTTTCCTGTGGAGAGCGCCTCCTCTTGAGTTGCGACGGGAACGCCGGGAATTCTTTCCCTACGAAACAGGGAAAGGATCCCTCATCTCGAGCTAGGAGGCGGAAACGTGGCTCCCCTGGATGTGTGCGGGACCCCACGTGCTTCCTCTCGATTGGAGACAGGTATGTCGGGGAACTTCTTGAGTTGCAGCAAGGGTGTGAAGGACCCTTTGGAAGTTCCAGTGGTTAGACGTGATTAGCCTCGAGAAGCCTCAGCGGAAATGGGCCTCATCTCGCCTGGAGGGCAAAACCTCCTGGATTTTCTCGAGTTGCGGCAGGTGCTCTCGACTTACGACGGGGACCTCAGGGACCCGCTCTGGTGGCCTCAGGAAAGGCCAGTCACCATGCGAGTTCCTCGGGGGCCTCTCGGGATTACTCTCCCATCGATGCCGGGGCCTAAGGCCTTGTGTGGAGTCGGGGCCGGAACCTGAGGATTCCTCTCCAGTGCTGACATGGATCTTCGGGTAATTCTGGAGTCTCCCCAGGGGAGTCAGTCCTCGTCTCGAATGCGGGCATGCACTTGCGCTTTCCTCCAGAGCGGTAGCAGCAGTGTCACGCAGTCCGCAGCGTGGATCAAAGGATCTATGGTTTTCCCTCGAGTCTTTCCCACGAGGCTTTCCCACGAGGCTTTCCCTCAGGGCTGTCCCACGTGCACACGTGGTGGGAGTGGATCCTCGGCTTGAACGTCAAGGCAGTGCAGGGAAAACAGGTTCCTCTGGAATGGACTGACACATCTGGGGGACTCTTGGAATGGTGGCACGACCCTGGAGTTCCTCTCGCCTTTCCTGTGGAGAGCGCCTCCTCTTGAGATGCGACGGGAACGCCGGGAATTCTTTCCCTACGAAACAGGGAAAGGATCCCTCATCTCGAGCTAGGAGGCGGAAACGGGGCTCCCCTGGATGTGTGCGGGACCCCACGTGCTTCCTCTCGAGTGGAGACGGGTATGTCGGGGAACTTCTTGAGTTGCAGCAAGGGTGTGAAGGACTCTTTGGAAGTTCCAGTGGTTAGACGTGATTAGCCTCGAGAAGCCTCAGCGGAAATGGGCCTCATTTCGCCTGGAGGGCAAAACCTCCTGGATTTTCTCGAGTTGCGGCAGGTGCTGTCGACTTACGACGGGGACCTCAGGGACCCGCTCTGGTGGCCTCAGGAAAGGCCAGTCCCCATGCGAGTTCCTCGGGGGCGTCTCGGGATTCCTCTCCCGTCGATGCCGGGGCCTAAGACCTTGTGTGGAGTCGGGGCCGGAACCTGAGGATTCCTCTCCAGTGCTGACATGGATCTTGTGGTACTTCTGGAGTCTCCCCAGGGGAGTCAGTCCTCGTCTCGAATGCGGGCATGCACTTGCGCTTTCCTCCAGAGCGGTAGCAGCAGTGTCACGCAGTCCGCCGCGTGGATCAAAGGATCTATGGTTTTCCCTCGAGTCTTTCCCACGAGGCTTTCCCACGAGGCTTTCCCACAGGGCTGTCCCACGTGCACACGTGGTGGGAGTCGATCCTCGGCTTGAACGTCAAGGCAGTGCAGGGAAAACAGGTTCCTCTGGAATGGACTGACACATCTGGGGGACTCTTGGAATGGTGGCACGACCCTGGAGTTCCTCTCGCCTTTCCTGTGGAGAGCGCCTCCTCTTGAGATGCGATGGGAACGCCGGGAATTCTTTCCCTACGAAACAGGGAAAGGATCCCTCATCCTGAGCTAGGAGGCGGAAACGGGTCTCCCCTGGATGTGTGCGGGACCCCACGTGCTTCCTCTCGAGTGGAGACGGGTATGTCGGGGAACTTCTTGAGTTGCAGCAAGGGTGTGAAGGACCCTTTGGAAGTTCCAGTTGTTAGACGTGATTAGCCTCGAGAAGCCTCAGCGGAAATGGGCCTCATCTCGCCTGGAGGGCAAAACCTCCTGCATTTTCTCGAGTTGCGGCAGGTGCTGTCGACTTACGACGGGGACCTCAGGGACCCGCTCTGGTGGCCTCAGGAAAGGCCAGTCCCCATGCGAGTTCCTCGGGGGCGTCTCGGGATTCCTCTCCCGTCGATGCCGGGGCCTAAGACCTTGTGTGGAGTCGGGGCTGGAACCTGAGGATTCCTCTCCAGTGCTGACATGGATCTTGGGGTACTTCTGGAGTCTCCCCAGGGGAGTCAGTCCTCGTCTCGAATGCGGGCATGCACTTGCGCTTTCCTCCAGAGCGGTAGCAGCAGTGTCACGCAGTCCGGCGCGTGGATCAAAGGATCTATGGTTTTCCCTCGAGTCTTTCCCACGAGGCTTTCCCACGAGGCTTTCCCACAGGGCTGTCCCACGTTCACACGTGGTGGGAGTCGATCCTCGGCTTGAACGTCAAGGCAGTGCAGGGAAAACAGGTTCCTCTGGAATGGACTGACACATCTGGGGGACTCTTGGAATGGTGGCACGACCCTGGAGTTCCTCTCGCCTTTCCTGTGGAGAGCGCCTCCTCTTGAGATGCGACGGGAACGCCGGGAATTCTTTCCCTACGAAACAGGGAAAGGATCCCTCATCTCGAGCTAGGAGGCGGAAACGGGGCTCCCCTGGATGTGTGCGGGACCCCACGTGCTTCCTCTCGAGTGGAGACGGGTATGTCGGGGAACTTCTTGAGTTGCAGCAAGGGTGTGAAGGACCCTTTGGAAGTTCCAGTGGTTAGACGTGATTAGCCTCGAGAAGCCTCAGCGGAAATGGGCCTCATCTCGCCTGGAGGGCAAAACCTCCTGGATTTTCTCGAGTTGCGGCAGGTGCTCTCGACTTACGACGGGGACCTCAGGGACCCGCTCTGGTGGCCTCAGGAAAGGCCAGTCCCCATGCGAGTTCCTCGGGGGCCTCTCGGGATTCCTCTCCCGTCGATGCCGGGGCCTAAGACCTTGTGTGGAGTCGGGGCCGGAACCTGAGGATTCCTCTCCAGTGCTGACATGGATCTTGGGGTACTTCTGGAGTCTCCCCAGGGGAGTCACTCCTCGTCTCGAATGCGGGCATGCACTTGCGCTTTCCTCCAGAGTGGTAGCAGCAGTGTCACGCAGTCTGCCGCGTGGATCAAAGGATCTATGGTTTTCCCTCGAGTCTTTCCCACGAGGCTTTCCCACGAGGCTTTCCCACACGGCTGTCCCACGTGCACACGTGGTGGGAGTCGATCCTCGGCTTGAACGTCAAGGCAGTGCAGGGAAAACAGGTTCCTCTGGAATGGACTGACACATCTGGGGGACTCTTGGAATGGTGGCACGACCCTGGAGTTCCTCTCGCCTTTCCTGTGGAGAGCGCCTCCTCTTGAGATGCGACGGGAACGCCGGGAATTCTTTCCCTACGAAACAGGGAAAGGATCCCTCATCTCGAGCTAGGAGGCGGAAACGGGGCTCCCCTGGATGTGTCCGGGACCCCACGTGCTTCCTCTCGAGTGGAGACGGGTATGTCGGGGAACTTCTTGAGTTGCAGCAAGGGTGTGAAGGACTCTTTGGAAGTTCCAGTGGTTAGACGTGATTAGCCTCGAGAAGCCTCAGCGGAAATGGGCCTCATCTCGCCTGGAGGGCAAAACCTCCTGGATTTTCTCGAGTTGCGGCAGGTGCTGTCGACTTACGACGGGGACCTCAGGGACCCGCTCTGGTGGCCTCAGGAAGGGCCAGTCCCCATGCGAGTTCCTCGGGGGCGTCTCGGGATTCCTCTCCCGTCGATGCCGGGGCCTAAGACCTTGTGTGGAGTCGGGGCCGGAACCTGAGGATTCCTCTCCAGTGCTGACATGGATCTTGTGGTACTTCTGGAGTCTCCCCAGGGGAGTCAGTCCTCGTCTCGAATGCGGGCATGCACTTGCGCTTTCCTCCAGAGCGGTAGCAGCAGTGTCACGCAGTCCGCCGCGTGGATCAAAGGATCTATGGTTTTCCCTCGAGTCTTTCCCACGAGGCTTTCCCACGAGGCTTTCCCACAGGGCTGTCCCACGTGCACACGTGGTGGGAGTCGATCCTCGGCTTGAACGTCAAGGCAGTGCAGGGAAAACAGGTTCCTCTGGAATGGACTGACACATCTGGGGGACTCTTGGAATGGTGGCACGACCCTGGAGTTCCTCTCGCCTTTCCTGTGGAGAGCGCCTCCTCTTGAGATGCGACGGGAACGCCGGGAATTCTTTCCCTACGAAACAGGGAAAGGATCCCTCATCTCGAGCTAGGAGGCGGAAACGGGGCTCCCCTGGATGTGTGCGGGACCCCACGTGCTTCCTCTCGAGTGGAGACGGGTATGTCGGGGAACTTCTTGAGTTGCAGCAAGGGTGTGAAGGACCCTTTGGAAGTTCCAGTGGTTAGACGTGATTAGCCTCGAGAAGCCTCAGCGGAAATGGGCCTCATCTCGCCTGGAGGGCAAAACCTCCTGGATTTTCTCGAGTTGCGGCAGGTGCTCTCGACTTACGACGGGGACCTCAGGGACCCGCTCTGGTGGCCTCAGGAAAGGCCAGTCCCCATGCGAGTTCCTCGGGGGCCTCTCGGGATTCCTCTCCCGTCGATGCCGGGGCCTAAGACCTTGTGTGGAGTCGGGGCCGGAACCTGAGGATTCCTCTCCAGTGCTGACATGGATCTTGGGGTACTTCTGGAGTCTCCCCAGGGGAGTCACTCCTCGTCTCGAATGCGGGCATGCACTTGCGCTTTCCTCCAGAGTGGTAGCAGCAGTGTCACGCAGTCTGCCGCGTGGATCAAAGGATCTATGGTTTTCCCTCGAGTCTTTCCCACGAGGCTTTCCCACGAGGCTTTCCCACACGGCTGTCCCACGTGCACACGTGGTGGGAGTCGATCCTCGGCTTGAACGTCAAGGCAGTGCAGGGAAAACAGGTTCCTCTGGAATGGACTGACACATCTGGGGGACTCTTGGAATGGTGGCACGACCCTGGAGTTCCTCTCGCCTTTCCTGTGGAGAGCGCCTCCTCTTGAGATGCGACGGGAACGCCGGGAATTCTTTCCCTACGAAACAGGGAAAGGATCCCTCATCTCGAGCTAGGAGGCGGAAACGGGGCTCCCCTGGATGTGTCCGGGACCCCACGTGCTTCCTCTCGAGTGGAGACGGGTATGTCGGGGAACTTCTTGAGTTGCAGCAAGGGTGTGAAGGACTCTTTGGAAGTTCCAGTGGTTAGACGTGATTAGCCTCGAGAAGCCTCAGCGGAAATGGGCCTCATCTCGCCTGGAGGGCAAAACCTCCTGGATTTTCTCGAGTTGCGGCAGGTGCTGTCGACTTACGACGGGGACCTCAGGGACCCGCTCTGGTGGCCTCAGGAAGGGCCAGTCCCCATGCGAGTTCCTCGGGGGCGTCTCGGGATTCCTCTCCCGTCGATGCCGGGGCCTAAGACCTTGTGTGGAGTCGGGGCCGGAACCTGAGGATTCCTCTCCAGTGCTGACATGGATCTTGTGGTACTTCTGGAGTCTCCCCAGGGGAGTCAGTCCTCGTCTCGAATGCGGGCATGCACTTGCGCTTTCCTCCAGAGCGGTAGCAGCAGTGTCACGCAGTCCGCCGCGTGGATCAAAGGATCTATGGTTTTCCCTCGAGTCTTTCCCACGAGGCTTTCCCACGAGGCTTTCCCACAGGGCTGTCCCACGTGCACACGTGGTGGGAGTCGATCCTCGGCTTGAACGTCAAGGCAGTGCAGGGAAAACAGGTTCCTCTGGAATGGACTGACACATCTGGGGGACTCTTGGAATGGTGGCACGACCCTGGAGTTCCTCTCGCCTTTCCTGTGGAGAGCGCCTCCTCTTGAGATGCGACGGGAACGCCGGGAATTCTTTCCCTACGAAACAGGGAAAGGATCCCTCATCTCGAGCTAGGAGGCGGAAACGGGGCTCCCCTGGATGTGTGCGGGACCCCACGTGCTTCCTCTCGAGTGGAGACGGGTATGTCGGGGAACTTCTTGAGTTGCAGCAAGGGTGTGAAGGACCCTTTGGAAGTTCCAGTGGTTAGACGTGATTAGCCTCGAGAAGCCTCAGCGGAAATGGGCCTCATCTCGCCTGGAGGGCAAAACCTCCTGGATTTTCTCGAGTTGCGGCAGGTGCTCTCGACTTACGACGGGGACCTCAGGGACCCGCTCTGGTGGCCTCAGGAAAGGCCAGTCCCCATGCGAGTTCCTCGAGGGCCTCTCGGGATTCCTCTCCCGTCGATGCCGGGGCCTAAGACCTTGTGTGGAGTCGGGGCCGGAACCTGAGGATTCCTCTCCAGTGCTGACATGGATCTTGGGGTACTTCTGGAGTCTCCCCAGGGGAGTCACTCCTCGTCTCGAATGCGGGCATGCACTTGCGCTTTCCTCCAGAGTGGTAGCAGCAGTGTCACGCAGTCCGCCGCGTGGATCAAAGGATCTATGGTTTTCCCTCGAGTCTTTCCCACGAGAATTTCCCACGAGGCTTTCCCACAGGGCTGTCCCACGTGCACACGTGGTGGGAGTCGATCCTCGGCTTGAACGTCAAGGCAGTGCAGGGAAAACAGGTTCCTCTGGAATGGACTGACACATCTGGGGGACTCTTGGAATGGTGGCACGACCCTGGAGTTCCTCTCGCCTTTCCTGTGGAGAGCGCCTCATCTTGAAATGCGACGCGAACGCCGGGAATTCTTTCCCTACGAAACAGGGAAAGGATCCCTCATCTCGAGCTAGGAGGCGGAAACGGGGCTCCCCTGGATGTGTGCGGGACCCCACGTGCTTCCTCTCGAGTGGAGACGGGTATGTCGGGGAACCTATTGAGTTGCAGCAAGGGTGTGAAGGACCCTTTGGAAGTTCCAGTGGTTAGACGTGATTGGCATTGAGAAGCCTCAGCGGAAATGGGCCTCATCTCGCTTGGAGGGCAAAACCTCCTTGATTTTCTCGAGTTGCGGCAGGTGCTCTCGACTTACGACGGGGACCTCAGGGACCCGCTCTGGTGGCCTCAGGAAAGGCCAGTCCCCATGCGAGTTCCTCGGGGGCCTCTCGGGATTCCTCTCCCGTCGATGCCGGGGCCTAAGACCTTATGTGGAGTCGGGGCCGGAACCTGAGGATTCCTCTCCAGTGCTGACATGGATCTTGGGGTACTTCTGGAGTCTCCCCAGGGGAGTCAGTCCTCGTCTCGAATGCGGGCATGCACTTGCGCTTTCCTCCAGAGCGGTAGCAGCAGTGTCACGCAGTCCGCCGCGTGGATCAATGATCTATGGTTTTCCCTCGAGTTTTTCCCACGAGGCTTTCCCACGAGGCTTTCCCACAGGGCTATCCCACGTGCACACGTGGTGGGAGTCGATCCTCGACTTGAACGTCAAGGCAGTGCAGGGAAAACAGGTTCCTCTGGAATGGACTGACACATCTGGGGGACTCTTGGAATGGTGGCACGACCCTGGAGTTCCTCTCGCCTTTCCTGTGGAGAGCTCCTCCTCTTGAGATGCGACGGGAACGCCGGGAATTCTTTCCCTACGAAACAGGGAAAGGATCCCTCATCTCGAGCTAGTAGGCAGAAACGGGGCTCCCCTGGATGTTTGCGGGACCCTCGTGCTTCCTCTCTAGTGGAGACGGGGATGTCGGAGAACTTCTTGAGTTGCAGCAAGGGTGTGAAGGACCCTTTGGAAGTTCCAGTGGTTAGATGTGATTAGCCTCGAGAAGCCTCAGCGGAAATGGGCCTCATCTCGCCTGTAGGGCAAAAACTCCTGGATTTTCTCGAGTTGCGGCAGGTGCTCTCGACTTACGACGGGGATCTCGGGGACCCGCTCTGGTGGCCTCAGGAAAGGCCAGTCCCCATGCGAGTTCCTCGGGGGCCTCTCGGGATTCCTCTCCCGTCGATGCCGGGGCCTAAGACCTTGTGTGGAGTCGGGGCCGGAACCTGAGGATTCCTCTCCAGTGCTGACATGGATCCTGGGGTTCTTCTGCAGTCTCCCCAGGGAAGTCACTCCCCGTCTCGAATGCGGGCATGCACTTGCGCTTTCCTCCAGAGCGGTAGCAGCAGTGTCACACAGTCCGCCGCGTGGATTAAATGATCTATGGTTTTCCCTCGAGCCTTTCCCACGAGGCTTTCCCACGAGGCTTTCCCACAGGGCTGTCCCACGTGCACACGTGGTGCGAGGCGATCCTCAGCTTGAACGTCAAGGCAGTGCAGGGAAAACAGTTTCCTCTGGAATGGACTGACATATCTGGGGGACTCTTGGAATGGTGGCACGACCCTGGAGTTCCTCTCGCCTTTCCTGTGGAGAGCGCCTCCTCTTGAGATGCGACGGGAACGCCGGGAATTCATTCCCTACGAAACAGGGAAAGGATCCCTCATCTCGAGCTAGGAGGCGGAAACGGGGCTCCCCTGGATGTGTGCGCGACCCTCGTGCTTCCTCTCGAGTAGAGACGGTTATGTCGGGGAACTTCTTGAGTTGCAGCAAGGGTGTGAAGGACCCTTTGGAAGTTCCAGTGGTTAGATGTGATTAGCCTCGAGAAGCCTCAGCGGAAATGGACCTCATCTCGCCTGGAGGGCAAAACCTCCTGGAATTTCTCGAGTTGCGGCAGGTGCTCTCGACTTACGACGGGGACCTCAGGGACTCGCTCTGGTGGCCTCAGGAAAGTCCAGTCCCCATGCGAGTCCACGGGGGGTCTCGGAATTCCTCTCCCGTCGATGCCGGTGCCTAAGACCTTGTGTGGAGTCGGGGCCGGAACCTGAGGATTCCTCTCCAGTGCTGACATGGATCTTGGGGTACTTCTGCAGTCTCCCCAGGGGAGTCAGTCCTCGTCTCGAATGCGGGCATGCACTTGTGCTTTCCTCCAGAGCGGTAGCAGCAGTGTCACGCAGTCTGACGCATTGCTCAAAGGATCTATGGTTTTCCCTCGAGTCTTTCCCACGAGGCTTTCCCACGAGGCTTTCCACAGGGCTGTCCCACGTGCACACGTGGTGCGAGTCGATCCTCGGCTTGAACGTCAAGGCAGTGTAGGGAAAATAGGTTCCTCTGGAATGGACTGACACATCTGGGGGACTCTTGGAATGGTGGCACGACCCTGGAGTTCCTCTCGCCTTTCCTGTGGAGAGCGCCTCCTCTTGAGATGCGACGGGAACGCAGGGAATTCTTTCCCTACGAAACAGGGAAAGGATCCCTCATCTCGAGCTAGGAGGCTGAAACGGGGCTCCCCTGGATGTGTGCGCGACCCTCGTGCTTCCTCTCGAGTGGAGACGGGTATGTCGGGGAACTTCTTGAGTTGCAGCAATGGTGTGAAGGACCCTTTGGAAGTTCCAGTGGTTAGATGTGATTAGCCTCGAGAAGCCTCAGCGGAAATGGGCCTCATCTCGCCTGGAGGGCAAAACCTCCTGGATTTTCTCGAGTTGCGGCAGGTGCTCTCGACTTACGACGGGGACCTCAGGGACCCGCTCTGGTGGCCTCAGGAAAGGCCAGTCCCCATGTGAGTTCCTCGGGGACCTCTCGGGATTCCTCTCCGGTCGATGCCGGGGCCTAAGACCTTGTGTGGAGTCGGGGCCGGAACCTGAGGATTCCTCTCCAGTGCTGACATGGATTTTGGGGTACTTCTGGAGTCTCCCCAGGGGAGTCAGTCCTCGTCTCGAATGCGGGCATGCACTTGCGCTTTCCTCCAGAGCGGTAGTAGCAGTGTCACGCATTCCGCCGCGTGGATCAAAGGATCTATGGTTTTCCCTCGAGTCTTTCCCACGAGGCTTTCCCACGAGGCTTTCCCACAGGGCTGTCCCACGTGCACACGTGGTGGGAGTCGATCCTCGGCTTGAACGTCAAGGCAGTGCAGGGAAAACAGGTTCCTCTGGAATGGACTGACACATCTGGGGGACTCTTGGAATGGTGGCACGACCCTGGAGTTCCTCTCGCCTTTCCTGTGGAGAGCGCCTTCTCTTGAGATGCGACGGGAACGCCGGGAATTCTTTCCCTATGAAACAGGGAAAGCATTCCTCATCTCAGGCTCGGAGGCGGAAACGGGTCTCCCCTGGATGTTTGCGCGAGCCTGGTGCTTCCTTTCGAGTGGAGACGGGTATGTCGGGGAACTTCTTGAGTTGCAGCAAGGGTGTGAAGGACACTTTGGAAGTTCCAGTGGTTAGACGTGATTGGCCTCGAGAAGCCTCAGCGGAAATGGGCCTCATCTCGCTTGGAGGGCAAAACCTCCTGGATTTTCTCGAGTTGCGGCAGGTGCTCTCGACTTACGAAGGGGACCTCAGGGACCCGCTCTGGTGGCCTCAGGAAAGGCTAGTCCCCATGCGAGTTCCTCGGGGGCCTCTCGGGATTCCTCTCCCCTCGATGCCGGGGCCTAAGACCTTGTGTGGAGTCGGGGCCGGATCCTGAGGATTCCTCTCCAGTGCTGACATGGATCTTGGGGTACTTCTGGAGTCTCCCCAGGGGAGTCAGTCCTCGTCTCGAATGCGGGCATGCACTTGCGCTTTCCTCCAGAGCGGTAGCAGCAGTGTCATACAGTCTGCCGCGTGGATCAAAGGATCTATGGTTTTCCCTCGAGTCTTTCCCACGAGGCTTTCCCACGAGGCTTTCCCACAGGGCTGTCCCACGTGCACACGTGGTGGGAGTCGATCCTCGGCTTGAACGTCAAGGCAGTGCAGGGAAAACAGTATCCTCTGGAATGGACTGACACATCTGGGGGACTCTTGGAATGGTGGCACGACCCTGGAGTTCCTCTCGCCTTTCCTGTGGAGAGCGCCTCCTCTTGATATGCGACGGGAACGCCGGGAATTCTTTCCCTACGAAACAGGGAAAGGATCCCTCATCTCGAACTAGGAGGCGGAAACGGGGCTCCCCTGGATGTGTGCGGGACCCACGTGCTTCCTCTCGAGTTTAGACGGGTATGTCGGGGAACTTCTTGAGTTGCAGCAAGGGTGTGAAAGACCCTTTGGAAGTTCCAGTTGTTAGATGTGATTAGCCTCGAGAAGCCTCAGCGGAAATGGGCCTCATCTCGCTTGGAGGGCAAAACCTCCTGGATTTTCTCGAGTTGCGGCAGGTGCTCTCGACTTACGACGGGGACCTCGGGGACCCGCTCTGGTGGCCTCAGGAAAGGCCAGTCCCCATGCGAGTTCCTCGGGGGCCTCTCGGGATTCCTCTCCCGTCGATGCCGGGGCCTAAGACCTTGTGTTGAGTCGGGGTCGGAACCTGAGGATTCCTCTCCAGTGCTGACATGGATCTTGGGGTACTTCTGGAGTCTCCCCAGGGGAGTCAGTCCTCGTCTCGAATGCGGTCATGCACTTGCGCTTTCCTCCAGAGAGGTAGCAGCAGTGTCACGCAGTCCGCCGCGTGGATCAAAGGATCTATGGTTTTCCCTCGAGTCTTTCCCACGAGGCTTTCCCACGACGATTTCCCACAGGGCTGTCCCACGTGCACAAGTGGTTGGAGTCGATCCTCGGCTTGAACGTCAAGGCAGTGCAGGGAAAACAGGTTGCTCTGGAATGGACTGACACATCTGGGGGACTCTTGGAATGGTGGCACGACCCTGGAGTTCTTCTCGCCTTTCCTGTGGAGAGCGCCTCCTCTTGAGATGCGTCGGGAATGCCGGGAATTCTTTCCCTACGAAACAGGGAAAGGATCCCTCATCTCGAGCTAGGAGGCGGAAACGGGGCTCCCCTGGATGTGTGCGGGACCCTCGTGCTTCCTCTTGAGTGGAGACAGGTATGTCGGGGAACTTCTTGATTTGCAGCAAGGGTGTGAAGGACCCTTTGGAAGTTCCAGTGGTTAGATGTGATTAGCCTCGAGAAGCCCCAGCGGAAATGGGCCTCATCTGGCCTGGAGGGCAAAACCTCCTGGATTTTCTCGAGTTGCGGCAGGTGCTCTCGACTTACGACGGGGACCCCAGGGACCCCTCTGGTGGCCTCAGGAAAGGCCAGTCCCCATGCGAGTTCCTCGGGGGCCTCTCGGGATTCCTCTCCCGTCGATGCCGGGGCCTAAGACCTTGTGTGGAGTCGCGGCCAGAACCTGAGGATTCCTCTCCAGTGCTGACATGGATCTTGGGGTACTTCTGGAGTCTCCCCAGGGGAGTCAGTCCTTGTCTCGAATGCGGGCATGCACTTTCGCTTTCCTCCAGAGCGGTAGCAGCAGTGTCACTCATTCTGCCGCGTGGATCAAAGGGTCTATGGTTTTCCCTCGAGTCTTTCCCACGAGGCTTTCCCTCGAGGCTATCCCACAGGGCTGTCCCACGTGCACACGTGGTGGGAGTCGATCCTCGGCTTGAACGTCAAGGCAGTGCAGGGAAAACAGGTTCCTCTGGAATGGACTGAAACATCTGGGGGACTCTTGGAATGGTGGCACTAACCTGGAGTTCCTCTCGCCTTACCTGTGGAGAGCGCCTCCTCTTGAGATGCGACGGCAACACCGGGAATTTTTTCCCTACGAAACAGAGAAAGGATCCCTCATCTCGAACTAGGAGGCGGAAACGGGGCTCCCCTGGATGTGTGCGGGACCCCACGTGCTTCCTCTCGAGTGGAGACGGGTATGTCGCGGAACTGCTTGAGTTGCAGCAAGGGTGTGAAGGACCCTTTGTAAGTTCCAGTGGTTAGATGTGATTGGCCTCGAGAAGCCTCAGCGGAAATGGGCCTCATCTCGCCTGGAGGGCAAAACCTCCTGGATTTTCTCGAGTTGCGGCAGGTGCTCTCGACTTACGAAGGGGACCTCAGGGACCCGCTCTGGTGGCCTCAGGAAAGGCCAGTCCCCATGCGAGTTCCTCGGGGGCCTCTCGGGATTCCTCTCCCCTCGATGCCGGGGCCTAAGACCTTGTGTGGAGTCGGGGCCGGATCCTGAGGATTCCTCTCCAGTGCTGACATGGATCTTGGGGTACTTCTGGAGTCTCCCCAGGGGAGTCAGTCCTCGTCTCGAATGCGGGCATGCACTTGCGCTTTCCTCCAGAGCGGTAGCAGCAGTGTCATACAGTCTGCCGCGTGGATCAAAGGATCTATGGTTTTCCCTCGAGTCTTTCCCACGAGGCTTTCCCACGAGGCTTTCCCACAGGGCTGTCCCACGTGCACACGTGGTGGGAGTCGATCCTCGGCTTGAACGTCAAGGCAGTGCAGGGAAAACAGGATCCTCTGGAATGGACTGACACATCTGGGGGACTCTTGGAATGGTGGCACGACCCTGGAGTTCCTCTCGCCTTTCCTGTGGAGAGCGCCTCCTCTTGATATGCGACGGGAACGCCGGGAATTCTTTCCCTACGAAACAGGGAAAGGATCCCTCATCTCGAACTAGGAGGCGGAAACGGGGCTCCCCTGGATGTGTGCGGGACCCACGTGCTTCCTCTCGAGTTTAGACGGGTATGTCGGGGAACTTCTTGAGTTGCAGCAAGGGTGTGAAAGACCCTGTGGAAGTTCGAGTTGTTAGATGTGATTAGCCTCGAGAAGCCTCAGCGGAAATGGGCCTCATCTCGCTTGGAGGGCAAAACCTCCTGGATTTTCTCGAGTTGCGGCAGGTGCTCTCGACTTACGACGGGGACCTCGGGGACCCGCTCTGGTGGCCTCAGGAAAGGCCAGTCCCCATGCGAGTTCCTCGGGGGCCTCTGGGGATTCCTCTCCCGTCGATGCCGGGGCCTAAGACCTTGTGTGGAGTCGGGGCCGGAACCTGAGGATTCCTCTCCAGTGCTGACATGGATCTTGGGGTACTTCTGGAGTCTCCCCAGGGGAGTCAGTCCTCGTCTCGAATGCGGGCATGCACTTGCGCTTTCCTCCAGAGCGGTAGCAGCAGTGTCACGCAGTCTGCCGCGTGGATCAAAGAATGTATGGTTTTCCCTCGAGTCTTTCCCACGAGGCTTTCCCACAGGGCTGTCCCACGTGCACACGTGGCGGGAGTCGATCCTCGGCTTGAACGACAAGGCAGTGCAGGGAAAACAGGTTCCTCTGGAATGGACTGACACATCTGGGGGACTCTTGGAATGGTGGCACAACCCTGGAGTTCCTCTCGCTTTTCCTGTGGAGAGCGCCTCCTCTTGAGATGCGACGGGAACGCCGGGAATTCTTTCCCTACGAAACAGGGAAAGGATCCCTCTTCTCGAGCTAGGAGGGGGAAACGGGGCTCCCCTGGATGTGTGCGGGACACCACGTGCTTCCTCTAGAGTGCAGACGGGTATGTCGGGGAACTTCTTGAGTTGCAGCAAGGGTGTGAAGGACCCTTTGGAAGTTCCAGTGGTTAGACGTGATTGGCCTCGAGAAGCCTCAGCGGAAATGGGCCTCATCTCGCCTGGAGGGCAAAACCTCCTGGATTTTCTCGAGTTGCGGCAGGTGCTCTCGACTTACGACGGGGACCTCAGGGACCCGCTCTGGTGGCCTCAGGAAAGGCCAGTCCCCATGCGAGTTCCTCGGGGGCCTCTCGGGATTCCTCTCCCGTCGATGCCGGGGCCTAAGACCTTGTGTGGAGTCGGGGCCGGAACCTGAGGATTCCTCTCCAGTGCTGACATGGATCTTGGGGTACTTCTGGAGTCTCCCCAGGGGGGTCAGTCCTCGTCTCGAATGCGGGCATGCACTTGCACTTTCCTCCAGAGCGGTAGCAGCAGTGTCACGCAGTCCGCCGTGTGGATAAAAGGATCTATGGTTTTCCCTCGAGTCTTTCCCACGAGTCTTTCCCACGAGGCTTTCCCACAGGGCTGTCCCACGTTCACACGTGGTGGGAGTCGATCCTCGGCTTGAACGTCAAGGCAGTGCAGGGAAAACAGGTTCCTCTGGAATGGACTGACACATCTGGGGGACTCTTGGAATGGTGGCACGACCCTGGAGTTCCTCTCGCCTTTCCTGTGGAGAGCGCCTCGTCTTGAGATGTGACGGGAACGCCGGGAATTCTTTCCCTACGAAACAGGGAAAGGATCCCTCATCTCGAGCTTGTAGGGGGAAACGGGGCTCCCCTGGATGTGTGCGGGACCCCACGTGCTTCCTCTCGAGTGCAGACGGGTATGTCGGGGAACTTCTTGAGTTGCAGCAAGGGTGTGAAGGACCCTTTGGAAGTTCCAGTGGTTAGACGTGATTGGCCTCGAGAAGCCTCAGCGGAAATGGGCCTCATCTCGCCTGGAGGGCAAAACCTCCTGGATTTTCTCGAGTTGCGGCAGGTGCTCTCGACTTACGACGGGGACCTCAGGGACCCGCTCTGGTGGCCTCAGGAAAGGCCAGTCCCTATGCGAGTTCCTCGGGGGCCTATCGGGATTCCTCTCCCGTCGATGCCGGGGCCTAAGACCTTGTGTGGAGTCGGGGCCGGAACCTGAGGATTCCTCTCCAGTGCTGACATGGATCTTGGGGTACTTCTGGAGTCTCCCCAGGGGAGTCAGTCCTCGTCTCGAATGCAGGCATGCACTTGCGCTTTCCTCCAGAGCGGTAGCAGCAGTGTCACGCAGTCCGCCGCGTGGATCAAAGGATCTATAGTTTTGCCTCGAGTCTTTCCCACGAGGCTTTCCCACGAGGCTTTCCCACAGGGCTGTCCCACGTGCACACGTGGTGGGAGTCGATCCTCGGCTTAAACGACAAGGCAGTGCAGGGAAAACAGGTTCCTCTGGAATGGACTGACACATCTGGGGGACTCTTGGAATGGTGGCACGACCCTGGAGTTCCTCTCGCCTTTCCTGTGGAGAGCGCCTCCTCTTGAGATGCGACGGGAACGCCGGGAATTCTTTCCCTATGAAACAGGGAAAGGATCCCTCATCTCGAGCTAGGAGGCGGAAACGGGGCTCCCCTGGATGTGTGCGGGACCCACGTGCTTCCTCTCGAGTGGAGACGGGTATGTCGGGGAACTTTTTGAGTTGCAGCAAGGGTGTGAAGGACCCTTTGGAAGTTCCAGTGGTTATACGTGATTAGCCTCGAGAAGCCTCAGCGGAAATGGGCCTCATCGCGCCTGGAGGGCAAAACCTCCTGGATTTTCTCGAGTTGCGGCAGGTGCTCTCGACTTACGACGGGGACCTCAGGGACCCGCTCTGGTGGCCTCAGGAAAGGCCAGTCCCCATGCGAGTTCCTCGGGGGCGTCTCGGGATTCCTCTCCCGTCGATGCCGGGGCCTAAGACCTTGTGTGGAGTCGGGGCCGGAACCTGAGGATTCCTCTCCAGTGCTGACATGGATCTTGGGGTACTTCTGGAGTCTCCCCAGGGGAGTCAGTCCTCGTCTCGAATGGGGGCATGCACTTGCGCTTTCCTCCAGAGCGGTAGCAGCAGTGTCACGCAGTCCGCCGCGTGGACCAAAGGATCTATGGTTTTCCCTCGAGTCTTTCCCACGAGGCTTTCCCACGAGGCTTTCCCACAGGGCTGTCCCACGTGCACACGTGGTGGGAGTCGATCCTCGGCTTGAACGTCAAGGCAGTGCAGGGAAAACTGTTTCCTCTGGAATGGACTGACACATCTGGGGGACTCTTGGAATGGTGGCATGACCCTGGAGTTCCTCTCGCCTTTCCTGTGGAGAGCGCCTCCTCTTGAGATGCGACGGGAACGCCGGGAATTCTTTCCCTACGAAACAGGGAAAGGATCCCTCATCTCGAGCTAGGAGGCGGAAACGGGTCTCCCCTGGATGTGTGCGGGACACCACGTGCTTCCTCTCGAGTGGAGACGGGTATGTCGGGGAACTTCTTGAGTTGCAGCAAGGGTGTGAAGGACCCTTTGGAAGTTCCAGTGGTTAGATTTGATTGGCCTCGAGAAGCCTCAGCGGAAATGGGCCTCATCTCGCCTGGAGGGCAAAACCTCCTGGATTTTCTCGAGTTGCGGCAGGTGCTCTCGACTTACGACGGGGACCTCAGGGACCCGCTCTGGTGGCCTCAGGAAAGGCCAGTCCCCATGCGTTTTCCTCGGGGGCCTCTCGGGATTCCTCTCCCGTCGATGCCGGGGCCTAAGACCTTGTGTGGAGTCGGGGCCGGAACCTGAGGATTCCTCTCCAGTGCTGACATGGATCTTGGGGTACTTCTGGAGTCTCCCCAGGGGAGTCAGTCCTCGTCTCGGATGCGGGCATGCACTTGCGCTTTCCTCCAGAGCGGTAGCAGCAGTGTCACGCAGTCCGCCGTGTGGACCAAAGGATCTATGGTTTTCCCTCGAGTCTTTCCCACAAGGCTTTCCCACGAGGCTTTCCCACAGGGCTGTCCCACGTGCACACGTGTTGGGAGTCGATCCTCGGCTTGAACGTCAAGGCAGTGCAGGGAAAACAGGTTCCTCTGGAATGGACTGACACATCTGGGGGACTATTGGAATGGTGGCACGACCCTGGAGTTCCTCTCGCCTTTCCTGTGGAGAGCGCCTCCTCTTGAGATGCGACGGGAACGCCGGGAATTCTTTCCCTACGAAACAGGGAAAGGATCCCTCATCTCGAGCTTGGAGGGGGAAACGGGGCTCCCCTGGATGTGTGCGGGACACCACGTACTTCCTCTCGAGTGCAGACGGGTATGTCGGGGAACTTCTTGAGTTGCAGCAAGGGTGTGAAGGACCCTTTGGAAGTTCCAGTGGTTAGACGTGATTGGCCTCGAGAAGCCTCATCGGAAATGGGCCTCATCTCGCCTGGAGGGCAAAACCTCCTGGATTTTATCGAGTTGCGGCAGGTGCTCTCGACTTACGACGGGGACCTCAGGGAACCGCTCTGGTGGCCTCAGGAAAGGCCAGTCCCCATGCGAGTTCCTCGGGGGCCTCTGGGGATTCCTCTCCCGTCGATGCCGGGGCCTAAGACCTTGTGTGGAGTCGGGGCCGGAACCTGAGGATTCCTCTCCAGTGCTGACATGGATCTTGGGGTACTTCTGGAGTCTCCCCAGGGGAGTCAGTCCTCGTCTCGAATGCGGGCATGCACTTGCGCTTTCCTCCAGAGCGGTAGCAGCAGTGTCACGCAGTCCGACGCGTGGATCAAAGGATCTATAGTTTTGCCTCGAGTCTTTCCCACGAGGCTTTCCCACGAGGCTTTCCCACAGGGCTGTCCCACGTGCACACGTGGTGGGAGTCGATCCTCGGCTTGAACGACAAGGCAGTGCAGGGAAAACAGGTTCCTCTGGAATGGACTGACACATCTGGGGGACTCTTGGAATGGTGGCACGACCCTGGAGTTCCTCTCGCCTTTCCTGTGGAGAGCGCCTCCTCTTGAGATGCGACGGGAACGCCGGGAATTCTTTCCCTATGAAACAGGGAAAGGATCCCTCATCTCGAGCTAGGAGGCGGAAACGGGGCTCCCCTGGATGTGTGCGGGACCCACGTGCTTCCTCTCGAGTGGAGACGGGTATGTCGGGGAACTTCTTGAGTTGCAGCAAGGGTGTGAAGGACCCTTTGGAAGTTCCAGTGGTTATACGTGATTAGCCTCGAGAAGCCTCAGCGGAAATGGGCCTCATCGCGCCTGGAGGGCAAAACCTCCTGGATTTTCTCGAGTTGCGGCAGGTGCTCTCGACTTACGACGGGGACCTCAGGGACCCGCTCTGGTGGCCTCAGGAAAGGCCAGTCCCCATGCGAGTTCCTCGGGGGCCTCTCGGGATTCCTCTCCCGTCGATGCCGGGGCCTAAGACCTTGTGTGGATTCGGGGCCGGAAACTGAGGATTCCTCTCCAGTGCTGACATGGATCTTGGGGTACTTCTGGAGTCTCCCCAGGGGAGTCAGTCCTCGTCTCGAATGGGGGCATGCACTTGCGCTTTCCTCCAGAGCGGTAGCAGCAGTGTCACGCAGTCCGTCGCGTGGACCAAAGGATCTATGGTTTTCCCTCGAGTCTTTCCCACGAGGCTTTCCCACAGGGCTGTCCCACGTGCACACGTGGTGGGAGTCGATCCTCGGCTTGAACGTCAAGGCAGTGCAGGGAAAACTGTTTCCTCTGGAATGGACTGACACATCTGGGGGACTCTTGGAATGGTGGCATGACCCTGGAGTTCCTCTCGCCTTTCCTGTGGAGAGCGCCTCCTCTTGAGATGCGACGGGAACGCCGGGAATTCTTTCCCTACGAAACAGGGAAAGGATCCCTCATCTCGAGCTAGGAGGCGGAAACGGGTCTCCCCTGGATGTGTGCGGGACACCACGTGCTTCCTCTCGAGTGGAGACGGGTATGTCGGGGAACTTCTTGAGTTGCAGCAAGGGTGTGAAGGACCCTTTGGAAGTTCCAGTGGTTAGATTTGATTGGCCTCGAGAAGCCTCAGCGGAAATGGGCCTCATCTCGCCTGGAGGGCAAAACCTCCTGGATTTTCTCGAGTTGCGGCAGGTGCTCTCGACTTACGACGGGGACCTCAGGGACCCGCTCTGGTGGCCTCAGGAAAGGCCAGTCCCCATGCGTTTTCCTCGGGGGCCTCTCGGGATTCCTCTCCCGTCGATGCCGGGGCCTAAGACCTTGTGTGGAGTCGGGGCCGGAACCTGAGGATTCCTCTCCAGTGCTGACATGGATCTTGGGGTACTTCTGGAGTCTCCCCAGGGGAGTCAGTCCTCGTCTCGGATGCGGGCATGCACTTGCGCTTTCCTCCAGAGCGGTAGCAGCAGTGTCACGCAGTCCGCCGTGTGGACCAAAGGATCTATGGTTTTCCCTCGAGTCTTTCCCACAAGGCTTTCCCACGAGGCTTTCCCACAGGGCTGTCCCACGTGCACACGTGTTGGGAGTCGATCCTCGGCTTGAACGTCAAGGCAGTGCAGGGAAAACAGGTTCCTCTGGAATGGACTGACACATCTGGGGGACTATTGGAATGGTGGCACGACCCTGGAGTTCCTCTCGCCTTTCCTGTGGAGAGCGCCTCCTCTTGAGATGCGACGGGAACGCCGGGAATTCTTTCCCTACGAAACAGGGAAAGGATCCCTCATCTCGAGCTTGGAGGGGGAAACGGGGCTCCCCTGGATGTGTGCGGGACACCACGTACTTCCTCTCGAGTGCAGACGGGTATGTCGGGGAACTTCTTGAGTTGCAGCAAGGGTGTGAAGGACCCTTTGGAAGTTCCAGTGGTTAGACGTGATTGGCCTCGAGAAGCCTCATCGGAAATGGGCCTCATCTCGCCTGGAGGGCAAAACCTCCTGGATTTTATCGAGTTGCGGCAGGTGCTCTCGACTTACGACGGGGACCTCAGGGACCCGCTCTGGTGGCCTCAGGAAAGGCCAGTCCCCATGCGAGTTCCTCGGGGGCCTCTGGGGATTCCTCTCCCGTCGATGCCGGGGCCTAAGACCTTGTGTGGAGTCGGGGCCGGAACCTGAGGATTCCTCTCCAGTGCTGACATGGATCTTGGGGTACTTCTGGAGTCTCCCCAGGGGAGTCAGTCCTCGTCTCGAATGCGGGCATGCACTTGCGCTTTCCTCCAGAGCGGTAGCAGCAGTGTCACGCAGTCCGTCGCGTGGATCAAAGAATGTATGGTTTTCCCTCGAGTCTTTCCCACGAGGCTTTCCCACAGGGCTGTCCCACGTGCACACGTGGCGGGAGTCGATCCTCGGCTTGAACGACAAGGCAGTGCAGGGAAAACAGGTTCCTCTGTAATGGACTGACACATCTGGGGGACTCTTGGAATGGTGGCACGACCCTGGAGTTCCTCTCGCCTTTCCTGTGGAGAGAGCCTCCTCTTGAGATGCGATGGGAACGCCGGGAATTCTTTCCCTACGAAACAGGGAAAGGATCCCTCATCTCGAGCTAGGAGGCGGAAACGGGGCTCCCCTGGATGTGTGCGGGACCCACGTGCTTCCTCTCGAGTGGAGACGGGTATGTCGGGGAACTTCTTGAGTTGCAGCAAGGTTGTGAAGGACCCTTTGGAAGTTCCAGTGGTTAGACGTGATTAGCGTCGAGAAGCCTCAGCGGAAATGGGCCTCATCGCGCCTGGAGGGCAAAACCTCCTGGATTTTTTCGAGTTGCGGCAGGTGCTCTCGACTTACGACGGGGACCTCAGGGACCCGCTCTGGTGGCCTCAGGAAAGGCCAGTCCCTATGCGAGTTCCTCGGGGGCCTATCGGGATTCCTCTCCCGTCGATGCCGGGGCCTAAGACCTTGTGTGGAGTCGGGGCCGGAACCTGAGGATTCCTCTCCAGTGCTGACATGGATCTTGGGGTACTTCTGGAGTCTCCCCAGGGGAGTCAGTCCTCATCTCGAATGCAGGCATGCACTTGCGCTTTCCTCCATAGCGGTAGCAGCAGTGTCACGCAGTCCGCCGCGTGGATCAAAGGATCTATAGTTTTGCCTCGAGTCTTTCCCACGAGGCTTTCCCACGAGGCTTTCCCACAGGGCTGTCCCACGTGCACACGTGGTGGGAGTCGATCCTCGGCTTGAACGACAAGGCAGTGCAGGGAAAACAGGTTCCTCTGGAATGGACTGACACATCTGGGGGACTCTTGGAATGGTGGCACGACCCTGGAGTTCCTCTCGCCTTTCCTGTGGAGAGCGCCTCCTCTTGAGATGCGACGGGAACGCCGGGAATTCTTTCCCTACGAAACAGGGAAAGGATCCCTCATCTCGAGCTAGGAGGCGGAAACGGGGCTCCCCTGGATGTGTGCGGGACCCACGTGCTTCCTCTCGAGTGGAGACGGGTATGTCGGGGAACTTCTTGAGTTGCAGCAAGGGTGTGAAGGACCCTTTGGAAGTTCCAGTGGTTATACGTGATTAGCCTCGAGAAGCCTCAGCGGAAATGGGCCTCATCGCGCCTGGAGGGCAAAACCTCCTGGATTTTCTCGAGTTGCGGCAGGTGCTCTCGACTTACGACGGGGACCTCAGGGACCCGCTCTGGTGGCCTCAGGAAAGGCCAGTCCCCATGCGAGTTCCTCGGGGGCGTCTCGGGATTCCTCTCCCGTCGATGCCGGGGCCTAAGACCTTGTGTGGAGTCGGGCCCGGAACCTGAGGATTCCTCTCCAGTGCTGACATGGATCTTGGGGTACTTCTGGAGTCTCCCCAGGGGAGTCAGTCCTCGTCTCGAATGCGGGCATGCACTTGCGCTTTCCTCCAGAGCGGTAGCAGCAGTGTCACGCAGTCCGCCGCGTGGACCAAAGGATCTATGGTTTTCCCTCGAGTCTTTCCCACGAGGCTTTCCAACGAGGCTTTCCCACAGGGCTGTCCCACGTGCACACGTGGTGGGAGTCGATCCTCGGCTTGAACGTCAAGGCAGTGCAGGGAAAACTGTTTCCTCTGGAATGGACTGACACATCTGGGGGACTCTTGGAATGGTGGCATGACCCTGGAGTTCCTCTCGCCTTTCCTGTGGAGAGCGCCTCCTCTTGAGTTGCGACGGGAACGCCGGGAATTCTTTCCCTACGAAACAGGGAAAGGATCCCTCATCTCGAGCTAGGAGGCGGAAACGGGTCTCCCCTGGATGTGTGCGGGACACCACGTGCTTCCTCTCGAGTGGAGACGGGTATGTCGGGGAACTTCTTGAGTTGCAGCAAGGGTGTGAAGGACCCTTTGGAAGTTCCAGTGGTTAGACGTGATTGGCCTCGAGAAGCCTCATCGGAAATGGGCCTCATCTCGCCTGGAGGGCAAAACCTCCTGGATTTTATCGAGTTGCGGCAGGTGCTCTCGACTTACGACGGGGACCTCAGGGAACCGCTCTGGTGGCCTCAGGAAAGGCCAGTCCCCATGCGAGTTCCTCGGGGGCCTCTGGGGATTCCTCTCCCGTCGATGCCGGGGCCTAAGACCTTGTGTGGAGTCGGGGCCGGAACCTGAGGATTCCTCTCCAGTGCTGACATGGATCTTGGGGTACTTCTGGAGTCTCCCCAGGGGAGTCAGTTCTCGTCTCGAATGCGGGCATGCACTTGCGCTTTCCTCCAGAGCGGTAGCAGCAGTGTCACGCAGTCCGTCGCGTGGATCAAAGAATGTATGGTTTTCCCTCGAGTCTTTCCCACGAGGCTTTCCCACAGGGCTGTCCCACGTGCACACGTGGCGGGAGTCGATCCTCGGCTTGAACGACAAGGCAGTGCAGGGAAAACAGGTTCCTCTGTAATGGACTGACACATCTGGGGGACTCTTGGTATGGTGGCACGACCCTGGAGTTCCTCTCGCCTTTCCTGTGGAGAGCGTCTCCTCTTGAGATGCGACGGGAATGCCGGGAATTCTTTCCCTACGAAACAGGGAAAGGATCCCTCATCTCGAGCTAGGAGGCGGAAACGGGGCTCCCCTGGATGTGTGCGGGACCCACGTGCTTCCTCTCGAGTGGAGACGGGTATGTCGGGGAACTTCTTGAGTTGCAGCAAGGGTGTGAAGGACCCTTTGGAAGTTCAAGTGGTTAGACGTGATTAGCCTCGAGAAGCCTCAGCGGAAATGGGCCTCATCGCGCCTGGAGGGCAAAACCTCCTGGATTTTCTCGAGTTGCGGCAGGTGCTCTCGACTTACGACGGGGACCTCAGGGACCCGCTCTGGTGGCCTCAGGAAAGACCAGTCCCCATGCGAGTGCCTCGGGGGCGTCTCGGGATTCCTCTCCCGTCGATGCCGGGGCCTAAGACCTTGTGTGGAGTCGGGGCCGGAACCTGAGGATTCCTCTCCAGTGCTGACACGGATCTTAGGGTACTTCTGGAGTCTCCCCAGGGGAGTCAGTCCTCGTCTCGGATGCGGGCATGCACTTGCGCTTTCCTCCAGTGCGGTAGCAGCAGTGTCACGCAGTCCGCCGCGTGGACCAAAGGATCTATGGTTTTCCCTCGAGTCTTTCCCACGAGGCTTTCCCTCGAGGCTTTCCCACAGGGCTGTCCCACGTGCACACGTGTTGGGAGTCGATCCTCGGCTTGAACGTCAAGGCAGTGCAGGGAAAACAGGTTCCTCTTGAATGGACTGACACATCTGGGGGACTCTTGGAATGGTGGCACGACCCTGGAGTTCCTCTCGCCTTTCCTGTGGAGAGCGCCTCCTCTTGAGATGAGACGGGAACGCCGGGAATTCTTTCCCTACGAAACAGGGAAAGGATCCCTCATCTCGAGCTAGGAGGCGGAAACGGGGCTCCCCTGAATGTGTGCGGGACCCCACGTGCTTCCTCTCGAGTGGAGACGGGTATGTCGGGGAACTTCTTGAGTTGCAGCAAGGGTGTGAAGGACCCTTTGGAAGTTCCAGTGGTTAGATGTGATTGGCCTCGAGAAGCCTCAGCGGAAATGGGCCTCATCACGCCTGAAGGGCAAAACCTCCTGGATTTTCTCGAGTTGCGGCAGGTGCTCTCGACTTACGACGGGGACCTCAGGGACCCGCTCTGGTGGCCTCAGGAAAGGCCAGTCCCCATGCGAGTTCCTCGGGGACCTCTGGGATTTCCTCTCCCGTCGATGCCGGGGCCTAAGACCTTGTGTGGAGTCGGGGCCGGAACCTAAGGATTCCTCTCCAGTGCTGACATGGATCTTGGGGTACTTCTGGAGTCTCCCCAGGGGAGTCAGTCCTCGTCTCGAATGCGGGCATGCACTTGCGCTTTCCTCCAGAGCGGTAGCAGCAGTGTCACGCAGTCCGACGCGTGGATCAAAGAATCTATGGTTTTCCCTCGAGTCTTTCCCACGAGGCTTTCCCACGAGGCTTTCCCACAGGGCTGTCCCACGTGCACACGTGGTGGGAGTCGATCCTCGGCTTGAACGTCAAGGCAGTGCAGGGAAAACAGGTTCCTCTGGAATGGACTGACACATCTGGGGGACTCTTGGAATGGTGGCACGACCCTGGAGTTCCTCTCGCCTTTCCTGTGGAGAGCGCCTCCTCTTGAGATGTGACGGGAACGCCGGGAATTCTTTCCCTACGAAACAGGGAAAGGATCCCTCTTCTCGAGCTAGGAGGCGGAAACGGGGCTCCCCTGGATGTGTGCGGGACACCACGTGCTTCCTCTCGAGTGGAGACGGGTATGTCGGGGAACTTCTTGAGTTGCAGCAAGGGTGTGAAGGACCCTTTGGAAGTTCCAGTGGTTAGACGTGATTAGCCTCGAGAAGCCTCAGCGGAAAAGGGCCTCATCGCGCCTGGAGGGCAAAACCTCCTGGATTTTCTCGAGTTGCGGCAGGTGCTCTCGACTTACGACGGGGACCTCAGGGACCCGCTCTGGTGGCCTCAGGAAAGGCCAGTCCCCATGCGAGTTCCTCGGGGGCCTCTCGGAATTCCTCTCCCGTCGATGCCGGGGCCTAAGACCTTGTGTGGAGTCGGGGCCGGAACCTGAGGATTCCTCTCCAGTGCTGACATGGATCTTGGGGTACTTCTGGAGTCTCCCCAGGGGAGTCACTCCTCGTCTCGAATGCGGGCATGCACTTGCGCTTTCCTCCAGAGCGGTAGCAGCAGTGTCACGCAGTCCGCCGCATGGATCAAAGAATGTATGGTTTTCCCTCGAGTCTTTCCCACGAGGCTTTCCCACAGGGCTGTCCCACGTGCACACGTGGTGGGAGTCGATCCTCGGCTTGAACGTCAAGGCAGTGCAGGGAAAACAGGTTCCTCTGGAATGGACTGACACATCTGGGTGACTCTTGGAATGGTGGCATGACCCTGGAGTTCCTCTCGCCTTTCCTGTGGAGAGCGCCCCCTCTTGAGATGCGACGGGAACGCCGGGAATTCTTTCCCTACGAAACAGGGAAAGGATCCCTCATCTCGAGCTAGGAGGCGGAAACGGGGCTCCCCTGGATGTGTGCGGGACCCCACGTGCTTCCTCTCGAGTGGAGACGGGTATGTCGGGGAACTTCTTGAGTTGCAGCAATGGTGTGAAGGACCCTTTGGAAGTTCCAGTGGTTAGATGTGATTGGCCTCGAGAAGCCTCAGCGGAAATGGGCCTCATCTCGCCTGGAGGGCAAAACCTCCTGGATTTTCTCGAGTTGCGGCAGGTGCTCTCGACTTACGACGGGGACCTCAGGGACCCGCTCTGGTGGCCTCAGGAAAGGCCAGTCCCCATGCGAGTTCCTCGGGGGCCTCTCGGGATTCCTCTCCCGTCGATGCCGGGGCCTAAGACCTTGTGTGGAGTCGGGGCCGGAACCTGAGGATTCCTCTCCAGTGCTGACATGGATCTTGGGGTACTTCTGGAGTCTCCCCAGGGGAGTCAGTCCTCGTCTCGAATGCGGGCATGCACTTGCGCTTTCCTCCAGAGCGGTAGCAGCAGTGTCACCCAGTCCGCCGCGTGGATCAAAGGATCTATGGTTTTCCCTCGAGTCTTTCCCACGAGGCTTTCCCACGAGGCTTTCCCACAGGGCTGTCCCACGTGCACACGTGGTGGGAGTCGATCCTAGGCTTGAACTTCAAGGCAGGGCAGGGAAAACAGGTTCCTCTGGAATGGACTGACACATCTGGGGGACTCTTGGAATGGTGGCACGACCCTGGAGTTCCTCTCGCCTTTCCTGTGGAGAGCGCCCCCTCTTGAGATGCGACGGGAACGCCGGGAATTCTTTCCCTACGAAACAGGGAAAGGATCCCTCATCTCGAGCTAGGAGGCGGAAACGGGGCTCCCCTGGATGTGTGCGGGACCCCACGTGCTTCCTCTCGAGTGGAGACGGGTATGTCGGGGAACTTCTTGAGTTGCAGCAAGGGTGTGAAGGACCCTTTGGAAGTTCCAGTGGTTAGATGTGATTGGCCTTGAGAAGCCTCAGCGGAAATGGGCCTCATCTCGCCTGGAGGGCAAAACCTCCTGGATTTTCTCGAGTTGCGGCAGGTGCTCTCGACTTACGATGGGGACCTCAGGGACCCGCTCTGGTGGCCTCAGGAAAGGCCAGTCCCCATGCGAGTTCCTCGGGGGCCTCTCGGGATTCCTCTCCCGTCGATGCCGGGGCCTAAGACCTTGTGTGGAGTCGGGGCCGGAACCTGAGGATTCCTCTCCAGTGCTGACATGGATCTTGGGGTACTTCTGGAGTCTCCCCAGGGGAGTCAGTCCTCGTCTCGAATGCGGGCATGCACTTGCGCTTTCCTCCAGAGCGGTAGCAGCAGTGTCACGCAGTCCGCCGCGTGGATCAAAGGATCTATGGTTTTCCCTCGAGTCTTTCCCACGAGGCTTTCCCACGAGGCTTTCCCACAGGGCTGTCCCACGTGCACACGTGGTGGGAGTCGATCCTCGGCTTGAACGTCAAGGCAGTGCAGGGAAAACAGGTTCCTCTGGAATGGACTGACACATCTGGGGGACTCTTGGAATGGTGGCACAACCCTGGAGTTCCTCTCGCCTTTCCTGTGGAGAGCGCCTCCTCTTGAGATGCGACGGGAACGCCGGGAATTCTTTCCCTACGAAACAGGGAAAGGATCCCTCATCTCGAGCTAGGAGGCGGAAACGGGGCTCCCCTGGATGTGTGCGGGACCCCACGTGCTTCCTCTCGAGTGGAGATGGGTATGTCGGGGAACTTCTTAAGTTGCAGCAAGGGTGTGAAGGACCCTTTGGAAGTTCCAGTGGTTAGATGTGATTGGCCTCGAGAAGCCTCAGCGGAAATGGGCCTCATCTCGCCTGGAGGGCAAAACCTCCTGGATTTTCTCGAGTTGCGGCAGGTGCTCTCGACTTACGACGGGGACCTCAGGGACCCACTCTCGTGGCCTCAGGAAAGGCCAGTCCCCATGCGAGTTCCTCGGGGGCCTCTCGGGATTCCTCTCCCGTCGATGCCGGGGCCAAAGTCCTTGTGTGGAGTCGGGGCCGGAACCTGAGGATTCCTCTCCAGTGCTGACATGGATCTTGGGGTACTTCTGGAGTCTCCCCAGGGGAGTCAGTTCTCGTCTCGAATGCGGGCATGCACTTGCGCTTTCCTCCAGAGTGGTAGCAGCAGTGTCACGCAGTCCGCCGCGTTGATCAAAGGATCTATGGTTTTCCCTCGAGTCTTTCCCACGAGGCTTTCCCACGAGCCTTTCCCACAGGGCTGTCCCACGTGCACACGTGGTGGGAGTCGATCCTCGGCTTGAACGTCAAGGCAGTGCAGGGAAAACAGGTTCCTCTGGAATGGACTGACACATCTGGGGGACTCTTGGAATGGTGGCATGACCCTGGAGTTCCTCTCGCCTTTCCTGTGGAGAGCGCCTCCTCTTGAGATGCGACGGGAACGCCGGGAATTCTTTCCCTACGAAACAGGGAAAGGATCCCTCATCTCTAGCTAGGAGGCGGAAACGGGGCTCCCCTGGATGTGTGCGGGACACCACGTGCTTCCTCTCGAGTGCAGACTGGTATGTCGGGGAACTTCTTGAGTTGCAGCAAGGGTGTGAAGGACCCTTTGAAAGTTCCAGTGGTTAGATGTGATTGGCCTCGAGAAGCCTCAGCGGAAATGGGCCTCATCTCGCCTGGAGGGCAAAACCTCCTGGATTTTCTCGAGTTGCGGCAGGTGCTCTCGACTTACGACGGGGACCTCAGGGACCCGCTCTGGTGGCCTCAGGAAAGGCCAGTCCCCATGCGAGTTCCTCGGGGGCCTCTCGGGATTCCTCTCCCGTCGATGCCGGGGCCTAAGACCTTGTGTGGAGTCGGGGCCGGAACCTGAGGATTCCTCTCCAGTGCTGACATGGATCTTGGGGTACTTCTGGAGTCTCCCCAGGGGAGTCAGTCCTCGTCTCGAATGCGGGCATGCACTTGCGCTTTCCTCCAGAGCGGTAGCAGCAGTGTCACGCAGTTGGCCGCGTGGATCAAAGGATCTATGGTTTTCCCTCGAGTCTTTCCCACGAGTCTTTCCCACGAGGCTTTCCCACAGGGCTGTCCCACGTGCACACGTGTTGGGAGTCGATCCTCGGCTTGAACGTCAAGGCAGTGCAGGGAAAACAGGTTCCTCTGGAATGGACTGACACATCTGGGGGACTCTTGGAATGGTGGCACGACCCTGGAGTTCCTCTCGCCTTTCCTGTGGAGAGCGCCTCCTCTTGAGATGCGACGGGAACGCCGGGAATTCTTTCCCTACGAAACAGGGAAAGGATCCCTCACCTCGAGCTAGGAGGCGGAAACGGGGCTCCCCTGGATGTGTGCGGGACACCACGTGCTTCCTCTCGAGTGGAGACGGGTATGTCGGGGAACTTCTTGAGTTGCAGCAAGGGTGTGAAGGACACTTTGGAAGTTCCAGTGGTTAGATGTGATTGGCCTCGAGAAGCCTCAGCGGAAATGGGCCTCATCTCGCTTGGAGGGCAAAACCTCCTGGATTTTCTCGAGTTGCGGCAGGTGCTCTCGACTTACGACGGGGCCCTCAGGGACCCGCTCTGGTGGCCTCAGGAAAGGCCAGTCCCCATGCGAGTTCCTCGGGGGCCTCTGGGGATTCCACTCCCGTCGATGTCGGTGCCTAAGACCTTGTGTGGAGTCGGGGCCGAAACCTGAGGATTCCTCTCCAGTGCTGACATGGATCTTGGGGTACTTCTGGAGTCTCCCCAGGGGAGTCAGTCCTCGTCTCGAATGCGGGCATGCACTTGCGCTTTCCTCCAGAGCGGTAGCAGCAGTGTCACGCAGTCCGCCGCGTGGATCAAAGGATCTATGGTTTTCCCTCGAGTCTTTCCCAGGAGGCTTTCCCAGGAGGCTTTCCCACAGGGCTGTCCCATGTGTACACGTGGTGGGAGTCGATCCTCGGCTTGAACGTCAAGGCAGTGCAGGGAAAACAGGTTCCTCTGGAATGGACTGACACATCTGGGGGACTCTTGGAATGGTGTCACGACCCTGGAGTTCCTCTCGCCTGTCCTGTGGAGAGCGCCTCCTCTTGAGATGCGACGGGAACGCCGGGAATTCTTTCCCTACGAAACAGGGAAAGGATCCCTCATCTCGAGCTAGGAGGCGGAAATGGGGCTCCCCTGGATGTGTGCGGGACCCCACGTGCGTCCTCTCGAGTGGAGACGGGTATGTCGGGGAACTTCTTGATTTGCAGCAAGGGTGTGAAGGACCATTTGGAAGTTCCAGTGGTTAGACGTGATTGGCCTCGAGAATCCTCAGCGGAAATGGGCCTCATCTCGCCTGGAGGGCAAAACCTCCTGGATTTTCTCGAGTTGCGGCAGGTGCTCTCGACTTACAACGGGGACCTCAGGGACCCGCTCTGGTGGCCTCAGGAAAGGCCAGTCCCCATGCGAGTTCCTCGGGGGCCTCTCGGGATTCCTCTCCCGTGGATGCCGATTCCTAAGACCTTGTGTGGAGTCGGGGCCGGAACCTGAGGATTCCTCTCCAGTGCTGATATGGATCTTGGGGTACTTCTGGAGTCTCCCCAGGGGAGTCAGTCCTCGTCTCGAATGCGGGCATGCACTTACGCTTTCCTCCAGAGCTGTAGCAGCAGTGTCACGCAGTCCGCCACGTGGATCAAAGAATCTATGGTTTTCCCTCGAGTCTTTCCCACGAGGCTTTCCCACGAGGCTTTCCCACAGGGCTGTCCCACGTGCACACGTGGTGGGAGTCGATCCTCGGCTTGAACGTCAAGGCAGTGCAGGGAAAACAGGTTCCTCTGGAATGGACTGACACATCTGGGGGACTCTTGGAATGGTGGCACGACCCTGGAGTTCCTCTCGCCTTTCCTGTGGAGAGCGCCTCCTCTTGAGATGCGACGGGAACGCCGGGAATTCTTTCCCTACGAAACAGGGAAAGGATCCCTCATCTCGAGCTAGGAGGCGGAAACGGGTCTCACCTGGATGTGTGCGGGACACCACGTGCTTCCTCTCGAGTGCAGACGGGTATGTCGGGGAACTTCTTGAGTTGCAGCAAGGGTGTGAAGGACCCTTTGGAAGTTCCAGTGGTTAGACGTGATTGGCCTCGAGAAGCCTCAGCGGAAATGGGCCTCATCTCGCCTGGAGGGCAAAACCTCCTGGATTTTCTCGAGTTGCGGCAGGTGCTCTCGACTTTCGACGGGGACCTCAGGGACCCGCTCTGGTGGCCTCAGGAAAGGCCAGTCCCCATGCGAGTTCCTCGGGGTCCTCTCGGGATTCCACTCCCGTCGATCCCGGGGCCTAAGACCTTGTGTGGAGTCGGGGCCGGAACCTGAGGATTCCTCTCCAGTGCTGACATGGATCTTGGGGTACTTCTGGAGTCTCCCCAGGGGAGTCAGTCCTCGTCTCGAATGCGGGCATGCACTTGCGCTTTCCTCCAGAGCGGTAGCAGCAGTGTCACGCAGTCCGCCGCGTGGAGCAAAGGATCTATGGTTTTCCCTCGAGTCTTTCCCACGAGGCTTTCCCAGGAGGCTTTCCCACAGGGCTGTCCCATGTGCACACGTGGTGGGAGTCGTTCCTCGGCTTCAACGTCAAGGCAGTGCAGGGAAAACAGGTTCCTCTGGAATGGACTGACACATCTGGGGGACTCTTGGAATGGTGTCACGACCCTGGAGTTCCTCTCGCCTGTCCTGTGGAGAGCGCCTCCTCTTGAGATGCGACGGGAACGCCGGGAATTCTTTCCCTACGAAACAGGGAAAGGATCCCTCATCTCGAGCTAGGAGGGGGAAACGGGGCTCCCCTGGATGTGTGCGGGACACCACGTGCTTCCTCTCGAGTGCAGACGGGTATGTCGGGGAACTTCTTGAGTTGCAGCAAGGGTGTGAAGGACCCTTTGGAAGTTCCAGTGGTTAGACGTGATTGGCCTCGAGAAGCCTCAGCGGAAATGGGCCTCATCTCGCCTGGAGGGCAAAACCTCCTGGATTTTCTCGAGTTGCGGCAGGTGCTCTCGACTTACGACGGGGACCTCAGGGACCCGCTCTGGTGGCCTCAGGAAAGGCCAGTCCCCATTCGAGTTCCTCGGGGGCCTCTCGGGATTCCTCTCCCGTCGATGCCGGGGCCTAAGACCTTGTGTGGAGTCGGGGCCGGAACCTGAGGATTCCTCTCCAGTGCTGACATGGATCTTGGGGTACTTCTGGAGTCTCCCCAGGGGGGTCAGTCCTCGTCTCGAATGCGGACATGCACTTGCACTTTCCTCCAGAGCGGTAGCAGCAGTGTCACGCAGTCCGTCGCGTGGATCAAAGGATCTATGGTTTTCCCTCGAGTCTTTCCCACGAGGCTTTCCCACGAGGCTTTCCCACAGGGCTGTCCCACGTGCACACGTGGTGGGAGTCGATCCTCGGCTTGAACGTCAAGGCAGTGCAGGGAAAACAGGTTCCTCTGGAATGGACTGACACATCTGGGGGACTCTTGGAATGGTGGCACGACCCTGGAGTTCCTCTCGCCTTTCCTGTGGAGAGCGCCTCCTCTTGAGATGTGACGGGAACGCCGGGAATTCTTTCCCTACGAAACAGGGAAAGGATCCCTCATCTCGAGCTAGGAGGCGGAAACGGGGCTCCCCTGGATGTGTGCGGGACCCCACGTGCTTCCTCTCCAGTGGAGACGGGTATGTCGGGGAACTTCTTGAGTTGCAGCAAGGGTGTGAAGGACCCTTTGGAAGTTCCAGTGGTTAGACGTGATTAGCCTCGAGAAGCCTCAGCGGAAATGGGCCTCATCGCGCCTGGAGGGCAAAACCTCCTGGATTTTCTCGAGTTCCGGCAGGTGCTCTCGACTTACGACGGGGACCTCAGGGACCCGTTCTGGTGGCCTCAGGAAAGGACAGTCCCCATGCGAGTTCCTCGGGGGCCTCTCGGGATTCCTCTCCCGTCGATGCCGGGGCCTAAGACCTTGTGTGGAGTCGGGGCCGGAACCTGAGGATTCCTCTCCAGTGCTGACATGGATCTTGGGGTACTTCTGGAGTCTCCCCAGGGGAGTCAGTCCTCGTCTCGAATGCGGGCATGCACTTGCGCTTTCCTCCAGAGCGGTAGCAGCAGTGTCACGCAGTCCGCCGCGTGGATCAAAGAATCTATGGTTTTCCCTCGAGTCTTTCCCACGAGGCTTTCCCACGAGGCTTTCCCACAGGGCTGTCCCACGTGCACACGTGGTGGGAGTCGATCCTCGGCTTGAACGTCAAGGCAGTGCAGGGAAAACAGGTTCCTCTGGAATGGACTGACACATCTGGGGGACTCTTGGAATGGTGGCACGACCCTGGAGTTCCTCTCGCCTTTCCTGTGGAGAGCGCCTCCTCTTGAGATGCGACGGGAACGCCGGGTATTCTTTCCCAACGAAACAGGGAAAGGATCCCTCATCTCGAGCTAAGAGGCGGAAACGGGGCTCCCCTGGATGTGTGCGGGACCCACGTGCTTCCTCTCGAGTGGAAACGGGTATGTCGGGGAACTTCTTGAGTTGCAGCAAGGGTGTGAAGGACCCTTTGGAAGTTCCAGTGGTTAGACGTGATTAGCCTCGAGAAGCCTCAGCGGAAATGGGCCTCGTCGCGCCTGGAGGGCAAAACCTCCTGGATTTTCTCGAGTTGCGGCAGGTGCTCTCGACTTACGACGGGGACCTCAGGGACCCGTTCTGGTGGCCTCAGGAAAGGACAGTCCCCATGCGAGTTCCTCGGGGGCGTCTCGGGATTCCTCTCCCGTCGATGCCGGGGCCTAAGACCTTGTGTGGAGTCGGGGCCGGAACCTGAGGATTCCTCTCCAGTGCTGACATGGATCTTGGGGTACTTCTGGAGTCTCCCCAGGGGAGTCAGTCCTCGTCTCGAATGCAGGCATGCACTTGCGCTTTCCTCCAGAGCGGTAGCAGCAGTGTCACGCAGTCCGCAGCGTGGATCAAAGAATCTATGGTTTTCCCTCGAGTCTTTCCCACGAGGCTTTCCCACAGGGCTGTCCCACGTGCACACGTGGTGGGAGTCGATCCTCGGCTTGAACGTCAAGGCAGTGCAGGGAAAACAGGTTCCTCTGGAATGGACTGACACATCTGGGTGACTCTTGGAATGGTGGCATGACCCTGGAGTTCCTCTCGCCTTTCCTGTGGAGAGCGCCTCCTCTTGAGATGCGACGGGAACGCCGGGAATTCTTTCCCTATGAAACAGGGAAAGGATCCCTCATCTCGAGCTTGGAGGGGGAAACGGGGCTCCCCTGGATGTGTGCGGGACACCACGTACTTCCTCTCGAGTGCAGACGGGTATGTCGGGGAACTTCTTGAGTTGTAGCAAGGGTGTGAAGGACCCTTTGGAAGTTCCAGTGGTTAGACGTGATTGGCCTCGAGAAGCCTCAGCGGAAATGGGCCTCATCTCGCCTGGAGGGCAAAACCTCCTGGATTTTCTCGAGTTGCGGCAGGTGCTGTCGACCTACGACGGGGACCTCAGGGACCCGCTCTTGTGGCCTCAGGAAAGGCCAGTCCCCATGCGAGTTCCTCGGGGGCCTCTCGGGATTCCTCTCCCGTCGATGCCGGGGCCTAAGACCTTGTGTGGAGTCGGGGCCGGAACCTGAGGATTCCTCTCCAGTGCTGACATGGATCTTTGGGTACTTCTGGAGTCTCCCCAGGGGAGTCAGTCCTCGTCTCGAATGCGGGCATGCACTTGCGCTTTCCTCCAGAGCGGTAGCAGCAGTGTCACGCATTCCGCCGCGTGGATCAAAGAATCTATGGTTTTCCCTCGAGTCTTTCCCACGAGGCTTTCCCACAGGGCTGTCCCACGTGCACACGTGGTGGGAGTCGATCCTCGGCTTGAACGTCAAGGCAGTGCAGGGAAAACAGGTTCCTCTGGAATGGACTGACACATCTGGGTGACTCTTGGAATGGTGGCATGACCCTGGAGTTCCTCTCGCCTTTCCTGTGGAGAGCGCCTCCTCTTGAGATGCGACGGGAACGCCGGGAATTCTTTCCCTACGAAACAGGGAAAGGATCCCTCATCTCGAGCTTGGAGGGGGAAACGGGGCTCCCCTGGATGTGTGCGGGACACCACGTACTTCCTCTCGAGTGCAGACGGGTATGTCGGGGAACTTCTTGAGTTGCAGCAAGGGTGTGAAGGACCCTTTGGAAGTTCCAGTGGTTAGACGTGATTGGCCTCGAGAAGCCTCAGCGGAAATGGGCCTCATCTCGCCTGGAGGGCAAAACCTCCTGGATTTTCTCGAGTTGCGGCAGGTGCTCTCGACTTACGACGGGGACCTCAGGGACCCGCTCTTGTGGCCTCAGGAAAGGCCAGTCCCCATGCGAGTTCCTCGGGGGCCTCTCGGGATTCCTCTCCCGTCGATGCCGGGGCCTAAGACCTTGTGTGGAGTCGGGGCCGGAACCTGAGGATTCCTCTCCAGTGCTGACATGGATCTTGGGGTACTTCTGGAGTCTCCCCAGGGGGGTTAGTCCTCGTCTCGAATGCGGGCATGCACTTGCGCTTTCCTCCAGAGCCGTAGCAGCAGTGTCACGCAGTCCGCCGCGTGGATCAAAGGATCTATGGTTTTCCCTCGAGTCTTTCCCACGAGGCTTTCCCACGAGGCTTTCCCACAGGGCTGTCCCACGTGCACACGTGGTGGGAGTCGATCCTCGGCTTGAACGTCAAGGCAGTGCAGGGAAAACAGGTTCCTCTGGAATGGACTGACACATCTGGGGGACTCTTGGAATGGTGGCACGACCCTGGAGTTCCTCTCGCCTTTCCTGTGGAGAGCGCCTCCTCTTGAGATGTGACGGGAACGCCGGGAATTCTTTCCCTACGAAACAGGGAAAGGATCCCTAATCTCGAGCTAGGAGGCGGAAACGGGGCTCCCCTGGATGTGTGCGGTACCCCACGTGCTTCCTCTCG
Organism: Ovis canadensis; assembly: GCF_042477335.2. NCBI lineage: Eukaryota > Metazoa > Chordata > Mammalia > Artiodactyla > Bovidae > Ovis > Ovis canadensis. The sequence continues at coordinate 1,885,509 of NC_091258.1, read as the reverse complement.
AGTGGAGACGGGTATGTCGGGGAACTTCTTGAGTTGCAGCAAGGGTGTGAAGGACCCTTTGGAAGTTCCAGTGGTTAGATGTGATTGGCCTCGAGAAGCCTCAGCGGAAATGGGCCTCATCTCGCCTGGAGGGCAAAACCTCCTGGATTTTCTCGAGTTGCGGCAGGTGCTCTCGACTTACGACGGGGACCTCAGGGACCCGCTCTGGTGGCCTCAGGAAAGGCCAGTCCCCATGCGAGTTCCTCGGGGGCCTCTCGGGATTCTTCTCCCGTCGATGCCGGGGCCTAAGACCTTGTGTGGAGTCGGGCCGGAACCTGAGGATTCCTCGCCAGTGCTGACAAGGATCTTGGGGTACTTCTGGAGTCTCCCCAGGGGAGTCAGTCCTCGTCTCGAATGCGGGCATGCACTTGCGCTTTCCTCCAGAGCGGTAGCAGCAGTGTCACGCAGTCCGCCGCGTGGATCAAAGAATCTATGGTTTTCCCTCGAGTCTTTCCCACGAGGCTTTCCCACGAGGCTTTCCCACAGGGCTGTCCCACGTGCACACGTGGTTGGAGTCGTTCCTCGGCTTTAACGTCAAGGCAGTGCAGGGAAAACAGGTTCCTCTGGAATGGACTGACACATCTGGGGGACTCTTGGAATGGTGGCACGACCCTGGAGTTCCTCTCGCCTTTCCTGTGGAGAGCGCCTCCTCTTGAGATGCGACGGGAACGCCGGGAATTCTTTCCCTACGAAACAGGGAAAGGATCCCTCATCTCGAGCTAGGAGGCGGAAACGGGGCTCCCCTGGATGTGTGCGGGACCCCACGTGCTTCCTCTCGAGTGGAGACGGTTATGTCGGGGAACTTCTTGAGTTGCAGCAATGGTGTGAAGGACCCTTTGGAAGTTCCAGTGGTTAGATGTGATTGGCCTCGAGAAGCCTCAGCGGAAATGGGCCTCATCTCGTCTGGAGGGTAAAACCTCCTGGATTTTCTCGAGTTGCGGCAGGTGCTCTCGACTTACGACGGGGACCTCAGGGACCCGCTCTGGTGGCCTCAGGAAAGGCCAGTCCCTATGCGAGTTCCTCGGGGGCCTCTCGGGATTCCTCTCCCGTCGATGCCGGGGCCTAAGACCTTGTGTGGAGTCGGGGCCGGAACCTGAGGATTCCTCTCCAGTGCTGACATGGATCTTGGGGTACTTCTGGAGTCTCCCCAGGGGAGTCAGTCCTCGTCTCGAATGCAGGCATGCACTTGCGCTTTCCTCCAGAGCGGTAGCAGCAGTGTCACGCATTCCGCCGCGTGGATCAAAGGATCTATAGTTTTGCCTCGAGTCTTTCCCACGAGGCTATCCCACAGGGCTGTCCCACGTGCACAGGTGGTGGGAGTCGATCCTCGGCTTGAACGACAAGGCAGTGCAGGGAAAACAGGTTCCTCTGGAATGGACTGACACATCTGGGGGACTCTTGGAATGGTGGCACGACCCTGGAGTTCCTCTCGCCTTTCCTGTGGAGAGCGCCTCCTCTTGAGATGCGACGGGAACGCCGGGAATTCTTTCCCTACGAAACAGGGAAAGGATCCCTCATCTCGAGCTAGGAGGCTGAAACGGGGCTCCCCTGGATGTGTGCGGGACCCCACGTGCTTCCTCTCGAGTGGAGACGGGTATGTCGGGGAACTTCTTGAGTTGCAGCAAGGGTGTGAAGGACCCTTTGGAAGTTCCAGTGGTTATACGTGATTAGCCTCGAGAAGCCTCAGCGGAAATGGGCCTCATCGCGCCTGGAGGGCAAAACCCCTTGGATTTTCTCGAGTTGCGGCAGGTGCTCTCGACTTACGACGGGGACCTCAGGGACCCACTCTGGTGGCCTCAGGAAAGGCCAGTCCCCATGCGAGTTCCTCGGGGGCCTCTCGGGATTCCTCTCCCGTCGATGCCGGGGCCTAAGACCTTGTGTGGAGTCGGGGCCGGAACCTGAGGATTCCTCTCCAGTGATGACATGGATCTTGGGGTACTTCTGGAGTCTCCCCAGGGGAGTCAGTCCTCATCTCGAATGCGGGCATGCACTTGCGCTTTCCTCCAGAGCGGTAGCAGCAGTGTCACGCAGTCCGCCGCGTGTACCAAAGGATCTATGGTTTTCCCTCGAGTCTTTCCCACGAGGCTTTCCCACGAGGCTTTCCCACAGGGCTGTCCCACGTGCACACGTGGTGGGAGTCGATCCTCGGCTTGAACGTCAAGGCAGTGCAGGGAAAACTGTTTCCTCTGGAATGGACTGACACATCTGGGGGACTCTTGGAATGGTGGCATGACCCTGGAGTTCCTCTCGCCTTTCCTGTGGAGAGCGCCTCCTCTTGAGATGCGACGGGAACGCCGCGAATTCTTTCCCTACGAAACAGGGAAAGGATCCCTCATCTCGAGCTAGGAGGCGGAAACGGGTCTCCCCTGGATGTGTGCGGGACACCACGTGCTTCCTCTCGAGTGGAGACGGGTATGTCGGGGAACTTCTTGAGTTGCAGCAAGGGTGTGAAGGACCCTTTGGAAGTTCCAGTGGTTAGATGTGATTGGCCTCGAGAAGCCTCAGCGGAAATGGGCCTCATCGCGCCTGGAGGGCAAAACCTCCTGGATTTTCTCGAGTTGCGGCAGGTGCTCTCGACTTACGACGGGGACCTCAGGGACCCGCTCTGGTGGCCTCAGGAAAGGCCAGTCCCCATGCGAGTTCCTCGGGGGCGTCTCGGGATTCCTCTCCCGTCGATGCCGGGGCCTAAGACCTTGTGTGGAGTCGGGGCCGGAACCTGAGGATTCCTCTCCAGTGCTGACACGGATCTGGGGTACTTCTGGAGTCTCCCCAGGGGAGTCAGTCCTCGTCTCGGATGCGGGCATGCACTTGCGCTTTCCTCCAGAGCGGTAGCAGCAGTGTCACGCAGTCCGCCGCGTGGACCAAAGGATCTATGGTTTTCCCTCGAGTCTTTCCCACGAGGCTTTCCCTCGAGGCTTTCCCACAGGGCTGTGCCACGTGCACACGTGTTGGGAGTCGATCCTCGGCTTGAACGTCAAGGCAGTGCAGGGAAAACAGGTTCCTCTGGAATGGACTGACACATCTGGGGGACTCTTGGAATGGTGGCACGACCCTGGAGTTCCTCTCGCCTTTCCTGTGGAGAGCGCCTCCTCTTGAGATGCGACGGGAACGCCGGGAATTCTTTCCCTACGAAACAGGGAAAGGATCCCTCACCTCGAGCTAGGAGGCGGAAACGGGGCTCCCCTGGATGTGTGCGGGACACCACGTGCTTCCTCTCGAGTGGAGACGGGTATGTCGGGGAACTTCTTGAGTTGCAGCAAGGGTGTGAAGGACACTTTGGAAGTTCCAGTGGTTAGATGTGATTGGCCTCGAGAAGCCTCAGCGGAAATGGGCCTCATCTCGCTTGGAGGGCAAAACCTCCTGGATTTTCTCGAGTTGCGGCAGGTGCTCTCGACTTACGACGGGGCCCTCAGGGACCCGCTCTGGTGGCCTCAGGAAAGGCCAGTCCCCATGCGAGTTCCTCGGGGGCCTCTGGGGATTCCACTCCCGTCGATGTCGGTGCCTAAGACCTTGTGTGGAGTCGGGGCCGAAACCTGAGGATTCCTCTCCAGTGCTGACATGGATCTTGGGGTACTTCTGGAGTCTCCCCAGGGGAGTCAGTCCTCGTCTCGAATGCGGGCATGCACTTGCGCTTTCCTCCAGAGCGGTAGCAGCAGTGTCACGCAGTCCGCCGCGTGGATCAAAGGATCTATGGTTTTCCCTCGAGTCTTTCCCAGGAGGCTTTCCCAGGAGGCTTTCCCACAGGGCTGTCCCATGTGTACACGTGGTGGGAGTCGATCCTCGGCTTGAACGTCAAGGCAGTGCAGGGAAAACAGGTTCCTCTGGAATGGACTGACACATCTGGGGGACTCTTGGAATGGTGTCACGACCCTGGAGTTCCTCTCGCCTGTCCTGTGGAGAGCGCCTCCTCTTGAGATGCGACGGGAACGCCGGGAATTCTTTCCCTACGAAACAGGGAAAGGATCCCTCATCTCGAGCTAGGAGGCGGAAATGGGGCTCCCCTGGATGTGTGCGGGACCCCACGTGCTTCCTCTCGAGTGGAGACGGGTATGTCGGGGAACTTCTTGATTTGCAGCAAGGGTGTGAAGGACCATTTGGAAGTTCCAGTGGTTAGACGTGATTGGCCTCGAGAATCCTCAGCGGAAATGGGCCTCATCTCGCCTGGAGGGCAAAACCTCCTGGATTTTCTCGAGTTGCGGCAGGTGCTCTCGACTTACAACGGGGACCTCAGGGACCCGCTCTGGTGGCCTCAGGAAAGGCCAGTCCCCATGCGAGTTCCTCGGGGGCCTCTCGGGATTCCTCTCCCGTGGATGCCGATTCCTAAGACCTTGTGTGGAGTCGGGGCCGGAACCTGAGGATTCCTCTCCAGTGCTGATATGGATCTTGGGGTACTTCTGGAGTCTCCCCAGGGGAGTCAGTCCTCGTCTCGAATGCGGGCATGCACTTACGCTTTCCTCCAGAGCTGTAGCAGCAGTGTCACGCAGTCCGCCACGTGGATCAAAGAATCTATGGTTTTCCCTCGAGTCTTTCCCACGAGGCTTTCCCACGAGGCTTTCCCACAGGGCTGTCCCACGTGCACACGTGGTGGGAGTCGATCCTCGGCTTGAACGTCAAGGCAGTGCAGGGAAAACAGGTTCCTCTGGAATGGACTGACACATCTGGGGGACTCTTGGAATGGTGGCACGACCCTGGAGTTCCTCTCGCCTTTCCTGTGGAGAGCGCCTCCTCTTGAGATGCGACGGGAACGCCGGGAATTCTTTCCCTACGAAACAGGGAAAGGATCCCTCATCTCGAGCTAGGAGGCGGAAACGGGTCTCACCTGGATGTGTGCGGGACACCACGTGCTTCCTCTCGAGTGCAGACGGGTATGTCGGGGAACTTCTTGAGTTGCAGCAAGGGTGTGAAGGACCCTTTGGAAGTTCCAGTGGTTAGACGTGATTGGCCTCGAGAAGCCTCAGCGGAAATGGGCCTCATCTCGCCTGGAGGGCAAAACCTCCTGGATTTTCTCGAGTTGCGGCAGGTGCTCTCGACTTTCGACGGGGACCTCAGGGACCCGCTCTGGTGGCCTCAGGAAAGGCCAGTCCCCATGCGAGTTCCTCGGGGTCCTCTCGGGATTCCACTCCCGTCGATCCCGGGGCCTAAGACCTTGTGTGGAGTCGGGGCCGGAACCTGAGGATTCCTCTCCAGTGCTGACATGGATCTTGGGGTACTTCTGGAGTCTCCCCAGGGGAGTCAGTCCTCGTCTCGAATGCGGGCATGCACTTGCGCTTTCCTCCAGAGCGGTAGCAGCAGTGTCACGCAGTCCGCCGCGTGGAGCAAAGGATCTATGGTTTTCCCTCGAGTCTTTCCCACGAGGCTTTCCCAGGAGGCTTTCCCACAGGGCTGTCCCATGTGCACACGTGGTGGGAGTCGTTCCTCGGCTTCAACGTCAAGGCAGTGCAGGGAAAACAGGTTCCTCTGGAATGGACTGACACATCTGGGGGACTCTTGGAATGGTGTCACGACCCTGGAGTTCCTCTCGCCTGTCCTGTGGAGAGCGCCTCCTCTTGAGATGCGACGGGAACGCCGGGAATTCTTTCCCTACGAAACAGGGAAAGGATCCCTCATCTCGAGCTAGGAGGGGGAAACGGGGCTCCCCTGGATGTGTGCGGGACACCACGTGCTTCCTCTCGAGTGCAGACGGGTATGTCGGGGAACTTCTTGAGTTGCAGCAAGGGTGTGAAGGACCCTTTGGAAGTTCCAGTGGTTAGACGTGATTGGCCTCGAGAAGCCTCAGCGGAAATGGGCCTCATCTCGCCTGGAGGGCAAAACCTCCTGGATTTTCTCGAGTTGCGGCAGGTGCTCTCGACTTACGACGGGGACCTCAGGGACCCGCTCTGGTGGCCTCAGGAAAAGCCAGTCCCCATTCGAGTTCCTCGGGGGCCTCTCGGGATTCCTCTCCCGTCGATGCCGGGGCCTAAGACCTTGTGTGGAGTCGGGGCCGGAACCTGAGGATTCCTCTCCAGTGCTGACATGGATCTTGGGGTACTTCTGGAGTCTCCCCAGGGGGGTCAGTCCTCGTCTCGAATGCGGACATGCACTTGCACTTTCCTCCAGAGCGGTAGCAGCAGTGTCACGCAGTCCGTCGCGTGGATCAAAGGATCTATGGTTTTCCCTCGAGTCTTTCCCACGAGGCTTTCCCACGAGGCTTTCCCACAGGGCTGTCCCACGTGCACACGTGGTGGGAGTCGATCCTCGGCTTGAACGTCAAGGCAGTGCAGGGAAAACAGGTTCCTCTGGAATGGACTGACACATCTGGGGGACTCTTGGAATGGTGGCACGACCCTGGAGTTCCTCTCGCCTTTCCTGTGGAGAGCGCCTCCTCTTGAGATGTGACGGGAACGCCGGGAATTCTTTCCCTACGAAACAGGGAAAGGATCCCTCATCTCGAGCTAGGAGGCGGAAACGGGGCTCCCCTGGATGTGTGCGGGACCCCACGTGCTTCCTCTCCAGTGGAGACGGGTATGTCGGGGAACTTCTTGAGTTGCAGCAAGGGTGTGAAGGACCCTTTGGAAGTTCCAGTGGTTAGACGTGATTAGCCTCGAGAAGCCTCAGCGGAAATGGGCCTCATCGCGCCTGGAGGGCAAAACCTCCTGGATTTTCTCGAGTTGCGGCAGGTGCTCTCGACTTACGACGGGGACCTCAGGGACCCGTTCTGGTGGCCTCAGGAAAGGACAGTCCCCATGCGAGTTCCTCGGGGGCCTCTCGGGATTCCTCTCCCGTCGATGCCGGGGCCTAAGACCTTGTGTGGAGTCGGGGCCGGAACCTGAGGATTCCTCTCCAGTGCTGACATGGATCTTGGGGTACTTCTGGAGTCTCCCCAGGGGAGTCAGTCCTCGTCTCGAATGCGGGCATGCACTTGCGCTTTCCTCCAGAGCGGTAGCAGCAGTGTCACGCAGTCCGCCGCGTGGATCAAAGAATCTATGGTTTTCCCTCGAGTCTTTCCCACGAGGCTTTCCCACGAGGCTTTCCCACAGGGCTGTCCCACGTGCACACGTGGTGGGAGTCGATCCTCGGCTTGAACGTCAAGGCAGTGCAGGGAAAACAGGTTCCTCTGGAATGGACTGACACATCTGGGGGACTCTTGGAATGGTGGCACGACCCTGGAGTTCCTCTCGCCTTTCCTGTGGAGAGCGCCTCCTCTTGAGATGCGACGGGAACGCCGGGTATTCTTTCCCAACGAAACAGGGAAAGGATCCCTCATCTCGAGCTAAGAGGCGGAAACGGGGCTCCCCTGGATGTGTGCGGGACCCACGTGCTTCCTCTCGAGTGGAAACGGGTATGTCGGGGAACTTCTTGAGTTGCAGCAAGGGTGTGAAGGACCCTTTGGAAGTTCCAGTGGTTAGACGTGATTAGCCTCGAGAAGCCTCAGCGGAAATGGGCCTCATCGCGCCTGGAGGGCAAAACCTCCTGGATTTTCTCGAGTTGCGGCAGGTGCTCTCGACTTACGACGGGGACCTCAGGGACCCGTTCTGGTGGCCTCAGGAAAGGACAGTCCCCATGCGAGTTCCTCGGGGGCGTCTCGGGATTCCTCTCCCGTCGATGCCGGGGCCTAAGACCTTGTGTGGAGTCGGGGCCGGAACCTGAGGATTCCTCTCCAGTGCTGACATGGATCTTGGGGTACTTCTGGAGTCTCCCCAGGGGAGTCAGTCCTCGTCTCGAATGCAGGCATGCACTTGCGCTTTCCTCCAGAGCGGTAGCAGCAGTGTCACGCAGTCCGCAGCGTGGATCAAAGAATCTATGGTTTTCCCTCGAGTCTTTCCCACGAGGCTTTCCCACAGGGCTGTCCCACGTGCACACGTGGTGGGAGTCGATCCTCGGCTTGAACGTCAAGGCAGTGCAGGGAAAACAGGTTCCTCTGGAATGGACTGACACATCTGGGTGACTCTTGGAATGGTGGCATGACCCTGGAGTTCCTCTCGCCTTTCCTGTGGAGAGCGCCTCCTCTTGAGATGCGACGGGAACGCCGGGAATTCTTTCCCTATGAAACAGGGAAAGGATCCCTCATCTCGAGCTTGGAGGGGGAAACGGGGCTCCCCTGGATGTGTGCGGGACACCACGTACTTCCTCTCGAGTGCAGACGGGTATGTCGGGGAACTTCTTGAGTTGTAGCAAGGGTGTGAAGGACCCTTTGGAAGTTCCAGTGGTTAGACGTGATTGGCCTCGAGAAGCCTCAGCGGAAATGGGCCTCATCTCGCCTGGAGGGCAAAACCTCCTGGATTTTCTCGAGTTGCGGCAGGTGCTGTCGACCTACGACGGGGACCTCAGGGACCCGCTCTTGTGGCCTCAGGAAAGGCCAGTCCCCATGCGAGTTCCTCGGGGGCCTCTCGGGATTCCTCTCCCGTCGATGCCGGGGCCTAAGACCTTGTGTGGAGTCGGGGCCGGAACCTGAGGATTCCTCTCCAGTGCTGACATGGATCTTTGGGTACTTCTGGAGTCTCCCCAGGGGAGTCAGTCCTCGTCTCGAATGCGGGCATGCACTTGCGCTTTCCTCCAGAGCGGTAGCAGCAGTGTCACGCATTCCGCCGCGTGGATCAAAGAATCTATGGTTTTCCCTCGAGTCTTTCCCACGAGGCTTTCCCACAGGGCTGTCCCACGTGCACACGTGGTGGGAGTCGATCCTCGGCTTGAACGTCAAGGCAGTGCAGGGAAAACAGGTTCCTCTGGAATGGACTGACACATCTGGGTGACTCTTGGAATGGTGGCATGACCCTGGAGTTCCTCTCGCCTTTCCTGTGGAGAGCGCCTCCTCTTGAGATGCGACGGGAACGCCGGGAATTCTTTCCCTACGAAACAGGGAAAGGATCCCTCATCTCGAGCTTGGAGGGGGAAACGGGGCTCCCCTGGATGTGTGCGGGACACCACGTACTTCCTCTCGAGTGCAGACGGGTATGTCGGGGAACTTCTTGAGTTGCAGCAAGGGTGTGAAGGACCCTTTGGAAGTTCCAGTGGTTAGACGTGATTGGCCTCGAGAAGCCTCAGCGGAAATGGGCCTCATCTCGCCTGGAGGGCAAAACCTCCTGGATTTTCTCGAGTTGCGGCAGGTGCTCTCGACTTACGACGGGGACCTCAGGGACCCGCTCTTGTGGCCTCAGGAAAGGCCAGTCCCCATGCGAGTTCCTCGGGGGCCTCTCGGGATTCCTCTCCCGTCGATGCCGGGGCCTAAGACCTTGTGTGGAGTCGGGGCCGGAACCTGAGGATTCCTCTCCAGTGCTGACATGGATCTTGGGGTACTTCTGGAGTCTCCCCAGGGGGGTTAGTCCTCGTCTCGAATGCGGGCATGCACTTGCGCTTTCCTCCAGAGCCGTAGCAGCAGTGTCACGCAGTCCGCCGCGTGGATCAAAGGATCTATGGTTTTCCCTCGAGTCTTTCCCACGAGGCTTTCCCACGAGGCTTTCCCACAGGGCTGTCCCACGTGCACACGTGGTGGGAGTCGATCCTCGGCTTGAACGTCAAGGCAGTGCAGGGAAAACAGGTTCCTCTGGAATGGACTGACACATCTGGGGGACTCTTGGAATGGTGGCACGACCCTGGAGTTCCTCTCGCCTTTCCTGTGGAGAGCGCCTCCTCTTGAGATGTGACGGGAACGCCGGGAATTCTTTCCCTACGAAACAGGGAAAGGATCCCTAATCTCGAGCTAGGAGGCGGAAACGGGGCTCCCCTGGATGTGTGCGGTACCCCACGTGCTTCCTCTCGAGTGGAGACGGGTATGTCGGGGAACTTCTTGAGTTGCAGCAAGGGTGTGAAGGACCCTTTGGAAGTTCCAGTGGTTAGATGTGATTGGCCTCGAGAAGCCTCAGCGGAAATGGGCCTCATCTCGCCTGGAGGGCAAAACCTCCTGGATTTTCTCGAGTTGCGGCAGGTGCTCTCGACTTACGACGGGGACCTCAGGGACCCGCTCTGGTGGCCTCAGGAAAGGCCAGTCCCCATGCGAGTTCCTCGGGGGCCTCTCGGGATTCTTCTCCCGTCGATGCCGGGGCCTAAGACCTTGTGTGGAGTCGGGCCGGAACCTGAGGATTCCTCGCCAGTGCTGACAAGGATCTTGGGGTACTTCTGGAGTCTCCCCAGGGGAGTCAGTCCTCGTCTCGAATGCGGGCATGCACTTGCGCTTTCCTCCAGAGCGGTAGCAGCAGTGTCACGCAGTCCGCCGCGTGGATCAAAGAATCTATGGTTTTCCCTCGAGTCTTTCCCACGAGGCTTTCCCACGAGGCTTTCCCACAGGGCTGTCCCACGTGCACACGTGGTTGGAGTCGTTCCTCGGCTTTAACGTCAAGGCAGTGCAGGGAAAACAGGTTCCTCTGGAATGGACTGACACATCTGGGGGACTCTTGGAATGGTGGCACGACCCTGGAGTTCCTCTCGCCTTTCCTGTGGAGAGCGCCTCCTCTTGAGATGCGACGGGAACGCCGGGAATTCTTTCCCTACGAAACAGGGAAAGGATCCCTCATCTCGAGCTAGGAGGCGGAAACGGGGCTCCCCTGGATGTGTGCGGGACCCCACGTGCTTCCTCTCGAGTGGAGACGGTTATGTCGGGGAACTTCTTGAGTTGCAGCAATGGTGTGAAGGACCCTTTGGAAGTTCCAGTGGTTAGATGTGATTGGCCTCGAGAAGCCTCAGCGGAAATGGGCCTCATCTCGTCTGGAGGGTAAAACCTCCTGGATTTTCTCGAGTTGCGGCAGGTGCTCTCGACTTACGACGGGGACCTCAGGGACCCGCTCTGGTGGCCTCAGGAAAGGCCAGTCCCTATGCGAGTTCCTCGGGGGCCTCTCGGGATTCCTCTCCCGTCGATGCCGGGGCCTAAGACCTTGTGTGGAGTCGGGGCCGGAACCTGAGGATTCCTCTCCAGTGCTGACATGGATCTTGGGGTACTTCTGGAGTCTCCCCAGGGGAGTCAGTCCTCGTCTCGAATGCAGGCATGCACTTGCGCTTTCCTCCAGAGCGGTAGCAGCAGTGTCACGCATTCCGCCGCGTGGATCAAAGGATCTATAGTTTTGCCTCGAGTCTTTCCCACGAGGCTATCCCACAGGGCTGTCCCACGTGCACAGGTGGTGGGAGTCGATCCTCGGCTTGAACGACAAGGCAGTGCAGGGAAAACAGGTTCCTCTGGAATGGACTGACACATCTGGGGGACTCTTGGAATGGTGGCACGACCCTGGAGTTCCTCTCGCCTTTCCTGTGGAGAGCGCCTCCTCTTGAGATGCGACGGGAACGCCGGGAATTCTTTCCCTACGAAACAGGGAAAGGATCCCTCATCTCGAGCTAGGAGGCGGAAACGGGGCTCCCCTGGATGTGTGCGGGACCCCACGTGCTTCCTCTCGAGTGGAGACGGGTATGTCGGGGAACTTCTTGAGTTGCAGCAAGGGTGTGAAGGACCCTTTGGAAGTTCCAGTGGTTATACGTGATTAGCCTCGAGAAGCCTCAGCGGAAATGGGCCTCATCGCGCCTGGAGGGCAAAACCCCTTGGATTTTCTCGAGTTGCGGCAGGTGCTCTCGACTTACGACGGGGACCTCAGGGACCCACTCTGGTGGCCTCAGGAAAGGCCAGTCCCCATGCGAGTTCCTCGGGGGCCTCTCGGGATTCCTCTCCCGTCGATGCCGGGGCCTAAGACCTTGTGTGGAGTCGGGGCCGGAACCTGAGGATTCCTCTCCAGTGATGACATGGATCTTGGGGTACTTCTGGAGTCTCCCCAGGGGAGTCAGTCCTCATCTCGAATGCGGGCATGCACTTGCGCTTTCCTCCAGAGCGGTAGCAGCAGTGTCACGCAGTCCGCCGCGTGTACCAAAGGATCTATGGTTTTCCCTCGAGTCTTTCCCACGAGGCTTTCCCACGAGGCTTTCCCACAGGGCTGTCCCACGTGCACACGTGGTGGGAGTCGATCCTCGGCTTGAACGTCAAGGCAGTGCAGGGAAAACTGTTTCCTCTGGAATGGACTGACACATCTGGGGGACTCTTGGAATGGTGGCATGACCCTGGAGTTCCTCTCGCCTTTCCTGTGGAGAGCGCCTCCTCTTGAGATGCGACGGGAACGCCGCGAATTCTTTCCCTACGAAACAGGGAAAGGATCCCTCATCTCGAGCTAGGAGGCGGAAACGGGTCTCCCCTGGATGTGTGCGGGACACCACGTGCTTCCTCTCGAGTGGAGACGGGTATGTCGGGGAACTTCTTGAGTTGCAGCAAGGGTGTGAAGGACCCTTTGGAAGTTCCAGTGGTTAGATGTGATTGGCCTCGAGAAGCCTCAGCGGAAATGGGCCTCATCGCGCCTGGAGGGCAAAACCTCCTGGATTTTCTCGAGTTGCGGCAGGTGCTCTCGACTTACGACGGGGACCTCAGGGACCCGCTCTGGTGGCCTCAGGAAAGGCCAGTCCCCATGCGAGTTCCTCGGGGGCGTCTCGGGATTCCTCTCCCGTCGATGCCGGGGCCTAAGACCTTGTGTGGAGTCGGGGCCGGAACCTGAGGATTCCTCTCCAGTGCTGACACGGATCTGGGGTACTTCTGGAGTCTCCCCAGGGGAGTCAGTCCTCGTCTCGGATGCGGGCATGCACTTGCGCTTTCCTCCAGAGCGGTAGCAGCAGTGTCACGCAGTCCGCCGCGTGGACCAAAGGATCTATGGTTTTCCCTCGAGTCTTTCCCACGAGGCTTTCCCTCGAGGCTTTCCCACAGGGCTGTCCCACGTGCACACGTGTTGGGAGTCGATCCTCGGCTTGAACGTCAAGGCAGTGCAGGGAAAACAGGTTCCTCTGGAATGGACTGACACATCTGGGGGACTCTTGGAATGGTGGCACGACCCTGGAGTTCCTCTCGCCTTTCCTGTGGAGAGCGCCTCCTCTTGAGATGCGACGGGAACGCCGGGAATTCTTTCCCTACGAAACAGGGAAAGGATCCCTCATCTCGAGCTAGGAGGCGGAAACGGGGCTCCCCTGGATGTGTGCGGGACCCCACGTGCTTCCTCTCGAGTGGAGACGGGTATGTCGGGGAACTTCTTGAGTTGCAGCAATGGTGTGAAGGACCCTTTGGAAGTTCCAGTGGTTAGATGTGATTGGCCTTGAGAAGCCTCAGCGGAAATGGGCCTCATCTCGCCTGGAGGGCAAAACCTCCTGGATTTTCTCGAGTTGCGGCAGGTGCTCTCGACTTACGACGGGGACCTCAGGGACCTGCTCTGGTGGCCTCAGGAAAGGCCAGTCCCCATGCGAGTTCTTCGGGGGCGTCTCGGGATTCCCCTCCCGTCGATGCCGGGGCCTAAGACCTTGTGTGGAGTCGGGGCCGGAACCTGAGGAATCCTCTCTAGTGCTGACATGGATCTTGGGGTACTTCTGGAGTCTCCCCAGGGGAGTCAGTCCTAGTCTCGAATGCGGGCATGCACTTGCGCTTTCCTCCAGAGCGGTAGCAGCAGTGTCACGCAGTCCGCCGCGTGGATCAAAGGATCTATGGTTTTCCCTCGAGTCTTTCCCACGAGGCTTTCCCACGAGGCTTTCCCACAGGGCTGTCCCACGTGCACACGTTGTAGGAGTCGATCCTCGGCTTGAACGTCAAGGCAGTGCAGGGAAAACAGGTTCCTCTGGAATGGACTGACACATCTGGGGGACTCTTGGAATGGTGGCACGGCCCTGGAGTTCCTCTCGCCTTTCCTGTGGAGAGCGCCTCCTCTTGAGATGCGACGGGAACGCCGGGAATTCTTTCCCTACGAAACAGGGAAAGGATCCCTCATCTCGAGCTAGGAGGCGGAAACGGGGCTCCCCTGGATGTCTGCGAGACACCACGTGCTTCCTCTCGAGTGGAGACGGGTATGTCGGGGAACTTCTTGAGTTGCAGCAAGGGTGTGAAGGACCCTTTGGAAGTTCCAGTGGTTAGATGTGATTGGCCTCGAGAAGCCTCAGCGGAAATGGGCCTCATCTCGCCTGGAGGGCAAAACCTCCTGGATTTTCTCGAGTTGCGGCAGGTGCTCTCGACTTACGACGGGGACCTCAGGGACCCGCTCTGGTGGCCTCAGGAAAGGCCAGTCCCCATGCGAGTTCCTCGGGGGCCTCTCGGGATTCCTCTCCCGTCGATGCCGGGGCCTAAGACCTTGTGTGGAGTCGGGGCCGGAACCTGAGGATTCCTCTCCAGTGCTGACATGGATCTTGGGGTACTTCTGGAGTCTCCCCAGGGGAGTCAGTCCTCGTCTCGAATGCGGGCATGCACTTGCGCTTTCCTCCAGAGCGGTAGCAGCAGTGTCACGCAGTCCGCCGCGTGGATCAAAGGATCTATGGTTTTCCCTCGAGTCTTTCCCACGAGGCTTTCCCACGAGGCTTTCCCACAGGGCTGTCCCACGTGCACACGTGGTGGGAGTCGATCCTCGGCTTGAACGTCAAGGCAGGGCAGGGAAAACAGGTTCCTCTGGAATGGACCGACACATCTGGGGGACTCTTGGAATGGTGGCACGACCCTGGAGTTCCTCTCGCCTTTCCTGTGGAGAGCGCCTCCTCTTGAGATGCGACGGGAACGCCGGGAATTCTTTCCCTACGAAACAATGAAAGGATACCTCATCTCGAGCTAGGAGGCGGAAACGGGGCTCCCCTGGATGTGTGCGGAACACCACGTGCTTCCTCTCGAGTGGAGACGGGTATGTCGGGGAACTTCTTGAGTTGCAGCAATGGTGTGAAGGACCCTTTGGAAGTTCCAGTGGTTAGATTTGATTGGCCTCGAGAAGCCTCAGCGGAAATGGGCCTCATCTCGCCTGGAGGGCAAAACCTCCTGGATTTTCTCGAGTTGCGGCAGGTGCTCTCGACTTACGACGGGGACCTCAGGGACCCGCTCTGGTGGCCTCAGGAAAGGCCAGTCCCCATGCGAGTGCCTCGGGGGCCTCTCGGGATTCCTCTCCCGTCGATGCCGGGGCCTAAGACCTTGTGTGGAGTCGGGGCCGGAACCTGAGGATTCCTCTCCAGTGCTGACATGTATCTTGGGGCACTTCTGGAGTCTCCCCAGGGGAGTCAGTCCTCGTCTCGAATGCGGGCATGCACTTGCGCTTTCCTCCAGAGCGGTAGCAGCAGTGTCACGCAGTCCGCCGCGTGGATCAAACCATCTATGATTTTCCCTCGAGTCTTTCCCACGAGGCTTTCCCACGAGGCTTTCCCACAGGGCGGTCCCACGTGCACACGTGGTGGGAGTCGATCCTCGGCTTGAACGTCAAGGCAGTGCAGGGAAAACAGGTTCCTCTGGAATGGACTGACACATCTGGGGGACTCTTGGAATGGTGGCACGACCCTGGATTTCCTCTCGCCTTTCCTGTGGAGAGCGCCTCCTATTGAGATGCGACGGGAACGCCGGGAATTCTTTCCCTACGAAACAGGGAAAGGATCCCTCATCTCGAGCTAGGAGGCGGAAACGGGGCTCCCCTGGATGTGTGCGGGGCACCACGTGCTTCCTCTCGAGTGGAGACTGGTATGTCGGGGAACTTCTTGAGTTGCAGCAATGGTGTGAAGGACCCTTTGGAAGTTCCAGTGGTTAGATGTGATTGGCCTCGAGAAGCCTCAGCGGAAATGGGCCTCATCTCGCCTGTAGGGCAAAACCTCCTGGATTTTCTCGAGTTGCGGCAGGTGCTCTCGACTTACGACGGGGACCTCAGGGACCCGCTCTGGTGGCCTCAGGAAAGGCCAGTCCCCATGCGTTTTCCTCGGGGGCCTCTCCGGATTCCTCTCCCGTCGATGCCGGGGCCTAAGACCTTGTGTGGAGTCGGGGCCGGAACATGAGGATTCCTCTCCAGTGCTGACATGGATCTTGGGGTACTTCTGGAGTCTCCCCACGGGAGTCAGTCCTCGTCTCGAATGCGGGCATGCACTTGCGCTTTCCTCCAGAGCGGTAGCAGGAGTGTCACGCAGTCCGTCGCGTGGATCAAAGAATGTATGGTTTTCCCTCGAGTCTTTCCCACGAGGCTTTCCCACAGGGCTGTCCCACGTGCACACGTGGTGGGAGTCGATCCTCGGCTTGAACGACAAGGCAGTGCAGGGAAAACAGGTTCCTCTGTAATGGACTGACACATCTGGGGGACTCTTGGAATGGTGGCACGACCCTGGAGTTCCTCTCGCCTTTCCTGTGGAGAGCGTCTCCTCTTGAGATGCGACGGGAACGCCAGGAATTCTTTCCCTACGAAACAGGGAAAGGATCCCTCATCTCGAGCTAGGAGGCGGAAACGGGGCTCCCCTGGATGTGTGCGGGACCCACGTGCTTCCTCTCGAGTGGAGACGGGTATGTCGGGGAACTTCTTGAGTTGCAGCAAGGGTGTGAAGGACCCTTTGGAAGTTCAAGTGGTTAGACGTGATTAGCCTCGAGAAGCCTCAGCGGAAATGGGCCTCATCGCGCCTGGAGGGCAAAACCTCCTGGATTTTCTCGAGTTGCGGCAGGTGCTCTCGACTTACGACGGGGACCTCAGGGACCCGCTCTGGTGGCCTCAGGAAAGGCCAGTCCCCATGCGAGTTCCTCGGGGGCGTCTCGGGATTCCTCTCCCGTCGATGCCGGGGCCTAAGACCTTGTGTGGAGTCGGGGCCGGAACCTGAGGATTCCTCTCCAGTGCTGACATGGATCTTGGGGTACTTCTGGAGTCTCCCCAGGGGAGTCAGTCCTCGTCTCGAATGCGGGCATGCACTTGGGCTTTCCTCCAGAGCGGTAGCAGCAGTGTCACGCAGTCCGCCGCGTGGATCAAAGGATCTATGGTTTTCCCTCGAGTCTTTCCCACGAGGCTTTCCCACGAGGCTTTCCCACAGGGCTGTCCCACGTGCACACGTGGTGGGAGTCGATCCTCGGCTTGAACGTCAAGGCAGTGCAGGGAAAACAGGTTCCTCTGGAATGGACTGACACATCTGGGTGACTCTTGGAATGGTGGCACGACCCTGGAGTTCCTCTCGCCTTTCCTGTGGAGAGCGCCTCCTCTTGAGATGCGACCGGAACGCCGGGAATTCTTTCCCTACGAAACAGGGAAAGGATCCCTCATCTCGAGCTAGGAGGCGGAAACGGGGCTCCCCTGGATGTGTGCGTGACCCACGTGCTTCCTCTCGAGTGGAGACGGGTATGTCGGGGAACTTCTTGAGTTGCAGCAATCGTGTGAAGGACCCTTTGGAAGTTCCAGTGGTTAGATGTGATTGGCCTCGAGAAGCCTCAGCGGAAATGGGCCTCATCTCGCCTGGAGGGCAAAACCTCCTGGATTTCCTCGAGTTGCGGCAGGTGCTCTCGACTTACGACGGGGACCTCAGGGACCCGCTCTGGTGGCCTCAGGAAAGGCCAGTCCCCATGCGAGTTCCTCGGGGGCATCTCGGGATTCCTCTCCCGTCGATGCCGGGGCCTAAGACCTTGTGTGGAGTCGCGGCCGGAACCTGAGGTTTCCTCTCCAGTGCTGACATGGATCTTGGGGTACTTCTGGAGTCTCCCCAGGGGAGTCAGTCCTAGTCTCGAATGCGGGCATGCACTTTCGCTTTCCTCCAGAGCGGTAGCAGCAGTGTCACGCAGTCCGCCGCGTGGATCAAAGGATCTATGGTTTTCCCTCGAGTCTTTCCCACGAGGCTTTCCCACGAGGCTTTCCCACAGGGCTGTCCCACGTGCACACGTTGTAGGAGTCGATCCTCGGCTTGAACGTCAAGGCAGTGCAGGGAAAACAGGTTCCTCTGGAATGGACTGACACATCTGGGGGACTCTTGGAATGGTGGCACGACCCTGGAGTTCCTCTCGCCTTTCCTGTGGAGAGCGCCTCCTCTTGAGATGCGACCGGAACACCGGGAATTCTTTCCCTACGAAACAGGGAAAGGATCCCTCATCTGGAGCTAGGAGGCGGAAACGGGGCTCCCCTGGATGTGTGCGGGACCCACGTGCTTCCTCTCGAGTGGAGACGGGTATGTCGGGGAACTTCTTGAGTTGCAGCAATGGTGTGAAGGACCCTTTGGAAGTTCCAGTGGTTAGATGTGATTGGCCTCGAGAAGCCTCAGCGGAAATGGGCCTCATATCGCCTGGAGGGCAAAACCTCCTGGATTTCCTCGAGTTGCGGCAGGTGCTCTCGACTTACGACGGGGACCTCAGGGACCCGCTCTGGTGGCCTCAGGAAAGGCCAGTCCCCATGCGAGTTCCTCGGGGGCGTCTCGGGATTCCTCTCCCGTCGATGCCGGGGCCTAAGACCTTGTGTGGAGTCGGGGCCGGAACCTGAGGATTCCTCTCCAGTGCTGACATGGATCTTGGGGTACTTCTGGAGTCTCCCCAGGGGAGTCAGTCCTCGTCTCGAATGCGGGCATGCACTTGCGCTTTCCTCCAGAGCGGTAGCAGCAGTGTCACGCAGTCCGCCGCGTGGATCAAAGGATCTATGGTTTTCCCTCGAGTCTTTCCCACGAGGCTTTCCCACGAGGCTTTCCCACAGGGCTGTCCCACGTGCACACGTGGTGGGAGTCGATCCTCGGCTTGAACGTCAAGGCAGGGCAGGGAAAACAGGTTCCTCTGGAATGGACCGACACATCTGGGGGACTCTTGGAATGGTGGCACGACCCTGGAGTTCCTCTCGCCTTTCCTGTGGAGAGCGCCTCCTCTTGAGATGCGACGGGAACGCCGGGAATTCTTTCCCTACGAAACAATGAAAGGATACCTCATCTCGAGCTAGGAGGCGGAAACGGGGCTCCCCTGGATGTGTGCGGAACACCACGTGCTTCCTCTCGAGTGGAGACGGGTATGTCGGGGAACTTCTTGAGTTGCAGCAATGGTGTGAAGGACCCTTTGGAAGTTCCAGTGGTTAGATGTGATTGGCCTCGAGAAGCCTCAGCGGAAATGGGCCTCATCTCGCCTGGAGGGCAAAACCTCCTGGATTTTCTCGAGTTGCGGCAGGTGCTCTCGACTTACGACGGGGACCTCAGGGACCCGCTCTGGTGGCCTCAGGAAAGGCCAGTCCCCATGCGAGTGCCTCGGGGGCCTCTCGGGATTCCTCTCCCGTCGATGCCGGGGCCTAAGACCTTGTGTGGAGTCGGGGCCGGAACCTGAGGATTCCTCTCCAGTGCTGACATGTATCTTGGGGCACTTCTGGAGTCTCCCCAGGGGAGTCAGTCCTCGTCTCGAATGCGGGCATGCACTTGCGCTTTCCTCCAGAGCGGTAGCAGCAGTGTCACGCAGTCCGCCGCGTGGATCAAACCATCTATGATTTTCCCTCGAGTCTTTCCCACGAGGCTTTCCCACGAGGCTTTCCCACAGGGCGGTCCCACGTGCACACGTGGTGGGAGTCGATCCTCGGCTTGAACGTCAAGGCAGTGCAGGGAAAACAGGTTCCTCTGGAATGGACTGACACATCTGGGGGACACTTGGAATGGTGGCACGACCCTGGATTTCCTCTCGCCTTTCCTGTGGAGAGCGCCTCCTATTGAGATGCGACGGGAACGCCGGGAATTCTTTCCCTACGAAACAGGGAAAGGATCCCTCATCTCGAGCTAGGAGGCGGAAACGGGGCTCCCCTGGATGTGTGCGGGACACCACGTGCTTCCTCTCGAGTGGAGACTGGTATGTCGGGGAACTTCTTGAGTTGCAGCAATGGTGTGAAGGACCCTTTGGAAGTTCCAGTGGTTAGATGTGATTGGCCTCGAGAAGCCTCAGCGGAAATGGGCCTCATCTCGCCTGTAGGGCAAAACCTCCTGGATTTTCTCGAGTTGCGGCAGGTGCTCTCGACTTACGACGGGGACCTCAGGGACCCGCTCTGGTGGCCTCAGGAAAGGCCAGTCCCCATGCGTTTTCCTCGGGGGCCTCTCCGGATTCCTCTCCCGTCGATGCCGGGGCCTAAGACCTTGTGTGGAGTCGGGGCCGGAACATGAGGATTCCTCTCCAGTGCTGACATGGATCTTGGGGTACTTCTGGAGTCTCCCCAGGGGAGTCAGTCCTCGTCTCGAATGCGGGCATGCACTTGCGCTTTCCTCCAGAGCGGTAGCAGGAGTGTCACGCAGTCCGTCGCGTGGATCAAAGAATGTATGGTTTTCCCTCGAGTCTTTCCCACGAGGCTTTCCCACAGGGCTGTCCCACGTGCACACGTGGTGGGAGTCGATCCTCGGCTTGAACGACAAGGCAGTGCAGGGAAAACAGGTTCCTCTGTAATGGACTGACACATCTGGGGGACTCTTGGAATGGTGGCACGACCCTGGAGTTCCTCTCGCCTTTCCTGTGGAGAGCGTCTCCTCTTGAGATGCGACGGGAACGCCAGGAATTCTTTCCCTACGAAACAGGGAAAGGATCCCTCATCTCGAGCTAGGAGGCGGAAACGGGGCTCCCCTGGATGTGTGCGGGACCCACGTGCTTCCTCTCGAGTGGAGACGGGTATGTCGGGGAACTTCTTGAGTTGCAGCAAGGGTGTGAAGGACCCTTTGGAAGTTCAAGTGGTTAGACGTGATTAGCCTCGAGAAGCCTCAGCGGAAATGGGCCTCATCGCGCCTGGAGGGCAAAACCTCCTGGATTTTCTCGAGTTGCGGCAGGTGCTCTCGACTTACGACGGGGACCTCAGGGACCCGCTCTGGTGGCCTCAGGAAAGGCCAGTCCCCATGCGAGTTCCTCGGGGGCGTCTCGGGATTCCTCTCCCGTCGATGCCGGGGCCTAAGACCTTGTGTGGAGTCGGGGCCGGAACCTGAGGATTCCTCTCCAGTACTGACATGGATCTTGGGGTACTTCTGGAGTCTCCCCAGGGGAGTCAGTCCTCGTCTCGAATGCGGGCATGCACTTGGGCTTTCCTCCAGAGCGGTAGCAGCAGTGTCACGCAGTCCGCCGCGTGGATCAAAGGATCTATGGTTTTCCCTCGAGTCTTTCCCACGAGGCTTTCCCACGAGGCTTTCCCACAGGGCTGTCCCACGTGCACACGTGGTGGGAGTCGATCCTCGGCTTGAACGTCAAGGCAGTGCAGGGAAAACAGGTTCTTCTGGAATGGACTGACACATCTGGGTGACTCTTGGAATGGTGGCACGACCCTGGAGTTCCTCTCGCCTTTCCTGTGGAGAGCGCCTCCTCTTGAGATGCGACGGGAACGCCGGGAATTCTTTCCCTACGAAACAGGGAAAGGATCCCTCATCTCGAGCTAGGAGGCGGAAACGGGGCTCCCCTGGATGTGTGCGTGACCCACGTGCTTCCTCTCGAGTGGAGACGGGTATGTCGGGGAACTTCTTGAGTTGCAGCAATGGTGTGAAGGACCCTTTGGAAGTTCCAGTGGTTAGATGTGATTGGCCTCGAGAAGCCTCAGCGGAAATGGGCCTCATCTCGCCTGGAGGGCAAAACCTCCTTGATTTCCTCGAGTTGCGGCAGGTGCTCTCGACTTACGACGGGGACCTCAGGGACCCGCTCTGGTGGCCTCAGGAAAGGCCAGTCCCCATGCGAGTTCCTCGGGGGCGTCTCGGGATTCCTCTCCCGTCGATGCCGGGGCCTAAGACCTTGTGTGGAGTCGGGGCCGGAACCTGAGGATTCCTCTCCAGTGCTGACATGGATCTTGGGGTACTTCTGGAGTCTCCCCAGGGGAGTCAGTCCTAGTCTCGAATGTGGGCATGCACTTTCGCTTTCCTCCAGAGCGGTAGCAGCAGTGTCACGCAGTCCGCCGCGTGGATCAAAGGATCTATGGTTTTCCCTCGAGTCTTTCCCACGAGGCTTTCCCACGAGGCTTTCCCACAGGGCTGTCCCACGTGCACACGTTGTAGGAGTCGATCCTCGGCTTGAACGTCAAGGCAGTGCAGGGAAAACAGGTTCCTCTGGAATGGACTGACACATCTGGGGGACTCTTGGAATGGTGGCACGACCCTGGAGTTCCTCTCGCCTTTCCTGTGGAGAGCGCCTCCTCTTGAGATGCGACCGGAACACCGGGAATTCTTTCCCTACGAAACAGGGAAAGGATCCCTCATCTGGAGCTAGGAGGCGGAAACGGGGCTCCCCTGGATGTGTGCGGGACCCACGTGCTTCCTCTCGAGTGGAGACGGGTATGTCGGGGAACTTCTTGAGTTGCAGCAATGGTGTGAAGGACCCTTTGGAAGTTCCAGTGGTTAGATGTGATTGGCCTCGAGAAGCCTCAGCGGAAATGGGCCTCATATCGCCTGGAGGGCAAAACCTCCTGGATTTCCTCGAGTTGCGGCAGGTGCTCTCGACTTACGACGGGGACCTCAGGGACCCGCTCTGGTGGACTCAGGAAAGGCCAGACCCCATGCGAGTTCCTCGGGGGCCTCTCGGGATTCCTCTCCCGTCGATGCCGGGGCCTAAGACCTTGTGTGGAGTCGGGGCCGGAACCTGAGGATTCCTCTCCAGTGCTGACATGGATCTTGGGGTACTTCTGGAGTCTCCCCAGGGGAGTCAGTCCTAGTCTCGAATGCGGGCATGCACTTGCGCTTTCCTCCAGAGCGGTAGCAGGAGTGTCACGCAGTCCGTCGCGTGGATCAAAGAATGTATGGTTTTCCCTCGAGTCTTTCCCACGAGGCTTTCCCACAGGGCTGTCCCACGTGCACACGTGGTGGGAGTCGATCCTCGGCTTGAACGACAAGGCAGTGCAGGGAAAACAGGTTCCTCTGTAATGGACTGACACATCTGGGGGACTCTTGGAATGGTGGCAGGACCCTGGAGTTCCTCTCGCCTTTCCTGTGGAGAGCGTCTCCTCTTGAGATGCGACGGGAACGCCAGGAATTCTTTCCCTACGAAACAGGGAAAGGATCCCTCATCTCGAGCTAGGAGGCGGAAACGGGGCTCCCCTGGATGTGTGCGGGACCCACGTGCTTCCTCTCGAGTGGAGACGGGTATGTCGGGGAAATTCTTGAGTTGCAGCAAGGGTGTGAAGGACCCTTTGGAAGTTCAAGTGGTTAGACGTGATTAGCCTCGAGAAGCCTCAGCGGAAATGGGCCTCATCGCGCCTGGAGGGCAAAACCTCCTGGATTTTCTCGAGTTGCGGCAGGTGCTCTCGACTTACGACGGGGACCTCAGGGACCCGCTCTGGTGGCCTCAGGAAAGGCCAGTCCCCATGCGAGTTCCTCGGGGGCGTCTCGGGATTCCTCTCCCGTCGATGCCGGGGCCTAAGACCTTGTGTGGAGTCGGGGCCGGAACCTGAGGATTCCTCTCCAGTGCTGACATGGATCTTGGGGTACTTCTGGAGTCTCCCCAGGGGAGTCAGTCCTCGTCTCGAATGCGGGCATGCACTTGGGCTTTCCTCCAGAGCGGTAGCAGCAGTGTCACGCAGTCCGCCGCGTGGATCAAAGGATCTATGGTTTTCCCTCGAGTCTTTCCCACGAGGCTTTCCCACGAGGCTTTCCCACAGGGCTGTCCCACGTGCACACGTGGTGGGAGTCGATCCTCGGCTTGAACGTCAAGGCAGTGCAGGGAAAACAGGTTCCTCTGGAATGGATTGACACATCTGGGTGACTCTTGGAATGGTGGCACGACCCTGGAGTTCCTCTCGCCTTTCCTGTGGAGAGCGCCTCCTCTTGAGATGCGACCGGAACGCCGGGAATTCTTTCCCTACGAAACAGGGAAAGGATCCCTCATCTCGAGCTAGGAGGCGGAAACGGGGCTCCCCTGGATGTGTGCGTGACCCACGTGCTTCCTCTCGAGTGGAGACGGGTATGTCGGGGAACTTCTTGAGTTGCAGCAATCGTGTGAAGGACCCTTTGGAAGTTCCAGTGGTTAGATGTGATTGGCCTCGAGAAGCCTCAGCGGAAATGGGCCTCATCTCGCCTGGAGGGCAAAACCTCCTGGATTTCCTCGAGTTGCGGCAGGTGCTCTCGACTTACGACGGGGACCTCAGAGACCCGCTCTGGTGGCCTCAGGAAAGGCCAGTCCCCATGCGAGTTCCTCGGGGGCATCTCGGAATTCCTCTCCCGTCGATGCCGGGGCCTAAGACCTTGTGTGGAGTCGGGGCCGGAACCTGAGGTTTCCTCTCCAGTGCTGACATGGATCTTGGGGTACTTCTGGAGTCTCCCCAGGGGAGTCAGTCCTAGTCTCGAATGCGGGCATGCACTTTCGCTTTCCTCCAGAGCGGTAGCAGCAGTGTCACGCAGTCCGCCGCGTGGATCAAAGGATCTATGGTTTTCCCTCGAGTCTTTCCCACGAGGCTTTCCCACGAGGCTTTCCCACAGGGCTGTCCCACGTGCACACGTTGTAGGAGTCGATCCTCGGCTTGAACGTCAAGGCAGTGCAGGGAAAACAGGTTCCTCTGGAATGGACTGACACATCTGGGGGACTCTTGGAATGGTGGCACGACCCTGGAGTTCCTCTCGCCTTTCCTGTGGAGAGCGCCTCCTCTTGAGATGCGACCGGAACACCGGGAATTCTTTCCCTATGAAACAGGGAAAGGATCCCTCATCTGGAGCTAGGAGGCGGAAACGGGGCTCCCCTGGATGTGTGCGGGACCCACGTGCTTCCTCTCGAGTGGAGACGGGTATGTCGGGGAACTTCTTGAGTTGCAGCAATGGTGTGAAGGACCCTTTGGAAGTTCCAGTGGTTAGATGTGATTGGCCTCGAGAAGCCTCAGCGGAAATGGGCCTCATATCGCCTGGAGGGCAAAACCTCCTGGATTTCCTCGAGTTGCGGCAGGTGCTCTCGACTTACGACGGGGACCTCAGGGACCCGCTCTGGTGGCCTCAGGAAAGGCCAGTCCCCATGCGAGTTCCTCGGGGGCGTCTCGGGATTCCTCTCCCGTCGATGCCGGGGCCTAAGACCTTGTGTGGAGTCGGGGCCGGAACCTGAGGATTCCTCTCCAGTGCTGACATGGATCTTGGGGTACTTCTGGAGTCTCCCCAGGGGAGTCAGTCCTCGTCTCGAATGCGGGCATGCACTTGCGCTTTCCTCCAGAGCGGTAGCAGCAGTGTCACGCAGTCCGCCGCGTGGATCAAAGGATCTATGGTTTTCCCTCGAGTCTTTCCCACGAGGCTTTCCCACGAGGCTTTCCCACAGGGCTGTCCCACGTGCACACGTGGTGGGAGTCGATCCTCGGCTTGAACGTCAAGGCAGGGCAGGGAAAACAGGTTCCTCTGGAATGGACCGACACATCTGGGGGACTCCTGGAATGGTGGCACGACCCTGGAGTTCCTCTCGCCTTTCCTGTGGAGAGCGCCTCCTCTTGAGATGCGACGGGAACGCCGGGAATTCTTTCCCTACGAAACAATGAAAGGATACCTCATCTCGAGCTAGGAGGCGGAAACGGGGCTCCCCTGGATGTGTGCGGAACACCACGTGCTTCCTCTCGAGTGGAGACGGGTATGTCGGTGAACTTCTTGAGTTGCAGCAATGGTGTGAAGGACCCTTTGGAAGTTCCAGTGGTTAGATGTGATTGGCCTCGAGAAGCCTCAGCGGAAATGGGCCTCATCTCGCCTGGAGGGCAAAACCTCCTGGATTTTCTCGAGTTGCGGCAGGTGCTCTCGACTTACGACGGGGACCTCAGGGACCCGCTCTGGTGGCCTCAGGAAAGGCCAGTCCCCATGCGAGTGCCTCGGGGGCCTCTCGGGATTCCTCTCCCGTCGATGCCGGGGCCTAAGACCTTGTGTGGAGTCGGGGCCGGAACCTGAGGATTCCTCTCCAGTGCTGACATGTATCTTGGGGCACTTCTGGAGTCTCCCCAGGGGAGTCAGTCCTCGTCTCGAATGCGGGCATGCACTTGCGCTTTCCTCCAGAGCGGTAGCAGCAGTGTCACGCAGTCCGCCGCGTGGATCAAACCATCTATGATTTTCCCTCGAGTCTTTCCCACGAGGCTTTCCCACGAGGCTTTCCCACAGGGCGGTCCCACGTGCACACGTGGTGGGAGTCGATCCTCGGCTTGAACGTCAAGGCAGTGCAGGGAAAACAGGTTCCTCTGGAATGGACTGACACATCTGGGGGACTCTTGGAATGGTGGCACGACCCTGGATTTCCTCTCGCCTTTCCTGTGGAGAGCGCCTCCTATTGAGATGCGACGGGAACGCCGGGAATTCTTTCCCTACGAAACAGGGAAAGGATCCCTCATCTCGAGCTAGGAGGCGGAAACGGGGCTCCCCTGGATGTGTGCGGGACACCACGTGCTTCCTCTCGAGTGGAGACTGGTATGTCGGGGAACTTCTTGAGTTGCAGCAATGGTGTGAAGGACCCTTTGGAAGTTCCAGTGGTTAGATGTGATTGGCCTCGAGAAGCCTCAGCGGAAATGGGCCTCATCTCGCCTGTAGGGCAAAACCTCCTGGATTTTCTCGAGTTGCGGCAGGTGCTCTCGACTTACGACGGGGACCTCAGGGACCCGCTCTGGTGGCCTCAGGAAAGGCCAGTCCCCATGCGTTTTCCTCGGGGGCCTCTCCGGATTCCTCTCCCGTCGATGCCGGGGCCTAAGACCTTGTGTGGAGTCGGGGCCGGAACATGAGGATTCCTCTCCAGTGCTGACATGGATCTTGGGGTACTTCTGGAGTCTCCCCAGGGGAGTCAGTCCTCGTCTCGAATGCGGGCATGCACTTGCGCTTTCCTCCAGAGCGGTAGCAGGAGTGTCACGCAGTCCGTCGCGTGGATCAAAGAATGTATGGTTTTCCCTCGAGTCTTTCCCACGAGGCTTTCCCACAGGGCTGTCCCACGTGCACACGTGGTGGGAGTCGATCCTCGGCTTGAACGACAAGGCAGTGCAGGGAAAACAGGTTCCTCTGTAATGGACTGACACATCTGGGGGACTCTTGGAATGGTGGCACGACCCTGGAGTTCCTCTCGCCTTTCCTGTGGAGAGCGTCTCCTCTTGAGATGCGACGGGAACGCCAGGAATTCTTTCCCTACGAAACAGGGAAAGGATCCCTCATCTCGAGCTAGGAGGCGGAAACGGGGCTCCCCTGGATGTGTGCGGGACCCACGTGCTTCCTCTCGAGTGGAGACGGGTATGTCGGGGAACTTCTTGAGTTGCAGCAAGGGTGTGAAGGACCCTTTGGAAGTTCAAGTGGTTAGACGTGATTAGCCTCGAGAAGCCTCAGCGGAAATGGGCCTCATCGCGCCTGGAGGGCAAAACCTCCTGGATTTTCTCGAGTTGCGGCAGGTGCTCTCGACTTACGACGGGGACCTCAGGGACCCGCTCTGGTGGCCTCAGGAAAGGCCAGTCCCCATGCGAGTTCCTCGGGGGCGTCTCGGGATTCCTCTCCCGTCGATGCCGGGGCCTAAGACCTTGTGTGGAGTCGGGGCCGGAACCTGAGGATTCCTCTCCAGTGCTGACATGGATCTTGGGGTACTTCTGGAGTCTCCCCAGGGGAGTCAGTCCTCGTCTCGAATGCGGGCATGCACTTGGGCTTTCCTCCAGAGCGGTAGCAGCAGTGTCACGCAGTCCGCCGCGTGGATCAAAGGATCTATGGTTTTCCCTCGAGTCTTTCCCACGAGGCTTTCCCACGAGGCTTTCCCACAGGGCTGTCCCACGTGCACACGTGGTGGGAGTCGATCCTCGGCTTGAACGTCAAGGCAGTGCAGGGAAAACAGGTTCCTCTGGAATGGACTGACACATCTGGGTGACTCTTGGAATGGTGGCACGACCCTGGAGTTCCTCTCGCCTTTCCTGTGGAGAGCGCCTCCTCTTGAGATGCGACCGGAACGCCGGGAATTCTTTCCCTACGAAACAGGGAAAGGATCCCTCATCTCGAGCTAGGAGGCGGAAACGGGGCTCCCCTGGATGTGTGCGTGACCCACGTGCTTCCTCTCGAGTGGAGACGGGTATGTCGGGGAACTTCTTGAGTTGCAGCAATGGTGTGAAGGACCCTTTGGAAGTTCCAGTGGTTAGATGTGATTGGCCTCGAGAAGCCTCAGCGGAAATGGGCCTCATCTCGCCTGGAGGGCAAAACCTCCTGGATTTCCTCGAGTTGCGGCAGGTGCTCTCGACTTACGACGGGGACCTCAGGGACCCGCTCTGGTGGCCTCAGGAAAGGCCAGTCCCCATGCGAGTTCCTCGGGGGCGTCTCGGGATTCCTCTCCCGTCGATGCCGGGGCCTAAGACCTTGTGTGGAGTCGGGGCCGGAACCTGAGGTTTCCTCTCCAGTGCTGACATGGATCTTGGGGTACTTCTGGAGTCTCCCCAGGGGAGTCAGTCCTAGTCTCGAATGCGGGCATGCACTTTCGCTTTCCTCCAGAGCGGTAGCAGCAGTGTCACGCAGTCCGCCGCGTGGATCAAAGGATCTATGGTTTTCCCTCGAGTCTTTCCCACGAGGCTTTCCCACGAGGCTTTCCCACAGGGCTGTCCCACGTGCACACGTTGTAGGAGTCGATCCTCGGCTTGAACGTCAAGGCAGTGCAGGGAAAACAGGTTCCTCTGGAATGGACTGACACATCTGGGGGACTCTTGGAATGGTGGCACGACCCTGGAGTTCCTCTCGCCTTTCCTGTGGAGAGCGCCTCCTCTTGAGATGCGACCGGAACACCGGGAATTCTTTCCCTACGAAACAGGGAAAGGATCCCTCATCTGGAGCTAGGAGGCGGAAACGGGGCTCCCCTGGATGTGTGCGGGACCCACGTGCTTCCTCTCGAGTGGAGACGGGTATGTCGGTGAACTTCTTGAGTTGCAGCAATGGTGTGAAGGACCCTTTGGAAGTTCCAGTGGTTAGATGTGATTGGCCTCGAGAAGCCTCAGCGGAAATGGGCCTCATCTCGCCTGGAGGGCAAAACCTCCTGGATTTCCTCGAGTTGCGGCAGGTGCTCTCGACTTACGACGGGGACCTCAGGGACCCGCTCTGGTGGCCTCAGGAAAGGCCAGTCCCCATGCGAGTTCCTCGGGGGCCTCTCGGGATTCCTCTCCCGTCGATGCCGGGGCCTAAGACCTTGTGTGGAGTCGGGGCCGGAACCTGAGGATTCCTCTCCAGTGCTGACATGGATCTTGGGGTACTTCTGGAGTCTCCCCAGGGGAGTCAGTCCTAGTCTCGAATGCGGGCATGCACTTGCGCTTTCCTCCAGAGCGGTAGCAGCAGTGTCACGCAGTCCGCCGCGTGGATCAAAGGATCTATGGTTTTCCCTCGAGTCTTTCCCACGAGGCTTTCCCACGAGGCTTTCCCGCAGGGCTGTCCCACGTGCACACGTTGTAGGAGTCGATCCTCGGCTTGAACGTCAAGGCAGTGCAGGGAAAACAGGTTCCTCTGGAATGGACTGACACATCTGGGGGACTCTTGGAATGGTGGCACGACGCTGGAGTTCCTCTCGCCTTTCCTGTGGAGAGCGCCTCCTCTTGAGATGCGACGGGAACGCCGGGAATTCTTTCCCTACGAAACAGGGAAAGGATCCCTCATCTCGAGCTAGGAGGCGGAAACGGGGCTCCCCTGGATGTGTGCGAGACACCACGTGCTTCCTCTCGAGTGGAGACGGGTATGTCGGGGAACTTCTTGAGTTGCAGCAAGGGTGTGAAGGACCCTTTGGAAGTTCCAGTGGTTAGATGTGATTGGCCTCGAGAAGCCTCATCGGAAATGGGCCTCATCTCGCCTGGAGGGCAAAACCTCCTGGATTTCCTCGAGTTGCGGCAGGTGCTCTCGACTTACGACGGGGACCTCAGGGACCCGCTCTGGTGGCCTCAGGAAAGGCCAGTCCCCATGCGAGTTCCTCGGGGGCCTCTCGGGATTCCTCTCCCGTCGATGCCGGGGCCTAAGACCTTGTGTGGAGTCGGGGCCGGAACCTGAGGATTCCTCTCCAGTGCTGACATGGATCTTGGGGTACTTCTGGAGTCTCCCCAGGGGAGTCAGTCCTCGTCTCGAATGCGGGCATGCACTTGCGCTTTCCTCCAGAGCGGTAGCAGCAGTGTCACGCAGTCCGCCGCGTGGATCAAAGAATCTATGGTTTTCCCTCGAGTCTTTCCCACGAGGCTTTCCCACGAGGCTTTCCCACAGGGCTGTCCCACGTGCACACGTGGTGGGAGTCGATCCTCGGCTTGAACGTCAAGGCAGTGCAGGGAAAACAGGTTCCTCTGGAATGGACTGACACATCTGGGGGACTCTTGGAATGGTGGCACGACCCTGGAGTTCCTCTCGCCTTTCCTGAGGAGAGCGCCTCCTCTTGAGATGCGACGGGAACGCCGGGAATTCTTTCCCTACGAAACAGGGAAAGGATCCCTCTTCTCGAGCTAGGAGGCAGAAACGGGGCTCCCCTGGATGTGTGCGGGACACCACGTGCTTCCTCTCGAGTGGAGACGGGTATGTCGGGGAACTTCTTGAGTTGCAGCAAGGGTGTGAAGGACCCTTTGGAAGTTCCAGTGGTTAGACGTGATTAGCCTCGAGAAGCCTCAGCGGAAATGGGCCTCATCGCGCCTGGAGGGCAAAACCTCCTGGATTTACTCGAGTTGCGGCAGGTGCTCTCGACTTACGACGGGGACCTCAGGGACCCGCTCTGGTGGCCTCAGGAAAGGCCAGTCCCCATGCGAGTTCCTCGGGGGCCTCTCGGGATTCCTTTCCCGTCGATGCCGGGGCCTAAGACCTTGTGTGGAGTCGGGGCCGGAACCTGAGGATTCCTCTCCAGTGCTGACATGGATCTTGGGGTACTTCTGGAGTCTCCCCAGGGGAGTCAGTCCTCGTCTCGAATGCGGGCATGCACTTGCGCTTTCCTCCAGAGCGGTAGCAGCAGTGTCACGCAGTCCGCCGCGTGGATCAAAGAATGTATGGTTTCCCTCGAGTCTTTCCCACGAGGCTTTCCCACAGGGCTGTCCCACGTGCACACGTGGTGGGAGTCGATCCTCGGCTTGAACGTCAAGGCAGTGCAGGGAAAACAGGTTCCTCTGGAATGGACTGACACATCTGGGTGACTCTTGGAATGGTGGCATGACCCTGGAGTTCCTCTCGCCTTTCCTGTGGAGAGCGCCTCCTCTTGAGATGCGACGGGAACGCCGGGAATTCTTTCCCTACGAAACAGGGAAAGGATCCCTCATCTCGAGCTAGGAGGCGGAAACGGGGCTCCCCTGGATGTGTGCGGGACCCCACGTGCTTCCTCTCGAGTGGAGACGGGTATGTCGGGGAACTTCTTGAGTTGCAGCAATGATGTGAAGGACCCTTTGGAAGTTCCAGTGGTTAGACGTGATTAGCCTCGAGAAGCCTCAGCGGAAATGGGCCTCATCTCGCCTGGAGGGCAAAACCTCCTGGATTTCCTCGAGTTGCGGCAGGTGCTCTCGACTTACGACGGGGACCTCAGGGACCCGCTCTGGTGGCCTCAGGAAAGGCCAGTCCCCATGCGAGTTCCTCGGGGGCCTCTCGGGATTCCTCTCCCGTCGATGCCGGGGCCTAAGACCTTGTGTGGAGTCGGGGCCGGAACCTGAGGATTCCTCTCCAGTGCTGACATGGATCTTGGGGTACTTCTGGAGTCTCCCCAGGGGAGTCAGTCCTAGTCTCGAATGCGGGCATGCACTTGCGCTTTCCTCCAGAGCGGTAGCAGCAGTGTCACGCAGTCCGCCGCGTGGATCAAAGGATCTATGGTTTTCCCTCGAGTCTTTCCCACGAGGCTTTCCCATGAGGCTTTCCCACAGGGCTGTCCCACGTGCACACGTTTTAGGAGTCGATCCTCGGCTTGAACGTCAAGGCAGTGCAGGGAAAACAGGTTCCTCTGGAATGGACTGACACATCTGGGGGACTCTTGGAATGGTGGCACGACCCTGGAGTTCCTCTCGCCTTTCCTGTGGAGAGCGCCTCCTCTTGAGATGCGACCAGAACACCGGGAATTCTTTCCCTACGAAACAGGGAAAGGATCCCTCATCTCGAGCTAGGAGGCGGAAACGGGGCTCCCCTGGATGT
Organism: Ovis canadensis; assembly: GCF_042477335.2. Lineage (NCBI taxonomy): Eukaryota > Metazoa > Chordata > Mammalia > Artiodactyla > Bovidae > Ovis > Ovis canadensis. The sequence continues at coordinate 1,853,769 of NC_091258.1, read as the reverse complement.
GTGCGAGACACCACGTGCTTCCTCTCGAGTGGAGACGGGTATGTCGGGGAACTTCTTGAGTTGCAGCAAGGGTGTGAAGGACCCTTTGGAAGTTCCAGTGGTTAGATGTGATTGGCCTCGAGAAGCCTCAGCGGAAATGGGCCTCATCTCGCCTGGAGGGCAAAACCTCCTGGATTTCCTCGAATTGCGGCAGGTGCTCTCGACTTACGACGGGGACCTCAGGGACCCGCTCTGGTGGCCTCAGGAAAGGCCAGTCCCCATGCGAGTTCCTCGGCGGCGTCTCGGGATTCCTCTCCCATCGATGCCGGGGCCTAAGACCTTGTGTGGAGTCGGGGCCGGAACCTGAGGATTCCTCTCCAGTGCTGACATGGATCTTGGGGTACTTCTGGAGTCTCCCCAGGGGAGTAAGTCCTAGTCTCGAATGCGGGCATGCACTTGCGCTTTCCTCCAGAGCGGTAGCAGCAGTGTCACGCAGTCCGCCGCGTGGATCAAAGGATCTATGGTTTTCCCTCGAGTCTTTCCCACGAGGCTTTCCCACGAGGCTTTCCCACAGGGCTGTCCCACGTGCACACGTTGTAGGAGTCGATCCTCGGCTTGAACGTCAAGGCAGTGCAGGGAAAACAGGTTCTTCTGGAATGGACTGACACATCTGGGGGACTCTTGGAATGGTGGCACGACCCTGGAGTTCCTCTCGCCTTTCCTGTGGAGAGCGCCTCCTCTTGAGATGCGACGGGAATGCCAGGAATTCTTTCCCTACGAAACAGGGAAAGGATCCCTCATCTCGAGCTAGGAGGCGGAAACGGGGCTCCCCTGGATGTGTGCGGGACACCACGTGCTTCCTCTCGAGTGGAGACGGGTATGTCGGGGAACTTCTTGAGTTGCAGCAAGGGTGTGAAGGACCCTTTGGAAGTTCCAGTGGTTAGATGTGATTGGCCTTGAGAAGCCTCAGCGGAAATGGGCCTCATCGCGCCTGGAGGGGAAAACCTCCTGGATTTTCTCGAGTTACGGCAGGTGCTCTCGACTTACGATGGGGACCTCAGGGACCCGCTCTGGTGGCCTCAGGAAAGGCCAGTCCCCATGCGAGTTCCTCGGGGGCGTCTCGTGATTCCTCTCCCGTCGATGCCGATGCCTAAGACCTTGTGTGGAGTCGGGGCCGGAACCTGAGGATTCCTCTCCAGTGCTGACACGGATCTTGGGGTACTTCTGGAGTCTCCCCAGGGGAGTCAGTCCTCGTCTCGGATGCGGGCATGCACTTGCGCTTTCCTCCAGAGCGGTAGCAGCAGTGTCACGCAGTCCGCCGCGTGGACCAAAGGATCTATGGTTTTCCCTCGAGGCTTTCCCACAGGGCTGTCCCACGTGCACACGTGTTGGGAGTCGATCCTCGGCTTGAACGTCAAGGCAGTGCAGGGAAAACAGGTTCCTCTTGAATGGACTGACACATCTGGGGGACTCTTGGAATGGTGGCACGACCCTGGAGTTCCTCTCGCCTTTCCTGTGGAGAGCGCCTCCTCTTGAGATGCGACGGGAACGCCGGGAATTCTTTCCCTACGAAACAGGGAAAGGATCCCTCATCTCGAGCTAGGAGGCGGAAACGGGGCTCCCCTGAATGTGTGCGGGACCCCACGTGCTTCCTCTCGAGTGGAGACGGGTATGTCGGGGAACTTCTTGAGTTGCAGCAAGGGTGTGAAGGACCCTTTGGAAGTTCCAGTGGTTAGATGTGATTGGCCTCGAGAAGCCTCAGCGGAAATGGGCCTCATCTCGCCTGGAGGGCAAAACCTCCTGGATTTTCTCGAGTTGCGGCAGGTGCTCTCGACTTACGACGGGGACCTCAGGGACCCGCTCTGGTGGCCTCAGGAAAGGCCAGTCCCCATGCGAGTTCCTCGGGGGCGTCTCGGGATTCCTCTCCCGTCGATGCCGGGGCCTAAGACCTTGTGTGGAGTCGGGGCCGGAACCTGAGGATTCCTCTCCAGTGCTGACATGGATCTTGGGGTACTTCTGGAGTCTCCCCAGGGGAGTCAGTCCTCGTCTCGAATGCGGGCATGCACTTGCGCTTTCCTCCAGAGCGGTAGCAGCAGTGTCACGCAGTCCGCCGCGTGGATCAAAGGATCTATGGTTTTCCCTCGAGTCTTTCCCACGAGGCTTTCCCACGAGGCTTTCCCACAGGGCTGTCCCACGTGCACACGTGGTGGGAGTCGATCCTCGGCTTGAACGTCAAGGCAGTGCAGGGAAAACAGGTTCCTCTGGAATGGACTGACACATCTGGGGGACTCTTGGAATGGTGGCACGACCCTGGAGTTCCTCTCGCCTTTCCTGTGGAGAGCGCCTCCTCTTGAGATGCGACGGGAACGCCGGGAATTCTTTCCCTACGAAACAGGGAAAGGATCCCTCATCTCGAGCTAGGAGGCGGAAACGGGGCTCCCCTGGATGTGTGCGAGACACCACGTGCTTCCTCTCGAGTGGAGACGGGTATGTCGGGGAACTTCTTGAGTTGCAGCAAGGGTGTGAAGGACCCTTTGGAAGTTCCAGTGGTTAGATGTGATTGGCCTCGAGAAGCCTCAGCGGAAATGGGCCTCATCTCGCCTGGAGGGCAAAACCTCCTGGATTTTCTCGAGTTGCGGCAGGTGCTCTCGACTTACGACGGGGACCTCAGGGACCCGCTCTGGTGGCCTCAGGAAAGGCCAGTCCCCATGCGAGTTCCTCGGGGGCCTCTCGGGATTCCTCTCCCGTCGATGCCGGGGCCTAAGACCTTGTGTGGAGTCGGGGCCGGAACCTGAGGATTCCTCTCCAGTGCTGACATGGATCTTGGGGTACTTCTGGAGTCTCCCCAGGGGAGTCAGTCCTCGTCTCGAATGCGGGCATGCACTTGCGCTTTCGTACAGAGCGGTAGCAGCAGTGTCACGCAGTCCGCCGCGTGGATCAAAGGATCTATGGTTTTCCCTCGAGTCTTTCCCACGAGGCTTTCCCACGAGGCTTTCCCACAGGGCTGTCCCACGTGCACACGTGGTGGGAGTCGATCCTCGGCTTGAACGTCAAGGCAGTGCAGGGAAAACAGGTTCCTCTGGAATGGACTGACACATCTGGGGGACTCTTGGAATGGTGGCACGACCCTGGAGTTCCTCTCGCCTTTCCTGTGGAGAGCGCCTCCTCTTGAGATGCGACGGGAACGCCGGGAATTCTTTCCCTACGAAACAGGGAAAGGATCCCTCATCTCGAGCAAGGAGGCGGAAACGGGGCTCCCCTGGATGTGTGCGGGACACCACGTGCTTCCTCTCGAGTGGAGACGGGTATGTCGGGGAACATCTTGAGTTGCAGCAATGGTGTGAAGGACCCTTTGGAAGTTCCAGTGGTTAGATGTGATTGGCCTCGAGAAGCCTCAGCGGAAATGGGCCTCATCTCGCCTGGAGGGCAAAACCTCCTGGATTTTCTCGAGTTGCGGCAGGTGCTCTCGACTTACGATGGGAACCTCAGGGACCCGCTCTGGTGGCCTCAGGAAAGGCCAGTCCCCATGCGAGTTCCTCGGGGGCCTCTCGGGATTCCTCTCCCGTCGATGCCGGAGCCTAAGACCTTGTGTGGAGTCGGGGCCGGAACCTGAGGATTCCTCTCCAGTGCTGACATGGATCTTGGGGTACTTCTGGAGTCTCCCCAGGGTGGTCAGTCCTCGTCTCGAATGCGGGCATGCACTTGCGCTTTCCTCCAGAGCGGTAGCAGCAGTGTCACACAGTCCGCCGCGTGGATCAAAGGATGTATGGTTTATCCTTGAGTCTTTCCCACGAGGCTTTCCCACGAGGCTTTCCCACAGGGCTGTCCCACGTGCACACGTGGTGGGAGTCGATCCTCGGCTTGAACGTCAAGGCAGTGCAGGGAAAACAGGTTCCTCTGGAATGGACTGACACATCTGGGGGACTCTTGGAATGGTGGCACGACCCTGGAGTTCCTCTCGCCTTTCCTGTGGAGAGCGCCTCCTCTTGAGATGCAACTGGAACGCCGGGAATTCTTTCCCTACGAAACAGGGAAAGGATCCCTCATCTCGAGCTAGGAGGCGGAAACGGGGCTCCCCTGGATGTGTGCGGGACACCACGCGCTTCCTCTCGAGTGGAGACTGGTATGTCGGGGAACTTCTTGAGTTGCAGCAATGGTGTGAAGGACCCTTTGGAAGTTCCAGTGGTTAGATGTGATTGGCCTCGAGAAGCCTCAGCGGAAATGGGCCTCATCTCGCCTGGAGGGCAAAACCTCCTGGATTTTCTCGAGTTGCGGCAGGTGCTCTCGACTTACGACGGGGACCTCAGGGACCCGCTCTGGTGGCCTCAGGAAAGGCCAGTCCCCATGCGAGTTCCTCGGGGGCCTCTCGGGATTCCTCTCCCGTCGATGCCGGGGCCTAAGACCTTGTGTGGAGTCGGGGCCGGAACCTGAGGATTCCTCTCCAGTGCTGACATGGATCTTGGGGTACTTCTGGAGTCTCCCCAGGGGAGTCAGTCCTCGTCTCGAATGCGGGCATGCACATGCGCTTTCCTCCAGAGCGGTAGCAGCAGTGTCACGCAGTTCGCCGCGTGGATCAAAGGATCTATGGTTTTCCCTCGAGTCTTTCCCACGAGGCTTTCCCACGAGGCTTTCCCACAGGGCTGTCCCACGTGCACACGTGGTGGGAGTCGATCCTCGGCTTGAACGTCAAGGCAGTGCAGGGAAAACAGGTTCCTCTGGAATGGACTGACACATCTGGGGGACTCTTGGAATGGTGGCACGACCCTGGAGTTCCTCTCGCCTTTCCTGTGGAGAGCGCCTCCTCTTGAGATGCGACGGGAACGCCGGGAATTCTTTCCCTACGAAACAGGGAAAGGATCCCTCATCTCGAGCTAGGAGGCGGAAACGGGGCTCCCCTGGATGTGTGCGGGACACCACGTGCTTCCTCTCGAGTGGAGACGGGTATGTCGGGGAACTTCTTGAGTTGCAGCAAGGGTGTGAAGGACCCTTTGGAAGTTCCAGTGGTTAGATGTGATTGGCCTTGAGAAGCCTCAGCGGAAATGGGCCTCATCGCGCCTGGAGGGGAAAACCTCCTGGATTTTCTCGAGTTACGGCAGGTGCTCTCGACTTACGATGGGGACCTCAGGGACCCGCTCTGGTGGCCTCAGGAAAGGCCAGTCCCCATGCGAGTTCCTCGGGGGCGTCTCGTGATTCCTCTCCCGTCGATGCCGATGCCTAAGACCTTGTGTGGAGTCGGGGCCGGAACCTGAGGATTCCTCTCCAGTGCTGACACGGATCTTGGGGTACTTCTGGAGTCTCCCCAGGGGAGTCAGTCCTCGTCTCGGATGCGGGCATGCACTTGCGCTTTCCTCCAGAGCGGTAGCAGCAGTGTCACGCAGTCCGCCGCGTGGACCAAAGGATCTATGGTTTTCCCTCGAGGCTTTCCCACAGGGCTGTCCCACGTGCACACGTGTTGGGAGTCGATCCTCGGCTTGAACGTCAAGGCAGTGCAGGGAAAACAGGTTCCTCTTGAATGGACTGACACATCTGGGGGACTCTTGGAATGGTGGCACGACCCTGGAGTTCCTCTCGCCTTTCCTGTGGAGAGCGCCTCCTCTTGAGATGCGACGGGAACGCCGGGAATTCTTTCCCTACGAAACAGGGAAAGGATCCCTCATCTCGAGCTAGGAGGCGGAAACGGGGCTCCCCTGAATGTGTGCGGGACCCCACGTGCTTCCTCTCGAGTGGAGACGGGTATGTCGGGGAACTTCTTGAGTTGCAGCAAGGGTGTGAAGGACCCTTTGGAAGTTCCAGTGGTTAGATGTGATTGGCCTCGAGAAGCCTCAGCGGAAATGGGCCTCATCTCGCCTGGAGGGCAAAACCTCCTGGATTTTCTCGAGTTGCGGCAGGTGCTCTCGACTTACGACGGGGACCTCAGGGACCCGCTCTGGTGGCCTCAGGAAAGGCCAGTCCCCATGCGAGTTCCTCGGGGGCGTCTCGGGATTCCTCTCCCGTCGATGCCGGGGCCTAAGACCTTGTGTGGAGTCGGGGCCGGAACCTGAGGATTCCTCTCCAGTGCTGACATGGATCTTGGGGTACTTCTGGAGTCTCCCCAGGGGAGTCAGTCCTCGTCTCGAATGCGGGCATGCACTTGCGCTTTCCTCCAGAGCGGTAGCAGCAGTGTCACGCAGTCCGCCGCGTGGATCAAAGGATCTATGGTTTTCCCTCGAGTCTTTCCCACGAGGCTTTCCCACGAGGCTTTCCCACAGGGCTGTCCCACGTGCACACGTGGTGGGAGTCGATCCTCGGCTTGAACGTCAAGGCAGTGCAGGGAAAACAGGTTCCTCTGGAATGGACTGACACATCTGGGGGACTCTTGGAATGGTGGCACGACCCTGGAGTTCCTCTCGCCTTTCCTGTGGAGAGCGCCTCCTCTTGAGATGCGACGGGAACGCCGGGAATTCTTTCCCTACGAAACAGGGAAAGGATCCCTCATCTCGAGCTAGGAGGCGGAAACGGGGCTCCCCTGGATGTGTGCGAGACACCACGTGCTTCCTCTCGAGTGGAGACGGGTATGTCGGGGAACTTCTTGAGTTGCAGCAAGGGTGTGAAGGACCCTTTGGAAGTTCCAGTGGTTAGATGTGATTGGCCTCGAGAAGCCTCAGCGGAAATGGGCCTCATCTCGCCTGGAGGGCAAAACCTCCTGGATTTTCTCGAGTTGCGGCAGGTGCTCTCGACTTACGACGGGGACCTCAGGGACCCGCTCTGGTGGCCTCAGGAAAGGCCAGTCCCCATGCGAGTTCCTCGGGGGCCTCTCGGGATTCCTCTCCCGTCGATGCCGGGGCCTAAGACCTTGTGTGGAGTCGGGGCCGGAACCTGAGGATTCCTCTCCAGTGCTGACATGGATCTTGGGGTACTTCTGGAGTCTCCCCAGGGGAGTCAGTCCTCGTCTCGAATGCGGGCATGCACTTGCGCTTTCGTACAGAGCGGTAGCAGCAGTGTCACGCAGTCCGCCGCGTGGATCAAAGGATCTATGGTTTTCCCTCGAGTCTTTCCCACGAGGCTTTCCCACGAGGCTTTCCCACAGGGCTGTCCCACGTGCACACGTGGTGGGAGTCGATCCTCGGCTTGAACGTCAAGGCAGTGCAGGGAAAACAGGTTCCTCTGGAATGGACTGACACATCTGGGGGACTCTTGGAATGGTGGCACGACCCTGGAGTTCCTCTCGCCTTTCCTGTGGAGAGCGCCTCCTCTTGAGATGCGACGGGAACGCCGGGAATTCTTTCCCTACGAAACAGGGAAAGGATCCCTCATCTCGAGCAAGGAGGCGGAAACGGGGCTCCCCTGGATGTGTGCGGGACACCACGTGCTTCCTCTCGAGTGGAGACGGGTATGTCGGGGAACATCTTGAGTTGCAGCAATGGTGTGAAGGACCCTTTGGAAGTTCCAGTGGTTAGATGTGATTGGCCTCGAGAAGCCTCAGCGGAAATGGGCCTCATCTCGCCTGGAGGGCAAAACCTCCTGGATTTTCTCGAGTTGCGGCAGGTGCTCTCGACTTACGATGGGAACCTCAGGGACCCGCTCTGGTGGCCTCAGGAAAGGCCAGTCCCCATGCGAGTTCCTCGGGGGCCTCTCGGGATTCCTCTCCCGTCGATGCCGGAGCCTAAGACCTTGTGTGGAGTCGGGGCCGGAACCTGAGGATTCCTCTCCAGTGCTGACATGGATCTTGGGGTACTTCTGGAGTCTCCCCAGGGTGGTCAGTCCTCGTCTCGAATGCGGGCATGCACTTGCGCTTTCCTCCAGAGCGGTAGCAGCAGTGTCACACAGTCCGCCGCGTGGATCAAAGGATGTATGGTTTATCCTTGAGTCTTTCCCACGAGGCTTTCCCACGAGGCTTTCCCACAGGGCTGTCCCACGTGCACACGTGGTGGGAGTCGATCCTCGGCTTGAACGTCAAGGCAGTGCAGGGAAAACAGGTTCCTCTGGAATGGACTGACACATCTGGGGGACTCTTGGAATGGTGGCACGACCCTGGAGTTCCTCTCGCCTTTCCTGTGGAGAGCGCCTCCTCTTGAGATGCAACTGGAACGCCGGGAATTCTTTCCCTACGAAACAGGGAAAGGATCCCTCATCTCGAGCTAGGAGGCGGAAACGGGGCTCCCCTGGATGTGTGCGGGACACCACGCGCTTCCTCTCGAGTGGAGACTGGTATGTCGGGGAACTTCTTGAGTTGCAGCAATGGTGTGAAGGACCCTTTGGAAGTTCCAGTGGTTAGATGTGATTGGCCTCGAGAAGCCTCAGCGGAAATGGGCCTCATCTCGCCTGGAGGGCAAAACCTCCTGGATTTTCTCGAGTTGCGGCAGGTGCTCTCGACTTACGACGGGGACCTCAGGGACCCGCTCTGGTGGCCTCAGGAAAGGCCAGTCCCCATGCGAGTTCCTCGGGGGCCTCTCGGGATTCCTCTCCCGTCGATGCCGGGGCCTAAGACCTTGTGTGGAGTCGGGGCCGGAACCTGAGGATTCCTCTCCAGTGCTGACATGGATCTTGGGGTACTTCTGGAGTCTCCCCAGGGGAGTCAGTCCTCGTCTCGAATGCGGGCATGCACATGCGCTTTCCTCCAGAGCGGTAGCAGCAGTGTCACGCAGTTCGCCGCGTGGATCAAAGGATCTATGGTTTTCCCTCGAGTCTTTCCCACGAGGCTTTCCCACGAGGCTTTCCCACAGGGCTGTCCCACGTGCACACGTGGTGGGAGTCGATCCTCGGCTTGAACGTCAAGGCAGTGCAGGGAAAACAGGTTCCTCTGGAATGGACTGACACATCTGGGGGACTCTTGGAATGGTGGCACGACCCTGGAGTTCCTCTCGCCTTTCCTGTGGAGAGCGCCTCCTCTTGAGATGCGACGGGAACGCCGGGAATTCTTTCCCTACGAAACAGGGAAAGGATCCCTCATCTCGATCTAGGAGGCGGAAACGGGGCTCCCCTGGATGTGTGCGGGACCCCACGTGCTTCCTCTCGAGTGGAGACGGGTATGTCGGGGAACTTCTTGAGTTGCAGCAAGGGTGTGAAGGACCCTTTGGAAGTTCCAGTGGTTAGATGTGATTGGCCTCGAGAAGACTCAGTGGAAATGGGCCTCATCTCGCCTGGAGGGCAAAACCTCCTGGATTTTCTCGAGTTGCGGCAGGTGCTCTCGACTTACGACGGGGACCTCAGGGACCCGCTCTGGTGGCCTGAGGAAAGGCCAGTCCCCATGCGAGTTCCTCGGGGGCGTCTCGGGATTCCTCTCCCGTCGATGCCGGGGTCTAAGACCTTGTGTGGAGTCGGGGCCGGAACCTGAGGATTCCTCTCCAGTGCTGACATGGATCTTGGGGTACTTCTGGAGTCTCCCCAGGGGAGTCAGTCCTCGTCTCGAATGCGGGCATGCACTTGCGCTTTCCTCCAGAGCGGTAGCAGCAGTGTCACCCAGTCCGCCGCGTGGATCAAAGGATGTATGGTTTTCCCTCGAGTCTTTCTCACGAGGCTTTCCCACGAGGCTTTCCCACAGGGCTGTCCCTCGTGCACACGTGGTGGGATTCGATCCTCGGCTTGAACGTCAAGGCAGTGCAGGGAAAACAGGTTCCTCTGGAATGGACTGACACATCTGGGGGACTCGTGGAATGGTGGCACGACCCTGGAGTTCCTCTCGCCTTTCCTGTGGAGAGCGCCTCCTCTTGAGATGCGACGGGAACGCCGGGAATTCTTTCCCTACGAAACAGGGAAAGGATCCCTCATCTCGAGCTAGGAGGCGGAAACGGGGCTCCCCTGGATGTGTGCGGGACCCCACGTGCTTCCTCTCGAGTGGAGACGGGTATGTCGGGGAACTTCTTGAGTTGCAGCAAGGGTGTGAAGGACCCTTTATAAGTTCCATTGGTTAGATGTGATTGGCCCCGAGAAGCCTCAGCGGAAATGGGCCTCATCTCGCCTGGAGGGCAAAACCTCGTGGATTTTCTCGAGTTGCGGCAGGTGCTCTCGACTTACGACGGGGACCTCAGGGACCCGCTCTGGTGGCCTCAGGAAAGGCCAGTCCCCATGCGAGTTCCTCGGGGGCCTCTCGGGATTCCTCTCCCATCGATGCCGGGGCCTAAGACCTTGTGTGGAGTCGGGGCCGGAACCTGAGGATTCCTCTCCAGTGCTGACATGGATCTTGGGGTACTTCTGGAGTCTCCCCAGGGGAGTCAGTCCTCGTCTCGAATGCGGGTATGCACTTGCGCTTTCCTCCATAGCGGTAGCAGCAGTGTCACGCAGTCCGCCGCGTGGATCAAAGGATCTATGGTTTTCCCTCGAGTCTTTCCCACGAGGCTTTCCCACGAGGCTTTCCCACAGGGCTGTCCCACGTGCACACGTGGTGGGAGTCGATCCTCGGCTTGAACGTCAAGGCAGTGCAGGGAAAACAGGTTCCTCTGGAATGGACTGACACATCTGGGGGACTCTTGGAATGGTGTCACGACCCTGGAGTTCCTCTCGCCTTTCCTGAGGAGAGCGCCTCCTCTTGAGATGCGACGGCAACGCCGGGAATTCTTTCCCTACGAAACAGGGAAAGGATCCCTCATCTCGAGCTAGGAGGCGGAAACGGGGCTCCCCTGGATGTGTGCGGGACCCCACGTGCTTCCTCTCGAGTGGAGACGGGTATGTCGGGGAACTTCTTGAGTTGCAGCAATGGTGTGAAGGACCCTTTGGAAGTTCCAGTGGTTAGACGTGATTGGCCGCGAGAAGCCTCAGCGGAAATGGGCCTCGTCTCGCCTGGAGGGCAAAACCTCCTTCATTTTCTCGAGTTGCGGCAGGTGCTCTCGACTTTTGACGGGGACCTCAGGGACCCGCACTGGTGGCCTCAGGAAAGGCCAGTCCCCATGCGAGTTCCTTGGGGGCCTCTCGGGATTCCTCTCCCGTCGATGCCGGGGCCTAAGACCTTGTGTGGAGTCGGGGCCGGAACCTGAGGGTTCCTCTCCAGTGCTGACATGGATCTTATGGTACTTCTGGAGTCTCCCCACGGGAGTCAGTCCTAGTCTCGAATGCGGGCATGCACTTGCGCTTTCCTCCAGAGCGGTAGCAGCAGTGTCACGCAGTCCGCCGCGTGGATCAAAGGATCTATGGTTTTCCCTCGAGTCTTTGCAACGAGGCTTTCCCACGAGGCTTTCCCACAGGGCTGTCCCACGTGCACACGTGGTGGGAGTCGATCATCGGTTTGAACGTCAAGGCAGTGCAGGGAAAACAGGTTCCTCTGGAATGGACTGACACATCTGGGGGACTCTTGGAATGGTGGCACGACCCTGGAGTTCCTCTCGCCTTTCCTGTGGAGAGCGCCTCCTCTTGAGATGCGACAGGAACGCCGGGTATTCTTTCCCTACGAAACAGGGAAAGGATCCCTCATCTCGAGCTAGGATGCGGAAACGGGGCTCCCCTGGATGTGTGCGGGACCCCACGTGCTTCCTCTCGAGTGGAGACGGGTATGTCGGGGAACTTCTTGAGTTGCAGCAAGGGTGTGAAGGACCCTTTGGAAGTTCCAGTGGTTAGATGTGATTGGCCTCGAGAAGCCACAGCGGAAAGGGGCCTCATCTCGCCTGGAGGGCAAAACCTCCTGGATTTTCTCAAGTTGCGGCAGGTGCTCTCGACTTACGACGGGGACCTCAGGGACCCGCTCTGGTGGCCTCAGGAAAGGCCGGTCCCCATGCGAGTTCCTCGGGGGCCTCTCGGGATTCCTCTCCCGTCGATGCCGGGGTCTAAGACCTTGTGTGGAGTCGGGGCCGGAACCTGAGGATTCCTCTCCAGTGCTGACATGGATCTTGGGGTACTTCTGGAGTCTCCCCAGGGGAGTCAGTCTTCGTCTCGAATGCGGGCATGCACTTGCGCTTTCCTCCAGAGCGGTAGCAGCAGTGTCACGCAGTCCGCCGCGTGGATCAAAGGATCTATGGTTTTCCCTCGAGTCTTTCCCACGAGGCTTTCCCACGAGGCTTTCCCACAGGGCTGTCCCACGTGCACACGTGGTGGGAGTCGATCCTCGGCTTGAACGTCAAGGCAGTGCAGGGAAAACAGGTTCCTCTGGAATGGACTGACACATCTGGGGGACTCTTGGAATGGTGGCACGACCCTGGAGTTCCTCTCGCCTTTCCTGTGGAGAGCGCCTCCTCTTGAGATGCGACGGGAACGCCGGGAATTCTTTCCCTACGAAACAGGGAAAGGATCCCTCATCTCGAGCTAGGAGGCGGAAACGGGGCTCCCCTGGATGTGTGCGGGACCCGACGTGCTTCCTCTCGAGTGGAGACGGGTATGTCGGGGAACTTCTTGAGTTGCAGCAAGGGTGTGAAGGACCCTTGGGAAGTTCCAGTGGTTAGATGTGATTGGCCTCGAGAAGCCTCAGCGGAAATGGGCCTCATCTCGCCTGGTGGGCAAAACCTCCTGGATTTTCTCGAGTTGCGGCAGGTGCTCTCGACTTACGACGGGGACCTCAGGGACCCGCTCTGGTGGCCTCAGGAAAGGCCAGTCCCCATGCGAGTTCCTCGGGGGCGTCTCGGGATTCCTCTCCCGTCGATGCCGGGGCCTAAGACCTTGTGTGGAGTCGGGGCTGGAACCTGAGGATTCCTCTCCAGTGCTGACATGGATCTTGGGGTACTTCTGGAGTCTCCCCAGGGGAGTCAGTCCTCGTTTCGAATGCGGGCATGCACATGCGCTTTCCTCCAGAGCGGTAGCAGCAGTGTCATGCAGTCCGCCGCGTGAATCAAAGGATCTATGGTTTTGCCTCGAGTCTTTCCCACGAGGCTTTCCCACGAGGCTTTCCCACAGGGCTGTCCCACGTGCACACGTGGTGGGAGTCGATCCTCGGCTTGAACGTCAAGGCAGTGCAGGGAAAACAGGTTCCTCTGGAATGGACTGACACATCTGGGGGACTCTTGGAATGGTGGCACGACCCTGGAGTTCCTCTCGCCTTTCCTGTGGAGAGCGCCTCCTCTTGAGATGCGACGGGAACGCCGGGAATTCTTTCCCTACGAAACAGGGAAAGGATCCCTCATCTCGAGCTAGGAGGCGGAAACGGGGCTCCCCTGGATGTGTGCGGGACCCCACGTGCTTCCTCTCGAGTGGAGACGGGTATGTCGGGGAACTTCTTGAGTCGCAGCAATGGTGTGAAGGACCCTTTGGAAGTTCCAGTGGTTAGATGTGATTGGCCTCGAGAAGCCACAGCGGAAATGGGCCTCATCTCGCCTGGAGGGCAAAACCTCCTGGATTTTCTCGAGTTGCGGCAGGTGCTCTCGACTTACGACGGGGACCTCAGGGACCCGCTCTGGTGGCCTCAGGAAAGGCCAGTCCCCATGCGAGTTCCTTGGGGGCCTCTCGGGATTCCTCTCCCGTCGATGCCGGGGCCTAAGACCTTGTGTGGAGTCGGGGCCGGAACCTGAGGGTTCCTCTCCAGTGCTGACATGGATCTTATGGTACTTCTGGAGTCTCCCCACGGGAGTCAGTCCTAGTCTCGAATGCGGGCATGCACTTGCGCTTTCCTCCAGAGCGGTAGCAGCAGTGTCACGCAGTCCGCCGCGTGGATCAAAGGATCTATGGTTTTCCCTCGAGTCTTTGCAACGAGGCTTTCCCACGAGGCTTTCCCACAGGGCTGTCCCACGTGCACACGTGGTGGGAGTCGATCATCGGTTTGAACGTCAAGGCAGTGCAGGGAAAACAGGTTCCTCTGGAATGGACTGACACATCTGGGGGACTCTTGGAATGGTGGCACGACCCTGGAGTTCCTCTCGCCTTTCCTGTGCAGAGCGCCTCCTCTTGAGATGCGACAGGAACGCCGGGTATTCTTTCCCTACGAAACAGGGAAAGGATCCCTCATCTCGAGCTAGGATGCGGAAACGGGGCTCCCCTGGATGTGTGCGGGACCCCACGTGCTTCCTCTCGAGTGGAGACGGGTATGTCGGGGAACTTCTTGAGTTGCAGCAAGGGTGTGAAGGACCCTTTGGAAGTTCCAGTGGTTAGATGTGATTGGCCTCGAGAAGCCACAGCGGAAAGGGGCCTCATCTCGCCTGGAGGGCAAAACCTCCTGGATTTTCTCAAGTTGCGGCAGGTGCTCTCGACTTACGACGGGGACCTCAGGGACCCGCTCTGGTGGCCTCAGGAAAGGCCGGTCCCCATGCGAGTTCCTCGGGGGCCTCTCGGGATTCCTCTCCCGTCGATGCCGGGGTCTAAGACCTTGTGTGGAGTCGGGGCCGGAACCTGAGGATTCCTCTCCAGTGCTGACATGGATCTTGGGGTACTTCTGGAGTCTCCCCAGGGGAGTCAGTCTTCGTCTCGAATGCGGGCATGCACTTGCGCTTTCCTCCAGAGCGGTAGCAGCAGTGTCACGCAGTCCGCCGCGTGGATCAAAGGATCTATGGTTTTCCCTCGAGTCTTTCCCACGAGGCTTTCCCACGAGGCTTTCCCACAGGGCTGTCCCACGTGCACACGTGGTGGGAGTCGATCCTCGGCTTGAACGTCAAGGCAGTGCAGGGAAAACAGGTTCCTCTGGAATGGACTGACACATCTGGGGGACTCTTGGAATGGTGGCACGACCCTGGAGTTCCTCTCGCCTTTCCTGTGGAGAGCGCCTCCTCTTGAGATGCGACGGGAACGCCGGGAATTCTTTCCCTACGAAACAGGGAAAGGATCCCTCATCTCGAGCTAGGAGGCGGAAACGGGGCTCCCCTGGATGTGTGCGGGACCCGACGTGCTTCCTCTCGAGTGGAGACGGGTATGTCGGGGAACTTCTTGAGTTGCAGCAAGGGTGTGAAGGACCCTTGGGAAGTTCCAGTGGTTAGATGTGATTGGCCTCGAGAAGCCTCAGCGGAAATGGGCCTCATCTCGCCTGGTGGGCAAAACCTCCTGGATTTTCTCGAGTTGCGGCAGGTGCTCTCGACTTACGACGGGGACCTCAGGGACCCGCTCTGGTGGCCTCAGGAAAGGCCAGTCCCCATGCGAGTTCCTCGGGGGCGTCTCGGGATTCCTCTCCCGTGGATGCCGGGGCCTAAGACCTTGTGTGGAGTCGGGGCTGGAACCTGAGGATTCCTCTCCAGTGCTGACATGGATCTTGGGGTACTTCTGGAGTCTCCCCAGGGGAGTCAGTCCTCGTTTCGAATGCGGGCATGCACATGCGCTTTCCTCCAGAGCGGTAGCAGCAGTGTCATGCAGTCCGCCGCGTGAATCAAAGGATCTATGGTTTTGCCTCGAGTCTTTCCCACGAGGCTTTCCCACGAGGCTTTCCCACAGGGCTGTCCCACGTGCACACGTGGTGGGAGTCGATCCTCGGCTTGAACGTCAAGGCAGTGCAGGGAAAACAGGTTCCTCTGGAATGGACTGACACATCTGGGGGACTCTTGGAATGGTGGCACGACCCTGGAGTTCCTCTCGCCTTTCCTGTGGAGAGCGCCTCCTCTTGAGATGCGACGGGAACGCCGGGAATTCTTTCCCTACGAAACAGGGAAAGGATCCCTCATCTCGAGCTAGGAGGCGGAAACGGGGCTCCCCTGGATGTGTGCGGGACCCCACGTGCTTCCTCTCGAGTGGAGACGGGTATGTCGGGGAACTTCTTGAGTCGCAGCAATGGTGTGAAGGACCCTTTGGAAGTTCCAGTGGTTAGATGTGATTGGCCTCGAGAAGCCACAGCGGAAATGGGCCTCATCTCGCCTGGAGGGCAAAACCTCCTGGATTTTCTCGAGTTGCGGCAGGTGCTCTCGACTTACGACGGGGACCTCAGGGACCCGCTCTGGTGGCCTCAGGAAAGGCCAGTCCCCATGCGAGTTCCTCGGGGGCCTCTCGGGATTCCTCTCCCGTCGATGCCGGGGTCTAAGACCTTGTGTGGAGTCGGGGCCGGAACCTGAGGAATCCTCTCCAGTGCTGACATGGATCTTGGGGTACTTCTGGAGTCTCCCCAGGGGAGTCACTCCTCGTCTCGAATGCGGGCATGCACTTGCGCTTTCCTCCAGAGCGGTAGCAGCAGTGTCACGCAGTCCGCCGCGTGGATCAAAGGATCTATGGTTTTCCCTCGAGTCTTTCCCACGAGGCTTTCCCACGAGGCTTTCCCACAGGGCTGTCCCACGTGCACACGTGGTGGGAGTCGATCCTCGGCTTGAACGTCAAGGCAGTGCAGGGAAAACAGGTTCCTCTGGAATGGACTGACACATCTGGGGGACTCTTGGAATGGTGGCACGACCCTGGAGTTCCTCTCGCCTTTCCTGTGGAGAGCGCCTCCTCTTGAGATGCGACGGGAACGCCGGGAATTCTTTCCCTACGAAACAGGGAAAGGATCCCTCATCTCGAGCTAGGAGGCGGAAACGGGGCTCCCCTGGATGTGTGCGGGACCCCACGTGCTTCCTCTCGAGTGGAGACGGGTATGTCGGGGAACTTCTTGAGTTGCAGCAATGGTGTGAAGGACCCTTTGGAAGTTCCAGTGGTTAGATGTGATTGGCCTCGAGAAGCCTCAGCGGAAATGGGCCTCATCTCGCCTGGAGGGCAAAACCTCCTGGATTTTCTCGAGTTGCGGCAGGTGCTCTCGACTTACGACGGGGACCTCAGGGACCGCTCAGGTGGCCTCAGGAAAGGCCAGTTCCCATGCGAGTTCCTCGGGGGCCTCTCGGGATTCCTCTCCCGTCGATGCCGGGGCCTAAGACCTTGTGTGGAGTCGAGGCCGGAACCTGAGGATTCCTCTCCAGTGCTGACATGGATCTTGGGGTACTTCTGGAGTCTCCCCAGGGGAGTCAGTG
Source organism: Ovis canadensis (assembly GCF_042477335.2). NCBI lineage: Eukaryota > Metazoa > Chordata > Mammalia > Artiodactyla > Bovidae > Ovis > Ovis canadensis. The sequence continues at coordinate 1,837,051 of NC_091258.1, read as the reverse complement.
CTCGTCTCGAATGCGGGCATGCACTTGCGCTTTCCTCCAGAGCGGTAGCAGCAGTGTCACGCAGTCCGCCGTGTGGATCAAAGGATCTATGGTTTTCCCTCGAGTCTTTCCCACGAGGCTTTCCCACGAGGCTTTCCCACAGGGCTGTCCCACGTGCACACGTGGTGGGAGTCGATCCTCGGCTTGAACGTCAAGGCAGTGCAGGGAAAACAGGTTCCTCTGGAATGGACTGACACATCTGGGGGACTCTTGGAATGGTGTCACGACCCTGGAGTTCCTCTCGCCTTTCCTGAGGAGAGCGCCTCCTCTTGAGATGCGACGGCAACGCCGGGAATTCTTTCCCTACGAAACAGGGAAAGGATCCCTCATCTCGAGCTAGGAGGCGGAAACGGGGCTCCCCTGGATGTGTGCGGGACCCCACGTGCTTCCTCTCGAGTGGAGACGGGTATGTCGGGGAACTTCTTGAGTTGCAGCAATGGTGTGAAGGACCCTTTGGAAGTTCCAGTGGTTAGACGTGATTGGCCTCGAGAAGCCTCAGCGGAAATGGGCCTCGTCTCGCCTGGAGGGCAAAACCTCCTTCATTTTCTCGAGTTGCGGCAGGTGCTCTCGACTTTTGACGGGGACCTCAGGGACCCGCACTGGTGGCCTCAGGAAAGGCCAGTCCCCATGCGAGTTCCTTGGGGGCCTCTCGGGATTCCTCTCCCGTCGATGCCGGGGCCTAAGACCTTGTGTGGAGTCGGGGCCGGAACCTGAGGGTTCCTCTCCAGTGCTGACATGGATCTTATGGTACTTCTGGAGTCTCCCCACGGGAGTCAGTCCTCGCCTCGAATGCGGGCATGCACTTGCGCTTTCCTCCAGAGCGGTAGCAGCAGTGTCAAGCAGTCCGCCGCGTGGATCAAAGGATCTATGGTTTTCCCTCGAGTCTTTGCAACGAGGCTTTCCCACGAGGCTTTCCCACAGGGCTGTCCCACGTGCACACGGGGTGGGAGTCGATCATCGGCTTGAACGTCAAGGCAGTGCAGGGAAAACAGGTTCCTCTGGAATGGACTGACACATCTGGGGGACTCTTGGAATGGTGGCACGACCCTGGAGTTCCTCTCGCCTTTCCTGTGGAGAGCGCCTCCTCTTGAGATGCGACGGGAACGCCGGGTATTCTTTCCCTACGAAACAGGGAAAGGATCCCTCATCTCGAGCTAGGAGGCGGAAACGGGGCTCCCCTGGATGTGTGCGGGACCCCACGTGCTTCCTCTCGAGTGGAGACGGGTATGTCGGGGAACTTCTTGAGTTGCAGCAAGGGTGTGAAGGACCCTTTGGAAGTTCCAGTGGTTAGATGTGATTGGCCTCGAGAAGCCACAGCGGAAAGGGGCCTCATCTCGCCTGGAGGGCAAAACCTCCTGGATTTTCTCCAGTTGCGGCAGGTGCTCTCGACTTACGACGGGGACCTCAGGGACCCGCTCTGGTGGCCTCAGGAAAGGCCGGTCCCCATGCGAGTTCCTCGGGGGCCTCTCGGGATTCCTCTCCCGTCGATGCCGGGACCTAAGACCTTGTGTGGAGTCGGGGCCGGAACCTGAGGATTCCTCTCCAGTGCTGACATGGATCTTGGGGTACTTCTGGAGTCTCCCCAGGGGAGTCAGTCTTCGTCTCGAATGCGGGCATGCACTTGCGCTTTCCTCCAGAGCGGTAGCAGCAGTGTCACGCAGTCCGCCGCGTGGATCAAAGGATCTATGGTTTTCCCTCGAGTCTTTCCCACGAGGCTTTCCCACGAGGCTTTCCCACAGGGCTGTCCCACGTGCACACGTGGTGGGAGTCGATCCTCGGCTTGAACGTCAAGGCAGTGCAGGGAAAACAGGTTCCTCTGGAATGGACTGACACATCTGGGGGACTCTTGGAATGGTGGCACGACCCTGGAGTTCCTCTCGCCTTTCCTGTGGAGAGCGCCTCCTCTTGAGATGCGACGGGAACGCCGGGAATTCTTTCCCTACGAAACAGGGAAAGGATCCCTCATCTCGAGCTAGGAGGCGGAAACGGGGCTCCCCTGGATGTGTGCGGGACCCGACGTGCTTCCTCTCGAGTGGAGACGGGTATGTCGGGGAACTTCTTGAGTTGCAGCAAGGGTGTGAAGGACCCTTGGGAAGTTCCAGTGGTTAGATGTGATTGGCCTCGAGAAGCCTCAGCGGAAATGGGCCTCATCTCGCCTGGTGGGCAAAACCTCCTGGATTTTCTCGAGTTGCGGCAGGTGCTCTCGACTTACGACGGGGACCTCAGGGACCCGCTCTGGTGGCCTCAGGAAAGGCCAGTCCCCATGCGAGTTCCTCGGGGGCGTCTCGGGATTCCTCTCCCGTGGATGCCGGGGCCTAAGACCTTGTGTGGAGTCGGGGCTGGAACCTGAGGATTCCTCTCCAGTGCTGACATGGATCTTGGGGTACTTCTGGAGTCTCCCCAGGGGAGTCAGTCCTCGTTTCGAATGCGGGCATTCACATGCGCTATCCTCCAGAGCGGTAGCAGCAGTGTCATGCAGTCCGCCGCGTGAATCAAAGGATCTATGGTTTTGCCTCGAGTCTTTCCCACGAGGCTTTCCCACGAGGCTTTCCCACAGGGCTGTCCCACGTGCACACGTGGTGGGAGTCGATCCTCGGCTTGAACGTCAAGGCAGTGCAGGGAAAACAGGTTCCTCTGGAATGGACTGACACATCTGGGGGACTCTTGGAATGGTGGCACGACCCTGGAGTTCCTCTCGCCTTTCCTGTGGAGAGCGCCTCCTCTTGAGATGCGACGGGAACGCCGGGAATTCTTTCCCTACGAAACAGGGAAAGGATCCCTCATCTCGAGCTAGGAGGCGGAAACGGGGCTCCCCTGGATGTGTGCGGGACCCCACGTGCTTCCTCTCGAGTGGAGACGGGTATGTCGGGGAACTTCTTGAGTCGCAGCAATGGTGTGAAGGACCCTTTGGAAGTTCCAGTGGTTAGATGTGATTGGCCTCGAGAAGCCACAGCGGAAATGGGCCTCATCTCGCCTGGAGGGCAAAACCTCCTGGATTTTCTCGAGTTGCGGCAGGTGCTCTCGACTTACGACGGGGACCTCAGGGACCCGCTCTGGTGGCCTCAGGAAAGGCCAGTCCCCATGCGAGTTCCTCGGGGGCCTCTCGGGATTCCTCTCCCGTCGATGCCGGGGTCTAAGACCTTGTGTGGAGTCGGGGCCGGAACCTGAGGAATCCTCTCCAGTGCTGACATGGATCTTGGGGTACTTCTCGAGTCTCCCCAGGGGAGTCACTCCTCGTCTCGAATGCGGGCATGCACTTGCGCTTTCCTCCAGAGCGGTAGCAGCAGTGTCACGCAGTCCGCCGCGTGGATCAAAGGATCTATGGTTTTCCCTCGAGTCTTTCCCACGAGGCTTTCCCACGAGGCTTTCCCACAGGGCTGTCCCACGTGCACACGTGGTGGGAGTCGATCCTCGGCTTGAACGTCAAGGCAGTGCAGGGAAAACAGGTTCCTCTGGAATGGACTGACACATCTGGGGGACTCTTGGAATGGTGGCACGACCCTGGAGTTCCTCTCGCCTTTCCTGTGGAGAGCGCCTCCTCTTGAGATGCGACGGGAACGCCGGGAATTCTTTCCCTACGAAACAGGGAAAGGATCCCTCATCTCGAGCTAGGAGGCGGAAACGGGGCTCCCCTGGATGTGTGCGGGACCCCACGTGCTTCCTCTCGAGTGGAGACGGGTATGTCGGGGAACTTCTTGAGTTGCAGCAATGGTGTGAAGGACCCTTTGGAAGTTCCAGTGGTTAGATGTGATTGGCCTCGAGAAGCCTCAGCGGAAATGGGCCTCATCTCGCCTGGAGGGCAAAACCTCCTGGATTTTCTCGAGTTGCGGCAGGTGCTCTCGACTTACGACGGGGACCTCAGGGACCGCTCAGGTGGCCTCAGGAAAGGCCAGTTCCCATGCGAGTTCCTCGGGGGCCTCTCGGGATTCCTCTCCCGTCGATGCCGGGGCCTAAGACCTTGTGTGGAGTCGAGGCCGGAACCTGAGGATTCCTCTCCAGTGCTGACATGGATCTTGGGGTACTTCTGGAGTCTCCCCAGGGGAGTCAGTGCTCGTCTCGAATGCGGGCATGCACTTGCGCTTTCCTCCAGAGCGGTAGCAGCAGTGTCACGCAGTCCGCCGTGTGGATCAAAGGATCTATGGTTTTCCCTCGAGTCTTTCCCACGAGGCTTTCCCACGAGGCTTTCCCACAGGGCTGTCCCACGTGCACACGTGGTGGGAGTCGATCCTCGGCTTGAACGTCAAGGCAGTGCAGGGAAAACAGGTTCCTCTGGAATGGACTGACACATCTGGGGGACTCTTGGAATGGTGTCACGACCCTGGAGTTCCTCTCGCCTTTCCTGAGGAGAGCGCCTCCTCTTGAGATGCGACGGCAACGCCGGGAATTCTTTCCCTACGAAACAGGGAAAGGATCCCTCATCTCGAGCTAGGAGGCGGAAACGGGGCTCCCCTGGATGTGTGCGGGACCCCACGTGCTTCCTCTCGAGTGGAGACGGGTATGTCGGGGAACTTCTTGAGTTGCAGCAATGGTGTGAAGGACCCTTTGGAAGTTCCAGTGGTTAGACGTGATTGGCCTCGAGAAGCCTCAGCGGAAATGGGCCTCGTCTCGCCTGGAGGGCAAAACCTCCTGGATTTTCTCGAGTTGCGGCAGGTGCTCTCGACTTACGACGGGGACCTCAGGGACCCGCACTGGTGGCCTCAGGAAAGGCCAGTCCCCATGCGAGTTCCTCGGGGGCCTCTCGGGATTCCTCTCCCGTCGATGCCGGGGCCTAAGACCTTGTGTGGGGTCGGGGCCGGAACCTGAGGGTTCCTCTCCAGTGCTGACATGGATCTTATGGTACTTCTGGAGTCTCCCCACGGGAGTCAGTCCTCGCCTCGAATGCGGGCATGCACTTGCGCTTTCCTCCAGAGCGGTAGCAGCAGTGTCACGCAGTCCGCCGCGTGGATCAAAGGATCTATGGTTTTCCCTCGAGTCTTTGCAACGAGGCTTTCCCACGAGGCTTTCCCACAGGGCTGTCCCACGTGCACACGTGGTGGGAGTCGATCATCGGCTTGAACGTCAAGGCAGTGCAGGGAAAACAGGTTCCTCTGGAATGGACTGACACATCTGGGGGACTCTTGGAATGGTGGCACGACCCTGGAGTTCCTCTCGCCTTTCCTGTGGAGAGCGCCTCCTCTTGAGATGCGACGGGAACGCCGGGTATTCTTTCCCTACGAAACAGGGAAAGGATCCCTCATCTCGAGCTAGGAGGCGGAAACGGGGCTCCCCTGGATGTGTGCGGGATCCCACGTGCTTCCTCTCGAGTGGAGACGGGTATGTCGGGGAACTTCTTGATTTGCAGCAAGGGTGTGAAGGACCCTTTGGAAGTTCCAGTGGTTAGATGTGATTGGCCTCGAGAAGCCTCAGCGGAAAGGGGCCTCATCTCGCCTGGAGGGCAAAACCTCCTGGATTTTCTCAAGTTGCGGCAGGTGCTCTCGACTTACGACGGGGACCTCAGGGACCCGCTCTGGTGGCCTCAGGAAAGGCCGGTCCCCATGCGAGTTCCTCGGGGGCCTCTCGGGATTCCTCTCCCGTCGATGCCGGGGCCTAAGACCTTGTGTGGAGTCGGGGCCGGAACCTGAGTTTTCCTCTCCAGTGCTGACATGGATCTTGGGGTACTTCTGGAGTCTCCCCAGGGGAGTCAGTCCTCGTCTCGAATGCGGGCATGCACTTGCGCTTTCCTCCAGAGCGGTAGCAGCAGTGTCACGCAGTCCGCCGCGTGGATCAAAGTATCTATGGTTTTCCCTCGAGTCTTTCCCACGAGGCTTTCCCACGAGGCTTTCCCACAGGGCTGTCCCACGTGCACACGTGGTGGGAGTCGATCCTCGGCTTCAACGTCAAGGCACTGCAGGGAAAACTGGTTCCTCTCGAATGGACTGACACATCTGGGGGACTCTTGGAATGGTGGCACGACCCTGGAGTTCCTCTCGCCTTTCCTGTGGAGAGCGCCTCCTCTTGAGATGCGATGGGAACGCCGGGAATTCTTTCCCTACGAAACAGGGAAAGGATCCCTCATCTCGAGCTAGGAGGCGGAAACGGGGCTCCCCTGGATGTGTGCGGGACACCACGTGCTTCCTATCGAGTGGAGACGGGTATGTCGGGGAACTTCTTGAGTTGCAGCAATGGTGTGAAGGACCCTTTGGAAGTTCCAGTGGTTAAATGTGATTGGCCTCGAGAAGCCTCAGCGGAAATGGGCCTCATCTCGCCTGGAGGGCAAAACCTCCTCCATTTTCTCGAGTTGCGGCAGGTGCTCTCGACTTACGACGGGGACCTCAGGGACACGCTCTGGTGGCCTCAGGAAAGGCCAGTCCCCATGCGAGTTCCTCGGGGGCCTCTCGGGATTCCTCTCCCGTCAATGCCGGGGCCTAAGACCTTGTGTGGAGTCGGGGCCGGAACCTGAGGATTCCTCTCCAGTGCTGACATGGATCTTGGGGTACTTCTGGAGTCTCCCCAGGGGAGTCAGTCCTCGTCTCGAATGCGGGCATGCACTTGCGCTTTCCTCCAGAGCGGTAGCAGCAGTGTCACGCAGTCCGCCGCGTGGATCAAAGGATCTATGGTTTTCCCTCGAGTCTTTCCCACGAGGCTTTCCCACGAGGCTTTCCCACAGGGCTGTCCCACGTGCACACGTGGTGGGAGTCGATCCTCGGCTTGAACGTCAAGGCAGTGCAGGGAAAACAGGTTCCTCTGGAATGGACTGACACATCTGGGGGACTCTTGGAATGGTGGCACGACCCTGGAGTTCCTCTCGCCTTTCCTGTGGAGAGCGCCTCCTCTTGAGTTGCGACGGGAACGCCGGGAATTCTTTCCCTACGAAACAGGGAAAGGATCCCTCATCTCGAGCTGGGAGGCGGAAACGGGGCTCCCCTGGATGTGTGCGGGACCCCACGTGCTTCCTCTCGAGTGGAGACGGGTATGTCGGGGAACTTCTTGAGTTGCAGCAAGGGTGTGAAGGACCCTCTGGAAGTTCCAGTGGTTAGACGTATTGGCCTCGAGAAGCCTCAGCGGAAATGGGCCTCGTCTCGCCTGGAGGGCAAAACCTCCTGGATTTTCTCGAGTTGCGGCAGGTGCTCTCGACTTACGACGGGGACCTCAGGGACACGCTCTGGTGGCCTCAGGAAAGGCCAGTCCCCATACGAGTTCCTCGGGGGCCTCTCGGGATTCCTCTCCCGTCGATGCCGGGGCCTAAGACCTTGTGTGGAGTCGGGGCCGGAACCTGAGGATTCCTCTCCAGTGCTGACATGGATCTTGGGGTACTTCTGGAGTCTCCCCAGGGGAGTCAGTCCTCGTCTCGAATGCGGGCATGCACTTGCGCTTTCCTCCAGAGCGGTAGCAGCAGTGTCACGCAGTCCGCCGCGTGGATCAAAGGATCTATGGTTTTCCCTCGAGTCTTTCCCACGAGGCTTTCCCACGAGGCTTTCCCACAGGGCTGTCCCACGTGCACACGTGGTGGGAGTCGATCCTCGGCTTGAACGTCAAGGCAGTGCAGGGAAAACAGGTTCCTCTGGAATGGACTGACACATCTGGGGGACTCTTGGAATGGTGGCACGACCCTGGAGTTCCTCTCGCCTTTCCTGTGGAGAGCGCCTCCTCTTGAGATGCGACGGGAACGCCGGGTATTCTTTCCCTACGAAACAGGGAAAGGATCCCTCATCTCGAGCTAGGAGGCGGAAACGGGGCTCCCCTGGATGTGTGCGGGACCCCACGTGCTTCCTCTCGAGTGGAGATGGGTATGTCGGGGAACTTCTTGAGTTGCAGCAAGGGTGTGAAGGACCCTTTGGAAGTTCCAGTGGTTAGATGTGATTGGCCTCGAGAAGCCTCAGCGGAAATGGGCCTCATCTCGCCTGGAGGCAAAACCTCCTGGATTTTCTCGAGTTGCGACAGGTGCTCTCGACTTACGATGGGGACATCAGGGACCCGCTCTGGTGGCCTCAGGAAAGGCCAGTCCCCATGAAAGTTCCTCGGGGGCCTCTCGGGATTCCTCTCCCGTCGATGCCGTGGCCTAAGACCTTGTGTGGAGTCGGGGCCGGAACCTGAGGATTCCTCTCCAGTGCTGACATGGATCTTGGGGTACTTCTGGAGTCTCCCCAGGGGAGTCAGTCCTCGTCTCGAATGCAGGCATGCACTTGCGCTTTCCTCCAGAGTGGTAGCAGCAGTGTCACGCAGTCCGCCGGGTGGATCAAAGGATCTATGGTTTTCCCTCGAGTCTTTCCCACGAGGATTTCCCACGAGGCTTTCCCACAGGGCTGTCCCACGTGCACACGTGGTGGGAGTCGATCCTCGGCTTGAACGTCAAGGCAGTGCAGGGAAAACAGGTTCCTCTGGAATGGACTGACACATCTGGGGGACTCTTGGAATGGTGGCACGACCCTGGAGTTCCTCTCGCCTTTCCTGTGGAGAGCGCCTCCTCTTGAGATGCGACGGGAACGCCGGGAATTCTTTCCCAACGAAACAGGGAAAGGATCCCTCATCTCGAGCTAGGAGGCGGAAACGGGGCTCCCCTGGATGTGTGCGGGACACCACGTGCTTCCTCTCGAGTGGAGACGGGTATGTCGGGGAACTTCTTGAGTTGCAGCAAGGGTGTGAAGGACCCTTTGGAAGTTCCAGTGGTTAGATGTGATTGGCCTCGAGAAGCCTCAGCGGAAATGGGCCTCATCTCGCCTGGAGGGCAAAACCTCGTGGATTTTCTCGAGTTGCGGCAGGTGCTCTCGACTTACGACGGGGACCTCAGGGACCCGCTCTGGTGGCCTCAGGAAAGGCCAGTCCCCATGCGAGTTCCTCGGGGGCCTCTCGGGATTCCTCTCCCGTCGATGCCGGGGCCTAAGACCTTGTGTGGAGTCGGGGCCGGAACCTGAGGATTCCTCTCCAGTGCTGACATGGATCTTGGGGTACTTCTGGAGTCTCCCCAGGGGAGTCAGTCCTCGTCTCGAATGCGGACATGCACTTGCGCTTTCCTCCAGAGCGGTAGCAGCAGTGTCACGCTGTCCGCCGCGTGGATCAAAGGATCTATGGTTTTCCCTCGAGTCTTTCCCACGAGGCTTTCCCACGAGGCTTTCCCACAGGGCTGTCCCACGTGCACACGTGGTGGGAGTCGATCCTCGGCTTGAACGTCAAGGCAGTGCAGGGAAAACAGGTTCCTCTGGAATGGACTGACACATCTGGGGGACTCTTGGAATGGTGGCACGACCCTGGAGTTCCTCTCGCCTTTCCTGTGGAGAGCCCCTCCTCTTGAGTTGCGACGGGAACGCCGGGAATTCTTTCCCTACGAAACAGGGAAAGGATCCCTCATCTCGAGCTGGGAGGCGGAAACGGGGCTCCCCTGGATGTGTGCGGGACCCCACGTGCTTCCTCTCGAGTGGAGACGGGTATGTCGGGGAACTTCTTGAGTTGCAGCAAGGGTGTGAAGGACCCTTTGGAAGGTCCAGTGGTTAGACGTATTGGCCTCGAGAAGCCTCAGCGGAAATGGGCCTCGTCTCGCCTGGAGGGCAAAACCTCCTGGATTTTCTCGAGTTGCGGCAGGTGCTCTCGACTTACGACGGGGACCTCAGGGACCCTCTCTGGTGGCCTGAGGAAAGGCCAGTCCCCATGCGAGTTCCTCGGGGGCCTCTCGGGATTCCTCTCCCGTCGATGCCGGGGTCTAAGACCTTGTGTGGAGTCGGGGCCGGAACCTGAGGATTCCTCTCCAGTGCTGACATGGATCTTGGGGTACTTCTGGAGTCTCCCCAGGGGAGTCAGTCCTCGTCTCGAATGCGGTCATGCACTTGCGCTTTCCTCCAGAGCGGTAGCAGCAGTGTCACCCAGTCCGCCGCGTGGATCAAAGGATGTATGGTTTTCCCTCGAGTCTTTCTCACGAGGCTTTCCCACGAGGCTTTCCCACAGGGCTGTCCCTCGTGCACACGTGGTGGGATTCGATCCTCGGCTTGAACGTCAAGGCAGTGCAGGGAAAACAGGTTCCTCTGGAATGGACTGACACATCTGGGGGACTCGTGGAATGGTGGCACGACCCTGGAGTTCCTCTCGCCTTTCCTGTGGAGAGCGCCTCCTCTTGAGATGCGACGGGAACGCCGGGAATTCTTTCCCTACGAAACAGGGAAAGGATCCCTCATCTCGAGCTAGGAGGCGGAAACGGGGCTCCCCTGGATGTGTGCGGGACCCCACGTGCTTCCTCTCGAGTGGAGACGGGTATGTCGGGGAACTTCTTGAGTCGCAGCAAGGGTGTGAAGGACCCTTTGGAAGTTCCAGTGGTTAGATGTGATTGGCCTCGAGAAGCCTCAGCGGAAATGGGCCTCATCTAGCCTGGAGGGCAAAACCTCCTGGATTTTCTCGAGTTGCGGCAGGTGCTCTCGACTTACGACGGGGACCTCAGGGACCCGCTCTGGTGGCCTCAGGAAAGGCCAGTCCCCATGCGAGTTCCTCGGGGGCCTCTCGGGATTCCTCTCCCGTCGATGCCGGAGCCTAAGACCTTGTGTGGAGTCGGGGCCGGAACCTGAGGATTCCTCTCCAGTGCTGACACGGATCTTGGGGTACTTCTGGAGTCTCCCCAGGGGAGTCAGTCCTCGTCTCGAATGCGGGCATGCACATGCGCTTTCCTCCAGAGCGGTAGCAGCAGTGTCACTCAGTCCGCCCCGTGGATCAAAGGATCTATGGTTTTCCCTCGAGTTTTTCCCAGGAGGCTTTCGCACGAGGCTTTCCCACAGGGCTGTCCCACGTGCACACGTGGTGGGAGTCGATCCTCGCCTTGAACGTCAAGGCAGTGCAGGGAAAACAGGTTCCTCTGGAATGGACTGACACATCTGGGGGACTCTTGGAATGGTGGCACGACCCTGGAGTTCCTCTCGCCTTTCCTTTGGAGAGCGCCTCCTCTTGAGGTGCGACGGGAACGCCGGGAATTCTTTCCCTACGAAACAGGGATAGGATCCCTCATCTCGAGCTAGGAGGCGGAAACGGGGCTCCCCTGGATGTGTGCGGGACCCCACGTGCTTCCTCTCGAGTGGAGACGGGTATGTCGGGGAACTTCTTGAGTTGCAGCAAGGGTGTGAAGGACCCTTTGGAAGTTCCATTGGTTAGATGTGATTGGCCCCGAGAAGCCTCAGCGGAAATGGGCCTCATCTCGCCTGGAGGGCAAAACCTCGTGGATTTTCTCGAGTTGCGGCAGGTGCTCTCGACTTACGACGGGGACCTCAGGGACCCGCTCTGGTGGCCTCAGGAAAGGCCAGTCCCCATGCGAGTTCCTCGGGGGCCTCTCGGGATTCCTCTCCCGTCGATGCCGGGGCCTAAGACCTTGTGTGGAGTCGGGGCCGGAACCTGAGGATTCCTCTCCAGTGCTGACATGGATCTTGGGGTACTTCTGGAGTCTCCCCAGGGGAGTCAGTCCTCGTCTCGAATGCGGGCATGCACTTGCGCTTTCCTCCATAGCGGTAGCAGCAGTGTCACGCAGTCCGCCGCGTGGATCAAAGGATCTATGGTTTTCCCTCGAGTCTTTCCCACGAGGCTTTCCCACGAGGCTTTCCCACAGGGCTGTCCCACGTGCACACGTGGTGGGAGTCGATCCTCGGCTTGAACGTCAAGGCAGTGCAGGGAAAACAGGTTCCTCTGGAATGGACTGACACATCTGGGGGACTCTTGGAATGGTGTCACGACCCTGGAGTTCCTCTCGCCTTTCCTGAGGAGAGCGCCTCCTCTTGAGATGCGACGGCAACGCCGGGAATTCTTTCCCTACGAAACAGGGAAAGGATCCCTCATCTCGAGCTAGGAGGCGGAAACGGGGCTCCCCTGGATGTGTGCGGGACCCCACGTGCTTCCTCTCGAGTGGAGACGGGTATGTCGGGGAACTTCTTGAGTTGCAGCAATGGTGTGAAGGACCCTTTGGAAGTTCCAGTGGTTAGACGTGATTGGCCTCGAGAAGCCTCAGCGGAAATGGGCCTCGTCTCGCCTGGAGGGCAAAACCTCCTTCATTTTCTCGAGTTGCGGCAGGTGCTCTCGACTTACGACGGGGACCTCAGGGACCCGCACTGGTGGCCTCAGGAAAGGCCAGTCCCCATGCGAGTTCCTCGGGGGCCTCTCGGGATTCCTCTCCCGTCGATGCCGGGGCCTAAGACCTTGTGTGGAGTCGGGGCCGGAACCTGAGGGTTCCTCTCCAGTGCTGACATGGATCTTATGGTACTTCTGGAGTCTCCCCACGGGAGTCAGTCCTCGCCTCGAATGCGGGCATGCACTTGCGCTTTCCTCCAGAGCTGTAGCAGCAGTGTCACGCAGTCCGCCGCGTGGATCAAAGGATCTATGGTTTTCCCTCGAGTCTTTGCAGCGAGGCTTTCCCACGAGGCTTTCCCACAGGGCTGTCCCACGTGCACACGTGGTGGGAGTCGATCATCGGCTTGAACGTCAAGGCAGTGCAGGGAAAACAGGTTCCTCTGGAATGGACTGACACATCTGGGGGACTCTTGGAATGGTGGCACGACCCTGGAGTTCCTCTCGCCTTTCCTGTGGAGAGCGCCTCCTCTTGAGATGCGACGGGAACGCCGGGTATTCTTTCCCTACGAAACAGGGAAAGGATCCCTCATCTCGAGCTAGGAGGCGGAAACGGGGCTCCCCTGGATGTGTGCGGGACCCCACGTGCTTCCTCTCGAGTGGAGACGGGTATGTCGGGGAACTTCTTGAGTTGCAGCAAGGGTGTGAAGGACCCTTTGGAAGTTCCAGTGGTTAGATGTGATTGGCCTCGAGAAGCCTCAGCGGAAAGGGGCCTCATCTCGCCTGGAGGGCAAAACCTCCTGGATTTTCTCAAGTTGCGGCAGGTGCTCTCGACTTACGACGGGGACCTCAGGGACCCGCTCTGGTGGCCTCAGGAAAGGCCGGTCCCCATGCGAGTTCCTCGGGGGCCTCTCGGGATTCCTCTCCCGTCGATGCCGGGGCCTAAGACCTTGTGTGGAGTCGGGGCCGGAACCTGAGTTTTCCTCTCCAGTGCTGACATGGATCTTGGGGTACTTCTGGAGTCTCCCCAGGGGAGTCAGTCCTCGTCTCGAATGCGGGCATGCACTTGCGCTTTCCTCCAGAGCGGTAGCAGCAGTGTCACGCAGTCCGCCGCGTGGATCAAAGTATCTATGGTTTTCCCTCGAGTCTTTCCCACGAGGCTTTCCCACGAGGCTTTCCCACAGGGCTGTCCCACGTGCACACGTGTTGGGAGTCGATCCTCGGCTTGAACGTCAAGGCAGTGCAGGGAAAACTGGTTCCTCTGGAATGGACTGACACATCTGGGGGACTCTTGGAATGGTGGCACGACCCTGGAGTTCCTCTCGCCTTTCCTGTGGAGAGCGCCTCCTCTTGAGATGCGATGGGAACGCCGGGAATTCTTTCCCTACGAAACAGGGAAAGGATCCCTCATCTCGAGCTAGGAGGCGGAAACGGGGCTCCCCTGGATGTGTGCGGGACACCACGTGCTTCCTATCGAGTGGAGACGGGTATGTCGGGGAACTTCTTGAGTTGCAGCAATGGTGTGAAGGACCCTTTGGAAGTTCCAGTGGTTAAATGTGATTGGCCTCGAGAAGCCTCAGCGGAAATGGGCCTCATCTCGCCTGGAGGGCAAAACCTCCTCCATTTTCTCGAGTTGCGGCAGGTGCTCTCGACTTACGACGGGGACCTCAGGGACACGCTCTGGTGGCCTCAGGAAAGGCCAGTCCCCATGCGAGTTCCTCGGGGGCCTCTCGGGATTCCTCTCCCGTCAATGCCGGGGCCTAAGACCTTGTGTGGAGTCGGGGCCGGAACCTGAGGATTCCTCTCCAGTGCTGACATGGATCTTGGGGTACTTCTGGAGTCTCCCCAGGGGAGTCAGTCCTCGTCTCGAATGCGGGCATGCACTTGCGCTTTCCTCCAGAGCGGTAGCAGCAGTGTCACGCAGTCCGCCGCGTGGATCAAAGGATCTATGGTTTTCCCTCGAGTCTTTCCCACGAGGCTTTCCCACGAGGCTTTCCCACAGGGCTGTCCCACGTGCACACGTGGTGGGAGTCGATCCTCGGCTTGAACGTCAAGGCAGTGCAGGGAAAACAGGTTCCTCTGGAATGGACTGACACATCTGGGGGACTCTTGGAATGGTGGCACGACCCTGGAGTTCCTCTCGCCTTTCCTGTGGAGAGCGCCTCCTCTTGAGTTGCGACGGGAACGCCGGGAATTCTTTCCCTACGAAACAGGGAAAGGATCCCTCATCTCGAGCTGGGAGGCGGAAACGGGGCTCCCCTGGATGTGTGCGGGACCCCACGTGCTTCCTCTCGAGTGGAGACGGGTATGTCGGGGAACTTCTTGAGTTGCAGCAAGGGTGTGAAGGACCCTTTGGAAGTTCCAGTGGTTAGACGTATTGGCCTCGAGAAGCCTCAGCGGAAATGGGCCTCGTCTCGCCTGGAGGGCAAAACCTCCTGGATTTTCTCGAGTTGCGGCAGGTGCTCTCGACTTACGACGGGGACCTCAGGGACACGCTCTGGTGGCCTCAGGAAAGGCCAGTCCCCATACGAGTTCCTCGGGGGCCTCTCGGGATTCCTATCCCGTCGATGCCGGGGCCTAAGACCTTGTGTGGAGTCGGGGCCGGAACCTGAGGATTCCTCTCCAGTGCTGACATGGATCTTGGGGTACTTCTGGAGTCTCCCCAGGGGAGTCAGTCCTCGTCTCGAATGCGGGCATGCACTTGCGCTTTCCTCCAGAGCGGTAGCAGCAGTGTCACGCAGTCCGCCGCGTGGATCAAAGGATGTATGGTTTTCCCTCGAGTCTTTCCCACGAGGCTTTCCCACGAGGCTTTCCCACAGGGCTGTCCCACGTGCACACGTGGTGGGAGTCGATCCTCGGCTTGAACGTCAAGGCAGTGCAGGGAAAACAGGTTCCTCTGGAATGGACCGACACATCTGGGGGACTCTTGGAATGGTGTCACGACCCTGGAGTTCCTCTCGCCTTTCCTGTGGAGAGCGCCTCCTCTTGAGATGCGACGGGAACGCCGGGTATTCTTTCCCTACGAAACAGGGAAAGGATCCCTCATCTCGAGCTAGGAGGCGGAAACGGGGCTCCCCTGGATGTGTGCGGGACCCCACGTGCTTCCTCTCGAGTGGAGACGGGTATGTCGGGGAACTTCTTGAGTTGCAGCAAGGGTGTGAAGGACCCTTTGGAAGTTCCAGTGGTTAGATGTGATTGGCCTCGAGAAGCCTCAGCGGAAATGGGCCTCATCTCGCCTGGAGGGCAAAACCTCCTGGATTTTCTCGAGTTGCGACAGGTGCTCTCGACTTACGATGGGGACATCAGGGACCCGCTCTGGTGGCCTCAGGAAAGGCCAGTCCCCATGAAAGTTCCTCGGGGGCCTCTCGGGATTCCTCTCCCGTCGATGCCGTGGCCTAAGACCTTGTGTGGAGTCGGGGCCGGAACCTGAGGATTCCTCTCCAGTGCTGACATGGATCTTGGGGTACTTCTGGAGTCTCCCCAGGGGAGTCAGTCCTCGTCTCGAATGCAGGCATGCACTTGCGATTTCCTCCAGAGTGGTAGCAGCAGTGTCACGCAGTCCGCCGGGTGGATCAAAGGATCTATGGTTTTCCCTCGAGTCTTTCCCACGAGGCTTTCCCACGAGGCTTTCCCACAGGGCTGTCCCACGTGCACACGTGGTGGGAGTCGATCCTCGGCTTGAACGTCAAGGCAGTGCAGGGAAAACAGGTTCCTCTGGAATGGACTGACACATCTGGGGGACTCTTGGAATGGTGGCACGACCCTGGAGTTCCTCTCGCCTTTCCTGTGGAGAGCGCCTCCTCTTGAGATGCGACGGGAACGCCGGGAATTCTTTCCCAACGAAACAGGGAAAGGATCCCTCATCTCGAGCTAGGAGGCGGAAACGGGGCTCCCCTGGATGTGTGCGGGACACCACGTGCTTCCTCTCGAGTGGAGACGGGTATGTCGGGGAACTTCTTGAGTTGCAGCAAGGGTGTGAAGGACCCTTTGGAAGTTCCAGTGGTTAGATGTGATTGGCCTCGAGAAGCCTCAGCGGAAATGGGCCTCATCTCGCCTGGAGGGCAAAACCTCGTGGATTTTCTCGATTTGCGGCAGGTGCTCTCGACTTACGACGGGGACCTCAGGGACCCGTTCTGGTGGCCTCAGGAAAGGCCAGTCCCCATGCGAGTTCCTCGGGGGCCTCTCGGGATTCCTCTCCCGTCGATGCCGGGGCCTAAGACCTTGTGTGGAGTCGGGGCCGGAACCTGAGGATTCCTCTCCAGTGCTGACATGGATCTTGGGGTACTTCTGGAGTCTCCCCAGGGGAGTCAGTCCTCGTCTCGAATGCGGGAATGCACTTGCGCTTTCCTCCAGAGCGGTAGCAGCAGTGTCACGCAGTCTGCCGCGTGGATCAAAGGATGTATGGTTTTCCCTCGAGTCTTTCCCAGGAGGCTTTCCCACGAGGCTTTCCCACAGGGCTGTCCCACGTGCACACGTGGTGGGAGTCGATCCTCGGCTTGAACGTCAAGGCAGTGCAGGGAAAACAGGTTCCTCTGGAATGGACTGACACATCTGGGGAACTCTTGGAATGGTGGCACGACCCTGGAGTTCCTCTCGCCTTTCCTGTGGAGAGCGCCTCCTCTTGAGATGCGATGGGAACGCCGGGAATTCTTTCCCTACGAAACAGGGAAAGGATCCCTCATCTCGAGCTAAGAGGCGGAAACGGGGCTCCCCTGGATGTGTGCGGGACCCACGTGCTTCCTCTTGAGTGGAGACGGGTATGTCGGGGAACTTCTTGAGTTGCAGCAAGGGTGTGAAGGACGCTTTGGAAGTTCCAGTGGTTAGATGTGATTGGCCTCGAGAAGCCTCAGCGGAAATGGGCCTCATCTCGCCTGGAGGGCAAAACCTCCTGGATTTTCTCGAGTTGCGGCAGGTGCTCTCGACTTACGACGGGGAACTCAGGGACCCGCTCTGGTGGCCTCAGGAAAGGCCAGTCCCCATGCGAGTTCCTCGGGGGCCTCTCGGGATTCCTCTCCCGTCGTTGCCGGGGCCTAAGACCTTGTGTGGAGTCGGGGCCGGAACCTGAGTTTTCCTCTCCAGTGCTGACATGGATCTTGGGGTACTTCTGGAGTCTCCCCAGGGGAGTCAGTCCTCGTCTCGAATGCGGGCATGCACTTGCGCTTTCCTCCAGAGCGGAAGCAGCAGTGTCACGCAGTCCGCCGCGTGGATCAAAGGATCTATGGTTTTCCCTCGAGTCTTTCCCAGGAGGCTTTCCCACGAGGCTTTCCCACAGGGCTGTCCCACGTGCACACGTGGTGGGAGTCGATCCTCGGCTTGAACGTCAAGGCAGTGCAGGGAAAACAGGTTCCTCTGGAATGGACTGACACATCTGGGGGACTCTTGGAATGGTGGCACGACCCTGGAGTTCCTCTCGCCTTTCCTGTGGAGAGCGCCTCCTCTTGAGATGCGACGGGAACGCCGGGAATTCTTTCCCTACGAAACCGGGAAAGGATCCCTCATCTCGAGCTAGGAGGCGGAAACGGGGCTCCCCTGGATGTGTGCAGGACCCCACGTGCTTCCTCTCGAGTGGAGACGGGTATGTCAGGGAACTTCTTGAGTTGCAGCAAGGGTGTGAAGGACCCTTTGGAAGTTCCAGTGGTTAGACGTATTGGCCTCGAGAAGCCTCAGCGGAAATGGGCCTCGTCTCGCCTGGAGGGCAAAACCTCCTGGATTTTCTCGAGTTGCGGCAGGTGCTCTCGACTTACGACGGGGACCTCAGGGACCCGCTCTGGTGGCCTCAGGAAAGGCCAGTCCCCATGCGAGTTCCTCGGGGGCCTCTCGGGATTCCTCTCCCGTCGATGCCGGGGCCTAAGTCCTTGTGTGGAGTCGGGGCCGGAACCTGAGGATTCCTCTCCAGTGCTGACATGGATCTTGGGGTACTTCTGGAGTCTCCCCAGGGGAGTCAGTCCTCGTCTCGAATGCGGGCATGCACTTGCGCTTTCCTCCAGAGCGGTAGCAGCAGTGTCACGCAGTCCGCCGCGTGGATCAAAGGATCTATGGTATTCCCTCGAGTCTTTCCCACGAGGCTTTCCCACGAGGCTTTCCCACAGGGCTGTCCCACGTGCACACGTGGTGGGAGTCGATCCTCGGCTTGAACGTCAAGGCAGTGCAGGGAAAACAGGTTCCTCTGGAATGGACTGACACATCTGGGGGCCTCTTGGAATGGTGGCACGACGCTGGAGTTCCTCTCGCCTTTCCTGTGGAGAGCGCCTCCTCTTGAGATGCGACGGAAACGCCGGGAATTCTTTCCCTACGAAACAGGGAAAGGATCCCTCATCTCGAGCTAGGAGGCGGAAACGGGGCTCCCCTGGATGTGTGCGGGACCCCACGTGCTTCCTCTCGAGTGGAGACGGGTATGTCGGGGAACTTCTTGAGTTGCAGCAAGGGTGTGAAGGACCCTTTGGAAGTTCCAGTGGTTAGACGTATTGGCCTCGAGAAGCCTCAGCGGAAATGGGCCTCGTCTCGCCTGGAGGGCAAAACCTCCTGGATTTTCTCGAGTTGCGGCAGGTGCTCTCGACTTACGACGGGGACCTCAGGGACCCGCTCTGGTGGCCTCAGGAAAGGCCAGTCCCCATGCGAGTTCCTCGGGGGCCTCTCGGGATTCCTCTCCCGTCGATGCCGGGGCCTAAGACCTTGTGTGGAGTCGGGGCCGGAACCTGAGGATTCCTCTCCAGTGCTGACATGGATCTTGGGGTACTTCTGGAGTCTCCCCAGGGGAGTCAGTCCTCGTCTCGAATGCGGGCATGCACTTGCGCTTTCCTCCAGAGCGGTAGCAGCAGTGTCACGCAGTCCGCCGCGTGGATCAAAGGATCTATGGTTTTCCCTCGAGTCTTTCCCACGAGGCTTTCCCACGAGGCTTTCCCACAGGGCTGTTCAACGTGCACACGTGGTGGGAGTCGATAATCGGCTTGAACGTCAAGGCAGTGCAGGGAAAACAGGTTCCTCTGGAATGGACTGACACATCTGGGGGACTCTTGGAATGGTGGCACGACCCTGGAGTTCCTCTCGCCTTTCCTGTGGAGAGCGCCTCCTCTTGAGATGCGACGGGAACGCCGGGAATTCTTTCCCTGCGAAACAGGGAAAGGATCCCTCATCTCGAGCTAGTAGGCGGAAACGGGGCTCCCCTGGATGTGTGCGGGACCCCACGTGCTTCCTCTCGAGTGGAGACGGGTATGTCGGGGAACTTCTTGAGTTGCAGCAATGGTGTGAAGGACCCTTTGGAAGTTCCAGTGGTTAGATGTGATTGGCCTCGAGAAGCCTCAGCGGAAATGGGCCTCATCTCGCCTGGAGGGCAAAACCTCGTGGATTTTCTCGAGTTGCGGCAGGTGCTCTCGACTTACGACGGGGACCTCAGGGACCCGCTCTGGTGGCCTCAGGAAAGGCCAGTCCCCATGCGAGTTCCTCGGGGGCCTCTCGGGATTCCTCTCCCGTCGATGCCGGGGCCTAAGACCTTGTGTGGAGTCGGGGCCGGAACCTGAGGATTCCTCTCCAGTGCTGACATGGATCTTGGGGTACTTCTGGAGTCTCCCCAGGGGAGTCAGTCCTCGTCTCGAATGCGGGCATGCACTTGCGCTTTCCTCCAGAGCGGTAGCAGCAGTGTCACGCTGTCCGCCGCGTGGATCAAAGGATCTATGGTTTTCCCTCGAGTCTTTCCCACGAGGCTTTCCCACGAGGCTTTCCCACAGGGCTGTCCCACGTGCACACGTGGTGGGAGTCGATCCTCGGCTTGAACGTCAAGGCAGTGCAGGGAAAACAGGTTCCTCTGGAATGGACTGACACATCTGGGGGACTCTTGGAATGGTGGCACGACCCTGGAGTTCCTCTCGCCTTTCCTGTGGAGAGCGCCTCCTCTTGAGTTGCGACGGGAACGCCGGGAATTCTTTCCCTACGAAACAGGGAAAGGATCCCTCATCTCGAGCTGGGAGGCGGAAACGGGGCTCCCCTGGATGTGTGCGGGACCCCACGTGCTTCCTCTCGAGTGGAGACGGGTATGTCGGGGAACTTCCTGAGTTGCAGCAAGGGTGTGAAGGACCCTTTGGAAGTTCCAGTGGTTAGACGTATTGGCCTCGAGAAGCCTCAGCGGAAATGGGCCTCGTCTCGCCTGGAGGGCAATACCTCCTGGATTTTCTCGAGTTGCGGCAGGTGCTCTCGACTTACGACGGGGACCTCAGGGACCCGCTCTGGTGGCCTCAGGAAAGGCCAGTCCCCATGCGAGTTCCTCGGGGGCCTCTCAGGATTCCTCTCCCGTCGATGCCGGGGTCTAAGACCTTGTGTGGAGTCGGGGCCGGAACCTGAGGATTCCTCTCCAGTGCTGACATGGATCTTGGGGTACTTCTGGAGTCTCCCCAGGGGAGTCAGTCCTCGTCTCGAATGCGGGCATGCACTTGCGCTTTCCTCCAGAGCGGTAGCAGCAGTGTCACCCAGTCCGCCGCGTGGATCAAAGGATGTATGGTTTTCCCTCGAGTCTTTCTCACGAGGCTTTCCCACGAGGCTTTCCCACAGGGCTGTCCCTCGTGCACACGTGGTGGGATTCGATCCTCGGCTTGAACGTCAAGGCAGTGCAGGGAAAACAGGTTCCTCTGGAATGGACTGACACATCTGGGGGACTCTTGGAATGGTGGCACGACCCTGGAGTTCCTCTCGCCTTTCCTGTGGAGAGCGCCTCCTCTTGAGTTGCGACGGGAACGCCGGGAATTCTTTCCCTACGAAACAGGGAAAGGATCCCTCATCTCGAGCTGGGAGGCGGAAACGGGGCTCTCCTGGATGTGTGCGGGACCCCACGTGCTTCCTCTCGAGTGGAGACGGGTATGTCGGGGAACTTCTTGAGTTGCAGCAAGGGTGTGAAGGACCCTTTGGAAGTTCCAGTGGTTAGACGTATTGGCCTCGAGAAGCCTCAGCGGAAATGGGCCTCGTCTCGCCTGGAGGGCAATACCTCCTGGATTTTCTCGAGTTGCGGCAGGTGCTCTCGACTTACGACGGGGACCTCAGGGACCCGCTCTGGTGGCCTGAGGAAAGGCCAGTCCCCATGCGAGTTCCTCGGGGGCCTCTCAGGATTCCTCTCCCGTCGATGCCGGGGTCTAAGACCTTGTGTGGAGTCGGGGCCGGAACCTGAGGATTCCTCTCCAGTGCTGACATGGATCTTGGGGTACTTCTGGAGTCTCCCCAGGGGAGTCAGTCCTCGTCTCGAATGCGGGCATGCACTTGCGCTTTCCTCCAGAGCGGTAGCAGCAGTGTCACCCAGTCCGCCGCGTGGATCAAAGGATGTATGGTTTTCCCTCGAGTCTTTCTCACGAGGCTTTCCCACGAGGCTTTCCCACAGGGCTCTCCCTCGTGCACACGTGGTGGGATTCGATCCTCGGCTTGAACGTCAAGGCAGTGCAGGGAAAACAGGTTCCTCTGGAATGGACTGACACATCTGGGGGACTCGTGGAATGGTGGCACGACCCTGGAGTTCCTCTCGCCTTTCCTGTGGAGAGCGCCTCCTCTTGAGATGCGACGGGAACGCCGGGAATTCTTTCCCTACGAAACAGGGAAAGGATCCCTCATCTCGAGCTAGGAGGCGGAAACGGGGATCCCCTGGATGTGTGCGGGACCCCACGTGCTTCCTCTCGAGTGGAGACGGGTATGTCGGGGAACTTCTTGAGTCGCAGCAAGGGTGTGAAGGACCCTTTGGAAGTTCCAGTGGTTAGATGTGATTGGCCTCGAGAAGCCTCAGCGGAAATGGGCCTCATCTAGCCTGGAGGGCAAAACCTCCTGGATTTTCTCGAGTTGCGGCAGGTGCTCTCGACTTACGACGGGGACCTCAGGGACCCGCTCTGGTGGCCTCAGGAAAGGCCAGTCCCCATGCGAGTTCCTCGGGGGCCTCTCGGGATTCCTCTCCCGTCGATGCCGGAGCCTAAGACCTTGTGTGGAGTCGGGGCCGGAACCTGAGGATTCCTCTCCAGTGCTGACACGGATCTTGGGGTACTTCTGGAGTCTCCCCACGGGAGTCAGTCCTCGCCTCGAATGCGGGCATGCACTTGCGCTTTCCTCCAGAGCTGTAGCAGCAGTGTCACGCAGTCCGCCGCGTGGATCAAAGGATCTATGGTTTTCCCTCGAGTCTTTGCAACGAGGCTTTCCCACGAGGCTTTCCCACAGGGCTTTCCCACGTGCACACGTGGTGGGAGTCGATCATCGGCTTGAACGTCAAGGCAGTGCAGGGAAAACAGGTTCCTCTGGAATGGACTGACACATCTGGGGGACTCTTGGAATGGTGGCACGACCCTGGAGTTCCTCTCGCCTTTCCTGTGGAGAGCGCCTCCTCTTGAGATGCGACGGGAACGCCGGGTATTCTTTCCCTACGAAACAGGGAAAGGATCCCTCATCTCGAGCTAGGAGGCGGAAACGGGGCTCCCCTGGATGTGTGCGGGACCCCACGTGCTTCCTCTCGAGTGGAGACGGGTATGTCGGGGAACTTCTTGAGTTGCAGCAAGGGTGTGAAGGACCCTTTGGAAGTTCCAGTGGTTAGATGTGATTGGCCTCGAGAAGCCTCAGCGGAAAGGGGCCTCATCTCGCCTGGAGGGCAAAACCTCCTGGATTTTCTCAAGTTGCGGCAGGTGCTCTCGACTTACGACGGGGACCTCAGGGACCCGCTCTGGTGGCCTCAGGAAAGGCCGGTCCCCATGCGAGTTCCTCGGGGGCCTCTCGGGATTCCTCTCCCGTCGATGCCGGGGCCTAAGACCTTGTGTGGAGTCGGGGCCGGAACCTGAGTTTTCCTCTCCAGTGCTGACATGGATCTTGGGGTACTTCTGGAGTCTCCCCAGGGGAGTCAGTCCTCGTCTCGAATGCGGGCATGCACTTGCGCTTTCCTCCAGAGCGGTAGCAGCAGTGTCACGCAGTCCGCCGCGTGGATCAAAGTATCTATGGTTTTCCCTCGAGTCTTTCCCACGAGGCTTTCCCACGAGGCTTTCCCACAGGGCTGTCCCACGTGCACACGTGTTGCGAGTCGATCCTCGGCTTCAACGTCAAGGCACTGCAGGGAAAACTGGTTCCTCTCGAATGGACTGACACATCTGGGGGACTCTTGGAATGGTGGCACGACCCTGGAGTTCCTCTCGCCTTTCCTGTGGAGAGCGCCTCCTCTTGAGATGCGATGGGAACGCCGGGAATTCTTTCCCTACGAAACAGGGAAAGGATCCCTCATCTCGAGCTAGGAGGCGGAAACGGGGCTCCCCTGGATGTGTGCGGGACACCACGTGCTTCCTATCGAGTGGAGACGGGTATGTCGGGGAACTTCTTGAGTTGCAGCAATGGTGTGAAGGACCCTTTGGAAGTTCCAGTGGTTAAATGTGATTGGCCTCGAGAAGCCTCAGCGGAAATGGGCCTCATCTCGCCTGGAGGGCAAAACCTCCTCCATTTTCTCGAGTTGCGGCAGGTGCTCTCGACTTACGACGGGGACCTCAGGGACACGCTCTGGTGGCCTCAGGAAAGGCCAGTCCCCATGCGAGTTATTCGGGGGCCTCTCGGGATTCCTCTCCCGTCAATGCCGGGGCCTAAGACCTTGTGTGGAGTCGGGGCCGGAACCTGAGGATTCCTCTCCAGTGCTGACATGGATCTTGGGGTACTTCTGGAGTCTCCCCAGGGGAGTCAGTCCTCGTCTCGAATGCGGGCATGCACTTGCGCTTTCCTCCAGAGCGGTAGCAGCAGTGTCACGCAGTCCGCCGCGTGGATCAAAGGATCTATGGTTTTCCCTCGAGTCTTTCCCACGAGGCTTTCCCACGAGGCTTTCCCACAGGGCTGTCCCACGTGCACACGTGGTGGGAGTCGATCCTCGGCTTGAACGTCAAGGCAGTGCAGGGAAAACAGGTTCCTCTGGAATGGACTGACACATCTGGGGGACTCTTGGAATGGTGGCACGACCCTGGAGTTCCTCTCGCCTTTCCTGTGGAGAGCGCCTCCTCTTGAGTTGCGACGGGAACGCCGGGAATTCTTTCCCTACGAAACAGGGAAAGGATCCCTCATCTCGAGCTGGGAGGCGGAAACGGGGCTCCCCTGGATGTGTGCGGGACCCCACGTGCTTCCTCTCGAGTGGAGACGGGTATGTCGGGGAACTTCTTGAGTTGCAGCAAGGGTGTGAAGGACCCTTTGGAAGTTCCAGTGGTTAGACGTATTGGCCTCGAGAAGCCTCAGCGGAAATGGGCCTCGTCTCGCCTGGAGGGCAAAACCTCCTGGATTTTCTCGAGTTGCGGCAGGTGCTCTCGACTTACGACGGGGACCTCAGGGACACGCTCTGGTGGCCTCAGGAAAGGCCAGTCCCCATACGAGTTCCTCGGGGGCCTCTCGGGATTCCTCTCCCGTCGATCCCGGGGCCTAAGACCTTGTGTGGAGTCGGGGCCGGAACCTGAGGATTCCTCTCCAGTGCTGACATGGATCTTGGGGTACTTCTGGAGTCTCCCCAGGGGAGTCAGTCCTCGTCTCGAATGCGGGCATGCACTTGCGCTTTCCTCCAGAGCGGTAGCAGCAGTGTCACGCAGTCCGCCGCGTGGATCAAAGGATCTATGGTTTTCCCTCGAGTCTTTCCCACGAGGCTTTCCCACGAGGCTTTCCCACAGGGCTGTCCCACGTGCACACGTGGTGGGAGTCGATCCTCGGCTTGAACGTCAAGGCAGTGCAGGGAAAACAGGTTCCTCTGGAATGGACCGACACATCTGGGGGACTCTTGGAATGGTGTCACGACCCTGGAGTTCCTCTCGCCTTTCCTGTGGAGAGCGCCTCCTCTTGAGATGCGACGGGAACGCCGGGTATTCTTTCCCTACGAAACAGGGAAAGGATCCCTCATCTCGAGCTAGGAGGCGGAAACGGGGCTCCCCTGGATGTGTGCGGGACCCCACGTGCTTCCTCTCGAGTGGAGACGGGTATGTCGGGGAACTTCTTGAGTTGCAGCAAGGGTGTGAAGGACCCTTTGGAAGTTCCAGTGGTTAGATGTGATTGGCCTCGAGAAGCCTCAGCGGAAATGGGCCTCATCTCGCCTGGAGGGCAAAACCTCCTGGATTTTCTCGAGTTGCGACAGGTGCTCTCGACTTACGATGGGGACATCAGGGACCCGCTCTGGTGGCCTCAGGAAAGGCCAGTCCCCATGAAAGTTCCTCGGGGGCCTCTCGGGATTCCTCTCCCGTCGATGCCGTGGCCTAAGACCTTGTGTGGAGTCGGGGCCGGAACCTGAGGATTCCTCTCCAGTGCTGACATGGATCTTGGGGTACTTCTGGAGTCTCCCCAGGGGAGTCAGTCCTCGTCTCGAATGCAGGCATGCACTTGGGCTTTCCTCCAGAGTGGTAGCAGCAGTGTCACGCAGTCCGCCGGGTGGATCAAAGGATCTATGGTTTTCCCTCGAGTCTTTCCCACGAGGCTTTCCCACGAGGCTTTCCCACAGGGCTGTCCCACGTGCACACGTGGTGGGAGTCGATCCTCGGCTTGAACGTCAAGGCAGTGCAGGGAAAACAGGTTCCTCTGGAATGGACTGACACATCTGGGGGACTCTTGGAATGGTGGCACGACCCTGGAGTTCCTCTCGCCTTTCCTGTGGAGAGCGCCTCCTCTTGAGATGCGACGGGAACGCCGGGAATTCTTTCCCAACGAAACAGGGAAAGGATCCCTCATCTCGAGCTAGGAGGCGGAAACGGGGCTCCCCTGGATGTGTGCGGGACACCACGTGCTTCCTCTCGAGTGGAGACGGGTATGTCGGGGAACTTCTTGAGTTGCAGCAAGGGTGTGAAGGACCCTTTGGAAGTTCCAGTGGTTAGATGTGATTGGCCTCGAGAAGCCTCAGCGGAAAGGGGCCTCATCTCGCCTGGAGGGCAAAACCTCCTGGATTTTCTCAAGTTGCGGCAGGTGCTCTCGACTTACGACGGGGACCTCAGGGACCCGCTCTGGTGGCCTCAGGAAAGGCCGGTCCCCATGCGAGTTCCTCGGGGGCCTCTCGGGATTCCTCTCCCGTCGATGCCGGGGCCTAAGACCTTGTGTGGAGTCGGGGCCGGAACATGAGTTTTCCTCTCCAGTGCTGACATGGATCTTGGGGTACTTCTGGAGTCTCCCCAGGGGAGTCAGTCCTCGTCTCGAATGCGGGCATGCACTTGCGCTTTCCTCCAGAGCGGTAGCAGCAGTGTCACGCAGTCCGCCGCGTGGATCAAAGTATCTATGGTTTTCCCTCGAGTCTTTCCCACGAGGCTTTCCCACGAGGCTTTCCCACAGGGCTGTCCCACGTGCACACGTGTTGGGAGTCGATCCTCGGCTTCAACGTCAAGGCACTGCAGGGAAAACTGGTTCCTCTCGAATGGACTGACACATCTGGGGGACTCTTGGAATGGTGGCACGACCCTGGAGTTCCTCTCGCCTTTCCTGTGGAGAGCGCCTCCTCTTGAGATGCGATGGGAACGCCGGGAATTCTTTCCCTACGAAACAGGGAAAGGATCCCTCATCTCGAGCTAGGAGGCGGAAACGGGGCTCCCCTGGATGTGTGCGGGACACCACGTGCTTCCTATCGAGTGGAGACGGGTATGTCGGGGAACTTCTTGAGTTGCAGCAATGGTGTGAAGGACCCTTTGGAAGTTCCAGTGGTTAAATGTGATTGGCCTCGAGAAGCCTCAGCGGAAATGGGCCTCATCTCGCCTGGAGGGCAAAACCTCCTCCATTTTCTCGAGTTGCGGCAGGTGCTCTCGACTTACGACGGGGACCTCAGGGACACGCTCTGGTGGCCTCAGGAAAGGCCAGTCCCCATGCGAGTTCCTCGGGGGCCTCTCGGGATTCCTCTCCCGTCAATGCCGGGGCCTAAGACCTTGTGTGGAGTCGGGGCCGGAACCTGAGGATTCCTCTCCAGTGCTGACATGGATCTTGGGGTACTTCTGGAGTCTCCCCAGGGGAGTCAGTCCTCGTCTCGAATGCGGGCATGCACTTGCGCTTTCCTCCAGAGCGGTAGCAGCAGTGTCACGCAGTCCGCCGCGTGGATCAAAGGATCTATGGTTTTCCCTCGAGTCTTTCCCACGAGGCTTTCCCACGAGGCTTTCCCACAGGGCTGTCCCACGTGCACACGTGGTGGGAGTCGATCCTCGGCTTGAACGTCAAGGCAGTGCAGGGAAAACAGGTTCCTCTGGAATGGACTGACACATCTGGGGGACTCTTGGAATGGTGGCACGACCCTGGAGTTCCTCTCGCCTTTCCTGTGGAGAGCGCCTCCTCTTGAGTTGCGACGGGAACGCCGGGAATTCTTTCCCTACGAAACAGGGAAAGGATCCCTCATCTCGAGCTGGGAGGCGGAAACGGGGCTCCCCTGGATGTGTGCGGGACCCCACGTGCTTCCTCTCGAGTGGAGACGGGTATGTCGGGGAACTTCTTGAGTTGCAGCAAGGGTGTGAAGGACCCTTTGGAAGTTCCAGTGGTTAGACGTATTGGCCTCGAGAAGCCTCAGCGGAAATGGGCCTCGTCTCGCCTGGAGGGCAAAACCTCCTGGATTTTCTCGAGTTGCGGCAGGTGCTCTCGACTTACGACAGGGACCTCAGGGACACGCTCTGGTGGCCTCAGGAAAGGCCAGTCCCCATACGAGTTCCTCGGGGGCCTCTCGGGATTCCTCTCCCGTCGATGCCGGGGCCTAAGACCTTGTGTGGAGTCGGGGCCGGAACCTGAGGATTCCTCTCCAGTGCTGACATGGATCTTGGGGTACTTCTGGAGTCTCCCCAGGGGAGTCAGTCCTCGTCTCGAATGCGGGCATGCACTTGCGCTTTCCTCCAGAGCGGTAGCAGCAGTGTCACGCAGTCCGCCGCGTGGATCAAAGGATCTATGGTTTTCCCTCGAGTCTTTCCCACGAGGCTTTCCCACGAGGCTTTCCCACAGGGCTGTCCCACGTGCACACGTGGTGGGAGTCGATCCTCGGCTTGAACGTCAAGGCAGTGCAGGGAAAACAGGTTCCTCTGGAATGGACCGACACATCTGGGGGACTCTTGGAATGGTGTCACGACCCTGGAGTTCCTCTCAGCTTTCCTGTGGAGAGCGCCTCCTCTTGAGATGCGACGGGAACGCCGGGTATTCTTTCCCTACGAAACAGGGAAAGGATCCCTCATCTCGAGCTAGGAGGCGGAAACGGGGCTCCCCTGGATGTGTGCGGGACCCCACGTGCTTCCTCTCGAGTGGAGACGGGTATGTCGGGGAACTTCTTGAGTTGCAGCAAGGGTGTGAAGGACCCTTTGGAAGTTCCAGTGGTTAGATGTGATTGGCCTCGAGAAGCCTCAGCGGAAATGGGCCTCATCTCGCCTGGAGGGCAAAACCTCCTGGATTTTCTCGAGTTGCGACAGGTGCTCTCGACTTACGATGGGGACATCAGGGACCCGCTCTGGTGGCCTCAGGAAAGGCCAGTCCCCATGAAAGTTCCTCGGGGGCCTCTCGGGATTCCTCTCCCGTCGATGCCGTGGCCTAAGACCTTGTGTGGAGTCGGGGCCGGAACCTGAGGATTCCTCTCCAGTGCTGACATGGATCTTGGGGTACTTCTGGAGTCTCCCCAGGGGAGTCAGTCCTCGTCTCGAATGCAGGCATGCACTTGCGCTTTCCTCCAGAGTGGTAGCAGCAGTGTCACGC
This sequence comes from Ovis canadensis, assembly GCF_042477335.2. Lineage (NCBI taxonomy): Eukaryota > Metazoa > Chordata > Mammalia > Artiodactyla > Bovidae > Ovis > Ovis canadensis. The sequence goes on along the minus strand of NC_091258.1, from coordinate 1,808,371 downwards.
AGTCCGCCGGGTGGATCAAAGGATCTATGGTTTTCCCTCGAGTCTTTCCCACGAGGCTTTCCCACGAGGCTTTCCCACAGGGCTGTCCCACGTGCACACGTGGTGGGAGTCGATCCTCGGCTTGAACGTCAAGGCAGTGCAGGGAAAACAGGTTCCTCTGGAATGGACTGACACATCTGGGGGACTCTTGGAATGGTGGCACGACCCTGGAGTTCCTCTCGCCTTTCCTGTGGAGAGCGCCTCCTCTTGAGATGCGACGGGAACGCCGGGAATTCTTTCCCAACGAAACAGGGAAAGGATCCCTCATCTCGAGCTAGGAGGCGGAAACGGGGCTCCCCTGGATGTGTGCGGGACACCACGTGCTTCCTCTCGAGTGGAGACGGGTATGTCGGGGAACTTCTTGAGTTGCAGCAAGGGTGTGAAGGACCCTTTGGAAGTTCCAGTGGTTAGATGTGATTGGCCTCGAGAAGCCTCAGCGGAAATGGGCCTCATCTCGCCTGGAGGGCAAAACCTCGTGGATTTTCTCGAGTTGCGGCAGGTGCTCTCGACTTACGACGGGGACCTCAGGGACCCGCTCTGGTGGCCTCAGGAAAGGCCAGTCCCCATGCGAGTTCCTCGGGGGCCTCTCGGGATTCCTCTCCCGTCGATGCCAGGGCCTAAGACCTTGTGTGGAGTCGGGGCCGGAACCTGAGGATTCCTCTCCAGTGCTGACATGGATCTTGGGGTACTTCTGGAGTCTCCCCAGGGGAGTCAGTCCTCGTCTCGAATGCGGGAATGCACTTGCGCTTTCCTCCAGAGCGGTAGCAGCAGTGTCACGCAGTCTGCCGCGTGGATCAAAGGATGTATGGTTTTCCCTCGAGTCTTTCCCACGAGGCTTTCCCACGAGGCTTTCCCACAGGGCTGTCCCACGTGCACACGTGGTGGGAATCGATCCTCGGCTTGAACGTCAAGGCAGTGCAGGGAAAACAGGTTCCTCTGGAATGGACTGACACATCTGGGGAACTCTTGGAATGGTGGCACGACCCTGGAGTTCCTCTCGCCTTTCCTGTGGAGAGCGCCTCCTCTTGAGATGCGATGGGAACGCCGGGAATTCTTTCCCTACGAAACAGGGAAAGGATCCCTCATCTCGAGCTAGGAGGCGGAAACGGGGCTCCCCTGGATGTGTGCAGGACCCCACGTGCTTCCTCTCGAGTGGAGACGGGTATGTCGGGGAACTTCTTGAGTTGCAGCAAGGGTGTGAAGGACCCTTTGGAAGTTCCAGTGGTTAGATGTGATTGGCCTCGAGAAGCCTCAGCGGAAATGGGCCTCATCTCGCCTGGAGGGCAAAACCTCGTGGATTTTCTCGAGTTGCGGCAGGTGCTCTCGACTTACGACGGGGACCTCAGGGACCCGCTCTGGTGGCCTCAGGAAAGGCCAGTCCCCATGCGAGTTCCTCGGGGGCCTCTCGGGATTCCTCTCCCGTCGATGCCGGGGCCTAAGACCTTGTGTGGAGTCGGGGCCGGAACCTGAGGATTCCTCTCCAGTGCTGACATGGATCTTGGGGTACTTCTGGAGTCTCCCCAGGGGAGTCAGTCCTCGTCTCGAATGCGGGCATGCACTTGCGCTTTCCTCCAGAGCGGTAGCAGCAGTGTCACGCAGTCCGCCGCGTGGATCAAAGGATCTATGGTTTTCCCTCGAGTCTTTCCCACGAGGCTTTCCCACGAGGCTTTCCCACAGGGCTGTCCCACGTGCACACGTGGTGGGAGTCGATCCTCGGCTTGAACGTCAAGGCAGTGCAGGGAAAACAGGTTCCTCTGGAATGGACTGACACATCTGGGGGACTCTTGGAATGGTGGCACGACCCTGGAGTTCCTCTCGCCTTTCCTGTGGAGAGCGCCACCTCTTGAGATGCGACGGGAACGCCGGGAATTCTTTCCCTACGAAACAGGGAAAGGATCCCTCATCTCGAGCTAGGAGGCCGAAACGGGGCTCCCCTGGATGTGTGCGGGACCCCACGTGCTTCCTCTCGAGTGGAGACGGGTATGTCGGGGAACTTCTTGAGTTGAAGCAATGGTGTGAAGGACCCTTTGGAAGTTCCAGTGGTTAGATGTGATTGGCCTCGAGAAGCCTCAGCGGAAATGGGCCTCATCTCGCCTGGAGGGCAAAACCTCCTGGATTTTCTCGATTTGCGGCAGGTGCTCTCGACTTACGACGGGGACCTCAGGGACCCGCTCTGGTGGCCTCAGGAAAGGCCAGTCCCCATGCGAGTTCCTCGGGGGCCTCTCGGGATTCCTCTCCCGTCGATGCCGGGGCCTAAGACCTTGTGTGGAGTCGGGGCCGGAACCTGAGGATTCCTCTCCAGTGCTGACATGGATCTTGGGGTACTTCTGGAGTCTCCCCAGGGGAGTCAGTCCTCGTCTCGAATGCGGGCATGCACTTGCGCTTTCCTCCAGAGCGGTAGCAGCAGTGTCACGCAGTCCGCCGCGTGGATCAAAGGATCTATGGTTTTCCCTCGAGTCTTTCTCACGAGGCTTTCCCACGAGGCTTTCCCACAGGGCTGTCCCACGTGCACACGTGTTGGGAGTCGATCCTCGGCTTGAACGTCAAGGCAGTGCAGGGAAAACAGGTTCCTCTGGAATGGACTGACACATCTGGGGGACTCTTGGAATGGTGGCACGACCCTGGAGTTCCTCTCGCCTTTCCTGTGTAGAGCGCCTCCTCTTGAGATGCGACGGGAACGCCGGAAATTCTTTCCCTGCGAAACAGGGAAAGGATCCCTCATCTCGAGCTAGTAGGCGGAAACGGGGCTCCCCTGGATGTGTGCGGGACCACACGTGCTTCCTCTCGAGTGGAGACGGGTATGTCGATGAACTTCTTGAGTTGCAGCAAGGGTGTGAAGGACCCTTTGGAAGTTCCAGTGGTTAGATGTGATTGGCCTCGAGAAGCCTCAGCGGAAATGGGCCTCATCTCGCCTGGAGGGCAAAACCTCCTGGATTTTCTCGAGTTGCGGCAGGTGCTCTCGACTTACGACGGGGACCTCAGGGACCCGCTCTGGTGGCCTCAGGAAAGGCCAGTCCCCATGCGAGTTCCTCGGGGGCCTCTCGGGATTCCTCTCCCGTCGATGCCGGGGCCTAAGACCTTGTGTGGAGTCGGGGCCGGAAACTGAGGATTCCTCTCCAGTGCTGACATGGATCTTGGGGTACTTCTGGAGTCTCCCCAGGGGAGTCAGTCCTCGTCTCGAATGCGGGCATGCACTTGCGCTTTCCTCCAGAGCGGTAGCAGCAGTGTCACGCAGTCCGCCGCGTGGATCAAAGGATCTATGGTTTTCCCTCGAGTCTTTCCCACGAGGCTTTCCCACGAGGCTTTCCCACAGGGCTGTCCCACGTGCACACGTGGTGGGAGTCGATCCTCGGCTTGAACGTCAAGGCAGTGCAGGGAAAACAGGTTCCTCTGGATTGGACTGACACATCTGGGGAACTCTTGGAATGGTGGCACGACCCTGGAGTTCCTCTCGCCTTTCCTGTGGAGAGCGCCTCCTCTTGAGATGCGACGGGAACGCCGGGAATTCTTTCCCTACGAAACAGGGAAAGGATCCCTCATCTCAAGCTAGGAGGCGGAAACGGGGCTCCTCTGGATGTGTGCGGACCCCACGTGCTTCCTCTCGAGTGGAGACGGGTATGTCGGGGAACTTCTTGAGTTGCAGCAAGGGTGTGAAGGACCCTTTGGAAGTTCCAGTGGTTAGACGTGATTGGCCTCGAGAAGCCTCAGCGGAAATGGGCCTCATCTCGCCTGGAGGGCAAAACCTCCTGGATTTTCTCGAGTTGCGGCAGGTGCTCTCGACTTACGACGGGGACCTCAGGGACCCGCTCTGGTGGCCTCAGGAAAGGCCAGTCCCCATGCGAGTTCCTCGGGGGCCTCTCGGGATTCCTCTCCCGTCGATGCCGGGGCCTAAGACCTTGTGTGGAGTCGGGGCCGGAACCTGAGGATTCCTCTCCAGTGCTGACATGGATCTTGGGGTACTTCTGGAGTCTCCCCAGGGGAGTCAGTCCTCGTCTCGAATGCGGGCATGCACTTGCGCTTTCCTCCAGAGCGGTAGCAGCAGTGTCACGCAGTCCGCCGCGTGGATCAAAGGATCTATGGTTTTCCCTCGAGTCTTTCCCACGAGGCTTTCCCACGAGGCTTTCCCACAGGGCTGTCCCACGTGCACACGTGGTGGGAGTCGATCCTCGGCTTGAACGTCAAGGCAGTGCAGGGAAAACAGGTTCCTCTGGAATGGACTGACACATCTGGGGGACTCTTGGAATGGTGGCACGACCCTGGAGTTCCTCTCGCCTTTCCTGTGGAGAGCGCCTCCTCTTGAGATGCGACGGGAACGCCGGGAATTCTTTCCCTACGAAACAGGGAAAGGATCCCTCATCTCGAGCTAGGAGGCGGAAACGGGGCTCCCCTGGATGTGTGCGGGACCCACGTGCTTCCTCTCGAGTGGAGACGGGTATGTCGATGAACTTCTTGAGTTGCAGCAAGGGTGTGAAGGACCCTTTGGAAGTTCCAGTGGTTAGATGTGATTGGCCTCGAGAAGCCTCAGCGGAAATGGGCCTCATCTCGCCTGGAGGGCAAAACCTCCTGGATTTTCTCGAGTTGCGGCAGGTGCTCTCGACTTACGACGGGGACCTCAGGGACCCACTCTGGTGGCCTCAGGAAAGGCCAGTCCCCATGCGAGTTCCTCGGGGGCCTCTCGGGATTCCTCTCCCGTCGATGCCGGGGCCTAAGACCTTGTGTGGAGTCGGGGCCGGAAACTGAGGATTCCTCTCCAGTGCTGACATGGATCTTGGGGTACTTCTGGAGTCTCCCCAGGGGAGTCAGTCCTCGTCTCGAATGCGGGCATGCACTTGCGCTTTCCTCCAGAGCGGTAGCAGCAGTGTCACGCAGTCCGCCGCGTGGATCAAAGGATCTATGGTTTTCCCTCGAGTCTTTCCCACGAGGCTTTCCCACGAGGCTTTCCCACAGGGCTGTCCCACGTGCACACGTGGTGGGAGTCGATCCTCGGCTTGAACGTCAAGGCAGTGCAGGGAAAACAGGTTCCTCTGGAATGGACTGACACATCTGGGGGACTCTTGGAATGGTGTCACGACCCTGGAGTTCCTCTCGCCTTTCCTGAGGAGAGCGCCTCCTCTTGAGATGCGACGGGAACGCCGGGAATTCTTTCCCTACGAAACAGGGAAAGGATCCCTCATCTCGAGCTAGGAGGCGGAAACGGGGCTCCCCTGGATGTGTGCGTGACCCCACGTGCTTCCTCTCGAGTGGAGACGGGTATGTCGGGGAACTTCTTGAGTTGCAGCAATGGTGTGAAGGACCCTTTGGAAGTTCCAGTGGTTAGATGTGATTGGCCTCGAGAAGCCTCAGCGGAAATGGGCCTCATCTCGCCTGGAGGGCAAAACCTCCTGGATTTTCTCGAGTTGCGGCAGGTGCTCTCGATTTACGACGGGGACCTCAGGGACCCGCTCTGGTGGCCTCAGGAAAGGCCAGTCCCCATGCGAGTTCCTCGGGGGCCTCTCGGGATTCCTCTCCCGTCGATTCCGGGGCCTAAGCCTTGTGTGGAGTCGGGGCCGGAACCTGAGGATTCCTCTCCAGTGCTGACATGGATCTTGGGGTACTTCTGGAGTCTCCCCAGGGGAGTCAGTCCTCGTCTCGAATGCGAGCATGCACTTGCGCTTTCCTCCAGAGCGGTAGCAGCAGTGTCACGCAGTCCGCCACGTGGATCAAAGGATCTATGGTTTTCCCTCGAGTCTTTCCCACGAGGCTTTCCCACGAGGCTTTCCCACAGGGCTGTCCCACGTGCACACGTGTTGGGAGTCGATCCTCCGCTTGAACGTCAAGGCAGTGCAGGGAAAACAGGTTCCTCTGGAATGGACTGACACATCTGGGGGACTCTTGGAATGGTGGCATGACCCTGGAGTTCCTCTCGCCTTTCCTGTGGAGAGCGCCTCCTCTTGAGATGCAACGGGAACGCCGGGAATTCTTTCCCTTCGAAACAGGGAAAGGATCCCTCATCTCGAGCTAGGAGGCGGAAATGGGGCTCCCCTGGATGTGTGCGGGACCCCACGTGCTTCCTCTCGAGTGGAGACGGGTATGTCGGGGAACTTCTTGAGTTGCAGCAAGGGTGTGAAGGACCCTTTGGAAGTTCCAGTGGTTAGACGTATTGGCCTCGAGAAGCCTCAGCGGAAATGGGCCTCGTCTCGCCTGGAGGGCAAAACCTCCTGGATTTTCTCGAGTTGCGGCAGGTGCTCTCCACTTACGACGGGGACCTCAGGGACCCGCTCTGGTGGCCTCAGGAAAGGCCAGTCCCCATGCGAGTTCCTCGGGGGCCTCTCGGGATTCCTCTCCTGTCGATGGCGGGGCCTAAGACCTTCTGTGGAGTCGGGGCCGGAACCTGAGGATTCCTCTCCAGTGCTGACATGGATCTTGGGGTACTTCTGGAGTCTCCCCAGGGGAGTCAGTATTCGTCTCGAATGCGGGCATGCACTTGCGCTTTCCTCCAGAGCGGTAGCAGCAGTGTCACGCAGTCCGCCGCGTGGATCAAAGGATCTATGGTTTTCCCTCGAGTCTTTCCCACGAGGCTTTCCCACGAGGCTTTCCCACAGGGCTGTCCCACGTGCACACGTGGTGGGAGTCGATCCTCGGCTTGAACGTCAAGGTAGTGCAGGGAAAACAGGTTCCTCTGGAATGGACTGACACATCTGGGGGACTCTTGGAATTGTGTCCCGACCCTGGAGTTCCTCTCGCCTTTCCTGTGGAGAGCGCCTCCTCTTGAGATGCGACGGGAACACCGGGAATTCTTTCCCTACGAAACAGGGAAAGGATCCCTCATCTCGAGCTAGGAGGCGGAAACGGGGCTCCCCTGGATGTGTGCGGGACCCCACGTGCTTCCTCTCGAGTGGAGACGGGTATGTCGGGGAACTTCTTGTGTTGCAGTAATGGTGTGAAGGACCCTTTGGAATGTCCAGTGGTTAGATGTGATTGGCCTCGAGAAGCCTCAGCGGAAATGGGCCTCATCTCGCCTGGAGGGCAAAACCTCCTGGATTTTCTCGAGTTGCGGCAGGTGCTCTCGACTTACGACGGGGACCTCAGGGACCCGCTCTGGTGGCCTCAGGAAAGGCCAGTCCCCATGCTAGTTCCTCGGGGGCCTCTCGGGATTCCTCTCCCGTCGATGCCGGGGCCTAAGACCTTGTGTGGAGTCGGGGCCGGAACCTGAGGTTTCCTCTCCAGTGCTGACATGGATCTTGGGGTACTTCTGGAGTCTCCCCAGGGGAGTCAGTCCTCGTCTCGAATGCGGGCATGCACTTGCGCTTTCCTCCAGAGCGGTAGCAGCAGTGTCACGCAGTCCGCCGCGTGGATCAAAGGATCTATGGTTTTCCCTCGAGTCTTTCCCACGAGGCTTTCCCACGAGGCTTTCCCACAGGGCTGTCCCACGTGCACACGTGGTGGGAGTGGATCCTCGGCTTGAACGTCAAGGCAGTGCAGGGAAAACAGGTTCCTCTGGAATGGATTGACACATCTGGGGGACTCTTGGAATGGTGGCACGACCGTGGAGTTCCTCTCGCCTTTCCTGTGGAGAGCGCCTCCTCTTGAGATGCGACGGGAACGCCGGGAATTCTTTCCCTACGAAACAGGGAAAGGATCCCTCATCTCGAGCTAGGAGGCGGAAACGGGGCTCCCCTGGATGTGTGCGGGACCCCACGTGCTTCCTCTCGAGTGGAGATGGGTATGTCGGGGAACTTCTTGAGTTGCAGCAAGGGTGTGAAGGACCCTTTGGAAGTTCCAGTGGTTAGACGTATTGGCCTCGAGAAGCCTCAGCGGAAATGGGCCTCGTCTCGCCTGGAGGGCAAAACCTCCTGGATTTTCTCGAGTTGCGGCAGGTGCTCTCCACTTACGACGGGGACCTCAGGGACCCGCTCTGGTGGCCTCAGGAAAGGCCAGTCCCCATGCGAGTTCCTCGGGGGCCTCTCGGGATTCCTCTCCTGTCGATGGCGGGGCCTAAGACCTTGTGTGGAGTCGGGGCCGGAACCTGAGGATTCCTCTCCAGTGCTGACATGGATCTTGGGGTACTTCTGGAGTCTCCCCAGGGGAGTCAGTATTCGTCTCGAATGCGGGCATGCACTTGCGCTTTCCTCCAGAGCGGTAGCAGCAGTGTCACGCAGTCCGCCGCGTGGATCAAAGGATCTATGGTTTTCCCTCGAGTCTTTCCCACGAGGCTTTCCCACGAGGCTTTCCCACAGGGCTGTCCCACGTGCACACGTGGTGGGAGTCGATCCTCTGCTTGAACGTCAAGGTAGTGCAGGGAAAACAGGTTCCTCTGGAATGGACTGACACATCTGGGGGACTCTTGGAATGGTGGCACGACCCTGGAGTTCCTCTCGCCTTTCCTGTGGAGAGCGCCTCCTCTTGAGATGCGACGGGAACACCGGGAATTCTTTCCCTACGAAACAGGGAAAGGATCCCTCATCTCGAGCTAGGAGGCGGAAACGGGGCTCCCCTGGATGTGTGCGTGACCCCACGTGCTTCCTCTCGAGTGGAGACGGGTATGTCGGGGAACTTCTTGTGTTGCAGTAATGGTGTGAAGGACCCTTTGGAAGATCCAGTGGTAGATGTGATTGGCCTCGAGAAGCCTCAGCGGAAATGGGCCTCATCTCGCCTGGAGGGCAAAACCTCCTGGATTTTCTCGAGTTGCGGCAGGTGCTCTCGACTTACGACGGGGACCTGAGGGACCCGCTCTGGTGGCCTCAGGAAAGGCCAGTCCCCATGCGAGTTCCTCGGGGGCCTCTCGGGATTCCTCTCCCGTCGATGCCGGGGCCTAAGACCTTGTGTGGAGTCGGGGCCGGAACCTGAGGTTTCCTCTCCAGTGCTGACATGGATCTTGGGGTACTTCTGGAGTCTCCCCAGGGGAGTCAGTCCTCGTCTCGAATGCGGGCATGCACTTGCGCTTTCCTCCAGAGCGGTAGCAGCAGTGTCACGCAGTCCGCCGCGTGGATCAAAGGATCTATGGTTTTCCCTCGAGTCTTTCCCACGAGGCTTTCCCACGAGGCTTTCCCACAGGGCTGTCCCACGTGCACACGTGGTGGGAGTGGATCCTCGGCTTGAACGTCAAGGCAGTGCAGGGAAAACAGGTTCCTCTGGAATGGATTGACACATCTGGGGGACTCTTGGAATAGTGGCACGACCGTGGAGTTCCTCTCGCCTTTCCTGTGGAGAGCGCCTCCTCTTGAGATGCGACGGGAACGCCGGGAATTCTTTCCCTACGAAACAGGGAAAGGATCCCTCATCTCGAGCTAGGAGGCGGAAACGGGGCTCCCCTGGATGTGTGCGGGACCCACGTGCTTCCTCTCGAGTGGAGACGGGTATGTCGGGGAACTTCTTGAGTTGCAGCAAGGGTGTGAAGGACCCTTTGGAAGTTCCAGTGGTTAGATGTGATTGGCCTCGAGAAGCCTCAGCGGAAATGGGCCTCATCTCGCCTGGAGGGCAAAACCTCCTGGATTTTCTCGAGTTGCGGCAGGTGCTCTCGACTTACGACGGGGACCTCAGGGACCCGCTCTGGTGGCCTCAGGAAAGGCCAGTCCCATGCGAGTTCCTCGGGGGCCTCTCGGGATTCATCTCCCGTCGATGCCGGGGCCTAAGACCTTGTGTGGAGTCGGGGCCGGAACCTGAGGATTCCTCTCCAGTGCTGACATGGATCTTGGGGTACTTCTGGAGTCTCCCCAGGGGAGTCAGTCCTCGTCTCGAATGCGGGCATGCACTTGCGCTTTCCTCCAGAGCGGTAGCAGCAGTGTCACGCAGTCCGCCACGTGGATCAAAGGATCTATGGTTTTCCCTCGAGTCTTTCCCACGAGGCTTTCCCACGTAGCTTTCCCACAGGGCTGTCCCACGTGCACACGTGGTGGGAGTCGATCCTCGGCTTGAACGTCAAGGCAGTGCAGGGAAAACAGGTTCCTCTGGAATGGACTGACACATCTGGGGGACTCTTGGAATGGTGTCATGACCCTGGAGTTCCTCTCGCCTTTCCTGAGGAGAGCGCCTCCTCTTGAGATGCGACGGGAACGCCGGGAATTCTTTCCCTACGAAACAGGGAAAGGATCCCTCATCTCGAGCTAGGAGGCGGAAACGGGGCTCCCCTGGATGTGTGCGGGACCCCACGTGCTTCCTCTCGAGTGGAGACGGGTATGTCGGGGAACTTCTTGAGTTGCAGCAATGGTGTGAAGGACCCTTTGGAAGTTTCAGTGGTTAGATGTGATTGGCCTCTAGAAGCCTCAGCGGAAATGGGCCTCATCTCGTCTGGAGGGCAAAACCTCCTGGATTTTCTCGAGTTGCGGCAGGTGCTCTCGACTTACGATGGGGACCTCAGGGACCCGCTCTGGTGGCCTCACGAAAGGCCAGTCCCCATGCGAGTTCCTTGGGGGCCTCTCGGGATTCCTCTCCCGTCGATGCCGGGGCCTAAGACCTAGTGTGGAGTCGGGGCCAGAACCTGAGGATTCCTCTCCAGTGCTGACATGGATCTTGGGGTACTTCTGGAGCTTCCCCAGGGGAGTCAGTCCTCGTCTCGAATGCGGGCATGCACTTGCGCTTTCCTCCAGAGCGGTAGCAGCAGTGTCACGCAGTCCGCCGCGTGGATCAAAGGATCTATGGTTTTCCCTCGAGTTTTTCCCACGAGGCTTTCCCACGAGGCTTTCCCACAGGGCTGTCCCACGTGCACACGTGGTGGGAGTCGATCCTCGGCTTGAACGTCAAGGCAGTGCAGGGAAAACAGGTTCCTCTGGAATGGACTGACACATCTGGGGGACTCCTGGAATGGTGGTAACACCCTGGAGTTCCTCTCGCCTTTCCTCTGGAGAGCGCCTCCTCTTGAGATGCGACGGGAAAGCCGGGAATTCTTTCCCTACGAAACAGGGAAAGGATCCCTCATCTCGAGCTAGGAGGCGGAAACGGGGCTCCCCTGGATGTGTGCGGGAAACCACGTGCTTCCTCTCGAGTGGAGAAGGGTATGTCGGGGAATTTCTTGAGTTGCAGGAAGGGTGTGAAGGACCCTTTGGAAGTTCCAGTGGTTAGATGTGATTGGCCTCGAGAAGCCTCAGCGGAAATGGGCCTCATCTCGCCTTGAGGGCAAAACCTCCTGGATTTTCTCGAGTTGCGGCAGGTGTTCTCGACTTACGATGGGGACCTCAGGACCCGCTCTGGTGGCCTCAGGAAAGGCCAGTCCCCATGCGAGTTCCTCGGGGGCCTCTCGGGATTCCTTTCCCGTCGATGCCGGGGCCTAAGACCTTGTGTGGAGTCGGGGCCGGAACCTGAGGATTCCTCTCCAGTGCTGACATGGATCTTGGGGTACTTCTGGAGCCTCCCGAGGGGAGTCAGTCCTCGTCTCATGCGGGCATGCACTTGCGCTTTCCTCGAGAGCGGTAGCAGCAGTGTCACGCAGTCCGCCGCGTGCATCAAAGGATCTATGGTTTTCCCTCGAGTCTTTCCCACGAGGCTTTCCCACGAGGCTTTCCCACAGGGCTGTCCCACGTGCACACGTGGTGGGAGTCGATCCTCGGCTTGAACGTCAAGGCAGTGCAGGGAAAACAGGTTCCTCTGGAATGGACTGACACATCTGGGGGACTCTTGGAATGGTGGCACGACCCTGGAGTTCCTCTCGCCTTTCCTGTGGAGAGCGCCTCCTCTTGAGATGCGACGGTAACACCGGGAATTCTTTCCCTACAAAACAGGGAAAGGATCCCTCATCTCGAGCTAGGAGGCGGAAACGGGGCTCCCCTGGATGTGTGCGGGACCCCACGTGCTTCCTCTCGAGTGGAGATGGGTATGTCGGGGAACTTCTTGAGTTGCAGTAATGGTGTGAAGGACCCTTTGGAAGTTCCAGTGGTTAGATGTGATTGGCCTCGAGAAGCCACAGCGGAAATGGGCCTCATCTCGCCTGGAGGGCAAAACCTCCTGGATTTTCTCGAGTTGCGGCAGGTGCTCTCGACTTACGACGGGGACCTCAGGGACCCGCTCTGGTGGCCTCAGGAAAGGCCAGTCCCCATGCGAGTTCCTCGGGGGCCTCTCGGGATTCCTCTCCCGTCGATGCCGGGGCCTAAGACCTTGTGTGGAGTCGGGGCCGGAACCTGAGGATTCCTCTCCATTGCTGACATGGATCTTGGGGTACTTCTGGAGTCTCCCCAGGGGAGTCAGTCCTCGTCTCGAATGCGGGCATGCACTTGCGCTTTCCTCCAGAGCGGTAGCAGCAGTGTCACGCAGTCCGCCGCGTGGATCAAAGGATCTATGGTTTTCCCTCTAGTCTTTCCCACGAGGCTTTCCCACGAGGCTTTCCCACAGGGCTCTCCCACGTGCACACGTGGTGGGAGTCGATCCTCGGCTTGAACGTCAAGGCAGTGCAGGGAAAACAGGTTCCTCTGGAATGGACTGACACATCTGGGGGACACTTGGAATGGTGGCACGACCCTGGAGTTCCTCTCGCCTTTCCTGTGGAGAGCGCCTCCTCTTGAGATGCGACGGGAACGCCGGGAATTCTTTCCCTACGAAACAGGGAAAGGATCCCTCATCTCGAGATAGGAGGCGGAAACGGAGGCGGAAACGGGGCTCCCCTGGATGTGTGCGGGACACCACGTGCTTCCTCTCCAGTGGAGACGGGCATGTCGGGGAACTTCTTGAGTTGCAGCAAGGGTGTGAAGGACCCTTTGGAAGTTCCAGTGGTTAGATGTGATTGGCCTGGAGAAGCCTCAGCGGAAATGGGCCTCATCTCGCCTGGAGGGCAAAACCTCCTGGATTTTCTCGAGTTGCGGCAGGTGCTCTCGACTTACGACGGGGACCTCAGGGACCCGCTCTGGTGGCCTCAGGAAAGGCCAGTCCCCATGCGAGTTCCTCGGGGGCCTCTCGGGATTCCTCTCCCGTCGATGCCGGGGCCTAAGACCTTGTGTGGAGTTGGGACCGGAACCTGAGGATTCCTCTCCAGTGCTGACATGGATCTTGGGGTACTTCTGGAGTCTCCCCAGGGGAGTCAGTCCTCGTCTCGAATGTGGGCATGCACTTGCGCTTTCCTCCAGAGCGGTAGCAGCAGTGTCACGCAGTCCGCCACGTGGATCAAAGGATCTATGGTTTTCCCACGAGTCTTTCCCACGAGGCTTTCCCACGTGGCTTTCCCACAGGGCTGTCCCACGTGCACACGTGGTGGGAGTCGATCCTCGGCTTGAACGTCAAGGCAGTGCAGGGAAAACAGATTCCTCTGGAATGGACTGACACATCTGGGGGACTCTTGGAATGGTGTCATGACCCTGGAGTTCCTCTCGCCTTTCCTGAGGAGAGCGCCTCCTCTTGAGATGCGACGGGAACGCCGGGAATTCTTTCCCTACGAAACAGGGAAAGGATCCCTCATCTCGAGCTAGGAGGCGGAAACGGGGCTCCCCTGGATGTGTGCGGGACCCCACGTGCTTCCTCTCGAGTGGAGACGGGTATGTCGGGGAACTTCTTGAGTTGCAGCAATGGTGTGAAGGACCCTTTGGAAGTTTCAGTGGTTAGATGTGATTGGCCTCGAGAAGCCTCAGCGGAAATGGGCCTCATCTCGCCTGGAGGGCAAAACCTCCTGGATTTTCTCGAGTTGCGGCAGGTGCTCTCGACTTACGACGGAGACCTCAGGGACCCGCTCTGGTGGCCTCAGGAAAGGCCAGTCCCCATGCGAGTTCCTCGGGGGCCTCTCGGGATTCCTCTCCCGTCGATGCCGGGGCCTAAGACCTTGTGTGGAGTCGGGGCCAGAACCTGAGGATTCCTCTCCAGTGCTGACATGGATCTTGGGGTACTTCTGGAGTCTCCCCAGGGGAGTCAGTCCTCGTCTCGAATGCGGGCATGCAATTGCGCTTTCCTCCAGAGCGGTAGCAGCAGTGTCACGCAGTCCGCCGCGTGGATCAAAGGATCTATGGTTTTCCCTCGAGTTTTTCCCACGAGGCTTTCCCACGAGGCTTTCCCACAGGGCTGTCCCACGTGCACACGTGGTGGGAGTCGATCCTCGGCTTGAACGTCAAGGCAGTGCAGGGAAAACAGGTTCCTCTGGAATGGACTGACACATCTGGGGGACTCTTGGAATGGTGGCACGACCCTGGAGTTCCTCTCGCCTTTCCTGTGGAGAGCGCCTCCTCTTGAGATGCGACGGGAACGCCGGGAATTCTTTCCCTACGAAACAGGGAAAGGATCCCTCATCTCGAGCTAGGAGGCGGAAACGGGGCTCCCCTGGATGTGTGCGGGACCCACGTGCTTCCTCTCGAGTGGAGACGGGTATGTCGGGGAACTTCTTGAGTTGCAGCAAGGGTGTGAAGGACCCTTTGGAAGTTCCAGTGGTTAGATGTGATTGGCCTCGAGAAGCCTCAGCGGAAATGGGCCTCATCTCGCCTGGAGGGCAAAACCTCCTGGATTTTCTCGAGTTGCGGCAGGTGCTCTCGACTTACGACGGGGACCTCAGGGACCCGCTCTGGTGGCCTCAGGAAAGGCCAGTCCCATGCGAGTTCTTCGGGGGCCTCTCGGGATTCCTCTCCCGTCGATACCGGGGCCTAAGACCTTGTGTGGAGTCGGGGCCGGAACCTGAGGTTTCCTCTCCAGTGCTGACATGGATCTTGGGGTACTTCTGGAGTCTCCCCAGGGGAGTCAGTCCTCGTCTCGAATGCGGGAACGCACTTGCGCTTTCCTCCAGAGCGGTAGCAGCAGTGTCACGCAGTCCGCCGCGTGGATCAAAGGATCTATGGTTTTCCCTCGAGTCTTTCCCACGAGGCTTTCCCACGAGGCTTTCCCACAGGGCTGTCCCACGTGCACACGTGGTGGGAGTCGATCCTCGGCTTGAACGTCAAGGCAGTGCAGGGAAAACAGGTTCCTCTGGAATGGACTGACACATCTGGGGGACTCTTGGAATGGTGTCCCGACCCTGGAGTTCCTCTCGCCTTTCCTGTGGAGAGCGCCTCCTCTTGAGATGCGACGGGAACACCGGGAATTCTTTCCCTACGAAACAGGGAAAGGATCCCTCATCTCGAGCTAGGAGGCGGAAACGGGGCTCCCCTGGATGTGTGCGGGACCCACGTGCTTCCTCTCGAGTGGAGACGGGTATGTCGGGGAACTTCTTGAGTTGCAGCAAGGGTGTGAAGGACCCTTTGGAAGTTCCAGTGGTTAGATGTGATTGGCCTCGAGAAGCCTCAGTGGAAATGAGCCTCATCTCGCCTGGAGGGCAAAACCTCCTGGATTTTCTCGAGTTGCGGCAGGTGCTCTCGACTTACGACGGGGACCTCAGGGACCCGCTCTGGTGGCCTCAGGAAAGGCCAGTCCCCATGCGAGTTCCTCGGGGGCCTCTCGGGATTCCTCTCCCGTCGATGCCGGGGCCTAAGACCTTGTGTGGAGTCGGGGCCGGAACGTGAGGATTCCTCTCCAGTGCTGACATGGATCTTGGGGTACTTCTGGAGTCTCCCCAGGGGAGTCAGTCCTCGTCTCGAATGCGGGCATGCACTTGCGCTTTCCTCCAGAGCGGTAGCAGCCGTGTCACGCAGTCCGCCGGGTGGATCAAAGGATCTATGGTTTTCCCTTCAGTCTTTCCCACGAGGCTTTCCCACGAGGCTTTCCCACAGGGCTGTCCCACGAGCACACGTGATGGGAGTCGATCCTCGGCTTGAACGTCAAGGCAGTGCAGGGAAAACAGGTTCCTCTGGAATGGACTGACACATCTGGGGTCTCTTGGAATGGTGGCACGACCCTTGAGTTCCTCTCGCCTTTCCTGTGGGAGCGCCTCCTCTTGAGATGCGACGGGAACGCCGGGAATTCTTTCCCTACGAAACAGGGAAAGGATCCCTCATCTCGAGCTAGGAGGCGGAAACGGGGCTCCCCTGGATGTGTGCGGGACCCCACGTGCTTCCTCTCGAGTGGAGACGGGTATGTCGGGGAACTTCTTGAGTTGCAGCAAGGGTGTGAAGGACCCTTTGGAAGTTCCAGTGGTTAGACGTGATTAGCCTCGAGAAGCCTCAGCGGAAATGGGCCTCATCTCGCCTGGAGGGCAAAACCTCCTGGATTTTCTCGAGTTGCGGCAGGTGCTCTCGACTTACGACGGGGACCTCAGGGACTCGCTCTGGTGGCCTCAGGAAAGGCCAGTCCCCATGCGAGTTCCTCGGGGGCCTCTCGGGATTCCTCTCCCGTTGATGCCGGGGCCTAAGTCCTTGTGTGGAGTCGGGGCCGGAACCTGAGGATTCCTACCCAGTGCTGACATGGATCTTGGGGTACTTCTGGAGTCTCCCCAGGGGAGTCAGTCCTCGTCTCGAATGCGGGCATGCACTTGCGCTTTCCTCTAGAGCGGTAGCAGCAGTGTCACGCAGTCCGCCGCGTGGATCAAAGGATCTATGGTTTTCCCTCGAGTCTTTCCCACGAGGCTTTCCCACAGGGCTGTCCCACGAGCACACGTGGTGGGAGTCGATCCTCGGCTTGAACGTCAAGGCAGTGCAGGGAAAACAGGTTCCTCTGGAATGGATTGACACATCTGGGAGACTCTAGGAATGGTGGCACGACCCTGGAGTTCCTCTCGACTTTCCTGTGGAGAGCGCCTCCTCTTGAGATTCGACGGGGACGCCGGGAATTCTTTCCCTACGAAACAGGGAAAGGATCCCTCATCTCGAGCTAGGAGGCGGAAACGGGGCTCCCCTGGATGTGTGCGGGACCTTCTTGCTTCCTCTCGAGTGGAGACGGGTATGTCGGGGAACTTCTTGAGTTGCAGCAAGGGTGTGAAGGACCCTTTGGAAGTTCCAGTGGTTAGATGTGATTAGCCTCGAGAAGCCTCAGCGGAAATGGGCCTCATCTCGCCTGGAGGGCAAAACCTCCTGGATTTTCTCGAGTTGCGATGGTGCTCTCGACTTACGACGGGGACAAGAGGGACACGCTCTGGTGGCCTCAGAAAAGGCCAGGTCCCATGCGATTCCTCGGGGGCCTCTCGGGATTCCTCTCCCGTCGATGCCGGGGCCTAAGACCTTGTGTGGAGTCGGGGCCTGAACCTGAGGATTCCTCTCCAGTGCTGACATGGATCTTGGGGTACTTCTGGAAGCTCCCGAGGGGAGTCAGTCCTCATCTCGAATGCGGGCATGCACTTGCGCTTTCCTACAGAGCGGTAGCAGCAGTGTCATGAATTCCGCAGCGTGGATCAAGGGATCTATGGCTTTCCCTCGAGGCTTTCCCACGAGGCTTTCCCACAGGGCTGTCCCAGGTGCACACGTGGTGGGAGTCGATCCTCGGCTTGAACGTCAAGGCAGTGCGGGGAAAACAGGTTCCTCTGGAATGGACTGACACATCTGGGGGACTCTTGGAATGGTGGCATGACCCTGGAGTTCGTCTCGCCTTTCCTGTGGAGAGCCCCTCCTCTTGAGATGTGACGGGAACGCCGGGAATTCTTTCCCTACGAAACAGGGAAAGGATCCCTCATCTCGAGCTAGGAGGCGGAAACGGGGCTCCCCTGTATGTGTGCGGGACCCTCGTGCTTCCTCTCGAGTGGAGACGGGTGTGTCAGGGAATTTCTTGAGTTGAGGCAAGAGTGTGAAGGACCCTTTGGAAGTTCCAGTGGTTAGATGTGATTAGCCTCGAGAAACCTCAGCGGAAATGGGCCTCATCTCGCCTGGAGGGCAAAACCTCCTGGATTTTCTCGAGTTGCGGCAGGTGCTCTCGACTTACGACGGGGACCTCAGGGCCCCTCTCTGGTGGCCTGAGGAAAGGCCAGTCCCCATGCGAGTTCCTCGGGGGCCTCTCGGGATTCCTCTCCCGTCGATGCCGGGGCCTAAGACCTTGTGTGGAGTCGGGGCCGGAACCTGAGGATTCCTCTCCAGTGCTGACATGGATCTTGGGGTACTTCTGGAGTCTCCCCAGGGGAGTCAGTCCTCGTCTCGAATGCGGGCATATACTTGCGCTTTCCTCCAGAGGGTTAGCAGCAGTGTCACGCAGTCTGCCCCGTGGATCAAAGGATGTATGGTTTTCCCTCGAGTCTTTCCCACGAGGCTTTCCCACGAGGCTTTCCCACAGGGCTGTCCCACGTGCACACGTGGTGGGAGTCGATCCTAGGCTTGAACGTCAAGGCAGTGCAGGAAAAACAGGTTCCTCTGGAATGGACTGACACATCTGGCGGACTCTTGGAATGGTGGCACGACCCTGGAGTTCCTCTCGCCTTTCCTGTGGAGAGCACCTCCTCTTGAGATGCGACGGGAACGCCGGGAATTCTTTCCCTACGAAAAAGGGATAGGATCCCTCAACTCGGGCTAGGAGGCAGAAACGGGGCTCCCCTGGATGTGTGCGGCACCCCACGTGCTTCCTCTCGAGTGGAGACGGATATGTCGGGGAACTTCTTGAGTTGCAGCAAGGGTGTGAAGGACCCTTTGGAAGTTCCAGTGGTTAGATGTGATTAGCCTCGAGAAGCCTCAGCGGAAATGGGCCTCATCTCGCCTGGAGGGCAAAACCTCCTGGATTTTCTCGAGTTGCGGCAGGTGCTCTCGACTTACGACGGGGACCTCGGGGACCCGCTCTGGTGGCTTCAGGAAAGGCCAGTCCCCATGCGAGTTCCTCGCGGGCCTCTCGGGATTCCTCTCCCGTCGATGCCGGGGCCTAAGACCTTGTGCGGAGACGGGGCCGGAAACTGAGGATTCCTCTCCAGTGCTGACATGGATCTTGGGGTAGTTCTGGAGTCTCCCCAGGGGAGTCAGTCCTCGTCTCGAATGCGGGCATGCACTTGCGCTTTCCTCCAGAGCGGTAGCAGCAGTGTCACGCATTTCGCCGCGTGGATCAAGGGATCTATGGTTTTCCCTCGAGTCTTTCCCACGAGGCTTTCCCACGTGGCTTTCCAACAGGGCTGTCCCACAGGGCTCTCCCACGTGCACACGTGGTGGGAGTCGATCCTAGGCTTGAACGTCAAGGCAGTGCAGGGAAAAAAGTTTCCTCTGGAATGAACTGACACATCTGGGGGACTCTTGGAATCGTGGCACGACCCTGGAGTTCCTCTCGCCTTTCCTGTGGAGAGCGCCTCCTCTTGAGATGCGACGGGAACGCCGGGAATTCTTTCCCTAAGAAACAGGGAAAGGATCCCTCATCTCGAGCTAGGAGGCGGAAACGGGGCTCCCCTGGATGTGTGCGGGACCCTCGTGCTTCCTATCGAGTGGAGACGGGTATGTCGGGGAACTTCTTGAGTTGCAGCAAGGGTGTGAAGGACCCTTTGGAAGTTCCAGTGGTTAGATGTGATTAGCCTCGAGAAGCCGCAGCGGAAATGGGCCTCATCTCGCCTGGAGGGCAAAACCTCCTGGATTTTCTCTAGTTGCGGCTGGTGCTCTCGACTTACGACGGGGACAAGTGGGACACGCTCTGGTGGCCTCAGAAAAGGCCAGTTCCCATGCGAGTTCCTCGGGGGCCTCTCGGGATTCCTCTCCCGTCGATGCCGGGGCCTAAGACCTTGTGTGGAGTCGGGGCCGGAACCTGAGGATTCCTCTCCAGTGCTGACATGGATCTTGGGGTACTTCTGGAAGCTCCCGAGGGGAGTCAGTCCTCGTCTCGAATGCGGGCATACACTTGCGCTTTCCTCCAGAGCGGTAGCAGCAGTGTCACGAATTCCGCAGCGTGGATCAAGGGATCTATGGCTTTCCCTCGAGGCTTTCCCACGAGGTTTTCCCACAGGGCTGTCCCACGTGCCACCGTGGGGGCAGTCGATCCTCGGCTTGAACGTCAAGGCAGTGCAGGGAAAACAGGTTCCTCTGGAATGGACTGACACATCTGGCGGACTCTTGGAATGGTGGCACGACCCTGGAGTTCCTCTCGCCTTTCCTGTGGAGAGCGCCTCCTCTTGAGATGCGACGGGAACGCCGGGAATTCTTTCCCTACGAAACAGGGAAAGGATCCCTCATCTCGAGCTAGGAGGCGGAGGCGGGGCTCCCCTGGATGTTTGTGGGACCCTCGTGCTTCCTCTCGAGTGGAGACGGGTATGTCTATGTCGGGGAACTTCTTGAGTTGCAGCAAGGGTGTGAAGGACCCTTTGGAATTTCCAGTTGTTAGATGTGATTAGCCTCGAGTAGCCTCAGCGGAAATGGGCCTCATCTCGCCTGGAGGGCAAAACCTCCTGGATTTTCTCGAGTTGCGGCAGGTGCTCTCGACTTAGGACGGGGACCTCAGGGACCCGCTCTGGTGGCCTCAGGAAAGGCCAGTCCCCATGCGAGTTCCTCGGGGGCCTCTCGGGATTCCTCTCCCGTCGATGCCGGGGCCTAAGACCTTGTGTGGGGTCGGGGCCGGAACCTGAGGATTCCTCCCCAGTGCTGACATGGATCTTGGGGTATTCCTGGAGTCTCCCGAGGGGAGTCAGTCCTCGTCTCGAATGCGGGCATGCACTTGCGCTTTAGTCAAGAGCTGTAGCAGCAGTGTCACGCAGTCCGCCGCGTGGATCAAAGGATCTATGGTTTTCCCTCGAGTCTTTCCCACGAGGCTTTCCCACGAGGCTTTCCCACGAGGCTTTCCCACAGGGCTGTCCCACGTGCACACGTGGTGGGAGTCGATCCTCGGCTTGAACGTCAAGGCAGTGCAAGGAAAACAGGTTCCTCTGCAATGAACTGACACATCTGGGGGACTCTTGGAATGGTGGCACGACCCTGGAGTTCCTCTCGCCTTTCCTGTGGAGAGCGCCTTCTCTTGAGATGCGACGGGAACGCCGGGAATTCTTTCCCTACGAAACAGGGAAAGGATCCCTCATCTCGAGCTAGGAGGCGGAAACGGGGCTCCCCTGGATGTGTGCGGGACCCTGGTGCTTCCTCTCCAGTGGAGACGGGTATGTCGGGGACCTTCTTGACTTGCAGCAAGGTGTGAAGGACCCTTTGGAAGTTCCAGTCGTTAGATGTGATTAGCCTCGAGAAGCCTCAGCGGAAATGGGCCTCATCTCGCCTGGAGGGCAAAACCTCCTGGATTTTCTCGAGTTGCGGCAGGTGCTCTCAACTTACATTGGGGACCTCGGGGACCCGCTCTGGTGGCCTCAGGAAAGGCCAGTCCCCATGCGAGTTCCTCGGGGGCCTCTCGGGATTCATCTCCCGTCAATGCCGGGGCCTAAGTCCTTCTGTGGAGTCGGGGCCGGAACCTGAGGATTCCTCTCTAGTGCTGACATGGATCTTGGGGTAGTTCTGGAGTCTCCCCAGTGGAGTCAGTCCTCGTCTCTTATGCGGGCATGCACTTGCGCTTTCCTCCAGAGCGGTAGCAGCAGTGTCACGCATTCCGCCGCGTGGATCAAAGGATCTATGGTTTTCCCTCGAGTCTTTCCCAAGAGGCTTTCCCACGAGGCTTTCCCACAGGGCTGTCCCAGGTGCACACGTGGTGGGAGTCGATCCTCGGCTTGAACGTCAAGGCAGTGCAGGGAAAACAGGTTCCTCTGGAATGGCCGGACACATCTGGGGGACTCTTGGAATGGTGGCACGACCCTGGAGTTCCTCTCGCCTTTCCTGTGGAGAGCGCCTCCTCTTGAGATGCGACGGGAACGCCGGGAATTCTTTCCCTAGGAAACAGGGAAAGGATCCCTGATCTCGAGCTAGGAGGCGGAAACGGGGCTCCCCTGGATATGTGCGGGACCCTCGTGCTTCCTCTCGAGTGGAGAGGGGTTTGTCGGGGAACTTCTTGAGTTGCAGCAAGAGTGTGAAGGACCCTTTGGAAGTTAATGTGGTTAGATGAGATTAGCCTCGAGAAGCCTCAGCGGGAATGGGCCTCATATCGCCTGGAGGGCAAAACCTCCTGGATTTTCTCTAGTTGCGGCAGGTGCTCTCGACTTCCGACGGAGACCTCGGGGATCCGCTCTGGTGGCCTCAGGAAAGGCCAGTCCCCATGCGAGTTCCTCTGGGGCCTCTCGGGATTCCTCTCCCGTCGATGCTGGGACCTAAGACCTTGTGTGGAGTAGGGGCCGGAACCTGAGGATTCCTCTCCAGTGCTGACATGGATCTTGGGGTACTTCTGGAGTCTCCCCAGGGAGTCAGTCCTCGTCTCGTATGTGGGCATGCACTTGCGCTTTCCTCCAGAGCGGTAGCAGCAGTGTCACGCAGTCCGCCGCGTGGATCAAAGGATCTATGGTTTTCCCTCGAGTCTTTCCCACTAGGCTTTCCCACGAGGCTTTCCCACAGGGCTGTCCAAGGGGGAACACGTGGTGGGAGTCGATCCTCGGCTTGAACGTCAAGGCAGTGCAGGGAAAACAGGTTCCTCTGGAATGGACTGACACCTCTGGCCGACTCTTGAAATGGTGGCACCACCTTGGAGTTCCTCTAGCCTTTCCTGTGGAGAGTGCCTCCCCTTGAGATGCGACGGGAACGCCGGGAAATCTTTCCCTACGAAACAGGGAAAGGATCCCTCATCTCGAGCTAGGAGGCGGAAACGGGGCTCACCTGGATGTGTGCGGCACCCTCGTGCTTCCTCTCGAGGGAAGACGGGTATATCGGGGAACTTCTTGAGTTGCAGCAAGGGTGTGAAGGACCCTTTGGAAGTTCCAGTGGTTAGATGTGATGAGCCTCTAGAAGCCTCAGCGGAAATGGGCCTCATCTCGCCTGGAGGGCAAAACCTCCTGGATTTTCTCGAGTTGCGGCAGGTGCTCTCGACTTACGACGGGGACCTCAGGGATCCGCTCTGGTGGCAACCGGAAAGGCCAGTCCCCATGCGAGTACCACATGGGCCTCTCGGGATTTCTCTCCCGTCGATGCCGGGGCCTAAGACCTTGTGTGGAGTGGGGGCCGGAACCTGAGGATTCCTCTCCAGTGCTGACATGGATCTTGGGGTACTTCTGGAGTCTCCCCAGGGGAGTCAGTCCTCGCCTCTAATGCGGGCATGCACTTGCGCTTTCCTAAAGAGCGGTAGCAGCAGTGTCACGCAGTCCGCCGCGTGGATCAAAGGATCTATGGTTTTCCCTCGAGTCCTTCCCACGAGGTTTCCCACGAGCCTTTCCCACAGGGCTGTCCCACGTGCACACGTGGTGGGAGTCGATCCTCGGCTTGAACGTCAAGGCAGTGCAATGAAAACAGGTTCCTCTGGAACGGACTGACACATCTGGGGGACTCTTGGAATGGTGGCACGACCCTGGAGTTCCTCTCGCCTTTCCTGTGGAGAGCGCCTCCTCTTGAGATGCGACGGGAACGCAGGGAAGTCTTTCCCTACGAAACAGGGAAAGGATCCCTCATCTCGAGCTAGGAGGCAGAAACGGGTCTCCCCTGGATGTGTGCGGGACACTCGTGCTTCCTCTCGAGTGGACACGGGTATGTCGGGGAACTTCTTGAGTTGCAGCAAGGGTGTGAAGGACCCTTTGGAATTTCCAGTGGTTAAATGTGATTAGCCTCGAGAAGCCTCAGCGGAAATGGGCCTCATCTCGCCTGGATGGCAAAACCTCCTGGATTTTCTCGAGTTTCGGCAGGTTCTCTCGACTTACGACGGGGACCTCGGGGACATCAGGGACCCGCTCTGGTGGCCTCAGGAAAGGCCAGTCCCCATGCGAGTTCCTCGGGGGCCTACGGGATTCCTCTCCCGTCGATGCCGGGGCCTAAGACCTTGTGTGGAGTCGGGGCCGGAACCTGAGGATTCCTCTCCAGTGCTGCCATGGATCTTGGGGTACTTCTCGAGTCTCACCAGGGGAGTCAGTCCTTGTCTCGAATGCGGGCATGCACTTGTGCTTTCCTCCAGAGCGGTAGCAGCAGTGTCACGCAGTCCGCTGCGTGGATCAAAGGATCTATGGTTTTCCCTCGAGTCTTTCCCACGAGGCTTTCCCACGAGGCTTTCCCACAGGGCTGTCCCACGTGCACACGTGGTGGGAGTCGATCCTCGGCTTGAACGTCAAGGCAGTGCAGGGAAAAGAGGTTCCTCTGGAATGGACTGACACATCTGGGGGACTCTTGGAATGGTGGCACGACCCTGGAGTTCCTCTCGCCTTTCCTGTGGAGAGCGCCTCCTCTTGAGATACGACGGGAACGCCGGGAATTCTTTCCCTAAGAAACAGGGAAAGGATCCCTCATCTCGAGCTAGGAGGCGGAAACGGGGCTCCCCTGGATGTGTGCGGGACCCTCGTGCTTCCTCTCGAGTGGAGACGGGTATGTCGGGGAACTTCTGGACTTGCAGCAAGGGTGTGAAGGACCCTTTGGAAGTTCCAGGGGTTAGATGTGATTAGCCTCGAGAAGCCTCAGCGGAAATGGGCCTCATCTCGCCTGGAGGGCAAAACCTCCTGGATTTTCTCGAGTTGAGGCAGGTGCTTTCGACTTACGACGGGGACCTCAGGGACCCGCTCTGGTGGCCTCAGGAAAGGCCAGTCCTCATGCCAGTTCCTCGGGGGCTTCTCGGGATTCCTCTCCCGTTGATGTCGGGGCCTAAGACCTTGTGTGGAGTCGGGGCCGGAACCTGAGGATTCCTCTCCAGTGCTGACATGGAACTTGGGGTACTTCTGGAGTCTCCAAAGGGGAGTCAGTCGTCGTCTCGAATGCGGGCATGCACTTGCGCTTTCCTCCAGAGCGGTAGCAGCAGTATCACGCAGTCCGCCGCGTGGATCAAAGGATCTATGGTTTTCCTTCGAGTCTATCCCACTAGGCTTTCCCACGAGGCTTTCCCACAGGGCTGTCCCACGTGCACACGTGGTGGGAGTCGATCCTCAGCTTGAACATCAAGGCAGTGCAGGGAAAACAGGTTCCTCTGGAATGGACTGACACATCTGGGCGACTCTTGGAATGGAGGCACGACCCTGGAGTTCCTCTCGCCTTTCCTGTGGAGAGCGCATCCTCTTGAGATGCGACGGGAACGCCGGGAATTCATTCCCTAGGAAACAGGGAAAGGATCCCTCATCTCGAGCTAGGAGGCGGAAACGGGGCTCCCCTGGATGTGTGCGGGACCCCACGTGCTTCCTCTCGAGTGGAGACGGGTATGTCGGGGAACTTCTTGAGTTGCAGCAAAGGTGTGAAGGACCCTTTGGAAGTTCCAGTGGTTAGATGTGATTAGCCTCGAGAAGCCTCAGCCGAAATGGGCCTCATCTCGCCTGGAGGGCAAAACCTCCTGGATTTTCTCGAGTTGCGGCAGGTGCTCTCGACTTACGACGGGGACCTCAGGGACCCGCTCTGGTGGCCTCAGGATAGGCCAGTCCCCATGCGAGTTCCTCGGGGTCCTCTCGGGATTCCTCTCCCGTCGATGCCGGGGCCTAAGACCTTGTGTGGAGTCGGGGCCGGAACCTGAGGATTCCTCTCCAGTGCTGCCATGGATCTTGGGGTACTTCTGGAGTCTCCCCAGGGGAGTCAGTCCTCGTCTCGAATGCGGGCATGCACTTGCGCTTTCCTCCAGAGCGGTAGCAGCAGTGTCACGCAGTCCGCCTCGTCATCAAAGGATCTATGGTTTTCCCTCGAGTCTTTCCCACGAGGCTTTCCCACGAGGCTTTCCCACAGGGCTGTCCCACGTGCACACGTGGTGGAAGTCGATCCTCGGCTTCTACGTCAAGGAAGTGCAGGAAAAAGAGGTTCCTCTGGAATGGACTGACACTTCTGGGGGACTCTTGGAATGGTGGCACGACCCTGGAGTTCCTCTCGCCTTTCCTGTGGAGAGCGCCTCCTCTTGAGATGCGACGGGAACGCCGGGAATTCTTTCCCTACGAAACAGGGAAAGGATCCCTCATCTCGAGCTCGGAGGCGGAAACGGGGCTCCCCTGGATGTGTGCGGGACCCTCGTGCTTCCTCTCGAGTGGAGACGGGTAAGTCGGGGAACTTCTTGAGTTGCAGCAAGGGTGTGAAGGACCCTTTGGAAGTTCCAGTGGTTAGATGTGATTAGCCTCGAGAAGCCTCAGCGGAAATGGGCCTCATCTCGCCTGGAGGCCAAAACCTCCTGGATTTTCTCGAGTTGCGGCAGGTGCTCTCGACTTACGACGGGGACCTCGGGGCCCTCTCTGATGGCCTAAGGAAAGGCCAGTCCCCATGCGAGTTCCTCGGGGGCCTCTCGGGATTCCTCTCCCGTCGATGCCGGGTCCTAAGTCCTTGTGTGGAGTGGGGGCCGGAACCTGAGGATTCCTCTCCAGTGCTGACATGTATCTTGGGGTACTTCTGGAGTCTCCCAGGGGAGTCAGTCCTCGTCTCGAATGCTGGGATGCACTTGCACTTTCCTCCAGAGCGGTAGCAGCAGTGACTCGCAGTCCGTCGCGTGAATCAAAGGATCTATGGTTTTCCCTCAAGTCTTTCCCACGAGGCTTTCCCACGAGGCTTTCCCACAGCGCTGTCCCACTTGCACATGTGGTGGGAGTGGATCCTCGGCTTGAACGTCAAGGCAGGGCAGGGAAAACAGGTTCGTCTGGAATGGACTGACATATCTGGGGGACTCTTGGAATGGTGGCACGACCCTGGAGTTCCTCTCGTCTTTCCTGTGGAGTGCGCCTCCTCTTGAGATGCGACGGGAACGCCGGGAATTCTTTCCCTACGAAACAGGGAAATGATCCCTCATCTCGAGCTAGGAGGCGGAAACGGGGCTCCCCTGGATGTGTGCGCGACCCTCGTGCTTCCTCTCGAGTGGACACGGGTATGTCGGGGAACTTCTTGAGATGAAGCAAGGGTGTGAAGGACCCTTTGGAAGTTCCAGTGGTTAGACGTGATTAGCCTCGAGAAGCCTCAGCGGAAATGGGCCTCATCTCGCCTGGAGGGCAAAACCTCTTGGATTTTCTCGAGTTGCGGCAGGTGCTCTCGACTTACGACGGGGACCTGAGGGACCCGCTCTGGTGGCCTCAGGAAAGGCCAGTCCCCATGAGAGTTCCTCGGGGTCCTCTCGGGATTCCTCTCCCTTCGATGCCGGGGCCTAAGACTTTGTGTGGAGTCGGGGCCGGAACCTGAGGATTCCTCTCCAGTGCTGACATGGATCTTGGGTTACTTCTGGAGTTTCCCCAGGGGAGTCAGTCCTCGTCTCGAATGCGGGCATGCACTTGCGCTTTCCTCCAGAGCGGTAGCAGCAGTATCACGCAGTCCGCCGCGTGGATCAAAGGATCTATGGTTCCTTCGAGTTTTCCCACTAGGCTTTCCCACGAGGCTTTCCCACAGGGCTGTCCCACGTGCACACGTGGTGAGAGTCGATCCTCGGCTTGAACGTCAAGGCAGTGCAGGGAAAACAGGTTCCTCTGGAATGGACTGACACATCTGGGGGACTCTGGAATGGAGGCACGACCCTGGAGTTCCTCTCGCCTTTCCTGTGGAGAGCGCATCCTCTTGAGATGCGACGGGAACGCCGGGAATTCTTTCCCTACGAAACAGGGAAAGGATCCCTCATCTCGAGCTAGGAGGCGAAAACGGGGCTCCCCTGGATGTGTGCGGGACCCTCCTGCTTCCTCTCGAGTGGAGACGGGTATGTCGGGGAACTTCTGGACTTGCAGCAAGGGTGTGAAGGACCCTTTGGAAGTTCCAGGGGTTAGATGTGATTAGCCTCGAGAAGCCTCAGTGGAAATGGGCCTCATCTCGCCTGGAGGGCAAAACCTCCTGGATTTTCTCGAGTTGCGGCAGGTGCTCTCGACTTACGACGGTGACCTAAGGGACGCGCTCTGGTGCCCTCAGGACTGGCCAGTCCCCATTCCAATGGCTCGGGAGCCTCTCGGGATTCCGCTCCCTTCGATGCCAGAGCCTAAGACCTTGTGTGGGTCGTGTCTGGAACATGAGGTTTCCTCTCCAGTGCTGACATGGATCGTGGAGTACTTCTGGTGTTTCCCCAGGGGAGTAAGTCCCCGTCTCGAATGGGGGCATGCACGTGCGCTTTCCTCCAGAGCTGTAACAACACTGTCATGCCTCCCGGCGCGCCGATCATGGGATCTGTGGCTTTCCCACGAGGCTTTCCCACGAGGCTTTCCCACAGGACTGTCCCACGTGTCACCGTGGTGTGAGTCGATGCTCGGCGTGAAACTCGAGGCAGTGCAGGGGTAACAGGTTCCTCTGGAATGGACTGAGATATCTGGGGGACTCTGGGAACGGTGGCACGACCCTGGAGTTCCTCTCGCCTTTCCTGTGAGGAGCGCCTCCACTTGAGATGCAACGGGAACTCCCAGAATTATTTCCCGAAAAAGCTGTGAAAGGATCCCTCATCTTGAGCTACGAGGCGAACACGGGGCTCCCCTGGATGTGGGCGGGACCCTCGTGCTTCCTATCGAGTGGAGACGGGTATGTTAGGGAACTTCTTGAGTTGCAGCAAGGGTGTGAAGGACCTTTTAGAAGTTCCAGAGGTTAGGTGTGATTAGCTTCCAGAAGCCTCAGCGGAAATGGGCCTCACTCAGCTGGAGTGCAAAACCTCCTTGATTTTCTCGAGTTGCGGCAGGTGCTCTTGACTTACGACGGGGACTTTAGGGACCCGCTCTGGTGGCCTCAATACTGGCCCGTCCCCATTCGAATTGCTCGGGGTCCTCTCGGGATTCATCTTCCGTCGATGCCGGGGCCTAAGTCCTTGTGTGGAGTCGGGGCCGGAACCTGAGGATTCCTCTCCAGTACTGACATGGATCTTGGAGTACTTTTGGAGTCTCCCCAGGGGAGTCAGTCTTCGTCTCGAATGGGGGCATGCACGTGCGCTTTCCTCCGAGCTGTAGCACCAGCGTCACGATTCCTGTCGCGTGGATCAAGGGATCTGTGGCTTTCCCTCGAGGCTTTCCCACGAGGCTTTCCCACAGGGCTGTCCCACGTGAGACCGTGGTGGGAGTCGATCCTCCTCGTTAAAGTCAAGGCAGTGCAGGGAAAACAGTATCCTCAGGAATGGACTGAGACATCTGGGGGACTCTTGGAATGGTGGCACGACGCTGGAGTTGCTCTCACCTTTCCTGTGGAGAGCCCCTACACTTGAGATGCGATGGGAACGCCAAGGAATCTCTCCTGAACAAGCAGCGAACGGATCCCTCATCTCGACCTACGAGGCGGAAACGGAGCTCTTCTGGATGTGGGTGGGACATGCGTGCTTCCTCTCGAGTGGAGAGGGGTATATAGGGGAACTTCTTGAGTTGCAGCAAGGGTGTCAAGGACCCTTTGGAAGTTCCAGAGCTTAGGTGTGATTAGCCTTGAGAAGCCTCAGCGGAAATGGGCCTCATCTCGCCTGCAGGGCAAAACCTCCTGGATTTTCTCGAGTTGCGGCAGGTGCTCTCGACTTACGACGGGGACCTCAGGGACCCGCTCTGGTGGCCTCAGGAAAGGCCAGTCCCCATGCGAGTTCCTTGGGGGCCTCTCGGGATTCCTCTCCCCTCGATGCCGGGGCCTAAGACCTTGTGTGGAGTCGGGGCCGGAACCTGGGGATTCCTCTCCAGTGCTGACATGGATCTTGGGGTACTTCTGGAGTCATCCCAGGGGAGTCATTCCTCGTCTCGAATGCGGGCATGCACTTGCTCTTTCCTCCAGAGCCGTAGCAGCAGTGTCACGCAGTCCGCCGCGTGGATCAAAGGATCTATGGTTTTCCCTCGAGTCTTTCCCACGAGGCTTTCCCACAGGTCTGTCCCACGTGCACACGTGGTGGGAGTCGATCCTCGGCTTGAACGTCAAGGCAGTTCAGGGAAAACAGGTTCCTCTGGAATGGACTGACACATCTGGGGGACTCTTGGAATGGTGGCACGACCCTGGAGTTCCTCTCGCCTTTCCTGTGGAGAGCGCCTCCTCTTGAGATGCGACGGGAACGCCGCGAATTCTTTCCCTACGAAACAGGGAAAGGATCCCTCATCTCGAGCTAGGAGGCGGAAACGGGGTCCCCTGGATGTGTGCGGGACCCTCGTGCTTCCTCTCGAGTGGAGACGGGTATGTGGGGGAACTTCTTGAGTTGCAGCAAGGGTGTGAAGGACCCTTTGGAAGTTCCAGTGGTTAGATGTGATTAGCCTCGAGAAGCCTCAGCGGAAATGGGCCTCATCTCGCCTGGAGTGCAAAACCTCCTGGATTTTCTCGAGTTGCGGCAGGTGCTCTCGACTTACGACAGGGACCTCAGGGACCCGCTCTGGTGGCCTCAGGAAAGGCCAGTCCCCATGCGAGTTCCTCGGGGTCCTCTCGGGATTCCTCTCCCGTCCATGCCGGGGCCTAAGACGTTGTGTGGAGTCGGGAACGGAACCTGAGGATTCCTCTCCAGTGCTGATATGGATCTTGGGGTACTTCTGGAGTCTCCCCAGGGGAGTCAGTCCTCGTCTCGAATGCGGGCATGCACTTGCGCTTTCCTCCAGAGCGGTAGCAGCAGTGTCACGAAGTCCGCCGCGTGGATCAAAGGATCTATGGTTTTCCCTCGAGTCTATCCCATGAGGCTTTCCCACGAGGCTTTCCCACAGGGCTGTCCCACAGGGCTGTCCCACGTGCCAGCGTGTTGGGAGTCGATCCTCGGCGTGGGAGTCGATCCTCGGCGTGAAAGCCGAGGTAGTGCAGGGCAAACAGGTTCCTCTGAATGGACTGAGACATCTGGGGGACTCTTGGAATGGTGGCACGATGCTGGAGTTCCTCTCGCCTTTCCTGTGGAGAGCGCCTCCTCTTGAGGTGAGAGGGAAACGTCGGGATTTCTTTCCGGACAAAGCAGCGAAATGTCCCTCATCTCGAGCTACGAGGCGGAAACGGGGCTCCTCTGGATGTGGATGGGATCCTCGTGCTTCTTCTAGAGTGGAGACGGGTATGTCAGGCAACTTCTTGAGTTGCAGCAAGGGTGTGAAGGACCTTTTGGAAGTTCCAGAGGCTAGACGTGATTAGCCTGGAGAAGCCTCAGCGGAAATGGGCCTCATCTCGCCTGGAGGGAAAAACCTCCTGGATTTTCTCGAGTTGCGGCAGGTGCTCTCGACTTACGACGGTGACCTAAGGGACGCGCTCTGGTGGCCTCAGGACTGGCCAGTCCCCATTCCAGTGGCTCGGGAGCCTCTCGGGATTCCGCTCCCTTCGATGCCAGAGCCTAAGACCTTGTGTGGAGTCGTGTCTGGAACATGAGGTTTCCTCTCCAGTGCTGACATGGATCGTGGAGTACTTCTGGTGTTTCCCCAGGGGAGTAAGTCCCCGTCTCGAATGGGGGCATGCACGTGCGCTTTCCTCCAGAGCTGTAACAACACTGTCATGCCTCCCGGCGCGCCGATCATGGGATCTGTGGCTTTCCCACGAGGCTTTCCCACGAGGCTTTCCCACAGGACTGTCCCACGTGTCACCGTGGTGTGAGTCGATGCTCGGCGTGAAACTCGAGGCAGTGCAGGGATAACAGGTTCCTCTGGAATGGACTGAGATATCTGGGGTACTCTGGGAATGGTGGCACGACCCTGGCGTTCCTCTCGCCTTTCCTGTGAGGAGCGCCTCCACTTGAGATGCAACGGGAACTCCCAGAATTATTTCCCGAAAAAGCTGTGAAAGGATCCCTCATCTTGAGCTACGAGGCGGACACGGGGCTCCCCTGGATGTGGGCGGGACCCTCGTGCTTCCTCTCGAGTGGAGACGGGTATGTTAGGGAACTTCTTGAGTTGCAGCAAGGGTGTGAAGGACCTTTTAGAAGTTCCAGAGGTTAGGTGTGATTAGCTTCCAGAAGCCTCAGCGGAAATGGGCCTCACTCAGCTGGAGTGCAAAACCTCCTTGATTTTCTCGAGTTGCGGCAGGTGCTCTTGACTTACGACGGGGACTTTAGGGACCCGCTCTGGTGGCCTCAATACTGGCCCGTCCCCATTCGAATTGCTCGGGGTCCTCTCGGGATTCATCTTCCGTCGATGCCGGGGCCTAAGTCCTTGTGTGGAGTCGGGGCCGGAACCTGAGGATTCCTCTCCAGTACTGACATGGATCTTGGAGTACTTTTGGAGTCTCCCCAGGGGAGTCAGTCTTCGTCTCGAATGGGGGCATGCACGTGCGCTTTCCTCCGAGCTGTAGCACCAGCGTCACGATTCCTGTCGCGTGGATCAAGGGATCTGTGGCTTTCCCTCGAGGCTTTCCCATGAGGCTTTCCCACAGGGCTGTCCCACGTGAGACCGTGGTGGGAGTCGATCCTCCTCGTTAAAGTCAAGGCAGTGCAGGGAAAACAGTATCCTCAGGAATGGACTGAGACATCTGGGGGACTCTTGGAATGGTGGCACGACGCTGGAGTTGCTCTCACCTTTCCTGTGGAGAGCCCCTACACTTGAGATGCGATGGGAACGCCAAGGAATCTCTCCTGAACAAGCAGCGAACGGATCCCTCATCTCGACCTACGAGGCGGAAACGGAGCTCTTCTGGATGTGGGTGGGACATGCGTGCTTCCTCTCGAGTGGAGAGGGGTATATAGGGGAACTTCTTGAGTTGCAGCAAGGGTGTCAAGGACCCTTTGGAAGTTCCAGAGCTTAGGTGTGATTAGCCTTGAGAAGCCTCAGCGGAAATGGGCCTCATCTCGCCTGCAGGGTAAAACCTCCTGGATTTTCTCGAGTTGCGGCAGGTGCTCTCGACTTACGACGGGGACCTCAGGAAACCCGCTCTGGTGGCCTCAGGAAAGGCCAGTCCCCATGCGAGTTCCTCGGGGGCCTCTCGGGATTCCTCTCCCCTCGATGCCGGGGCCTAAGACCTTGTGTGGAGTCGGGGCCGGAACCTGGGGATTCCTCTCCAGTGCTGACATGGATCTTGGGGTACTTCTGGAGTCATCCCAGGGGAGTCATTCCTCGTCTCGAATGCTGGCATGCACTTGCTCTTTCCTCCAGAGCCGTAGCAGCAGTGTCACGCAGTCCGCCGCGTGGATCAAAGGATCTATGGTTTTCCCTCGAGTCTTTCCCACGAGGCTTTCCCACAGGTCTGTCCCACGTGCACACGTGGTGGGAGTCGATCCTCGGCTTGAACGTCAAGGCAGTGCAGGGAAAGCAGGTTCCTCTGGAATGGACTGACACATCTGGGGGACTCTTGGAATGGTGGCACGACCCTGGAGTTCCTCTCGCCTTTCCTGTGGAGAGCGCCTCCTCTTGAGCTGCGACGGGAACGCCGCGAATTCTTTCCCTACGAAACAGGGAAAGGATCCCTCATCTCGAGCTAGGAGGCGGAAACGGGGTCCCCTGGATGTGTGCGGGACCCTCGTGCTTCCTCTCGAGTGGAGACGGGTATGTGGGGGTACTTCTTGAGTTGCAGCAAGGGCGTGAAGGACCCTTTGGAAGTTCCAGTGGTTAGATGTGATTAGCCTCGAGAAGCCTCAGCGGAAATGGGCCTCATCTCGCCTGGAGTGCAAAACCTCCTGGATTTTCTCGAGTTGCGGCAGGTGCTCTCGACTTACGACGGGGACCTCAGGGACCCGCTCTGGTGGCCTCAGGAAAGGCCAGTCCCCATGCGAGTTCCTCGGGGTCCTCTCGGGATTCCTCTCCCGTCCATGCCGGGGCCTAAGACGTTGTGTGGAGTCGGGAACGGAACCTGAGGATTCCTCTCCAGTGCTGATATGGATCTTGGGGTACTTCTGGAGTCTCCCCAGGGGAGTCAGTCCTCGTCTCGAATGCGGGCCTGCACTTGCGCTTTCCTCCAGAGCGGTAGCAGCAGTGTCACGCTGTCCGCCGCGTGGATCAAAGGATCTATGGTTTTCCCTCGAGTCTATCCCATGAGGCTTTCCCACGAGGCTTTCCCACAGGGCTGTCCCACAGGGCTGTCCCACGTGCCAGCGTGGTGGGAGTCGATCCTCGGCGTGGGAGTCGATCCTCGGCGTGAAAGCCGAGGTAGTGCAGGGCAAACAGGTTCCTCTGAATGGACTGAGACATCTGGGGGACTCTTGGAATGGTGGCATGATGCTGGAGTTACTCTCGCCTTTCCTGTGGAGAGCGCCTCCTCTTGAGTTGAGAGGGAAACGTCGGGATTTCTTTCCGGACAAAGCAGCGAAATGTCCCTCATCTCGAGCTACGAGGCGGAAACGGGGCTCCTCTGGATGTGGATGGGATCCTCGTGCTTCTTCTAGAGTGGAGACGGGTATGTCAGGCAACTTCTTGAGTTGCAGCAAGGGTGTGAAGGACCTTTTGGAAGTTCCAGAGGCTAGACGTGATTAGCCTGGAGAAGCCTCAGCGGAAATGGGCCTCATCTCGCCTGGAGGGAAAAAACTCCTGGATTTTCTCGAGTTGCGGCAGGTGCTCTCGACTTACGACGGTGACCTAAGGGACGCGCTCTGGTGGCCTCAGGACTGGCCAGTCCCCATTCCAGTGGCTCGGGAGCCTCTCGGGATTCCGCTCCCTTCGATGCCAGAGCCTAAGACCTTGTGTGGAGTCGTGTCTGGAACCTGAGGATTCCTCTCCAGTGCTGACATGGATCGTGGAGTACTTCTGGTGTTTCCCCAGGGGAGTAAGTCCCCGTCTCGAATGGGGGCATGCACGTGCGCTTTCCTCCAGAGCTGTAACAACACTGTCATGCCTCCCGGCGCGCCGATCATGGGATCTGTGGCTTTCCCACGAGGCTTTCCCACGAGGCTTTCCCACAGGACTGTCCCACGTGTCACCGTGGTGTGAGTCGATGCTCGGCGTGAAACTCGAGGCAGTGCAGGGAAAACAGGTCCCTCTGGAATGGACTGAGATATCTGGGGGACTCTGGGAACGGTGGCACGACCCTGGCGTTCCTCTCGCCTTTCCTGTGAGGAGCGCCTCCACTTGAGATGCAACGGGAACTCCCAGAATTATTTCCCGAAAAAGCTGTGAAAGGATCCCTCATCTTGAGCTACGAGGCGGACACGGGGCTCCCCTGGATGTGGGCGGGACCCTCGTGCTTCCTCTCGAGTGGAGACGGGTATGTTAGGGAACTTCTTGAGTTGCAGCAAGGGTGTGAAGGACCTTTTAGAAGTTCCAGAGGTTAGGTGTGATTAGCTTCCAGAAGCCTCAGCGGAAATGGGCCTCACTCAGCTGGAGTGCAAAACCTCCTTGATTTTCTCGAGTTGCGGCAGGTGCTCTTGACTTACGACGGGGACTTTAGGGACCCGCTCTGGTGGCCTCAATACTGGCCCGTCCCCATTCGAATTGCTCGGGGTCCTCTCGGGATTCATCTTCCGTCGATGCCGGGGCCTAAGTCCTTGTGTGGAGTCGGGGCCGGAACCTGAGGATTCCTCTCCAGTACTGACATGGATCTTGGAGTACTTTTGGAGTCTCCCCAGGGGAGTCAGTCTTCGTCTCGAATGGGGGCATGCACGTGCGCTTTCCTCCGAGCTGTAGCACCAGCGTCACGATTCCTGTCGCGTGGATCAAGGGATCTGTGGCTTTCCCTCGAGGCTTTCCCACGAGGCTTTCCCACAGGGCTGTCCCACGTGAGACCGTGGTGGGAGTCGATCCTCCTCGTTAAAGTCAAGGCAGTGCAGGGAAAACAGTATCCTCAGGAATGGACTGAGACATCTGGGGGACTCTTGGAATGGTGGCACGACGCTGGAGTTGCTCTCACCTTTCCTGTGGAGAACCCCTACACTTGAGATGCGATGGGAACGCCAAGGAATCTCTCCTGAACAAGCAGCGAACGGATCCCTCATCTCGACCTACGAGGCGGAAACGGAGCTCTTCTGGATGTGGGTGGGACATGCGTGCTTCCTCTCGAGTGGAGAGGGGTATATAGGGGAACTTCTTGAGTTGCAGCAAGGGTGTCAAGGACCCTTTGGAAGTTCCAGAGCTTAGGTGTGATTAGCCTTGAGAAGCCTCAGCGGAAATGGTCCTCATCTCGCCTGGAGGGCAAATCCTAATGGATTTTCTCGAGTTGCGGCAGGTGCTCTCGACATACGACGGGGACCTCTGGGACCCGCTCTGGTTGCCTCAGGAAAGGCCAGTCCCCATGCGAGTTCCTCGTGGGCCTCTCGGGATTCCTCTCCCTTCGATGCCAGGGCCTAATACCTTGTGTGGAGGCGGGGCCGGAACCTGAGGATTCCTCTCCAGTGCTGACATAGATCTTGGGGTAATTCTGGAGTCTCCCCAGGGGAGTAAGTCCTCGTCTCAAATGGGGGCATGCACGTGCGCTTTCCTCCAGAGCAGTAGCAGCAGTGTCATGCTTTCCATCACCTGGAACAAGGGATCTGTGGCTTTCCCTCGAGGCTTTCCTACGAGGCTGTCCCACAGGGCTGTCACACGTGCCACTGTGGTGGGAGTCAATCATCGGTGTGAAAGTCGAGGCAGTGCAGGGAAAACAGGTTCCTCTGGAATGGACTGAGACTTCTGGGGGACTCTTGGAATGGTGGCACGACGCTGGAGTTCCTCTTGCCTTTCCTGTGGAGAGCACCTCCTCTTGAGGTGAGAGTGGAACGCCGGGAATTCTTTCCCCACAAAGCAGCGAAATGTCCCTCATCTCGAGCTGCGAGGCGGAAACGGGTCTCCTCTGGATGTGGCCGGGACCCTTGTGCTTCCTCTAGAGTGGAGACGGGTATGTCAGGCAACTTCTTGAGTTACAGCAAGGGTGTGAAGGAACTTTTGGAAGTTCCAGAAGTTAGGTTTGATTAGCTTCGAGAAGCCTCAGCGGAAATGGGCTCTTCTCGCCTGGAGGGCAAAACCTCCTGGATTTTTTCGAGTTGCGGCAGGTGCTCTCGATTTACGACGGGGACCTCAGGGACTCGCTCTGGTGGCCTCAGGCAATGCCAGTCCCCATGCGAGTTGCTCGGGTGCCTCTCGGGATTCCTCTCCCTTCGATGCTGGGGCCTGAGATCTTGTGTGGAGTCGGGGCCGGAACCTGGGGATTCCTCTCCAGTGCTGACATGGATCTTGGGGTACTTCTGGAGTCATCCCAGGGGAGTCATTCCTCGTCTCGAATGCTGGCATGCACTTGCTCTTTCCTCCAGAGCCGTAGCAGCAGTGTCACGCAGTCCGCCGCGTGGATCAAAGGATCTATGGTTTTCCCTCGAGTCTTTCCCACGAGGCTTTCCCACAGGTCTGTCCCACGTGCACACGTGGTGGGAGTCGATCCTCGGCTTGAACGTCAAGGCAGTGCAGGGAAAACAGGTTCCTCTGGAATGGACTGACACATCTGGGGGACTCTTGGAATGGTGGCACGACCCTGGAGTTCCTCTCGCCTTTCCTGTGGAGAGCGCCTCCTCTTGAGATGCGACGGGAACGCCGCGAATTCTTTCCCTACGAAACAGGGAAAGGATCCCTCATCTCGAGCTAGGAGGCGGAAACGGGGTCCCCTGGATGTGTGCGGGACCCTCGTGCTTCCTCTCGAGTGGAGACGGGTATGTGGGGGAACTTCTTGAGTTGCAGCAAGGGTGTGAAGGACCCTTTGGAAGTTCCAGTGGTTAGATGTGATTAGCCTCGAGAAGCCTCAGCGGAAATGGGCCTCATCTCGCCTGGAGTGCAAAACCTCCTGGATTTTCTCGAGTTGCGGCAGGTGCTCTCGACTTACGACGGGGACCTCAGGGACCCGCTCTGGTGGCCTCAGGAAAGGCCAGTCCCCATGCGAGTTCCTCGGGGTCCTCTCGGGATTCCTCTCCCGTCCATGCCGGGGCCTAAGACGTTGTGTGGAGTCGGGAATGGAACCTGAGGTTTCCTCTCCAGTGCTGACATGGATCGTGGAGTACTTCTGGTGTTTCCCCAGGGGAGTAAGTCCCCGTCTCGAATGGGGGCATGCACGTGCGCTTTCCTCCAGAGCTGTAACAACACTGTCATGCCTCCCGGCGCGCCGATCATGGGATCTGTGGCTTTCCCACGAGGCTTTCCCACGAGGCTTTCCCACAGGACTGTCCCACGTGTCACCGTGGTGTGAGTCGATGCTCGGCGTGAAACTCGAGGCAGTGCAGGGATAACAGGTTCCTCTGGAATGGACTGAGATATCTGGGGGACTCTGGGAACGGTGGCACGACCCTGGAGTTCCTCTCGCCTTTCCTGTGAGGAGCGCCTCCACTTGAGATGCAACAGGAACTCCCAGAATTATTTCCCGAAAAAGCTGTGAAAGGATCCCTCATCTTGAGCTACGAGGCGAACACGGGGCTCCCCTGGATGTGGGCGGGACCCTCGTGCTTCCTATCGAGTGGAGACGGGTATGTTAGGGAACTTCTTGAGTTGCAGCAAGGGTGTGAAGGACCTTTTAGAAGTTCCAGAGGTTAGGTGTGATTAGCTTCCAGAAGCCTCAGCGGAAATGGGCCTCACTCAGCTGGAGTGCAAAACCTCCTTGATTTTCTCGAGTTGCGGCAGGTGCTCTTGACTTACGACGGGGACTTTAGGGACCCGCTCTGGTGGCCTCAATACTGGCCCGTCCCCATTCGAATTGCTCGGGGTCCTCTCGGGATTCATCTTCCGTCGATGCCGGGGCCTAAGTCCTTGTGTGGAGTCGGGGCCGGAACCTGAGGATTCCTCTCCAGTACTGACATGGATCTTGGAGTACTTTTGGAGTCTCCCCAGGGGAGTCAGTCTTCGTCTCGAATGGGGGCATGCACGTGCGCTTTCCTCCGAGCTGTAGCACCAGCGTCACGATTCCTGTCGCGTGGATCAAGGGATCTGTGGCTTTCCCTCGAGGCTTTCCCACGAGGCTTTCCCACAGGGCTGTCCCACGTGAGACCGTGGTGGGAGTCGATCCTCCTCGTTAAAGTCAAGGCAGTGCAGGGAAAACAGTATCCTCAGGAATGGACTGAGACATCTGGGGGACTCTTGGAATGGTGGCACGACGCTGGAGTTGCTCTCACCTTTCCTGTGGAGAGCCCCTACACTTGAGATGCGATGGGAACGCCAAGGAATCTCTCCTGAACAAGCAGCGAACGGATCCCTCATCTCGACCTACGAGGCGGAAACGGAGCTCTTCTGGATGTGGGTGGGACATGCGTGCTTCCTCTCGAGTGGAGAGGGGTATATAGGGGAACTTCTTGAGTTGCAGCAAGGGTGTCAAGGACCCTTTGGAAGTTCCAGAGCTTAGGTGTGATTAGCCTTGAGAAGCCTCAGCGGAAATGGGCCTCATCTCGCCTGCAGGGCAAAACCTCCTGGATTTTCTCGAGTTTCGGCAGGTGCTCTCGACTTACGACGGGGACCTCAGGGACCCGCTCTGGTGGCCTCAGGAAAGGCCAGTCCCCATGCGAGTTCCTTGGGGGCCTCTCGGGATTCCTCTCCCCTCGATGCCGGGGCCTAAGACCTTGTGTGGAGTCGGGGCCGGAACCTGGGGATTCCTCTCCAGTGCTGACATGGATCTTGGGGTACTTCTGGAGTCATCCCAGGGGAGTCATTCCTCGTCTCGAATGCTGGCATGCACTTGCTCTTTCCTCCAGAGCCGTAGCAGCAGTGTCACGCAGTCCGCCGCGTGGATCAAAGGATCTATGGTTTTCCCTCGAGTCTTTCCCACGAGGCTTTCCCACAGGTCTGTCCCACGTGCACACGTGGTGGGAGTCGATCCTCGGCTTGAACGTCAAGGCAGTGCAGGGAAAACAGGTTCCTCTGGAATGGACTGACACATCTGGGGGACTCTTGGAATGGTGGCACGACCCTGGAGTTCCTCTCGCCTTTCCTGTGGAGAGCGCCTCCTCTTGAGATGCGACGGGAACGCCGCGAATTCTTTCCCTACGAAACAGGGAAAGGATCCCTCATCTCGAGCTAGGAGGCGGAAACGGGGTCCCCTGGATGTGTGCGGGACCCTCGTGCTTCCTCTCGAGTGGAGACGGGTATGTGGGGGAACTTCTTGAGTTGCAGCAAGGGTGTGAAGGACCCTTTGGAAGTTCCAGTGGTTAGATGTGATTAGCCTCGAGAAGCCTCAGCGGAAATGGGCCTCATCTCGCCTGGAGTGCAAAACCTCCTGGATTTTCTCGAGTTGCGGCAGGTGCTCTCGACTTACGACGGGGACCTCAGGGACCCGCTCTGGTGGCCTCAGGAAAGGCCAGTCCCCATGCGAGTTCCTCGGGGTCCTCTCGGGATTCCTCTCCCGTCCATGCCGGGGCCTAAGACGTTGTGTGGAGTCGGGAACGGAACCTGAGGATTCCTCTCCAGTGCTGATATGGATCTTGGGGTACTTCTGGAGTCTCCCCAGGGGAGTCAGTCCTCGTCTCGAATGCGGGCATGCACTTGCGCTTTCCTCCAGAGCGGTAGCAGCAGTGTCACGAAGTCCGCCGCGTGGATCAAAGGATCTATGGTTTTCCCTCGAGTCTATCCCATGAGGCTTTCCCACGAGGCTTTCCCACAGGGCTGTCCCACAGGGCTGTCCCACGTGCCAGCGTGGTGGGAGTCGATCCTCGGCGTGGGAGTCGATCCT
This sequence comes from Ovis canadensis, assembly GCF_042477335.2. Lineage (NCBI taxonomy): Eukaryota > Metazoa > Chordata > Mammalia > Artiodactyla > Bovidae > Ovis > Ovis canadensis. The sequence goes on along the minus strand of NC_091258.1, from coordinate 1,768,304 downwards.
CGGCGTGAAAGCCGAGGTAGTGCAGGGCAAACAGGTTCCTCTGAATGGACTGAGACATCTGGGGGACTCTTGGAATGGTGGCACGATGCTGGAGTTCCTCTCGCCTTTCCTGTGGAGAGCGCCTCCTCTTGAGGTGAGAGGGAAACGTCGGGATTTCTTTCCGGACAAAGCAGCGAAATGTCCCTCATCTCGAGCTACGAGGCGGAAACGGGGCTCCTCTGGATGTGGATGGGATCCTCGTGCTTCTTCTAGAGTGGAGACGGGTATGTCAGGCAACTTCTTGAGTTGCAGCAAGGGTGTGAAGGACCTTTTGGAAGTTCCAGAGGCTAGACGTGATTAGCCTGGAGAAGCCTCAGCGGAAATGGGCCTCATCTCGCCTGGAGGGAAAAACCTCCTGGATTTTCTCGAGTTGCGGCAGGTGCTCTCGACTTACGACGGTGACCTAAGGGACGCGCTCTGGTGGCCTCAGGACTGGCCAGTCCCCATTCCAGTGGCTCGGGAGCCTCTCGGGATTCCGCTCCCTTCGATGCCAGAGCCTAAGACCTTGTGTGGAGTCGTGTCTGGAACATGAGGTTTCCTCTCCAGTGCTAACATGGATCGTGGAGTACTTCTGGTGTTTCCCCAGGGGAGTAAGTCCCCGTCTCGAATGGGGGCATGCACGTGCGCTTTCCTCCAGAGCTGTAACAACACTGTCATGCCTCCCGGCGCGCCGATCATGGGATCTGTGGCTTTCCCACGAGGCTTTCCCACGAGGCTTTCCCACAGGACTGTCCCACGTGTCACCGTGGTGTGAGTCGATGCTCGGCGTGAAACTCGAGGCAGTGCAGGGATAACAGGTTCCTCTGGAATGGACTGAGATATCTGGGGTACTCTGGGAATGGTGGCACGACCCTGGCGTTCCTCTCGCCTTTCCTGTGAGGAGCGCCTCCACTTGAGATGCAACGGGAACTCCCAGAATTATTTCCCGAAAAAGCTGTGAAAGGATCCCTCATCTTGAGCTACGAGGCGGACACGGGGCTCCCCTGGATGTGGGCGGGACCCTCGTGCTTCCTCTCGAGTGGAGACGGGTATGTTAGGGAACTTCTTGAGTTGCAGCAAGGGTGTGAAGGACCTTTTAGAAGTTCCAGAGGTTAGGTGTGATTAGCTTCCAGAAGCCTCAGCGGAAATGGGCCTCACTCAGCTGGAGTGCAAAACCTCCTTGATTTTCTCGAGTTGCGGCAGGTGCTCTTGACTTACGACGGGGACTTTAGGGACCCGCTCTGGTGGCCTCAATACTGGCCCGTCCCCATTCGAATTGCTCGGGGTCCTCTCGGGATTCATCTTCCGTCGATGCCGGGGCCTAAGTCCTTGTGTGGAGTCGGGGCCGGAACCTGAGGATTCCTCTCCAGTACTGACATGGATCTTGGAGTACTTTTGGAGTCTCCCCAGGGGAGTCAGTCTTCGTCTCGAATGGGGGCATGCACGTGCGCTTTCCTCCGAGCTGTAGCACCAGCGTCACGATTCCTGTCGCGTGGATCAAGGGATCTGTGGCTTTCCCTCGAGGCTTTCCCATGAGGCTTTCCCACAGGGCTGTCCCACGTGAGACCGTGGTGGGAGTCGATCCTCCTCGTTAAAGTCAAGGCAGTGCAGGGAAAACAGTATCCTCAGGAATGGACTGAGACATCTGGGGGACTCTTGGAATGGTGGCACGACGCTGGAGTTGCTCTCACCTTTCCTGTGGAGAGCCCCTACACTTGAGATGCGATGGGAACGCCAAGGAATCTCTCCTGAACAAGCAGCGAACGGATCCCTCATCTCGACCTACGAGGCGGAAACGGAGCTCTTCTGGATGTGGGTGGGACATGCGTGCTTCCTCTCGAGTGGAGAGGGGTATATAGGGGAACTTCTTGAGTTGCAGCAAGGGTGTCAAGGACCCTTTGGAAGTTCCAGAGCTTAGGTGTGATTAGCCTTGAGAAGCCTCAGCGGAAATGGTCCTCATCTCGCCTGGAGGGCAAATCCTAATGGATTTTCTCGAGTTGCGGCAGGTGCTCTCGACATACGACGGGGACCCCTGGGACCCGCTCTGGTTGCCTCAGGAAAGGCCAGTCCACATGCGAATTGCTCGAGGGCCTCTCTGGATTCCTCTCCCTTCAATGCCGGGGCCAAAGACCTTGTGTGGATGCGGGACCGGAACCTGAGGATTCCTCTCCAGTGCTGACATGGTTCTTGGGCTACTTCTGGAGTCTCCCCAGCGGAGTAAGTCCTCCTCTCGAAGGGGGCATGCACGTGCACTTTCCTCCAGAGGGGTAGCAGCAGTGTCATGCTTCCAGTCGCGTGGATCAAGGGATCTGTGGATTTCCCTCGACGCTTTCCCACGAGGATTTCCCACAGGGCTGTCGAACATGACACCATGGTTGGAGGCGATCCTCCGCGTGAAAGTCGAGGCAGTGCAGGGAAAACAGGTTCCTCTGGAATGGACTGAGACTTCTGGGGGACTCTTGGAATGGTGGCACGATGCTGGAGTTTCTCTCGCCTTTCCTGTGGAGAGCTCCTCCCCTTGAGATGGGACGGGAATGCCCAGAATTCTTTCCCGACAAAGCAGCGAATGTTCCCTCATATCGAGCAACGAGTCGGAAACAGGGCTCCTCTGGATGTGGCAGGGACCCTCGTACTTCCTCTAGAATGGAGTCGGGTATGTCAGGAACCTGCTTGAATTGCAGCAAGGGTGTGAAGGACCTTTTGGAAGTTCCAGAGGTTAGGTGTGATTAGCTTCGAGAAGCCTCAGCGGAAATGGGCCTCATCTCGCCTGGAGGGAAAAAACCTCCTGGATTTTCTCGAGTTGCGGCACGTGCTCTTGACTTATGACGGGGACCTCAGGGACCCGCTCTGGTGGGCTCAGGAAAGGCCAGTCCGCATGCGAGTTGCTCGGGGTCCTCTCGGGATTCCTCTCTCTTCGATGCCCGGCCTAAGACCTTGTGTGGAGTCGGGCCCAGAACCTGAGGATTCCTCTGCAGTGCTGACATGGACCTTGGGGTACGTCTGGAGTCTCCCCAGGGGTTAAGTCCTCGTGTCGAATGGGGGCATGCACGTGCACTTTCCTCAGGAGCTTTAGCAGCAGTGTCAGGCTTCCCATCGCCTGGATCAAGGGATCTGTGGCTTATCCTCGAGGCTTCCCACGAGGCTTTCCCACAGGGCTGTCCCACGTGCCACCATGGTGTGAGTTGATCCTCGACGTGAAAGTCGAGGCAGTGCAGGGAAAACAGGTTCCTCTGGAAAGGACTGAAACATCTGGGGGACTCCTGGAATGGTGGTACGACGCTGGAGTTCCTCTCGCCTTTCCTGTGGAGAGCGCCTCCTCTTGAAATGAGACGGGAACGCGGGAAATTCTTTCCCGACCAAGCAGGGAAAGGATCCCTCATCACGAGCTACGAGTTGGAAACGGGGCTCCTCTCGATGTGGGCGGGACCCTCGTGTTTCCTCTAGAGTGGAGACGGGGATGTTGGGGTACTTCTTCAGTTGCAGCAAGTGTGTGAAGGACCTTTTGGAAATTCCAGAGGTTAGGTGTGAATAGTCTCGAGACGCCTCAGTGGAAATGGGCCTGATCTCGCCTGGAGGGCAAAATCTCCTGGATTTTCACGAGTTGCAGCAGGTGCTCTCAACTTACGACGGGGACCGCAGGGACCCGCTCTGGTGGCCTCAGGAAAAGACAGTCCACATGCGAATTACTCGCGGGCCTCTCTGGATTCCTCTCCCTTCAATGCCAGGACCAAAGACCTTGTGTGGATGCGGCACCGGAACCTGAGGATTCCTCTCCAGTGCTGACATGGATCTTGGGCTAATTCTGGAGTCTCCCCAGGGGAGTAAGTCCTCCTCTCGAAGGGGGCATGCACGTGCGCTTTCCTCCATAGCGGTAGCAGCAGTGTCACGCTTCCCGATGCGTGGATCAAGGGATCTGTGGCTTTCCCTCGAGGCTTTCCCACTGGGCTTTCCCACGTGCCACCGTTGTGGGAGTCGATCCTCGGGTGAAAGTCGAGGCAGTGCAGAGAAAACATGTTCCTCTGGAATGGACTAAGGCATCTGGGGGACTCTTGGAATGGTGGCACGACGCTGGAGTTCCACTCGCCTTTCCTGTGGAGAGCGGCTCCTCTTGAGATGCGACGGGAATGCCCAGAACTCTTTCCCGACCAAGCAGCGAAAGGATCCCTCATCTCGAGTTACGAGGCGGAAACGGGGCTCCCATGGATGTGTGCGGGACCCTCGTGCTTCCTCTAGAGTGGAGACGGGTATGTGAGGGAACTTCTTGAGTTGCAGCAAGGGTGTGAAGAACCTTTTGGAAATTCCAGAGGTTAGGTGTGATTAGCCTCGAGAAGCCTCACTGGAAATGGGCCTGATCTCGCCTGGAGAGTAAAACCTCCTGGATTTTCTCGAGTTGCGGCAGGTGCACTCGACTTCCGACGGGGACCGCAGGGACCCACTCTGGTGGCCTCAGGAAAGGACAGTCCGCATGCGAGTTGCTCGGGGGCCTCTCGGGATTCCTTTCCCGTCGATGCCGGGGCCTAAGACCTTGTGTGGAGTCGGGCCCGGAACCTGAGGATTCCTCTCCAGTACTGCCATGGATCTTGGGGTACTTCTTGAGTCTCCCCAGGGGAGTAAGTCCTCGTCTGGAATGGGCGCATGCACGTGATCTTTCCTCAAGACTGTAGCAGCAGTGTCACGTTTCCCATCGCCTGGATCAAGGGATCTGTAGCTTTCCCTCGAGACTTTCCCACGAGGCTTTCCCACAGGGCTTTCCCACAGGGCTGTCCCACGTGCCACCTTGGTGTGAGTCGATCCTCTGCATGAAAGTCGAGGCAGTGCAGGGAAAACAGGTTCCGTTGGAACGAACTGAGACATCTAGGGGACTCTGGGAATGTTGGCACGACCCTGGAGTTCCTCTCCCATTTCCTGTGGAGAGCACCTCCACTTGAGATGCGACGGGAACGCCGGGAAATCTTTCCCGACCACGCAGGGAAAGGATCCCTCATCTCGAGCTGCGACGCGGCAACGGGGCTCCTCTGGATGTTCGCGGGACCATCGTGCTTCCTCTCGAATGGAGACTGTATGTCGGGGAACTCTTGAGTGGCAGCAAGGGTGTGAAGGACTTTTTGGAGATTCCAGAGGTTAGGCGTGATTAGACTCGAGAAGCCTCAGCGGAAATGGGCCTCATCTGGCCTGGAGGGCAAATCCTCCGGAATTTCTCGTGTTGCGGTAGGTGCTCTAGACTTTGGTCGGGGACTTCAGGGACCCGCTCTGGTGGCCTCAGGAAAGGCCAGTCCCATTGCGAGTTGTTCGCGGGCCTCTCGGGATTCCTCTCCCTTCGATGCCAGAGCCTAAGACTTTGTGTGGAGTCGGGGCCCGAACCTGAGGATTCCTCTCCAGTGCTCTCATGGAACTTGCGGTACTTCGGGAGTCTCCCCAGGAGAGTAAGTTCTCGTTTCGAGAGGGTGCATGCACGTGTGCTTTCCTCCCGAGCTGTAGCACCAGTATCATGCTTTCCGTCGCGTCAGTCATGGGATCTGTGTCTTTTCCTCAAGGATTTTCCACGAAGCTTTCCCACGAGGCTTTCCCACAGGGCTGTCCCACGTGCCACTGTGGTGTGAGTTGATCCTCGGCGTGAAAGTAAAGGCAGTGCAGGGAAAACAGGTTCCTCTGGAATGGACTGAGACATCTGGGGGACTCTGGGAATGGTGGCACGACCTTGGAGTTCCTGTCGCCTTTCCTGTGGAGAGTGCCTCCTCTTGAGATACGCCGGGAAACCCAGGAATTATTTCCCGACCAAGCAGGGAAAGGATCCCCCATGTCCAGTTACAAGGCGGAAACTGGGCTCCTCTGGATGTGGGCGGGACCCTCTTGCTTCCTCTCGAGTGGAGACGGGTATGTCGGGGAACTTCTTGAGTTGCAGCAAGGGTGTGAAGGGCCTTTTGGAAGATCCAGAGGTTAGATGTGATTAGCCTCGAGAAGCCTCAGCGGAAATGGGACTCATCTCGCCTGCAGGGCAAAACCTCGTGGATTTTCTCGAGTTTTGGCAGGTGCTCTCGACTTACGACGGGGACCTCAGGGACCTGCTCTGGTGGCCGCACGAAATGCCAGTCCCCATGCAAGTGGCTCGCAGGCCTCTCGGGATTCCTCTCCCTTCGATGCCCGGGCCTAAGACCTTGTGTTGAGTCGGGGCCGGTACCTGAGGATTCCTCTCCAGTGCTGACATGGATCTTGGTGTACTTCTGGAGTCTCCCCTGGGGAGTAAGTCCTCGTCTCGAATAGGGGCATGCACGTGCGCTTTCCTCCAGAGCGGTAGCAGCAGTGTCACGCTTCCCATCACCTGGATTAAGGGATCTCTGGCTTTCCTTCGAGGCTTTCCCTCGAGGCTTTCCCACGAGGCTTTCTGACGAGGCTTTCACACAGGGATGTCCCACGTGCCACCGTGGTGGGAGTCGATCCTCGGCATGAAATTCGAGGCAGTGCAGGGAAAACAGGTTCCTCTGGAATGGACTGAGACATCCGGGGGACTCTTGGAATGGTGGCAGGACGCTGGAGTTCCTCTCGCCTTCCCTGTGGAGAACGCCTTCTCTTGAGAAGCGACGGGAACGCCGGGAATTCTTTCGCGACCAAGAAGGGAAAGGATCCCGCATCTCGAGCTACGAGGTGGATACGGGGCTCCTCTGGATGTGAGTGGGACCCTCATGCTTCCACTAGAGTGGAGACCGGGATGTCCGGGAACTTCTTGAGTTGCAGCAAGGGTGTGAAGGACCTTTTGGAAGTTCCAGAGATTACATGTGATTAGCCTTGAGAAGCCTCAGTGGAAATGGGCCTCATCTGACCTGGAGGGCAAAACCTCCTGGATTTTCTCGAGTTGCGGCAGGTGCTCTCGACTCACGACGGGGACCTCAGGGACCCGCTCTGGTGGCCTCAGGAAAGGCCAGTCCCCATGCGAGTTGCTCGGGGGCCTCTCGGGGTTCCTCTACCTTCGATGCCAGGGCCTAAGTCCTTGTGTGGAGTCAGGTCCGGGACCTGAGGGTTCCTCTCCAGTGCTCACATTGATCTTGGGGTACTTCTGGAGTCTCCCCAGGGGAGTAAGTCCTCGTTTCGAATGGGGGCATGCACGTGTGCTTTCCTCCAGATCGGCAGCAGCCGTGTCATGCTTCCCTTCGCCTTGATCAAGGGATCTGTGGCTTTCCCTCGAGACTTTCCCACGAGGCTTACCCACAGGGCTGTCCCACGTGCCACCATGGTGGGAGTCGATCCTCACCGTGAAAGTCGAGGCAGTGCAGGGAAAACAGGTTCCTCTGCAATGGACTGAGACTTCTGGGGGACTCTTGGAATGGTGGCACGACCCTGGAGTTCCTCTCGCCTTTCCTGTGGAGAGCGCCTCCTCTTGAGATGCGAGGGGAATGCCCAGAATTCTTTCCCGACCAAGCAGGGAAAGAATCCCTCATCTCAAGCTACGAGGCGGAAACGGGGCTCCTCTCGATGTGGGCGGGACCCTCGTGCTTCCTCTATAGTGGAGACGGGTATGTCAGGGAACTTCTTGATTTGCAGCAAGGGTGTGATGGACCTTTTGGAATTCCAGAGCTTAGATGTGATTAGCATTGTGAAGCCTCTGCGAAAATGGGCCTCATCTCGCCTGGAGGGCAAAACCTCCTGGATCTTCTCGAGTTTTGGAAGGTGCTCTCGACTTACGACGGGGAACTCAGGGACACGCTCTGGTGGCCTCAGGCAAGGCCAGTTCCCATGTGAGTTCCTCCGGGCCTCTCGGGATTCCTCTTCCTTCGATGCCGGCGCCAAAGAACTTGAGTGGAGGCGGCGCCGGAAACTGAGGATTCCTCTCCAGTGCTGACATGGATCTTGGGGTACTTCTGGAGTATCCCCAGGGGAGTAAGTCCTCGTCTCGAATGGGGGCATGCACGTGCACTTTCCTCCCGATCTGTAGCAGCAGTGTCACACTTCCTGTCGCGAGGATCAAGGGATCTGTGGCTTTCCCTCGCTGCTTTCCCACGTGGCTTTCCCACAGGGCTGTCCCACGTGCCACCTTGATGGGAGTGGATCCTCGGCGCGAAAGTCGAGACAGTGCAGGGAAAACAGGTTCTTTTGGGATAGAGTGAGATATCTGGGGGACTCTTGGCATGGTGGCATGACGCCTGAGTTCCTCTCGACTTTCCTGTCGAGAGCGGCTTCTCTTGAGATGGGACGGGAATGCCCAGAATTCTTTCCCGACAAAGCAGCGAAAGGAATCCTCATCTTGAGCTACGAGGCGGAAACGGCGCTACTTTGGATGTGGGCGGGACCCTCGTGCTTCCTCTAAAGCGGAGACAGGGATGTCGGGGAACTTCTTGAGTTGCAGCAAGGGTGTGAAGGACCTTTTGGAAGTTCCAGATGTTAGGTGTGATTAGCCTCGAGAAGCCTCAGCGGAAATGGGCCTCATCCCGCCTGGAGGGCAAAACCTCGTGGATTATCTCGAGTTGTGGCAGGTGCTCTCGACTTATGACGGGGACCTCAGAGACCCGCTCTGGTGGTCTCAGGAAAGGCCAGTCCCCAGGCGAGTTGCTCGGGGGCCTCTTGGGATTCATCTCCCTTTGATGCCGGGGCCTAAGACCTTGTGTGCAGGCGGGACTGGAACCTGAGGATTCCTCTCCAGTGCTGACATGGACCTTGGGGATACTTCTGGAGTCTCCCCAGGGGAGTAAGTCCTCATCTCGAATGGGGGCATGCACGTGCGCTTTCCTCCAGAGTGGCAGCAGCAATGTCACGCTTCCCGTCGCGTGGATCAAGGGATCTGTGGCTTTGCCTCGAGGCTTTCCCACGAGGCTTTCCCACAGGTCTGTCCCACGTGCCACCGTGGTGGGAGTCGATCCTCGGCGGGAAAGTCGAGGCAGTGCAGGGAAAACAGGTTCCGCTGGAATGGACTGAGACATCTGGGGGACTCCGGAATGGCGCAACGACCCTGGAGTTCCTCTCACCTTTCCTGTGGAGAGCGCCTCCTCTTGAGATGCGCCAGGAACGCCCAGAAATCTTTCCCGGGCAAGCAGCGAAAGGATCCCTCATCTCGAGCTACGAGGCGGAAACGGGGCTCCTCTGGATGTGTGCGGGACCCTCGTGCTTCCTCTAGAGTGGAGACGGGTATGTGAGGGAACTTCTTGAGTTGCAGCAAGGGTGTGAAGAACCTTTTGGAAATTCCAGAGGTTAGGTGTGATTAGCCTCGAGAAGCCTCACTGGAAATGGGCCTGATCTCGCCTGGAGAGTAAAACCTCCTGGATTTTCTCGAGTTGCGGCAGGTGCACTCGACTTCCGACGGGGACCGCAGGGACCCACTCTGGTGGCCTCAGGAAAGGACAGTCCGCATGCGAGTTGCTCGGGGGCCTCTCGGGATTCCTTTCCCGTCGATGCCGGGGCCTAAGACCTTGTGTGGAGTCGGGCCCGGAACCTGAGGATTCCTCTCCAGTACTGCCATGGATCTTGGGGTACTTCTTGAGTCTCCCCAGGGGAGTAAGTCCTCGTCTGGAATGGGCGCATGCACGTGATCTTTCCTCAAGACTGTAGCAGCAGTGTCACGTTTCCCATCGCCTGGATCAAGGGATCTGTAGCTTTCCCTCGAGACTTTCCCACGAGGCTTTCCCACAGGGCTTTCCCACAGGGCTGTCCCACGTGCCACCTTGGTGTGAGTCGATCCTCTGCATGAAAGTCGAGGCAGTGCAGGGAAAACAGGTTCCGTTGGAACGAACTGAGACATCTAGGGGACTCTGGGAATGTTGGCACGACCCTGGAGTTCCTCTCCCATTTCCTGTGGAGAGCACCTCCACTTGAGATGCGACGGGAACGCCGGGAAATCTTTCCCGACCACGCAGGGAAAGGATCCCTCATCTCGAGCTGCGACGCGGCAACGGGGCTCCTCTGGATGTTCGCGGGACCATCGTGCTTCCTCTCGAATGGAGACTGTATGTCGGGGAACTCTTGAGTGGCAGCAAGGGTGTGAAGGACTTTTTGGAGATTCCAGAGGTTAGGTGTGATTAGACTCGAGAAGCCTCAGCGGAAATGGGCCTCATCTGGCCTGGAGGGCAAATCCTCCGGAATTTCTCGTGTTGCGGTAGGTGCTCTAGACTTTGGTCGGGGACTTCAGGGACCCGCTCTGGTGGCCTCAGGAAAGGCCAGTCCCATTGCGAGTTGTTCGCGGGCCTCTCGGGATTCCTCTCCCTTCGATGCCAGAGCCTAAGACTTTGTGTGGAGTCGGGGCCCGAACCTGAGGATTCCTCTCCAGTGCTCTCATGGAACTTGCGGTACTTCGGGAGTCTCCCCAGGAGAGTAAGTTCTCGTTTCGAGAGGGTGCATGCACGTGTGCTTTCCTCCCGAGCTGTAGCACCAGTATCATGCTTTCCGTCGCGTCAGTCATGGGATCTGTGTCTTTTCCTCAAGGATTTTCCACGAAGCTTTCCCACGAGGCTTTCCCACAGGGCTTTCCCACGTGCCACTGTGGTGTGAGTCGATCCTCGGCGTGAAAGTAAAGGCAGTGCAGGGAAAACAGGTTCCTCTGGAATGGACTGAGACATCTGGGGGACTCTGGGAATGGTGGCACGACCTTGGAGTTCCTGTCGCCTTTCCTGTGGAGAGTGCCTCCTCTTGAGATACGCCGGGAAACCCAGGAATTATTTCCCGACCAAGCAGGGAAAGGATCCCCCATGTCCAGTTACAAGGCGGAAACTGGGCTCCTCTGGATGTGGGCGGGACCCTCTTGCTTCCTCTCGAGTGGAGACGGGGATGTAGGAGAACTTCTTGAATTGCAGCAAGGGTGTGAAGGACCTTTTGGAAGATCCAGAGGTTAGATGTGATTAGCCTCGAGAAGCCTCAGCGGAAATGGAACTCATCTCGCCTGCAGGGCAAAACCTCGTGGATTTTCTCGAGTTTTGGCAGGTGCTCTCGACTTACGACGGGGACCTCAGGGACCTGCTCTGGTGGCCTCACGAAATGCCAGTCCCCATGCAAGTGGCTCGCGGGCCTCTCGGGATTCCTCTCCCTTCGATGCCCGGGCCTAAGACCTTGTGTTGAGTCGGGGCCGGTACCTGAGGATTCCTCTCCAGTGCTGACATGGATCTTGGTGTACTTCTGGAGTCTCCCCTGGGGAGTAACTCCTCGTCTCGAATAGGGGCATGCACGTGCACTTTCCTCCAGAGCGGTAGCAGCAGTGTCACGCTTCCCATCACCTGGATTAAGGGATCTCTGGCTTTCCTTCGAGGCTTTCCCTCGAGGCTTTCCCACGAGGCTTTCTGACGAGGCTTTCACACAGGGATGTCCCACGTGCCACCGTGGTGGGAGTCGATCCTCGGCGTGAAAGTCGAGGCAGTGCAGGGAAAACAGGTTCCGCTGGAATGGACTGAGACATCTGGGGGACTCCGGAATGGCGCAACGACCCTGGAGTTCCTCTCACCTTTCCTGTGGAGAGCGCCTCCTCTTGAGATGCGCCAGGAACGCCCAGAAATCTTTCCCGGGCAAGCAGCGAAAGGATCCCTCATCTCGAGCTAGGAGGCGGAAACGGGGCTCCTCTGGATGTGTGCAGGACCCGCGTGCTTCCTCTCGAGTGGACACGGGTATGTCGGGGAGCTTCTTGAGTTGCAGCAAGGGTGTGAAGGACCTTTTGGAAGTTCCAGAGGTTAGGTGTGAGTAGCCTTCAAAAGGAACAGCGGAAATGGGCCTCATCTTGCCTGGAGGGCAAAACCTCCTGGATTTTCTCGAGTTGTGGCAGGTGCTCTGTACTTATGATAGGGACCTCAGGGACCCGCTCTGGTGGCCTCAGGAAAGGCCTGTCCCCATGTGAGTTGGTCGCGGGCCTCTCGGGATTCCTCTCCCTTGGATGCTGGAGCCTAAGACCTTGTGTGGAGTCGGGCCCGGAACCTGAGGATTCCTCTCCAGTGCTGACATGGATCTTGGGGTACTTCTGGAGTCTCCCCAGGGAAGTAAGTCCTCGTTTCGAATGGGGGCATGCACGTGCCCTTTCCTCCAGAGCTGTAGCAGCAGTGTCACGCTTCCTATCAACTGCATCATGGTATCTGTGGCTTTCCCTCGAGGTTTTCCCACAAGGCCCTCCCATGAGGCTTTCCCACAGGGCTGTCCCATGTGCCACCGTGGTGTGAGTCGATCTGCGGCGTGAAAGTCGAGGCAGTGGAGGGAAAACACCTTCCTCTGGAATGGACTGGGACATCTGGGGGACTCTGAGAATGGTGGCACGACCCTGGAGTTCCTCTCGCCTTTCCTGTGGAGAGCGCCTCCTCTTGAGATGCGACAGGAACGCCCAGAATTCTTTCCCGACCAAGCAGGGAAAGGATCCCTCATCTGGAACTACAATGCGGAAACGGGGCTCCTCTTGATGTGGGCGGGACCATTGTGCTTCCTCTAGAGTGGACAGGGGTAGTCGGGGAACTTCTTGAGTTGCAGCAAGGGTGTGAAGGACCTTTTGGAAGTTCCAGAGGTTAGTTGCGATTAGTGTCGAGAAGCATCGGCGGAAATGGGCCTCATTTCGCCTGGAGGGGAGTACCTCCTGGATTTTCTCGAGTTGCGGCAGGTGCTCTCGTCTTACGACGGTGACTTAAGGCACCCGCTCTGGTGGCCTCAGGACTGGCCAGTCCCCATTCGAGTTGCTCGGGGGCCGCTCGGGATTCCTCTCCCTTCGATGCCGGGGCCTAAGACCTTGTGTGGAGTCGGAGGCGGAACCTGAGGATTCCTCTCCAGTGCTGACATGGATCTTGCGGTACTTCTGGAGTCTGCCCAGGAGAGTCAGTCCTCGTCTCGAGAGGGGGCATGCACGTGCGCTTTCCTCCCGAGCTGTAGTAGCAGTGTCACGCTTCCCGTCGTGTCGATCATGGGATCTGTGGCTTTCCCTCGAGGCTTTCCCATGAGGCTTTCCCACGAGGCTTTCCCACAGGGCTGTCTCACGTGCCACCCTGGTGTGAGTCGATCCTCGGCGTGAAAGTCGAGGCAGTGCAGGGAAAGGAGGTTCCTCAGGAATGGACTGGGACATCTGGGGGACTCTGGGAGTGGTGGCACGACCCTGGAGTTCCTCTCGCCTTTCCTTTGGAGAGCGCCTGCTCTTGAGATGCGACGGGAACGCCGGGAATTCTTTCCCGACCAAGCAGGGAAAGGATCCCTCATCTCGAGCTACGAGGTGGAAACGGGGCTCCTCTGGATGTGGGCCGAACGCCGTGCTTTCTTTCGACTGGAGACGGGTATGTCGGGGAACTTCTTGAGTTGCAGTAAGGGTGTCAAGGACCCTTTGGAAGTTCCAGAGGTTAGATGTGATTAGCCTCGAGACGCCTCAGCCAAAATGGGCCACATCTCGCCCGGAGGGGGGAACCTCCTGGTTTTCTCGAGTTGCGGCTTGTGCTCTCGACTTACGACGGGGACCTCATGGACCCGCTCTGTTGGCCTCAGGAAAGGTCATTCCCCATGCGAGTTGCTCGGTGGCCTCTCAGGATTCCTCGCCCGTCGATGCCGGCGCCTAAGACCTTGTGTGGAGTCGGACCAGAACCTGAGGATTCCTCTCCCGTGCTCACATGGATCTTGGCGTACTTCTGGAGTCTCCCAAGGGGCGTCAGTCCTCGTCTCGAGTGGGGTCATGCAGGTGTGCTTTCCTCCTGAGCAGTAGCAGCAGTGTCTCGCTTCCCGTCTTGTGGATCAAGGGATCTGTGTCTTTCCCTCGAGGCTTTTCCATGGGCTTTCCCACAGGGCTATTCCACGTGCCACCATGCAGTGCTGGGAAAACAGGAACCTCCTTCCCCACATAGGGGGTACACTGTCCCCTTGGGCGTGTATCTCCGGGGCATTCGCGCTTGGGGGTTGCCACGGATGTTGGCCTCAGGCTCCACATGAGAAAAGCCCCTAATGGCATTAGCTGCCGGTCCAGACGCTGGCCCCTCAGGTCTCTGGCCGGAGCCTTGGGCTCCAGGCAACTCAAAGCCCTCGGGGCTGGTGCTCTGGGACTGCTGTAGGGAAAGGACGCCAGGAGCCCACGGAGGAGTTGGGGAGGCGCAGGTGGCATATGGAGGCGAGGACAGCGTTGGATCTAGGTGGAGGCGCTGGAGAGAGCGTCCGTTGTCCCGGAATGCCTCGGAGGAGCCAGCGGGGGACAGTCCAGGCCCAGGGACCTGTGGTATGTGAAAAGGTGGGAAACCCCAGAACAAGGCAGGCTGGGAAAGGGGGCGTGGGCGGCCAATTCAAAGGGACCTAGGGGGCGTTTCCTGGGCGGTGAGCTCCCTTGGCACTGCTGAGGGCCCCTGATTGATCCACCCGGGGTTGATCCCACCATCCGCTGCGAGGGAGGGCCACAAACCAAAGCCCCTGAACTGCCCACCCACCCCAACGGGGATCTTGGCGGTCCGGGGCACAGCTGTGCCTGGGAAAAGCCCACTCACTCCACGGGACTCCGTCCAGGGTCTCTGCTTGGAAAGAGGCCAGGGGCGGCCCCCTCCATCTACGCACCCAAACCCTATTGACGTCAATGGGGGTGGAGACGCCTCCCGCTCTCCAGAGTCCTGGGCTGCTGGGTCCCCGCCCACTCGGCCAGCAGTCTGCAGCGCTCCTGTGTGCCTCTCCCACCATGGCTTCGTCCAGCTCCTCCAGCACCTCAAGCGGTACGTTTGCCCTCGGTCCCTGGGGTCGGATCACGTCTCAGGGGATTTGCGGGTGGCCCGGGCAAGGGCTCTCGGCCCACGTGTCGACCCCCGCTCCCGCCCGAGAACGGCGGGGACCCATCGGCCGGGCCCGGGGTTCCCAGGCGTCAGGTGTGCCCAAAGTTGGAGGGCGTTGCATCGTTCGTTCATCTTGCTCCTTTGGCACACACATGGCTTCTCCGTTCTCTTTTCTGGGAAGACAGTGTTGTTTTAGGGGGCGTGCTGCGGGAGTCAGGGGCCGGTGGGAGCGGGTGCTGTGCTGGGATGAGGCCCTTTATCCTCACATCTTCCTGTGGGCATTGACTTTGACCTTGAACTTGAACTTGAACTTGAACTTGACCTTGACTTTGACCTTGAACTTGAACTTGAACTTGACCTTGACCTTGAACTTGAACTTGAACTTGAACTTGACCTTGACTTTGACCTTGAACTTGAACTTGAACTTGACCTTGACCTTGACTTTGACCTTGAACTTGAACTTGAACTTGAACTTGACCTTGAACTTGAACTTGAACTCGAACTTGAACTTGACCTTGACTTTGACCTTGAACTTGAACTTGAACTTGAACTTGACCTTGAATTTGAACTTGAACTTGAACTTTACCTTGAACTTGAACTTGACTTTGACCTTGAACTTGAACTTGAACTTGAACTTGACCTTGAACTTGAACTTGAACTTGAACTTGAACTTGACCTTGACCTTGACCTTGACCTTGAACTTGAACTTGAACTTGAACTTGACCTTGAACTTGACCTTGAACTTGAACTTGAACTTGAACTTGAACTTGACCTTGACTTTGACCTTGACCTTGAACTAGAACTTGACCTTGACTTTGACCTTGACCTTGAACTTGAACTTGAACTTGACCTTGACTTTGACCTTGACCTTGAACTTGAACTAGAACTTGACCTTGACTTTGACCTTGACCTTGAACTTGAACTTGAACTTGAACTTGAACTTGACCTTGACCTTGACCTTGACCTTGAACTTGACCTTGAACTTGAACTTGACCTTGAAACTTGACCTTGACCTTGAACTTGAACTTGAACTTGAACTTGACCTTGACCTTGACCTTGACCTTGAACTTGAACTTGAACTTGACTTTGACCTTGACCTTGAACTTGAACTTGAACTTGACCTTGACTTTGACCTTGACCTTGAACTTGAACTTGAACTTGACCTTGACTTTGACCTTGAACTTGAACTTGAACTTGACCTTGACTTTGACCTTGACCTTGAACTTGAACTTGAACTTGAACTTGAACTTGACTTTGACCTTGACCTTGACCTTGAACTTGAACTTGACCTTGACTTTGACCTTGACCTTGAGCTTGAACTTGAACTTGACCTTGACTTTGACCTTGACCTTGAGCTTGAACTTGAACTTGAACTTGAACTTGACTTTGACCTTGAACTTGAACTTGAACTTGAACTTGAACTTGACTTTGACCTTGAACTTGAACTTGAACTTGAACTTGAACTTGACTTTGACCTTGAACTTGAACTTGAACTTGAACTTGAACTTGACCTTGACTTTGACCTTGACCTTGAACTTGAACTTGAACTTGAACTTGACCTTGAACTTGAACTTGAACTTGACCTTGACCTTGAACTTGAACTTGACCTTGACTTTGACCTTGAACTTGAACTTGAACTTGAACTTGACCTTGACCTTGAACTTGACCTTGACCTTGACCTTGACCTTGAACTTGACCTTGACCTTGACCTTGACCTTGAACTTGAACTTGACCAACAACGGGAGACCAGATTTGCTCAGAGCACCGGAGGTCCAGAGGCAGGGCTGTGTATCTCCCCTTCCCTTTGTGATCATTGCAAAGACATTCCTAGCTGATAGCGGGAGTGCCCATGAAGAAGCAAGCAGTGGGAGTGTGTTTGACACGACTGTGTGCCTCAACTCCACAAGGGGCCTTTCCTCTCGAAGTAGGCCCCATGTCCCCTTGGGGAGGGTGTCATGCCTCTTTTCTCCACACTGCCAAAGGGTGGAGCAAAGCTCGCTCTGTCAGAGGTACAAAAACAGCAATTGAATGGATTTTCAAGCTCTTGCTAGGCTGCACCCTTTCAGGGCCCACTTTACTGAAACAGGTGCTCTGTGGCCCCCGGTTGGGTATGCAGGTTCACAAACAGGGTGAGATCCTGTCCAAGCCAACAATTTTCCTGAAAGACCTAGGCTCACTAAAGCTCTCCTCCAGAGCAAAGGGGATAGAGGAGATGTATGGAGGAGTCTTTGCCTTTCCCTGTGAGTGTGGGGCTACTCCCTACGGCCCCAAGCTCAGGGATAACTGCCTCTAAGAAAGGAATGGCAAGAAGCGCTAATCTTGGAGGTTGGGACAGGGAGTTCGCAGCATGTGGGGAAAGAAAGACTTCTTCGGGGAAGAAGAGGCAACCACCGGGGGTGTGTTCACAAGCCTCTATTTGGAAGGAACACGTTTGCTTATACAACTCAAGACCTCCAGATCTGCTCAGAGGACTGAAGTTCCAGAGACAGGGCCATGTATCTCCCCTTCCCTTTGAGATCCTTGCCAAGACATTCCTAGCAGATTGTCGGAGTGCCCATGAAGAAGCAAGCAGCGGGAGTGTGCTTGACATCACTGGCTGCCTACCTGGGCTCAGCTCCTCAAGGGGCCTTTCTCTCCTGGTAGGCCCTATGTCCCCTTTGGGAGAGGGTTGTGCCCTCTTCCCTCCACACTGCCAAAGGGTGGAGGTGGAGCAAACTCGTTCTCTCCGAGGTAAAAGAAAGACAAATTGGATGGATCTTTAAGCTCTTGCTATGCTGCACCCCTCCAGGACCCACTCGAGCAAAACAGGTGCCCTGTGGCCCCTAGGTCGGGTATGCAGGTTCACACACCGGGTGTGATCCCGTCAAAGCCAAGAATTTTCCTGACAGACCTAGGCTCACTAGAGCTCTCCTCCAGAGGAAAGGGGACAGAAAAGATGTGTGTGTGGAGGTGGCTCTGCCTTTCCAGGTCCCAATCTCAGGGATAACTGCCCCTAAGAAAGGAACTGCTGCTGCTGCTGCTGCTGCTGCTGCTGCTGCTGCTGCTGCTGCTGCTGCTGCTGCTGCTAAGTTGGTTCAGTCGTGTTCGACTCTGTGCGACGCCATAGACGGTAGCCCACTAGGCTCCCCCGTCCCTGGGATTCTCCAGGCAAGAACAGTAAGTGGGTTGCCATTGCCTTCTCCAATGCATGAAAGTGAAAATGAAAGTGCAGTCGCTCAGTCGTGTCCGACCCTCAGCGACCCCATGGACTGCAGCCTACCAGGCTTCTCTGTCCATAGGATTTTCTGAAAGGAACTGCAAGAAGCACTTTTCCAGGAGGCTGGGAAAGGGAGTTTGCAGGATGTGGGGAAAGAGAGCCTCCTTCGGGGAAGAATAGGCGGCCACTTGTTTTGTGTTGCAAACCTCTATTTGGAAGGAACAGGTTAGCTTATACAAAGGGAGACCTCCAGATCTGCTCAGAGGACCGAAGTTGCAGAGGCAGGTCGGTGTATCTTCCCTTCACTTTGCGATCCTTGCAAAGACATTCCTTGCTGCTAGATGACTCAGCAAGGGCCTTTGAGACTGTTGTTTTCTTTCCTAGGTTCAAAGATTCCTTCAGTTCCTAATATAGATATCCTAGAAATGATATGACATCCGTGAAAATCTGATATGTCCTGGTCAAATGCTGTCAGTTATCATTCTAGTTATCATATTAAAGCATTTCAAGTCGCAGCAGTGACCAGATGACATTGTCAATTTCTATTTCGTCAGGTTTTAACCATGTCCTCTGTGGTTTCACACTGATGCCTTTGCAGAAATACTGCTACTTCAAGATACATGGAAAATACTTTTTTTAAGCTTACTGATAATTTGTTTGTTTGTTTGCTTGTCTTCTGGTAAGCTGCTACCAGATGGAATTTAGTCTCCTCTCTAGGTTAAGAGAACTAAGTTTTCTTAGAATGCAATTTTTGATCACAGACTATGAGTTTCTCTACCTTTCATTGATTTATAATTGTTTTCATCATCTGTTTTTTTACTTCGGTAAAGTAAATAAGCCTTATTTAAGATTTTGGTACATGTAGGATGGACTAAGCTTTCCCCACTCTTGCAAGTTCCCTTAACCCTTCAGATTCTTCTCGTGGGACCAAGATCTCACTTTCCTCCAGAGGGACAATCCAAGATTTTTATCAGTTGATCTGCCCCTGACATCAGAGTCAAGTTGAGCACGAGTTGGCCTATAATTTAGGCATGAAACTATGACTACATAAAGAAAAGGTGACTTTATGATTCAGGGATGGCCATGATATGCCTTGCACTTCAGAGAAAATGGGTTAAAATGATTTTTTTTTCCTTCAAAACTGCACACCCAGTTCTTTCAGCATATGCAATTGAAAACATCTAGTCATTAGGTCAGTTTTCATTCCAATCCCAAAGAAAGGCAATGACAAACACTATTCAAGCTGCTGCACAATTGCACTCATCTCACACACTAGTAAAGTAATGCTCAAAATTCTCCAAGTTCACATGAACTGTGAACTTCCAGATGTTCAAGAGGGATTTAAAAAATGCAGAGAAACCAGAGATCAAATTGCCAACATCCACTGGATCATTGAAAAAGCAAGAGAGTTCCGGAAAAAAAAAAACCATCTATTTCTGCTTTATTGACAATGCCAAAGCCTTTGACTGTGTGGATCACAAGAAACTGGGAAAAATTCTGAAAGAGATGGGAATACCAGACCACCTGACCTGTCTCTTGAGAAACCTGTATGCAGGTCAGGAAGAAACAGTTCGAACTGGACATGGAACAACAGACTGGTTCTACATAGAAAAAGGAACATGTCAAGGCTGTATATTGTCACCCTGCTTATTTAACTTATATGCAGAGTACAGCATGAGAAACACTGGGCTGGAGGAAGCACACGCTGGAATCAAGGTTGCTGGGAGAAATATCAATAATCTCAGATATTCAGATGACACCACCCTTATGGCAGAAAGTGAAGAAGAGCTAAAGAGTCTCCTGATGAAAGTGAAAGAGGAGAGTGAAAAAGTTAGCTTAAAGCTCAGCATTCAGAAAACTACAATCATTGCATCCAGTCTCATCACTTCATGGCAAATAGATGGGAAAACATTGGAAACAGCAGCAGACTATTTTGGGGGGCTTGGAAATCACTGCAGGTGATGGCTGCCTCCATGAACTTAAAACATATTTATGACTTGGAAGAAAAGTGATGACCAAACTAGACAGCATATTAAAAAGCCGAGACGTTGCTTTGCCAACAAAGACCCATCCGGTCAAGGCTATGGTTTTTCCATATGTCATGGATGGATATGAAAGATGTACTATAAAGAAAGTGACAGCTGAAAATTTGATGCTTTTGAACAGTGGTGTTGGAGAAGATGCTTGTAGGTCGCTTAGACTACAAGGAGACACAACCACTCCATCCTAAAGGAAATCAGGTCTGAATATCCATTGGAAGGACTAATACTGAACCTGAAACTCCAATACTTTGGCCACTTGATGTGAAGAGCTGACTCACTTGGAAGTTGCTTTGATTTGCCTATGAGTGTGGGAGCCCTCCCTGGGCAAAGGGCCTCAGGGGTCATTGCCACTGAATCATGACATCCAAGCAAGCGCATTCCAGCTGTGTGACATGCAGGAAGCAGGAGACTGGGAAAACTGTCTTCCTTAGAGGAAGGAAAGTCATCCACAGAGAGTGTGTTTTCAGGCCTCTCTTTGCAGCAAGTGTTTTGCTTCTCAGACATCAGAGCTGCAGGCTTGCTCTGAGGGCCTCAATTCCAGAGTCAGGGCTGTGTGTCTCACTGCACTTTCCAAGCATTGCAGACACATTCCTAGGTTGGAGCAGTGCTTCCCATGAGAAAGAAGCCTCGGGAGTGTGTCTGAGCGGGCTGAGTGCCATGCTAGGGTCACCTAGTCGAGGGCACCTTGCACATCCAATGGGCCCCAGGCGAGTAGCTATGGACCGGCCCCTCGGTTGAGATATCCCAAAGCAGGGAACAAAGCTAGCTCTGTCTGTCAGAAGGAGGAAAACAGCAATGGGATGGATTTTCAAGCAGTTGCTCAGTCACACCACGTGAGGGCTCCGCGGGAAAGAAATGCGAATTTTGGCCTCTAGGCCCAGTATCCAGATGTGTGCACAGGATATTTTCCCCACAGGATCCAAGAATGTTCCAGACAGACCTAAGCTCACTAGCTCTCTCCTGCAGAGGAAATGAAATATTGTTGCTGAACCACGAAAAGATGCTGGGATTCTTGGCTTATGGAGGAGAAGAATTCAATCCAGGGCCCAAGACGAGGCTTGATTGCTCAGAGCTTTTGTGCAATCGAGTCTTATTCAAGTAGAAAGGAGATAGAGAAAGCTTCTGACAGAGACATCACAAGGGGCAGAAAGTGTACCCCCTTGCTAGTGTTAGTAATGGAGTTATATACTCTCCAATAAGTTATTACAACGAACAAAAGAATGTCTGGAGGTTGTAAAGACTCACTAGACCTACTCCCATCATTTACATTTTAAGATAACAGGATTAGCCAGAAGGTTTTTCCAGAGACCGTCCTCAAGAAGGATGCATGATTGTTATGTAATCCGAAGGAATGTAGAGGGAAAAAAGTGTGCCCTTTCTTCCTCCTTGAGAATTCTAGACCCCTCTCTCCTTGGGGACCCTGGAACTTCTTATAAACCTGCCTTGGCAATGACTCTCTCCGAAACATGATTGAACAGCCGTTTGGAGCTTCCTTTGACTTTCCCTGGGAGGGAGGGAGCCCTCCCTGAGCACAGGGCCTCAGGGGCCATGGCCAATGAAAACTAATCTCCCAGTAAGTGCTTTTCAGCCCTGTGTGACTCTCAGCCCACAGGAGGCTGAGAAAACTCTCTTCCTTGGAGGAAGGAAAGGCAGCCCAAGAGTGTGTTTTCAGGCCTGTATCTTGCAGCAAGTGTTTGGCTTGTTAGACATAAGACCTGCAGGCCTGCTCCAACAGACTCCATTCCAGAATCAGGGCCTTGTGTCTCCCTGCAGTTTCCTGGCCTCGCAAACACATTCCTAGGGGAGAGCAGTCCTGCCCATGGGGAAGCAGGCTGCGGGAGTGTGTCTGAGGGGGCCAGGTGCCATGCTGGGGTCACCTGGTCGAGGGCACCTTGCACCTCCAATGGACCCCAGGCAAGGAGTTGCAGGCCACCACCTTGCTTCTGAAATCCCAAAGTGGGGAGCAAAGCTCGCTCTGTCAGAGGGAAGAAAACAGCAACAGGATGGATTTTCAAGCAGTTGCTAGGCTGTACTGCGTTAGGGCTCCAAGGAAGAAAAATGCAGATGTTAGCCCCTACGACTGGTATCCAGGTGGGCTCCCAGGATGATTTCCCCGCAGGATCCAAGAACGTTCCAGACAGACCTGGGCTCACTAGCTCCCTCCTGCAGAGGAAACATGATAGAACAGCTGTTTGGAGGTTGCTTTGACTTCCCCTGGGAGGGTAGGATCCCTCCCTGGGTGCAGGGCCTCAGGGGCCATTGCCGCTGAGAAATGCCCTCTAAGCCAGACCTTTCCAGCCTTGTATGACTCAGCACGGAGGAGACTGGAAAAGCTATCTTCCTTGGAGGAAGGAAAGGCAGCCCCAGAGAGTGTGTTTTCACACCTGTATCTCGCAGCAAGCGTTTGCCGTCTCAGACGTCAGACCTCCAGGCCTGCTCCAACGGCCTCAGTTCCAGAGTCAGGGCCGTGTGTCTCCCTGCATTTTCTGAGCCTTGGGAACACATTCCTAGGTCAGAACAGTCCTGCCCATGGGGAAGGAGGCTGCGGGAGTGTGTCTGAGGGGGTCGGGTGCCATGCTGGGGTCCAGTAGACCTGGTACCTCCAATAGACCCCAGGACAACAGCGGTGGGGCTCCCCCTGGCTTCCGAAATGCCAAAGCGAGAAGCAAAGCTAGCTCTATCAGAAGGAAGAAAAGAGCAATTAGATGGATGTTCAGGCTGTTGCTGGGCCGCACCACTTCAGGTTACCCCCCGAGAGGAGCAGGCGCCCTGTGGCCCCTCGGTCCCATATGCAGGTTAACACACAGGATGTGTCCCCATAGGAGCCAAGA
The DNA here is from genome assembly GCF_042477335.2 of Ovis canadensis. Lineage (NCBI taxonomy): Eukaryota > Metazoa > Chordata > Mammalia > Artiodactyla > Bovidae > Ovis > Ovis canadensis. The sequence continues at coordinate 1,745,551 of NC_091258.1, read as the reverse complement.
ATTTTCCTGACAGACCTAGGCTCACTAGAGCTCTCCTACAGGGCAAAAGGGATAGAACAGACTGTGGATGTGACTCTGCCTTTCCCAGCGAGCATGGGGCCCTCCCTACGGCCCCGGGCTCCAGGGAAAATTGTCCCTGAAAAATGACCTCCAAGAAGCGCTTTTCCAGCAGGCTGGGATGCAGAGTTCACAGGATGTGGGGAAAGTGATCGTCCTTCAGGGAAGAAGAGGCAGCCACCCAGTGTGTGTTTGCAAGCCTGTATTTGGAAGAAACTGGTTTGCTTCTTCAAGGGGAGACCTCCAGGTCTGCTCAGAGGACCGAAATTCCAGAGGCAGCACCATGCATCTCCCCTGTCCTTTCTGAGCCTTGGAAAGACATTCCTAGCTTATAGCGGTATTGCTCATGAAGAAGCAGGATGCAGGAATGTGTCAGACATGACTGGGTGCCTTCCTGGGTTCAGCTCCGTGAGGGGCCTTTCCACTCAAAGTAGGTCCCATGCCTCCTTGGGGAGGAAGTGGGGCCCGCTTGCCTCCAAATTGCCAAAGGCTGGAACAAAGCTAGTTCTATCAGAGGTAAGAAAAGAGCAATTGGATGGATGTGGAAGCTGTTGCTGGGCCGCACTGCTTCAGGCCCCCCACCCCTCCGGCCCCGAGAGAAACAGGCGCCCTGTGGCCCCTCGGTCCTGTATGCAGTTTCACACATAGAATGTGTCCCCATAGGAGCCAAGAATTTTCCTGACAGACCTAGGCTCACTAGAGCTCTCCTACAGAGCAAAGGGGATGGGACAGATGTGTGGCTGTGGCTCTGCCTTTCCCTGGGAGTGTGGAGCCACTCCCTATGGCCCCGGGCTCCAGGGGAAATTGCCCCTGAATAATGACCTCCAAGAAGCGCTTTTCCAACTGGCTGAGACGTGGAGTTCTCAGGATGCAGGGAAAGCGAGTGTCCCTTCGGGGAAGCAAAGGCAGTCACCTGTTATCATTACTTACTAGAATAGTAGGTACCTTCTCTGGTTGGGCAGAGGCCTTCCCTACCTGATCTGAAAAAGAAAATGAAGTAGCTCGCTGATTTGAGAAATAATTCCCAGACTTGGGTTTCCAACCAGTATAGAATCCGACAATGGCCCTGTCTTTGTAGCCGCGTTAATTAACAGGTATGTGAAGCTCTAAATATCAGTGGAAATTACATACAGCATATAGGCCCCAGTGTTCTGGAATGGTGGAAAGAAACAACCAAACTCTTGAAGAGACTCTTTCAAAATGGATCATAGAGACTGACTGTACATGGATGGGCTTACTTCTGGCAGACTTACTCATATTACGGGTAACTGCACGTTCCCATTGTTGTTGTCCTTATGAAATTTTCTATGGGAGAACCCCCCACCCCAAATGAGGCAGGTGTTAGCAGATTTGCCACAAGTAAGGAGGTGGGATTTCACAGCAGCTGGAACAATTAGGTAAGGTAATAAATCAGGTAACTAAGTTTGTGTAAAAAAAAATATCATTCCCCCTTGAGGAACAGATTCATGAATTTGTGCTCAGTGATCAGGTGTGGCTCAATGACTGGAAACACAATTCCTTGGCCTGACATCGGAAAGGTCCTTATACTGTTGTTTTAGCCACAATTCTGAAAGAGAAGGGAATACTAGACCACCTAACCTGCCTCTTGAGAAATCTGTATGACGGTCAGGAAGCAACAGTTAGAGCAGGACATGGAACAACATACTGGTTCCAAAAAGGAAAAGGAGTATGTCAAGGCTGTATATTGTCACCCTGTTTATTTAGCTTATATGCAGACTACATCATGAAAAATGCTGGGATGGAAGATACCTGAGCTGGAATCAAGATTGCCGGAAGAAATAGCAATAAACTTAGATATGCAGATGTCACCACCATTATGGCAGAATGGGAAGAGGAACGCGTATGTCGGGGAACTTCTTGAGTTGCAGCAAAGGTGTGAAGGACCCTTTCGAAGTTCCAGAGGTTAGGTGTGGTTAGTCTCGAGATGCCTCAGCAGAAATGGGCCTCATGGCGCCTGGAATGGAGAGGCTTCTAGATATTCCCCAGTTTCAGCAGGTGCTCTCAAGTTACCACGGGGACTTCAGGGACCCGCTCTGGCGGCCTCAGGAAAGGCCAGTCATCATGCGTGTTGCTAGGGGGCCTCTCGTGATTCCTCTCCCGTCGGTGCCGGGGCCTAAGACGTTGTGTGGAGTCGGGGCCGGAACCTGAGGATTCCTCACCAATGCCGACATGGATCTTGGGGTAATTATGGAGTCTCCCCAGGGGAGTCAGTCCTCGTCTCGAGAGGGGGCATGCAGGTGCGCTTTCCTCCTGATCTGTAGCAGCAGTGTCACGCTTCCCATCTCGTGAGTCATGGGATCTGTGGCATTTCCCTCCAGGATTTTCCACGAGTCTTTCCCACGAGGCTTTCCCACAGGGCTGTCCCACGAGGCTTTCGCACAGGGCTGTCTCACGTGCCACCTTGGTGGCAGTCGATCCTTGGCGTGAAAGTCGAGGCAGTGCAGGGAAAACAGGTTCCTCTGGAATGGACTGAGACATCTGGGGGACTCTTGGAATGGTGGAACGACGCTGGCGTACCTCTCGCCTTTCCTGTGGAGAGCGCCTCCTCTTGAGATGCGACGGGAACGCCCAGAATTCTTTCCCGGCCACCAGCGAAAGGATCCCTCATCACGAGCTACGAGCGGAAATGGGGCTCTTCTGGATGTGGGCCGGACCCTCGTGCTTCCTCTCGAGTGGAGACGGGTATGTCAGGCAACTTCTTGAGTTGCAGCAAGGGTGTGAAGGGCCTTTTGGAAGTTACAGACTGTAGGTTTGATTAGCTTCGAGAAGCCTCAACGGAAATGGGCCTCATCTCGCCTGGAGGGCAAAACCTCCTGGATTTTCTCGAGTTGCGGCAGGTGCTCTCGACTTACGACGGGGACCTCAGGGACCCTCTCTGGTGGCCTCAGGAAAGGCCAATCCCCATGCGAGTTGCTCGGGGGCCTCTAGGCATTCCTCTCCTTTCGATGCCGGGGCCTAAGACCTTGTGTGGAGTCGGGGCCAGAACCTGAGGATTCCTCTCCAGGGCTGACATGGATCTTGGGGTACTTCTGGAGTCTCCCCAGGGGAGTAAGTCCTCGTCTCGAATGGGGGCATGCACGTGCGCTTTCCTCCAGAGCAGTAGCAGCAGTGTCACCCTTCCTGTCGCGTGGATCAAGTAATCTGTGGCTTTCCCACGAGGCTTTCCCACAGGGCTGTCCCACGTGCCACCGTGGTGGGAGTCGATCCTCGGCGTGAAACTCGAGGCAGTGCAGGGAAAACAGGTTCCGCTGGAATGGACTGAGACATCTGGGGGACTCTGGGAATGGCGCAAAGACCCTGGAGTTCCTCTCGCCTTTCCTGTGGCGAGCGCCTCCTCTTGACATGCGCCAGGAACGCCCAGAAATCTTTCCCGGGCAAGCAGCGAAAGGATCCCTCATCTCGAGCTACGAGGCGGAAACGGGGCTCCCCTGGATGTGTGCGGGACCCCACGTGCTTCCTCTCGAGTGGAGACGGGTATGTCCGGGAACTTCTTGAGTTGCAGCAAGGGTGTGAAGGATCCTTTGGAAGTTCCAGTGGTTAGATGTGATTGGCCTCGAGAAGCCTCAGCGGAAATGGGCCTCATCTCGCCTGGAGGGCCAAACATCCTGGATTTTCTCGAGTTGCGGCAGGTGCTCTCGACTTTCGACGGGGACCTCAGGGACCCGCTCTGGTGGCCTCAGGAAAGGCCAGTCCCCATGCGAGTTCCTCGGGGGCCTCTCGGGATTCCTCTCCCGTCGATGCCGGGGCCTAAGACCTTGTGTGGAGTCGGGGCCGGAACCTGAGGATTCCTCTCCAGTGCTGACATGGATCTTGGGGTACTTCTGGAGTCTCCCCAGGGGAGTCAGTCCTCGTCTCGAATGCGGGCATGCACTTGCGCTTTCCTCCAGAGCGGTAGCAGCAGTGTCACACAGTCCGCCCCGTGGATCACAGGATCTATGGTTTTCCCTCGAGTCTTTCCCACGAGGCTTTCCCACGAGGCTTTCCCACAGGGCTGTCCCACGTGCACACGTGGTGGGAGTCGATCCTCGGCTTGAACGTCAAGGCAGTGCAGGGAAAAGAGGTTCCTCTGGAATGGACTGACACATCTGGGGGACTCTTGGAATGGTGGCACGACCCTGGAGTTCCTCTCGCCTTTCCTGTGGAGAGCGCCTCCTCTTGAGATGCGACGGGAACGCCGGGAATTCTTTCCCTAAGAAACAGGGAAAGGATCCCTCATCTCGAGCTAGGAGGCGGAAACGGGGCTCCCCTGGGTGTGTGCGGGACACCACGTGCTTCCTCTGGAGTGCAGACGGGTATGTCGGGGAACTTCTTGAGTTGCAGCAAGGGTGTGACGGACCCTTTGGAAGTTCCAGTGGTTAGATGTGATTGGCCTCGAGAAGCCTCAGCGGAAATGGGCCTCATCTCGCCTGGAGGGCATAACCTCCTGGATTTTCTCGAGTTGCCGCAGGTGCTCTCGACTTACGACGGGGACCTCAGGGACCCGCTCTGGTGGCCTCAGGAAAGGCCAGTCCCCATGCGAGTTCCTCGGGGGCCTCTCGGGATTCCTCTCCCGTCGATGCCGGGGCCTAAGACCTTGTGTGGTGTCGGGGCCGGAACATGAGGATTCCTCTCCAGTGCAGACATGGATCTTGGGGTACTTCTGGAGTCTCCCCAGGGGAGTCAGTCCTCGTCTCGAATGCGGGCATGCACTTGCGCTTTCCTCCAGAGCGGTAGCATCAGTGTCACGCAGTCCGCCGCGTGGATCAAAGGATCTATGGTTTTCCCTCGAGTCTTTCCCACGAGGCTTTCCCACGAGGCTTTCCCACAGGGCTGTCCCACGTGCACACGTGGTGGGAGTCGATCCTCGGCTTGAACGTCAAGGCAGTGCAGGGAAAACAGGTTCCTCTGGAATGGACTGACACATCTGGGGGATTCTTGGAATGGTGTCTCGACACTGGAGTTCCTCTCGCCTTTCCTGTGGAGAGCGCCTCCTCTTGAGATGCAACGGGAACGCCGGGAATTCTTTCCCTAGGAAACAGGGAAAGGATCCCTCATCTCGAGCTAGGAGGCAGAAACGGGGCTCCACTGGATGTGTGCGGGAACCCACGTGCTTCCTCTCGAGTGGAGACGGGTATGTCGGGGAAATTCTGGAGTTGCAGCAATGGTGTGAAGGACCCTTTGGAAGTTCCAGTGGTTAGATGTGATTGGCCTCGAGAAGCCTCAGCGGAAATGGGCCTCATCTCGCCTGGAGGGCAAAACCTCCTGGATTTTCTCGAGTTGCGGCAGGTGCTCTCGACTTACGACGGGGACCTCAGGGACCCGCTCTGGTGGCCTCAGGAAAGGCCAGTCCCCATGCGACTTCCTCGGGGGCCTCTCGGGATTCCTCTCCCGTCGATGCCGGGGCCTAAGACCTTGTATGGAGTCGGGGCCGGAACCTGAGGATTCCTCTCCAGTGCTGACATGGATCTTGGGGTACTTCTGGAGTCTCCCCAGGGGAGTCAGTCCTCGTCTCGAATGCGGGCATGCACTTGCGCTTTCCTCCAGAGCGGTAGCAGAAGTGTCACGCAGTCCGCCGTGTGGATCAAAGGATCTATGGTTTTCCCTCGAGTCTTTCCCACGAGGCTTTCCCACGAGGCTTTCCCACAGGGCTGTCCCACGTGCACACGTGGTGGGAGTCGATCCTCGGCTTGAACGTCAAGGCAGTGCAGGGAAAACAGGTTCCTCTGGAATGGACTGACACATCTGGGGGACTCTTGGAATGGTGTCAGGACCCTGGAGTTCCTCACGCCTTTCCTGTGGAGAGCGCCTCCTCTTGAGATGCGACGGGAACGCCGGGAATTCTTTCCCTACGAAACAGGGAAAGGATCCCTCATCTCGAGCTAGGAGGCGGAAATGGGGATCCCCTGGATGTGTGCGGGACCCCACGTGCTTCCTCTCGAGTGGAGACGGGTAAGTCGGGGAACTTCTTGAGTTGCAGCAAGGGTGTGAAGGACCCTTTGGAAGTTCCAGTGGTTAGACGTGATTAGCCTCGAGAAGCCTCAGTGGAAATGGGCCTCATCTCGCCTGGAGGGCAAAACCTCCTGGATTTTCTCGAGTTGCGGCAGGTGCTCTCGACTTACGACGGGGACCTCAGGGACCCGCTCTGGTCGCCTCAGGAAAGGCCAGTCCCCATGCGAGTTCCTCGGGGGCCTCTCGGGATTCCTCTCCCGTCGATGCCGGGGCCTAAGACCTTGTGTGGAGTCGGGGCCGGAACCTGAGGATTCCTCTCCAGTGCTGACATGGATCTTGGGGTACTTCTGGAGTCTCCCCAGGGGAGTCAGTCCTCGTCTCGAATGGGGGCATGCACTTACGCTTTCCTGAAGAGCGGTAGCAGAATTGTCACGCAGTCCGCCGCGTGGATCAAAGGATCTATGGTTTTCCCTCGAGTCTTTCCCACGAGGCTTTCCCACGAGGCTTTCCCACAGGGCTGTCCCACGTGCACACGTGGTGGGAGTCGATCCTCGGCTTGAACGTCAAGGCAGTGCAGGGAAAACAGGTTCCTCTGGAATGGACTGACACATCTGGGGGACTCTTGGAATGGTGTCATGACCCTGGAGTTCCTCTCGCCTTTCCTGAGGAGAGCGCCTCCTCTTGAGATGCGACGGGAACGACGGGAATTCTTTCCCTACGAAACAGGGAAAGGATCCCTCATCTAGAGCTAGGAGGCAGAAACGGCTCTTCCCTGGATCTGTGCGGGACCCCACGTGCTTCCTCTCGAGTGGAGACGGGTATGTCGGGGAACTTCTTGAGTTGCAGCATGGGTGTGAAGGACCCTTTGGAAGTTCCAGTGGTTAGACGTGATTAGCCTCGAGAAGCCTCAGCGGAAATGGGCCTCATCTCGCCTGGAGGGCAAAACCTCCTGGATTTTCTCGAGTTGCGGCAGGTGCTCTCGACTTACGACGGGGACCTCAGGGACCCGCTCTGGTGGCCTCAGGAAAGGCCAGGCCCCATGCGAGTTCCACGGGGGCCTCTCGGGATTCCTCTCCCGTCGATGCCGGGGCCTAAGACCTTGTGTGGAGTCGGGGCCGGAACCTGAGGATTCCTCTCCAGTGCTGACATGGATCTTGGGGTACTTCTGGAGTCTCCCCAGGGGAGTCAGTCCTCGTCTCGAATGCGGGCATGCACTTGCGCTTTCCTCCAGAGCGGTAGCAGCAGTGTCACGCAGTCCGCCGCGTGGATCAAAGGATCTATGTTTTTCCCTCGAGTCTTTCCCACGAGGCTTTCCCACCAGGCTTTCCCACAGGGCTGTCCCACGTGCACACGTGGTGGGAGTCGATCCTCGGCTTGAACGTCAAGGCAGTGCAGGGAAAACAGTTTCCTCTGGAATGGACTGACACATCTGGGGGACTCTTGGAATGGTGGCACGACCCTGGAGTTCCTCTCGCCTTTCCTGTGGAGAGTGCCTCCTCTTGAGATGCGACGGGAACGCCGGGAATTATTTCCCTACGAAACAGGGAAAGGATCCCTCATCTCGAGTTATGAGGCGGAAACGTGGCTCCCCTGGATGTGTGCGGGACCCACGTGCTTCCTCTCGAGTGGAGACGGGTATGTCGGAGAACTTCTTGAGTTGCAGCAAGGGTGTGAAGGACCCTTTGGAAGTTCCAGTGGTTAGACGTGATTAGCCTCGAGAAGCCTCAGTGGAAATGGGCCTCATCTCGCCTGGAGGGCAAAACCTCCTGGATTTTCTCGAGTTGCGGCAGGTGCTCTCGACTTACGACGGGGACCTCAGGGACCCGCTCTGGTGGCCTCAGGAAAGGCCAGTCCCCATGCGAGTTCCTCGGGGGCCTCTGGGGATTCCTCTCCCGTCGATGCCGGGGCCTAAGACCTTGTGTGGAGTCGGGGCCGGAACCTGAGGATTCCTCTCCAGTGCTGACATGGATCTTGGGGTACTTCTGGAGTCTCCCCAGGGGAGTCAGTCCTCGTCTCGAATGCGGGCATGCACTTGCGCTTTCCTCCAGAGCGGTAGCAGCAGTGTCACGCAGTCCGCCGCGTGGATCAAAGGATCTATGGTTTTCCCTCGAGTCTTTCCCACGAGGCTTTCCCACGAGGCTTTCCCACAGGGCTGTCCCACGTGCACACGTGGTGGGAGTCGATCCTCGGCTTGAACGTCAAGGCAGTGCAGGGAAAACAGGTTCCTCAGCAATGGACTGACACATCTGGGGGACTCTTGGAATGGTGGCACGACCCTGGAGTTCCTCTCGCCTTTCCTGTGGAGAGCGCCTCCTCTTGAGATGCGACGGGAATGCCGGGAATTCTTTCCCTACGAAACAGGGAAAGGATCCCTCATCTCGAGCTAGGAGGCGGAAACGGGGCTCCCCTGGATGTGTGCGGGACCCCACGTGCTTCATCTCGAGTGGAGACGGGTATGTCGGGGAACTTCTTGAGTTGCAGCAATGATGTGAAGGACCCTTTGGAAGTTCCAGTGGTTAGATGTGATTGGCCTCGAGAAGCCTCAGCGGAAATGGGCCTCATCTCGCCTGGAGGGCAAAACCTCCTGGATTTTCTCGAGTTGCGGCAGGTGCTCTCGACTTACGACGGGGACCTCAGGGACCCGCTCTGGTGGCCTCATGAAAGGCCAGTCCCCATGCGAGTTCCTCGGGGGCCTCTGGGGATTCCTCTCCCGTCGATGTCGGGGCCTAAGACCTTGTGTGGAGTCGGGGCCGGAACCTGAGGATTCCTCTCCAGTGCTGACATGGATCTTGGGGTACTTCTGGAGTCTCCCCAGGGGAGTCAGTCCTCGTCTCGAATGCGGGCATGCACTTGCGCTTTCCTCCAGAGCGGTAGCAGAAGTGTCACGCAGTCCGCCGCGTGGATCAAAGGATCTATGGTTTTCCCTCGAGTCTTTCCCACGAGGCTTTCCCACGAGGCTTTCCCACAGGGCTGCCCCACGTGCACACGTGGTGGGAGTGGATCCTCGGCTTGAAAGTCAAGGCAGTGCAGGGAAAACAGGTTCCTCTGGAATGGACTCACACATCTGGGGGACTCTTGGAATGGTGGCACGACCCTGGAGTTCCTCTCGCCTTTCCTGTGGAGAGCGCCTCCTCTTGAGATGCGACGGGAACGCCGGGAATTCTTTCCCTACGAAACAGGGAAAGGATCCCTCATCTCGAGCTAGGAGGCGGAAACGGGGCTCCCCTGGAAGTGTGCGGGACCCCACGTGCTTCCTCTCGAGTGGAGACGGGTATGTCGGGGACCTTCTTGAGTTGCAGCAAGGGTGTGAAGGACCCTTTGGAAGTTCCAGTGGTTAGATGTGATTGGCCTCGAGAAGCCTGAGTGGAAATGGGCCTCATCTCGCCTGGAGGGCAAAACCTCCTGGATTTTCTCGAGTTGCGGCAGTTGCTCTCCACTTACGAAGGGGACCTCAGGGACCCGCTCTGGTGGCCTCAGGAAAGGCCAGTCCCCATGCGAGTTCCTCGGGGGCCTCTCGGGATTCCTCTCCCGTCGATGCCGGGGCCTAAGACCTTGTGTGGAGTCGGGGCCGGAAACTGAGGATTCCTCTCCAGTGCTGACATGGATCTTGGGGTACTTCTGGAGTCTCCCCAGGGGAGTCAGTCCTCGTCTCGAATGCAGGCATGCACTTGCGCTTTCCTCCAGAGCGGTAGCAGCAGTGTCACGCAGTCCGCCGCGTGGATCAAAGGATCTATGGTTTTCCCTCGAGTCTTTCCCACGAGGCTTTCCCACGAGGCTTTCCCACAGGGCTGTCCCACGTGCACACGTGGTGGGAGTCGATCCTCGGCTTGGACGTCAAGGCAGTGCAGGGAAAACAGGTTCCTCTGGAATGGACTGACACATCTGGGGGACTCTTGGAATGGTGTCACGACCCTGAAGTTCCTCTCGTCTTTCCTGTGGAGAGCGCCTCCTCTTGAGATGCGACGGGAACGCCGTGAATTCTTTCCCTACGAAACAGGGAAAGGATCCCTCATCTCGAGCTAGGAGGCGGAAACGGGGCTCCCCTGGATGTGTGCGGGACCCCTCGTGCTTCCTCTCGAGTGGAGACGAGTATGTCGGGGAACTTCTAGAGTTGCATCAAGGGTGTGAAGGACCCTTTGGAAGTTCCAGTGGTTAGATGTGATTGGCCTCGAGAAGCCTCAGCGGAAATGGGCCTCATCTCGCCTGGAGGGCAAAACCTCCTGGATTTTCTCGAGTTGCGGCAGGTGCTCTCGACTTACGTCGGGGACCTCAGGGACCCGCTCTGGTGGCCTCAGGAAAGGCCAGTCCCCATGCGAGTTCCTCGGGGGCGTCTCGGGATTCCTCTCCCGTCGATGCCGGGGCCTAAGACCTTGTGTGGAGTCGGGGCCGGAACCTGAGGATTCCTCTCCAGTGCTGACATGGATCTTGGGATACTTCTGGAGTCTCCAAAGGGGAGTCAGTCCTCGTCTCGAATGCGGGCATGCACTTGCGCTTTCCTCCAGAGCGGTAGCAGCAGTGTCACGCAGTCCGCCGCGTGGATCAAAGGATCTATGGTTTTCCCTCGAGTCTTTCCCACGAGGCTTTCCCACGAGGCTTTCCCACAGGGCTGTCCCACGTGCACACGTGGTGGGAGTCGATCCTCGGCTTGAACGTCAAGGCAGTGCAGGGAAAACAGGTTCCTCTGGAATGGACTGACACATCTGGGGAACTCTTGGAATGATGGCACGACCCTGGAGTTCCTCCCGCCTTTCCTGTGGAGAGCGCCTCCTCTTGAGATGCGACGGGAACGCCGGGAATTCTTTCCCTACGAAACAGGGAAAGGATCCCTCATCTCGAGCTAGGAGGCGGAAACGGGGCTCCCCTGGATGTGTGCGGGACCCCACGTGCTTCCTCTCGAGTGGAGACGGGCATGTCGGGGAACTTCTTGAGTTGCAGCAAGGGTGTGAAGGACACTTTGGAAGTTCCAGTGGTTAGACGTGATTAGCCTTGAGAAGCCTCAGCGGAAATGGGCCTCATCTCGCCTGGAGGGCAAAACCTCCTGGATTTTTTCGAGTTGCGGCAGGTGCTCTCGACTTACGACGGGGACCTCAGGGACCCGCTCTGGTGGCCTCAGGAAAGGCCAGTCCCCATGCGAGTTTCTCGGGGGCCTCTCGGGATTCCTCTCCCGTCGATGCCGGGGCCTAAGACCTTGTGAGGAGTCGGGGCCGGAACCTGAGGATTCCTCTCCAGTGCTGACATGGATCTTGGGGTACTTATGGAGTCTCCCCAGGGGAGTCAGTCCTCGTCTCGAATGCGGGCATGCACTTGCGCTTTCCTCCAGAGCGGTAGCAGCAGTGTCACGCAGTCCGACGCGTGGATCAAAGGATCTATGGTTTTCCCTCGAGTCTTTTCCACGAGGCTTTCCCACGAGGCTTTCCCACAGGGCTGTCCCACGTGCCTACGTGGTGGGATTCGATCCCCGGCTTCAACGTCAATGCAGTGCAGGGAAAAAAGTTTCCTCTGGAATGGACTGACACATCTGGGGGACTCTTGGAATGGTGTCACGACGCTGGAGTTCCTCTCGCCTTTCCTGTGGAGAGCGCATCCTCTTGAGATGCGACGGCAATGCCGGGAATTCTTTCCCTAAGAAACACGGAAAGGATCCCTCATCTCGAGCTAGGAGGCGGAAACGGGGCTCCCCTGGATGTGTGCGGGACCCTCGTGCTTCCTCTCGAGTGTAGACGGGTATGTCGGGGAACTTCTGGAGTTGCAGCAAGGGTGTGAAGGACCCTTTGGAAGTTCCAGTTGTTAGATGTGATTAGCCTCGGGAAGCCTCAGCGGAAATGTGCCTCATCTCGCCTGGAGGGCAAAACCTCCTGGATTTTCTCGAGTTGCGGCAGGTGTTCTCGACTTACGACGGGGACCTCAGGGACCCGCTCTGGTGGCCTCAGGAAAGGCCAGTCCCCATGTGGTTTCCTCGGGGGCCTCTCGGGATTCCTCTCCCGTCGTTGCCGGGGCCTAAGACCTTGTGTGGAGTCGGGGACGGAACGTGAGGATTCCTCTCCAGTGCTGACATGGATCTTGGGGTACTTCTGGAGTCTCCCCAGGGGAGTCAGTCCTCGTCTCGAATGCGGGCATGCACTTGCGCTTTCCTCCAGAGCGGTAGCAGCAGTGTCACGCAGTCCGCCGCGTGGATCAAAGGATCTATGGTTTTCCCTCAAGTCTTTCCCACGAGGCTTTCCCACGAGGCTTTCCCACAGGGCTGTCCCACGTGCACACGTGGTGGGAGTCGATCCTCGGCTTGAACGTCAAGGCAGTGCAGGGAAAACAGGTTCCTCTGGAATGGACTGACACATCTGGGGGACTCTGGGAATGGAGGCACGACCCTGGAGTTCCTCTCGCCTTTCCTGTGGAGAGCGCCTCCTCTTGAGATGCGACGGGAACGCCGGGAATTCTTTCACTACGAAACAGGGAAAGGATCCCTCATCTCGAGCTAGGAGGCGGAAACGGGGCTCCCGGGAATGTGTGCGGGACCCTCGTGCTTCCTCTCGAGTGCAGACGGGTATGTCGGGGAACTTCTTGAGTTGCAGCAAGGGTGTGAAGGACCCTTTGGAAGTTCCAGTGGTTAGATGTGATTGGCCTCGAGAAGCCTCAGCGGAAATGGGCCTCATCTCGCCTGGAGGGCAAAACCTCCTGGATTTTCTCGAGTTGCGGCAGGTGCTCTCGACTTACGACGGGGACCTCAGGGAACCGCTCTGGTGGCCTCAGGAAAGGCCAGTCCCCATGCGAGTTCCTCGGGGGCCTCTCGGGATTCCTCTCCCGTCGATGCCGGGGCCTAAGGCCTTGTATGGAGTCGGGGCCGGAACCTGAGGATTCCTCTCCAGTGCTTACATGGATCTTGGGGTACTTCTGGAGTCTCCCCAGGGGAGTCAGTCCTCGTCTCGAATGCGGGCATGCACTTGCGCTTTACTCCAGAGCGGTAGCAGCAGTGTCACGCAGTCCGCCGCGTGGATCAAAGGATCTATGGTTTTCCCTCGAGTCTTTCCCACGAGGCTTTCCCACGAGGCTTTCCACAAGGCTGCCCCACGTGCACACGTGGTGGGATTCAATCCTCGGCTTGAACGTCAACCAGTGAAAGGAAAACAGGTTCCTCTGGAATGGACTGACACATCTGGGGGACTCTTGGAATGGTGGCACGACCCTGGAGTTCCTCACGCCTTTCCTGTGGAGAGTGCCTCCTCTTGAGGTGCGACGGGAACGCCGGGAATTCTTTCCCTACGAAACAGGGAAAGGATCCCTCATCTCGAGCTAGGAGGCGGAAACCAGGCTCCCCTCGATGTGTGCGGGACCCCACTTGCTTCCTCTCGAGTGGAGACGGGTATGTCGGGGAACTTCTAGAGTTGCAGCAAGGGTGTGAAGGACCCTTTGGATGTTCCCGTGGTTAGATGTGATTAGCCTTGAGAAGCCTCAGTGGAAATGGGCTTCATCTCGCCTGGGGGGCAAAATATCCTGGATTTTCTCGAGTTGCGGCAGGTGCTCTCGACTTACGACGGGGACCTCAGGGACCCGCTCTGGTGACCTCAGGAAAGGCCAGTCCCCATGCGAGTTCCTCAGGGGCCTCTTGGGATTCCTCTCCCGTCGATGCCGGGGCCTAAGACCTTGTGTGGAGTCGGGGCCGGAACCTGAGGATTCCTCTCCAGTGCTGACATGGATCTTGGGGTACTTCTGGAGTCTCCCCAGGGGAGTCAGTCCTCGTCTCGAATGCGGGCATGCACTTGCGCTTTCCTCCAGAGCGGTAGCAGCAGTGTCACGCAGTCCGCCGCGTGGATCAAAGGATCTATGGTTTTCCCTCGAGTTTCGCACGAGGCTTTCCCACGAGGCTTTCCCACAGGGCTGTCCCACGTGCACACGTGCTGGGAGTCGATCCTCGGCTTGAACGTCAAGGCAGTGCAGGGAAAACAGGTTCCTCTGGAATGGACTGACACATCTGGGGGACTCCTGGAATGGTGGCACGACCCTGGAGTTCCTCTCGCCTTTCCTGTGGGAGCGCCTCCTCTTGAGATGCGACGGGAACGCCGGGAATTCTTTCCCTACGAAACAGGGAAAGGATCCCTCATCTCGAGCTAGGAGGCGGAAACGGGGCTACCCTGGATGTGTGCGGGACCCTCGTGCTTCCTCTCGAGTGGAGACGGGTATTTCGGGGAACTTCTAGAGTTGCAGCAAGGGTGTGAATGACCGTTTGGAAGTTCCAGTGGTTAGATGTGATTAGCCTCGAGAAGCCTCAGCGGAAATGGGCCTCATCTCGCCTGGAGGGCAAAATCTCCTGGATTTTCTCGAGTTGCGGCAGGTGCTCTCGACTTACGACGGGGACCTCAGGGACCCGCTCTGGTGACCTCAGGAAAGGCCAGTCCCCATGCGAGTTCCTCGGGGGCCTCTCGGGATTCCTCTCCCGTCGATGCCGGGGCCTAAAACCTTGTGTGGAGTCGGGGCCGGAACCTGAGGATTCCTCTCCAGTGCTGACATGGATCTTGGGGTATTTCTGGAGTCTCCCCAGGGGAGTCAGTCCTCGTCTCGAATGCGGGCATGCACTTGCGCTTTCCTCCAGAGCGGTAGCAGCAGTGTCACGCAGTCCGCCGCGTGGATCAAAGGATCTATGGTTTTCCCTCGAGTTTCCCACGAGGCTTTCCCACGAGGCTTTCCACAGGGCTGTCCCAAGTGCACACGTGGTGGGACTCGATCCTAGGCTTGAACGTCAAGGCAGTGCAGGGAAAACAGGTTCCTCTGGAATGGACTGACACATCTGGGGGACTCTTGGAATGGTGGCACGACCCTGGAGTTCCTCTCGCCTTTCCTGTGGAGAGCGCCTCCTCTTGAGATGCGACGGGAACGCCGGGAATTCTTTCCCTACGAAACAGGGAAAGGATCCCTCATCTCGAGCTAGGAGGCGGAAACGGGGCTCCCCTGGATGTGTGCGGGACCCCACGTGCTTCCTCTCGAGTGGAGACGGGTATGTCGGGGAACTTCTTGAGTTGCAGCAATGGTGTGAATGACCCTTTGGAAGTTCCAGTGGTTAGATGTGATTGGCCTCGAGAAACCTCAGCGGAAATGGGCCTCATCTCGCCTGGAGGGCAAAACCTCCTGGATTTTCTCGAGTTGCGGCAGGTGCTCTCGACTTACGACGGGGACCTCAGGGACCCGCTTTGGTGGCCTCAAGAAAGGCCAGTCCCCATGCGACTTCCTCGGGGGACTCTCGGGATTCCTCTCCCGTCGATACCGGGGCCTAAGACCTTGTGTGGAGTCGGGGCTGGAACCTGAGGATTCCTCTCCAGTGCTGACATGGATCTTGGGGTACTTCTGGAGTCTCCCCAGGAGAGTCAGTCCTAATCTCGAATGCGGGCATGCACTTGCGCTTTCCTCCACAGCGGTAGCAGCAGTGTCACGCAGTTCGCTGCGTGGAGCAAAGGATCTATGGTTTTCCCTAAAGTCTTTCCCACGAGGCTTTCCCACGAGGCTTTCCCACAGGGCTGTCCCACGTGCCTACGTGGTGGGATTCGATCCCCGGCTTCAACGTCAAGGCAGTGCAGGGAAAAAAGTTTCCTCTGGAATGGACTGACACATCTGGGGGACTCTTGGAATGGTGGCACGACCCTGGAGTTCCTCTCGCCTTTCCTGTGGAGAGCGCATCCTCTTGAGATGCGACGGCAACGCCGGGAATTCTTTCCCTAAGAAACACGGAAAGGATCCCTCATCTCGAGCTAGGAGGCGGAAACGGGGCTCCCCTGGATGTGTGCGGGACCCTCGTGCTTCTTCTCGAGTGGAGACGGGTATGTCGGGGAACTTCTGGAGTTGCAGCAAGGGTGTGAAGGACCCTTTGGAAGTTCCAGTTGTTAGATGTGATTAGCCTCGGGAAGCCTCAGCGGAAATGTGCCTCATCTCGCCTGGAGGGCAAAACCTCCTGGATTTTCTCGAGTTGCGGCAGGTGCTCTCGACTTACGACTGGGACCTCAGGGACCCGCTCTGGTGGCCTCAGGAAAGGCCAGTCCCCATGTGATTTCCTCGGGGGCCTCTCGGTATTCCTCTCCCGTCGTTGCCGGGGCCTAAGACCTTGTGTGGAGTCGGGGCCGGAACCTGAGGATTCCTCTCCAGTGCTGACATGGATCTTGGGGTACTTCTGGAGTCTCCCCAGGGGAGTCAGTCCTCGTCTCGAATGCGGGCATGCACTTGCGCTTTCCTCCAGAGCGGTAGCAGCAGTGTCACGCAGTCCGCCGCGTGGATCAAAGGATCTATGGTTTTCCCTCAAGTCTTTCCCACGAGGCTTTCCCACGAGGCTTTCCCACAGGGCTGTCCCACGTGCACACGTGGTGGGAGTCGATCCTCGGTTTGAACGTCAAGGCAATGCAGGGAAAACAGGTTCCTCTGGAATGGACTGACACATCTGGGGGACTCTGGGAATGGAGGCACGACCCTGGTGTTCCTCTCGCCTTTCCTGTGGAGAGCGCCTCCTCTTGAGATGCGACGGGAACGCCGGGAATTCTTTCCCTACGAAACAGGGAAAGGATCCCTCATCTCGAGCTAGGAGGCGAAACGTGGCTCCCCTGGATGTGTGAGGGACACAACTTGCTTCCTCTCGAGTGGAGACGGGTATGTCGGGGAACTTCTTGAGTTGCAGCAAGGGTGTGAAGGACCCTTTGGAATTTCCAGTGGTTAGATGTGATTAGCCTCGAGAAGCCTCAGCGGAAATGGGCCTCATCTCGCCTGGAGGGCAAAACCTCCTGGATTTTCTCGAGTTGCGGCAGGTGCTCTCGACTTACGACGGGGACCTCAGGGACCCGCTCTGGTGGCCTCAGGAAAGGCCAGTCCCCATGCGAGTTCCTCGGGGGTCTCTCGGGATTCCTCTCCCGTCGATGCCGGGGCCTAAGACCTTTTGTGGAGTCGGGGCCGGAAACTGAGGATTCCTCTCCAGTGCTGACATGGATCTTGGGGTACTTCTGGAGTCTCCCCAGGGGAGTCAGTCCTCGTCTAGAATGCGGGCATGCACTTGCGCTTTCCTCCAGAGCGGTAGCAGCAGTGTCACGCAGTCCGCCGCGTGGATTAAAGGATCTATGGTTTTCCCTCGAGTCTTTCCCACGAGGCTTTCCCACGAGGCTTTCCCACAGGGCTGTCCCACGTGCACACGTGGTGGGAGTCGATCCTCGGCTTGAACGTCAAGGCAGTGCAGGGAAAACAGGTTCCTCAGCAATGGACTGACACATCTGGGGGACTCTTGGAATGGTGGCACGACCCTGGAGTTCCTCTCGCCTTTCCTGTGGAGAGCGCCTCCTCTTGAGATGCGACGGGAACGCCGGGAATTCTTTCCCTACGAAACAGGGAAAGGATCCCTCATCTCGAGCTAGGAGGCGGAAACGGGGCTCCCCTGGATGTGTGCGGGACCCCACGTGCTTCCTCTCGAGTGGAGACGGGTATGTCGGGGAACTTCTTGAGTTGCAGCAATGATGTGAAGGACCCTTTGGAAGTTCCAGTGGTTAGATGTGATTGGCCTCGAGAAGCCTCAGCGGAAATGGGCCTCATCTCGCCTGGAGGGCAAAACCTCCTGGATTTTCTCGAGTTGCGGCAGGTGCTCTCGACTTACGACGGGGACCTCAGGGACCCGCTCTGGTGGCCTCAGGAAAGGCCAGTCCCCATGCGAGTTCCTCGGGGGCCTCTCGGGATTCCTCTCCCGTCGATGCCCGGGCCTAAGACCTTGTGTGGAGTCGGGGCCGGAACCTGAGGATTCCTCTCCAGTGCTGACATGGATCTTGGGGTACTTCTGGAGTCTCCCCAGGGGAGTCAGTCCTCGTCTCGAATGCGGGCATGCACTTGCGCTTTCCTCCAGAGCGGTAGCAGCAGTGTCACGCAGTCCGCCGCGTGGATCAAAGGATCTATGGTTTTCCCTCGAGTCTTTCCCACGAGGCTTTCCCACGAGGCTTTCCCACAGGGCTGTCCCACGTGCACACGTGGTGGGAGTCGATCCTCGGCTTGAACGTCAAGGCAGTGCAGGGAAAACAGGTTCCTCTGGAATGGACTCACACATCTGGGGGACTTTTGGAATGGTGGCACGACCCTGGAGTTCCTCTCACCTTTCCTGTGGAGAGCGCCTCCTCTTGAGATGCGACGGGAACGCCGGGATTTCTTTCCCTACGAAACAGGGAAAGGATCCCTCATCTCGAGCTAGGAGGCGGAAACGGGGCTCCCCTGGATGTGTGCGGGACCCTCGTGCTTCCTTTCGAGTGGAGACGGGTATGTCGGGGAACTTCTTGAGTAGCAGCAAGGGTGTGAAGGACCCTTTGGAAGTTCCAGTGGTTAGATGTGATTAGCCTCGAGAAGCCTCAGCGGAAATGGGCCTCATCTCGCCTGGTGGGCAAAACCTCCTGGATTTTCTCGAGTTGAGGCACGTGCTCTCGACTTAAGACGAGGCCCTCAGGGACCCGCTCTGGTGGCCTCAGGAAAGGCCAGTCCCCATGCGAGTTCCTCGGGGGCCTCTCGGGATTGCTCTCCCGTCGATGCCGGGGCCTCAGACCTTGTGTGGAGTCGGGGCCGGAACCTGAGGATTCCTCTCCAGTGCTGACATTGATCTTGGGGTACTTCTGGAGTCTCCCGAAGGGAGTCAATCCTCGTCTCGAATGCGGGCATGCACTTGCGCTTTCCTCCAGAGAAGTAGCAGCAGTTTCACGCATTCCGCCGCGTGGATAAAGGGATCTATGGTTTTCCCTCAAGGCTTAACCACGAGGCTTTCCCACAGGGCTGTCCCACGTGCCACCGTGGTGGGAGTAGATCCTCGGCTTGAACGTCATGGCAGTGCAGGGAAAACAGGTTCCTCTGGAATGGACTGACACATCTGGGGGACTCTTGGAATGGTGTCACGACCCTGGAGTTCCTCTCGCCTTTCCTGTGGAGAGCGCCTCCTCTTGAGATGCGACGGGAACCCCGGGAATTCTTTCCCTAGGAAACAGGGAAAGGATCCCTCATCTCGAGCTAGGAGGCGGAAACGGGGCTCCCCTGGATGTGTGTGGGACCCTCGTGCTTCCTCTCGAGTGGAGAGGGGTATGTCGGGGAACTTCTTGAGTTGCAGCAAGGGTGTGAAAGACCCTTTGGAAGTTCTAGTGGTTAGATGTGATTAGCCTCGAGAAGCCTCAGTGGAAATGGGCCTCATTTCGCCTGGAGGGCAAAACCTCCTGGATTTTCTCGAGATGCGGCAGGTGCTCTCGACTTACGACGGGGCCCTCAGGGACCCGCTCTGGTGGCCTCAGGAAAGGCCAGTCCCCATGCGAGTTCCTCGGGGGCCTCTCGGGATTGCTCTCCCGTCGATGCCGGGGCCTAAGACCTTGTGTGGAGTCGGGGCCGGAACCTGAGGATTCCTCTCCAGTGCTGACATGGATCTTGGGGTACTTCTGGAGTCTCCCCAGGGGAGTCAGTCCTCGTCTCGAATGCGGGCATGCACTTGCGCTTTCCTCCAGAGCGGTAGCAGCAGTGTCACGCAGTCCGCCGCGTGGATCAAAGGATCTATGGTTTTCCCTCAAGTCTTTCCCACGAGGCTTTCCCACGAGGCTTTCCCACAGGGCTGTCCCACGTGCACACGTGGTGGGAGTCGATCCTCGGCTTGAACGTCAAGGCAGTGCAGGGAATACAGGTTCCTCTGGAATGGACTGACACATCTGGGGGACTCTGGGAATGGAGGCACGACCCTGGAGTTCCTCTCGCCTTTCCTGTGGAGAGCGCCTCCTCTTGAGATGCGACGGGAACGCCGGGAATTCTTTCCCTACGAAACAGGGAAAGGATCCCTCATCTCGAGCTAGGAGGCGAAACGTGGCTCCCCTGGATGTGTGCGGGACCCTCGTGCTTCCTCTCGAGTGGAGACGGGTATGTCGGGGAACTTCTGGAGTTGCAGCAAGGGTGTGAAAGACCCTTTGGAATTTCCAGTGGTTAGATGTGATTAGCCTCGAGAAGCCTCAGCGGAAATGGTCCTCATCTAGCCTGGAGGGCAAAACCTCCTGGATTTTCTCGAGTTGCGGCAGGTGCTCTCGACTTACGACGGGGACCTCAGGGACCCGCTCTGGTGGCCTCAGGAAAGGCCAGTCCCCATGCGAGTTCCTCGGGGGTCTCTCGGGATTCCTCTCCTTTCGATGCCGGGCCTAAGACCTTGTGTGGAGTCGGGGCCGGAACCTGAGGATTCCTCTCCAGTGCTGACATGGATCTTGGGGTATTTCTGGAGTCTCCCCAGGGGAGGCAGTCCTCGTCTCGAATGTGGGCATGCACTTGCGCTTTCCTCCAGAGCGGTAGCAGCAGTGTCACGCAGTCCGCCGCGTGGATCAAAGGATCTATGGTTTTCCCTCAAGTCTTTCCCACGAGGCTTTCCCACGAGGCTTTCCCACAGGGCTGTCCCACGTGCACACGTGGTGGGAGTCGATCCTCGGCTTGAACGTCAAGGCAGTGCAGGGAAAACAGGTTCCTCTGGAATGGACTGACACATCTGTGGTACTCTGGGAATGGAGGCACGACCCTGGAGTTCCTCTCGCCTTTCCTGTGGAGAGCGCCTCCTCTTGAGATGCGACGGGAACGCCGGGAATTCTTTCCCTACGAAACAGGGAAAGGATCCCTCATCTCGAGCTAGGAGGCGAAACGTGGCTCCCCTGGATGTGTGCGGGACCCTCGTGCTTCCTCTCGAGTGGAGACGGGTATGTCGGGGAACTTCTGGAGTTGCAGCAAGGGTGTGAAGGACCCTTTGGAATTTCCAGTGGTTAGATGTGATTAGCCTCGAGAAGCCTCAGTGGAAATGGGCTTCATCTCGCCTGGGGGGCAAAATATCCTGGATTTTCTCGAGTTGCGGCAGGTGCTCTCGACTTACGACGGGGACCTCAGGGACCCGCTCTGGTGACCTCAGGAAAGGCCAGTCCCCATGCGAGTTCCACAGGGGCCTCTTGGGATTCCTCTCCCGTCGATGCCGGGGCCTAAGACCTTGTGTGGAGTCGGGGCCGGAACCTGAGGATTCCTCTCCAGTGCTGACATGGATCTTGGGGTACTTCTGGAGTCTCCCCAGGGGAGTCAGTCCTCGTCTCGAATGCGGGCATGCACTTGCGCTTTCCTCCAGAGCGGTAGCAGCAGTGTCACGCAGTCCGCCGCGTGGATCAAAGGATCTATGGTTTTCCCTCGAGTTTCGCACGAGGCTTTCCCACGAGGCTTTCCACAGGGCTGTCCCACGTGCACACGTGGTGGGACTCGATCCTAGGCTTGAACGTCAAGGCAGTGCAGGGAAAACAGGTTCCTCTGGAATGGACTGACACATCTGGGGGACTCTTGGAATGGTGGCACGACCCTGGAGTTCCTCTCGCCTTTCCTGTGGAGAGCCCCTCCTCTTGAGATGCGACGGGAACGCCGGGAATTCTTTCCCTACAAAACAGGGAAAGGATCCCTCATCTCGAGCTAGGAGGCGGAAACGGGGCTCCCCTGGATGTGTGCGGGACCCCACATGCTTCTTCTCGAGTGGAGACGGGTATGTCGGGGAACTTCTTGAGTTGCAGCAAGGGTGTGAATGACCCTTTGGAAGTTCCAGTGGTTAGATGTGATTGGCCTCGAGAAGCCTCAGCGGAAATGGGCCTCATCTCGCCTGGAGGGCAAAACCTCCTGGATTTTCTCGAGTTGCGGCAGGTGCTCTCGACTTACGACGGGGACCTCAGGGACCCGTTTTGGTGGCCTCAGGAAAGGCCAGTCCCCATGCGACTTCCTCGGGGGCCTCTCGGGATTCCTCTACCGTCGATGCCGGGGCCTAAGACCTTGTGTGGAGTCGGGGCTGGAACCTGAGGATTCCTCTCCAGTGCTGACATGGATCTTGGGGTACTTCTGGAGTCTCCCCAGGAGAGTCAGTCCTCATCTCGAATGCGGGCATGAACTAGCGCTTTCCTCCACAGCGGTAGCAGCAGTGTCACGCAGTCCGCTGCGTGGAGCAAAGGATCTATGGTTTTCCCTAAAGTCTTTCCCACGAGGCTTTCCCACGAGGCTTTCCCACAGGGCTGTCCCACGTGCACAAGTGGTGGGAGTCGATCCTCGGCTTGAACGTCAAGGCAGTGCAGGGAAAACAGGTTCCTCTGGAATGGACTCACACATCTGGGGGACTCTTGGAATGGTGGCACGACCCTGGAGTTCCTCTCGCCTTTCCTGTGGAGAGCGCCTCCTCTTGAGATGCGACGGGAACGCCGGGAATTCTTTCCCTACGAAACAGGGAATGGATCCCTCATTTCGAGCTAGGAGGCGGAAACGGGGCTCCCCTGGATGTGTGCGGGACCCCACGTGCTTCCTCTCGAGTGCAGACGGGTATGTCTGGGAACTTCTTGAGTTGCAGCAAGGGTGTGAAGGACCCTTTGGAAGTTCCAGTGGTTAGATGTGATTGGCCTCGAGAAGCCTCAGCGGAAATGGGCCTCATCTCGCCTGGAGGGCAAAACCTCCTGGATTTTCTCGAGTTGCGGCAGGTGCTCTCGACTTACGACGGGGACCTCAGGGACTCGCTCTGGTGGCCTCAGGAAAGGCCAGTCCCCATGCGACTTCCTCGGGGGCCTCTCGGGATTCCTCTCCCGTCGATGCCGGGACCGAAGACCTTGTGTGGAGTCGGGGCGGGAACCTGAGGATTCCTCTCCAGTGCTGACATGGATCTTGGGGTAATTCTGTAGTCTCCCCAGGGGAGTCAGTCCTCATCTGGAATGCGGGCATGCACTTGCGCTATCCTCCAGAGCGGTAGCAGCAGTGTCAAGCAGTCCGCCGCGTGCATCAAATGATCTATGGTTTTCCCTCGAGTCTTTTCCACGAGGCTTTCCCACGAGGCTTTCCCACAGGGCTGTCCCACGTGCACACGTGGTGGGATTCGATCCCCGGCTTCAACGTCAAGGCAGTGCAGGGAAAAAAGTTTCCTCTGGAATGGACTGACACATCTGGGGGACTCTGGGAATGGAGGCACGACCCTGGAGTTCCTCTCGCCTTTCCTGTGGAGAGCGCCTCCTCTTGAGATGCGACGGGAACGCCGGGAATTCTTTCCCTACGAAACAGGGAAAGGATCCCTCATCTCGAGCTAGGAGGCGAAACGTGGCTCCCCTGGATGTGTGCGGGACCCTCGTGCTTCCTCTCGAGTGGAGACGGGTATGTCGGGGAACTTCTGGAGTTGCAGCAAGGGTGTGAAGGACCCTTTGGAATTTCCAGTGGTTAGATGTGATTAGCCTCGAGAAGCCTCAGCGGAAATGGGCCTCATCTCGCCTGGAGGGCAAAACCTCCTGGATTTTCTCGAGTTGCGGCAGGTGCTCTCGACTTACGACGGGGACCTCAGGGACCCGCTCTGGTGGCCTCAGGAAAGGCCAGTCCCCATGCGAGTTCCTCGGGGGTCTCTCGGGATTCCTCTCCTGTCGATGCCGGGGCCTAAGACCTTTTGTGGAGTCGGGGCCGGAACGTGAGGATTCCTCTCCAGTGCTGACATGTATCTTGGGGTACTTCTGGAGTCTCCCCAGGGGAGTCAGTCCTCGTCTCGAATGCGGGCATGCACTTGCGCTTTCCTCCACAGCGGTAGCAGCAGTGTCACGCAGTCCGCCGCGTGGATTAAAGGATCTATGGTTTTCCCTCGAGTCTTTCCCACGAGGCTTTCCCACGAGGCTTTCCCACAGGGCTGTCCCACGTGCACTGGTGGTGGGAGTAGATCCTCGGCTTGAACGTCAAGGCAGTGCAGGGAAAACAGGTTCCTCTGTAATGGACTGACACATATGGGGTCTCTTGGAATGGTGGCACGACCCTGGAGTTCCTCTCGCCTTTCCTGTGGGAGCGCCTCCTCTTGAGATGCGACGGGAACGCCGGGAATTCTTTCCCTACGAAACAGGGAAAGGATCCCTCATCTCGAGCTAGGAGGCGGAAAGGGGGCTACCCTGGATGTGTGCGGGACCCTCGTGCTTCCTTTCGAGTGGAGACGGGTATGTCGGGGAACTTCTAGAGTTGCAGCAAGGGTGTGAAGGGCCGTTTGGATGTTCCAGTGGTTAGATGTGATTAGCCTCGAGAAGCCTCAGTGGAAATGGGCTTCATCTCGCCTGGGGGGCAAAATATCCTAGATTTTCTCGAGTTGCGGCAGGTGCTCTCGACTTACGACGGGGACCTCAGGGACCCGCTCTGGTGACCTCAGGAAAGGCCAGTCCCCATGCGAGTTCCTCAGGGGCCTCTTGGGATTCCTCTCCCGTCGATGCCGGGGCCTAAGACCTTGTGTGGAGTCGGGGCCGGAACCTGAGGATTCCTCTCCAGTGCTGACATGGATCTTGGGGTACTTCTGGAGTCTCCCCAGGGGAGTCAGTCCTCGTCTCGAATGCGGGCATGCACTTGCGCTTTCCTCCAGAGCGGTAGCAGCAGTGTCACGCAGTCCGCCGCGTGGATCAAAGGATCTATGGTTTTCCCTCGAGTTTCGCACGAGGCTTTCCCACGAGGCTTTCCACAGGGCTGTCCCACGTGCACACGTGGTGGGACTCGATCCTAGGCTTGAACGTAAAGGCAGTGCAGGGAAAACAGGTTCCTCTGGAATGGACTGACACATCTGGGGGACTCTTGGAATGGTGGCACGACCCTGGAGTTCCTCTCGCCTTTCCTGTGGAGAGCCCCTCCTCTTGAGATGCGACGGGAACGCCGGGAATTCTTTCCCTACAAAACAGGGAAAGGATCCCTCATCTCGAGCTAGGAGGCGGAAACGGGGCTCCCCTGGATGTGTGCGGGACCCCACGTGCTTCCTCTCGAGTGGAGACGGGTATGTCGGTTAACTTCTTGAGTTGCAGCAAGGGTGTGAATGACCCTTTGGAAGTTCCAGTGGTTAGATGTGATTGGCCTCGAGAAGCCTCAGCGGAAATGGGCCTCATCTCGCCTGGAGGGCAAAACCTCCTGGATTTTCTCGAGTTGCGGCAGGTGCTCTCGACTTACGACGGGGACCTCAGGGACCCGTTTTGGTGGCCTCAGGAAAGGCCAGTCCCCATGCGAGTTCCTCGGGGGCCTCTCGGGATTCTTCTCCCGTCGATGCCGGGGCCTAAGACCTTGTGTGGAGTCGGGGCTGGAACCTGAGGATTCCTCTCCAGTGCTGACATGGATCTTGGGGTACTTCTGGAGTCTCCCCAGGAGAGTCAGTCCTCATCTCGAATGCGGGCATGAACTTGCGCTTTCCTCCACAGCGGTAGCAGCAGTGTCACGCAGTCCGCCGCGTGGAATAAAGGATCTATGGTTTTCCCTAAAGTCTTTCCCACGAGGCTTTCCCACGAGGCTTTCCCACAGGGCTGTCCCACGTGCACAAGTGGTGGGAGTCGATCCTCGGCTTGAACGTCAAGGCAGTGCAGGGAAAACAGGTTCCTCTGGAATGGACTCACACATCTGGGGAACTCTTGGAATGGTGGCACGACCCTGGAGTTCCTCTCGCCTTTCCTGTGGAGAGCGCCTCCTCTTGAGATGCGACGGGAACGCCGGGAATTCTTTCCCTACGAAACAGGGAAAGGATCCCTCATCTCGAGCTTGGAGGCGGAAACGGGGCTCCCCTGGATGTGTGTGGGACACCACGTGCTTCCTCTCGAGTGGAGACGGGTATGTCGGGGAACTTCTTGAGTTGCAGCACGGGTGTGAAGGACCCTTTGGAAGTTCCAGTGGTTAGATGTGATTGGCCTCGAGAAGCCTCAGCGGAAATGGGCCTCATCTCGCCTGGAGGGCAAAACCTCCTGGATTTTCTCGAGTTGCGGCAGGTGCTCTCGACTTACGACGGGGACCTCAGGGACACGCTCTGGTGGCCTCAGGAAAGGCCAGTCCCCATGCGACTTCCTCGGGGGCCTCTCGGGATTCCTCTCCCGTCGATGCCGGGACCGAAGACCTTGTGTGGAGTCGGGGCGGGAACCTGAGGATTCCTCTCCAGTGCTGACATGGATCTTGGGGTAATTCTGGAGTCTCCCCAGGGGAGTCAGTCCTCGTCTGGAATGCGGGCATGCACTTGCGCTATCCTCCAGAGCGGTAGCAGCAGTGTCAAGCAGTCCGCCGCGTGCATCAAATGATCTATGGTTTTCCCTCGAGTCTTTCCCACGAGGCTTTCCCACGAGGCTTTCCCACAGGGCTGTCCCTCGTGCACACGTGGTGGGAGTCGATCCTCGGCTTGAACGTCAAGGCAGTGCAGGGAAAACAGGTTCCTCTGGAATGGACTGACACATCTGGGGGACTCCTGGAATGGTGGCACGACCCTGGAGTTCCTCTCGCCTTTCCTGTGGAGAGCGCCTTCTCTTGAGATGCGACGGGAACGCCGGGAATTCTTTCCCTACGAAACAGGGAAAGGATCCCTCATCTCGAGCTAGGAGGCAGAAACGGGGCTCCCCTGGATGTGTGCAGGACCCCACGTGCTTCCTCTCGAGTGGAGACGGGTATGTCGGGGAACTTCTTGAGTTGCAGCAAGGGTGTGAAGGACCCTTTGGAAGTTCCAGTGGTTAGACGTGATTAGCCTCGAGAAGCCTCAGCGGAAATGGGCCTCATCTCGCCTGGAGGGCAAAACCTCCTGGATTTTCTCGAGTTGCGGCAGGTGCTCTCGACTTACGAATGGGACCTCAGGGACCCGCTCTGGTGGCCTCAGAAAAGGCCAGTCCCCATGCGAGTTCCTCGGGGTCCTCTGGGGATTCCTCTCCCGTCGATGCCGGGGCCTAAGGCCTTGTGTGGAGTCGGGGCCGGAACCTGAGGATTCCTCTCCAGTGCTGACATGGATCTTGGGGTACTTCTGGAGTCTCCCCAGGGGAGTCAGTCCTCGTCTGGAATGCGGGCATGCACTTGCGCTATCCTCCAGAGCGGTAGCAGCAGTGTCAAGCAGTCCGCCGCGTGCATCAAATGATCTAAGGTTTTCCCTCGAGTCTTTCCCACGAGGCTTTCCCACGAGGCTTTCCCACAGGGCTGTCCCACGTGCACACGTGCTGGGAGTCGATCCTCGGCGTGAAAGTCAAGGCAGTGCAGGGAAAACAGGTTCCTCTGTAATGGACTGAACCATATGGGGTCTCTTGGAATGGTGGCACGACCCTGGAGTTCCTCTCGCCTTTCCTATGGGAGCGCCTCCTCTTGAGATGCGACGGGAACGCCGGGAATTCTTTCCCTACGAAACAGGGAAAGGATCCCTCATCTCGAGCTAGGAGGCGGAAACGGGGCTACCCTGGATGTGTGCGGGACCCTCGTGCTTCCTCTCGAGT
The DNA here is from genome assembly GCF_042477335.2 of Ovis canadensis. Taxonomy (NCBI): domain Eukaryota; kingdom Metazoa; phylum Chordata; class Mammalia; order Artiodactyla; family Bovidae; genus Ovis; species Ovis canadensis. The sequence goes on along the minus strand of NC_091258.1, from coordinate 1,718,333 downwards.
GGAGACGGGTATGTCGGGGAACTTCTAGAGTTGCAGCAAGGGTGTGAAGGACCGTTTGGAAGTTCCAGTGGTTAGATGTGATTAGCCTCGAGAAGCCTCAGCGGAAATGGGCCTCATCTCGCCTGGAGGGCAAAATCTCCTGGATTTTCTCGAGTTGCGGCAGGTGCTCTCGACTTACGACGGGGACCTCAGGGACCCGCTCTGGTGACCTCAGGAAAGGCCAGTCCCCATGCGAGTTCCTCGGGGGCCTCTCGGGATTCCTCTCCCGTCGATGCCGGGGCCTAAAACCTTGTGTGGAGTCGGGGCCGGAACCTGAGGATTCCTCTCCAGTGCTGACATGGATCTTGGGGTACTTCTGGAGTCTCCCCAGGGGAGTCAGTCCTCGTCTCGAATGCGGGCATGCACTTGCGCTTTCCTCCAGAGCGGTAGCAGCAGTGTCACGCAGTCCGCCGCGTGGATCAAAGGATCTATGGTTTTCCCTCGAGTCTTTTCCACGAGGCTTTCCCACGAGGCTTTCCCACAGGGCTGTCCCACGTGCACACGTGGTGGGATTCGATCCCCGGCTTCAACGTCAAGGCAGTGCAGGGAAAAAAGTTTCCTCTGGAATGGACTGACACATCTGGGGGACTCTTGGAATGGTGTCACGACGCTGGAGTTCCTCTCGCCTTTCCTGTGGAGAGCGCATCCTCTTGAGATGCGACGGCAACGCCGGGAATTCTTTCCCTAAGAAACACGGAAAGGATCCCTCATCTCGAGCTAGGAGGCGGAAACGGGGCTCCCCTGGATGTGTGCGGGACCCTCGTGCTTCCTCTCGAGTGAAGACGGGTATGTCGGGGAACTTCTGGAGTTGCAGCAAGGGTGTGAAGGACCCTTTGGAAGTTCCAGTTGTTAGATGTGATTAGCCTCGGGAAGCCTCAGCGGAAATGTGCCTCATCTCGCCTGGAGGGCAAAACCTCCTGGATTTTCTCGAGTTGCGGCAGGTGTTCTCGACTTACGACGGGGACCTCAGGGACCCGCTCTGGTGGCCTCAGGAAAGGCCAGTCCCCATGTGATTTCCTCGGGGGCCTCTCGGGATTCCTCTCCCGTCGTTGCCAGGGCCTAAGACCTTGTGTGGAGTCGGGGACGGAACGTGAGGATTCCTCTCCAGTGCTGACATGGATCTTGGGGTACTTCTGGAGTCTCCCCAGGGGAGTCAGTCCTCGTCTCGAATGCGGGCATGCACTTGCGCTTTCCTCCAGAGCGGTAGCAGCAGTGTCACGCAGTCCGCCGCGTGGATCAAAGGATCTATGGTTTTCCCTCGAGTCTTTTCCACGAGGCTTTCCCACGAGGCTTTCCCACAGGGCTGTCCCACGTGCCTACGTGGTGGGATTCGATCCCCGGCTTCAACGTCAAGGCAGTGCAGGGAAAAAAGTTTCCTCTGGAATGGACTGACACATCTGGGGGACTCTGGGAATGGAGGCACGACCCTGGAGTTCCTCTCGCCTTTCCTGTGGAGAGCGCATCCTCTTGAGATGCGACGGGAACGCCGGGAATTCTTTCCCTACGAAACAGGGAAAGGATCCCTCATCTCGAGCTAGGAGGCGGAAACGGGGCTCCCCTGGATGTGTGCGGGACCCTCGTGCTTCCTCTCGAGTGTAGACGGGTATGTCGGGGAACTTCTGGAGTTGCAGCAAGGGTGTGAAGGACCCTTTGGAAATTCCAGTTGTTAGATGTGATTAGCCTCGGGAAGCCTCAGCGGAAATGTGCCTCATCTCGCCTGGAGGGCAAAACCTCCTGGATTTTCTCGAGTTGCGGCAGGTGTTCTCGACTTACGACGGGGACCTCAGGGACCCGCTCTGGTGGCCTCAGGAAAGGCCAGTCCCCATGTGATTTCCTCGGGGGCCTCTCGGGATTCCTCTCCCGTCGTTGCCGGGGCCTAAGACCTTGTGTGGAGTCGGGGACGGAACGTGAGGATTCCTCTCCAGTGCTGACATGGATCTTGGGGTACTTCTGGAGTCTCCCCAGGGGAGTCAGTCCTCGTCTCGAATGCGGGCATGCACTTGCGCTTTCCTCCAGAGCGGTAGCAGCAGTGTCACGCAGTCCGCCGCGTGGATCAAAGGATCTATGGTTTTCCCTCAAGTCTTTCCCACGAGGCTTTCCCACGAGGCTTTCCCACAGGGCTGTCCCACGTGCACACGTGGTGGGAGTCGATCCTCGGCTTGAACGTCAAGGCAGTGCAGGGAAAACAGGTTCCTCTGGAATGGACTGACACATCTGGGGGACTCTGGGAATGGAGGCACGACCCTGGAGTTCCTCTCGCCTTTCCTGTGGAGAGCGCCTCCTCTTGAGATGCGACGGGAACCCCGGGAATTCTTTCCCTACGAAACAGGGAAAGGATCCCTCATCTCGAGCTAGGAGGCGAAACGTGGCTCCCCTGGATGTGTGCGGGACCCTCGTGCTTCCTCTCGAGTGGAGACGGGTATGTCGGGGAACTTCTGGAGTTGCAGCAAGGGTGTGAAGGACCCTTTGGAATTTCCAGTGGTTAGATGTGATTAGCCTCGAGAAGCCTCAGCGGAAATGGGCCTCATCTCGCCTGGAGGGCAAAACCTCCTGGATTTTCTCGAGTTGCGGCAGGTGCTCTCGACTTACGACGGGGACCTCAGGGACCCGCTCTGGTGGCCTCAGGAATGGCCAGTCCCCATGCGAGTTCCTCGGGGGTCTCTCGGGATTCCTCTCCCGTCGATGCCAGGGCCTAAGACCTTTTGTGGAGTCGGGGCCGGAACCTGAGGATTCCTCTCCAGTGCTGACATGTATCTTGGGGTACTTCTGGAGTCTCCCCAGGGGAGTCAGTCCTCGTCTCGAATGAGGGCATGCACTTGCGCTTTCCTCCAGAGCGGTAGCAGCAGTGTCACGCAGTCCGCCGCGTGGATTAAAGGATCTATGGTTTTCCCTCGAGTCTTTCGCACGAGGCTTTCCCACGAGGCTTTCCCACAGGGCTGTCCCACGTGCACTGGTGGTGGGAGTCGATCCTCGGCTTGAACGTCAAGGCAGTGCAGGGAAAACAGGTTCCTCTGGAATGGACTCACACATCTGGGGGACTCTTGGAATGGTGGCACGACCCTGGAGTTCCTCTCACCTTTCCTGTGGAGAGCGCCTCCTCTTGAGATGCGACGGGAACGCCGGGAATTCTTTCCCTACGAAACAGGGAAAGGATCCCTCATCTCGAGCTAGGAGGCGGAAACGGGGCTCCCCTGGATGTGTGCGGGACCCTCGTGCTTCCTCTCGAGTGGAAACGGGTATGTCGGGGAACTTCTTGAGTAGCAGCAAGGGTGTGAAGGACCCTTTGGAAGTTCCAGTGGTTAGATGTGATTAGCCTCGAGAAGCCTCAGCTGAAATGGGCCTCATCTCGCCTGGAGGGCAAAACCTCCTGGATTTTCTCGAGTTGCGGCAGGTGCTCTCGACTTAAGACCAGGCCCTCAGGGACCCGCTCTGGTGGCCTCAGGAAAGGCCAGTCCCCATGCGAGTTCCTCGGGGGCCTCTCGGGATAGCTCTCCCGTCGTTGCCGGGGCCTAAGACCTTGTGTGGAGTCGGGGCCGGAACCTGAGGATTCCTCTCCAGTGCTGACATTGATCTTGGGGTACTTCTGGAGTCTCCCGAAGGGAGTCAATCCTCGTCTCGAATGCGGGGATGCACTTGCGCTTTCCTCCAGAGAAGTAGCAGCAGTTTCACGCATTCCGCCGCGTGGATAAAGGGATCTATGGTTTTCCCTCAAGGCTTAACCACGAGGCTTTCCCACAGGGCTGTCCCACGTGCCACCGTGGTGGGAGTAGATCCTCGGCTTGAATGTCATGGCAGTGCAGGGAAAACAGGTTCCTCTGCAATGGACTGACACATCTGGGGGACTCTTGGAATGGTGGCACGACCCTGGAGTTCCTCTCACCTTTCCTGTGGAGAGCGCCTCCTCTTGAGATGCGACGGGAACGCCGGGAATTCTTTCCCTAGGAAACAGGGAAAGGATCCCTCATCTCGAGCTAGGAGGCAGAAACGGGGCTCCCCTGGATGTGTGTGGGACCCTCGTGCTTCCTCTCGAGTGGAGAGGGGTATGTCGGGGAACTTCTTGAGTTGCAGCAAGGGTGTGAAAGACCCTTTGGAAGCTCCAGTGGTTAGATGTGACTAGCCTCGAGAAGCCTCAGCGGAAATGGGCCTCATTTCGCCTGGAGGGCAAAACCTCCTGGATTTTCTCGAGTTGCGGCAGGTGCTCTCGACTTACGACGGGGCCCTCAGGGACCCGCTCTGGTGGCCTCAGGAAAGGCCAGTCCCCATGCGAGTTCCTCGGGGGCCTCTCGGGATTGCTCTCCCGTCGATGCCGGGGCCTAAGACCTTGTGTGGAGTCGGGGCCGGAACCTGAGGATTCCTCTCCAGTGCTGACATGGATCTTGGGGTACTTCTGGAGTCTCCCCAGGGGAGTCAGTCCTCGTCTCGAATGCGGGCATGCACTTGCGCTTTCCTCCAGTGCGGTAGCAGCAGTGTCACGCAGTCCGCCGCGTGGATCAAAGGATCTATGGTTTTTCCTCAAGTCTTTCCCACGAGGCTTTCCCACGAGGCTTTCCCACAGTGCTGTCCCACGTGCACACGTGGTGGGAGTCGATCCTCGGCTTGAACGTCAAGGCAGTGCAGGGAAAACAAGTTCCTCTGGAATGGACTGACACATCTGGGGGACTCTGGGAATGGAGGCAAGACCCTGGAGTTCCTCTCGCCTTTCCTGTGGAGAGCGCCTCCTCTTGAGATGCGACGGGAACGCCGGGAATTCTTTCCCAACGAAACAGGGAAAGGATCCCTCATCTCGAGCTAGGAGGCGGGAACGGGGCTCCCCTGGATGTGTGCGGGACCCTCGTGCTTCCTCTCGAGTGTAGACGGGTATGTCGGGGAACTTCTGGAGTTGCAGCAAGGGTGTGAAGGACCCTTTGGAAGTTCCAGTTGTTAGATGTGATTAGCCTCGGGAAGCCTCAGCGGAAATGTGCCTCATCTCGCCTGGAGGGCAAAACCTCCTGGATTTTCTCGAGTTGCGGCAGGTGTTCTCGACTTACGACGGGGACCTCAGGGACCCACTCTGGTGGCCTCAGGAAAGGCCAGTCCCCATGCGAGTTCCTCGGGGGCCTCTCGGGATTCCTCTCCCGTCGTTGCCGGGGCCTAAGACCTTGTGTGGAGTCGGGGACGGAACGTGAGGATTCCTCTCCAGTGCTGACATGGATCTTGGGGTACTTCTGGAGTCTCCAAAGGGGAGTCAGTCCTCGTCTCGAATGCGGGCATGCACTTGCGCTTTCCTCCAGAGCGGTAGCAGCAGTGTCACGCAGTCCGCCGCGTGGATCAAAGGATCTATGGTTTTCCCTCAAGTCTTTCCCACGAGGCTTTCCCACGAGGCTTTCCCACAGGGCTGTCCCACGTGCACACGTGGTGGGAGTCGATCCTCGGCTTGAACGTCAAGGCAGTGCAGGGAAAACAGGTTCCTCTGGAATGGACTGACACATCTGGGGGACTCTGGGAATGGAGGCACGACCCTGGAGTTCCTCTCGCCTTTCCTGTGGAGAGCGCCTCCTCTTGAGATGCGACGGGAACGCCGGGAATTCTTTCCCTACGAAACAGGGAAAGGATCCCTCATCTCGAGCTAGGAGGCGGAAACGGGGCTCCCGGGAATGTGTGCGGGACCCTCGTGCTTCCTCTCGAGTGCAGACGGGTATGTCGGGGAACTTCTTGAGTTGCAGCAAGGGTGTGAAGGACCCTTTGGAAGTTCCAGTGGTTAGATGTGATTGGCCTCGAGAAGCCTCAGCGGAAATGGGCCTCATCTCGCCTGGAGGGCAAAACCTCCTGGATTTTCTCGAGTTGCGGCAGGTGCTCTCGACTTACGACGGGGACCTCAGGGAACCGCTCTGGTGGCCTCAGGAAAGGCCAGTCCCCATGCGAGTTCCTCGGGGGCCTCTCGGGATTCCTCTCCCGTCGATGCCGGGGCCTAAGGCCTTGTATGGAGTCGGGGCCGGAACCTGAGGATTCCTCTCCAGTGCTGACATGGATCTTGGGGTACTTCTGGAGTCTCCCCAGGGGTGTCAGTCCTCGTCTCGAATGCGGGCATGCACTTGCGCTTTACTCCAGAGCGGTAGCAGCAGTGTCACGCAGTCCGCCGCGTGGATCAAAGGATCTATGGTTGTCCCTCGAGTCTTTCCCACGAGGCTTTCCCACGAGGCTTTCCACAAGGCTGCCCCACGTGCACACGTGGTGGGATTCAATCCTCGGCTTGAACGTCAAGGCAGTGAAAGGAAAACAGGTTCCTCTGGAATGGACTGACACATCTGGGGGACTCTTGGAATGGTGGCACGACCCTGGAGTTCCTCACGCCTTTCCTGTGGAGAGTGCCTCCTCTTGAGGTGCGACGGGAACGCCGGGAATTCTTTCCCTACGAAACAGGGAAAGGATCCCTCATCTCGAGCTAGGAGGCGGAAACCAGGCTCCCCTCGATGTGTGCGGGACCCCACTTGCTTCCTCTCGAGTGGAGACGGGTATGTCGCGGAACTGCTTGAGTTGCAGCAAGGGTGTGAAGGACCCTTTGGAAGTTCCAGTGGTTAAATGTGATTAGCCTCGAGAAGCCTCATCGGAAATGGGCCTCATCTCGCCTGGAGGGCAAATCCTCCTGGATTTTCTCGAGTTGCGGCAGGTGCTCTCGACTTACGACGGGGACCACAGGGACACGCTCTGGTGGCCTCAGGAAAGGCCAGTCCCCATGCGACTTCCACGGGGGCCTCTCGGGATTCCTCTCCCGTCGATGCCGGGGCCGAAGACCTTGTGTGGAGTCGGGGCCGGAACCTGATGATTCCTCTCCAGTGCTGACATGGATCTTGGGGTACTTCTGGAATCTCCCCAGGGGAGTCAGTCCTCGTCTCGAATGCGGGCATGCACTTGCGCTTTCCTCCAGGGCGGTAGCAGCAGTGTCACGCAGTCCGCTGCGTGGAGCAAAGGATCTATGGTTTTCCCTAAAGTCTTTCCCACGAGGCTTTCCCACGAGGCTTTCCCACAGGGCTGTCCCACGTGCACAAGTGGTGGGAGTCGATCCTCGGCTTGAACGTCAATGCAGTGCAGGGAAAACAGGTTCCTCTGGAATGGACTCACACATCTGGGGGACTCTTGGAATGGTGGCACGACCCTGGAGTTCCTCTCGCCTTTCCTGTGGAGAGCGCCTCCTCTTGAGATGCGACGGGAACGCCGGGAATTCTTTCCCTACGAAACAGGGAAAGGATCCCTCATCTCGAGCTTGGAGGCGGAAACGGGGCTCCCCTGGATGTGTGCGGGACATCACGTGCTTCCTCTCGAGTGGAGACGGGTATGTCGGGGAACTTCTTGAGTTGCAGCAAGGGTGTGAAGGACCCTTTGGAAGTTCCAGTGGTTAGATGTGATTGGCCTCGAGAAGCCTCAGCGGAAATGGGCCTCATCTCGCCTGGAGGGCAAAACCTCCTGGATTTTCTCGAGTTGCGGCAGGTGCTCTCGACTTACGACGGGGACCTCAGGGACTCGCTCTGGTGGCCTCAGGAAAGGCCAGTCCCCATGCGACTTCCTCGGGGGCCTCTCGGGATTCCTCTCCCGTCGATGCCGGGACCGAAGACCTTGTGTGGAGTCGGGGCGGGAACCTGAGGATTCCTCTCCAGTGCTGACATGGATCTTGGGGTAATTCTGGAGTCTCCCCAGGGGAGTCAGTCCTCGTCTGGAATGCGGGCATGCACTTGCGCTATCCTCCAGAGCGGTAGCAGCAGTGTCAAGCAGTCCGCCGCGTGCATCAAATGATCTATGGTTTTCCCTCGAGTCTTTCCCACGGGGCTTTCCCACGAGGCTTTCCCACAGGGCTGTCCCACGTGCACACGTGGTGGGAGTCGATCCTCGGCTTGAACGTCAAGGCAGTGCAGGGAAAACAGGTTCCTCTGGAATGGACTGACACATCTGGGGGACTCCTGGAATGGTGACACGACCCTGGAGTTCCTCTCGCCTTTCCTGTGGAGAGCGCCTCCTCTTGAGATGCGACGGGAACGCCGGGAATTCTTTCCCTACGAAACAGGGAAAGGATCCCTCATCTCGAGCTAGGAGGCAGAAACGGGGCTCCCCTGGATGTGTGCAGGACCCCACGTGCTTCCTCTCGAGTGGAGACGGGTATGTCGGGGAACTTCTTGAGTTGCAGCAAGGGTGTGAAGGACCCTTTGGAAGCTCCAGTGGTTAGATATGATTAGCCTCGAGAAGCCTCAGCGGAAATGGGCCTCATCTCGCCTGGAGGGCAAACCCTCCTGGATTTTCTCGAGTTGCGGCAGGTGCTCTCGCCTTACGACGGGGACCTCAGGGACCCGCTCTGGTGGCCTCAGAAAAGGCCAGTCCCCATGCGAGTTCCTCGGGGTCCTCTGGGGATTCCTCTCCCGTCGATGCCGGGGCCTAAGGCCTTGTGTGGAGTCGGGGCCGGAACCTGAGGATTCGTCTCCAGTGCTGACATGGATCTTGGGGTACTTCTGGAGTCTCCCCAGGGGAGTCAGTCCTCGTCTGGAATGCGGGCATGCACTTGCGCTATCCTCCAGAGCGGTAACAGCAGTGTCAAGCAGTCCGCCGCGTGGATCAAAGGATCTATGGTTTTCCCTCGAGTCTTTCCCACGAGGCTTTCCCACGAGGCTTTCCCACAGGGCTGTCCCACGTGCACACGTGCTGGGAGTCGATCCTCGGCTTGAACGTCAAGGCAGTGCAGGGAAAACAGGTTCCTCTGGAATGGACTGACACATCTGGGGGACTCCTGGAATGGTGGCACGACCCTGGAGTTCCTCTCGCCTTTCCTGTGGGAGCGCCTCCTCTTGAGATGCGACAGGAACGCCGGGAATTCTTTCCCTACGAAACTGGGAAAGGATCCCTCATCTCGAGCCAGGAGGCGGAAACGGGGCTACCCTGAATGTGTGCGGGACCATCGTGCTTCCTCTCGATTGGAGACGTGTATTTCGGGGAACTTCTAGAGTTGCAGCAAGGGTGTGAAGGACCGTTTGGAAGTTCCAGTGGTTAGATGTGATTAGCCTCGAGAAGCCTCAGCGGAAATGGGCCTCATCTCGCCTGGAGGGCAAAATCTCCTGGATTTTCTCGAGTTGCGGCAGGTGCTCTCGACTTACGACGGGGACCTCAGGGACCCGCTCTGGTGACCTCAGGAAAGGCCAGTCCCCATGCGAGTTCCTCGGGGGCCTCTCGCGATTCCTCTCCCGTCGATGCCGGGGCCTAAAACCTTGTGTGGAGTCGGGGCCGGAACCTGAGGATTCCTCTCCAGTGCTGAGATGGATCTTGATGTACTTCTGGAGTCTCCCCAGGGGAGTCAGTCCTCGTCTCGAATGCGGGCATGCACTTGCGCTTTCCTCCAGAGCGGTAGCAGCAGTGTCACGCAGTCCGCCGCGTGGATCAAAGGATCTATGGTTTTCCCTCGAGTTTCCCACGAGGCTTTCCCACGAGGCTTTCCACAGGGCTGTCCCAAGTGCACACGTGGTGGGACTCGATCCTAGGCTTGAACGTCAAGGCAGTGCAGGGAAAACAGTTTCCTCTGGAATGGACTGACACATCTGGGGGACTCTTGGAATGGTGGCACGACCCTGGAGTTCCTCTCGCCTTTCCTGTGGAGAGCGCCTCCTCTTGAGATGCGACGGGAACGCCGGGAATTCTTTCCCTACGAAACAGGGAAAGGATCCCTCATCTCGAGCCAGGAGGCGGAAACGGGGCTCCCCTGGATGTGTGCGGGACCCCACGTGCTTCCTCTCGAGTGGAGACGGGTATGTCGGGGAACTTCTTGAGTTGCAGCAAGGGTGTGAATGACCCTTTGGAAGTTCCAGTGGTTAGATGTGATTTGCCTCGAGAAACCTCAGCGGAAATGGGCCTCATCTCGCCTGGAGGGCAAAACCTCCTGCATTTTCTCGAGTTGCGGCAGGTGCTCTCGACTTACGACGGGGACCTCAGGGACCCGCTCTGGTGGCCTCAGGAAAGGCCAGTCCCCATGCGAGTTCCTCGGGGGTCTCTCGGGATTCCTCTCCCGTCGATGCCGGGGCCTAAGACCTTGTGTGGAGTCGGGGCCGGAACCTGAGGATTCCTCTCCAGTGCTAACATGGATCTTGGGGTACTTCTGGAGTCTCCCCAGGGGAGTCAGTCCTCGTCTAGAATGCGGGCATGCACTTGCGCTTTCCTCCAGAGCGGTAGCAGCAGTGTCACGCAGTCCGCCGCGTGGATTAAAGGATCTATGGTTTTCCCTCGAGTCTTTCGCACGAGGCTTTCCCACGAGGCTTTCCCACAGGGCTGTCCCACGTGCACACGTGGTGGGAGTCGATCCTCGGCTTGAACGTCAAGGCAGTGCAGGGAAAACAGGTTCCTCTGGAATGGACTCACACATCTGGGGGACTCTTGGAATGGTGGCACGACCCTGGAGTTCCTCTCACCTTTCCTGTGGAGAGCGCCTCCTCTTGAGATGCGACGGGAACGCCGGGAATTCTTTCCCTACGAAACAGGGAAAGGATCCCTCATCTCGAGCTAGGAGGCGGAAACGGGGCTCCCCTGGATGTGTGCGGGACCCTCGTGCTTCCTCTCGAGTGTAGACGGGTATGTCGGGGAACTTCTGGAGTTGCAGCAAGGGTGTGAAGGACCCTTTGGAAGTTCCAGTTGTTAGATGTGATTAGCCTCGGGAAGCCTCAGCGGAAATGTGCCTCATCTCGCCTGGAGGGCAAAACCTCCTGGATTTTCTCGAGTTGCGGCAGGTGTTCTCGACTTACGACGGGGACCTCAGGGACCCGCTCTGGTGGCCTCAGGAAAGGCCAGTCCCCATGTGATTTCCTCGGGGGCCTCTCGGGATTCCTCTCCCGTCGTTGACGGGGCCTAAGACCTTGTGTGGAGTCGGGGACGGAACGTGAGGATTCCTCTCCAGTGCTGACATGGATCTTGGGGTACTTCTGGAGTCTCCCCAGGGGAGTCAGTCCTCGTCTCGAATGCGGGCATGCACTTGCGCTTTCCTCCAGAGCGGTAGCAGCAGTGTCACGCAGTCCGCCGCGTGGATCAAAGGATCTATGGTTTTCCCTCAAGTCTTTCCCACGAGGCTTTCCCACGGGGCTTTCCCACAGGGCTGTCCCACGTGCACACGTGGTGGGAGTCGATCCTCGGCTTGAACGTCAAGGCAGTGCAGGGAAAACTGGTTCCTCTGGAATGGACTGACACATCTGGGGGACTCTGGGAATGGAGGCACGACCCTGGAGTTCCTCTCGCCTTTCCTGTGGAGAGCGCCTCCTCTTGAGATGCGACGGGAACGCCGGGAATTCTTTCCCTACGAAACAGGGAAAGGATCCCTCATCTCGAGCTAGGAGGCGAAACGTGGCTCCCCTGGATGTGTGCGGGACCCTCGTGCTTCCTCTCGAGTGGAGACGGGTATGTCGGGGAACTTCTAGAGTTGCAGCAAGGGTGTGAAGGACCGTTTGGAAGTTCCAGTGGTTAGATGTGATTAGCCTCGAGAAGCCTCAGCGGAAATGGGCCTCATCTCGCCTGGAGGGCAAAATCTCCTGGATTTTCTCGAGTTGCGGCAGGTGCTCTCGACTTACGACGGGGACCTCAGGGACCCGCTCTGGTGACCTCAGGAAAGGCCAGTCCCCATGCGAGTTCCTCGGGGGCCTCTCGGGATTCCTCTCCCGTCGATGCCGGGGCCTAAAACCTTGTGTGGAGTCGGGGCCGGAACCTGAGGATTCCTCTCCAGTGCTGACATGGATCTTGGGGTACTTCTGGAGTCTCCCCAGGGGAGTCAGTCCTCGTCTCGAATGCGGGCATGCACTTGCGCTTTCCTCCAGAGCGGTAGCAGCAGTGTCACGCAGTCCGCCGCGTGGATCAAAGGATCTATGGTTTTCCCTCAAGTCTTTTCCACGAGGCTTTCCCACGAGGCTTTCCCACAGGGCTGCCCACGTGCACACGTGGTGGGATTCGATCCCCGGCTTCAACGTCAAGGCAGTGCAGGGAAAAAAGTTTCCTCTGGAATGGACTGACACATCTGGGGGACTCTTGGAATGGTGTCACGACGCTGGAGTTCCTCTCGCCTTTCCTGTGGAGAGCGCATCCTCTTGAGATGCGACGGCAACGCCGGGAATTCTTTCCCTAAGAAACACGGAAAGGATCCCTCATCTCGAGCTAGGAGGCGGAAACGGGGCTCCCCTGGATGTGTGCGGGACCCTCGTGCTTCCTCTCGAGTGTAGACGGGTATGTCGGGGAACTTCTGGAGTTGCAGCAAGGGTGTGAAGGACCCTTTGGAAGTTCCAGTTGTTAGATGTGATTAGCCTCGGGAAGCCTCAGCGGAAATGTGCCTCATCTCGCCTGGAGGGCAAAACCTCCTGGATTTTCTCGAGTTGCGGCAGGTGTTCTCGACTTACGACGGGGACCTCAGGGACCCGCTCTGGTGGCCTCAGGAAAGGCCAGTCCCCATGTGATTTCCTCGGGGGCCTCTCGGGATTCCTCTCCCGTCGTTGCCGGGGCCTAAGACCTTGTGTGGAGTCGGGGACGGAACGTGAGGATTCCTCTCCAGTGCTGACATGGATCTTGGGGTACTTCTGGAGTCTCCCCAGGGGAGTCAGACCTCGTCTCGAATGCGGGCATGCACTTGCGCTTTCCTCCAGAGCGGTAGCAGCAGTGTCACGCAGTCCGCCGCGTGGATCAAAGGATCTATGGTTTTCCCTCGAGTCTTTTCCACGAGGCTTTCCCACGAGGCTTTCCTACAGGGCTGTCCCACGTGCACACGTGGTGGGATTCGATCCCCGGCTTCAACGTCAAGGCAGTGCAGGGAAAAAAGTTTCCTCTGGAATGGACTGACACATCTGGGGGACTCTTGGAATGGTGTCACGACGCTGGAGTTCCTCTCGCCTTTCCTGTGGAGAGCCCATCCTCTTGAGATGCGACGGCAACGCCGGGAATTCTTTCCCTAAGAAACACGGAAAGGATCCCTCATCTCGAGCTAGGAGGCGGAAACGGGGCTCCCCTGGATGTGTGCGGGACCCTCGTGCTTCCTCTCGAGTGTAGACGGGTATGTCGGGGAACTTCTGGAGTTGCAGCAAGGGTGTGAAGGACCCTTTGGAAGTTCCAGTTGTTAGATGTGATTAGCCTCGGGAAGCCTCAGCGGAAATGTGCCTCATCTCGCCTGGAGGGCAAAACCTCCTGGATTTTCTCGAGTTGCGGCAGGTGTTCTCGACTTACGACGGGGACCTCAGGGACCCGCTCTGGTGGCCTCAGGAAAGGCCAGTCCCCATGTGATTTCCTCGGGGGCCTCTCGGGATTCCTGTCCCGTCGTTGCCGGGGCCTAAGACCTTGTGTGGAGTCGGGGACGGAACGTGAGGATTCCTCTCCAGTGCTGACATGGATCTTGGGGTACTTCTGGAGTCTCCCCAGGGGAGTCAGTCCTCGTCTCGAATGCGGGCATGCACTTGCGCTTTCCTCCAGAGCGGTAGCAGCAGTGTCACGCAGTCCGCCGCGTGGATCAAAGGATCTATGGTTGTCCCTCGAGTCTTTTCCACGAGGCTTTCCCACGAGGCTTTCCCACAGGGCTGTCCCACGTGCACACGTGGTGGGATTCGATCCCCGGCTTCAACGTCAAGGCAGTGCAGGGAAAAAAGTTTCCTCTGGAATGGACTGACACATCTGGGGGACTCTTGGAATGGTGTCACGACGCTGGAGTTCCTCTCGCCTTTCCTGTGGAGAGCGCATCCTCTTGAGATGCGATGGCAACGCCGGGAATTCTTTCCCTAAGAAACAGGGAAAGGATCCCTCATCTCGAGCTAGGAGGCGGAAACGGGGCTCCCCTGGATGTGTGTGGGACCCTCGTGCTTCCTCTCGAGTGGAGACGGGTATGTCGGGGAACTTCTTGAGTAGCAGCAAGGGTGTGAAGGACCCTTTGGAAGTTCCAGTGGTTAGATGTGATTAGCCTCGAGAAGCCTCAGCGGAAATGGGCCTCATCTCGCCTGGAGGGCAAAACCTCCTGGATTTTCTCGAGTTGCGGCAGGTGCTCTCGACTTAAGACGAGGCCCTCAGGGACCCGCTCTGGTGGCCTCAGGAAAGGCCAGTCCCCATGCGAGTTCCTCGGGGGCCTCTCGGGATTGCTCTCCCGTCGATGCCGGGGCCTAAGACCTTGTGTGGAGTCGGGGCCGGAACCTGAGGATTCCTCTCCAGTGCTGACATTGATCTTGGGGTACTTCTGGAGTCTCCCGAAGGGAGTCAATCCTCGTCTCGAATGCGGGCATGCACTTGCGCTTTCCTCCAGAGAAGTAGCAGCAGTTTCACGCATTCCGCCGCGTGGATAAAGGGATCTATGGTTTTCCCTCAAGGCTTAACCACGAGGCTTTCCCACAGGGCTGTCCCACGTGCCACCGTGGTGGGAGTAGATCCTCGGCTTGAATGTCATGGCAGTGCAGGGAAAACAGGTTCCTCTACAATGGCCTGACACATCTGGGGGACTCTTGGAATGGTGGCACGACCCTGGAGTTCCTCTCGCCTTTCCTGTGGAGAGCGCCTCCTCTTGAGATGCGACGGGAACGCCGGGAATTCTTTCCCTAGGAAACAGGGAAAGGATCCCTCATCTCGAGCTAGGAGGCAGAAACGGGGCTCCCCTGGATGTGTGTGGGACCCTCGTGCTTCCTCTCGAGTGGAGATTGGTATGTCGGGGAACTTCTTGAGTTGCAGCAAGGGTGTGAAAGACCCTTTGGAAGCTCCAGTGGTTAGATGTGATTAGCCTCGAGAAGCCTCAGCGGAAATGGGCCTCATTTCGCCTGGAGGGCAAAACCTCCTGGATTTTCTCGAGTTGCGGCAGGTGCTCTCGACTTACGACGGGGCCCTCAGGGACCCGCTCTGGTGGCCTCAGGAAAGGCCAGTCCCCATGCGAGTTCCTCGGGGGCCTCTCGGGATTGCTCTCCCGTCGATGCCGGGGCCTAAGACCTTGTGTGGAGTCGGGACCGGAACCTGAGGATTCCTCTCCAGTGCTGACATGGATCTTGGGGTACTTCTGGAGTCTCCCCAGGGGAGTCAGTCCTCGTCTCGAATGCGGGCATGCACTTGCGCTTTCCTCCAGAGCGGTAGCAGCAGTGTCACGCAGTCCGCCGCGTGGATCAAAGGATCTATGGTTTTCCCTCAAGTCTTTCCCACGAGGCTTTCCCACGAGGCTTTCCCACAGTGCTGTCCCACGTGCACACGTGGTGGGAGTCGATCCTCGGCTTGAACGTCAAGGCAGTGCAGGGAAAACAAGTTCCTCTGGAATGGACTGACAAATCTGGGGGACTCTGGGAATGGAGGCACGACCCTGGAGTTCCTCTCGCCTTTCCTGTGGAGAGCGCCTCCTCTTGAGATGCGACGGGAACGCCGGGAATTCTTTCCGTACGAAACAGGGAAAGGATCCCTCATCTCGAGCTAGGAGGCGGAAACGGGGCTCCCCTGGATGTGTACGGGACACCACGTGCTTCCTCTCGAGTGCAGACGGGTATGTGGGGGAACTTCTTGAGTTGCAGCAAGGGTGTGAAGGACCCTTTGGAAGTTCCAGTGGTTAGATGTGATTGGCCTCGAGAAGCCTCAGCGGAAATGGGCCTCATCTCGCCTGGAGGGCAAAACCTCCTGGATTTTCTCGAGTTGCGGCAGGTGCTCTCGACTTACGACGGGGACCTCAGGGACCCGCTCTGGTGGCCTCAGGAAAGGCCAGTCCCCATGCCAGTTCCTCGGGGGCCTCTCGGGATTCCTCTCCCGTCGATGCCGGGGCCTAAGACCTTGTGTGGAGTCGAGGCCGGAACCTGAGGATTCCTCTCCAGTGCTGACATGGATCTTGGGGTACTTCTGGAGTCTCCCCAGGGGAGTCAGACCTCGTCTCGAATGCTTGCATGCACTTGCGCTTTCCTCCAGAGCGGTAGCAGCAGTGTCACGCAGTCCGCCGCGTGGATCAAAGGATCTATGGTTTTCCCTCGAGTCTTTCCCACGAGGCTTTCCCACCACGCTTTCCCACAGGGCTGTCGCACGTGCACACGTGGTGGGAGTCGATCCTCGGCTTGAACGTCAAGGCAGTGCAGGGAAAACAGGTTCCTCTGGAATGGACTGACACATCTGGGGGTCTCTTGGAATGGTGCCACGACCCTGGAGTTCCTCTCGCCTTTCCTGTGGAGAGCGCCACCTCTTGAGATGCGACGGGAACGCCGGGAATTCTTTCCCTACGAAACAGGGAAAGGATCCCTCATCTCGAGCTAGGAGGCGGAAACGGGGCTCCCATGGATGTGTGCGGGACCCCACGTGCTTCCTCTCGAGTGGAGACGGGTATGTCGCGGAACTGCTTGAGTTGCAGTAAGGGAGTGAAGGACCCTTTTGACGTTCCAGTGGTTAGATGTGATTAGCCTCGAGAAGTCTCAGCGGAAATGGGCCTCATCTCGCCTGGAGGGCAAAACCTCCTGGATTTTCTCGAGTTGCGGCAGGTGCTCTCGACTTACGATGGGGACCTCAGGGACTGCTCTGGTGGTCTCAGGAAAGGCCAGTCCCCATGCGAGTTCCTCGGGGGCGTCTGGGATTACTCTCCCTTCGATGACGGGGCCTAAGACCTTGTGTGGAGTCGGGGCCGGAACCTGAGGATTCCTCTCCAGTGCTGACATGGATCTTGGGGTACTTCTGGAATCTCCCCAGGGGAGTCAGTCCTCGTCTCGAATGCGGGCATGCACTTGCGCTTTCCTCCAGAGCGGTAGCAGCAGTGTCACGCAGTCTGCCGCGTGGATCAAAGGATCTATGGTTTTCCCTCGAGTCTTTCCCATGAGGCTTTCCCACGAGGCTTTCCCACAGGGCTGTCCCACGTGCACACGTGGTGGGAGTCGATCCTCGGCTTGAACGTCAAGGCAGTGCAGGGAAAACAGGTTCCTGTGGAATGGACTGACACATCTGGGGGACTCTTGGAATGGTGGCACGACCCTGGAGTTCCTCTCGCCTTTCCTGTGGAGAGTGCCTCCTCTTGAGATGCGACGGGAACGCCGGGAATTCTTTCCCTACGAAACAGGGAAAGGATCCCTCATCTCGAGCTAGGAGGCGGAAACGGGGCTCCCCTGGATGTGTGCGGGACACCACGTGCTTCCTCTCGAGTGGAGACGGGTATGTCGGGGAACTTCTTGAGTTGCAGCAAGGGTGTGAAGGACCCTTTGGAAGTTCCAGTGGTTAGATGTGATTGGCCTCGAGAAGCCTCAGCGGAAATGGGCCTCATCTCGCCTGGAGGGCAAAACCTCCTGGATTTTCTCGAGTTGCGGCAGGTGCTCTCGACTTACGACGGGGACCTCAGGGAACCGCTCTGGTGGCCTCAGGAAAGGCCAGTCCCCATGCGAGTTCCTCGGGGGCGTCTCGGGATTACTCTCCCGTCGATGCCGGGGCCTAAGACCTTGTGTGGAGTCGGGGCCGGAACCTGAGGATTCCTCTCCAGTGCTGACATGGATCTTGGGGTACTTCTGGAATCTCCCCAGGGGAGTCAGTCCTCGTCTCGAATGCGGGCATGCACTTGCGCTTTCCTCCAGAGCGGTAGCAGCAGTGTCACGCAGTCCGCCGCGTGGATCAAAGGATCTATGGTTTTCCCTCGAGTCTTTCCCACGAGGCTTTCCCACGAGGCTTTCCCACAGGGCTGTCCCACGTGCACACGTGGTGGGAGTCGATCCTCGGCTTGAACGTCAAGGCAGTGCAGGGAAAACAGGTTCCTCTGGAATGGACTGACAAATCTGGGGGACTCTGGGAATGGAGGCACGACCCTGGAGTTCCTCTCGCCTTTCCTGTGGAGAGCGCCTCCTCTTGAGATGCGACGGGAACGCCGGGAATTCTTTCCGTACGAAACAGGGAAAGGATCCCTCATCTCGAGCTAGGAGGCGGAAACGGGGCTCCCCTGGATGTGTACGGGACACCACGTGCTTCCTCTCGAGTGCAGACGGGTATGTGGGGGAACTTCTTGAGTTGCAGCAAGGGTGTGAAGGACCCTTTGGAAGTTCCAGTGGTTAGATGTGATTGGCCTCGAGAAGCCTCAGCGGAAATGGGCCTCATCTCGCCTGGAGGGCAAAACCTCCTGGATTTTCTCGAGTTGCGGCAGGTGCTCTCGACTTACGACGGGGACCTCAGGGACCCGCTCTGGTGGCCTCAGGAAAGGCCAGTCCCCATGCCAGTTCCTCGGGGGCCTCTCGGGATTCCTCTCCCGTCGATGCCGGGGCCTAAGACCTTGTGTGGAGTCGAGGCCGGAACCTGAGGATTCCTCTCCAGTGCTGACATGGATCTTGGGGTACTTCTGGAGTCTCCCCAGGGGAGTCAGACCTCGTCTCGAATGCTTGCATGCACTTGCGCTTTCCTCCAGAGCGGTAGCAGCAGTGTCACGCAGTCCGCCGCGTGGATCAAAGGATCTATGGTTTTCCCTCGAGTCTTTCCCACGAGGCTTTCCCACCACGCTTTCCCACAGGGCTGTCGCACGTGCACACGTGGTGGGAGTCGATCCTCGGCTTGAACGTCAAGGCAGTGCAGGGAAAACAGGTTCCTCTGGAATGGACTGACACATCTGGGGGTCTCTTGGAATGGTGCCACGACCCTGGAGTTCCTCTCGCCTTTCCTGTGGAGAGCGCCACCTCTTGAGATGCGACGGGAACGCCGGGAATTCTTTCCCTACGAAACAGGGAAAGGATCCCTCATCTCGAGCTAGGAGGCGGAAACGGGGCTCCCATGGATGTGTGCGGGACCCCACGTGCTTCCTCTCGAGTGGAGACGGGTATGTCGCGGAACTGCTTGAGTTGCAGTAAGGGAGTGAAGGACCCTTTTGACGTTCCAGTGGTTAGATGTGATTAGCCTCGAGAAGTCTCAGCGGAAATGGGCCTCATCTCGCCTGGAGGGCAAAACCTCCTGGATTTTCTCGAGTTGCGGCAGGTGCTCTCGACTTACGATGGGGACCTCAGGGACTGCTCTGGTGGTCTCAGGAAAGGCCAGTCCCCATGCGAGTTCCTCGGGGGCGTCTGGGATTACTCTCCCTTCGATGACGGGGCCTAAGACCTTGTGTGGAGTCGGGGCCGGAACCTGAGGATTCCTCTCCAGTGCTGACATGGATCTTGGGGTACTTCTGGAATCTCCCCAGGGGAGTCAGTCCTCGTCTCGAATGCGGGCATGCACTTGCGCTTTCCTCCAGAGCGGTAGCAGCAGTGTCACGCAGTCTGCCGCGTGGATCAAAGGATCTATGGTTTTCCCTCGAGTCTTTCCCATGAGGCTTTCCCACGAGGCTTTCCCACAGGGCTGTCCCACGTGCACACGTGGTGGGAGTCGATCCTTGGCTTGAACGTCAAGGCAGTGCAGGGAAAACAGGTTCCTGTGGAATGGACTGACACATCTGGGGGACTCTTGGAATGGTGGCACGACCCTGGAGTTCCTCTCGCCTTTCCTGTGGAGAGTGCCTCCTCTTGAGATGCGACGGGAACGCCGGGAATTCTTTCCCTACGAAACAGGGAAAGGATCCCTCATCTCGAGCTAGGAGGCGGAAACGGGGCTCCCCTGGATGTGTGCGGGACACCACGTGCTTCCTCTCGAGTGGAGACGGGTATGTCGGGGAACTTCTTGAGTTGCAGCAAGGGTGTGAAGGACCCTTTGGAAGTTCCAGTGGTTAGATGTGATTGGCCTCGAGAAGCCTCAGCGGAAATGGGCCTCATCTCGCCTGGAGGGCAAAACCTCCTGGATTTTCTCGAGTTGCGGCAGGTGCTCTCGACTTACGACGGGGACCTCAGGGAACCGCTCTGGTGGCCTCAGGAAAGGCCAGTCCCCATGCGAGTTCCTCGGGGGCGTCTCGGGATTACTCTCCCGTCGATGCCGGGGCCTAAGACCTTGTGTGGAGTCGGGGCCGGAACCTGAGGATTCCTCTCCAGTGCTGACATGGATCTTGGGGTACTTCTGGAATCTCCCCAGGGGAGTCAGTCCTCGTCTCGAATGCGGGCATGCACTTGCGCTTTCCTCCAGAGCGGTAGCAGCAGTGTCACGCAGTCCGCCGCGTGGATCAAAGGATCTATGGTTTTCCCTCGAGTCTTTCCCACGAGGCTTTCCCACGAGGCTTTCCCACAGGGCTGTCCCACGTGCACACGTGGTGGGTGTCGATCCTCGGCTTGAACGTCAAGGCAGTGCAGGGAAAACAGGTTCCTCTGGAATGGACTGACACATCTGGGGGACTCTTGGAATGGTGGCACGACCCTGGAGTTCCTCTCGCCTTTCCTGTGGAGAGTGCCTCCTCTTGAGTTGCGACGGGAACACCGGGAATTCTTTCCCTACGAAACAGGGAAAGGATCCCTCATCTCGAGCTAGGAGGCGGAAACGGGGCTACCCTGGATGTGTGCGGGACCCCACGTGCTTCCTCTCGAGTGCAGACGGGTATGTCGGGGAACTTCTTGAGTTGCAGCAAGGGTGTGAAGGACCCTTTGGAAGTTCCAGTGGTTAGATGTGATTGGCCTCGAGAAGCCTCAGCGGAAATGGGCCTCATCTCGCCTGGAGGGCAAAACCTCCTGGATTTTCTCGAGTTGCGGCAGGTGTTCTCGACTTACGACGGGGACCTCAGGGACCCGCTCTGGTGGCCTCAGGAAAGGCCAGTCCCCATGCGAGTTCCTCGGGTGCCTCTCGGGATTCCTCTCCCGTCGATGCCGGGGCCTAAGACCTTGTGTGGAGTCGGGGCCGGAACCTGAGGATTCCTCTCCAGTGCTGACATGGATCTTGGGGTACTTCTGGAGTCTCCCCAGGGGAGTCAGTCCTCGTCTCGAATGCGGGCATGCACTTGCGCTTTCCTCCAGAGCGGTAGCAGCAGTGTCACGCAGTCCGCCGCGTGGATCAAAGGATCTATGGTTTTCCCTCGAGTCTTTCCCACGAGGCTTTCCCACGAGGCTTTCCCACAGGGCTGTCCCACGTGCACACGTGGTGGGAGTCGATCCTCGGCTTGAACGTCAAGGCAGTGCAGGGAAAACAGGTTCCTCTGGAATGGACTGACACATCTGGGGGACTCTTGGAATGGTGGCACGACCCTGGAGTTCCTCTGGCCTTTTCTGTGGAGAGCGCCTCCTCTTGAGATGCGACGGGAACGCCGGGAATTCTTTCTCTACGAAACAGGGAAAGGATCCCTCATCTCGAGCTAGGAGGCGGAAACGGGGCTCCCCTGGATGTGTGCGGGACCCCACGTGCTTCCTCTCGAGTGCAGACGGGTATGTCGGGGAACTTCTTGAGTTGCAGCAATGGTGTGAAGGACCCTTTGGAAGTTCCAGTGGTTAGATGTGATTGGCCTCGAGAAGCCTCAGCGGAAAAGGGCCTCATCTCGCCTGGAGGGCAAAACCTCCTGGATTTTCTCGAGTTGCGGCAGGTGCTCTCGACTTACGACGGGGACCTCAGGGACCCGCTCTGGTGGCCTCAGGAAAGGCCAGTCCCCATGCGAGTTCCTCGGGGCCTCTCGGGATTCCTCTCCCGTCGATGCCGGGGCCTAAGACCTTGTGTGGAGTCGGGGCCGGAACCTGAGGATTCCTCTCCAGTGCTGACATGGATCTTGGGGTACTTCTGGAGTCTCCCCAGGGGAGTCAGTCCTCGTCTCGAATGCGGGCATGCACTTGCACTTTCCTCCAGAGCGGCAGCAGCAGTGTCACGCAGTCCGCCACGTGGATCAAAGGATCTATGGTTTTCCCTCGAGTCTTTCCCACGAGGCTTTCCCACGAGGCTTTCCCACAGGGCTGTCCCACGTGCACACGTGGTGGGAGTCGATCCTCGGCTTGAACGTCAAGGCAGTGCAGGGAAAACAGGTTCCTCTGGAATGGACTGACACATCTGGGGGACTCTTGGAATGGTGGCACGACCCTGGAGTTCCTCTCGCCTTTCCTGTGGAGAGCGCCTCCTCTTGAGATGCGACGGGAACGCCGGGAATTCTTTCCCTACGAAACAGGGAAAGGATCCCTCATCTCGAGCTAGGAGGCGGAAACGGGGCTCCCCTGGATGTGTGCGGGACCCCACGTGCTTCCTCTCGAGTGGAGACAGGTATGTCGGGGAACTTCTTGAGTTGCAGCAAGGGTGTGAAGGACCCTTTGGAAGTTCCAGTTGTTAGACGTGATTGGCCTCGAGAAGCCTCAGCGGAAATGGGTCTCCTCTCGCCTGGAGGGCAAAACCTCCTGGATTTTCTCGAGTTGCGGCACGTGCTCTCGACTTACGAAGGGGACCTCAGGGACCCGCTCTGGTGGCCTCAGGAAAGGCCAGTCCCCATGCGAGTTCCTCGGGGGCCTCTCGGGATTCCTCTCCCGTCGATACCGGGGCCTAAGACCTTGTGTGGAGTCGGGGCCGGAACCTGAGGATTCCTCTCCAGTGCTGACATGGATCTTGGGGTACTTCTGGAGTCTCCCCAGGGGAGTCAGTCCTCGTCTCGAATGCGGGCATGCACTTGCGCTTTCCTCCAGAGCGGTAGCAGCAGTGTCACACTCCGCCTCGTGGATCAAAGGATGTATGGTTTTCCCTCGAGTCTTTCCCACGAGGCTTTCCCACGAGGCTTTCCCACAGGGCTGTCCCACGTGCACACGTGGTGGGAGTCGATCCTCGGCTTGAACGTCAAGGCAGTGCAGGGAAAACAGGTTCCTCTGGAATGGACTGACACATCTGGGGGACTCTTGGAATGGTGGCATGACCCTGGAGTTCCTCTCGCCTTTCCTGTGGAGAGCGCCTCCTCTTGAGATGCGACGGGAACGCCGGGAATTCTTTCCCTACGAAACAGGGAAAGGATCCCTCACCTCGAGCTAGGGGGCGGAAACGGAGCTCCCCTGGATGTGTGCGGGACACCACGTGCTTCCTCTCGAGTGCAGACGGGTATGTCGGGGAACTTCTTGAGTTGCAGTAAAGGTGTGAAGGACCCTTTGGAAGTTCCAGTGGTTAGATGTGATTGGACTCGAGAAGCCTCAGCGGAAATGGGCCTCATCTCCCCTGGAGGGCAAAACCTCCTGGATTTTCTCGAGTTGCGGCAGGTGCTCTCGACTTACGACGGGGACCTCAGGAACCCGCTTGGTGGCCTCAGGAAAGGCCAGTCCCCATGCGAGTTCTTGGGGGCCTCTCAGGATTCCTCTCCCGTCGATGCCGGGGCCTAAGACCTTGTGTGGAGTCGGGGACGCAACTTGAGGATTCCTCTGCAGTGCTGACATGGATCTTGGGGTACTTCTGGAGTCTCCCCAGGGGAGTCAGTCCTCGTCTCGAATGCGGGCATGCACTTGCGCTTTCCTCCAGAGCGGTAGCAGCAGTGTCACGCAGTCCGCCGCGTGGATCAAAGGATCTATGGTTTTCCCTCGAGTCTTTCCCACGAGGCTTTCCCACGAGGCTTTCCCACAGGGCTGTCCCACGTGCACACGTGGTGGGAGTCGATCCTCGGCTTGAACGTCAAGGCAGTGCACGGAAAACAGGTTCCTCTGGAATGGACTGACACATCTGGGGGACTCTTGGAATGGTGGCATGACCCTGGAGTTCCTCTCGCCTTTCCTGTGGAGAGCGCCTCCTCTTGAGATGCGATGGGAACGCCGGGAATTCTTTCCCTACGAAACAGGGAAAGGATCCCTCACCTCGAGCTAGGGGGCGGAAACGGAGCTCCTCTGGATGTGTGCGGGACCCCACGTGCTTCCTCTCGAGTGGAGACGGGTATGTCGGGGAACTTCTTGAGTTGCAGCAATGGTGTGAAGGACCCTTTGGAAGTTCCAGTGGTAAGATGTGATTGGCCTCGAGAAGCCTCAGCGGAAATGGGCCTCATCTCGCCTGGAGGGCAAAACCTCCTGGATTTTCTCGAGTTGCGGCAGGTGCTCTCGACTTACGACGGGGACTTCAGGGACCCGCTCTGGTGGCCTCAGGAAAGGCCAGTCCCCATGCGAGTTCCTCGGGGGCGTCTCGGGATTCTTCTCCCGTCGATGCCGGGGCCTAAGACCTTGTGTGGAGTCGGGGCCGGAACCTGAGGATTCCTCTCCAGTGCTGACATGGATCTTGGGGTACTTCTGGAGTCTCCCCAGGGGAGTCAGTCCTCGTCTCGAATGCGGGCATGCACTTGCGCTATCCTCCAGAGCGGTAGCAGCAGTGTCAAGCAGTCCGCCGCGTGCATCAAAGGATCTATGGTTTTCCCTCGAGTCTTTCCCACGAGGCTTTCCCACGAGGCTTTCCCACAGGGCTGTCCCACGTGCACACGTGGTGGGAGTCGATCCTCGGCTTGAACGTCAAGGCAGTGCAGGGAAAACAGGTTCCTCTGGAATGGACTGACACATCTGGGGGACTCTTGGAATGGTGGCACGACCCTGGAGTTCCTCTGGCCTTTTCTGTGGAGAGCGCCTCCTCTTGAGATGCGACGGGAACGCCGGGAATTCTTTCTCTACGAAACAGGGAAAGGATCCCTCATCTCGAGCTAGGAGGCGGAAACGGGGCTCCCCTGGATGTGTGCGGGACCCCACGTGCTTCCTCTCGAGTGCAGACGGGTATGTCGGGGAACTTCTTGAGTTGCAGCAATGGTGTGAAGGACCCTTTGGAAGTTCCAGTGGTTAGATGTGATTGGCCTCGAGAAGCCTCAGCGGAAAAGGGCCTCATCTCGCCTGGAGGGCAAAACCTCCTGGATTTTCTCGAGTTGCGGCAGGTGCTCTCGACTTACGACGGGGACCTCAGGGACCCGCTCTGGTGGCCTCAGGAAAGGCCAGTCCCCATGCGAGTTCCTCGGGGCCTCTCGGGATTCCTCTCCCGTCGATCCCGGGGCCTAAGACCTTGTGTGGAGTCGGGGCCGGAACCTGAGGATTCCTCTCCAGTGCTGACATGGATCTTGGGGTACTTCTGGAGTCTCCCCAGGGGAGTCAGTCCTCGTCTCGAATGCGGGCATGCACTTGCACTTTCCTCCAGAGCGGCAGCAGCAGTGTCACGCAGTCCGCCACGTGGATCAAAGGATCTATGGTTTTCCCTCGAGTCTTTCCCACGAGGCTTTCCCACGAGGCTTTCCCACAGGGCTGTCCCACGTGCACACGTGGTGGGAGTCGATCCTCGGCTTGAACGTCAAGGCAGTGCAGGGAAAACAGGTTCCTCTGGAATGGACTGACACATCTGGGGGACTCTTGGAATGGTGGCACGACCCTGGAGTTCCTCTCGCCTTTCCTGTGGAGAGCGCCTCCTCTTGAGATGCGACGGGAACGCCGGGAATTCTTTCCCTACGAAACAGGGAAAGGATCCCTCATCTCGAGCTAGGAGGCGGAAACGGGGCTCCCCTGGATGTGTGCGGGACCCCACGTGCTTCCTCTCGAGTGGAGACAGGTATGTCGGGGAACTTCTTGAGTTGCAGCAAGGGTGTGAAGGACCCTTTGGAAGTTCCAGTTGTTAGACGTGATTGGCCTCGAGAAGCCTCAGCGGAAATGGGTCTCCTCTCGCCTGGAGGGCAAAACCTCCTGGATTTTCTCGAGTTGCGGCACGTGCTCTCGACTTACGAAGGGGACCTCAGGGACCCGCTCTGGTGGCCTCAGGAAAGGCCAGTCCCCATGCGAGTTCCTCGGGGGCCTCTCGGGATTCCTCTCCCGTCGATACCGGGGCCTAAGACCTTGTGTGGAGTCGGGGCCGGAACCTGAGGATTCCTCTCCAGTGCTGACATGGATCTTGGGGTACTTCTGGAGTCTCCCCAGGGGAGTCAGTCCTCGTCTCGAATGCGGGCATGCACTTGCGCTTTCCTCCAGAGCGGTAGCAGCAGTGTCACACTCCGCCTCGTGGATCAAAGGATGTATGGTTTTCCCTCGAGTCTTTCCCACGAGGCTTTCCCACGAGGCTTTCCCACAGGGCTGTCCCACGTGCACACGTGGTGGGAGTCGATCCTCGGCTTGAACGTCAAGGCAGTGCAGGGAAAACAGGTTCCTCTGGAATGGACTGACACATCTGGGGGACTCTTGGAATGGTGGCATGACCCTGGAGTTCCTCTCGCCTTTCCTGTGGAGAGCGCCTCCTCTTGAGATGCGACGGGAACGCCGGGAATTCTTTCCCTACGAAACAGGGAAAGGATCCCTCACCTCGAGCTAGGGGGCGGAAACGGAGCTCCCCTGGATGTGTGCGGGACACCACGTGCTTCCTCTCGAGTGCAGACGGGTATGTCGGGGAACTTCTTGAGTTGCAGTAAAGGTGTGAAGGACCCTTTGGAAGTTCCAGTGGTTAGATGTGATTGGACTCGAGAAGCCTCAGCGGAAATGGGCCTCATCTCCCCTGGAGGGCAAAACCTCCTGGATTTTCTCGAGTTGCGGCAGGTGCTCTCGACTTACGACGGGGACCTCAGGAACCCGCTTGGTGGCCTCAGGAAAGGCCAGTCCCCATGCGAGTTCTTGGGGGCCTCTCAGGATTCCTCTCCCGTCGATGCCGGGGCCTAAGACCTTGTGTGGAGTCGGGGACGCAACTTGAGGATTCCTCTGCAGTGCTGACATGGATCTTGGGGTACTTCTGGAGTCTCCCCAGGGGAGTCAGTCCTCGTCTCGAATGCGGGCATGCACTTGCGCTTTCCTCCAGAGCGGTAGCAGCAGTGTCACGCAGTCCGCCGCGTGGATCAAAGGATCTATGGTTTTCCCTCGAGTCTTTCCCACGAGGCTTTCCCACGAGGCTTTCCCACAGGGCTGTCCCACGTGCACACGTGGTGGGAGTCGATCCTCGGCTTGAACGTCAAGGCAGTGCACGGAAAACAGGTTCCTCTGGAATGGACTGACACATCTGGGGGACTCTTGGAATGGTGGCATGACCCTGGAGTTCCTCTCGCCTTTCCTGTGGAGAGCGCCTCCTCTTGAGATGCGATGGGAACGCCGGGAATTCTTTCCCTACGAAACAGGGAAAGGATCCCTCACCTCGAGCTAGGGGGCGGAAACGGAGCTCCTCTGGATGTGTGCGGGACCCCACGTGCTTCCTCTCGAGTGGAGACGGGTATGTCGGGGAACTTCTTGAGTTGCAGCAATGGTGTGAAGGACCCTTTGGAAGTTCCAGTGGTAAGATGTGATTGGCCTCGAGAAGCCTCAGCGGAAATGGGCCTCATCTCGCCTGGAGGGCAAAACCTCCTGGATTTTCTCGAGTTGCGGCAGGTGCTCTCGACTTACGACGGGGACTTCAGGGACCCGCTCTGGTGGCCTCAGGAAAGGCCAGTCCCCATGCGAGTTCCTCGGGGGCGTCTCGGGATTCTTCTCCCGTCGATGCCGGGGCCTAAGACCTTGTGTGGAGTCGGGGCCGGAACCTGAGGATTCCTCTCCAGTGCTGACATGGATCTTGGGGTACTTCTGGAGTCTCCCCAGGGGAGTCAGTCCTCGTCTCGAATGCGGGCATGCACTTGCGCTTTCCTCCAGAGCGGTAGCAGCAGTGTCACGCAGTCCGCCGCGTGGATCAAATGATCTATGGTTTTCCCTCGAGTCTTTCCCACGAGGCTTTCCCACGAGGCTTTCCCACAGGGCTGTCCCACGTGCACACGTGGTGGGAGTCGATCCTCGGCTTGAACGTCAAGGCAGTGCAGGGAAAACAGGTTCCTCTGGAATGGACTGACACATCTGGGGGACTCTTGGAATGGTGGCACGACCCTGGAGTTCCTCTCGCCTTTCCTGTGGAGAGCGCCTCCTCTTGAGATGCGACGGGAACGCCGGGAATTCTTTCCCTACGAAACAGGGAAAGGATCCCTCATCTCGAGCTAGGAGGCGGAAACGGGGCTCCCCTGGATGTGTGCGGGACACCAAGTGCTTCCTCTCGAGTGCAGACGGGTATGTCGGGGAACTTCTTGAGTTGCAGCAAGGGTGTGAAGGACCCTTTGGAATGTCCAGTGGTTAGATGTGATTGGCCTCGAGAAACCTCAGCGGAAATGGGCCTCATCTCGCCTGGAGGGCAAAACCTCCTGGATTTTCTCGAGTTGCGGCAGGTGCTCTCGACTTACGACGGGGACCTCAGGGACCCGCTCTGGTGCCCTCAGGAAAGGCCAGTCCCCATGCGAGTTCCTCGGGGGCCTCTCGGGATTCCTCTCCCGTCGATGCCGGGGCCTAAGACCTTGTGTGGAGTCGGGGACGGAACCTGAGGATTCCTCTCCAGTGCTGACATGGATCTTGGGGTACTTCTGGTGTCTCCCCAGGGGAGTCAGTCCTCGTCTCGAATGCGGGCATGCACTTTCGCTTTCCTCCAGAGCGGTAGCAGCAGTGTCACGCAGTCCGCCGCGTGGATCAAAGGATCTATGGTTTTCCCTCGAGTCTTTCTCACGAGTCTTTCCCACGAGGCTTTCCCACAGGGCTGTCCTACGTGCACACGTGGTGGGAGTCGATCCTCGGCTTGAACGTCAAGGCAGCGCAGGGAAAACAGGTTCCTCTGGAATGGACTGACACATCTGGGGGACTCTTGGAATGGTGTCACGACCCTGGAGTTCCTCTCGCCTTTCCTGTGGAGAGCGCCTCCTCTTGAGATGCGACGGGAACGCCGGGAATTCTTTCCCTACGAAACAGGGAAAGGATCCCTCATCGCGAGCTAAGAGGCGGAAACGGGGCTCCCCTGGATGTGTGCGGGACCCCACGTGCTTCCTCTCGAGTGAAGACGGGTATGTCGGGGAACTTCTTGAGTTGCAGAAAGGGTGTGAAGGACCCTTGTAAGATAAAGTGGTTAGATGTGATTGGCCTCGAGAAGCCTCAGCGGAAATGGGCCTCATCTCGCCTGGAGGTGAAAACCTCCTGGATTTTCTCGAGTTGCGGCAGGTGCTCTCGACTTACGACGGGGACCTCAGGGACCCGCTCTGGTGGCCTCAGGAAAGGCCAGTCCCCATGCGATTTCCTCGGGGGCCTCTCGGGATTCCTCTCCCGTCGATGCCGGGGCCTAAGACCTTGTGTGGAGTCGGGGCCGGAACCTGAGGATTCCTCTCCAGTGCTGACATGGATCTTGGGGTACTTCTGGAGTCTCCCCAGGGGAGTCAGTCCTCGTCTCGAATGTGGGCATGCACTTGCGCTTTCCTCCAGAGCGGTAGCAGCAGTGTCACACTCCGCCTCGTGGATCAAAGGATGTATGGTTTTCCCTCGAGTCTTTCCCACGAGGCTTTCCCACGAGGCTTTCCCACAGGGCTGTCCCACGTGCACACGTGGTGGGAGTCGATCCTCGGCTTGAACGTCAAGGCAGTGCAGGGAAAACAAGTTCCTCTGGAATGGACTGACACATCTGGGGGTCTCTTGGAATGGTGGCATGACCCTGGAGTTCCTCTCGCCTTTCCTGTGGAGAGCGCCTCCTCTTGAGATGCGACGGGAACGCCGGGAATTCTCTCCCTACGAAACAGGGAAAGGAACCCTCATCTCGAGCTAGGAGGCGGAAACGGGGCTCCCCTGGATGTGTGCGGGACACCACGTGCTTCCTCTCGAGTGCAGACGGGTATGTCGGGGAAATTCTTGAGTTGCAGCAAGGGTGTGAAGGACCCTTTGGAAGTTCCAGTGGTTAGATGTGATTGGCCTTGAGAAGCCTCAGCGGAAATGGGCCTCATCTCGCCTGGAGGGCAAAACCTCCTGGATTTTCTCGAGTTGCGGCAGGTGCTCTCGACTTACGACGGGGACCTCAGGGACCCACTCTGGTGGCCTCAGGAAAGGCCAGTCCCCATGCGAGTTCCTCGGGGGCCTCTCAGGATTCCTCTCCCGTCGATGCCGGGGCCTAAGACCTTGTGTGGAGTCGGGGCCGGAACCTGAGGATTCCTCTCCAGTGCTGACATGGATCTTGGGGTACTTCTGGAGTCTCCACAGGGGAGTCAGTCCTCGTCTCGAATGCGGGCATGCACTTGCGCTTCCTCCAGAGCGGTAGCAGCAGTGTCACGCAGTCCGCCGCGTGGATCAAAGGATCTATGGTTTTCCCTCGAGTCTTTCCCACGAGGCTTTCCCACGAGGCTTTCCCACAGGGCTGTCCCACGTGCACACGTGGTGGGAGTCGATCCTCGGCTTGAACGTCAAGGCAGTGCAGGGAAAACAGGTTCCTCTGGAATGGACTGACACATCTGGGGGACTCTTGGAATGGTGTCACGACCCTGGAGTTCCTCTCGCCTTTCCTGTTGAGAGCGCCTCCTCTTGAGATGCGACGGGAACGCCGGGAATTCTTTCCCTACGAAACAGGGAAAGGATCCCTCACCTCGAGCTAGGGGGCGGAAACGGAGCTCCCCTGGATGTGTGCGGGACACCACGTGCTTCCTCTCGAGTGCAGACGGGTATGTCGGGGAACTTCTTGAGTTGCAGTAAAGGTGTGAAGGACCCTTTGGAAGTTCCAGTGGTTAGATGTGATTGGACTCCAGAAGCCTCAGCGGAAATGGGCCTCATCTCGCCTGGAGGGCAAAACCTCCTGGATTTTCTCGAGTTGCGGCAGGTGCTCTCGACTTACGACGGGGACCTCAGGGACCCGCTCTGGTGGCCTCAGGAAAGGCCAGTCCCCATGCGAGTTCCTCGGGGGCCTCTCGGGATTCCTCTCCCATCGATGCCGGGGCCTAAGACCTTGTGTGGAGTCGGGGACGGAACCTGAGGATTCCTCTCCAGTGCTGACATGGATCTTGGGGTACTTCTGGTGTCTCCCCAGGGGAGTCAGTCCTCGTCTCGAATGCGGGCATGCACTTGCGCTTTCCTCCAGAGCGGTAGCAGCAGTGTCACGCAGTCCGCCGCGTGGATCAAAGGATCTATGGTTTTCCCTCGAGTCT
This sequence comes from Ovis canadensis, assembly GCF_042477335.2. NCBI lineage: Eukaryota > Metazoa > Chordata > Mammalia > Artiodactyla > Bovidae > Ovis > Ovis canadensis. The sequence goes on along the minus strand of NC_091258.1, from coordinate 1,687,645 downwards.
TTCCCACGAGGCTTTCCCACGAGGCTTTCCCACAGGGCTGTCCCACGTGCACACGTGGTGGGAGTCGATCCTCGGCTTGAACATCAAGGCAGTGCAGGGAAAACAGGTTCCTCTGGAATGGACTGACACATCTGGGGGACTCTTGGAATGGTGGCATGACCCTGGAGTTCCTCTCGCCTTTCCTGTGGAGAGCGCCTCCTCTTGAGATGCGACGGGAACGCCGGGAATTCTTTCCCTACGAAACAGGGAAAGGATCCCTCATCTCGAGCTAGGAGGCGGAAACGGGGCTCCCCTGGATGTGTGCGGGACACCACGTGCTTCCTCTCGAGTGCAGACGGGTATGTCGGGGAACTTCTTGAGTTGCAGCAAGGGTGTGAAGGACCCTTTGGAAGTTCCAGTGGTTAGATGTGATTGGCCTCGAGAAGCCTCAGCGGAAATGGGCCTCATCTCCCCTGGAGGGCAAAACCTCCTGGATTTTCTCGAGTTACGGCAGGTGCTCTCGACTTACGACGGGGACCTCAGGGACCCGCTTGGTGGCCTCAGGAAAGGCCAGTCCCCATGCGAGTTCCTCGGGGGCCTCTCAGGATTCCTCTCCCGTCGATGCCGGGGCCTAAGACCTTGTGTGGAGTCGGAGACGCAACCTGAGGATTCCTCTGCAGTGCTGACATGGATCTTGGGGTACTTCTGGAGTCTCCCCAGGGGAGTCAGTCCTCGTCTCGAATGCGGGCATGCACTTGCGCTTTCCTCCAGAGCGGTAGCAGCAGTGTCACGCAGTCCGCCGCGTGGATCAAAGGATCTATGGTTTTCCCTCGAGTCTTTCCCACGAGGCTTTCCCACGAGGCTTTCCCACAGGGCTGTCCCACGTGCACACGTGGTGGGAGTCGATCCTCGGCTTGAACGTCAAGGCAGTGCAGGGAAAACAGGTTCCTCTGGAATGGACTGACACATCTGGGGGACTCTTGGAATGGTGGCACGACCCTGGAGTTCCTCTCGCCTTTCCTGTGGAGAGCGCCTCCTCTTGAGATGCGATGGGAACGCCGGGAATTCTTTCCCTACGAAACAGGGAAAGGATTCCTCATCTCGAGCTAGGAGGCAGAAACGGGGCTGCCCTGGATGTGTGCGGGACACCACGTGCTTCCTCTCGAGTGCAGACGGGTATGTCGGGGAACTTCTTGAGTTGCAGAAAGGGTGTGAAGGACCCTTGTAAGTTAAAGTGGTTAGATGTGATTGGCCTCGAGAAGCCTCAGCGGAAATGGGCCTCATCTCGCCTGGAGGGCAAAACCTCCTGGATTTTCTCGAGTTGCGGCAGGTGCTCTCGACTTACGACGGGGACCTCAGGGACCCGCTTGGTGGCCTCAGGAAAGGCCAGTCCCCATGCGAGTTCCTCGGGGGCCTCTCGGGATTCCTCTCCCGTCGATGCCGGGGCCTAAGACCTTGTGTGGAGTCGGGGCCGGAACCTGAGGATTCCTCTCCAGTGCTGACATGGATCTTGGGGTACTTCTGGAGTCTCCCCAGGCGAGTCAGTTCTCGTCTCGAATGCAGGCATGCACTTGCGCTTTCCTCCAGAGCGGTAGCAGCAGTGTCACGCAGTCCGCCGCGTGGATCAAAGGATCTATGATTTTCCCTTGAGTCTTTCCCACGAGGCTTTCCCACGAGGCTTTCCCGCAGGGCTGTCCCACGTGCACACGTGATGGGAGTCGATCCTCGGCTTCTACGTCAAGGCAGTGCAGGGAAAACAGGTTCCTCTGGAATTTACTGACACATCTGGGGGACTGTTGGAATGGTGGCACGACCCTGGAGTTCCTCTCGCCTTTCTTGTGGAGAGCGCCTCCTCTTGAGATGCGACGGGAACGCCGGGAATTCTTTCCCTACGAAACAGGGAAAGGATCCCTCATCTCGAGCTAGGAGGCGGAAACGGGGCTCCCCTGGATGTGTGCGGGACCCACGTGCTTCCTCTCGAGTGGAGACGGGTATGTCGGGGAAATTCTTGAGTTGCAGCAAGGGTGTGAAGGACCCTTTGGATGTTCCAGTGGTTAGACGTGATTAGCCTCGAGAAGCCTCAGCGGAAATGGGCCTCATCTCGCCTGGAGGTGAAAACCTCCTGGATTTTCTCGAGTTGCGGCAGGTGCTCTCGACTTACGACAGGGACCTCAGGGTCCCGCTCTGGTGGCCTCAGGAAAGGCCAGTCCCCATGCGAGTTCCTCGGGGGCCTCTCGGGATTCCTCTCCCGTCGATGCCGGGGCCTAAGACATTGTGTGGAGTCGGGGCCGGAACCTGAGGATTCCTCTCCAGTGCTGACATGGATCTTGGGGTACTTCTGGAGTCTCCCCAGGGGAGTCAGTCCTCGTCTCGAATGTGGGCATGCACTTGCGCTTTCCTCCAGAGCGGTAGCAGCAGTGTCACACTCCGCCTCGTGGATCAAAGGATGTATGGTTTTCCCTCGAGTCTTTCCCACGAGGCTTTCCCACGAGGCTTTCCCACAGGGCTGTCCCACGTGCACACGTGGTGGGAGTCGATCCTCGGCTTGAACGTCAAGGCAGTGCAGGGAAAACAGGTTCCTCTGGAATGGACTGACACATCTGGGGGACTCTTGGAATGGTGGCATGACCCTGGAGTTCCTCTCGCCTTTCCTGTGGAGAGCGCCTCCTCTTGAGATGCGACGGGAACGCCGGGAATTCTCTCCCTACGAAACAGGGAAAGGATCCCTCATCTCGAGCTAGGAGGCGGAAACGGGGCTCCCCTGGATGTGTGCGGGACACCACGTGCTTCCTCTCGAGTGGAGACGGGTATGTCGGGGAACTTCTTGAGTTGCAGCAAGGGTGTGAAGGACCCTTTGGAAGTTCCAGTGGTTAGATGTGATTGGCCTCGAGAAGCCTCAGCGGAAATGGGCCTCATCTCGCCTGGAGGGCAAAACCTCCTGGATTTTCTCGAGTTGCGGCAGGTGCTCTCGACTTACGACGGGGACCTCAGGGACCTGCTTGGTGGCCTCAGGAAAGGCCAGTCCCCATGCGAGTTCTTCGGGGGCCTCTCGGGATTCCTCTCCCGTCGATGCCGGGGCCTAAGACCTTGTGTGGAGTCGGGGCCGGAACCTGAGGATTCCTCTCCTGTGCTGACATGGATCTTGGGGTACTTCTGGAGTCTCCCCAGGGGAGTCAGTTCTCGTCTCGAATGCGGGCATGCACTTGCGCTTTCCTCCAGAGCGGTAGCAGCAGTGTCACGCAGTCCGCCGCGTGGATCAAAGGATCTATGGTTTTCCCTCGAGTCTTTCCCACGAGGCTTTCCCACGAGGCTTTCCCACAGGGCTGTCCCACGTGCACACGTGGTGGGAGTCGATCCTCGGCTTGAACGTCAAGGCAGTGCAGGGAAAACAGGTTCCTCTGGAATGGACTGACACATCTGGGGGACTCTTGGAATGGTGTCACGACCCTGGAGTTCCTCTCGCCTTTCCTGTGGAGAGCGCCTCCTCTTGAGATGCGATGGGAACGCCGGGAATTCTTTCCCTACGAAACAGGGAAAGGATCCCTCATCTCGAGCTAGGAGGCGGAAACGGGGCTCCCCTGGATGTGTGCGGGACCCCACGTGCTTCCTCTCGAGTGCAGACGGGTATGTCGGGGAACTTCTTGAGTTGCAGCAAGGGTGTGAAGGACCCTTTGGAAGTTCCAGTGGTTAGACGTGATTGGCCTCGAGAAGCCTCAGCGGAAATGGGCCTCATCTCGCCTGGAGGGCAAAACCTCCTGGATTTTCTCGAGTTGCGGCAGGTGCTCTCGACTTACGACGGGGACCTCAGGGACCCACTCTGGTGGCCTCAGGAAAGGCCAGTCCCCATGCGAGTTCTTCGGGGGCCTCTCAGGATTCCTCTCCCGTCGATGCCGGGGCCTAAGACCTTGTGTGGAGTCGGGGCCGGAACCTGAGGATTCCTCTCCAGTGCTGACATGGATCTTGGGGTACTTCTGGAGTCTCCCCAGGGGAGTCAGTCCTCGTCTCGAATGCGGGCATGCACTTGCGCTTCCTCCAGAGCGGTAGCAGCAGTGTCACGCAGTCCGCCGCGTGGATCAAAGGATCTATGGTTTTCCCTCGAGTCTTTCCCACGAGGCTTTCCCACGAGGCTTTCCCACAGGGCTGTCCCACGTGCACACGTGGTGGGAGTCGATCCTCGGCTTGAACGTCAAGGCAGTGCAGGGAAAACAGGTTCCTCTGGAATGGACTGACACATCTGGGGGACTCTTGGAATGGTGTCACGACCCTGGAGTTCCTCTCGCCTTTCCTGTGGAGAGCGCCTCCTCTTGAGATGCGACGGGAACGCCGGGAATTCTTTCCCTACGAAACAGGGAAAGGATCCCTCACCTCGAGCTAGGGGGCGGAAACGGAGCTCCCCTGGATGTGTGCGGGACACCACGTGCTTCCTCTCGAGTGCAGACGGGTATGTCGGGGAACTTCTTGAGTTGCAGTAAAGGTGTGAAGGACCCTTTGGAAGTTCCAGTGGTTAGATGTGATTGGCCTCGAGAAGCCTCAGCGGAAATGGGCCTCATCTCGCCTGGAGGGCAAAACCTCCTGGATTTTCTCGAGTTGCGGCAGGTGCTCTCGACTTACGACGGGGACCTCAGGGTCCCGCTCTGGTGGCCTCAGGAAAGGCCAGTCCCCATGCGAGTTCCTCGGGGGCCTCTCGGGATTCCTCTCCCGTCGATGCCGGGGTCTAAGACCTTGTGTGGAGTCGGGGCCGTAACCTGAGGATTCCTCTCCAGTGCTGACATGGATCTTGGGGTACTTCTGGAGTCTCCCCAGGGGAGTCAGTCCTCGTCTCGAATGCGGGCATGCACTTGCGCTTCCTCCAGAGCGGTAACAGCAGTGTCACGCAGTCCGCCGCGTGGATCAAGGGATCTATGGTTTTCCCTCGAGTCTTTCCCACGAGGCTTTCCCACGAGGCTTTCCCACAGGGCTGTCCCACGTGCACACGTGGTGGGAGTCGATCCTCGGCTTGAACGTCAAGGCAGTGCAAGGAAAACAGGTTCCTCTGGAATGGACTGACACATCTGGGGGACTCTTGGTACGGTGGCATGACCCTGGAGTTCCTCTCGCCTTTCTTGTGGAGAGCTCCTCCTCTTGAGATGCGACGGGAACGCCGGGAATTCTTTCCCTACGAAACAGGGAAAGGATCCCTCATCTCGAGCTAGGAGGCGGAAACGGGGCTCCCCTGGATGTGTGCGGGAACCCACGTGCTTCCTCTCGAGTGGAGACGGGTATGTCGGGGAACTTCTTGAGTTGCAGCAACGGTGTGAAGGACCCTTTGGAAGTTCCAGTGGTTAGATGTGATTCGCCTCGAGAAGCCTCAGCGGAAATGGGCCTCATCTCGCCTGGAGGGCAAAACCTCCTGGATTTTCTCGAGTTGCGGCAGGTGCTCTCGACTTACGACGGTGACCTCAGGGAACCGCTCTGGTGGCCTCAGGAAAGGCCAGTCCCCATGCGAGTTCCTCGGGGGCCTCTCGGGATTCGTCTCCCGTCGATGCCGGGGCCTAAGACCTTGTGTGGAGTCGGGGCCGGAACCTGAGGATTCCTCTCCAGTGCTGACATGGATCTTGGGGTACTTCTGGAGTCTCCCCAGGGGAGTCAGTCCTCGTCTCGAATGCGGGCATGCACTTGTGCTTTCCTCCACAGCGGTAGCAGCATTGTCATGTAGTCCGCCGCGTGGATCAAAGGATCTATGGTTTTCCCTCGAGTCTTTCCCACGAGGCTTTCCCACGAGGCTTTCCCACAGGGCTGTCCCACGTGCACACGTGGTGGGAGTCGATCCTCGGCTTGAACGTAAAGGCAGTGCAGGGAAAACAGGTTCCTCTGGAATGGACTGACACATCTGGGGGACTTTTGGAATGGTGTCACGACCCTGGAGTTCCTCTCGCCTTTCCTGTGGAGAGCGCCTCCTCTTGAGATGCGACGGGAACGCCGGGAATTCTTTCCCTAACAAACAGGGAAAGGATCCCTCATCTCGAGCTAGGAGGCGGAAACAGGGCTCCCATGGATGTGTGCGGGACACCACGTGCTTCCTCTCGAGTGCAGACGGGTATGTCGGGGAACTTCTTGAGATGCAGCAAGGGTGTGAAGGACCCTTTGGAATGTCCAGTGGTTAGATGTGATTGGCCTCGAGAAGCCTCAGCGGAAATGGGCCTCATCTCGCCTGGAGGGCAAAACCTCCTGGATTTTCTCGAGTTGTGGCAGGTGCTCTCGACTTACGACGGGGACCTCAGGGACCCGCTCTGGTGGCCTCAGGAAAGGCCAGTCCTCATGCGAGTTCCTCGGGGGCCTCTCGGGATTCCTCTCCCGTCGATGCCGGGGCCTAAGACCTTGTGTGGTGTCGGGGCCGGAACCTGTGGATTCCTCTCCAGTGCTGACATGGATCTTGGGGTACTTCTGGAGTCTCCCAAGGGGAGTCAGTCCTCGTCTCGAATGCGGGCATGCACTTGCGCTTTCCTCCAGAGCGGTAGCAGCAGTGTCACGCAGTCCGCCGCGTGGATCAAAGGATCTATGGTTTTCCCTCGAGTCTTTCCCACGAGGCTTTCCCACGAGGCTTTCCCACAGGGCTGTCCCACGTGCACACGTGGTTGGAGTCGATCCTCGGCTTGAACGTCACGGCAGTGCAGGGAAAACAGGTTCCTCTGGAATGGACTGACACATCTGGGGGACTCTAGGAATGGTGTCACGACCCTGGAGTTCCTCTCGCCTTTCCTGTGGAGAGCGCCTCCTCTTGAGATGCGACGGGAACGCTGGGAATTCTTTCCCTACGAAACAGGGAAAGGATCCCTCATCTCGAGCTAGGAGGCGGAAACCAGGCTCCCCTGGATGTGTGCGGGACCCCACGTGCTTCCTCTCGAGTGCAGACGGGTATGTCGGGGAACTTCTTGAGTTGCAGCAAGGGTGTGAAGGACCCTTTGGAAGTTCCAGTGGTTAGATGTGATTGGCCTCGAGAAGCCTCAGCGGAAATGGGCCTCATCTCGCCTGGAGGGCAAAACCTCCTGGATTTTCTCGAGTTGCGGCAGGTGCTCTCGACTTACGACGGGGACCTCAGGGACCCGCTCTGGTGGCCTCAGCAAAGGCCAGTCCCCATGCGAGTTCCTCGGGGGCCTCTCGGGATTCCTCTCCCGTTGATGCCGGGGCCTAAGACCTTGTGTGGAGTCGGGGCCGGAACCTGAGGATTCCTCTCCAGTGCTGACATGGATCTTGGGGTACTTCTGGAGTCTCCCCAGGGGAGTCAGTCCTCGTCTCGAATGCGGGCATGCACTTGCGCTTCCTCCAGAGCGGTAGCAGCAGTGTCACGCAGTCCGCCGCGTGGATCAAAGGATATATGTTTTTAACTCGAGTCTTTCCCACGAGGCTTTCCCACGAGGCTTTCCCACAGGGCTGTCCCACGTGCACACGTGGTGGGAGTCGATCCTCGGCTTGAACGTCACGGCAGTGCAGGGAAAACAGGTTCCTCTGGAATGGACTGACACATCTGGGGGAATCTTGGAATGGTGTCACGACCCTGGAGTTCCTCTCGCCTTTCCTGTGGAGAGCGCCTCCTCTTGAGATGCGACGGGAACGCCGGGAATTCTTTCCCTACGAAACAGGGAAAGGATCCCTCATCTCGAGCTAGGAGGCGGAAACCAGGCTCCCCTGGATGTGTGCGGGACACCACGTGCTTCCTCTCGAGTGCAGACGGGTATGTCGGGGAACTTCTTGAGTTGCAGCAATGGTGTGAAGGACCCTTTGGAAGTTCCAGTGGTTAGATGTGATTGGCCTCGAGAAGCCTCAGCGGAAATGGGCCTCATCTCGCCTGGAGGGCAAAACCTCCTGGATTTTCTCGAGTTGCGGCAGGTGCTCTCGACTTACGACGGGGACCTCAGGGAACCGCTCTGGTGGCCTCAGGAAAGGCCAGTCCCCATGCGAGTTCCTCGGGGGCGTCTCGGGATTACTCTCCCGTCGATGCCGGGGCCTAAGACCTTGTGTGGAGTCGGGGCCGGAACCTGAGGATTCCTCTCCAGTGCTGACATGGATCTTGGGGTACTTCTGGAGTCTCCCCAGGGGAGTCAGTCCTCGTCTCGAATGAGGGCATGCACTTGCGCTTTCCTCCAGAGCGGTAGCAGCAGTGTCACGCAGTCCGCCGAGTGGATCAAAGGATCTATGGTTTTCCCTCGAGTCTTTCCCACGAGGCTTTCCCACGAGGCTTTCCCACAGGGCTGTCTCCACGTGCACACGTGGTGGGAGTCAATCCTCGGCTTGAACGTCAAGGCAGTGCAGGGAAAACAGGTTCCTCTGGAATGGACTGACACACTTGGGGACTCTTGGAATGGTGGCATGACCCTGGAGTTCCTCTCGCCTTTCCTGTGGAGAGCGCCTCCTCTTGAGATGCGACGGGAACGCCGGGAATTCTTTCCCTACGAAACAGGGAAAGGATCCCTCATTTCGAGCTAGGAGGCGGAAACGGGGCTCCCCTGGATGTGTGCGGGACCCCACGTGCTTCCCCTCGAGTGGAGACGGGTATGTCGGGGAACTTCTTGAGTTGCAGCAAGGGTGTGAAGGACCCTTTGAAAGTTCCAGTGGTTAGATGTGATTGGCCTCGAGAAGCCTCAGCGGAAATGGGCCTCATCTCGCCTGGAGGGCAAAACCTCCTGGATTTACTCGAGTTGCGGCAGGTGCTCTCGACTTACGACGGGGACCTCAGGGAACCGCTCTGGTGGCCTCAGGAAAGGCCAGTCCCCATGCGAGTTCCTCGGGGGCGTCCCGGTATACCTCTCCCGTCGATGCCGGGGCCTAAGACCTTGTGTGGAGTCGGGGCCGGAACCTGAGGATTCCTCTCCAGTGCTGACATGGATCTTGGGGTACTTCTGGAGTCTCCCCAGGGGAGTCAGTCCTCGTCTCGAATGCGGGCATGCACTTGCGCTTTCCTCCAGAGCGGTAGCAGCAGTGTCACGCAGTCTGCCGCGTGGATCAAAGGATCTATGGTTTTCCCTCGAGTCTTTCCCACGAGGCTTTCCCACGAGGCTTTCCCACAGGGCTGTCCCACGTGCATACGTGGTCGGAGTCGATCCTCGGCTTGAACGTCAAGGCAGTGCAGGGAAAACAGGTTCCTCTGGAATGGACTGACACATCTGGGGGACTCTTGGAATGGTGGCATGACCCTGGAGTTCCTCTCGCCTTTCCTGTGGAGAGCGCCTCCTCTTGAGATGCGACGGGAACGCCGGGAATTCTTTCCCTACGAAACAGGGAAAGGATCCCTCATCTCGAGCTAGGAGGCGGAAACGGGGCTCCCCTGGATGTGTGCGGGACACCACGTGCTTCCTCTCGAGTGGAGACGGGTATGTCGGGGAATTTCTTGAGTTGCAGCAAGGGTGTGAAGGACCCTTTGGAAGTTCCAGTGGTTAGATGTGATTGGCCTCGAGAAGCCTCAGCGGAAATGGGCCTCATCTCGCCTGGAGGGCAAAACCTCCTGGATTTTCTCGAGTTGCGGCAGGTGCTCTCGACTTACGACGGGGACCTCAGGGACCCGCTCTGGTGGCCTCAGCAAAGGCCAGTCCCCATGCGAGTTCCTCGGGGGCCTCTCGGGATTCCTCTCCCGTCGATGCCGGGGCCTAAGACCTTGTGTGGAGTCGGGGCCGGAACCTGAGGATTCCTCTCCAGTGCTGACATGGATCTTGGGGTACTTCTGGAGTCTCCCCAGGGGAGTCAGTCCTCGTCTCGAATGCGGGCATGCACTTGCGCTTCCTCCAGAGCGGTAGCAGCAGTGTCACGCAGTCCGCCGCGTGGATCAAAGGATATATGTTTTTAACTCGAGTCTTTCCCACGAGGCTTTCCCACGAGGCTTTCCCACAGGGCTGTCCCACGTGCACACGTGGTGGGAGTCGATCCTCGGCTTGAACGTCACGGCAGTGCAGGGAAAACAGGTTCCTCTGGAATGGACTGACACATCTGGGGGAATCTTGGAATGGTGGCACGACCCTGGAGTTCCTCTCGCCTTTCCTGTGGAGAGCGCCTCCTCTTGAGATGCGACGGGAACGCCGGGAATTCTTTCCCTACGAAACAGGGAAAGGATCCCTCATCTCGAGCTAGGAGGCGGAAACCAGGCTCCCCTGGATGTGTGCGGGACACCACGTGCTTCCTCTCGAGTGCAGACGGGTATGTCGGGGAACTTCTTGAGTTGCAGCAATGGTGTGAAGGACCCTTTGGAAGTTCCAGTGGTTAGATGTGATTGGCCTCGAGAAGCCTCAGCGGAAATGGGCCTCATCTCGCCTGGAGGGCAAAACCTCCTGGATTTTCTCGAGTTGCGGCAGGTGCTCTCGACTTACGACGGGGACCTCAGGGAACCGCTCTGGTGGCCTCAGGAAAGGCCAGTCCCCATGCGAGTTCCTCGGGGCATCTCGGGATACCTCTCCCGTCGATGCCGGGGCCTAAGACCTTGTGTGGAGTCGGGGCCGGAACCTGAGGATTCCTCTCCAGTGCTGACATGGATCTTGGGGTACTTCTGGAGTCTCCCCAGGGGAGTCAGTCCTCGTCTCGAATGCGGGCATGCACTTGCGCTTTCCTCCAGAGCGGTAGCAGTAGTGTCACGCAGTCCGCCGAGTGGATCAAAGGATCTATGGTTTTCCCTCGAGTCTTTCCCACGAGGCTTTCCCACGAGGCTTTCCCACAGGGCTGTCTCCACGTGCACACGTGGTGGGAGTCAATCCTCGGCTTGAACGTCAAGGCAGTGCAGGGAAAACAGGTTCCTCTGGAATGGACTGACACACTTGGGGACTCTTGGAATGGTGGCATGACCCTGGAGTTCCTCTCGCCTTTCCTGTGGAGAGCGCCTCCTCTTGAGATGCGACGGGAACGCCGGGAATTCTTTCCCTACGAAACAGGGAAAGGATCCCTCATTTCGAGCTAGGAGGCGGAAACGGGGCTCCCCTGGATGTGTGCGGGACCCCACGTGCTTCCCCTCGAGTGGAGACGGGTATGTCGGGGAACTTCTTGAGTTGCAGCAAGGGTGTGAAGGACCCTTTGAAAGTTCCAGTGGTTAGATGTGATTGGCCTCGAGAAGCCTCAGCGGAAATGGGCCTCATCTCGCCTGGAGGGCAAAACCTCCTGGATTTACTCGAGTTGCGGCAGGTGCTCTCGACTTACGACGGGGACCTCAGGGAACCGCTCTGGTGGCCTCAGGAAAGGCCAGTCCCCATGCGAGTTCCTCGGGGGCCTCTCGGGATTCCTCTCCCGTCGATGCCGGGGCCTAAGACCTTGTGTGGAGTCGGGGCCGGAACCTGAGGATTCCTCTCCAGTGCTGACATGGATCTTGGGGTACTTCTGGAGTCTCCCCAGGGGAGTCAGTCCTCGTCTCGAATGCGGGCATGCACTTGCGCTTTCCTCCAGAGCGGTAGCAGCAGTGTCACGCAGTCCGCCGCATGGATCAAAGGATCTATGGTTTTCCCTCGAGTCTTTCCCACGAGGCTTTCCCACAGGGCTGTCCCACGTGCACACGTGGTGGGAGTCGATCCTCGGCTTGAACGTCAAGGCAGTGCAGGGAAAACAGGTTCCTCTGGAATGGACTGACACATCTGGGTGACTCTTGGAATGGTGTCACGACCCTGGAGTTCCTCTCGCCTTTCCTTTGGAGAGCGCCTCCTCTTGAGATGCGACGGGAAGGCCGGGAATTCTTTCCCTACGAAACAGGGAAAGGATCCCTCATCTCGAGCTAGGAGGCGGAAACGGGGCTCCCCTGGATGTGTGCGGGACCCCACGTGCTTCCTCTCGAGTGCAGACGGGTATGTCGGGGAACTTCTTGAGTTGCAGCAATGGTGTGAAGGACCCTTTGGAAGTTCCAGTGGTTAGATGTGATTGGCCTCGAGAAGCCTCAGCGGAAATGGGCCTCATCTCGCCTGGAGGGCAAAACCTCCTGGATTTTCTCGAGTTGCGGCAGGTGCTCTCGACTTACGACGGGGACCTCAGGGACCCGCTGTGGTGGCCTCAGGAAAGGCCAGTCCCCATGCAAGTTCCTCGGGGGCCTCTCGGGATTCCTCTCCCGTCGATGCCGGGGCCTAAGACCTTGTGTGGAGTCGGGGCCGAAACCTGAGGATTCCTCTCCAGTGCTGACATGGATCTTGGGGTACTTCTGGAGTCTCCCCAGGGGAGTCAGTCCTCGTCTCGAATGCGGGCATGCACTTGCGCTTCCTCCAGAGCGGTAGCAGCAGTGTCACGCAGTCCGCCGCGTGGATCAAAGGATCTATGGTTTTCCCTCGAGTCTTTCCCACGAGGCTTTCCCACGAGGCTTTCCCACAGGGCTGTCCCACGTGCACACGTGGTGGGAGTCGATCCTCGGCTTGAACGTCAAGGCAGTGCAGGGAAAACAGGTTCCTCTGGAATGGACTGACACATCTGGGGGACTCTTGGAATGGTGGCATGACCCTGGAGTTCCTCTCGCCTTTCCTGTGGAGAGCGCCTCCTCTTGAGATGCGACGGGAACGCCGGGAATTCTTTCCCTATGAAACAGGGAAAGGATCCCTCATCTCGAGCTAGGAGGCGGAAACGGGGCTCCCCTGGATGTGTGCGGGACCCCACGTGCTTCCTCTCGAGTGGAGACGGGTATGTCGGGGAACTTCTTGAGTTGCAGCAAGGGTGTGAAGGACCCTTTGGAATGTCCAGTGGTTAGATGTGATTGGCCTCGAGAAGCCTCAGCGGAAATGGGCCTCATCTTGCCTGGAGGGCAAAACCTCCTGGATTTTCTCGAGTTGCGGCAGGTGATCTCGACTTACGACGATGACCTCAGGGACCCGCTTTGGTGGCCTCAGGAAAGGCCAGTCCTCATGGGAGTTCCTCGGGGGCCTCTCGGGATTCCTCTCCCGTCGATGCCGGGGCCTAAGACCTTGTTTGGAGTCGGGGCCGGAACCTGAGGATTCCTCTCCAGTGCTGACATGGATCTTGGGGTACTTCTGGAGTCTCCCCAGGGGAGTCAGTCCTCGTCTCGAATGTGGGCATGCACTTGCGCTTTCCTCCAGAGCGGTAGCAGCAGTGTCACGCAGTCCGCCGCGTGGATCAAAGGATCTATGGTTTTCCCTCGAGTCTTTCCCACGAGGCTTTCCCACGAGGCTTTCCCAAAGGGCGGTCCCACGTGCACACGTGGTGGGAGTCGATCCTCGGCTTGAACGTCACGGCAGTGCAGGGAAAACAGGTTCCTCTGGAATGGACTGACACATCTGGGGGACTCTTGGAATGGTGTCACGACCCTGGAGTTCCTCTCGCCTTTCCTGTGGAGAGCGCCTCCTCTTGAGATGCGACGGGAACGCCGGGAATTCTTTCCCTACGAAACAGGGAAAGGATCCCTCATCTCGAGCTAGGAGGCGGAAACGGGGCTCCCCTGGATGTGTGCGGGACACCACGTGCTTCCTCTCGAGTGGAGACGGGTATGTCGGGGAACTTCTTGAGTTGCAGCAATGGTGTGAAGGACCCTTTGGAAGTTCCAGTGGTTAGATGTGATTGGCCTCGAGAAGCCTCAGCGGAAATGGGCCTCATCTCGCCTGGAGGGCAAAACCTCCTGGATTTTCTCGAGTTGCGGCAGGTGCTCTCGACTTACGACGGGGACCTCAGGGAACCGCTCTGGTGGCCTCAGGAAAGGCCAGTCCCCATGCGAGTTCCTCGGGGGCCTCTCGGGATTCCTCTCCCGTCGATGCCGGGGCCTAAGACCTTGTGTGGAGTCGGGGCCGGAACCTGAGGATTCCTCTCCAGTGCTGACATGGATCTTGGGGTACTTCTGGAATCTCCCCAGGGGAGTCAGTCCTCGTCTCGAATGCGGGCATGCACTTGCGCTTCCTCCAGAGCGGTAGCAGCATTGTCACGCAGTCCGCCGCGTGGATCAAAGGATCTATGGTTTTCCCTCGAGTCTTTCCCACGAGGCTTTCCCACGAGGCTTTCCCACAGGGCTGTCCCACGTGCACACGTGGTGGGAGTCGATCCTCGGCTTGAACGTCACGGCAGTGCAGGGAAAACAGGTTCCTCTGGAATGGACTGACACATCTGGGGGACTCTTGGAATGGTGTCACGACCCTGGAGTTCCTCTCGCCTTTCCTGTGGAGAGCGCCTCCTCTTGAGATGCGACGGGAACGCCGGGAATTCTTTCCCTACGAAACAGGGAAAGGATCCTTCATCTCGAGCTAGGAGGCGGAAACCGGGCTCCCCTGGATGTGTGCGGGACACCACGTGCTTCCTCTCGAGTGCAGACGGGTATGTCGGGGAACTTCTTGAGTTGCAGCAAGGGTGTGAAGGACCCTTTGGAAGTTCCAGTGGTTAGATGTGATTGGCCTCGAGAAGCCTCAGCGGAAATGGGCCTCATCTCGCCTGGAGGGCAAAACCTCCTGGATTTTCTCGAGTTGCGGCAGGTGCTCTCGACTTACGACGGGGACCTCAGGGAACCGCTCTGGTGGCCTCAGGAAAGGCCAGTCCCCATGCGAGTTCCTCGGGGGCCTCTCGGGATTCCTCTCCCGTCGATGCCGGGGCCTAAGACCTTGTGTGGAGTCGGGGCCGGAACCTGAGGATTCCTCTCCAGTGCTGACATGGATCTTGGGGTACTTCTGGAATCTCCCCAGGGGAGTCAGTCCTCGTCTCGAATGCGGGCATGCACTTGCGCTTCCTCCAGAGCGGTAGCAGCAGTGTCACGCAGTCCGCCGCGTGGATCAAAGGATCTATGGTTTTCCCTCGAGTCTTTCCCACGAGGCTTTCCCACGAGGCTTTCCCACAGGGCTGTCCCACGTGCACACGTGGTGGGAGTCGATCCTCGGCTTGAACGTCACGGCAGTGCAGGGAAAACAGGTTCCTCTGGAATGGACTGACACATCTGGGGGACTCTTGGAATGGTGTCACGACCCTGGAGTTCCTCTCGCCTTTCCTGTGGAGAGCGCCTCCTCTTGAGATGCGACGGGAACGCCGGGAATTCTTTCCCTACGAAACAGGGAAAGGATCCCTCATCTCGAGCTAGGAGGCGGAAACCGGGCTCCCCTGGATGTGTGCGGGACACCACGTGCTTCCTCTCGAGTGCAGACGGGTATGTCGGGGAACTTCTTGAGTTGCAGCAATGGTGTGAAGGACCCTTTGGAAGTTCCAGTGGTTAGATGTGATTGGCCTCGAGAAGCCTCAGCGGAAATGGGCCTCATCTCGCCTGGAGGGCAAAACCTCCTGGATTTTCTCGAGTTGCGGCAGGTGCTCTCGACTTACGACGGGGACCTCAGGGAACCGCTCTGGTGGCCTCAGGAAAGGCCAGTCCCCATGCGAGTTCCTCGGGGCGTCTCGGGATACCTCTCCCGTCGATCCCGGGGCCTAAGACCTTGTGTGGAGTCGGGGCCGGTACCTGAGGATTCCTATCCAGTGCTGACATGGATCTTGGGGTACTTCTGGAATCTCCCCAGGGGAGTCAGTCCTCGTCTCGAATGCGGGCATGCACTTGCGCTTTCCTCCAGAGCGGTAGCAGCAGTGTCACGCAGTCCGCCGCGTGGATCAAAGGATCTATGGTTTTCCCTCGAGTCTTTCCCACGAGGCTTTCCCACGAGGCTTTCCCACAGGGCTGTCCCACGTGCACACGTGGTGGGAGTCGATCCTCGGTTTGAACGTCACGGCAGTGCAGGGAAAACAGATTCCTCTGGAATGGACTGACACATCTGGGGGACTCTTGGAATGGTGTCACGACCCTGGAGTTCCTCTCGCCTTTCCTGTGGAGAGCGCCTCCTCTTGAGATGCGACGGGAACGCCGGGAATTCTTTCCCTACGAAACAGGGAAAGGATCCCTCATCTCGAGCTAGGAGGCGGAAACGGGGCTCCCCTGGATGTGTGCGGGACCCCACGTGCTTCCTCTCGAGTGCAGACGGGTATGTCGGGGAACTTCTTGAGTTGCAGCAATGGTGTGAAGGACCCTTTGGAAGTTCCAGTGGTTAGATGTGATTGGCCTCGAGAAGCCTCAGCGGAAATGGGCCTCATCTCGCCTGGAGGGCAAAACCTCCTGGATTTTCTCGAGTTGCGGCAGGTGCTCTCGACTTACGACGGGGACCTCAGGGTACCGCTCTGGTGGCCTCAGGAAAGGCCAGTCCCCATGCGAGTTCCTCGGGGGCGTCTTGGGATACCTCTCCCGTCGATGCCGGGGCCTAAGACCTTGTGTGGAGTCGGGGCCGGAACCTGAGGATTCCTCTCCAGTGCTGACATGGATCTTGGGGTACTTCTGGAGTCTCCCCAGGGGAGTCAGTCCTCGTCTCGAATGCGGGCATGCATTGCGCTTTCCTCAAGAGCGGTAGCAGCAGTGTCACGCAGTCCGCCGCGTGGATCAAAGGATCTATGGTTTTCCATCGAGTCTTTCTCACTAGGCTTTCGCACGAGGCTTTCCCACAGGGCTGTCCCACGTGCACACGTGGTCGGAGTCGATCCTCGGCTTGAACGTCAAGGCAGTGCAGGGAAAACAGGTTCCTCTGGAATGGACTGACACATCTGGGGGACTCTTGGAATGGTGGCATGACCCTGGAGTTCCTCTCGCCTTTCCTGTGGAGAGCGCCTCCTCTTGAGATGCGACGGGAACGCCGGGAATTCTTTCCCTACGAAACAGGGAAAGGATCCCTCATCTCGAGTTAGGAGGCGGAAACGGGGCTCCCCTGGATCTGTGCGGGACACCACGTGCTTCCTCTCGAGTGGAGACGGGTATGTCGGGGAACTTCTTGATTTGCAGCAAGGGTGTGAAGGACCCTTTGGAAGTTCCAGTGGTTAGATGTGATTGGCCTCGAGAAGCCTCAGCGGAAATGGGCCTCATCTCGCCTGGAGGGCAAAACCTCCTGGATTTTCTCGAGTTGCGGCAGGTGCTCTCGACTTACGACGGGGACCTCAGGGACCCGCTTGGTGGCCTCAGGAAAGGCCAGTCCCCATGCGAGTTCCTCGGGGGCCTCTCGGGATTCCTCTCCCGTCGATGCCGGGGCCTAAGACCTTGTGTGGAGTCGGGGCCGGAACCTGAGGATTCCTCCCCAGTGCTGACATGGATCTTGGGGTACTTCTGGTGTCTCCCCAGGGGAGTCAGTCCTCGTCTCGAATGCGGGCATGCACTTGCGCTTTCCTCCAGAGCGGTAGCAGCAGTGTCACGCAGTCCGCCGCGTGGATCAAAGGATCTATGGTTTTCCCTCGAGTCTTTCCCAGGAGGCTTTCCCACGAGGCGTTCCCACAGGGCTGTCCCACGTGCACACGTGGTGGGAGTCGATCCTCGGCTTGAACGTCACGGCAGTGCAGGGAAAACAGGTTCCTCTGGAATGGACTGACACATCTGGGGGACTCTTGGAATGGTGGCACGACCCTGGAGTTCCTCTCGCCTTTCCTGTGGAGAGCCCCTCCTCTTGAGATGCGACGGGAACGCCGGGAATTCTTTCCCTACGAAACAGGGAAAGGATCCCTCATCTCGAGCTCGGAGGCGGAAACCGGGCTCCCCTGGATGTGTGCTGGACCCTCGTGCTTCCTCTCGAGTGCAGACGGGTATGTCGGGGAACTTCTTGAGTTGCAGCAATGGTGTGAAGGACCCTTTGGAAGTTCCAGTGGTTAGATGTGATTGGCCTTGAGAAGTCTCAGCGGAAATGGGCCTCATCTCGCCTGGAGGGCAAAACCTCCTGGATTTTCTCGAGTTGCGGCAAGTGCTCTCGACTTACGACGGGGACCTCAGGGACCCGCTCTGGTGGCCTCAAGAAAGGCCAGTCCCCATGCGAGTTCCTCGGGGGCCTCTCGGGATTCCTCTCCCGTCGATGCCGGGGCCTAAGACCTTGTGTGGAGTCGGGGCCGGAACCTGAGGATTCCTCTCCAGTGCTGACATGGATCTTGGGGTACTTCTGGAGTCTCCCCAGGGGAATCAGTCCTCGTCTCGAATGCGGGCATGCACTTGCGCTTTCCTCCAGAGCGGTAGCAGCAGTGTCACGCAGTCCGCCGCGTGGATCAAAGGATCTATGGTTTTCCCTCGAGTCTTTCCCACGAGGCTTTCCCACGAGGCTTTCCCACAGGGCTGTCCCACGTGCACACGTGGTGGGAGTCGATCCTCGGTTTGAAAGTCACGGCAGTGCAGGGAAAACAGGTTCCTCTGGAATGGACTGACACATCTGGGGGACTCTTGGAATGGTGTCACGACCCTGGAGTTCCTCTCGCCTTTCCTGTGGAGAGCGCCTCCTCTTGAGATGCGACGGGAACGCCGGGAATTCTTTCCCTACGAAACAGGGGAAGGATCCCTCATCTCGAGCTAGGAGGCGGAAACGGGGCTTCCCTGGATGTGTGCGGGACCCCACGTGCTTCCTCTCGAGTGGAGACGGGTATGTCGGGGAACTTCTTGAGTTGCAGCAATGGTGTGAAGGACCCTTTGGAAGTTCCAGTGGTTAGATGTGATTGGCCTCCAGAAGCCTCAGCGGAAATGGGCCTCATCTCGCCTGGAGGGCAAAACCTCCTGGATTTTCTCGAGTTGCGGCAGGTGCTCTCGACTTACGACGGGGACCTCAGGGAACCGCTCTGGTGGCCTCAGGAAAGGCGAGTCCCCATGCGAGTTACTCGGGGGCCTCTCGGGATACCTCTCCCGTCGATGACGGGGCCTAAGACCTTGTGTGGAGTCGGGGCCGGAACCTGAGGATTCCTCTCCAGTGCTGACATGGATCTTGGGGTACTTCTGGAGTCTCCCCAGGGGAATCAGTCCTCGTCTCGAATGCGGGCATGCACTTGCGCTTTCCTCCAGAGCGGTAGCAGCAGTGTCACGCAGTCCGCCGCGTGGATCAAAGGATCTATGGTTTTCCCTCGAGTCTTTCCCACGAGGCTTTCCCACGAGGCTTTCCCACAGGGCTGTCCCACGTGCACACGTGGTTGGAGTCGATCCTCGGCTTGAACGTCACGGCAGTGCAGGGAAAACAGGTTCCTCTGGAATGGACTGACACATCTGGGGGACTCTTGGAATGGTGTCACGACCCTGGAGTTCCTCTCGCCTTTCCTGTGGAGAGCGCCTCCTCTTGAGATGCGACGGGAACGCCGGGAATTCTTTCCCTACGAAACAGGGAAAGGATCCCTCATCTCGAGCTAGGAGGCGGAAACGGGGCTCCCCTGGATGTGTGCGGGACCCCACGTGCTTCCTCTCGAGTGCAGACGGGTATGTCGGGGAACTTCTTCAGTTGCAGCAATGGTGTGAAGGACCCTTTGGAAGTTCCAGTGGTTAGATGTGATTGGCCTCGAGAAGCCTCAGCGGAAATGGGCCTCATCTCGCCTGGAGGGCAAAACCTCCTGGATTTTCTGGAGTTGCGGCAGGTGCTCTCGACTTACGACGGGGACCTCAGGGAACCGCTCTGGTGGCCTCAGGAAAGGCCAGTCCCCATGCGAGTTCCTCGGGGGCGTCTCGGGATACCTCTCCCGTCGATGCCGGGGCCTAAGACCTTGTGTGGAGTCGGGGCCGGAACCTGAGGATTCCTCTCCAGTGCTGACATGGATCTTGGGGTACTTCTGGAGTCTCCCCAGGGGAGTCAGTCCTCGTTGCGAATGCGGGCATGCATTGCGCTTTCCTCAAGAGCGGTAGCAGCAGTGTCACGCAGTCCGCCGCGTGGATCAAAGGATCTATGGTTTTCCATCGAGTCTTTCTCACTAGGCTTTCGCACGAGGCTTTCCCACAGGGCTGTCCCACGTGCACACGTGGTCGGAGTCGATCCTCGGCTTGAACGTCAAGGCAGTGCAGGGAAAACAGGTTCCTCTGGAATGGACTGACACATCTGGGGGACTCTTGGAATGGTGGCATGACCCTGGAGTTCCTCTCGCCTTTCCTGTGGAGAGCGCCTCTTCTTGAGATGCGACGGGAACGCCGGGAATTCTTTCCCTACGAAACAGGGAAAGGATCCCTCATCTCGAGTTAGGAGGCGGAAACGGGGCTCCCCTGGATGTGTGCGGGACCCACGTGCTTCCTCTCGAGTGGAGACGGGTATGTCGGGGAACTTCTTGAGTTGCAGCAAGGGTGTGAAGGACCCTTTGGAAGTTCCAGTGGTTAGATGTGATTGGCCTCGAGAAGCCTCAGCGGAAATGGGCCTCATCTCGCCTGGAGGGCAAAACCTCCTGGATTTTCTCGAGTTGCAGCCGGTGCTCTCGACTTACGACGGGGACCTCAGGGACCCGCTTGGTGGCCTCAGGAAAGGCCAGTCCCCATGCGAGTTCCTCGGGGGCCTCTCGGGATTCCTCTCCCGTCGATGCCGGGGCCTAAGACCTTGTGTGGAGTCGGGGCCGGAACCTGAGGATTCCTCCCCAGTGCTGACATGGATCTTGGGGTACTTCTGGTGTCTCCCCAGGGGAGTCAGTCCTCGTCTCGAATGCGGGCATGCACTTGTGCTTTCCTCCAGAGCGGTAGCAGCACTGTCACGCAGTCCGCCGCGTGGATCAAAGGATCTATGGTTTTCCCTCGAGTCTTTCCCACGAGGCTTTCCAACGAGGCGTTCCCACAGGGCTGTCCCACGTGCACACGTGGTGGGAGTCGATCCTCGGCTTGAACGTCACGGCAGTGCAGGGAAAACAGGTTCCTCTGGAATGGACTGACACATCTGGGGGACTCTTGGAATGGTGGCACGACCCTGGAGTTCCTCTCGCCTTTCCTGTGGAGAGGGCCTCCTCTTGAGATGCGACGGGAACGCCGGGAATTCTTTCCCTACGAAACAGGGAAAGGATCCCTCATCTCGAGCTAAGAGGCGGAAACGGGGCTCCCCTGGATGTGTGCGGGACCCCACGTGCTTCCTCTCGAGTGCAGACGGGTATGTCGGGGAACTTCTTGAGTTGCAGCAATGGTGTGAAGGACCCTTTGGAAGTTCCAGTGGTTAGATGTGATTGGCCTCGAGAAGCCTCAGCGGAAATGGGCCTCATCTCGCCTGGAGTGCAAAACCTCCTGGATTTTCTCGAGTTGCGGCAGGTGCTCTCGACTTACGACGGGGACCTCAGGGACCCGCTTGGTGGCCTCAGGAAAGGCCAGTCCCCATGCGAGTTCCTCGGGGTCCCCTCGGGATTCCTCTCCCGTCGATGCCGGGGCCTAAGACCTTGTGTGGAGTCGGGGCCGGAACCTGAGGATTCCTCTCCAGTGCTGACATGGATCTTGGGGTACTTCTGGAGTCTCCCCAGGGGAGTCAGTCCTCGTTGCGAATGCGGGCATGCATTGCGCTTTCCTCAAGAGCGGTAGCAGCAGTGTCACGCAGTCCGCCGCGTGGATCAAAGGATCTATGATTTTCCATCGAGTCTTTCTCACTAGGCTTTCGCACGAGGCTTTCCCACAGGGCTGTCCCACGTGCACACGTGGTCGGAGTCGATCCTCGGCTTGAACGTCAAGGCAGTGCAGGGAAAACAGGTTCCTCTGGAATGGACTGACACATCTGGGGGACTCTTGGAAT
Source organism: Ovis canadensis (assembly GCF_042477335.2). Classification (NCBI taxonomy): domain Eukaryota; kingdom Metazoa; phylum Chordata; class Mammalia; order Artiodactyla; family Bovidae; genus Ovis; species Ovis canadensis. Next base: position 1,666,265 of record NC_091258.1, on the reverse strand, counting down.
GGTGGCATGACCCTGGAGTTCCTCTCGCCTTTCCTGTGGAGAGCGCCTCTTCTTGAGATGCGACGGGAACGCCGGGAATTCTTTCCCTACGAAACAGGGAAAGGATCCCTCATCTCGAGTTAGGAGGCGGAAACGGGGCTCCCCTGGATGTGTGCGGGACACCACGTGCTTCCTCTCGAGTGGAGACGGGTATGTCGGGGAACTTCTTGAGTTGCAGCAAGGGTGTGAAGGACCCTTTGGAAGTTCCAGTGGTTAGATGTGATTGGCCTCGAGAAGCCTCAGCGGAAATGGGCCTCATCTCGCCTGGAGGGCAAAACCTCCTGGATTTTCTCGAGTTGCAGCCGGTGCTCTCGACTTACGACGGGGACCTCAGGGACCCGCTTGGTGGCCTCAGGAAAGGCCAGTCCCCATGCGAGTTCCTCGGGGGCCTCTCGGGATTCCTCTCCCGTCGATGCCGGGGCCTAAGACCTTGTGTGGAGTCGGGGCCGGAACCTGAGGATTCCTCCCCAGTGCTGACATGGATCTTGGGGTACTTCTGGTGTCTCCCCAGGGGAGTCAGTCCTCGTCTCGAATGCGGGCATGCACTTGTGCTTTCCTCCAGAGCGGTAGCAGCACTGTCACGCAGTCCGCCGCGTGGATCAAAGGATCTATGGTTTTCCCTCGAGTCTTTCCCACGAGGCTTTCCAACGAGGCGTTCCCACAGGGCTGTCCCACGTGCACACGTGGTGGGAGTCGATCCTCGGCTTGAACGTCACGGCAGTGCAGGGAAAACAGGTTCCTCTGGAATGGACTGACACATCTGGGGGACTCTTGGAATGGTGGCACGACCCTGGAGTTCCTCTCGCCTTTCCTGTGGAGAGCGCCTCCTCTTGAGATGCGATGGGAACGCCGGGAATTCTTTCCCTACGAAACAGGGAAAGGATCCCTCATCTCGAGCTAGGAGGCGGAAACGGGGCTCCCCTGGATGTGTGCGGGACCCCACGTGCTTCCTCTCGAGTGCAGACGGGTATGTCGGGGAACTTCTTGAGTTGCAGCAATGGTGTGAAGGACCCTTTGGAAGTTCCAGTGGTTAGATGTGATTGGCCTCGAGAAGCCTCAGCGGAAATGGGCCTCATCTCGCCTGGAGGGCAAAACCTCCTGGATTTTCTCGAGTTGCGGCAGGTGCTCTCGACTTACGACGGGGACCTCAGGGACCCGCTTGGTGGCCTCAGGAAAGGCCAGTCCCCATGCGAGTTCCTCGGGGTCCCCTCGGGATTCCTCTCCCGTCGATGCCGGGGCCTAAGACCTTGTGTGGAGTCGGGGCCGGAACCTGAGGATTCCTCTCCAGTGCTGACATGGATCTTGGGGTACTTCTGGAGTCTCCCCAGGGGAGTCAGTCCTCGTCTCGAATGCGGGCATACACTTGCGCTTTCCTCCAGAGCGGTAGCAGCAGTGTCACGCAGTCCGCCGTGTGGATCAAAGGATCTATGGTTTTCCCTCGAGTCTTTCCCACGAGGCTTTGCCACGAGGCTTTCCCACAGGGCTGTCCCACGTGCACACGTGGTGGGAGTCGATCCTCGGCTTGAACGTCAAGGCAGTGCAGGGAAAACAGGTTCCTCTGGAATGGACTTACACATCTGGGGGACTCTTGGAATGGTGGCATGACTCTGGAGTTCCTCTCGCCTTTCCTGTGGAGAGCGCCTCCTCTTGAGATGCGACGGGAACGCCGGGAATTCTTTCCCTACGAAACAGGGAAAGGATCCTTCATCTCGAGCTAGAAGGCGGAAACGGGGCTCCCCTGGATGTGTGCGGGACACCACGTGCTTCCTCTCGAGGGCAGACGGGTATGTCGGGGAACTTCTTGAGTTGCAGCAAGGGTGTGAAGGACCCTTTGGAAGTTCCAGTGGTTAGATGTGATTGGCCTCGAGAAGCCTCAGCGGAAATGGACCTCATCTCGCCTGGAGGGCAAAACCTCCTGGATTTTCTCGAGTTGCGGCAGGTGCTCTCGACTTACGACGGGGACCTCAGGGACCCGCTCTGGTGGCCTCAGGAAAGGCCAGTCCCCATGCGAGTTCCTCGGGGGCCTCTCGGGATTCCTCTCCCGTCGATGCCGGGGCCTAAGACCTTGTGTGGAGTCGGGGCCGGAACCTGAGGATTCCTCTCCAGTGCTGACATGGATCTTGGGGTACTTCTGGAGTCTCCCCAGGGGAGTCAGTCCTCGTCTCGAATGCGGGCATGCACTTGCGCTTTCCTCCAGAGCGGTAGCAGCAGTGTCACGCAGTCCGCCGCGTGGATCAAAGGATCTATGGTTTTCCCTCGAGTCTTTCCCACGAGGCTTTCCCACGAGGCTTTCCCACGAGGCTTTCCCACAGGGCTGTCCCACGTGCACACGTGGTGGGAGTCTATCCTCGGCTTGAACGTCTAGGCAGTGCAGGGAAAACAGGTTCCTCTGGAATGGACTGACACACCTGGGGTCTCTTGGAATGGTGTCAAGACCCTGGAGTTCCTCACGCCTTTCCTGTGGAGAGCGCCTCCTCTTGAGATGCGACGGGAACGCCGGGAATTCTTTCCCTACGAATCAGGGAAAGGATCCCTCATCTCGAGCTAGGAGGCGGAAACGGGGATCGCCTGGATGTGTGCGGGACCCCACGTGCTTCCCCTCGAGTGGAGACGGGTATGTCGGGGAACTTCTTGAGTTGCAGCAATGGTGTGAAGGACCCTTTGGAAGTTCCAGTGGTTAGATGTGATTGGCCTCGAGAAGCCTCAGCGGAAATGGGCCTCATCTCGCCTGGAGGGCAAAACCTCCTGGATTTTCTCGAGTTGCGGCAGGTGCTCTCGACTTACGACGGGGACCTCAGGGAACCGCTTGGTGGCCTCAGGAAAGGCCAGTCCCCATGCGAGTTCCTCGGGGGCCTCTCGGGATTCCTCTCCCGTCGATGCCGGGGCCTAAGACCTTGTGTGGAGTCGGGGCCGGAACCTGAGGATTCCTCTCCAGTGCTGACATGGATCTTGGGGTACTTCTGGAGTCTCCCCAGGGGAGTCAGTCCTCGTCTCGAATGCGGGCATGCACTTGCGCTTTCCTCCAGAGCGGTAGCAGCAGTGTCACGCAGTCCGCCGCGTGGATCAAAGGATCTATGGTTTTCCCTCGAGTCTTTCCCACGAGGCTTTCCCACGAGGCTTTCCCACAGGGCTGTCCCACATGCACACGTGGTGGGAGTCGATCCTCGGCTTGAACGTCAAGGCAGTGCAGGGAAACAGGTTCCTCTGGAATGGACTGACACATCTGGGGGACTCTTGGAATGGTGGCATGACTCTGGAGTTCCTCTCGCCTTTCCTGTGGAGATCGCCTCCTCTTGAGATGCGACGGGAATGCCGGGAATTCTTTGCCTACGAAACAGGGAAAGGATCCCTCATCTCGAGCTAGGAGGCGGAAACGGGGCTCCCCTGGATGTGTGCCGGACACCACGTGCTTCCTCTCGAATGGAGACGGGTATGTCGGGGAACTTCTTGAGTTGCAGCAAGGGTGTGAAGGACCCTTTGGAAGTTCCAGTGGTTAGATGTGATTGGCCTCGAGAAGCCTCAGCGGAAATGGGCCTCATCTCGCCTGGAGGGCAAAACCTCCTGGATTTTCTCGAGTTGCGGCAGGTGCTCTCGACTTACGACGGGGACCTCAGGGACCCGCTTGGTGGCCTCAGGAAAGGCCAGTCCCCATGCGAGTTCCTCGGGGGCCCCTCGGGATTCCTCTCCCGTCGATGCCGGGGCCTAAGACCTTGTGTGGAGTCGGGGCCGGAACCTGAGGATTCCTCTCCAGTGCTGACATGGATCTTGGGGTACTTCTGGAGTCTCCCCAGGGGAGTCAGTCCTCGTCTCGAATGCGGGCATGCACTTGCGCTTTCCTCCAGAGCGGTAGCAGCAGTGTCACGCAGTCCGCCGCGTGGATCAAAGGATCTATGGTTTTCCCTCGAGTCTTTCCCACGAGGCTTTCCCACGAGGCTTTCCCACAGGGCTGTCCCACGTGCACACGTGGTGGGAGTCGATCCTCGGCTTGAACGTCAAGGCAGTGCAGGGAAAACAGGTTCCTCTGGAATGGACTTACACATCTGGGGGACTCTTGGAATGGTGGCATGACTCTGGAGTTCCTCTCGCCTTTCCTGTGGAGAGCGCCTCCTCTTGAGATGCGACGGGAACGCCGGGAATTCTTTCCCTACGAAACAGGGAAAGGATCCTTCATCTCGAGCTAGAAGGCGGAAACGGGGCTCCCCTGGATGTGTGCGGGACACCACGTGCTTCCTCTCGAGGGCAGACGGGTATGTCGGGGAACTTCTTGAGTTGCAGCAAGGGTGTGAAGGACCCTTTGGAAGTTTCAGTGGTTAGATGTGATTGGCCTCGAGAAGCCTCAGCGGAAATGGACCTCATCTCGCCTGGAGGGCAAAACCTCCTGGATTTTCTCGAGTTGTGGCAGGTGCTCTCGACTTACGACGGGGACCTCAGGGACCCGCTCTGGTGGCCTCAGGAAAGGCCAGTCCCCATGCGAGTTCCTCGGGGGCCTCTCGGGATTCCTCTCCCGTCGGTGCCGGGGCCTAAGACCTTGTGTGGAGTCGGGGCCGGAACCTGAGGATTCCTCTCCAGTGCTGACATGGATCTTGGGGTACTTCTGGAGTCTCCCCAGGGGAGTCAGTCCTCGTCTCGAATGCGGGCATGCACTTGCGCTTTCCTCCAGAGCGGTAGCAGCAGTGTCACGCAGTCCGCCGCGTGGATCAAAGGATCTATGGTTTTCCCTCGAGTCTTTCCCACGAGGCTTTCCCACGAGGCTTTCCCACAGGGCTGTCCCACGTGCACACATGGTGGGAGTCGATCCTCGGCTTGAACGTCAAGGCAGTGCAGGGAAAACAGGTTCCTCTGGAATGGAGTGACACATCTGGGGGACTCTTGGAATGGTGGTATGACCCTGGAGTTCCTCTCGCCTTTCCTGTGGAGAGCGCCTCCTCTTGAGATGCGACGGGAACGCCCGGAATTCTTTCCCTACGAAACAGGGAAAGGATCCCTCATCTCGAGCTAGAAGGCGGAAACGGGGCTCCCCTGGATGTGTGCGGGACACCACGTGCTTAATCTCGAGTGGAGACGGGTATGTCGGGGAACTTCTTGAGTTGCAGCAAGGGTGTGAAGGACCCTTTGGAAGTTCCAGTTGTTAGATGTGATTGGCCTCGAGAAGCCTCAGCGGAAATGGGCCTCATCTCCCCTGGAGGGCAAAACCTCCTGAATTTTCTCGAGTTGCGGCAGGTGCTCTCGACTTACGACGGGGACCTCAGGGACCCGCTTGGTGGCCTCAGGAAAGGCCAGTCCCCATGCGAGTTCCTCGGGGGCCTCTCGGGATTCCTCTCCCGTCGATGCCGGGGCCTAAGACCTTGTGTGGAGTCGGGGCCGGAACCTGAGGATTCCTCTCCAGTGCTGACATGGATCTTGGGGTACTTCTGGAGTGTCCCCAGGGGAGTCAGTCCTCGTCTCGAATGCGGGCATGCACTTGCGCTTTCCTCCAGAGCGGTAGCAGCAGTGTCACGCAGTCCGCTGCGTGGATCAAAGGATCTATGGTTTTCCCTCGAGTCTTTCCCACGAGGCTTTCCCACGAGGCTTTCCCACAGGGCTGTCCCACGTGCACACGTGGTGGGAGTCGATCCTCGGCTTGAACGTCAATGCAGTGCAGGGAAAACAGGTTCCTCTGGAATGGACTTACACATCTGGGGGACTCTTGGAATGGTGGCATGACTCTGGAGTTCCTCTCGCCTTTCCTGTGGAGAGCGCCTCCTCTTGAGATGCGACGGGAACGCCGGGAATTCTTTCCCTACGAAACAGGGAAAGGATCCTTCATCTCGAGCTAGGAGGCGGAAACAGGGCTCCCCTGGATGTGTGCGGGACACCACGTGCTTCCTCTCCAGGGCAGACGGGTATGTCGGGGAACTTCTTGAGTTGCAGCAAGGGTGTGAAGGACCCTTTGGAAGTTCCAGTGGTTAGATGTGATTGGCCTCGAGAAGCCTCAGCGGAAATGGGCCTCATCTCGCCTGGAGGGCAAAACCTCCTGGATTTTCTCGAGTTGCGGCAGGTGCTCTCGACTTACGACGGGGACCTCAGGGACCCGCTCTGGTGGCCTCAGGAAAGGCCAGTCCCCATGCGAGTTCCTCGGGGGCGTCTCGGGATTCCTCTCCCGTCGATGCCGGGGCCTAAGACCTTGTGTGGAGTCGGGGCCGGAACCTGAGGATTCCTCTCCAGTGCTGACATGGATCTTGGGGTACTTCTGGAGTCTCCCCAGGGGAGTCAGTCCTCGTCTCGAATGCGGGCATGCACTTGCGCTTTCCTCCAGAGCGGTAGCAGCAGTGTCACGCAGTCCGCCGCGTGGATCAAAGGATCTATGGTTTTCCCTCGAGTCTTTCCCACGAGGCTTTCCCACGAGGCTTTCCCACATGGCTGTCCCACGTGCACACGTGGTGGGAGTCGATCCTCGGCTTGAACGTCAAGGCAGCGCAGGGAAAACAGGTTCCTCTGGAATGGACTGACACATCTGGGGGACTCTTGGAATGGTGGCATGACTCTGGAGTTCCTCTCGCCTTTCCTGTGGAGAGCGCCTCCTCTTGAGATGCGACGGGAATGCCGGGAATTCTTTCCCTACGAAACAGGGAAAGGATCCCTCATCTCGAGCTAGGAGGCGGAAACGGGGCTCCCCTGGATGTGTGCGGGACACCACGTGCTTCCTCTCGAGGGCAGACGGGTATGTCGGGGAACTTCTTGAGTTGCAGCAAGGGTGTGAAGGACCCTTTGGAAGTTCCAGTGGTTAGATGTGATTGGCCTCGAGAAGCCTCAGCGGAAATGGGCCTCATCTCGCCTGGAGGGCAAAACCTCCTGGATTTTCTCGAGTTGCGGCAGGTGCTCTCGACTTACGACGGGGACCTCAGGGACCCGCTTGGTGGCCTCAGGAAAGGCCAGTACCCATGCGAGTTCCTCGGGGACCTCTCGGGATTCCTCTCCCGTCGATGCCGGGGCCTAAGACCTTGTGTGGAGTCGGGGCCGGAACCTGAGGATTCCTCTCCAGTGCTGACATGGATCTTGGGGTACTTCTGGAGTCTCCCCAGGGGAGTCAGTCCTCGTCTCGAATGCGGGCATGCACTTGCGCTTTCCTCCAGAGCGGTAGCAGCAGTGTCACGCAGTCCGCCGCGTGGATCAAAGGATCTATGGTTTTCCCTCGAGTCTTTCCCACGAGGCTTTCCCACGAGGCTTTCCCACAGGGCTGTCCCACGTGCACACGTGGTGGGAGTCGATCCTCGGCTTGAACGTCAAGGCAGTGCAGGGAAAACAGGTTCCTCTGGAATGGACTTACACATCTGGGGGACTCTTGGAATGGTGGCATGACTCTGGAGTTCCTCTCGCCTTTCCTGTGGAGAGCGCCTCCTCTTGAGATGCGACGGGAACGCCGGGAATTCTTTCCCTACGAAACAGGGAAAGGATCCTTCATCTCGAGCTAGAAGGCGGAAACGGGGCTCCCCTGGATGTGTGCGGGACACCACGTGCTTCCTCTCGAGGGCAGACGGGTATGTCGGGGAACTTCTTGAGTTGCAGCAAGGGTGTGAAGGACCCTTTGGAAGTTCCAGTGGTTAGATGTGATTGGCCTCGAGAAGCCTCAGCGGAAATGGACCTCATCTCGCCTGGAGGGCAAAACCTCCTGGATTTTCTCGAGTTGCGGCAGGTGCTCTCGACTTACGACGGGGACCTCAGGGACCCGCTCTGGTGGCCTCAGGAAAGGCCAGTCCCCATGCGAGTTCCTCGGGGGCCTCTCGGGATTCCTCTCCCGTCGATGCCGGGGCCTAAGACCTTGTGTGGAGTCGGGGCCGGAACCTGAGGATTCCTCTCCAGTGCTGACATGGATCTTGGGGTACTTCTGGAGTCTCCCCAGGGGAGTCAGTCCTCGTCTCGAATGCGGGCATGCACTTGCGCTTTCCTCCAGAGCGGTAGCAGCAGTGTCACGCAGTCCGCCGCGTGGATCAAAGGATCTATGGTTTTCCCTCGAGTCTTTCCCACGAGGTTTTCCCACGAGGCTTTCCCACGAGGCTTTCCCACAGGGCTGTCCCACGTGCACACGTGGTGGGAGTCGATCCTCGGCTTGAACGTCAAGGCAGTGCAGGGAAAACAGGTTCCTCTGGAATGGACTGACACACCTGGGGGACTCTTGGAATGGTGTCACGACCCTGGAGTTCCTCTCGCCTTTCCTGTGGAGAGCGCCTCCTCTTGAGATGCGACGGGAACGCCGGGAATTCTTTCCCTACGAAACAGGGAAAGGATCCCTCATCTCGAGCTAGGAGGCGGAAACGGGGATCGCCTGGATGTGTGCGGGACCCCACGTGCTTCCCCTCGAGTGGAGACGGGTATGTCGGGGAACTTCTTGAGTTGCAGCAATGGTGTGAAGGACCCTTTGGAAGTTCCAGTGGTTAGATGTGATTGGCCTCGAGAAGCCTCAGCGGAAATGGGCCTCATCTCGCCTGGAGGGCAAAACCTCCTGGATTTTCTCGAGTTGCGGCAGGTGCTCTCGACTTACGACGGGGACCTCAGGGAACCGCTTGGTGGCCTCAGGAAAGGCCAGTCCCCATGCGAGTTCCTCGGGGGCGTCTCGGGATTCCTCTCCCGTCGATGCCGGGGCCTAAGACCTTGTGTGGAGTCGGGGCCGGAACCTGAGGATTAGTCTCCAGTGCTGACATGGATCTTGGGGTACTTCTGGAGTCTCCCCAGGGGAGTCAGTCCTCGTCTCGAATGCGGGCATGCACTTGCGCTTTCCTCCAGAGCGGTAGCAGCAGTGTCACGCAGTCCGCCGCGTGGATCAAAGGATCTATGGTTTTCCCTCGAGTCTTTCCCACGAGGCTTTCCCACGAGGCTTTCCCACAGGGCTGTCCCACGTGCACACGTGGTGGGAGTCGATTCTCGGCTTGAACGTCAAGGCAGTGCAGGGAAAACAGGTTCCTCTGGAATGGACTGACACATCTGGGGGACTCTTGGAATGGTGGCATGACTCTGGAGTTCCTCTCGCTTTTCCTGTGGAGAGCACCTCCTCTTGAGATGCGACGGGAATGCCGGGAATTCTTTCCCTACGAAACAGGGAAAGGATCCCTCATCTCAAGCTAGGAGGCGGAAACGGGGCTCCCCTGGATGTGTGCGGGACCCACGTGCTTCCTCTCGAGTGGAGACGGGTATGTCGGGGAACTTCTTGAGTTGCAGCAAGGGTGTGAAGGACCCTTTGGAAGTTCCAGTGGTTAGACGTGATTAGCCTCGAGAAGCCTCAGCGGAAATGGGCCTCATCTCGCTGGAGGGCAAAACCTCCTGGATTTTCTCGAGTTGCGGCAGGTGCTCTCGACTTACGACGGGGACCTCAGGGACCCGCTCTGGTGGCCTCAGGAAAGGCCAGTCCCCATGCGAGTTCCTCGGGGGCGTCTCGGGATTCCTCTCCCGTCGATGCCGGGGCCTAAGACCTTGTGTGGAGTCGGGGCCGGAACCTGAGGATTCCTCTCCAGTGCTGACATGGATCTTGGGGTACTTCTGGAGTCTCCCCAGGGGACTCAGTCCTCGTCTCGAATGCGGGCCTGCACTTGCGCTTTCCTGCAGAGCGGTAGCAGCAGTGTCACGGAGTCCGCCGCGTGGATCCAAGGATCTATGGTTTTCCCTCGAGTCTTTCCCACGAGGCTTTCCCACGAGGCTTTCCCACAGGGCTGTCCCACGTGCACACGTGGTGGGAGTCGATCCTCGGCTTGAACGTCAAGGCAGTGCAGGGAAAACTGGTTCCTCTGGAATGGACTGACACATCTGGGGGACTCTAGGAATGGTGGCATGACCCTGGAGTTCCTCTCGCCTTTCCTGTGGAGAGCGCCTCCTCTTGAGATGCGACGGGAACGCCGGGAATTCTTTCCCTACGAAACAGGGAAAGGATCCCTCATCTCGAGCTAGGAGGCGGAAACAGGGCTCTCCTGCATGTGTGCGGGACACCACGTGCTTCCTCTGGAGTGGAGACGGGTATGTCGGGGAACTTCTTGAGTTGCAGCAAGGGTGTGAAGGACCCTTTGGAAGTTCCAGTGGTTAGATGTGATTGGCCTCGAGAAGCCTCAGCGGAAATGGGCCTCATCTCGCCTGGAGGGCAAAACCTCCTGGATTTTCTCGAGTTGCGGCAGGTGCTCTCGACTTACGACGGGGACCTCAGGGACCCGCTCTGGTGGCCTCAGGAAAGGCCAGTCCCCATGCGAGTTCCTCGGGGGCCTCTCGGGATTCCTCTCCCGTCGATGCCGGGGCCTAAGACCTTGTGTGGAGTCGGGGCCGGAACCTGAGAATTCCTCTCCAGTGCTGACATGGATCTTGGGGTACTTCTGGAGTCTCCCCAGGGGAGTCAGTCCTCGTCTCGAATGCGGGCATGCACTTGCGCTTTCCTCCAGAGCGGTAGCAGCAGTGTCACGCAGTCCGCCGCGTGGATCAAAGGATCTATGGTTTTCCCTCGAGTCTTTCCCACGAGGCTTTCCCACGAGGCTTTCCCACGAGGCTTTCCCACAGGGCTGTCCCACGTGCACTCGTGGTGGGAGTCGATCCTCGGCTTGAACGTCAAGGCAGTGCAGGGAAAACAGGTTCCTCTGGAATGGACTGACACATCTGGGGGACTCTTGGAATGGTGTCACGACCCTGGAGTTCCTCTCGCATTTCCTGTGGAGAGCGCCTCCTCTTGAGATGCGACGGGAACGCCGGGAATTCTTTCCCTACGAAACAGGGAAAGGATCCCTCATCTCGAGCTAGGAGGCGGAAACGGGGCTCCCCTGGATGTGTGCGGGACCCCACGTGCTTCCTCTCGAGTGGAGACGGGTATGTCGGGGAACTTCTTGAGTTGCAGCAAGGGTGTGAAGGACCCTTTGGAAGTTCCAGTGGTTAGATGTGATTGGCCTCGAGAAGCCTCAGCGGAAATGGGCCTCATCTCGCCTGGAGGGCAAAACCTCCTGGATTTTCTCGAGTTGCGGCAGGTGCTCTCGACTTACGACGGGGACCTCAGGGACCCGCTCTGGTGGCCACAGGAAAAGCCAGTCCCCATGCGAGTTCCTCGGGGGCCTCTTGGGATCCCTCTCCCGTCGATGCCAGGGCCTAAGACCTTGTGTGGAGTCGGGGCCGGAACCTGAGGATTCCTCTCCAGTGCTGACATGGATCTTGGGGTACTTCTGGAGTCTCCCCAGTGGGGTCAGTCCTCGTCTCGAATGCGGGCATGCACTTGCGCTTTCCTCCAGAGCGGTAGCAGCAGTGTCACGCAGTCTGCCCCGTGGATCAAAGGATCTATGGTTTTCCTTCGAGTCTTTCCCACGAGGCTTTCCCACGAGGCTTTCCCACAGGGCTGTCCCACGTGCACACGTGGTGGGAGTCGATCCTCGGCTTGAACGTCAAGGCAGTGCAGGGAAAACAGGTTCCTCTGGAATGGACTGACACATCTGGGTGACTCTTGGAATGGTGGCATGACCCTGGAGTTCCTCTCGCCTTTCCTGTGGAGAGCGCCTCCTCTTAAGATGCGACGGGAACGCCGGGAATTCTTTCACTACGAAACAGGGAAAGGATCCCTAATCTCGAGCTAGGAGGCGGAAACGGGGCTCCCCTGGATGTTGCGGGACACCACGTGCTTCCTCTGGAGTGCAGACGGGTATGTCGGGGAACTTCTTGAGTTGCAGCAAGGGTGTGAAGGACCCTTTGGAAGTTCCAGTGGTTAGACGTGATTGGCCTCGAGAAGCCTCAGCGGAAATGGGCCTCATCTCGCCTGGAGGGCAAAACCTCCTGGATTTTCTCGAGTTGCGGCAGGTGCTCTCGACTTACGACGGGGACCTCAGGGACCCGCTCTGGTGGCCTCAGGAAAGGCCAGTCCCCATGCGAGTTCCTCGGGGGCCTCTCGGGATTCCTCTCCCGTCGATGCCGGGGCCTAAGACCTTGTGTGGAGTCGGGGCCGGAACCTGAGGATTCCTCTCCAGTGCTGACATGGATCTTGGGGTACTTCTGGAGTGTCCCCAGGGGAGTCAGTCCTCGTCTCGAATGCGGGCATGCACTTGCGCTTTCCTCCAGAGCGGTAGCAGCAGTGTCACGCAGTCCGCCGCGTGGATCAAAGGATCTATGGTTTTCCCTCGAGTCTTTCCCACGAGGCTTTCCCACGAGGCTTTCCCACAGGGCTGTCCCACGTGCACACGTGGTGGGAGTCGATCCTCGGCATGAACGTCAAGGCAGTGCAGGGAAAACAGGTTCCTCTGGAATGGACTGACACATCTGGGGGACTCTTGGAATGGTGGCATGACCCTGGAGTTCCTCTCGCCTTTCCTGTGGAGAGGGCCTCCTCTTGAAATGCGACGGGAACGCCGGGAATTCTTTCCCTACGAAACAGGGAAAGGATCCCTCATCTAGAGCTAGGAGGCGGAAACGGGGCTCCCCTGGATGTGTGCGGGACACCACGTGCTTCCTCTCGAGGGCAGACGGGCATGTCGGGGAACTTCTTGAGTTGCAGCAAGGGTGTGAAGGACCATTTGGAAGTTCCAGTGGTTAGATGTGATTGGCCTCGAGAAGCCTCAGCGGAAATGGGCCTCATCTCGCCTGGAGGGCAAAACCTCCTGGATTTTCTCGAGTTGCGGCAGGTGCTCTCGACTTACGACGGGGACCTCAGGGACCCGCTCTGGTGGCCTCAGGAAAGGCCAGTCCCCATGCGAGTTCCTCGGGGGCGTCTCGGGATTCCTCTCCCGTCGATGCCGGGGCCTAAGACCTTGTGTGGAGTCGGGGCCGGAACCTGAGGATTCCTCTCCAGTGCTGACATGGATCTTGGGGTACTTCTGGAGTCTCCCCAGGGGAGTCAGTCCTCGTCTCGAATGCGGGCATGCACTTGCGCTTTCCTCCAGAGCGGTAGCAGCAGTGTCACGCAGTCCGCCGCGTGGATCAAAGGATCTATGGTTTTCCCTCGAGTCTTTCCCACGAGGCTTTCCCACGAGGCTTTCACACAGGGCTGTCCCACGTGCACACGTGGTGGGAGTCGATCCTCGGCTTGAACGTCAAGGCAGTGCAGGGAAAACAGGTTCCTCTGGAATGGACTGACACATCTGGGGGACTCTTGGAATGGTGGCATGACTCTGGAGTTCCTCTCGCCTTTCCTGTGGAGAGCGCCTCCTCTTGAGATGCGACGGGAATGCCGGGAATTCTTTCCCTACGAAACAGGGAAAGGATCCCTCATCTCGAGCTAGGAGGCGGAAACGGGGCTCCCCTGGATGTGTGCGGGACAACACGTGCTTCCTCTCGAGGGCAGACGGGTATGTCGGGGAACTTCTTGAGTTGCAGCAAGGGTGTGAAGGACCCTTTGGAAGTTCCAGTGGTTAGATGTGATTGGCCTCGAGAAGCCTCAGCGGAAATGGGCCTCATCTCGCCTGGAGGGCAAAACCTCCTGGATTTTCTCGAGTTGCGGCAGGTGCTCTCGACTTACGACGGGGACCTCAGGGACCCGCTTGGTGGCCTCAGGAAAGGCCAGTACCCATGCGAGTTCCTCGGGGACCTCTCGGGATTCCTCTCCCGTCGATGCCGGGGCCTAAGACCTTGTGTGGAGTCGGGGCCGGAACCTGAGGATTCCTCTCCAGTGCTGACATGGATCTTGGGGTACTTCTGGAGTCTCCCCAGGGGAGTCAGTCCTCGTCTCGAATGCGGGCATGCACTTGCGCTTTCCTCCAGAGCGGTAGCAGCAGTGTCACGCAGTCCGCCGCGTGGATCAAAGGATCTATGGTTTTCTCTCGAGTCTTTCCCACGAGGCTTTCCCACGAGGCTTTCCCACAGGGCTGTCCCACGTGCACACGTGGTGGGAGTCGATCCTCGGCTTGAACGTCAAGGCAGTGCAGGGAAAACAGGTTCCTCTGGAATGGACTTACACATCTGGGGGACTCTTGGAATGGTGGCATGACTCTGGAGTTCCTCTCGCCTTTCCTGTGGAGAGCGCCTCCTCTTGAGATGCGACGGGAACGCCGGGAATTCTTTCCCTACGAAACAGGGAAAGGATCCTTCATCTCGAGCTAGAAGGCGGAAACGGGGCTCCCCTGGATGTGTGCGGGACACCACGTGCTTCCTCTCGAGGGCAGACGGGTATGTCGGGGAACTTCTTGAGTTGCAGCAAGGGTGTGAAGGACCCTTTGGAAGTTCCAGTGGTTAGATGTGATTGGCCTCGAGAAGCCTCAGCGGAAATGGACCTCATCTCGCCTGGAGGGCAAAACCTCCTGGATTTTCTCGAGTTGCGGCAGGTGCTCTCGACTTACGACGGGGACCTCAGGGACCCGCTCTGGTGGCCTCAGGAAAGGCCAGTCCCCATGCGAGTTCCTCGGGGGCCTCTCGGGATTCCTCTCCCGTCGATGCCGGGGCCTAAGACCTTGTGTGGAGTCGGGGCCGGAACCTGAGGATTCCTCTCCAGTGCTGACATGGATCTTGGGGTACTTCTGGAGTCTCCCCAGGGGAGTCAGTCCTCGTCTCGAATGCGGGCATGCACTTGCGCTTTCCTCCAGAGCGGTAGCAGCAGTGTCACGCAGTCCGCCGCGTGGATCAAAGGATCTATGGTTTTCCCTCGAGTCTTTCCCACGAGGTTTTCCCACGAGGCTTTCCCACGAAGCTTTCCCACAGGGCTGTCCCACGTGCACACGTGGTGGGAGTCGATCCTCGGCTTGAACGTCAAGGCAGTGCAGGGAAAACAGGTTCCTCTGGAATGGACTGACACACCTGGGGGACTCTTGGAATGGTGTCACGACCCTGGAGTTCCTCTCGCCTTTCCTGTGGAGAGCGCCTCCTCTTGAGATGCGACGGGAACGCCGGGAATTCTTTCCCTACGAAACAGGGAAAGGATCCCTCATCTCGAGCTAGGAGGCGGAAACGGGGATCGCCTGGATGTGTGCGGGACCCCACGTGCTTCCCCTCGAGTGGAGACGGGTATGTCGGGGAACTTCTTGAGTTGCAGCAATGGTGTGAAGGACCCTTTGGAAGTTCCAGTGGTTAGATGTGATTGGCCTCGAGAAGCCTCAGCGGAAATGGGCCTCATCTCGCCTGGAGGGCAAAACCTCCTGGATTTTCTCGAGTTGCGGCAGGTGCTCTCGACTTACGACGGGGACCTCAGGGAACCGCTTGGTGGCCTCAGGAAAGGCCAGTCCCCATGCGAGTTCCTCGGGGGCGTCTCGGGATTCCTCTCCCGTCGATGCCGGGGCCTAAGACCTTGTGTGGAGTCGGGGCCGGAACCTGAGGATTAGTCTCCAGTGCTGACATGGATCTTGGGGTACTTCTGGAGTCTCCCCAGGGGAGTCAGTCCTCGTCTCGAATGCGGGCATGCACTTGCGCTTTCCTCCAGAGCGGTAGCAGCAGTGTCACGCAGTCCGCCGCGTGGATCAAAGGATCTATGGTTTTCCCTCGAGTCTTTCCCACGAGGCTTTCCCACGAGGCTTTCCCACAGGGCTGTCCCACGTGCACACGTGGTGGGAGTCGATTCTCGGCTTGAACGTCAAGGCAGTGCAGGGAAAACAGGTTCCTCTGGAATGGAATGACACATCTGGGGGACTCTTGGAATGGTGGCATGACTCTGGAGTTCCTCTCGCTTTTCCTGTGTAGAGCACCTCCTCTTGAGATGCGACGGGAATGCCGGGAATTCTTTCCCTACCAAACAGGGAAAGGATCCCTCATCTCGAGCTAGGAGGCGGAAACGGGGCTCCCCTGGATGTGTGCGGGACACCACGTGCTTCCTCTCGAGGGCAGACCGGTATGTCGGGGAACTTCTTGAGTTGCAGCAAGGGTGTGAAGGACCCTTTGGAAGTTCCAGTGGTTAGATGTGATTGGCCTCGAGAAGCCTCAGCGGAAATGGGCCTCATCTCGCCTGGAGGGCAAAACCTCCTGGATTTTCTCGAGTTGCGGCAGGTGCTCTCGACTTACGACGGGGACCTCAGGGACCCGCTTGGTGGCCTCAGGAAAGGCCAGTCCCCATGCGAGTTCCTCGGGGGCCTCTCGGGATTCCTCTCCCGTCGATGCCGGGGCCTAAGACCTTGTGTGGAGTCGGGGCCAGAACCTGAGGATTCCTCTCCAGTGCTGACATGGATCTTGGGGTACTTCTGGAGTCTCCCCAGGGGAGTCAGTCCTCGTCTCGAATGCGGGCATGCACTTGCGCTTTCCTCTAGAGCGGTAGCAGCAGTGTCACGCAGTCTGCCGCGTGGATCAAAGATCTACGGTTTTCCCTCGAGTCTTTCCCACGAGGCTTTCCCACGAGGCTTTCCCACAGGGCTGTCCCACGTGCGCTCGTGGTGGGAGTCGATCCTCGGCTTGAACGTCACGGCAGTGCAGGGAAAACAGGTTCCTCGGGAATGGACTGACACATCAGGGGGACTCTTGGAATGGTGGCACGACCCTGGAGTTCCTCTCGCCTTTCCTGTGGAGAGCGCCTCCTCTTGAGATGCGACGGGAACGCCGGGAATTCTTTCCCTACGAAACAGGGAAAGGATCCCTCATCTCAAGCTAGGAGGCGGAAACGGGGCTCCCCTGGATGTGTGCGGGACCCACGTGCTTCCTCTCGAGTGGAGACGGGTATGTCGGGGAACTTCTTGAGTTGCAGCAAGGGTGTGAAGGACCCTTTGGAAGTTCCAGTGGTTAGACGTGATTAGCCTCGAGAAGCCTCAGCGGAAATGGGCCTCATCTCGCTGGAGGGCAAAACCTCCTGGATTTTCTCGAGTTGCGGCAGGTGCTCTCGACTTACGACGGGGACCTCAGGGACCCGCTCTGGTGGCCTCAGGAAAGGCCAGTCCCCATGCGAGTTCCTCGGGGGCGTCTCGGGATTCCTCTCCCGTCGATGCCGTGGCCTAAGACCTTGTGTGGAGTCGGGGCCGGAACCTGAGGATTCCTCTCCAGTGCTGACATGGATCTTGGGGTACTTCTGGAGTCTCCCCAGGGGAGTCAGTCCTTGTCTCGAATGCGGGCATGCATTGCGCTTTTCTCCAGAGCGGTAGCAGCAGTGTCACGCAGTCCGCCGTGTGGATCAAAGGATCTATGGTTTTCCCTCGAGTCTTTCCCACGAGGCTTTCCCACGAGGCTTTCCCACAGGGCTGTCCCACGTGCACACGTGGTGGGAGTCGATCCTCGGCTTGAACGTCAAGGCAGTGCAGGGAAAACAGGTTCCTCTGGAATGGACTGACACATCTGGGGGCTCTTGGAATGGTGTCACGACCCTGGAGTTCCTCTCGCCTTTCCTGTGGAGAGCGCCTCCTCTTGAGATGCGACGGGAACGCCGGGAATTCTTTCCCTACGAAACAGGGAAAGGATCCCTCATCTAGAGCTAGGAGGCGGAAACGGGGCTCCCCTGGATGTGTGCGGGACCCCACGTGCTTCCTCTCGAGTGGAGACGGGTATGTCGGGGAACTTCTTGAGTTGCAGCAATGGTGTGAAGGACCCTTTGGAAGTTCCAGTGGTTAGATGTGATTGGCCTCGAGAAGCCTCAGCGGAAATGGGCCTCATCTCGCCTGGAGGGCAAAACCTCCTGGATTTTCTCGAGTTGCGGCAGGTGCTCTCGACTTACGACGGGGACCTCAGGGACCCGCTCTGGTGGCCTCAGGAAAGGCCAGTCCCCATGCGAGTTCCTCGGCGGCCTCTCGGGATTCCTCTCCCGTCGATGCCGGGGCCTAAGACCTTGTGTGAAGTCGGGGCCAGAACCTGAGGATTCCTCTGCAGTGCTGACATGGATCTTGGGGTACTTCTGGAGTCTCCCCAGGGGAGTCAGTCCTCGTCTCGAATGCGGGCATGCACTTGCGCTTTCCTGCAGAGCGGTAGCAGCAGTGTCACGGAGTCCGCCGCGTGGATCCAAGGATCTATGGTTTTCCCTCGAGTCTTTCCCACGAGGCTTTCCCACGAGGCTTTCCCACAGGGCTGTCCCACGTGCACACGTGGTGGGAGTCGATCCTCGGCTTGAACGTCAAGGCAGTGCAGGGAAAACAGGTTCCTCTGGAATGGACTGACACATCTGGGGGACTCTAGGAATGGTGGCATGACCCTGGAGTTCCTCTCGCCTTTCCTGTGGAGAGCGCCTCCTCTTGAGATGCGACGGGAACGCCGGGAATTCTTTCCCTACGAAACAGGGAAAGGATCCCTCATCTCGAGCTAGGAGGCGGAAACAGGGCTCTCCTGCATGTGTGCGGGACACCACGTGCTTCCTCTCGAGTGGAGACGGGTATGTCGGGGAACTTCTTGAGTTGCAGCAAGGGTGTGAAGGACCCTTTGGAAGTTCCAGTGGTTAGATGTGATTGGCCTCGAGAAGCCTCAGCGGAAATGGGCCTCATCTCGCCTGGAGGGCAAAACCTCCTGGATTTTCTCGAGTTGCCGCAGGTGCTCTCGACTTACGACGGGGACCTCAGGGACCCGCTCTGGTGGCCTCAGGAAAGGCCAGTCCCCATGCGAGTTCCTCGGGGGCCTCTCGGGATTCCTCTCCCGTCGATGCCGGGGCCTAAGACCTTGTGTGGAGTCGGGGCCGGAACCTGAGAATTTCTCTCCAGTGCTGACATGGATCTTGGGGTACTTCTGGAGTCTCCCCAGGGGAGTCAGTCCTCGTCTCGAATGCGGGCATGCACTTGCGCTTTCCTCCAGAGCGGTAGCAGCAGTGTCACGCAGTCCGCCGCGTGGATCAAAGGATCTATGGTTTTCCCTCGAGTCTTTCCCACGAGGCTTTCCCACGAGGCTTTCCCACGAGGCTTTCCCACAGGGCTGTCCCACGTGCACTCGTGGTGGGAGTCGATCCTCGGCTTGAACGTCAAGGCAGTGCAGGGAAAACAGGTTCCTCTGGAATGGACTGACACATCTGGGGGACTCTTGGAATGGTGTCACGACCCTGGAGTTCCTCTCGCATTTCCTGTGGAGAGCGCCTCCTCTTGAGATGCGACGGGAACGCCGGGAATTCTTTCCCTACGAAACAGGGAAAGGATCCCTCATCTCGAGCTAGGAGGCGGAAACGGGGCTCCCCTGGATGTGTGCGGGACCCCACGTGCTTCCTCTCGAGTGGAGACGGGTATGTCGGGGAACTTCTTGAGTTGCAGCAAGGGTGTGAAGGACCCTTTGGAAGTTCCAGTGGTTAGATGTGATTGGCCTCGAGAAGCCTCAGCGGAAATGGGCCTCATCTCGCCTGGAGGGCAAAACCTCCTGGATTTTCTCGAGTTGCGGCAGGTGCTCTCGACTTACGACGGGGACCTCAGGGACCCGCTCTGGTGGCCACAGGAAAAGCCAGTTCCCATGCGAGTTCCTCGGGGGCCTCTCGGGATCCCTCTCCCGTCGATGCCAGGGCCTAAGACCTTGTGTGGAGTCGGGGCCGGAACCTGAGGATTCCTCTCCAGTGCTGACATGGATCTTGGGGTACTTCTGGAGTCTCCCCAGTGGGGTCAGTCCTCGTCTCGAATGCGGGCATGCACTTGCGCTTTCCTCCAGAGCGGTAGCAGCAGTGTCACGCAGTCTGCCCCGTGGATCAAAGGATCTATGGTTTTCCTTCGAGTCTTTCCCACGAGGCTTTCCCACGAGGCTTTCCCACAGGGCTGTCCCACGTGCACACGTGGTGGGAGTCGATCCTCGGCTTGAACGTCAAGGCAGTGCAGGGAAAACAGGTTCCTCTGGAATGGACTGACACATCTGGGTGACTCTTGGAATGGTGGCATGACCCTGGAGTTCCTCTCGCCTTTCCTGTGGAGAGCGCCTCCTCTTGAGATGCGACGGGAACGCCGGGAATTCTTTCACTACGAAACAGGGAAAGGATCCCTAATCTCGAGCTAGGAGGCGGAAACGGGGCTCCCCTGGATGTTGCGGGACACCACGTGCTTCCTCTGGAGTGCAGACGGGTATGTCGGGGAACTTCTTGAGTTGCAGCAAGGGTGTGAAGGACCCTTTGGAAGTTCCAGTGGTTAGACGTGATTGGCCTCGAGAAGCCTCAGCGGAAATGGGCCTCATCTCGCCTGGAGGGCAAAACCTCCTGGATTTTCTCGAGTTGCGGCAGGTGCTCTCGACTTACGACGGGGACCTCAGGGACCCGCTCTGGTGGCCTCAGGAAAGGCCAGTCCCCATGCGAGTTCCTCGGGGGCCTCTCGGGATTCCTCTCCCGTCGATGCCGGGGCCTAAGACCTTGTGTGGAGTCGGGGCCGGAACCTGAGGATTCCTCTCCAGTGCTGACATGGATCTTGGGGTACTTCTGGAGTGTCCCCAGGGGAGTCAGTCCTCGTCTCGAATGCGGGCATGCACTTGCGCTTTCCTCCAGAGCGGTAGCAGCAGTGTCACGCAGTCCGCCGCGTGGATCAAAGGATCTATGGTTTTCCCTCGAGTCTTTCCCACGAGGCTTTCCCACGAGGCTTTCCCACAGGGCTGTCCCACGTGCACACGTGGTGGGAGTCGATCCTCGGCATGAACGTCAAGGCAGTGCAGGGAAAACAGGTTCCTCTGGAATGGACTGACACATCTGGGGGACTCTTGGAATGGTGGCATGACCCTGGAGTTCCTCTCGCCTTTCCTGTGGAGAGGGCCTCCTCTTGAAATGCGACGGGAACGCCGGGAATTCTTTCCCTACGAAACAGGGAAAGGATCCCTCATCTCGAGCTAGGAGGCGGAAACGGGGCTCCCCTGGATGTGTGCGGGACCCCACGTGCTTCCTCTCGAGTGCAGACGGGTATGTCGGGGAACTTCTTGAGTTGCAGCAAGGGTGTGAGGACCCTTTGGAAGTTCCAGTGGTTAGATGTGATTGGCCTCGAGAAGCCTCAGCGGAAATGGGCCTCATCTCGCCTGGAGGGCAAAACCTCCTGGATTTTCTCGAGTTGCGGCATGTGCTCTCGACTTACGACGGGGACCTCTGGGACCCGCTCTGGTGGCCTCAGGAAAGGTCAGTCCCCATGCGAGTTCCTCGGGGGCCTCTCGGGATTCCTCTCCCGTTGATGCCGGGGCCTAAGACCTTGTGTGGAGTCGGGGCCGGAACCTGAGGATTCCTCTCCAATGCTGACATGTATCTTGGGGTACTTCTGGAGTCTCCCCAGGGGAGTCAGTCCTCGTCTCGAATGCGGGCATGCACTTGCGCTTTCCTCCAGAGCGGTAGCAGCAGTGTCACGCAGTCCGCCGCGTGGATCAAAGGATCTATGGTTTTCCCTCGAGTCTTTCCCACGAGCTTTCCCACGAGGCTTTCCCACAGGGCTGTCCCACGTGCACACGTGGTGGGAGTCGATCCTCGGCTTGAACGTCAAGGCAGTGCAGGGAAAACAGGTTCCTCTGGAATGGACTGACACATCTGGGGGACTCTTGGAATGGTGTCACGACCCTGGAGTTCCTCTCGCCTTTCCTGTGGAGAGCGCCTCCTCTTGAGATGCGACGGGAACGCCGGAAATTCTTTCCCTACGAAACAGGGAAAGGATCCCTCATCTCGAGCTAGGAGGCGGAAACGGGGCTCCCCTGGATGTGTGCGGGACCCACGTGCTTCCTCTCGAGTGGAGACGGGTATGTCGGGGAACTTCTTGAGTTGCTGCAAGGGTGTGAAGGACCCTTTGGAAGTTCCAGTGGTTAGATGTGATTGGCCTCGAGAAGCCTCAGCGGAAATGGGCCTCATCTCGCCTGGAGGGCAAAACCTCCTGGATTTTCTCGAGTTGCGGCAGGTGCTCTCGACTTACGACGGGGACCTCAGGGACCCGCTCTGGTGGCCTCAGGAATGGCCAGTCCCCATGCGAGTTCCTCGGGGGCCTCTCGGGATTCCTCTCCCGTTGATGCCGGGGCCTAAGACCTTGTGTGGAGTCGGGGCCGGAACCTGAGGATTCCTCTCCAATGCTGACATGGATCTTGGGGTACTTCTGGAGTCTCCCCAGGGGAGTCAGTCCTCGTCTCGAATGCGGGCATGCACTTGCGCTTTCCTCCAGAGCGGTAGCAGCAGTGTCACGCAGTCCGCCGCGTGGATCAAAGGATCTATGGTTTTCCCTCGAGTCTTTCCCACGAGGCTTTCCCACGAGGCTTTCCCACAGGGCTGTCCCACGTGCACACGTGGTGGGAGTCGATCCTCGGCTTGAACGTCAAGGCAGTGCAGGGAAAACAGGTTCCTCTGGAATGGACTGACACATCTGGGGGACTCTTGGAATGGTGGCACGACCCTGGAGTTCCTCTCGCCTTTCCTGTGGAGAGCGCCTCCTCTTGAGATGCGACGGGAACGCCGGGAATTCTTTCCCTACGAAACAGGGAAAGGATCCCTCATCTCGAGCTAGGAGGCGGAAACGGGGCTCCCCTGGATGTGTGCGGGACCCACGTGCTTCCTCTCGAGTGGAGACGGGTATGTCGGGGAACTTCTTGAGTTGCTGCAAGGGTGTGAAGGACCCTTTGGAAGTTCCAGTGGTTAGATGTGATCGGCCTCGAGAAGCCTCAGCGGAAATGGGCCTCATCTCGCCTGGAGGGCAAAACCTCCTGGATTTTCTCGAGTTGCGGCAGGTGCTCTCGACTTACGACGGGGACCTCAGGGACCCGCTCTGGTGGCCTCAGGAAAGGCCAGTCCCCATGCGAGTTCCTCGGGGGCCTCTCGGGATTCCTCTCCCGTTGATGCCGGGGCCTAAGACCTTGTGTGGAGTCGGGGCCGGAACCTGAGGATTCCTCTCCAGTGCTGACATGGATCTTGGGGTACTTCTGGAGTCTCCCCAGGGGAGTCAGTCCTCGTCTCGAATGCGGGCATGCACTTGCGCTTTCCTCCAGAGCGGTAGCAGCAGTGTCACGCAGTCCGCCGCGTGGATCAAAGGATCTATGGTTTTCCCTCGAGTCTTTCCCACGAGGCTTTCCCACGAGGCTTTCCCACAGGGCTGTCCCACGTGCACACGTGGTGGGAGTCGATCCTCGGCTTGAACGTCAAGGCAGTGCAGGGAAAACAGGTTCCTCTGGAATGGACTGACACATCTGGGGGACTCTTGGAATGGTGGCACGACCCTGGAGTTCCTCTCGCCTTTCCTGTGGAGAGCGCCTCCTCTTGAGATGCGACGGGAACGCCGGGAATTCTTTCACTACGAAACAGGGAAAGGATCCCTAATCTCGAGCTAGGAGGCGGAAACGGGGCTCCCCTGGATGTTGCGGGACACCACGTGCTTCCTCTGAAGTGCAGACGGGTATGTCGGGGAACTTCTTGAGTTGCAGCAAGGGTGTGAAGGACCCTTTGGAAGTTCCAGTGGTTAGACGTGATTGGCCTCGAGAAGCCTCAGCGGAAATGGGCCTCATCTCGCCTGGAGGGCAAAACCTCCTGGATTTTCTCGAGTTGCGGCAGGTGCTCTCGACTTACGACGGGGACCTCAGGGACCCGCTCTGGTGGCCTCAGGAAAGGCCAGTCCCCATGCGAGTTCCTCGGGGGCCTCTCGGGATTCCTCTCCCGTCGATGCCGGGGCCTAAGACCTTGTGTGGAGTCGGGGCCGGAACCTGAGGATTCCTCTCCAGTGCTGACATGGATCTTGGGGTACTTCTGGAGTGTCCCCAGGGGAGTCAGTCCTCGTCTCGAATGCGGGCATGCACTTGCGCTTTCCTCCAGAGCGGTAGCAGCAGTGTCACGCAGTCCGCCGCGAGGATCAAAGGATTTATGGTTTTCCCTCGAGTCTTTCCCACGAGGCTTTCCCACGAGGCTTTCCCACAGGGCTGTCCCACGTGCACACGTGGTGGGAGTCGATCCTCGGCATGAACGTCAAGGCAGTGCAGGGAAAACAGGTTCCTCTGGAATGGACTGACACATCTGGGGGACTCTTGGAATGGTGGCATGACCCTGGAGTTCCTCTCGCCTTTCCTGTGGAGAGGGCCTCCTCTTGAAATGCGACGGGAACGCCGGGAATTCTTTCCCTACGAAACAGGGAAAGGATCCCTCATCTCGAGCTAGGAGGCGGAAACGGGCTCCCCTGGATGTGTGCGGGACCCCACGTGCTTCCTCTCGAGTGCAGACGGGTATGTCGGGGAACTTCTTGAGTTGCAGCAAGGGTGTGAGGACCCTTTGGAAGTTCCAGTGGTTAGATGTGATTGGCCTCGAGAAGCCTCAGCGGAAATGGGCCTCATCTCGCCTGGAGGGCAAAACCTCCTGGATTTTCTCGAGTTGCGGCATGTGCTCTCGACTTACGACGGGGACCTCTGGGACCCGCTCTGGTGGCCTCAGGAAAGGTCAGTCCCCATGCGAGTTCCTCGGGGGCCTCTCGGGATTCCTCTCCCGTTGATGTCGGGGCCTAAGACCTTGTGTGGAGTCGGGGCCGGAACCTGAGGATTCCTCTCCAATGCTGACATGGATCTTGGGGTACTTCTGGAGTCTCCCCAGGGGAGTCAGTCCTCGTCTCGAATGCGGGCATGCACTTGCGCTTTCCTCCAGAGCGGTAGCAGCAGTGTCACGCAGTCCGCCGCGTGGATCAAAGGATCTATGGTTTTCCCTCGAGTCTTTCCCACGAGCTTTCCCACGAGGCTTTCCCACAGGGCTGTCCCACGTGCACACGTGGTGGGAGTCGATCCTCGGCTTGAACGTCAAGGCAGTGCAGGGAAAACAGGTTCCTCTGGAATGGACTGACACATCTGGGGGACTCTTGGAATGGTGTCACGACCCTGGAGTTCCTCTCGCCTTTCCTGTGGAGAGCGCCTCCTCTTGAGATGCGACGGGAACGCCGGAAATTCTTTCCCTACGAAACAGGGAAAGGATCCCTCATCTCGAGCTAGGAGGCGGAAACGGGGCTCCCCTGGATGTGTGCGGGACCCACGTGCTTCCTCTCGAGTGGAGACGGGTATGTCGGGGAACTTCTTGAGTTGCTGCAAGGGTGTGAAGGACCCTTTGGAAGTTCCAGTGGTTAGATGTGATTGGCCTCGAGAAGCCTCAGCGGAAATGGGCCTCATCTCGCCTGGAGGGCAAAACCTCCTGGATTTTCTCGAGTTGCGGCAGGTGCTCTCGACTTACGACGGGGACCTCAGGGACCCGCTCTGGTGGCCTCAGGAATGGCCAGTCCCCATGCGAGTTCCTCGGGGGCCTCTCGGGATTCCTCTCCCGTTGATGCCGGGGCCTAAGACCTTGTGTGGAGTCGGGGCCGGAACCTGAGGATTCCTCTCCAATGCTGACATGGATCTTGGGGTACTTCTGGAGTCTCCCCAGGGGAGTCAGTCCTCGTCTCGAATGCGGGCATGCACTTGCGCTTTCCTCCAGAGCGGTAGCAGCAGTGTCACGCAGTCCGCCGCGTGGATCAAAGGATCTATGGTTTTCCCTCGAGTCTTTCCCACGAGGCTTTCCCACGAGGCTTTCCCACAGGGCTGTCCCACGTGCACACGTGGTGGGAGTCGATCCTCGGCTTGAACGTCAAGGCAGTGCAGGGAAAACAGGTTCCTCTGGAATGGACTGACACATCTGGGGGACTCTTGGAATGGTGGCACGACCCTGGAGTTCCTCTCGCCTTTCCTGTGGAGAGCGCCTCCTCTTGAGATGCGACGGGAACGCCGGGAATTCTTTCCCTACGAAACAGGGAAAGGATCCCTCATCTCGAGCTAGGAGGCGGAAACGGGGCTCCCCTGGATGTGTGCGGGACCCACGTGCTTCCTCTCGAGTGGAGACGGGTATGTCGGGGAACTTCTTGAGTTGCTGCAAGGGTGTGAAGGACCCTTTGGAAGTTCCAGTGGTTAGATGTGATCGGCCTCGAGAAGCCTCAGCGGAAATGGGCCTCATCTCGCCTGGAGGGCAAAACCTCCTGGATTTTCTCGAGTTGCGGCAGGTGCTCTCGACTTACGACGGGGACCTCAGGGACCCGCTCTGGTGGCCTCAGGAAAGGCCAGTCCCCATGCGAGTTCCTCGGGGGCCTCTCGGGATTCCTCTCCCGTTGATGCCGGGGCCTAAGACCTTGTGTGGAGTCGGGGCCGGAACCTGAGGATTCCTCTCCAATGCTGACATGGATCTTGGGGTACTTCTGGAGTCTCCCCAGGGGAGTCAGTCCTCGTCTCGAATGCGGGCATGCACTTGCGCTTTCCTCCAGAGCGGTAGCAGCAGTGTCACGCAGTCCGCCGCGTGGATCAAAGGATCTATGGTTTTCCCTCGAGTCTTTCCCACGAGGCTTTCCCACGAGGCTTTCCCACAGGGCTGTCCCACGTGCACACGTGGTGGGAGTCGATCCTCGGCTTGAACGTCAAGGCAGTGCAGGGAAAACAGGTTCCTCTGGAATGGACTGACACATCTGGGTGACTCTTGGAATGGTGGCACCACCCTGGAGTTCCTCTCGCCTTTCCTGTGGAGAGCGCCTCCTCTTGAGATGCGACGGGAACGCCGGGAATTCTTTCCCTAGGAAACAGGGAAAGGATCCCTCATCTCGAGCTAGGAGGCGGAAACGGGGCTCCCCTGGATGTGTGCGGGACCCACGTGCTTCCTCTCGAGTGGAGACGAGTATGTCGGGGAACTTCTTGAGTTGCAGCAAGGGTGTGAAGGACCCTTTGGAAGTTCCAGTTGTTAGACGTGATTAGCCTCGAGAAGCCTCAGCGGAAATGGGCCTCATCTCGCCTGGAGGGCAAAACCTCCTGGATTTTCTCGAGTTGCGGCAGGTGCTCTCGACTTACGACGGGGACCTCAGGGACCCGCTCTGGTGGCCTCAGCAAAGGCCAGTCCACATGCGAGTTCCTCGGGGGCGTCTCGGGATTCCTCTCCCGTCGATGCCGGGGCCTAAGACCTTGTGTGGAGTCGGGGCCGGAACCTGAGGATTCCTCTCCAGTGCTGACATGGATCTTGGGGTACTTCTGGAGTCTCCCCAGGGGAGTCAGTCCTCGTCTCGAATGCGGGCATGCACTTGCGCTTTCCTCCAGAGCGGTAGCAGCAGTGTCACGCAGTCCGCCGCGTGGATCAAAGGATCTATGGTTTTCCCTCGAGTCTTTCCCACGAGCTTTCCCACGAGGCTTTCCCACAGGGCTGTCCCACGTGCACACGTGGTGGGAGTCGATCCTCGGCTTGAACGTCAAGGCAGTGCAGGGAAAACAGGTTCCTCTGGAATGGACTGACACATCTGGGGGACTCTTGGAATGGTGTCACGACCCTGGAGTTCCTCTCGCCTTTCCTGTGGAGAGCGCCTCCTCTTGAGATGCGACGGGAACGCCGGAAATTCTTTCCCTACGAAACAGGGAAAGGATCCCTCATCTCGAGCTAGGAGGCGGAAACGGGGCTCCCCTGGATGTGTGCGGGACCCACGTGCTTCCTCTCGAGTGGAGACGGGTATGTCGGGGAACTTCTTGAGTTGCTGCAAGGGTGTGAAGGACCCTTTGGAAGTTCCAGTGGTTAGATGTGATTGGCCTCGAGAAGCCTCAGCGGAAATGGGCCTCATCTCGCCTGGAGGGCAAAACCTCCTGGATTTTCTCGAGTTGCGGCAGGTGCTCTCGACTTACGACGGGGACCTCAGGGACCCGCTCTGGTGGCCTCAGGAATGGCCAGTCCCCATGCGAGTTCCTCGGGGGCCTCTCGGGATTCCTCTCCCGTTGATGCCGGGGCCTAAGACCTTGTGTGGAGTCGGGGCCGGAACCTGAGGATTCCTCTCCAGTGCTGACATGGATCTTGGGGTACTTCTGGAGTCTCCCCAGGGGAGTCAGTCCTCGTCTCGAATGCGGGCATGCACTTGCGCTTTCCTCCAGAGCGGTAGCAGCAGTGTCACGCAGTCCGCCGCGTGGATCAAAGGATCTATGGTTTTCCCTCGAGTCTTTCCCACGAGGCTTTCCCACGAGGCTTTCCCACAGGGCTGTCCCACGTGCACACGTGGTGGGAGTCGATCCTCGGCTTGAACGTCAAGGCAGTGCAGGGAAAACAGGTTCCTCTGGAATGGACTGACACATCTGGGGGACTCTTGGAATGGTGGCACGACCCTGGAGTTCCTCTCGCCTTTCCTGTGGAGAGCGCCTCCTCTTGAGATGCGACGGGAACGCCGGGAATTCTTTCCCTACGAAACAGGGAAAGGATCCCTCATCTCGAGCTAGGAGGCGGAAACGGGGCTCCCCTGGATGTGTGCGGGACCCACGTGCTTCCTCTCGAGTGGAGACGGGTATGTCGGGGAACTTCTTGAGTTGCTGCAAGGGTGTGAAGGACCCTTTGGAAGTTCCAGTGGTTAGACGTGATTGGCCTCGAGAAGCCTCAGCGGAAATGGGCCTCATCTCGCCTGGAGGGCAAAACCTCCTGGATTTTCTCGAGTTGCGGCAGGTGCTCTCGACTTACGACGGGGACCTCAGGGACCCGCTCTGGTGGCCTCAGGAAAGGCCAGTCCCCATGCGAGTTCCTCGGGGGCCTCTCGGGATTCCTCTCCCGTCGATGCCGGGGCCTAAGACCTTGTGTGGAGTCGGGGCCGGAACCTGAGGATTCCTCTCCAGTGCTGACATGGATCTTGGGGTACTTCTGAAGTCTCCCCAGGGGAGTCAGTCCTCGTCTCGAATGCGGGCATGCACTTGCGCTTTCCTCCAGAGCGGTATCAGCAGTGTCACGCAGTCCGCCGCGTGGATCAAAGGATCTATGGTTTTCCCTCGAGTCTTTCCCACGAGGCTTTCCCACGAGGCTTTCCCACAGGGCTGTCCCACGTGCACACGTGGTGGGAGTCGATCCTCGGCTTGAACGTCAAGGCAGTGCAGGGAAAACAGGTTCCTCTGGAATGGACTGACACATCTGGGGGACTCTTGGAATGGTGGCACGACCCTGGAGTTCCTCTCGCCTTTCCTGTGGAGAGCGCCTCCTCTTGAGATGCGACGGGAACGCCGGGAATTCTTTCCCTACGAAACAGGGAAAGGATCCCTCATCTCGAGCTAGGAGGCGGAAACGGGGCTCCCCTGGATGTGTGCGGGACCCACGTGCTTCCTCTCGAGTGGAGACGGGTATGTCGGGGAACTTCTTGAGTTGCTGCAAGGGTGTGAAGGACCCTTTGGAAGTTCCAGTGGTTAGATGTGATTGGCCTCGAGAAGCCTCAGCGGAAATGGGCCTCATCTCGCCTGGAGGGCAAAACCTCCTGGATTTTCTCGAGTTTCGGCAGGTGCTCTCGACTTACGACGGGGACCTCAGGGACCCGCTCTGGTGGCCTCAGGAAAGGCCAGTCCCCATGCGAGTTCCTCGGGGGCCTCACGGGATTCCTCTCCCGTTGATGCCGGGGCCTAAGACCTTGTGTGGAGTCGGGGCCGGAACCTGAGGATTCCTCTCCAATGCTGACATGGATCTTGGGGTACTTCTGGAGTCTCCCCAGGGGAGTCAGTCCTCGTCTCGAATGCGGGCATGCACTTGCGCTTTCCTCCAGAGCGGTAGCAGCAGTGTACGCAGTCCGCCGCGAGGATCAAAGGATCTATGGTTTTCCCTCGAGTCTTTCCCACGAGGCTTTCCCACGAGGCTTTCCCACAGGGCTGTCCCACGTGCACACGTGGTGGGAGTCGATCCTCGGCTTGAACGTCAAGGCAGTGCAGGGAAAACAGGTTCCTCTGGAATGGACTGACACATCTGGGGGACTCTTGGAATGGTGTCACGACCCTGGAGTTCCTCTCGCCTTTACTGTGGAGAGCGCCTCCTCTTGAGATGCGACGGGAACGCCGGGAATTCTTTCCCTAGGAAACAGGGAAAGGATCCCTCATCTCGAGCTAGGAGGTGGAAACGGGGCTCCCCTGGATGTGTGCGGGACCCACGTGCTTCCTCTCGAGTGGAGACGGGTATGTCGGGGAACTTCTTGAGTTGCAGCAAGGGTGTGAAGGACCCTTTGGAAGTTCCAGTTGTTAGACGTGATTAGCCTCGAGAAGCCTCAGAGGAAATGGGCCTCATGTCGCCTGGAGGGCAAAACCTCCTGGATTTTCTCGAGTTGCTGCAGGTGCTCTTGACTTACGACGGGGACCTCAGGGACCCGCTCTGGTGGCCTCAGGAAAGGCCAGTCCCCATGCGAGTTCCTCGGGGGCCTCTCGGGATTCCTCTCCCGTCGATGCCGGGGCCTAAGACCTTGTGTGGAGTCGGGGCCGGAACCTGAGGATTCCTCTCCAGTGCTGACATGGATCTTGGGGTACTTCTGGAGTCTCCCCAGGGGAGTCAGTCCTCGTCTCGAATGCGGGCATGCACTTGCGCTTTCCTCCAGAGCGGTAGCAGCAGTGTCACGCAGTCCGCCGCGTGGATCAAAGGATCTATGATTTTCCCTCGAGTCTTTCCCACGAGGCTTTCCCACGAGGCTTTCCCACAGGGCTGTCCCACGTGCACACGTGGTGGGAGTGGATCCTCGGCTTGAACGTCAAGGCAGTGCAGGGAAAACAGGTTCTTCTGGAATGGACTGACACATCTGGGGGACTCTTGGAATGGTGGCTCGACCCTGGAGTTCCTCTCGCCTTTCCTGTGGAGAGCGCCTCCTCTTGAGATGCGACGGGAACGCCGGGAATTCTTTCCCTAGGAAACAGGGAAAGGATCCCTCATCTCGAGCTAGGAGGCGGAAACGGGGCTCCCCTGGATGTGTGCGGGACCCACGTGCTTCCTCTCGAGTGGAGACGGGTATGTCGGGGAACTTCTTGAGTTGCTGCAAGGGTGTGAAAGACCCTTTGGAAGTTCCAGTGGTTAGATATGATTGGCCTCGAGAAGCCTCAGCGGAAATGGGCCTCATCTCGCCTGGAGGGCAAAACCTCCTGGATTTTCTCGAGTTGCGGCAGGTGCTCTCGACTTACGACGGGGACCTCAGGGACCCGCTCTGGTGGCCTCAGGAAAGGCCAGTCCCCATGCGAGTTCCTCGGGGGCCTCTCGGGATTCCTCTCCCGTTGATGCCGGGGCCTAAGGCCTTGTGTGGAGTCGGGGCCGGAACCTGAGGATTCCTCTCCAATGCTGACATGGATCTTGGGGTACTTCTGGAGTCTCCCCAGGGGAGTCAGTCCTCGTCTCGAATGCGGGCATGCACTTGCGCTTTCCTCCAGAGCGGTAGCAGCAGTGTCACGCAGTCCGCCGCGTGGATCAAAGGATCTATGGTTTTCCCTCGAGTCTTTCCCACGAGGCTTTCCCACGAGGCTTTCCCACAGGGCTGTCCCACGTGCACACGTGGTGGGAGTCGATCCTCGGCTTGAACGTCAATGCAGTGCAGGGAAAACAGGTTCCTCTGGAATGGACTGACACATCTGGGGGACTCTTGGAATGGTGGCACGACCCTGGAGTTCCTCTCGCCTTTCCTGTGGAGAGCGCCTCCTCTTGAGATGCGACGGGAACGCCGGGAATTCTTTCCCTACGAAACAGGGAAAGGATCCCTCATCTCGAGCTAGGAGGCGGAAACGGGGCTCCCCTGGATGTGTGCGGGACCCACGTTCTTCCTCTCGAGTGGAGACGGGTATGTCGGGGAACTTCTTGAGTTGCAGCAAGGGTGTGAAGGACCCTTTGGAAGTTCCAGTTGTTAGACGTGATTAGCCTCGAGAAGCCTCAGAGGAAATGGGCCTCATGTCGCCTGGAGGGCAAAACCTCCTGGATTTTCTCGAGTTGCTGCAGGTGCTCTCGACTTACGACGGGGACCTCAGGGACCCGCTCTGGTGGCCTCAGGAAAGGCCAGTCCCCATGCGAGTTCCTCGGGGGCCTCTCGGGATTCCTCTCCCGTCGATGCCGGGGCCTAAGACCTTGTGTGGAGTCGGGGCCGGAACCTGAGGATTCCTCTCCAGTGCTGACATGGATCTTGGGGTACTTCTGGAGTCTCCCCAGGGGAGTCAGTCCTCGTCTCGAATGCGGGCATGCACTTGCGCTTTCCTCCAGAGCGGTAGCAGCAGTGTCACGCAGTCCGCCGCGTGGATCAAAGGATCTATGATTTTCCCTCGAGTCTTTCCCACGAGGCTTTCCCACGAGGCTTTCCCACAGGGCTGTCCCACGTGCACACGTGGTGGGAGTGGATCCTCGGCTTGAACGTCAAGGCAGTGCAGGGAAAACAGGTTCTTCTGGAATGGACTGACACATCTGGGGGACTCTTGGAATGGTGGCTCGACCCTGGAGTTCCTCTCGCCTTTCCTGTGGAGAGCGCCTCCTCTTGAGATGCGACGGGAACGCCGGGAATTCTTTCCCTAGGAAACAGGGAAAGGATCCCTCATCTCGAGCTAGGAGGCGGAAACGGGGCTCCCCTGGATGTGTGCGGGACCCACGTGCTTCCTCTCGAGTGGAGACGGGTATGTCGGGGAACTTCTTGAGTTGCTGCAAGGGTGTGAAAGACCCTTTGGAAGTTCCAGTGGTTAGATATGATTGGCCTCGAGAAGCCTCAGCGGAAATGGGCCTCATCTCGCCTGGAGGGCAAAACCTCCTGGATTTTCTCGAGTTGCGGCAGGTGCTCTCGACTTACGACGGGGACCTCAGGGACCCGCTCTGGTGGCCTCAGGAAAGGCCAGTCCCCATGCGAGTTCCTCGGGGGCCTCTCGGGATTCCTCTCCCGTTGATGCCGGGGCCTAAGACCTTGTGTGGAGTCGGGGCCGGAACCTGAGGATTCCTCTCCAATGCTGACATGGATCTTGGGGTACTTCTGGAGTCTCCCCAGGGGAGTCAGTCCTCGTCTCGAATGCGGGCATGCACTTGCGCTTTCCTCCAGAGCGGTAGCAGCAGTGTCACGCAGTCCGCCGCGTGGATCAAAGGATCTATGGTTTTCCCTCGAGTCTTTCCCACGAGGCTTTCCCACGAGGCTTTCCCACAGGGCTGTCCCACGTGCACACGTGGTGGGAGTCGATCCTCGGCTTGAACGTCAATGCAGTGCAGGGAAAACAGGTTCCTCTGGAATGGACTGACACATCTGGGGGACTCTTGGAATGGTGGCACGACCCTGGAGTTCCTCTCGCCTTTCCTGTGGAGAGCGCCTCCTCTTGAGATGCGACGGGAACGCCGGGAATTCTTTCCCTACGAAACAGGGAAAGGATCCCTCATCTCGAGCTAGGAGGCGGAAACGGGGCTCCCCTGGATGTGTGCGGGACCCACGTTCTTCCTCTCGAGTGGAGACGGGTATGTCGGGGAACTTCTTGAGTTGCTGCAAGGGTGTGAAGGACCCTTTGGAAGTTCCAGTGGTTAGATGTGATCGGCCTCGAGAAGCCTCAGCGGAAATGGGCCTCATCTCGCCTGGAGGGCAAAACCTCCTGGATTTTCTCGAGTTGCGGCAGGTGCTCTCGACTTACGACGGGGACCTCAGGGACCCGCTCTGGTGGCCTCAGGAAAGGCCAGTCCCCATGCGAGTTCCTCGGGGGCCTCTCGGGATTCCTCTCCCGTTGATGCCGGGGCCTAAGACCTTGTGTGGAGTCGGGGCCGGAACCTGAGGATTCCTCTCCAGTGCTGACATGGATCTTGGGGTACTTCTGGAGTCTCCCCAGGGGAGTCAGTCCTCGTCTCGAATGCGGGCATGCACTTGCGCTTTCCTCCAGAGCGGTAGCAGCAGTGTCACGCAGTCCGCCGCGTGGATCAAAGGATCTATGGTTTTCCCTCGAGTCTTTCCCACGAGGCTTTCCCACGAGGCTTTCCCACAGGGCTGTCCCACGTGCACACGTGGTGGGAGTCGATCCTCGGCTTGAACGTCAAGGCAGTGCAGGGAAAACCGGTTCCTCTGGAATGGACTGACACATCTGGGTGACTCTTGGAATGGTGGCACGACCCTGGAGTTCCTCTCGCCTTTCCTGTGGAGAGCGCCTCCTCTTGAGATGCGACGGGAACGCCGGGAATTCTTTCCCTAGGAAACAGGGAAAGGATCCCTCATCTCGAGCTAGGAGGCGGAAACGGGGCTCCCCTGGATGTGTGCGGGACCCCACGTGCTTCCTCTCGAGTGGAGACGGGTATGTCGGGGAGCTTCTTGAGTTGCAGCAAGGGTGTGAAGGACCCTTTGGAAGTTCCAGTTGTTAGACGTGATTAGCCTCGAGAAGCCTCAGCGGAAATGGGCCTCATCTCGCCTGGAGGGCAAAACCTCCTGGATTTTCTCGAGTTGCGGCAGGTGCTCTCGACTTACGACGGGGACCTCAGGGACCCGCTCTGGTGGCCTCAGCAAAGGCCAGTCCACATGCGAGTTTCTCGGGGGCCTCTCGGGATTCCTCTCCCGTCGATGCCGGGGCCTAAGACCTTGTGTGGAGTCGGGGCCGGAACCTGAGGATTCCTCTCCAGTGCTGACATGGATCTTGGGGTACTTCTGGAGTCTCCCCAGGGGAGTCAGTCCTCGTCTCGAATGCGGGCATGCACTTGCGCTTTCCTCCAGAGCGGTAGCAGCAGTGTCACGCAGTCCACCGCGTGGATCAAAGGATCTATGGTTTTCCCTCGAGTCTTTCCCACGAGCTTTCCCACGAGGCTTTCCCACAGGGCTGTCCCACGTGCACACGTGGTGGGAGTCGATCCTCGGCTTGAACGTCAAGGCAGTGCAGGGAAAACAGGTTCCTCTGGAATGGACTGACACATCTGGGGGACTCTTGGAATGGTGTCACGACCCTGGAGTTCCTCTCGCCTTTCCTGTGGAGAGCGCCTCCTCTTGAGATGCGACGGGAACGCCGGGAATTCTTTCCCTACGAAACAGGGAAAGGATCCCTCATCTCGAGCTAGGAGGCGGAAACGGGGCTCCCCTGGATGTGTGCGGGACCCCACGTGCTTCCTCTCGAGTGGAGACGGGTATGTCGGGGAACTTCTTGAGTTGCTGCAAGGGTGTGAAGGACCCTTTGGAAGTTCCAGTGGTTAGATGTGATTGGCCTCGAGAAGCCTCAGCGGAAATGGGCCTCATCTCGCCTGGAGGGCAAAACCTCCTGGATTTTCTCGAGTTGCGGCAGGTGCTCTCGACTTACGACGGGGACCTCAGGGACCCGCTCTGGTGGCCTCAGGAATGGCCAGTCCCCATGCGAGTTCCTCGGGGGCCTCTCGGGATTCCTCTCCCGTTGATGCCGGGGCCTAAGACCTTGTGTGGAGTCGGGGCCGGAACCTGAGGATTCCTCTCCAGTGCTGACATGGATCTTGGGGTACTTCTGGAGTCTCCCCAGGGGAGTCAGTCCTCGTCTCGAATGCAGGCATGCACTTGCGCTTTCGTCCAGAGCGGTAGCAGCAGTGTCACGCAGTCCGCCGCGTGGATCAAAGGATCTATGGTTTTCCCTCGAGTCTTTCCCACGAGGCTTTCCCACGAGGCTTTCCCACAGGGCTGTCCCACGTGCACACGTGGTGGGAATCGATCCTCGGCTTGAACGTCAAGGCAGCGCATGGAAAACAGGTTCCTCTGGAATCGACTGACACATCTGGGGGACTCTTGGAATGGTGGCACGACCCTGGAGTTCCTCTCGCCTTTCCTGTGGAGAGCGCCTCCTCTTGAGATGCGACGGGAACGCCGGGAATTCTTTCCCTACGAAACAGGGAAAGGATCCCTCATCTCGAGCTAGGAGGCGGAAACGGGGCTCCCCTGGATGTGTGCGGGACACCACGTGCTTCCTCTCGAGTGGAGACGGGTATGTCGGGGAACTTCTTGAGTTGCAGCAAGGGTGTGAAGGACCCTTTGGAAGTTCCAGTGGTTAGATGTGATTGGCCTCGTGAAGCCTCAGCGGAAATGGGCCTCATCTCGCCTGGAGGGCAAAACCTCCTGGATTTTCTCGAGTTGCGGCAGGTGCTCTCAACTTACGACGGGGACCTCAGGGACCCGCTCTGGTGGCCTCAGGAAAGGCCAGTCCCCATGCGAGTTCCTCGGGGGTCTCTCGGGATTCCTCTCCCGTTGATGCCGGGGCCTAAGACCTTGTGTGGAGTCGGGGCCGGAACCTGAGGATTCCTCTCCAATGCTGACATGGATCTTGGGGTACTTCTGGAGTCTCCCCAGGGGAGTCAGTCCTCGTCTCGAATGCGGGCATGCACTTGCGCTTTCCTCCAGAGCGGTAGCAGCAGTGTCACACAGTCCTCCGCGTGGATCAAAGGATCTATGGTTTTCCCTCGAGTCTTTCCCACGAGGCTTTCCCACGAGGCTTTCCCACAGGGCTGTCCCACGTGCACACGTGGTGGGAGTCGATCCTCGGCTTGAACGTCAAGGCAGTGCAGGGAAAACAGGTTCCTCTGGAATCGACTGACACATCTGAGGGACTCTTGGAATGGTGGCACGACCCTGGAGTTCCTCTCCACTTTTCTGTGGAGAGCGCCTCCTTTTGAGATGCGACGGGAACGCCGGGAATTCTTTCCCTACGAAACAGGGAAAGGATCACTCATCTCGAGCTAGGAGGCGAAAACGGGGCTCCCCTGGATGTGTGCGGGACCCACGTGCTTCCTCTCGAGTGGAGACGTGTATGTCGGGGAACTTCTTGAGTTGCAGCAAGGGTGTGAAGGACCCTTTGTAAGTTCCAGTGGTTAGACGTGATTAGCCTCGAGAAGCCTCAGCGGAAATGGGCCTCATCGCGCCTGGAGGGCAAAACCTCCTGGATTTTCTCGAGTTGAGGCAGGTGCTCTCGACTTACGACGGGGACCTCAGGGACCCGCTCTGGTGGCCTCAGGAAAGGCCAGTCCCCATGCGAGTTCCTCGGGGGCCTCTCGGGATTCCTCTCCCGTTGATGCCGGGGCCTAAGACCTTGTGTGGAGTCGGGGCCGGAACCTGAGGATTCCTCTCCAATGCTGACATGGATCTTGGGGTACTTCTGGAGTCTCCCCAGGGGAGTCAGTCCTCGTCTCGAATGCGGGCATGCACTTGCGCTTTCCTCCAGAGCGGTGGCAGCAGTGTCACGCAGTCCGCCGCGTGGATCAAAGGATCTATGGTTTTCCCTCGAGTCTTTCCCACGAGGCTTTCCCACGAGGCTTTCCCACAGGGCTGTCCCACGTGCACACGTGGTGGGAGTCGATCCTCGGCTTGAACGTCAAGGCAGTGCAGGGAAAACAGGTTCCTCTGGAATCGACTGACACATCTGAGGGACTCCTGGAATGGTGGCACGACCCTGGAGTTCCTCTCGACTTTTCTGTGGAGAGCGCCTCCTCTTGAGATGCGACGGGAACGCCGGGAATTCTTTCCCTACGAAACAGGGAAAGGATCCCTCATCTCGAGCAAGGAGGCGAAAACGGGGCTCCCCTGGATGTGTGCGGGACCCACGTGCTTCCTCTCGAGTGGAGACGGGTATGTCGGGGAACTTCTTGAGTTGCAGCAAGGGTGTGAAGGACCCTTTGGAAGTTCCAGTGGTTAGACGTGATTAGCCTCGAGAAGCCTCAGCGGAAATGGGCCTCATCGCGCCTGGAGGGCAAAACCTCCTGGATTTTCTCGAGTTGCGGCAGGTGCTCTCGACTTACGACGGGGACCTCAGGGACCCGCTCTGGTGGCCTCAGGAAAGGCCAGTCCCCATGCGAGTTCCTCGGGGGCCTCTCGGGATTCCTCTCCCGTTGATGCCGGGGCCTAAGACCTTGTGTGGAGTCGGGGCCGGAACCTGAGGATTCCTCTCCAATGCTGACATGGATCTTGGGGTACTTCTGGAGTCTCCCCAGGGGAGTCAGTCCTCGTCTCGAATGCGGGCATGCACTTGCGCTTTCCTCCAGAGCGGTAGCAGCAGTGTCACGCAGTCCGCAGCGTGGATCAAACGATCTATGGTTTTCCCTCGAGTCTTTCCTACGAGGCTTTCCCACGAGGCTTTCCCACAGGGCTGTCCCACGTGCACACGTGGTGGGAGTCGATCCTCGGCTTGAACGTCAAGGCAGTGAAGGGAAAACAGGTTCCTCTGGAATGGACTGACACATCTGGGGGACTCTTGGAATGGTGGCATGACCCTGGAGTTCCTCTCGCCTTTCCTGTGGAGAGCGCCTCCTCTTGAGATGCGACGGGAACACCGAGAATTCTTTCCCTACGAAACAGGGAAAGGTTCCCTCATATCGAGCTAGGAGGCGGAAACGGGGCTCCCCTGGATGTGTGCGGGACACCACGTGCTTCCTCTCGAGTGCAGACGGGTATGTCGGGGAACTTCTTGAGTTGCAGCAAGGGTGTGAAGGACCCTTTGGAAGTTCCAGTGGTTAGATGTGATTGACCTCGAGAAGCCTCAGCGGAAATGGGCCTCATCTCGCCTGGAGGGCAAAACCTCCTGGATTTTCTCGAGTTGCGGCAGGTGCTCTCGACTTACGACGGGGACCTCAGGGACCCGCTCTGGTGGCCTCAGGAAAGGCCAGTCCCCATGCGAGTTCCTCGGGGGCCTCTCGGGATTCCTCTCCCGTCGATGCCGGGGCCTAAGACCTTGTGTGGAGTCGGGGCCGGAACCTGAGGATTTCTCTCCAGTGCTGACATGGATCTTGGGGTTATTCTGGAGTCTCCCCAGGGGAGTCAGTCCTCGTCTCGAATGCGGGCATGCACTTGCGCTTTCCTCCAGAGCGGTAGCAGCAGTGTCACGTAGTCCGCCGCGTGGATCAAAGGATCTATGGTTTTCCCTCGAGTCTTTCCCACGAGGCTTTCCCACGAGGCTTTCCCACAGGGCTGTCCCACGTTCACACGTGGTGGGAGTCGATCCTCGGCTTGAACGTCAAGGCAGTGCAGGGAAAACAGGTTCCTCTGGAATGGACTGACACATCTGGGGGACTCTTGGAATGGTGGCACGACCCTGGAGTTCCTCTCGCCTTTCCTGTGGAGAGCGCCTCCTCTTGAGATGCGACGGGAACGCCGGGAATTCTTTCCCTACGAAACAGGGAAAGGATCCCTCATCTCCAGCTAGGAGGCGGAAACGGGGCTCCCCTGGATGTGTGCGGGACCCCACGTGCTTCCTCTCGAGTGGAGACGGGTATGTCGGGGAACTTCTTGAGTTGCAGCAAGGGTGTGAAGGACCCTTTGGAAGTTCCAGTGGTTAGATGTGATTGGCCTCGAGAAGCCTCAGCGGAAATGGGCCTCATCTCGCCTGGAGGGCAAAACCTCCTGGATTTTCTCGAGTTGCGGCAGGTGCTCTCAACTTACGACGGGGACCTCAGGGACCCGCTCTGGTGGCCTCAGGAAAGGCCAGTCCCCATGCGAGTTCCTCGGGGGTCTCTCGGGATTCCTCTCCCGTTGATGCCGGGGCCTAAGACCTTGTGTGGAGTCGGGGCCGGAACCTGAGGATTCCTCTCCAATGCTGACATGGATCTTGGGGTACTTCTGGAGTCTCCCCAGGGGAGTCAGTCCTCGTCTCGAATGCGGGCATGCACTTGCGCTTTCCTCCAGAGCGGTAGCAGCAGTGTCACACAGTCCTCCGCGTGGATCAAAGGATCTATGCTTTTCCCTCGAGTCTTTCCCACGAGGCTTTCCCACGAGGCTTTCCCACAGGGCTGTCCCACGTGCACACGTGGTGGGAGTCGATCCTCGGCTTGAACGTCAAGGCAGTGCAGGGAAAACAGGTTCCTCTGGAATCGACTGACACATCTGAGGGACTCTTGGAATGGTGGCACGACCCTGGAGTTCCTCTCCACTTTTCTATGGAGAGCGCCTCCTTTTGAGATGCGACGGGAACGCCGGGAACTCTTTCCCTACGAAACAGGGAAAGGATCACTCATCTCGAGCTAGGAGGCGAAAACGGGGCTCCCCTGGATGTGTGCGGGACCCACGTGCTTCCTCTCGAGTGGAGACGGGTATGTCGGGGAACTTCTTGAGTTGCAGCAAGGGTGTGAAGGACCCTTTGGAAGTTCCAGTGGTTAGACGTGATTAGCCTCGAGAAGCCTCAGCGGAAATGGGCCTCATCGCGCCTGGAGGGCAAAACCTCCTGGATTTTCTCGAGTTGAGGCAGGTGCTCTCGACTTACGACGGGGACCTCAGTGACCCGCTCTGGTGGCCTCAGGAAAGGCCAGTTCCCATGCGAGTTCCTCGGGGGCCTCTCGGGATTCCTCTCCCGTTGATGCCGGGGCCTAAGACCTTGTGTGGAGTCGGGGCCGGAACCTGAGGATTCCTCTCCAATGCTGACATGGATCTTGGGGTACTTCTGGAGTCTCCCCAGGGGAGTCAGTCCTCGTCTCGAATGCGGGCATGCACTTGCGCTTTCCTCCAGAGCGGTAGCAGCAGTGTCACGCAGTCCGCCGCGTGGATCAAACGATCTATGGTTTTCCCTCGAGTCTTTCCCACGAGGCTTTCCCACGAGGCTTTCCCACAGGGCTGTCCCACGTGCACACGTGGTGGGAGTCGAACCTCGGCTTGAACGTCAAGGCAGTGCAGGGAAAACAGGTTCCTCTGGAATCGACTGACACATCTGAGGGACTCTTGGAATGGTGGCACGACCCTGGAGTTCCTCTCGACTTTTCTGTGGAGAGCGCCTCCTCTTGAGATGCGACGGGAACGCCGGGAATTCTTTCCCTACGAAACAGGGAAAGGATCCCTCATCTCGAGCAAGGAGGCGAAAACGGGGCTCCCCTGGATGTGTGCGGGACCCACGTGCTTCCTCTCGAGTGGAGACTGGTATGTCGGGGAACTTCTTGAGTTGCAGCAAGGGTGTGAAGGACCCTTTGGAAGTTCCAGTGGTTAGACGTGATTAGCCTCGAGAAGCCTCAGCGGAAATGGGCCTCATCGCGCCTGGAGGGCAAAACCTCCTGGATTTTCTCGAGTTGCGGCAGGTGCTCTCGACTTACGACGGGGACCTCAGGGACCCGCTCTGGTGGCCTCAGGAAAGGCCAGTCCCCATGCGAGTTCCTCGGGGGCCTCTCGGGATTCCTCTCCCGTTGATGCCGGGGCCTAAGACCTTGTGTGGAGTCGGGGCCGGAACCTGAGGATTCCTCTCCAATGCTGACATGGATCTTGGGGTACTTCTGGAGTCTCCCCAGGGGAGTCAGTCCTCGTCTCGAATGCGGGCATGCACTTGCGCTTTCCTCCAGAGCGGTAGCAGCAGTGTCACGCAGTCCGCCGCGTGGATCAAACGATCTATGGTTTTCCCTCGAGTCTTTCCCACGAGGCTTTCCCACGAGGCTTTCCCACAGGGCTGTCCCACGTGCACACGTGGTGGGAGTCGATCCTCGGCTTGAACGTCAAGGCAGTGCAGGGAAAACAGGTTCCTCTGGAATCGACTGACACATCTGAGGGACTCTTGGAATGGTGGCACGACCCTGGAGTTCCTCTCGACTTTCCTGTGGAGAGCGCCTCCTCTTGAGATGCGACGGGAACGCCGGGAATTCTTTCCCTACGAAACAGGGAAAGGATCCCTCATCTCGAGCTAGGAGGCGAAAACGGGGCTCCCCTGGATGTGTGCGGGACCCACGTGCTTCCTCTCGAGTGGAGACGGGTATGTCGGGGAACTTCTTGAGTTGCAGCAAGGGTGTGAAGGACCCTTTGGAAGTTCCAGTGGTTAGACGTGATTAGCCTCGAGAAGCCTCAGCGGAAATGGGCCTCATCGCGCCTGGAGGGCAAAACCTACTGGATTTTCTCGAGTTGCGGCAGGTGCTCTCGACTTACGACGGGGACCTCAGGGACCCGCTCTGGTGGCCTCAGGAAAGGCCAGTCCCCATGCGAGTTCCTCGGGGGCCTCTCGGGATTCCTCTCCCGTCGATGCCGGGGCCTAAGACCTTGTGTGGAGTCGGGGCCGGAACCTGAGGATTCCTCTCCAGTGCTACATGGATCTTGGGGTACTTCTGGAGTCTCCCCAGGGGAGTCAGTCTTCGTCTCGAATGCGGGCATGCACTTGCGCTTTCCTCCAGAGTGGTAGCAGCAGTGTCACGCAGTCCGCCGCGTGGATCAAAGGATGTATGGTTTTCCCTCGAGTCTTTCCCACGAGGCTTTCCCACGAGGCTTTCCCACAGGGCTGTCCCACGTGCACACGTGGTGGGAGTCGATCCTCGGCTTGAACGTCAAGGCAGTGAAGGGAAAACAGGTTCCTCTGGAATGGACTGACACATCTGGGGGACTCTTGGAATGGTGGCATGACCCTGGAGTTCCTCTCGCCTTTCCTGTGGAGAGCGCCTCCTCTTGAGATGCGACGGGAACACCGAGAATTCTTTCCCT
This sequence comes from Ovis canadensis, assembly GCF_042477335.2. Classification (NCBI taxonomy): domain Eukaryota; kingdom Metazoa; phylum Chordata; class Mammalia; order Artiodactyla; family Bovidae; genus Ovis; species Ovis canadensis. Next base: position 1,624,443 of record NC_091258.1, on the reverse strand, counting down.
ACGAAACAGGGAAAGGTTCCCTCATATCGAGCTAGGAGGCGGAAACGGGGCTCCCCTGGATGTGTGCGGGAAACCACATGCTTCCTCTCGAGTGCAGACGGGTATGTCGGGGAACTTCTTGAGTTGCAGCAAGGGTGTGAAGGACCCTTTGGAAGTTCCAGTGGTTAGATGTGATTGACCTCGAGAAGCCTCAGCGGAAATGGGCCTCATCTCGCCTGGAGGGCAAAACCTCCTGGATTTTCTCGAGTTGCGGCAGGTGCTCTCGACTTACGACGGGGACCTCAGGGACCCGCTCTGGTGGCCTCAGGAAAGGCCAGTCCCCATGCGAGTTCCTCGGGGGCCTCTCGGGATTCCTCTCCCGTCGATGCCCGGGCCTAAGACCTTGTGTGGAGTCGGGGCCGGAACCTGAGGATTTCTCTCCAGTGCTGACATGGATCTTGGGGTTATTCTGGAGTCTCCCCAGGGGAGTCAGTCCTCGTCTCGAATGCGGGCATGCACTTGCGCTTTCCTCCAGAGCGGTAGCAGCAGTGTCACGCAGTCCGCCGCGTGGATCAAAGGATCTATGGTTTTCCCTCGAGTCTTTCCCACGAGGCTTTCCCACGAGGCTTTCCCACAGGGCTGTCCCACGTTCACACGTGGTGGGAGTCGATCCTCGGCTTGAACGTCAAGGCAGTGCAGGGAAAACAGGTTCCTCTGGAATGGACTGACACATCTGGGGGACTCTTGGAATGGTGTCACGACCCTGGAGTTCCTCTCGCCTTTCCTGTGGAGAGCGCCTCCTCTTGAGATGCGACGGGAACGCCGGGAATTCTTTCCCTACGAAACAGGGAAAGGATCCCTCATCTCCAGCTAGGAGGCGGAAACGGGGCTCCCCTGGATGTGTGCGGGACCCCACGTGCTTCCTCTCGAGTGGAGACGGGTATGTCGGGGAACTTCTTGAGTTGCAGCAATGGTGTGAAAGACCCTTTGGAAGTTCCAGTGGTTAGATGTGATTGGCCTCGAGAAGCCTCAGCGGAAATAGGCCTCATCTCGCCTGGAGGGCAAAACCTCCTGGATTTTCTCGAGTTGCGGCAGGTGCTCTCGACTTACGACGGGGACCTCAGGGACCCGCTCTGGTGGCCTCAGGAAAGGCCAGTCCCCATGCGAGTTCCTCGGGGGCCTCTCGGGATTCCTCTCCCGTCGATGCCGGGGCCTGAGACCTTGTGTGGAGTCGGGGCCGGAACCTGAGGATTCCGCTCCAGTGCTGACATGGATCTTGGGGTACTTCTGGAGTCTCCCCAGGGGAGTCAGTCCTCGTCTCGAATGCGGGCATGCACTTGCGCTTTCCTCCAGAGCGGTAGCAGCAGTGTCACGCAGTCCGCCGCGTGGATCAAAGGATCTATGGTTTTCCCTCGAGTCTTTCCCACGAGGCTTTCCCACGAGGCTTTCCCACAGGGCTGTCCCACGTGCACACGTGGTGGGAGTCGATCCTCGGTTTGAACGTCAAGGCAGTGCAGGGAAAACAGGTTCCTCTGGAATGGACTGACACATCTGGGGGACTCTTGGAATGGTGGCACGACCCTGGAGTTCCTCTCGCCTTTCCTGTGGAGAGCGCCTCCTCTTGAGATGCGACGGGAACGCCGGGAATTCTTTCCCTACGAAACAGGGAAAGGATCCCTCATCTCGAGCTAGGAGGCCGAAACGGGGCTCCCCTGGATGTGTGTGGGACCCCACGTGCTTCTTCTCGAGTGGAGACGGGTATGTCGGGGAACTTCTTGAGTTGCAGCAAGGGTGTGAAGGACCCTTTGGAAGTTCCAGTGGTTAGATGTGATTGGCCTCGAGAAGCCTCAGCGGAAATGGGCCTCATCTCGCCTGGAGGGCAAAACCTCCTGGATTTTCTCGAGTTGCGGCAGGTGCTCTCGACTTACGACGGGGACCTCAGGGACCCGCTCTGGTGGCCTCAGGAAAGGCCAGTCCCCATGCGAGTTCCTCGGGGGCCTCTCGGGATTCCTCTCCCGTCGATGCCGGGGCCTAAGACCTTGTGTGTAGTCGGGGCCGGAACCTGAGGATTCCTCTCCAGTGCTGACATGGATCTTGGGGTACATCTGGAGTCTCCCCAGGGGAGTCAGTCCTCGTCTCGAATGCGGGCATGCACTTGCGCATTCCTCCAGAGCGGTAGCAGCAGTGTCACGCAGTCCGCCGCGTGGATCAAAGGATCTATGGTTTTCCCTCGAGTCTTTCCCACGAGGCTTTCCCATGAGGCTTTCCCACAGGGCTGTCCCGCGTGCACACGTGGTGGGAGTCGATCCTCGGCTTGAACGTCAAGGCAGTGCAGGGAAAACAGGTTCCTCTGGAATGGACTGACACATCTGGGGTACTCTTGGAATGGTGGCACGACCCTGGAGTTCCTCTCGCCTTTCCTGTGGAGAGCGCCTCCTCTTGAGATGCGACGGGAATGCCGGGAATTCTTTCCCTACGAAACAGGGAAATGATCCCTCATCTCGAGCTAGGAGGCGGAAACGGGGCTCCCCTGTATGTGTGCGGGACACCACGTGCTTTCTCTCGAGTGGAGACGGGTATGTCGGGGAACTTCTTGAGTTGCAGCTAGGGTGTGAAGGACCCTTTGGAAGTTCCAGTGGTTAGATGTGATTGGCCTCGAGAAGCCTCAGCGGAAATGGGCCTCATCTCGCCTGGAGGGCAAAACCTCCTGGATTTTCTCGAGGTGCGGCAGGTGCTCTCGACTTACGACGGGGACCTCAGGGACCCGCTCTGGTGCCCTCAGGAAAGGCCAGTCCCCATGCGAGTTCCTCATGGGCCTCTCGGGATTCCTCTCCCATCGATGCCGGGGCCTAAGACCTTGTGTGGAGTCGGGGCCGGAAACTGAGGATTCCTCTCCAGTGTTGACATGGATCTTGGGGTACTTCTGGAGTCTCCCCAGGGGAGTCAGTCCTCGTCTCGAATGCGGGCATGCACTTGCGCTTTCCTCCAGAGCGGAAGCAGCAGTGTCACGCAGTCCGCCGCGTGGATCAAAGGATCTATGGTTTTCCCTCGAGTCTTTCCCACGAGGCTTTCCCACGAGGCTTTCCCACAGGGCTGTCCCACGTGCACACGTGGTGGGAGTCGATCTTCGGCTTGAACGTCAAGGCAGTGCAGGGAAAACAGGTTCCTCTGGAATGGACTGACACATCAGGGGGACTCTTGGAATGGTGGCACGACCCTGGAGTTCCTCTCGCCTTTCCTGTGGAGAGCGCCTCCTCTTGAGATGCGACGGGAACGCCGGGAATTCTTTCCCTACGAAACAGGGAAAGGATCCCTCATCTCGAGCTAGGAGGCGGAAACGGGGCTCCCCTGGATGTGTGAGGGACCCCCCGTGCTTCCTCTCGAGTGGAGACGGGTATGTCGGGGAACTTCTTGAGTTGCAGCAAGGGTGTGAAGGACCCTTTGGAAGTTCCAGTGGTTAGACGTGATTGGCCTCGAGAAGCCTCAGCGGAAATGGGCCTCATCTCGCCTGGAGGGCAAAACCTCCTGGATTTTCTCGAGTTGCGGCAGGTGCTCTCGACTTACGACGGGGACCTCAGGGACCCGCTCTGGTGGCCTCAGGAAAGGCCAGTCAACATGCGAGTTCCTCGGGGGCCTCTCGGGATTCCTCTCCCGTCGATGCCGGGGCCTAAGACCTTGTGTGGAGTCGGGGCCGGAACCTGAGGATTCCTCTCCAGTGCTGACATGGATCTTGGGGTACTTCTGGAGTCTCCCCAGGGGAGTCAGTCCTCGTCTCGAATGCGGGCATGCACTTGCGCTTTCCTCCAGAGCGGTCGCAGTAGTGTCACGCAGTCCGCCGTGTGGATCAAAGGATCTACGGTTTTCCCTCGAGTCTTTCCCACGAGGCTTTCCTACGAGGCTTTCCCACAGGGCTGTCCCACGTTTACGCGTGGTGGGAGTCAATCTTCGGCTTGAACGTCAAGGCAGTGCAGGTATAACAGGTTCCTCTGGAATGGACTGACACATCTGGGGGACTCTTGGAATGGTGGCACGACCCTGGAGTTCCTCTCGCCTTTCCTGTGGAGAGCGCCTCCTCTTGAGATGCGACGGGAATGCCGGGAATTCTTTCCCTACAAAACAGGGAAAGGATCCCTCATCTCGAGCTAGGAGGCGGAAACGGGGCTCCCCTGGATGTGTGAGGGACCCCACGTGCTTCCTCTCGAGTGGAGACGGGTATGTCGGGGAACTTCTTGAGTTGCAGCAAGGGTGTGAAGGACCCTTTGGAAGTTCCAGTGGTTAGACGTGATTGGCCTCGAGAAAACTCAGCGGAAATGGGCCTCATCTCGCCTGGAGGGCAAAACCTCCTGGATTTTCTCGAGTTGCGGCAGGTGCTCTCGACTTACGACGGGGACCTCGGGGACCCGCTCTGGTGGCCTCCAGAAATGCCAGTCCCCATGGGAGTTCCTCGGGGGCCTCTCGGGATTCCTCTCCCGGCGATGCCGGGGCCTAAGACCTTGTGTGGAGTCAGGGCCGGAACCTGAGGATTCCTCCCCAGTGCTGACATGGATCTTGGGGTACTTCTGGAGTCTCCGCAGGGGAGTAGTCCTCGTCTCGAATGCGGGCATGCACTTGCGCTTTCCTCCAGAGCGGTAGCAGCAGTGTCACGCAGTCCGCCGCGTGGATCAAAGGATCTATGGTTTTACCTCGAGTCTTTCCCACGAGGCTTTCCCACGAGGCTTTCCCACAGGGCTGTCCCACGTGCACACGTGGTGGGAGTCGATCCTCGGCTTGAACGTCAAGGCAGTGCAGGGAAAACAGGTTCCTCTGGAATGGACTGACACATCTGGGGGACTCTTGGAATGGTGGCACGACCCTGGAGTTCCTCTCGCCTTTCCTGTGGAGAGCGCCTCCTCTTGAGATGCGACGGGAACGCCGGGAATTCTTTCCCTACGAAACAGGGAAAGGATCCCTCATCTCGAGCTAGGAGGCGGAAACGGGGCTCCCCTGTATGTGTGCGGGACACCACGTGCTTCCTCTCGAGTGGAGACGGGTATGTCGGGGAACTTCTTGAGTTGCAGCAAGGGTGTGAAGGACCCTTTGGAAGTTCCAGTGGTTAGACGTGATTAGCCTCGAGAAGCCTCAGCGGAAATGGGCCTCATCTCGCCTGGAGGGCAAAACCTCCTGGATTTTCTCGAGTTGCGGCAGGTGCTCTCGACTTACGACGGGGACCTCAGGGACCCGCTCTGGTGGCCTCAGGAAAGGCCAGTCCCCATGCGAGTTCCTCGGGGGCCTCTCGGGATTCCTCTCCCGTCGATGCCGGGGCCTAAGACCTTGTGTGGAGTCGGGACCGGAACATGAGGATTCCTCTCCAGTGCTGACATGGATCTTGGGGTACTTCTGGAGTCTCCCCAGGGGAGTCAGTCCTCGTCTCGAATGCGGGCATGCACTTGCGCTTTCCTCCAGAGCGGTAGCAGCAGTGTCACGCAGTCCGCCGCGTGGATCAAAGGATCTATGGTTTTCCCTCGAGTCTTTCCCACGAGGCTTTCCCACGAGGCTTTCCCACAGGGCTGTCCCACGTGCACACGTGGTGGGAGTCGATCCTCGGCTTGAACGTCAAGGCAGTGCAGGGAAAACAGGTTCCTCTGGAATGGACTGACACATCTGGGGGACTCTTGGAATGGTGGCACGACCCTGGAGTTCCTCTCGCCTTTCCTGTGGAGAGCGCCTCCTCTTGAGATGCGACGGGAACGCCGGGAATTATTTCCCTACGAAACAGGGAAAGGATCCCTAATCTCGAGCTAGGAGGCGGAAACGGGGCTCCCCTGGATGTGTGCGCGACCCCACGTGCTTTCTCTCGAGTGGAGACGGGTATGTCGGGGTACTTCCTGAGTTGCAGCAATGGTGTGAAGGACCCTTTGGAAGTTCCAGTGGTTAGATGTGATTGGCCTCGAGAAGCCTCAGCGGAAATGGGCCTCATCTCGCCTGGAGGGCCAAACCTCCTGGATTTTCTCGAGTTGCGGCAGGTGCTCTCGACTTACGACGGGGACCTCAGGGACCCGCTCTGGTGGCCTCAGGAAAGGCCAGTCCCCATGCGAGTTCCTCGGGGGCCTCTCGGGATTCCTCTCCCGTCGATGCCGGGGCCTAAGACCTTGTGTGGAGTCGGGGCCGGAACCTGAGGATTCCTCTCCAGTGCTGACATGGATCTTGGGGTACTTCTGGAGTCTCCCCAGGGGAGTCAGTCCTCGTCTCGAATGCGGGCATGCACTTGCGCTTTCCTCCATAGCAGTAGCAGCAGTGTCACGCAGTCCGCCGCGTGGATCAAAGGATGTATGGTTTTCCCTCGAGTCTTTCCCACGAGGCTTTCCCACGAGGCTTTCCCACAGGGCTGTCCCACGTGCACACGTGGTGGGAGTGGATCCTCGGCTTGAATGTCAAGGCAGTACAGGGAAAACAGGTTCCTCTGGAATGGACTGACACATCTGGGGGACTCTTGGAATGGTGTCACGACCCTGGAGTTCCTCTCGCCTTTCCTGTGGAGAGCGCCTCCTCTTGAGATGCGACGGGAACGCCGGGAATTCTTTCCCTACGAAACAGGGAAAGGATCCCTCATCTCGAGCTAGGAGGCGGAAACGGAGCTCCCCTGGATGTGTGCGGGACCCCTCGTGCTTCCTCTCGAGTGGAGACGGGTATGTCGGGGAACTTCTTGAGTTGCAGCAATGGTGTGAAGGACCCTTTGGAAGTTCCAGTGGTTAGATGTGATTGGCCTCGAGAAGCCTCAGCGGAAATGGGCCTCATCTCGCCTGGAGGGCAAAACCTCCTGGATTTTCTCGAGTTGCGGCAGGTGCTCTCGACTTACGACGGGGACCTCAGGGAACCGCTCTGGTGGCCTCAGGAAAGGCCAGTCCCCATGCGAGTTCCTCGGGGGCCTCTCGGGATTCCTCTCCCGTCGATGCTGGAGCCTAAGACCTTGTGTGGAGTCGGGGCCGGAACCTGAGGATTCCTCTCCAGTGCTGACATGGATCTTGGGGTACTTCTGGAGTCTCCCCAGGGGAGTCAGTCCTCGTCTCGAATGCGGGCATGCACTTGCGCTTTCCTCCAGAGCGGTAGCAGCAGTGTCACGCAGTCCGCCGCGTGGATCAAAGGATCTATGGTTTTCCCTCGAGTCTTTCCCACGAGGCTTTCCCACGAGGCTTTCCCACAGGGCTGTCCCACGTTCACACGTGGTGGGAGTCGATCCTCGGCTTGAACGTCAAGGCAGTGCAGGGAAAACAGGTTCCTCTGGAATGGACTGACACATCTGGGGGACTCTTGGAATGGTGGCACGACCCTGGAGTTCCTCTCGCCTTTCCTGTGGAGAGCGCCTCCTCTTGAGATGCGACGGGAACGCCGGGAATTATTTCCCTACGAAACAGGGAAAGGATCCCTAATCTCGAGCTAGGAGGCGGAAACGGGGCTCCCCTGGATGTGTGCGCGACCCCACGTGCTTTCTCTCGAGTGGAGACGGGTATGTCGGGGTACTTCCTGAGTTGCAGCAATGGTGTGAAGGACCCTTTGGAAGTTCCAGTGGTTAGATGTGATTGGCCTCGAGAAGCCTCAGCGGAAATGGGCCTCATCTCGCCTGGAGGGCCAAACCTCCTGGATTTTCTCGAGTTGCGGCAGGTGCTCTCGACTTACGACGGGGACCTCAGGGAACCGCTCTGGTGGCCTCAGGAAAGGCCAGTCCCCATGCGAGTTCCTCGGGGGCCTCTCGGGATTCCTCTCCCGTCGATGCCGGGGCCTAAGACCTTGTGTGGAGTCGGGGCCGGAACCTGAGGATTCCTCTCCAGTGCTGACATGGATATTGGGGTACTTCTGGAGTCTCCCCAGGGGAGTCAGTCCTCGTCTCGAATGCGGGCATGCACTTGCGCTTTCCTCCATAGCAGTAGCAGCAGTGTCACCCAGTCCGCCGCGTGGATCAAAGGATGTATGGTTTTCCCTCGAGTCTTTCCCACGAGGCTTTCCCACAGGGCTGTCCCACGTGCACACGTGGTGGGAGTGGATCCTCGGCTTGAATGTCAAGGCAGTACAGGGAAAACAGGTTCCTCTGGAATGGACTGACACATCTGGGGGACTCTTGGAATGGTGTCACGACCCTGGAGTTCCTCTCGCCTTTCCTGTGGAGAGCGCCTCCTCTTGAGATGCGACGGGAACGCCGGGAATTCTTTCCCTACGAAACAGGGCAAGGATCCCTCATCTCGAGCTAGGAGGCGGAAACGGAGCTCCCCTGGATGTGTGCGGGACCCCTCGTGCTTCCTCTCGAGTGGAGACGGGTATGTCGGGGAACTTCTTGAGTTGCAGCAATGGTGTGAAGGACCCTTTGGAAGTTCCAGTGGTTAGATGTGATTGGCCTCGAGAAGCCTCAGCGGAAATGGGCCTCATCTCGCCTGGAGGGCAAAACCTCCTGGATTTTCTCGAGTTGCGGCAGGTGCTCTCGACTTACGACGGGGACCTCAGGGAACCGCTCTGGTGGCCTCAGGAAAGGCCAGTCCCCATGCGAGTTCCTCGGGGGCCTCTCGGGATTCCTCTCCCGTCGATGCTGGAGCCTAAGACCTTGTGTGGAGTCGGGGCCGGAACCTGAGGATTCCTCTCCAGTGCTGACATGGATCTTGGGGTACTTCTGGAGTCTCCCCAGGGGAGTCAGTCCTCGTCTCGAATGCGGGCATGCACTTGCGCTCTCCTCCAGAGCGGTAGCAGCAGTGTCACGCAGTCCGCCGCGTGGATCAAAGGATCTATGGTTTTCCCTCGAGTCTTTCCCACGAGGCTTTCCCACGAGGCTTTCCCACAGGGCTGTCCCACGTTCACACGTGGTGGGAGTCGATCCTCGGCTTGAACGTCAAGGCAGTGCAGGGAAAACAGGTTCCTCTGGAATGGACTGACACATCTGGGGGACTCTTGGAATGGTGGCACGACCCTGGAGTTCCTCTCGCCTTTCCTGTGGAGAGCGCCTCCTCTTGAGATGCGACGGGAACGCCGGGAATTATTTTCCTACAAAACAGGGAAAGGATCCCACATCTCGAGCTAGGAGGCGGAAACGGGGATCCCCTGGATGTGTGCGGGACCCACGTGCTTCCTCTCGAGTGGAGACGGGTATGTTGGGGAACTTCTTGAGTTGCAGCAGGGGTGTGAAGGACCCTTTGGAAGTTCCAGTGGTTAGACGTGATTAGCCTCGAGATGCCTCAGCGGAAATGGGCCTCATCTCGCCTGGAGGGCAAAACCTCCTGGATTTTCTCGAGTTGCGGCAGGTGATCTCGACTTACATCGGGGACCTCAGGAACCCGCTCTGGTGGCCTCAGGAAAGGCCAGTCCCCATGCGAGTTCCTCGGGGGCCTTTCGGGATTCCTCTCCCGTCAATGCCGGGGCCTAAGACCTTGTGTGGAGTCGGGGCCGGAACCTGAGGATTCCTCTCCAGTGCTGACATGGATCTTGGGGTACTTCTGGAGTCTCCCCAGGGGAGTCAGTCCTCGTCTCGAATGCGGGCATGCACTTGCGCTTTCCTCCAGAGCGGTAGCAGCAGTGTCACGCAGTCCGCCGCGTGGATCAAAGGATGTATGGTTTTCCCTCGAGTCTTTCCCACGAGGCTTTCCCACGAGGCTTTCCCACAGGGCTGTCCCACGTGCACACGTGGTGCGAGTCGATCCTCGGCTTGAACGTCAAGGCAGTGCAGGGAAAACAGGTTCCTCTGGAATGGACTGACACATCTGGGGGACTCTTGGAATGGTGGCACGACCCTGGAGTTCCTCTCGCCTTTCCTGTGGAGAGCGCCTCCTCTTGAGATGCGACGGGAACGCCGGGAATTCTTTCCCTACGAAACAGGGAAAGGATCCCTCATCTCGAGCTAGGAGGCGGAAACGGGGCTCCCCTGGATGTGTGCGGGACCCCACGTGCTTCCTCTCGAGTGGAGACGGGTATGTCGGGGAACTTCTTGAGTTGCAGCAAGGGTGTGAAGGACCCTTTGGAAGTTCCAGCGGTTAGATGTGATTAGCCTCGAGAAGCCTCAGCGGAAATGGGCCTCATCTCGCCTGGAGGGCAAAACCTCCTGGATTTTCTCGAGTTGCGGCAGGTGCTCTCGACTTACGACGGGGACCTCAGGGACCCGCTCTGGTGGCCTCAGGAAAGGCCAGTCCCCATGCGAGTTCCTCGGGGGCCTCTCGGCATTCCTCTCCCGTCGATGCCGGGGCCTAAGACCTTGTGTGGAGTCGGGGCCGGAACCTGAGGATTCCTCTCCAGTGCTGACATGGATCTTGGGGTACTTCTGGAGTCTCCCCAGCGGAGTCAGTCCTCGTCTCGAATGCAGGCATGCACTTGCGCTTTCCTCCAGAGCGGTAGCAGCAGTGTCACGCAGTCCGCCGCGTGGATCAAAGGATCTATGGTTTTCCCTCGAGTCTTTCCCACGAGGCTTTCCCACGAGGCTTTCCCACAGGGCTGTCCCACGTGCACACGTGGTGGGAGTCGATCCTCGGCTTTAACGTCAAGGCAGTGCAGGGAAAACAGGTTCCTCTGGAATGGACTGACACATCTGGGGGACTCTTGGAATGGTGGCACGACCCTGGAGTTCCTCTCGCCTTTCCTGTGGAGAGCGCCTCCTCTTGAGATGCGACGGGAACGCCGGGAATTCTTTCCCTACGAAACAGGGAAAGGATCCCTCATCTCGAGCTAGGAGGCGGAAACGGGGCTCACCTGGATGTGTGCGGGACCCCACGTGCTTCCTCTCGAGTGGAGACGGGTATGTCGCGGAACTTCTTGAGTTGCAGCAAGGGTGTGAAGGACCCTTTGGAAGTTCCAGTGGTTAGACGTGATTAGCCTCGAGAAGCCTCAGCGGAAATGGGCCTCACCTCGCCTGGAGTGCAAAACCTCCTGGATTTTCTCGAGTTGCGGCAGGTGCTCTCGACTTACGACGGGGACCTCAGGGACCCGCTCTGGTGGCCTCAGGAAAGGCCAGTCCCCATGCGAGTTCCTCGGGGGCCTCTCGGGATTCCTCTCCCGTCGATGCCGGGGCCTAAGACCTTGTGTGGAGTCGGGGCCGGAACCTGAGGATTCCTCTCCAGTGCTGACATGGATCTTGGAGTACTTCTGGAGTCTCCCCAGGGGAGTCAGTCCTCGTCTCGAATGCGGGCATGCACTTGCGCTTTCCTCCAGAGCGGTAGCAGCAGTGTCACGCAGACCGCCAAGTGGATCAAAGGATCTATGTTTTTCCCTCGAGTCTTTCCCACGAGGCTTTCCCACGAGGCTTTCAAACAGGGCTGTCCCACGTGCACACGTGGTGGGAGTCGATCCTCGGCTTGAACGTCAAGGCAGTGCAGGGAAAACAGGTTCCTCTGGAATGGACTGACACATCTGGGGGTCTCTTGGAATGGTGCCACGACCCTGGAGTTCCTCTCGCCTTTCCTGTTTACAGCGCCACCTCTTGAGATGCGACGGGAACGCCGGGAATTCTTTCCCTACGAAACAGGGAAAGGATCCCTCATCTCGAGCTAGGAGGCGGAAACGGGGCTCCCCTGGATGTGTGCGGGACCCCACGTGCTTCCTCTCGAGTGGAGACGGGTATGTCGGGGAACTTCTTGAGTTGCAGCAAGGGTGTGAAGGACCCTTTGGAAGTTCCAGTGGTTAGACGTGATTGGCCTCGAGAAGCCTCAGCGGAAATGGGCCTCATCTCGCCTGGAGGGCAAAACCTCCTGGATTTTCTCGAGTTGCGGCAGGTGCTCTCGACTTACGACGGGGACCTCAGGGACCCGCTCTGGTGCCCTCAGGAAAGGCCAGTCCCCATGCGAGTTCCTCATGGGCCTCTCGGGATTCCTCTCCCATCGATGCCGGGGCCTAAGACCTTGTGTGGAGTCGGGGCCGGAAACTGAGGATTCCTCTCCAGTGTTGACATGGATCTTGGGGTACTTCTGGAGTCTCCCCAGGGGAGTCAGTCCTCGTCTCGAATGCGGGCATGCACTTGCGCTTTCCTCCAGAGCGGAAGCAGCAGTGTCACGCAGTCCGCCGCGTGGATCAAAGGATCTATGGTTTTCCCTCGAGTCTTTCCCACGAGGCTTTCCCACGAGGCTTTCCCACAGGGCTGTCCCACGTGCACACGTGGTGGGAGTCGATCTTCGGCTTGAACGTCAAGGCAGTGCAGGGAAAACAGGTTCCTCTGGAATGGACTGACACATCTGGGGGACTCTTGGAATGGTGGCACGACCCTGGAGTTCCTCTCGCCTTTCCTGTGGAGAGCGCCTCCTCTTGAGATGCGACGGGAACGCCGGGAATTCTTTCCCTACGAAACAGGGAAAGGATCCCTCATCTCGAGCTAGGAGGCGGAAACGGGGCTCCCCTGGATGTGTGAGGGACCCCCCGTGCTTCCTCTCGAGTGGAGACGGGTATGTCGGGGAACTTCTTGAGTTGCAGCAAGGGTGTGAAGGACCCTTTGGAAGTTCCAGTGGTTAGACGTGATTAGCCTCGAGAAGCCTCAGCGGAAATGGGCCTCATCTCGCCTGGAGGGCAAAACCTCCTGGATTTTCTCGAGTTGCGGCAGGTGCTCTCGACTTACGACGGGGACCTCAGGGACCCGCTCTGGTCGCCTCAGGAAAGGCCAGTCAACATGCGAGTTCCTCGGGGGCCTCTCGGGATTCCTCTCCCGTCGATGCCGGGGCCTAAGACCTTGTGTGGAGTCGGGGCCGGAACCTGAGGATTCCTCTCCAGTGCTGACATGGATCTTGGGGTACTTCTGGAGTCTCCCCAGGGGAGTCAGTCCTCGTCTCGAATGCGGGCATGCACTTGCACTTTCCTCCATAGCAGTAGCAGCAGTGTCACCCAGTCCGCCGCGTGGATCAAAGGATGTATGGTTTTCCCTCGAGTCTTTCCCACGAGGCTATCCCACAGGGCTGTCCCACGTGCACACGTGGTGGGAGTGGATCCTCGGCTTGAATGTCAAGGCAGTACAGGGAAAACAGGTTCCTCTGGAATGGACTGACACATCTGGGGGACTCTTGGAATGGTGTCACGACCCTGGAGTTCCTCTCGCCTTTCCTGTGGAGAGCGCCTCCTCTTGAGATGCGACGGGAACGCCGGGAATTCTTTCCCTACGAAACAGGGCAAGGATCCCTCATCTCGAGCTAGGAGGCGGAAACGGAGCTCCCCTGGATGTGTGCGGGACCCCTCGTGCTTCCTCTCGAGTGGAGACGGGTATGTCGGGGAACTTCTTGAGTTGCAGCAATGGTGTGAAGGACCCTTTGGAAGTTCCAGTGGTTAGATGTGATTGGCCTCGAGAAGCCTCAGCGGAAATGGGCCTCATCTCGCCTGGAGGGCAAAACCTCCTGGATTTTCTCGAGTTGCGGCAGGTGCTCTCGACTTACGACGGGGACCTCAGGGAACCGCTCTGGTGGCCTCAGGAAAGGCCAGTCCCCATGCGAGTTCCTCGGGGGCCTCTCGGGATTCCTCTCCCGTCGATGCTGGAGCCTAAGACCTTGTGTGGAGTCGGGGCCGGAACCTGAGGATTCCTCTCCAGTGCTGACATGGATCTTGGGGTACTTCTGGAGTCTCCCCAGGGGAGTCAGTCCTCGTCTCGAATGCGGGCATGCACTTGCGCTTTCCTCCAGAGCGGTAGCAGCAGTGTCACGCAGTCTGCCGCGTGGATCAAAGGATCTATGGTTTTCCCTCGAGTCTTTCCCACGAGGCTTTCCCACGAGGCTTTCCCACAGGGCTGTCCCACGTTCACACGTGGTGGGAGTCGATCCTCGGCTTGAACGTCAAGGCAGTGCAGGGAAAACAGGTTCCTCTGGAATGGACTGACACATCTGGGGGACTCTTGGAATGGTGGCACGACCCTGGAGTTCCTCTCGCCTTTCCTGTGGAGAGCGCCTCCTCTTGAGATGCGACGGGAACGCCGGGAATTATTTCCCTACGAAACAGGGAAAGGATCCCACGTCTCGAGCTAGGAGGCGGAAACGGGGCTCCCCTGGATGTGTGCGGGACCCACGTGCTTCCTCTCGAGTGGAGACGGGTATGTCGGGGAACTTCTTGAGTTGCAGCAGGGGTGTGAAGGACCCTTTGGAAGTTCCAGTGGTTAGACGTGATTAGCCTCGAGATGCCTCAGCGGAAATGGGCCTCATCTCGCCTGGAGGGCAAAACCTCCTGGATTTTCTCGAGTTACGGCAGGTGCTCTCGACTTACGACGGGGACCTCAGGGAACCGCTCTGGGGGCCTCAGGAAAGGCCAGTCCCCATGCGAGTTCCTCGGGGTCCTCTCGGGGTTCCTCTCCCGTCGATGCCGGGGCCTAAGACCTTGTGTGGAGTCGGGGCCGGAACCTGAGGATTCCTCTCCAGTGCTGACATGGATCTTGGGGTACTTCTGGAGTCTCCCCAGGGGAGTCAGTCCTCGTCTCGAATGCGGGCATGCACTTGCGCTTTCCTCCAGAGCGGTAGCAGCAGTGTCACGCAGTCCGCCGCATGGATCAAAGGATCTATGGTTTTCCCTCGAGTCTTTCCCACGAGGCTTTCCCACGAGGCTTTCCCACAGGGCTGTCCCACGTGCACACGTGGTGGGAGTCGATCCTCGGCTTGAATGTCAAGGCAGTGCCGGGAAAACAGGTTCCTCTGGAATGGACTGACACATCTGGGGGACTCTTGGAATGGTGGCACGACCCTGGAGTTCCTCTCGCCTTTCCTGTGGAGAGCGCCTCCTCTTGAGATGCGACGGGAACGCCGGGACTTCTTTCCCTACGAAACAGGGAAAGGATCCCTAATCTCGAGCTAGGAGGCGGAAACGGGGCTCCCCTGGATGTGTGCGCGACCCCACGTGCTTTCTCTCGAGTGGAGACGGGTATGTCGGGGTACTTCCTGAGTTGCAGCAATGGTGTGAAGGACCCTTTGGAAGTTCCAGTGGTTAGATGTGATTGGCCTCGAGAAGCCTCAGCGGAAATGGGCCTCATCTCGCCTGGAGGGCCAAACCTCCTGGATTTTCTCGAGTTGCGGCAGGTGCTCTCGACTTACGACGGGGACCTCAGGGAACCGCTCTGGTGGCCTCAGGAAAGGCCAGTCCCCATGCGAGTTCCTCGGGGGCCTCTCGGGATTCCTCTCCCGTCGATGCCGGGGCCTAAGACCTTGTGTGGAGTCGGGGCCGGAACCTGAGGATTCCTCTCCAGTGCTGACATGGATCTTGGGGTACTTCTGGAGTCTCCCCAGGGTTTTCAGTCCTCGTCTCGAATGCGGGCATGCACTTGCGCTTTCCTCCATAGCAGTAGCAGCAGTGTCACGCAGTCCGCCGCGTGGATCAAAGGATGTATGGTTTTCCCTCGAGTCTTTCCCACGAGGCTTTCCCACGAGGCTTTCCCACTGGGCTGTCCCACGTGCACACGTGGTGGGAGTGGATCCTCGGCTTGAATGTCAAGGCAGTACAGGGAAAACAGGTTCCTCTGGAATGGACTGACACATCTGGGGGACTCTTGGAATGGTGTCACGACCCTGGAGTTCCTCTCGCCTTTCCTGTGGAGAGCGCCTCCTCTTGAGATGCGACGGGAACGCCGGGAATTCTTTCCCTACGAAACAGGGCAAGGATCCCTCATCTCGAGCTAGGAGGCGGAAACTGAGCTCCCCTGGATGTGTGCGGGACCCCACGTGCTTCCTCTCGAGTGGAGACGGGTATGTCGGGGAACTTCTTGAGTTGCAGCAATGGTGTGAAGGACCCTTTGGAAGTTCCAGTGGTTAGATGTGATTGGCCTCGAGAAGCCTCAGCGGAAATGGGCCTCATCTCGCCTGGAGGGCAAAACCTCCTGGATTTTCTCGAGTTGCGGCAGGTGCTCTCGACTTACGACGGGGACCTCAGGGAACCGCTCTGGTGGCCTCAGGAAAGGCCAGTCCCCATGCGAGTTCCTCGGGGGCCTCTCGGGATTCCTCTCCCGTCGATGCTGGAGCCTAAGACCTTGTGTGGAGTCGGGGCCGGAACCTGAGGATTCCTCTCCAGTGCTGACATGGATCTTGGGGTACTTCTGGAGTCTCCCCAGGGGAGTCAGTCCTCGTCTCGAATGCGGGCATGCACTTGCGCTTTCCTCCAGAGCGGTAGCAGCAGTGTCACGCAGTCCGCCCCATGGATCAAAGGATCTATGGTTTTCCCTCGAGTCTTTCCCGCGAGGCTTTCCCACGAGGCTTTCCCACAGGGCTGTCCCACGTTCACACGTGGTGGGAGTCGATCCTCGGCTTGAACGTCAAGGCAGTGCAGGGAAAACAGGTTCCTCTGGAATGGACTGACACATCTGGGGGACTCTTGGAATGGTGGCACGATCCTGGAGTTCCTCTCGCCTTTCCTGTGGAGAGCGCCTCCTCTTGAGATGCGACGGGAACGCCGGGAATTATTTCCCTACAAAACAGGGAAAGGATCCCACATCTCGAGCTAGGAGGCGGAAACGGGGCTCCCCTGGATGTGTGCGGGACCCACGTGCTTCCTCTCGAGTGGAGACGGGTATGTTGGGGAACTTCTTGAGTTGCAGCAGGGGTGTGAAGGACCCTTTGGAAGTTCCAGTGGTTAGACGTGATTAGCCTCGAGATGCCTCAGCGGAAATGGGCCTCATCTCGCCTGGAGGGCAAAACCTCCTGGATTTTCTCGAGTTACGGCAGGTGCTCTCGACTTACGACGGGGACCTCAGGGAACCGCTCTGGGGGCCTCAGGAAAGGCCAGTCCCCATGCGAGTTCCTCGGGGTCCTCTCGGGGTTCCTCTCCCGTCGATGCCGGGGCCTAAGACCTTGTGTGGAGTCGGGGCCGGAACCTGAGGATTCCTCTCCAGTGCTGACATGGATCTTGGGGTACTTCTGGAGTCTCCCCAGGGGAGTCAGTCCTCGTCTCGAATGCGGGCATGCACTTGCGCTTTCCTCCAGAGCGGTAGCAGCAGTGTCACGCAGTCCGCCGCGTGGATCAAAGGATCTATGGTTTTCCCTCGAGTCTTTCCCACGAGGCTTTCCCACGAGGCTTTCCCACAGGGCTGTCCCACGTGCACACGTGGTGGGAGTCGATCCTCGGCTTGAATGTCAAGGCAGTGCAGGGAAAACAGGTTCCTCTGGAATGGACTGACACATCTGGGGGACTCTTGGAATGGTGTCACGACGCTGGAGTTCCTCTCGCCTTTCCTGTGGAGAGCGCCTCCTCTTGAGATGCGACGGGAACGCCGGGAATTCTTTCCCTACGAAACAGGGAAAGGATCCCTCATCTCGAGCTAGGAGGCGGAAACGGAGCTCCCCTGGATGTGTGCGGGACCCCACGTGCTTCCTCTCGAGTGGAGACGGGTATGTCGGGGAACTTCTTGAGTTGCAGCAATGGTGTGAAGGACCCTTTGGAAGTTCCAGTGGTTAGATGTGATTGGCCTCGAGAAGCCTCAGCGGAAATGGGCCTCATCTCGCCTGGAGGGCAAAACCTCCTGGATTTTCTCGAGTTGCGGCAGGTGCTCTCGACTTACGACGGGGACCTCAGGGAACCGCTCTGGTGGCCTCAGGAAAGGCCAGTCCCCATGCGAGTTCCTCAGGGGCCTCTCGCGATTCCTCTCCCGTCGATGCCGGGGCCTAAGACCTTGTGTGGAGTCGGGGCCGGAACCTGAGGATTCCTCTCCAGTGCTGACATGGATCTTGGGGTACTTCTGGAGTCTCCCCAGGGGAGTCAGTCCTCGTCTCGAATGCGGGCATGCACTTGCGCTTTCCTCCAGAGCGGTAGCAGCAGTGTCACGCAGTCCGCCGCGTGGATCAAAGGATGTATGGTTTTCCCTCGAGTCTTTCCCACGAGGTTTTCCCACGAGGCTTTCCCACAGGGCTGTCCCACGTGCACACGTGGTGCGAGTCGATCCTCGGCTTGAACGTCAAGGCAGTGCAGGGAAAACAGGTTCCTCTGGAATGGACTGACACATCTGGGGGACTCTTGGAATGGTGGCACGACCCTGGAGTTCCTCTCGCCTTTCCTGTGGAGAGCGCCTCCTCTTGAGATGCGACGGGAACGCCGGGAATTCTTTCCCTACGAAACAGGGAAAGGATCCCTCATCTCGAGCTAGGAGGCGGAAACGGGGCTCCCCTGGATGTGTGCGGGACCCCACGTGCTTCCTCTCGAGTGGAGACGGGTATGTCGGGGAACTTCTTGAGTTGCAGCAAGGGTGTGAAGGACCCTTTGGAAGTTCCAGCGGTTAGATGTGATTAGCCTCGAGAAGCCTCAGCGGAAATGGGCCTCATCTCGCCTGGAGGGCAAAACCTCCTGGATTTTCTCGAGTTGCGGCAGGTGCTCTCGACTTACGACGGGGACCTCAGGGACCCGCTCTGGTGGCCTCAGGAAAGGCCAGTCCCCATGCGAGTTCCTCGGGGGCCTCTCGGCATTCCTCTCCCGTCGATGCCGGGGCCTAAGACCTTGTGTGGAGTCGGGGCCGGAACCTGAGGATTCCTCTCCAGTGCTGACATGGATCTTGGGGTACTTCTGGAGTCTCCCCAGCGGAGTCAGTCCTCGTCTCGAATGCAGGCATGCACTTGCGCTTTCCTCCAGAGCGGTAGCAGCAGTGTCACGCAGTCCGCCGCGTGGATCAAAGGATCTATGGTTTTCCCTCGAGTCTTTCCCACGAGGCTTTCCCACGAGGCTTTCCCACAGGGCTGTCCCACGTGCACACGTGGTGGGAGTCGATCCTCGGCTTTAACGTCAAGGCAGTGCAGGGAAAACAGGTTCCTCTGGAATGGACTGACACATCTGGGGGACTCTTGGAATGGTGGCACGACCCTGGAGTTCCTCTCGCCTTTCCTGTGGAGAGCGCCTCCTCTTGAGATGCGACGGGAACGCCGGGAATTCTTTCCCTACGAAACAGGGAAAGGATCCCTCATCTCGAGCTAGGAGGCGGAAACGGGGCTCACCTGGATGTGTGCGGGACCCCACGTGCTTCCTCTCGAGTGGAGACGGGTATGTCGCGGAACTTCTTGAGTTGCAGCAAGGGTGTGAAGGACCCTTTGGAAGTTCCAGTGGTTAGACGTGATTAGCCTCGAGAAGCCTCAGCGGAAATGGGCCTCACCTCGCCTGGAGTGCAAAACCTCCTGGATTTTCTCGAGTTGCGGCAGGTGCTCTCGACTTACGACGGGGACCTCAGGGACCCGCTCTGGTGGCCTCAGGAAAGGCCAGTCCCCATGCGAGTTCCTCGGGGGCCTCTCGGGATTCCTCTCCCGTCGATGCCGGGGCCTAAGACCTTGTGTGGAGTCGGGGCCGGAACCTGAGGATTCCTCTCCAGTGCTGACATGGATCTTGGGGTACTTCTGGAGTCTCCCCAGGGGAGTCAGTCCTCGTCTCGAATGCGGGCATGCACTTGCGCTTTCCTCCAGAGCGGTAGCAGCAGTGTCACGCAGACCGCCAAGTGGATCAAAGGATCTATGTTTTTCCCTCGAGTCTTTCCCACGAGGCTTTCCCACGAGGCTTTCCCACAGGGCTGTCCCACGAGCACACGTGGTGGGAGTCGATCCTTGGCTTGAACGTCAAGGCAGTGCAGGGAAAACAGGTTCCTCTGGAATGGACTGACACATCTGGGGTCTCTTGGAATGGTCGCACGACCCTGGAGTTCCTCTCGCCTTTTCTGTGGGAGCGCCTCCTCTTGAGATGCGACGGGAACGCCGGGAATTCTTTCCCTACGAAACAGGGAAAGGATCCCTCATCTCGAGCTAGGAGGCGGAAATGGGGCTCCCCTGGATGTTTGCGGGACCCCACGTGCTTCCTCTCGAGTGGAGACGGGTATGTCGGGGAACTTCTTGAGTTGCAGCAAGGGTGTGAAGGACCCTTTGGAAGTTCCAGTGGTTAGATGTGATTGGCCTCGAGAAGCCTCAGCGGAAATGGGCCTCATCTCGCCTGGAGGGCAAAACCTCCTGGATTTTCTCGAGTTGCGGCAGGTGCTCTCGACTTACGACGGGGACCTCAGGGACCCGCTCTGGTGGCCTCAGGAAAGGCCAGTCCCCATGCGAGTTTCTCGGGGGCCTCTCGGGATTTCTCTCCCGTCGATGCCGGCGCCGAAGACCTTGTGTGGAGTCGGGGCCGGAACCTGAGGATTCCTCTCCAGTGCTGACATGGATCTTGGGGTACTTCTGGAGTCTCCCCAGGGGAGTCAGTCCTCGTCTCGAATGCGGGCATGCACTTGCGCTTTCCTCCAGAGCGGTAGCAGCAGTGTCACGCAGTCCACCGCGTGGATCAAAGGATCTATGGTTTTCCCTCGAGTCTTTCCCACGAGGCTTTCCCACGAGGCTTTCCCACAGGGCTGTCCCACGTGCACACGTGGTGGGAGTCGATCCTCGGCTTGAACGTCAAGGCAGTGCAGGGAAAACAGGTTCCTCTGGAATGGACTGACACATCTGTGGGACTCTTGGAATGGTGACACGACCCTGGAGTTCCTCTCGCCTTTCCTGTGGAGAGCGCCTCCTCTTGAGATGCGACGGGAACGCCGGGAATTCTTTCCCTACGAAACAGGGAAAGGATCCCTCATCTCGAGCTAGGAGGCGGAAACGGGGCTCCCCTGGATGTGTGCGGGACCCCACGTGCTTCCTCTCGAGTGGAGACGGGTATGTCAGGGAACTTCTTGAGTTGCAGCAAGGGTGTGAAGGACCCTTTGGAAGTTCCAGTGGTTAGATGTGATTGGCCTCGAGAAGCCTCAGCGGAAATGGGCCTCATCTCGCCTGGAGGGCAAAACCTCCTGGATTTTCTCGAGTTGCGGCAGGTGCTCTCGACTTACGACGGGGACCTCAGGGACCCGCTCTGGTGGCCTCATGAAAGGCCAGTCCCAATGCGAGTACGTCGGGGGCGTCTCGGGATTCCTCTCCCTTCGATGCGGGGCCTAAGACCTTGTGTGGAGTCGGGGCCGGAACCTGAGGATTCCTCTCCAGTGCTGACATGGATCTTGGGGTACTTCTGGAGTCTCCCCAGGGGAGTCAGTCCTCGTCTCGAATGCGGGCATGCACTTGCGCTTTCCTCCAGAGCGGTAGCAGCAGTGTCACGCAGTCCGCCGCGTGGATCAAAGGATCTATGGTTTTCCCTCGAGTCTTTCCCACGAAGCTTTCCCACGAGGCTTTCAAACAGGGCTGTCCCACGTGCACACGTGGTGGGAGTCGATCCTCGGCTTGAACGTCAAGGCAGTGCAGGGAAAACAGGTTCCTCTGGAATGGACTGACACATCTGGGGGTCTCTTGGAATGGTGCCACGACCCTGGAGTTCCTCTCGCCTTTCCTGTTTACAGCGCCACCTCTTGAGATGCGACGGGAACGCCAGGAATTCTTTCCCTACGAAACAGGGAAAGGATCCCTCATCTCGAGCTAGGAGGCGGAAACGGGGCTCCCCTGGATGTGTGCGGGACCCCACGTGCTTCCTCTCGAGTGGAGACGGGTATGTCGGGGAACTTCTTGAGTTGCAGCAAGGGTGTGAAGGACCCTTTGGAAGTTCCAGTGGTTAGACGTGATTAGCCTCGAGAAGCCTTAGCGGAAATGGGCCTCATCTCGCCTGGAGGGCAAAACCTCCTGGATTTTCTGGAGTTGCGGCAGGTGCTCTCGACTTACGACGGGGAACTCAGGGACCCGCTCTGGTGGCCTCAGGAAAGGCCAGTCCCCATGCGAATTCCTCGGGGGCCTCTCGGGATTCCTCTCCCGTCGATGCCGGGGCCTAAGACCTTGTGTGGAGTCGGGGCCGGAACCTGAGGATTCCTCTCCAGTGCTGACATGGATCTTGGGGTACTTCTGGAGGCTCCCCAGGGGAGTCAGTCCTCGTCTCGAATGCGGGCATGCACTTGCGCTTTCCTCCAGAGCGGTAGCAGCAGTGTCACGCAGTCCGCCGCGTGGATCAAAGGATCTATGGTTTTCCCTCGAGTCTTTCCCACGAGGCTTTCCCACGAGGCTTTCCCACAGGGCTGTCCCACGTGCACACGTGGTGGGAGTCGATCCTCGGCTTGAACGTCAAGGCAGTGCAGGGAAAACAGGTTCTTCTGGAATGGACTGACACATCTGTGGGACTCTTGGAATGGTGGCACGACCCTGGAGTTCCTCTCGCCTTTCCTGTGGAGAGCGCCTCCTCTTGAGATGCGACGGTAACGCCGGGAATTCTTTCCCTACGAAACAGGGAAAGGATCCCTCATCTCGAGCTAGGAGGCGGAAACGGGGCTCCCCTGGATGTGTGCGGGACCCCACTTGCTTCCTCTCGAGTGGAGATGGGTATGTCGGGGAACTTCTTGAGTTGCAGCAAGGGTGTGAAGGACCCTTTGGAAGTTCCAGTGGTTAGATGTGATTGGCCTCGAGAAGCCTCAGCGGAAATGGGCCTCATGTCGCCTGGAGGGCAAAACCTCCTGGATTTTCTCGAGTTGCGGTAGGTGCTCTCGACTTACGACGGGGACGTCAGGGAACCGCTCTGGTGGCCTCAGGAAAGGCCAGTCCCCATGCGAGTTCCTCGGGGGCCTCTCGGGATTCCTCTCCCGTCGATGCCGGGGCCTAAGACCTTGTGTGGAGTCGGGGCCGGAACCTGAGGATTCCTCTCCAGTGCTGACATGGATCTTGGGGTACTTCTGGAGTCTCCCCAGGGGAGTCAGTCCTCGTCTCGAATGCGGGCATGCACTTGCTCTTTCCTCCAGAGCGGTAGCAGCAGTGTCACGCATTCCGCCGCGTGGATCAAAGGATCTATGGTTTTCCCTCGAGTCTTTCCCACGAGGCTTTCCCACGAGGCTTTCAAACAGGGCTGTCCCACGTGCACACGTGGTGGGAGTCGATCCTCGGCTTGAACGTCAAGGCAGTGCAGGGAAAACAGGTTCCTCTGGAATGGACTGACACATCTGGGGGTCTCTTGGAATGGTGCCACGACCCTGGAGTTCCTCTCGCCTTTCCTGTTTACAGCGCCAACTCTTGAGATGCGACGGGAACGCCGGGAATTCTTTCCCTACGAAACAGGGAAAGGATCCCTCATCTCGAGCTCGGAGGCGGAAACGGGGCTCCCCTGGATGTGTGCGGGACCCCACGTGCTTCCTCTCGAGTGGAGACGGGTATGTCGGGGAACTTCTTGAGTTGCAGCCATGGTGTGAAGGACCCTTTGAAAGTTCCAGTGGTTAGATGTGATTGGCCTCGAGAAGACTCAGCGGAAATGGGCCTCAAATCGCCTGGAGGGCAAAACCTCCTGGATTTTCTCGAGTTGCGGCAGGTGCTCTCGACTTACGACGGGGACCTCAGGGACCCGCCCTGGTGGCCTCAGGAAAGGCCAGTCCCCATGCGAGTTCCTCGGGGGCCTCTCGGGATTCCTCTCCCGTCGATGCCGGGGCCTAAGACCTTGTGTGGAGTCGGGGCCGGAACCTGAGGATTCCTCTCCAGTGCTGACATGGATCTTGGGGTACTTCTGGAGGCTCCCCAGGGGAGTCAGTCCTCGTCTCGAATGCGGGCATGCACTTGCGCTTTCCTCCAGAGCGGTAGCAGCAGTGTCACGCAGTCCGCCGCGTGGATCAAAGGATCTATGGTTTTCCCTCGAGTCTTTCCCACGAGGCTTTCCCACGAGGCTTTCCCACAGGGCTGTCCCACGTGCACACGTGGTGGGAGTCGATCCTCGGCTTGAACGTCAAGGCAGTGCAGGGAAAACAGGTTCCTCTAGAATGGACTGACACATCTGGGGCACTCTTGGAATGGTGGCACGACCCTGGAGTTCCTTTCGCCTTTCCTGTGGAGAGCGCCTCCTCTTGAGATGCGATGGGAACGCCGGGAATTCTTTCCCTACGAAACAGGGAAAGGATCCCTCATCTCGAGCTAGGAGGCGGAAACGGGGCTCCCCTGGATGTGTGCGGGACCCCACGTGCTTCCTCTCGAGTGGAGACGGGTATGTCGGGGAACTTCTTGAGTTGCAGCAAGGGTGTGAAGGACCCTTTGGAAGTTCCAGTGGTTAGATGTGATTGGCCTCGAGAAGCCTCAGCAGAAATGGGTCTCATCTCGCCTGGAGGGCAAAACCTCCTGGATTTTCTCGAGTTGCGGCAGGTGCTCTCGACTTACGACGGGGACCTCAGGGAACCGCTCTGGTGGCCTCATGAAAGGCCAGTCCCCATGGGAGTACCTCGGGGGCGTCTCGGGATTCCTCTCCCTTCGATGCGGGGCCTAAGACCTTGTGTGGAGTCGGGGCCGGAACCTGAGGATTCCTCTCCAGTGCTGACATGGATCTTGGGGTACTTCTGGAGTCTCCCAAGGGGAGTCAGTCCTCGTCTCGAATGCGGGCATGCACTTGCGCTTTCCTCCAGAGCGGTAGCAGCAGTGTCACGCAGTCCGCCGCGTGGATCAAAGGATCTATGGTTTTCCCTCGAGTCTTTCCCACGAGGCTTTCCCACGAGGCTTTCCCACAGGGCTGTCCCACGTGCACACCTGGTTGGAGTCGATCCTCGGCTTGAACGTCAAGGCAGTGCAGGGAAAACAGGTTCCTCTGGAATGGACTGACACATCTGGGGGTCTCTTGGAATGGTGCCACGACCCTGGAGTTCCTCTCGCCTTTCCTGTGGAGAGCGCCACCTCTTGAGATGCGACGGGAACGCCGGGAATTCTTTCCCTACGAAACAGGGAAAGGATCCCTCATCTCGAGCTAGGATGCGGAAACGGGGCTCCCCTGGATGTGTGCGGGACCCCACGTGCTTCCTCTCGAGTGGAGACGGGTATGTCGGGGAACTTCTTGAGTTGCAGCAATGGTGTGAAGGACCCTTTGGAAGTTCCAGTGGTTAGATGTGATTGGCCTCGAGAAGCCTCAGCGGAAATGGGCCTCATCTCGCCTGGAGGGCAAAACCTCCTGGATTTTCTCGATTTGCGGCAGGTGCTCTCGACTTACGACGGGGACCTCAGGGACCCGCTCTGGTGGCCTCATGAAAGGCCAGTCCCCATGCGAGTACCTCGGGGGCGTCTCGGGATTCCTCTCCCTTCGATGCGGGGCCTAAGACCTTGTGTGGAGTCGGGGCCGGAACCTGAGGATTCCTCTCCAGTGCTGACATGGATCTTGGGGTTCTTCTGGAGGCTCCCCAGGGGAGTCAGTCCTCGTCTCGAATGCGGGCATGCACTTGCGCTTTCCTCCAGAGCGGTAGCAGCAGTGTCACGCAGTCCGCCGCGTGGATCAAATGATCTATGTTTTTCCCTCGAGTCTTTCCCACGAGGCTTTCCCACGAGGCTTTCCCACAGGGCTGTCCCACGTGCACACGTGTTGGGAGTCGATCCTCGGCTTGAACGTCAAGGCAGTGCAGGGAAAACAGGTTCCTCTAGAATGGACTGACACATCTGGGGCACTCTTGGAATGGTGGGACGACCCTGGAGTTCCTTTCGCCTTTCCTGTGGAGAGCGCCTCCTCTTGAGATGCGATGGGAACGCCGGGAATTCTTTCCCTACGAAACAGGGAAAGGATCCCTCATCTCGAGCTAGGAGGCGGAAACGGGGCTCCCCTGGATGTGTGAGGGACCCCCCGTGCTTCCTCTCGAGTGGAGACGGGTATGTCGGGGAACTTCTTGAGTTGCAGCAAGGGTGTGAAGGACCCTTTGGAAGTTCCAGTGGTTAGACGTGATTGGCCTCGAGAAGCCTCAGCGGAAATGGGCCTCATCTCGCCTGGAGGGCAAAACCTCCTGGATTTTCTCGAGTTGCGGCAGGTGCTCTCGACTTACGACGGGGACCTCAGGGACCCGCTCTGGTCGCCTCAGGAAAGGCCAGTCAACATGCGAGTTCCTCGGGGGCCTCTCGGGATTCCTCTCCCGTCGATGCCGGGGCCTAAGACCTTGTGTGGAGTCGGGGCCGGAACCTGAGGATTCCTCTCCAGTGCTGACATGGATCTTGGGGTACTTCTGGAGTCTCCCCAGGGGAGTCAGTCCTCGTCTCGAATGCGGGCATGCACTTGCGCTTTCCTCCAGAGCGGTCGCAGTAGTGTCACGCAGTCCGCCGTGTGGATCAAAGGATCTACGGTTTTCCCTCGAGTCTTTCCCACGAGGCTTTCCTACGAGGCTTTCCCACAGGGCTGTCCCACGTTTACGCGTGGTGGGAGTCAATCTTCGGCTTGAACGTCAAGGCAGTGCAGGTATAACAGGTTCCTCTGGAATGGACTGACACATCTGGGGGACTCTTGGAATGGTGGCACGACCCTGGAGTTCCTCTCGCCTTTCCTGTGGAGAGCGCCTCCTCTTGAGATGCGACGGGAATGCCGGGAATTCTTTCCCTACAAAACAGGGAAAGGATCCCTCATCTCGAGCTAGGAGGCGGAAACGGGGCTCCCCTGGATGTGTGAGGGACCCCACGTGCTTCCTCTCGAGTGGAGACGGGTATGTCGGGGAACTTCTTGAGTTGCAGCAAGGGTGTGAAGGACCCTTTGGAAGTTCCAGTGGTTAGACGTGATTGGCCTCGAGAAGACTCAGCGGAAATGGGCCTCATCTCGCCTGGAGGGCAAAACCTCCTGGATTTTCTCGAGTTGCGGCAGGTGCTCTCGACTTACGACGGGGACCTCGGGGACCCGCTCTGGTGGCCTCCAGAAATGCCAGTCCCCATGGGAGTTCCTCGGGGGCCTCTCGGGATTCCTCTCCCGTCGATGCCGGGGTCTAAGACCTTGTGTGGAGTCAGGGCCGGAACCTGAGGATTCCTCCCCAGTGCTGACATGGATCTTGGGGTACTTCTGGAGTCTCCCCAGGGGAGTCAGTCCTCGTCTCGAATGCGGGCATGCACTTGCGCTTTCCTCCAGAGCGGTAGCAGCAGTGTCACGCAGTCCGCCGCGTGGATCAAAGGATGTATGGTTTTCCCTCGACTCTGTCCCACGAGGCTTTCCCACGAGGCTTTCCCACAGGGCTGTCCCACGTGCACACGTGGTGGGAGTCGATCCTCGGCTTGAACGTCAAGGCAGTGCAGGGAAAACAGGTTCCTCTGGAATGGACTGACACATCTGGGGGACTCTTGGAATGGTGGCACGACCCTGGAGTTCCTCTCGCCTTTCCTGTGGAGAGCGCCTCCTCTTGAGATGCCACGGGAACGCCGGGAATTCTTTCCCTACGAAACAGGGAAAGGATCCCTCATCTCCAGCTAGGAGGCGGAAACGGGGCTCCCCTGGATGTGTGCGGGACCCACGTGCTTCCTCTCGAGTGGAGACGGGTATGTCTGGGAACTTCTTGAATTGCAGCAAGGGTGTGAAGGACCCTTTGGAAGTTCCAGTGGTTAGACGTGATTAGCCTCAAGAAGCCTCAGCGGAAATGGGCCTCATCTCGCCTGGAGGGCAAAACCTCCTGGATTTTCTCGAGTTGCGGCAGGTGCTCTCAACTTACGACGGGGAACTCAGGGACCCGCTCTTGTGGCCTCAGGAAAGACCAGTCCCCATGCGAGTTCCTCGGGGGCCTCTCGGGATTCCTCTCCCGTCGATGCCGGGGCCTAAGACCTTGTGTGGAGTCGGGGCCGGAACCTGAGGATTCCTCTCCAGTGCTGACATGGATCTTGGGGTACTTCTGGAGTCTCCGCAGGGGAGTAGTCCTCGTCTCGAATGCGGGCATGCACTTGCGCTTTCCTCCAGAGCGGTAGCAGCAGTGTCACGCAGTCCGCCGCGTGGATCAAAGGATCTATGGTTTTCCCTCGAGTCTTTCCCACGAGGCTTTCCCACGAGGCTTTCCCACAGGGCTGTCCCACGTGCACACGTGGTGGGAGTCGATCCTCGGCTTGAACGTCAAGGCAGTGCAGGGAAAACAGGTTCCTCTGGAATGGACTGACACATCTGGGGGACTCTTGGAATGGTGGCACGACCCTGGAGTTCCTCTCGCCTTTCCTGTGGAGAGCGCCTCCTCTTGAGATGCGACGGGAACGCCGGGAATTCTTTCCCTACGAAACAGGGAAAGGATCCCTCATCTCGAGCTAGGAGGCGGAAACGGGGCTCCCCTGTATGTGTGCGGGACACCACGTGCTTCCTCTCGAGTGGAGACGGGTATGTCGGGGAACTTCTTGAGTTGCAGCAAGGGTGTGAAGGACCCTTTGGAAGTTCCAGTGGTTAGACGTGATTAGCCTCGAGAAGCCTCAGCGGAAATGGGCCTCATCTCGCCTGGAGGGCAAAACCTCCTGGATTTTCTCGAGTTGCGGCAGGTGCTCTCGACTTACGACGGGGACCTCAGGGACCCGCTCTGGTGGCCTCAGGAAAGGCCAGTCCCCATGCGAGTTCCTCGGGGGCCTCTCGGGATTCCTCTCCCGTCGATGCCGGGGCCTAAGACCTTGTGTGGAGTCGGGACCGGAACATGAGGATTCCTCTCCAGTGCTGACATGGATCTTGGGGTACTTCTGGAGTCTCCCCAGGGGAGTCAGTCCTCGTCTCGAATGCGGGCATGCACTTGCGCTTTCCTCCAGAGCGGTAGCAGCAGTGTCACGCAGTCCGCCGCGTGGATCAAAGGATCTATGGTTTTCCCTCGAGTCTTTCCCACGAGGCTTTCCCACGAGGCTTTCCCACAGGGCTGTCCCACGTGCACACGTGGTGGGAGTCGATCCTCGGCTTGAAAGTCAAGGCAGTGCAGGGAAAACAGGTTCCTCTGGAATGGACTGACACATCTGGGGGACTCTTGGAATGGTGGCACGACCCTGGAGTTCCTCTCGCCTTTCCTGTGGAGAGCGCCTCCTCTTGAGATGCGACGGGAACGCCGGGAATTATTTCCCTACGAAACAGGGAAAGGATCCCTAATCTCGAGCTAGGAGGCGGAAACGGGGCTCCCCTGGATGTGTGCGCGACCCCACGTGCTTTCTCTCGAGTGGAGACGGGTATGTCGGGGTACTTCCTGAGTTGCAGCAATGGTGTGAAGGACCCTTTGGAAGTTCCAGTGGTTAGATGTGATTGGCCTCGAGAAGCCTCAGCGGAAATGGGCCTCATCTCGCCTGGAGGGCCAAACCTCCTGGATTTTCTCGAGTTGCGGCAGGTGCTCTCGACTTACGACGGGGACCTCAGGGACCCGCTCTGGTGGCCTCAGGAAAGGCCAGTCCCCATGCGAGTTCCTCGGGGGCCTCTCGGGATTCCTCTCCCGTCGATGCCGGGGCCTAAGACCTTGTGTGGAGTCGGGGCCGGAACCTGAGGATTCCTCTCCAGTGCTGACATGGATCTTGGGGTACTTCTGGAGTCTCCCCAGGGGAGTCAGTCCTCGTCTCGAATGCGGGCATGCACTTGCGCTTTCCTCCATAGCAGTAGCAGCAGTGTCACGCAGTCCGCCGCGTGGATCAAAGGATGTATGGTTTTCCCTCGAGTCTTTCCCACGAGGCTTTCCCACGAGGCTTTCCCACAGGGCTGTCCCACGTGCACACGTGGTGGGAGTGGATCCTCGGCTTGAATGTCAAGGCAGTACAGGGAAAACAGGTTCCTCTGGAATGGACTGACACATCTGGGGGACTCTTGGAATGGTGTCACGACCCTGGAGTTCCTCTCGCCTTTCCTGTGGAGAGCGCCTCCTCTTGAGATGCGACGGGAACGCCGGGAATTCTTTCCCTACGAAACAGGGAAAGGATCCCTCATCTCGAGCTAGGAGGCGGAAACGGAGCTCCCCTGGATGTGTGCGGGACCCCTCGTGCTTCCTCTCGAGTGGAGACGGGTATGTCGGGGAACTTCTTGAGTTGCAGCAATGGTGTGAAGGACCCTTTGGAAGTTCCAGTGGTTAGATGTGATTGGCCTCGAGAAGCCTCAGCGGAAATGGGCCTCATCTCGCCTGGAGGGCAAAACCTCCTGGATTTTCTCGAGTTGCGGCAGGTGCTCTCGACTTACGACGGGGACCTCAGGGAACCGCTCTGGTGGCCTCAGGAAAGGCCAGTCCCCATGCGAGTTCCTCGGGGGCCTCTCGGGATTCCTCTCCCGTCGATGCTGGAGCCTAAGACCTTGTGTGGAGTCGGGGCCGGAACCTGAGGATTCCTCTCCAGTGCTGACATGGATCTTGGGGTACTTCTGGAGTCTCCCCAGGGGAGTCAGTCCTCGTCTCGAATGCGGGCATGCACTTGCGCTTTCCTCCAGAGCGGTAGCAGCAGTGTCACGCAGTCCGCCGCGTGGATCAAAGGATCTATGGTTTTCCCTCGAGTCTTTCCCACGAGGCTTTCCCACGAGGCTTTCCCACAGGGCTGTCCCACGTTCACACGTGGTGGGAGTCGATCCTCGGCTTGAACGTCAAGGCAGTGCAGGGAAAACAGGTTCCTCTGGAATGGACTGACACATCTGGGGGACTCTTGGAATGGTGGCACGACCCTGGAGTTCCTCTCGCCTTTCCTGTGGAGAGCGCCTCCTCTTGAGATGCGACGGGAACGCCGGGAATTATTTCCCTACGAAACAGGGAAAGGATCCCTAATCTCGAGCTAGGAGGCGGAAACGGGGCTCCCCTGGATGTGTGCGCGACCCCACGTGCTTTCTCTCGAGTGGAGACGGGTATGTCGGGGTACTTCCTGAGTTGCAGCAATGGTGTGAAGGACCCTTTGGAAGTTCCAGTGGTTAGATGTGATTGGCCTCGAGAAGCCTCAGCGGAAATGGGCCTCATCTCGCCTGGAGGGCCAAACCTCCTGGATTTTCTCGAGTTGCGGCAGGTGCTCTCGACTTACGACGGGGACCTCAGGGAACCGCTCTGGTGGCCTCAGGAAAGGCCAGTCCCCATGCGAGTTCCTCGGGGGCCTCTCGGGATTCCTCTCCCGTCGATGCCGGGGCCTAAGACCTTGTGTGGAGTCGGGGCCGGAACCTGAGGATTCCTCTCCAGTGCTGACATGGATCTTGGGGTACTTCTGGAGTCTCCCCAGGGGAGTCAGTCCTCGTCTCGAATGCGGGCATGCACTTGCGCTTTCCTCCATAGCAGTAGCAGCAGTGTCACACAGTCCGCCGCGTGGATCAAAGGATGTATGGTTTTCCCTCGAGTCTTTCCCACGAGGCTTTCCCACAGGGCTGTCCCACGTGCACACGTGGTGGGAGTGGATCCTCGGCTTGAATGTCAAGGCAGTACAGGGAAAACAGGTTCCTCTGGAATGGACTGACACATCTGGGGGACTCTTGGAATGGTGTCACGACCCTGGAGTTCCTCTCGCCTTTCCTGTGGAGAGCGCCTCCTCTTGAGATGCGACGGGAACGCCGGGAATTCTTTCCCTACGAAACAGGGCAAGGATCCCTCATCTCGAGCTAGGAGGCGGAAACGGAGCTCCCCTGGATGTGTGCGGGACCCCTCGTGCTTCCTCTCGAGTGGAGACGGGTATGTCGGGGAACTTCTTGAGTTGCAGCAATGGTGTGAAGGACCCTTTGGAAGTTCCAGTGGTTAGATGTGATTGGCCTCGAGAAGCCTCAGCGGAAATGGGCCTCATCTCGCCTGGAGGGCAAAACCTCCTGGATTTTCTCGAGTTGCGGCAGGTGCTCTCGACTTACGACGGGGACCTCAGGGAACCGCTCTGGTGGCCTCAGGAAAGGCCAGTCCCCATGCGAGTTCCTCGGGGGCCTCTCGGGATTCCTCTCCCGTCGATGCTGGAGCCTAAGACCTTGTGTGGAGTCGGGGCCGGAACCTGAGGATTCCTCTCCAGTGCTGACATGGATCTTGGGGTACTTCTGGAGTCTCCCCAGGGGAGTCAGTCCTCGTCTCGAATGCGGGCATGCACTTGCGCTCTCCTCCAGAGCGGTAGCAGCAGTGTCACGCAGTCCGCCGCGTGGATCAAAGGATCTATGGTTTTCCCTCGAGTCTTTCCCACGAGGCTTTCCCACGAGGCTTTCCCACAGGGCTGTCCCACGTTCACACGTGGTGGGAGTCGATCCTCGGCTTGAACGTCAAGGCAGTGCAGGGAAAACAGGTTCCTCTGGAATGGACTGACACATCTGGGGGACTCTTGGAATGGTGGCACGACCCTGGAGTTCCTCTCGCCTTTCCTGTGGAGAGCGCCTCCTCTTGAGATGCGACGGGAACGCCGGGAATTATTTCCCTACAAAACAGGGAAAGGATCCCACATCTCGAGCTAGGAGGCGGAAACGGGGCTCCCCTGGATGTGTGCGGGACCCACGTGCTTCCTCTCGAGTGGAGACGGGTATGTTGGGGAACTTCTTGAGTTGCAGCAGGGGTGTGAAGGACCCTTTGGAAGTTCCAGTGGTTAGACGTGATTAGCCTCGAGATGCCTCAGCGGAAATGGGCCTCATCTCGCCTGGAGGGCAAAACCTCCTGGATTTTCTCGAGTTGCGGCAGGTGATCTCGACTTACATCGGGGACCTCAGGAACCCGCTCTGGTGGCCTCAGGAAAGGCCAGTCCCCATGCGAGTTCCTCGGGGGCCTTTCGGGATTCCTCTCCCGTCAATGCCGGGGCCTAAGACCTTGTGTGGAGTCGGGGCCGGAACCTGAGGATTCCTCTCCAGTGCTGACATGGATCTTGGGGTACTTCTGGAGTCTCCCCAGGGGAGTCAGTCCTCGTCTCGAATGCGGGCATGCACTTGCGCTTTCCTCCAGAGCGGTAGCAGCAGTGTCACGCAGTCCGCCGCGTGGATCAAAGGATGTATGGTTTTCCCTCGAGTCTTTCCCACGAGGCTTTCCCACGAGGCTTTCCCACAGGGCTGTCCCACGTGCACACGTGGTGCGAGTCGATCCTCGGCTTGAACGTCAAGGCAGTGCAGGGAAAACAGGTTCCTCTGGAATGGACTGACACATCTGGGGGACTCTTGGAATGGTGGCACGACCCTGGAGTTCCTCTCGCCTTTCCTGTGGAGAGCGCCTCCTCTTGAGATGCGACGGGAACGCCGGGAATTCTTTCCCTACGAAACAGGGAAAGGATCCCTCATCTCGAGCTAGGAGGCGGAAACGGGGCTCCCCTGGATGTGTGCGGGACCCCACGTGCTTCCTCTCGAGTGGAGACGGGTATGTCGGGGAACTTCTTGAGTTGCAGCAAGGGTGTGAAGGACCCTTTGGAAGTTCCAGCGGTTAGATGTGATTAGCCTCGAGAAGCCTCAGCGGAAATGGGCCTCATCTCGCCTGGAGGGCAAAACCTCCTGGATTTTCTCGAGTTGCGGCAGGTGCTCTCGACTTACGACGGGGACCTCAGGGACCCGCTCTGGTGGCCTCAGGAAAGGCCAGTCCCCATGCGAGTTCCTCGGGGGCCTCTCGGCATTCCTCTCCCGTCGATGCCGGGGCCTAAGACCTTGTGTGGAGTCGGGGCCGGAACCTGAGGATTCCTCTCCAGTGCTGACATGGATCTTGGGGTACTTCTGGAGTCTCCCCAGCGGAGTCAGTCCTCGTCTCGAATGCAGGCATGCACTTGCGCTTTCCTCCAGAGCGGTAGCAGCAGTGTCACGCAGTCCGCCGCGTGGATCAAAGGATCTATGGTTTTCCCTCGAGTCTTTCCCACGAGGCTTTCCCACGAGGCTTTCCCACAGGGCTGTCCCACGTGCACACGTGGTGGGAGTCGATCCTCGGCTTTAACGTCAAGGCAGTGCAGGGAAAACAGGTTCCTCTGGAATGGACTGACACATCTGGGGGACTCTTGGAATGGTGGCACGACCCTGGAGTTCCTCTCGCCTTTCCTGTGGAGAGCGCCTCCTCTTGAGATGCGACGGGAACGCCGGGAATTCTTTCCCTACGAAACAGGGAAAGGATCCCTCATCTCGAGCTAGGAGGCGGAAACGGGGCTCACCTGGATGTGTGCGGGACCCCATGTGCTTCCTCTCGAGTGGAGACGGGCATGTCGCGGAACTTCTTGAGTTGCAGCAATGGTGTGAAGGACCCTTTGGAAGTTCCAGTGGTTAGACGTGATTGGCCTCGAGAAGCCTCAGCGGAAATGGGCCTCACCTCGCCTGGAGTGCAAAACCTCCTGGATTTTCTCGAGTTGCGGCAGGTGCTCTCGACTTACGACGGGGACCTCAGGGACCCGCTCTGGTGGCCTCAGGAAAGGCCAGTCCCCATGCGAGTTCCTCGGGGGCCTCTCGGGATTCCTCTCCCGTCGATGCCGGGGCCTAAGACCTTGTGTGGAGTCGGGGCCGGAACCTGAGGATTCCTCTCCAGTGCTGACATGGATCTTGGAGTACTTCTGGAGTCTCCCCAGGGGAGTCAGTCCTCGTCTCGAATGTGGGCATGCACTTGCGCTTTCCTCCAGAGCGGTAGCAGCAGTGTCACGCAGACCGCCAAGTGGATCAAAGGATCTATGTTTTTCCCTCGAGTCTTTCCCACGAGGCTTTCCCACGAGGCTTTCCCACAGGGCTGTCCCACGAGCACACGTGGTGGGAGTCGATCCTCGGCTTGAACGTCAAGGCAGTGCAGGGAAAACAGGTTCCTCTGGAATGGACTGACACATCTGGGGTCTCTTGGAATGGTCGCACGACCCTGGAGTTCCTCTCGCCTTTTCTGTGGGAGCGCCTCCTCTTGAGATGCGACGGGAACGCCGGGAATTCTTTCCCTACGAAACAGGGAAAGGATCCCTCATCTCGAGCTAGGAGGCGGAAATGGGGCTCCCCTGGATGTTTGCGGGACCCCACGTGCTTCCTCTCGAGTGGAGACGGGTATGTCGGGGAACTTCTTGAGTTGCAGCAAGGGTGTGAAGGACCCTTTGGAAGTTCCAGTGGTTAGATGTGATTGGCCTCGAGAAGCCTCAGCGGAAATGGGCCTCATCTCGCCTGGAGGGCAAAACCTCCTGGATTTTCTCGAGTTGCGGCAGGTGCTCTCGACTTACGACGGGGACCTCAGGGACCCGCTCTGGTGGCCTCAGGAAAGGCCAGTCCCCATGCGAGTTTCTCGGGGGCCTCTCGGGATTTCTCTCCCGTCGATGCCGGCGCCGAAGACCTTGTGTGGAGTCGGGGCCGGAACCTGAGGATTCCTCTCCAGTGCTGACATGGATCTTGGGGTACTTCTGGAGTCTCCCCAGGGGAGTCAGTCCTCGTCTCGAATGCGGGCATGCACTTGCGCTTTCCTCCAGAGCGGTAGCAGCAGTGTCACGCAGTCCACCGCGTGGATCAAAGGATCTATGGTTTTCCCTCGAGTCTTTCCCACGAGGCTTTCCCACGAGGCTTTCCCACAGGGCTGTCCCACGTGCACACGTGGTGGGAGTCGATCCTCGGCTTGAACGTCAAGGCAGTGCAGGGAAAACAGGTTCCTCTGGAATGGACTGACACATCTGTGGGACTCTTGGAATGGTGACACGACCCTGGAGTTCCTCTCGCCTTTCCTGTGGAGAGCGCCTCCTCTTGAGATGCGACGGGAACGCCGGGAATTCTTTCCCTACGAAACAGGGAAAGGATCCCTCATCTCGAGCTAGGAGGCGGAAACGGGGCTCCCCTGGATGTGTGCGGGACCCCACGTGCTTCCTCTCGAGTGGAGACGGGTATGTCAGGGAACTTCTTGAGTTGCAGCAAGGGTGTGAAGGACCCTTTGGAAGTTCCAGTGGTTAGATGTGATTGGCCTCGAGAAGCCTCAGCGGAAATGGGCCTCATCTCGCCTGGAGGGCAAAACCTCCTGGATTTTCTCGAGTTGCGGCAGGTGCTCTCGACTTACGACGGGGACCTCAGGGACCCGCTCTGGTGGCCTCATGAAAGGCCAGTCCCCATGCGAGTACGTCGGGGGCGTCTCGGGATTCCTCTCCCTTCGATGCGGGGCCTAAGACCTTGTGTGTAGTCGGGGCCGGAACCTGAGGATTCCTCTCCAGTGCTGACATGGATCTTGGGGTACTTCTGGAGTCTCCCCAGGGGAGTCAGTCCTCGTCTCGAATGCGGGCATGCACTTGCGCTTTCCTCCAGAGCGGTAGCAGCAGTGTCACGCAGTCCGCCGCGTGGATCAAAGGATCTATGGTTTTCCCTCGAGTCTTTCCCACGAAGCTTTCCCACGAGGCTTTCAAACAGGGCTGTCCCACGTGCACACGTGGTGGGAGTCGATCCTCGGCTTGAACGTCAAGGCAGTGCAGGGAAAACAGGTTCCTCTGGAATGGACTGACACATCTGGGGGACTCTTGGAATGGTGGCACGACCCTGGAGTTCCTCTCGCCTTTCCTGTGGAGAGCGCCTCCTCTTGAGATGCGACGGGAACGCCGGGAATTATTTCCCTACAAAACAGGGAAAGGATCCCACATCTCGAGCTAGGAGGCGGAAACGGGGCTCCCCTGGATGTGTGCGGGACCCACGTGCTTCCTCTCGAGTGGAGACGGGTATGTTGGGGAACTTCTTGAGTTGCAGCAGGGGTGTGAAGGACCCTTTGGAAGTTCCAGTGGTTAGACGTGATTAGCCTCGAGATGCCTCAGCGGAAATGGGCCTCATCTCGCCTGGAGGGCAAAACCTCCTGGATTTTCTCGAGTTGCGGCAGGTGATCTCGACTTACATCGGGGACCTCAGGAACCCGCTCTGGTGGCCTCAGGAAAGGCCAGTCCCCATGCGAGTTCCTCGGGGGCCTTTCGGGATTCCTCTCCCGTCAATGCCGGGGCCTAAGACCTTGTGTGGAGTCGGGGCCGGAACCTGAGGATTCCTCTCCAGTGCTGACATGGATCTTGGGGTACTTCTGGAGTCTCCCCAGGGGAGTCAGTCCTCGTCTCGAATGCGGGCATGCACTTGCGCTTTCCTCCAGAGCGGTAGCAGCAGTGTCACGCAGTCCGCCGCGTGGATCAAAGGATGTATGGTTTTCCCTCGAGTCTTTCCCACGAGGCTTTCCCACGAGGCTTTCCCACAGGGCTGTCCCACGTGCACACGTGGTGCGAGTCGATCCTCGGCTTGAACGTCAAGGCAGTGCAGGGAAAACAGGTTCCTCTGGAATGGACTGACACATCTGGGGGACTCTTGGAATGGTGGCACGACCCTGGAGTTCCTCTCGCCTTTCCTGTGGAGAGCGCCTCCTCTTGAGATGCGACGGGAACGCCGGGAATTCTTTCCCTACGAAACAGGGAAAGGATCCCTCATCTCGAGCTAGGAGGCGGAAACGGGGCTCCCCTGGATGTGTGCGGGACCCCACGTGCTTCCTCTCGAGTGGAGACGGGTATGTCGGGGAACTTCTTGAGTTGCAGCAAGGGTGTGAAGGACCCTTTGGAAGTTCCAGCGGTTAGATGTGATTAGCCTCGAGAAGCCTCAGCGGAAATGGGCCTCATCTCGCCTGGAGGGCAAAACCTCCTGGATTTTCTCGAGTTGCGGCAGGTGCTCTCGACTTACGACGGGGACCTCAGGGACCCGCTCTGGTGGCCTCAGGAAAGGCCAGTCCCCATGCGAGTTCCTCGGGGGCCTCTCGGCATTCCTCTCCCGTCGATGCCGGGGCCTAAGACCTTGTGTGGAGTCGGGGCCGGAACCTGAGGATTCCTCTCCAGTGCTGACATGGATCTTGGGGTACTTCTGGAGTCTCCCCAGCGGAGTCAGTCCTCGTCTCGAATGCAGGCATGCACTTGCGCTTTCCTCCAGAGCGGTAGCAGCAGTGTCACGCAGTCCGCCGCGTGGATCAAAGGATCTATGGTTTTCCCTCGAGTCTTTCCCACGAGGCTTTCCCACGAGGCTTTCCCACAGGGCTGTCCCACGTGCACACGTGGTGGGAGTCGATCCTCGGCTTTAACGTCAAGGCAGTGCAGGGAAAACAGGTTCCTCTGGAATGGACTGACACATCTGGGGGACTCTTGGAATGGTGGCACGACCCTGGAGTTCCTCTCGCCTTTCCTGTGGAGAGCGCCTCCTCTTGAGATGCGACGGGAACGCCGGGAATTCTTTCCCTACGAAACAGGGAAAGGATCCCTCATCTCGAGCTAGGAGGCGGAAACGGGGCTCACCTGGATGTGTGCGGGACGCCACGTGCTTCCTCTCGAGTGGAGACGGGTATGTCGCGGAACTTCTTGAGTTGCAGCAAGGGTGTGAAGGACCCTTTGGAAGTTCCAGTGGTTAGACGTGATTAGCCTCGAGAAGCCTCAGCGGAAATGGGCCTCACCTCGCCTGGAGTGCAAAACCTCCTGGATTTTCTCGAGTTGCGGCAGGTGCTCTCGACTTACGACGGGGACCTCAGGGACCCGCTCTGGTGGCCTCAGGAAAGGCCAGTCCCCATGCGAGTTCCTCGGGGGCCTCTCGGGATTCCTCTCCCGTCGATGCCGGGGCCTAAGACCTTGTGTGGAGTCGGGGCCGGAACCTGAGGATTCCTCTCCAGTGCTGACATGGATCTTGGAGTACTTCTGGAGTCTCCCCAGGGGAGTCAGTCCTCGTCTCGAATGTGGGCATGCACTTGCGCTTTCCTCCAGAGCGGTAGCAGCAGTGTCACGCAGACCGCCAAGTGGATCAAAGGATCTATGTTTTTCCCTCGAGTCTTTCCCACGAGGCTTTCCCACGAGGCTTTCCCACAGGGCTGTCCCACGAGCACACGTGGTGGGAGTCGATCCTCGGCTTGAACGTCAAGGCAGTGCAGGGAAAACAGGTTCCTCTGGAATGGACTGACACATCTGGGGTCTCTTGGAATGGTCGCACGACCCTGGAGTTCCTCTCGCCTTTTCTGTGGGAGCGCCTCCTCTTGAGATGCGACGGGAACGCCGGGAATTCTTTCCCTACGAAACAGGGAAAGGATCCCTCATCTCGAGCTAGGAGGCGGAAATGGGGCTCCCCTGGATGTTTGCGGGACCCCACGTGCTTCCTCTCGAGTGGAGACGGGTATGTCGGGGAACTTCTTGAGTTGCAGCAAGGGTGTGAAGGACCCTTTGGAAGTTCCAGTGGTTAGATGTGATTGGCCTCGAGAAGCCTCAGCGGAAATGGGCCTCATCTCGCCTGGAGGGCAAAACCTCCTGGATTTTCTCGAGTTGCGGCAGGTGCTCTCGACTTACGACGGGGACCTCAGGGACCCGCTCTGGTGGCCTCATGAAAGGCCAGTCCCCATGCGAGTTTCTCGGGGGCCTCTCGGGATTTCTCTCCCGTCGATGCCGGCGCCGAAGACCTTGTGTGGAGTCGGGGCCGGAACCTGAGGATTCCTCTCCAGTGCTGACATGGATCTTGGGGTACTTCTGGAGTCTCCCCAGGGGAGTCAGTCCTCGTCTCGAATGCGGGCATGCACTTGCGCTTTCCTCCAGAGCGGTAGCAGCAGTGTCACGCAGTCCACCGCGTGGATCAAAGGATCTATGGTTTTCCCTCGAGTCTTTCCCACGAGGCTTTCCCACGAGGCTTTCCCACAGGGCTGTCCCACGTGCACACGTGGTGGGAGTCGATCCTCGGCTTGAACGTCAAGGCAGTGCAGGGAAAACAGGTTCCTCTGGAATGGACTGACACATCTGTGGGACTCTTGGAATGGTGACACGACCCTGGAGTTCCTCTCGCCTTTCCTGTGGAGAGCGCCTCCTCTTGAGATGCGACGGGAACGCCGGGAATTCTTTCCCTACGAAACAGGGAAAGGATCCCTCATCTCGAGCTAGGAGGCGGAAACGGGGCTCCCCTGGATGTGTGCGGGACCCCACGTGCTTCCTCTCGAGTGGAGACGGGTATGTCAGGGAACTTCTTGAGTTGCAGCAAGGGTGTGAAGGACCCTTTGGAAGTTCCAGTGGTTAGATGTGATTGGCCTCGAGAAGCCTCAGCGGAAATGGGCCTCATCTCGCCTGGAGGGCAAAACCTCCTGGATTTTCTCGAGTTGCGGCAGGTGCTCTCGACTTA
Organism: Ovis canadensis; assembly: GCF_042477335.2. NCBI lineage: Eukaryota > Metazoa > Chordata > Mammalia > Artiodactyla > Bovidae > Ovis > Ovis canadensis. The sequence continues at coordinate 1,584,966 of NC_091258.1, read as the reverse complement.
CGACGGGGACCTCAGGGACCCGCTCTGGTGGCCTCATGAAAGGCCAGTCCCCATGCGAGTACGTCGGGGGCGTCTCGGGATTCCTCTCCCTTCGATGCGGGGCCTAAGACCTTGTGTGGAGTCGGGGCCGGAACCTGAGGATTCCTCTCCAGTGCTGACATGGATCTTGGGGTACTTCTGGAGTCTCCCCAGGGGAGTCAGTCCTCGTCTCGAATGCGGGCATGCACTTGCGCTTTCCTCCAGAGCGGTAGCAGCAGTGTCACGCAGTCCGCCGCGTGGATCAAAGGATCTATGGTTTTCCATCGAGTCTTTCCCACGAAGCTTTCCCACGAGGCTTTCAAACAGGGCTGTCCCACGTGCACACGTGGTGGGAGTCGATCCTCGGCTTGAACGTCAAGGCAGTGCAGGGAAAACAGGTTCCTCTGGAATGGACTGACACATCTGGGGGTCTCTTGGAATGGTGCCACGACCCTGGAGTTCCTCTCGCCTTTCCTGTTTACAGCGCCACCTCTTGAGATGCGACGGGAACGCCGGGAATTCTTTCCCTACGAAACAGGGAAAGGATCCCTCATCTCGAGCTAGGAGGCGGAAACGGGGCTCCCCTGGATGTGTGCGGGACCCCACGTGCTTCCTCTCGAGTGGAGACGGGTATGTCGGGGAACTTCTTGAGTTGCAGCAAGGGTGTGAAGGACCCTTTGGAAGTTCCAGTGGTTAGACGTGATTGGCCTCGAGAAGCCTCAGCGGAAATGGGCCTCATCTCGCCTGGAGGGCAAAACCTCCTGGATTTTCTCGAGTTGCGGCAGGTGCTCTCGACTTACGACGGGGACCTCAGGGACCCGCTCTGGTGCCCTCAGGAAAGGCCAGTCCCCATGCGAGTTCCTCATGGGCCTCTCGGGATTCCTCTCCCATCGATGCCGGGGCCTAAGACCTTGTGTGGAGTCGGGGCCGGAAACTGAGGATTCCTCTCCAGTGTTGACATGGATCTTGGGGTACTTCTGGAGTCTCCCCAGGGGAGTCAGTCCTCGTCTCGAATGCGGGCATGCACTTGCGCTTTCCTCCAGAGCGGAAGCAGCAGTGTCACGCAGTCCGCCGCGTGGATCAAAGGATCTATGGTTTTCCCTCGAGTCTTTCCCACGAGGCTTTCCCACGAGGCTTTCCCACAGGGCTGTCCCACGTGCACACGTGGTGGGAGTCGATCTTCGGTTTGAACGTCAAGGCAGTGCAGGGAAAACAGGTTCCTCTGGAATGGACTGACACATCTGGGGGACTCTTGGAATGGTGGCACGACCCTGGAGTTCCTCTCGCCTTTCCTGTGGAGAGCGCCTCCTCTTGAGATGCGACGGGAACGCCGGGAATTCTTTCCCTACGAAACAGGGAAAGGATCCCTCATCTCGAGCTAGGAGGCGGAAACGGGGCTCCCCTGGATGTGTGAGGGACCCCCCGTGCTTCCTCTCGAGTGGAGACGGGTATGTCGGGGAACTTCTTGAGATGCAGCAAGGGTGTGAAGGACCCTTTGGAAGTTCCAGTGGTTAGACGTGATTGGCCTCGAGAAGCCTCAGCGGAAATGGGCCTCATCTCGCCTGGAGGGCAAAACCTCCTGGATTTTCTCGAGTTGCGGCAGGTGCTCTCGACTTACGACGGGGACCTCAGGGACCCGCTCTGGTCGCCTCAGGAAAGGCCAGTCAACATGCGAGTTCCTCGGGGGCCTCTCGGGATTCCTCTCCCGTCGATGCCGGGGCCTAAGACCTTGTGTGGAGTCGGGGCCGGAACCTGAGGATTCCTCTCCAGTGCTGACATGGATCTTGGGGTACTTCTGGAGTCTCCCCAGGGGAGTCAGTCCTCGTCTCGAATGCGGGCATGCACTTGCGCTTTCCTCCAGAGCGGTCGCAGCAGTGTCACGCAGTCCGCCGTGTGGATCAAAGGATCTACGGTTTTCCCTCGAGTCTTTCCCACGAGGCTTTCCTACGAGGCTTTCCCACAGGGCTGTCCCACGTATACGCGTGGTGGGAGTCAATCTTCGGCTTGAACGTCAAGGCAGTGCAGGTATAACAGGTTCCTCTGGAATGGACTGACACATCTGGGGGACTCTTGGAATGGTGGCACGACCCTGGAGTTCCTCTCGCCTTTCCTGTGGAGAGCGCCTCCTCTTGAGATGCGACGGGAATGCCGGGAATTCTTTCCCTACAAAACAGGGAAAGGATCCCTCATCTCGAGCTAGGAGGCGGAAACGGGGCTCACCTGGATGTGTGAGGGACCCCACGTGCTTCCTCTCGAGTGGAGACGGGTATGTCGGGGAACTTCTTGAGTTGCAGCAAGGGTGTGAAGGACCCTTTGGAAGTTCCAGTGGTTAGACGTGATTGGCCTCGAGAAGACTCAGCGGAAATGGGCCTCATCTCGCCTGGAGGGCAAAACCTCCTGGATTTTCTCGAGTTGCGGCAGGTGCTCTCGACTTACGACGGGGACCTCGGGGACCCGCTCTGGTGGCCTCCAGAAATGCCAGTCCCCATGGGAGTTCCTCGGGGGCCTCTCGGGATTCCTCTCCCGTCGATGCCGGGGTCTAAGACCTTGTGTGGAGTCAGGGCCGGAACCTGAGGATTCCTCCCCAGTGCTGACATGGATCTTGGGGTACTTCTGGAGTCTCCCCAGGGGAGTCAGTCCTCGTCTCGAATGCGGGCATGCACTTGCGCTTTCCTCCAGAGCGGTAGCAGCAGTGTCACCCTGTCCGCCGCGTGGATCAAAGGATGTATGGTTTTCCCTCGACTCTGTCCCACGAGGCTTTCCCACGAGGCTTTCCCACAGGGCTGTCCCACGTGCACACGTGGTGGGAGTCGATCCTCGGCTTGAACGTCAAGGCAGTGCAGGGAAAACAGGTTCCTCTGGAATGGACTGACACATCTGGGGGACTCTTGGAATGGTGGCACGACCCTGGAGTTCCTCTCGCCTTTCCTGTGGAGAGCGCCTCCTCTTGAGATGCGACGGGAACGCCGGGAATTCTTTCCCTACGAAACAGGGAAAGGATCCCTCATCTCCAGCTAGGAGGCGGAAACGGGGCTCCCCTGGATGTGTGCGGGACCCACGTGCTTCCTCTCGAGTGGAGACGGGTATGTCTGGGAACTTCTTGAATTGCAGCAAGGGTGTGAAGGACCCTTTGGAAGTTCCAGTGGTTAGACGTGATTAGCCTCAAGAAGCCTCAGCGGAAATGGGCCTCATCTCGCCTGGAGGGCAAAACCTCCTGGATTTTCTCGAGTTGCGGCAGGTGCTCTCAACTTACGACGGGGAACTCAGGGACCCGCTCTTGTGGCCTCAGGAAAGACCAGTCCCCATGCGAGTTCCTCGGGGGCCTCTCGGGATTCCTCTCCCGTCGATGCCGGGGCCTAAGACCTTGTGTGGAGTCGGGGCCGGAACCTGAGGATTCCTCTCCAGTGCTGACATGGATCTTGGGGTACTTCTGGAGTCTCCGCAGGGGAGTAGTCCTCGTCTCGAATGCGGGCATGCACTTGCGCTTTCCTCCAGAGCGGTAGCAGCAGTGTCACGCAGTCCGCCGCGTGGATCAAAGGATCTATGGTTTTACCTCGAGTCTTTCCCACGAGGCTTTCCCACGAGGCTTTCCCACAGGGCTGTCCCACGTGCACACGTGGTGGGAGTCGATCCTCGGCTTGAACGTCAAGGCAGTGCAGGGAAAACAGGTTCCTCTGGAATGGACTGACACATCTGGGGGACTCTTGGAATGGTGGCACGACCCTGGAGTTCCTCTCGCCTTTCCTGTGGAGAGCGCCTCCTCTTGAGATGCGACGGGAACGCCGGGAATTCTTTCCCTACGAAACAGGGAAAGGATCCCTCATCTCGAGCTAGGAGGCGGAAACGGGGCTCCCCTGTATGTGTGCGGGACACCACGTGCTTCCTCTCGAGTGGAGACGGGTATGTCGGGGAACTTCTTGAGTTGCAGCAAGGGTGTGAAGGACCCTTTGGAAGTTCCAGTGGTTAGACGTGATTAGCCTCGAGAAGCCTCAGCGGAAATGGGCCTCATCTCGCCTGGAGGGCAAAACCTCCTGGATTTTCTCGAGTTGCGGCAGGTGCTCTCGACTTACGACGGGGACCTCAGGGACCCGCTCTGGTGGCCTCAGGAAAGGCCAGTCCCCATGCGAGTTCCTCGGGGGCCTCTCGGGATTCCTCTCCCGTCGATGCCGGGGCCTAAGACCTTGTGTGGAGTCGGGACCGGAACATGAGGATTCCTCTCCAGTGCTGACATGGATCTTGGGGTACTTCTGGAGTCTCCCCAGGGGAGTCAGTCCTCGTCTCGAATGCGGGCATGCACTTGCGCTTTCCTCCAGAGCGGTAGCAGCAGTGTCACGCAGTCCGCCGCGTGGATCAAAGGATCTATGGTTTTCCCTCGAGTCTTTCCCACGAGGCTTTCCCACGAGGCTTTCCCACAGGGCTGTCCCACGTGCACACGTGGTGGGAGTCGATCCTCGGCTTGAACGTCAAGGCAGTGCAGGGAAAACAGGTTCCTCTGGAATGGACTGACACATCTGGGGGACTCTTGGAATGGTGGCACGACCCTGGAGTTCCTCTCGCCTTTCCTGTGGAGAGCGCCTCCTCTTGAGATGCGACGGGAACGCCGGGAATTATTTCCCTACGAAACAGGGAAAGGATCCCTAATCTCGAGCTAGGAGGCGGAAACGGGGCTCCCCTGGATGTGTGCGCGACCCCACGTGCTTTCTCTCGAGTGGAGACGGGTATGTCGGGGTACTTCCTGAGTTGCAGCAATGGTGTGAAGGACCCTTTGGAAGTTCCAGTGGTTAGATGTGATTGGCCTCGAGAAGCCTCAGCGGAAATGGGCCTCATCTCGCCTGGAGGGCCAAACCTCCTGGATTTTCTCGAGTTGCGGCAGGTGCTCTCGACTTACGACGGGGACCTCAGGGAACCGCTCTGGTGGCCTCAGGAAAGGCCAGTCCCCATGCGAGTTCCTCGGGGGCCTCTCGGGATTCCTCTCCCGTCGATGCCGGGGCCTAAGACCTTGTGTGGAGTCGGGGCCGGAACCTGAGGATTCCTCTCCAGTGCTGACATGGATCTTGGGGTACTTCTGGAGTCTCCCCAGGGGAGTCAGTCCTCGTCTCGAATGCGGGCATGCACTTGCGCTTTCCTCCATAGCAGTAGCAGCAGTGTCACGCAGTCCGCCGCGTGGATCAAAGGATGTATGGTTTTCCCTCGAGTCTTTCCCACGAGGCTTTCCCACGAGGCTTTCCCACAGGGCTGTCCCACGTGCACACGTGGTGGGAGTGGATCCTCGGCTTGAATGTCAAGGCAGTACAGGGAAAACAGGTTCCTCTGGAATGGACTGACACATCTGGGGGACTCTTGGAATGGTGTCACGACCCTGGAGTTCCTCTCGCCTTTCCTGTGGAGAGCGCCTCCTCTTGAGATGCGACGGGAACGCCGGGAATTCTTTCCCTACGAAACAGGGAAAGGATCCCTCATCTCGAGCTAGGAGGCGGAAACGGAGCTCCCCTGGATGTGTGCGGGACCCCTCGTGCTTCCTCTCGAGTGGAGACGGGTATGTCGGGGAACTTCTTGAGTTGCAGCAATGGTGTGAAGGACCCTTTGGAAGTTCCAGTGGTTAGATGTGATTGGCCTCGAGAAGCCTCAGCGGAAATGGGCCTCATCTCGCCTGGAGGGCAAAACCTCCTGGATTTTCTCGAGTTGCGGCAGGTGCTCTCGACTTACGACGGGGACCTCAGGGAACCGCTCTGGTGGCCTCAGGAAAGGCCAGTCCCCATGCGAGTTCCTCGGGGGCCTCTCGGGATTCCTCTCCCGTCGATGCTGGAGCCTAAGACCTTGTGTGGAGTCGGGGCCGGAACCTGAGGATTCCTCTCCAGTGCTGACATGGATCTTGGGGTACTTCTGGAGTCTCCCCAGGGGAGTCAGTCCTCGTCTCGAATGCGGGCATGCACTTGCGCTTTCCTCCAGAGCGGTAGCAGCAGTGTCACGCAGTCCGCCGCGTGGATCAAAGGATCTATGGTTTTCCCTCGAGTCTTTCCCACGAGGCTTTCCCACGAGGCTTTCCCACAGGGCTGTCCCACGTTCACACGTGGTGGGAGTCGATCCTCGGCTTGAACGTCAAGGCAGTGCAGGGAAAACAGGTTCCTCTGGAATGGACTGACACATCTGGGGGACTCTTGGAATGGTGGCACGACCCTGGAGTTCCTCTCGCCTTTCCTGTGGAGAGCGCCTCCTCTTGAGATGCGACGGGAACGCCGGGAATTATTTCCCTACGAAACAGGGAAAGGATCCCACGTCTCGAGCTAGGAGGCGGAAACGGGGCTCCCCTGGATGTGTGCGGGACCCACGTGCTTCCTCTCGAGTGGAGACGGGTATGTCGGGGAACTTCTTGAGTTGCAGCAGGGGTGTGAAGGACCCTTTGGAAGTTCCAGTGGTTAGACGTGATTAGCCTCGAGATGCCTCAGCGGAAATGGGCCTCATCTCGCCTGGAGGGCAAAACCTCCTGGATTTTCTCGAGTTACGGCAGGTGCTCTCGACTTACGACGGGGACCTCAGGGAACCGCTCTGGGGGCCTCAGGAAAGGCCAGTCCCCATGCGAGTTCCTCGGGGTCCTCTCGGGGTTCCTCTCCCGTCGATGCCGGGGCCTAAGACCTTGTGTGGAGTCGGGGCCGGAACCTGAGGATTCCTCTCCAGTGCTGACATGGATCTTGGGGTACTTCTGGAGTCTCCCCAGGGGAGTCAGTCCTCGTCTCGAATGCGGGCATGCACTTGCGCTTTCCTCCAGAGCGGTAGCAGCAGTGTCACGCAGTCCGCCGCGTGGATCAAAGGATCTATGGTTTTCCCTCGTGTCTTTCCCACGAGGCTTTCCCAGGAGGCTTTCCCACAGGGCTGTCCCACGTGCACACGTGGTGGGAGTCGATCCTCGGCTTGAATGTCAAGGCAGTGCAGGGAAAACAGGTTCCTCTGGAATGGACTGACACATCTGGGGGACTCTTGGAATGGTGTCACGACCCTGGAGTTCCTCTCGCCTTTCCTGTGGAGAGCGCCTCCTCTTGAGATGCGACGGGAACGCCGGGAATTCTTTCCCTACGAAACAGGGAAAGGATCCCTCATCTCGAGCTAGGAGGCGGAAACGGAGCTCCCCTGGATGTGTGCGGGACCCCACGTGCTTCCTCTCGAGTGGAGACGGGTATGTCGGGGAACTTCTTGAGTTGCAGCAATGGTGTGAAGGACCCTTTGGAAGTTCCAGTGGTTAGATGTGATTGGCCTCGAGAAGCCTCAGCGGAAATGGGCCTCATCTCGCCTGGAGGGCAAAACCTCCTGGATTTTCTCGAGTTGCGGCAGGTGCTCTCGACTTACGACGGGGACCTCAGGGAACCGCTCTGGTGGCCTCAGGAAAGGCCAGTCCCCATGCGAGTTCCTCAGGGGCCTCTCGGGATTCCTCTCCCGTCGATGCCGGGGCCTAAGACCTTGTGTGGAGTCGTGGCCGGAACCTGAGGATTCCTCTCCAGTGCTGACATGGATCTTGGGGTACTTCTGGAGTCTCCCCAGGGGAGTCAGTCCTCGTCTCGAATGCGGGCATGCACTTGCGCTTTCCTCCAGAGCGGTAGCAGCAGTGTCACGCAGTCCGCCGCGTGGATCAAAGGATCTATGGTATTCCCTCGAGTCTTTCCCACGAGGCTTTCCCACGAGGCTTTCCCACAGGGATGTCCCACGTGCACACGTGGTGGGAGTCGATCCTCGGCTTGAACGTCAAGGCAGTGCAGGGAAAACAGGTTCCTCTGGAATGGACTGACACATCTGGGGGACTCTTGGAATGGTGGCACGACCCTGGAGTTCCTCTCGCCTTTCCTGTGGAGAGCGCCTCCTCTTGAGATGCGACGGGAACGCCGGGAATTATTTCCCTACGAAACAGGGAAAGGATCCCTAATCTCGAGCTAGGAGGCGGAAACGGGGCTCCCCTGGATGTGTGCGCGACCCCACGTGCTTTCTCTCGAGTGGAGACGGGTATGTCGGGGTACTTCCTGAGTTGCAGCAATGGTGTGAAGGACCCTTTGGAAGTTCCAGTGGTTAGATGTGATTGGCCTCGAGAAGCCTCAGCGGAAATGGGCCTCATCTCGCCTGGAGGGCCAAACCTCCTGGATTTTCTCGAGTTGCGGCAGGTGCTCTCGACTTACGACGGGGACCTCAGGGAACCGCTCTGGTGGCCTCAGGAAAGGCCAGTCCCCATGCGAGTTCCTCGGGGGCCTCTCGGGATTCCTCTCCCGTCGATGCCGGGGCCTAAGACCTTGTGTGGAGTCGGGGCCGGAACCTGAGGATTCCTCTCCAGTGCTGACATGGATCTTGGGGTACTTCTGGAGTCTCCCCAGGGGAGTCAGTCCTCGTCTCGAATGCGGGCATGCACTTGCGCTTTCCTCCATAGCAGTAGCAGCAGTGTCACCCAGTCCGCCGCGTGGATCAAAGGATGTATGGTTTTCCCTCGAGTCTTTCCCACGAGGCTTTCCCACAGGGCTGTCCCACGTGCACACGTGGTGGGAGTGGATCCTCGGCTTGAATGTCAAGGCAGTACAGGGAAAACAGGTTCCTCTGGAATGGACTGACACATCTGGGGGACTCTTGGAATGGTGTCACGACCCTGGAGTTCCTCTCGCCTTTCCTGTGGAGAGCGCCTCCTCTTGAGATGCGACGGGAACGCCGGGAATTCTTTCCCTACGAAACAGGGCAAGGATCCCTCATCTCGAGCTAGGAGGCGGAAACGGAGCTCCCCTGGATGTGTGCGGGACCCCTCGTGCTTCCTCTCGAGTGGAGACGGGTATGTCGGGGAACTTCTTGAGTTGCAGCAATGGTGTGAAGGACCCTTTGGAAGTTCCAGTGGTTAGATGTGATTGGCCTCGAGAAGCCTCAGCGGAAATGGGCCTCATCTCGCCTGGAGGGCAAAACCTCCTGGATTTTCTCGAGTTGCGGCAGGTGCTCTCGACTTACGACGGGGACCTCAGGGAACCGCTCTGGTGGCCTCAGGAAAGGCCAGTCCCCATGCGAGTTCCTCGGGGGCCTCTCGGGATTCCTCTCCCGTCGATGCTGGAGCCTAAGACCTTGTGTGGAGTCGGGGCCGGAACCTGAGGATTCCTCTCCAGTGCTGACATGGATCTTGGGGTACTTCTGGAGTCTCCCCAGGGGAGTCAGTCCTCGTCTCGAATGCGGGCATGCACTTGCGCTTTCCTCCAGAGCGGTAGCAGCAGTGTCACGCAGTCTGCCGCGTGGATCAAAGGATCTATGGTTTTCCCTCGAGTCTTTCCCACGAGGCTTTCCCACGAGGCTTTCCCACAGGGCTGTCCCACGTTCACACGTGGTGGGAGTCGATCCTCGGCTTGAACGTCAAGGCAGTGCAGGGAAAACAGGTTCCTCTGGAATGGACTGACACATCTGGGGGACTCTTGGAATGGTGGCACGACCCTGGAGTTCCTCTCGCCTTTCCTGTGGAGAGCGCCTCCTCTTGAGATGCGACGGGAACGCCGGGAATTATTTCCCTACGAAACAGGGAAAGGATCCCACGTCTCGAGCTAGGAGGCGGAAACGGGGCTCCCCTGGATGTGTGCGGGACCCACGTGCTTCCTCTCGAGTGGAGACGGGTATGTCGGGGAACTTCTTGAGTTGCAGCAGGGGTGTGAAGGACCCTTTGGAAGTTCCAGTGGTTAGACGTGATTAGCCTCGAGATGCCTCAGCGGAAATGGGCCTCATCTCGCCTGGAGGGCAAAACCTCCTGGATTTTCTCGAGTTACGGCAGGTGCTCTCGACTTACGACGGGGACCTCAGGGAACCGCTCTGGGGGCCTCAGGAAAGGCCAGTCCCCATGCGAGTTCCTCGGGGTCCTCTCGGGGTTCCTCTCCCGTCGATGCCGGGGCCTAAGACCTTGTGTGGAGTCGGGGCCGGAACCTGAGGATTCCTCTCCAGTGCTGACATGGATCTTGGGGTACTTCTGGAGTCTCCCCAGGGGAGTCAGTCCTCGTCTCGAATGCGGGCATGCACTTGCGCTTTCCTCCAGAGCGGTAGCAGCAGTGTCACGCAGTCCGCCGCGTGGATCAAAGGATCTATGGTTTTCCCTCGAGTCTTTCCCACGAGGCTTTCCCACGAGGCTTTCCCACAGGGCTGTCCCACGTGCACACGTGGTGGGAGTCGATCCTCGGCTTGAATGTCAAGGCAGTGCCGGGAAAACAGGTTCCTCTGGAATGGACTGACACATCTGGGGGACTCTTGAAATGGTGGCACGACCCTGGAGTTCCTCTCGCCTTTCCTGTGGAGAGCGCCTCCTCTTGAGATGCGACGGGAACGCCGGGAATTATTTCCCTACGAAACAGGGAAAGGATCCCTAATCTCGAGCTAGGAGGCGGAAACGGGGCTCCCCTGGATGTGTGCGCGACCCCACGTGCTTTCTCTCGAGTGGAGACGGGTATGTCGGGGTACTTCCTGAGTTGCAGCAATGGTGTGAAGGACCCTTTGGAAGTTCCAGTGGTTAGATGTGATTGGCCTCGAGAAGCCTCAGCGGAAATGGGCCTCATCTCGCCTGGAGGGCAAAACCTCCTGGATTTTCTCGAGTTGCGGCAGGTGCTCTCGACTTACGACGGGGACCTCAGGGAACCGCTCTGGTGGCCTCAGGAAAGGCCAGTCCCCATGCGAGTTCCTCGGGGGCCTCTCGGGATTCCTCTCCCGTCGATGCCGGGGCCTAAGACCTTGTGTGGAGTCGGGGCCGGAACCTGAGGATTCCTCTCCAGTGCTGACATGGATCTTGGGGTACTTCTGGAGTCTCCCCAGGGGAGTCAGTCCTCGTCTCGAATGCGGGCATGCACTTGCGCTTTCCTCCATAGCAGTAGCAGCAGTGTCACGCAGTCCGCCGCGTGGATCAAAGGATGTATGGTTTTCCCTCGAGTCTTTCCCACGAGGCTTTCCCACGAGGCTTTCCCACTGGGCTGTCCCACGTGCACACGTGGTGGGAGTGGATCCTCGGCTTGAATGTCAAGGCAGTACAGGGAAAACAGGTTCCTCTGGAATGGACTGACACATCTGGGGGACTCTTGGAATGGTGTCACGACCCTGGAGTTCCTCTCGCCTTTCCTGTGGAGAGCGCCTCCTCTTGAGATGCGACGGGAACGCCGGGAATTCTTTCCCTACGAAACAGGGAAAGGATCCCTCATCTCGAGCTAGGAGGCGGAAACGGAGCTCCCCTGGATGTGTGCGGGACCCCACGTGCTTCCTCTCGAGTGGAGACGGGTATGTCGGGGAACTTCTTGAGTTGCAGCAATGGTGTGAAGGACCCTTTGGAAGTTCCAGTGGTTAGATGTGATTGGCCTCGAGAAGCCTCAGCGGAAATGGGCCTCATCTCGCCTGGAGGGCAAAACCTCCTGGATTTTCTCGAGTTGCGGCAGGTGCTCTCGACTTACGACGGGGACCTCAGGGACCCGCTCTGGTGGCCTCAGGAAAGGCCAGTCCCCATGCGAGTTCCTCGGGGGCCTCTCGGGATTCCTCTCCCGTCGATGCTGGAGCCTAAGACCTTGTGTGGAGTCGGGGCCGGAACCTGAGGATTCCTCTCCAGTGCTGACATGGATCTTGGGGTACTTCTGGAGTCTCCCCAGGGGAGTCAGTCCTCGTCTCGAATGCGGGCATGCACTTGCGCTTTCCTCCAGAGCGGTAGCAGCAGTGTCACGCAGTCCGCCGCGTGGATCAAAGGATCTATGGTTTTCCCTCGAGTCTTTCCCACGAGGCTTTCCCACGAGGCTTTCCCACAGGGCTGTCCCACGTTCACACGTGGTGGGAGTCGATCCTCGGCTTGAACGTCAAGGCAGTGCAGGGAAAACAGGTTCCTCTGGAATGGACTGACACATCTGGGGGACTCTTGGAATGGTGGCACGACCCTGGAGTTCCTCTAGCCTTTCCTGTGGAGAGCGCCTCCTCTTGAGATGCGACAGGAACGCCGGGAATTATTTCCCTACAAAACAGGGAAAGGATCCCACATCTCGAGCTAGGAGGCGGAAACGGGGCTCCCCTGGATGTGTGCGGGACCCACGTGCTTCCTCTCGAGTGGAGACGGGTATGTTGGGGAACTTCTTGAGTTGCAGCAGGGGTGTGAAGGACCCTTTGGAAGTTCCAGTGGTTAGACGTGATTAGCCTCGAGATGCCTCAGCGGAAATGGGCCTCATCTCGCCTGGAGGGCAAAACCTCCTGGATTTTCTCGAGTTACGGCAGGTGCTCTCGACTTACGACGGGGACCTCAGGGAACCGCTCTGGGGGCCTCAGGAAAGGCCAGTCCCCATGCGAGTTCCTCGGGGTCCTCTCGGGGTTCCTCTCCCGTCGATGCCGGGGCCTAAGACCTTGTGTGGAGTCGGGGCCGGAACCTGAGGATTCCTCTCCAGTGCTGACATGGATCTTGGGGTACTTCTGGAGTCTCCCCAGGGGAGTCAGTCCTCGTCTCGAATGCGGGCATGCACTTGCGCTTTCCTCCAGAGCGGTAGCAGCAGTGTCACGCAGTCCGCCGCGTGGATCAAAGGATCTATGGTTTTCCCTCGAGTCTTTCCCACGAGGCTTTCCCACGAGGCTTTCCCACAGGGCTGTCCCACGTGCACACGTGGTGGGAGTCGATCCTCGGCTTGAATGTCAAGGCAGTGCAGGGAAAACAGGTTCCTCTGGAATGGACTGACACATCTGGGGGACTCTTGGAATGGTGTCACGACGCTGGAGTTCCTCTCGCCTTTCCTGTGGAGAGCGCCTCCTCTTGAGATGCGACGGGAACGCCGGGAATTCTTTCCCTACGAAACAGGGAAAGGATCCCTCATCTCGAGCTAGGAGGCGGAAACGGAGCTCCCCTGGATGTGTGCGGGACCCCACGTGCTTCCTCTCGAGTGGAGACGGGTATGTCGGGGAACTTCTTGAGTTGCAGCAATGGTGTGAAGGACCCTTTGGAAGTTCCAGTGGTTAGATGTGATTGGCCTCGAGAAGCCTCAGCGGAAATGGGCCTCATCTCGCCTGGAGGGCAAAACCTCCTGGATTTTCTCGAGTTGCGGCAGGTGCTCTCGACTTACGACGGGGACCTCAGGGAACCGCTCTGGTGGCCTCAGGAAAGGCCAGTCCCCATGCGAGTTCCTCAGGGGCCTCTCGCGATTCCTCTCCCGTCGATGCCGGGGCCTAAGACCTTGTGTGGAGTCGGGGCCGGAACCTGAGGATTCCTCTCCAGTGCTGACATGGATCTTGGGGTACTTCTGGAGTCTCCCCAGGGGAGTCAGTCCTCGTCTCGAATGCGGGCATGCACTTGCGCTTTCCTCCAGAGCGGTAGCAGCAGTGTCACGCAGTCCGCCGCGTGGATCAAAGGATCTATGGTTTTCCCTCGAGTCTTTCCCACGAGGCTTTCCCACGAGGCTTTCCCACAGGGCTGTCCCACGTTCACACGTGGTGGGAGTCGATCCTCGGCTTGAACGTCAAGGCAGTGCAGGGAAAACAGGTTCCTCTGGAATGGACTGACACATCTGGGGGACTCTTGGAATGGTGGCACGACCCTGGAGTTCCTCTCGCCTTTCCTGTGGAGAGCGCCTCCTCTTGAGATGCGACGGGAACGCCGGGAATTCTTTCCCTACGAAACAGGGAAAGGATCCCTCATTTCGAGCTAGGAGGCGGAAACGGGGCTCCCCTGGATGTGTGCGGGACCCACGTGCTTCCTCTCGAGTGGAGACGGGTATGTCGGGGAACTTCTTGAGTTGCAGCAAGGGTGTGAAGGACCCTTTGGAAGTTCCAGTGGTTAGACGTGATTAGCCTCGAGAAGCCTCAGCGGAAATGGGCCTCATCTCGCCTGGAGGGCAAAACCTCCTGGATTTTCTCGAGTTGCGGCAGGTGATCTCGACTTACATCGGGGACCTCAGGAACCCGCTCTGGTGGCCTCAGGAAAGGCCAGTCCCCATGCGAGTTCCTCGGGGGCCTTTCGGGATTCCTCTCCCGTCAATGCCGGGGCCTAAGACCTTGTGTGGAGTCGGGGCCGGAACCTGAGGATTCCTCTCCAGTGCTGACATGGATCTTGGGGTACTTCTGGAGTCTCCCCAGGGGAGTCAGTCCTCGTCTCGAATGCGGGCATGCACTTGCGCTTTCCTCCAGAGCGGTAGCAGCAGTGTCACGCAGTCCGCCGCGTGGATCAAAGGATGTATGGTTTTCCCTCGAGTCTTTCCCACGAGGCTTTCCCACGAGGCTTTCCCACAGGGCTGTCCCACGTGCACACGTGGTGCGAGTCGATCCTCGGCTTGAACGTCAAGGCAGTGCAGGGAAAACAGGTTCCTCTGGAATGGACTGACACATCTGGGGGACTCTTGGAATGGTGGCACGACCCTGGAGTTCCTCTCGCCTTTCCTGTGGAGAGCGCCTCCTCTTGAGATGCGACGGGAACGCCGGGAATTCTTTCCCTACGAAACAGGGAAAGGATCCCTCATCTCGAGCTAGGAGGCGGAAACGGGGCTCCCCTGGATGTGTGCGGGACCCCACGTGCTTCCTCTCGAGTGGAGACGGGTATGTCGGGGAACTTCTTGAGTTGCAGCAAGGGTGTGAAGGACCCTTTGGAAGTTCCAGCGGTTAGATGTGATTAGCCTCGAGAAGCCTCAGCGGAAATGGGCCTCATCTCGCCTGGAGGGCAAAACCTCCTGGATTTTCTCGAGTTGCGGCAGGTGCTCTCGACTTACGACGGGGACCTCAGGGACCCGCTCTGGTGGCCTCAGGAAAGGCCAGTCCCCATGCGAGTTCCTCGGGGGCCTCTCGGCATTCCTCTCCCGTCGATGCCGGGGCCTAAGACCTTGTGTGGAGTCGGGGCCGGAACCTGAGGATTCCTCTCCAGTGCTGACATGGATCTTGGGGTACTTCTGGAGTCTTCCCAGCGGAGTCAGTCCTCGTCTCGAATGCAGGCATGCACTTGCGCTTTCCTCCAGAGCGGTAGCAGCAGTGTCACGCAGTCCGCCGCGTGGATCAAAGGATCTATGGTTTTCCCTCGAGTCTTTCCCACGAGGCTTTCCCACGAGGCTTTCCCACAGGGCTGTCCCACGTGCACACGTGGTGGGAGTCGATCCTCGGCTTTAACGTCAAGGCAGTGCAGGGAAAACAGGTTCCTCTGGAATGGACTGACACATCTGGGGGACTCTTGGAATGGTGGCACGACCCTGGAGTTCCTCTCGCCTTTCCTGTGGAGAGCGCCTCCTCTTGAGATGCGACGGGAACGCCGGGAATTCTTTCCCTACGAAACAGGGAAAGGATCCCTCATCTCGAGCTAGGAGGCGGAAACGGGGCTCACCTGGATGTGTGCGGGACCCCACGTGCTTCCTCTCGAGTGGAGACGGGTATGTCGCGGAACTTCTTGAGTTGCAGCAAGGGTGTGAAGGACCCTTTGGAAGTTCCAGTGGTTAGACGTGATTAGCCTCGAGAAGCCTCAGCGGAAATGGGCCTCACCTCGCCTGGAGTGCAAAACCTCCTGGATTTTCTCGAGTTGCGGCAGGTGCTCTCGACTTACGACGGGGACCTCAGGGACCCGCTCTGGTGGCCTCAGGAAAGGCCAGTCCCCATGCGAGTTCCTCGGGGGCCTCTCGGGATTCCTCTCCCGTCGATGCCGGGGCCTAAGACCTTGTGTGGAGTCGGGGCCGGAACCTGAGGATTCCTCTCCAGTGCTGACATGGATCTTGGAGTACTTCTGGAGTCTCCCCAGGGGAGTCAGTCCTCGTCTCGAATGCGGGCATGCACTTGCGCTTTCCTCCAGAGCGGTAGCAGCAGTGTCACGCAGACCGCCAAGTGGATCAAAGGATCTATGTTTTTCCCTCGAGTCTTTCCCACGAGGCTTTCCCACGAGGCTTTCCCACAGGGCTGTCCCACGAGCACACGTGGTGGGAGTCGATCCTTGGCTTGAACGTCAAGGCAGTGCAGGGAAAACAGGTTCCTCTGGAATGGACTGACACATCTGGGGTCTCTTGGAATGGTCGCACGACCCTGGAGTTCCTCTCGCCTTTTCTGTGGGAGCGCCTCCTCTTGAGATGCGACGGGAACGCCGGGAATTCTTTCCCTACAAAACAGGGAAAGGATCCCTCATCTCGAGCTAGGAGGCGGAAATGGGGCTCCCCTGGATGTTTGCGGGACCCCACGTGCTTCCTCTCCAGTGGAGACGGGTATGTCGGGGAACTTCTTGAGTTGCAGCAAGGGTGTGAAGGACCCTTTGGAAGTTCCAGTGGTTAGATGTGATTGGCCTCGAGAAGCCTCAGCGGAAATGGGCCTCATCTCGCCTGGAGGGCAAAACCTCCTGGATTTTCTCGAGTTGCGGCAGGTGCTCTCGACTTACGACGGGGACCTCAGGGACCCGCTCTGGTGGCCTCAGGAAAGGCCAGTCCCCATGCGAGTTTCTCGGGGGCCTCTCGGGATTTCTCTCCCGTCGATGCCGGCGCCGAAGACCTTGTGTGGAGTCGGGGCCGGAACCTGAGGATTCCTCTCCAGTGCTGACATGGATCTTGGGGTACTTCTGGAGTCTCCCCAGGGGAGTCAGTCCTCGTCTCGAATGCGGGCATGCACTTGCGCTTTCCTCCAGAGCGGTAGCAGCAGTGTCACGCAGTCCACCGCGTGGATCAAAGGATCTATGGTTTTCCCTCGAGTCTTTCCCACGAGGCTTTCCCACGAGGCTTTCCCACAGGGCTGTCCCACGTGCACACGTGGTGGGAGTCGATCCTCGGCTTGAACGTCAAGGCAGTGCAGGGAAAACAGGTTCCTCTGGAATGGACTGACACATCTGTGGGACTCTTGGAATGGTGACACGACCCTGGAGTTCCTCTCGCCTTTCCTGTGGAGAGCGCCTCCTCTTGAGATGCGACGGGAACGCCGGGAATTCTTTCCCTACGAAACAGGGAAAGGATCCCTCATCTCGAGCTAGGAGGCGGAAACGGGGCTCCCCTGGATGTGTGCGGGACCCCACGTGCTTCCTCTCGAGTGGAGACGGGTATGTCAGGGAACTTCTTGAGTTGCAGCAAGGGTGTGAAGGACCCTTTGGAAGTTCCAGTGGTTAGATGTGATTGGCCTCGAGAAGCCTCAGCGGAAATGGGCCTCATCTCGCCTGGAGGGCAAAACCTCCTGGATTTTCTCGAGTTGCGGCAGGTGCTCTCGACTTACGACGGGGACCTCAGGGACCCGCTCTGGTGGCCTCATGAAAGGCCAGTCCCCATGCGAGTACGTCGGGGGCGTCTCGGGATTCCTCTCCCTTCGATGCGGGGCCTAAGACCTTGTGTGGAGTCGGGGCCGGAACCTGAGGATTCCTCTCCAGTGCTGACATGGATCTTGGGGTACTTCTGGAGTCTCCCCAGGGGAGTCAGTCCTCGTCTCGAATGCGGGCATGCACTTGCGCTTTCCTCCAGAGCGGTAGCAGCAGTGTCACGCAGTCCGCCGCGTGGATCAAAGGATCTATGGTTTTCCCTCGAGTCTTTCCCACGAAGCTTTCCCACGAGGCTTTCAAACAGGGCTGTCCCACGTGCACACGTGGTGGGAGTCGATCCTCGGCTTGAACGTCAAGGCAGTGCAGGGAAAACAGGTTCCTCTGGAATGGACTGACACATCTGGGGGTCTCTTGGAATGGTGCCACGACCCTGGAGTTCCTCTCGCCTTTCCTGTTTACAGCGCCACCTCTTGAGATGCGACGGGAACGCCGGGAATTCTTTCCCTACGAAACAGGGAAAGGATCCCTCATCTCGAGCTAGGAGGCGGAAACGGGGCTCCCCTGGATGTGTGCGGGACCCCACGTGCTTCCTCTCGAGTGGAGACGGGTATGTCGGGGAACTTCTTGAGTTGCAGCAAGGGTGTGAAGGACCCTTTGGAAGTTCCAGTGGTTAGACGTGATTAGCCTCGAGAAGCCTTAGCGGAAATGGGCCTCATCTCGCCTGGAGGGCAAAACCTCCTGGATTTTCTGGAGTTGCGGCAGGTGCTCTCGACTTACGACGGGGAACTCAGGGACCCGCTCTGGTGGCCTCAGGAAAGGCCAGTCCCCATGCGAATTCCTCGGGGGCCTCTCGGGATTCCTCTCCCGTCGATGCCGGGGCCTAAGACCTTGTGTGGAGTCGGGGCCGGAACCTGAGGATTCCTCTCCAGTGCTGACATGGATCTTGGGGTACTTCTGGAGGCTCCCCAGGGGAGTCAGTCCTCGTCTCGAATGCGGGCATGCACTTGCGCTTTCCTCCAGAGCGGTAGCAGCAGTGTCACGCAGTCCGCCGCGTGGATCAAAGGATCTATGGTTTTCCCTCGAGTCTTTCCCACGAGGCTTTCCCACGAGGCTTTCCCACAGGGCTGTCCCACGTGCACACGTGGTGGGAGTCGATCCTCGGCTTGAACGTCAAGGCAGTGCAGGGAAAACAGGTTCTTCTGGAATGGACTGACACATCTGTGGGACTCTTGGAATGGTGGCACGACCCTGGAGTTCCTCTCGCCTTTCCTGTGGAGAGCGCCTCCTCTTGAGATGCGACGGTAACGCCGGCAATTCTTTCCCTACGAAACAGGGAAAGGATCCCTCATCTCGAGCTAGGAGGCGGAAACGGGGCTCCCCTGGATGTGTGCGGGACCCCACTTGCTTCCTCTCGAGTGGAGATGGGTATGTCGGGGAACTTCTTGAGTTGCAGCAAGGGTGTGAAGGACCCTTTGGAAGTTCCAGTGGTTAGATGTGATTGGCCTCGAGAAGCCTCAGCGGAAATGGGCCTCATGTCGCCTGGAGGGCAAAACCTCCTGGATTTTCTCGAGTTGCGGTAGGTGCTCTCGACTTACGACGGGGACGTCAGGGAACCGCTCTGGTGGCCTCAGGAAAGGCCAGTCCCCATGCGAGTTCCTCGGGGGCCTCTCGGGATTCCTCTCCCGTCGATGCCGGGGCCTAAGACCTTGTGTGGAGTCGGGGCCGGAACCTGAGGATTCCTCTCCAGTGCTGACATGGATCTTGGGGTACTTCTGGAGTCTCCCCAGGGGAGTCAGTCCTCGTCTCGAATGCGGGCATGCACTTGCGCTTTCCTCCAGAGCGGTAGCAGCAGTGTCACGCATTCCGCCGCGTGGATCAAAGGATCTATGGTTTTCCCTCGAGTCTTTCCCACGAGGCTTTCCCACGAGGCTTTCAAACAGGGCTGTCCCACGTGCACACGTGGTGGGAGTCGATCCTCGGCTTGAACGTCAAGGCAGTGCAGGGAAAACAGGTTCCTCTGGAATGGACTGACACATCTGGGGGTCTCTTGGAATGGTGCCACGACCCTGGAGTTCCTCTCGCCTTTCCTGTTTACAGCGCCAACTCTTGAGATGCGACGGGAACGCCGGGAATTCTTTCCCTACGAAACAGGGAAAGGATCCCTCATCTCGAGCTCGGAGGCGGAAACGGGGCTCCCCTGGATGTGTGCGGGACCCCACGTGCTTCCTCTCGAGTGGAGACGGGTATGTCGGGGAACTTCTTGAGTTGCAGCCATGGTGTGAAGGACCCTTTGAAAGTTCCAGTGGTTAGATGTGATTGGCCTCGAGAAGACTCAGCGGAAATGGGCCTCAAATCGCCTGGAGGGCAAAACCTCCTGGATTTTCTCGAGTTGCGGCAGGTGCTCTCGACTTACGACGGGGACCTCAGGGACCCGCCCTGGTGGCCTCAGGAAAGGCCAGTCCCCATGCGAGTTCCTCGGGGGCGTCTCGGGATTCCTCTCCCTTCGATGCGGGGCCTAAGACCTTGTGTGGAGTCGGGGCCGGAACCTGAGGATTCCTCTCCAGTGCTGACATGGATCTTGGGGTACTTCTGGAGGCTCCCCAGGGGAGTCAGTCCTCGTCTCGAATGCGGGCATGCACTTGCGCTTTCCTCCAGAGCGGTAGCAGCAGTGTCACGCAGTCCGCCGCGTGGATCAAATGATCTATGTTTTTCCCTCGAGTCTTTCCCACGAGGCTTTCCCACGAGGCTTTCCCACAGGGCTGTCCCACGTGCACACGTGTTGGGAGTCGATCCTCGGCTTGAACGTCAAGGCAGTGCAGGGAAAACAGGTTCCTCTAGAATGGACTGACACATCTGGGGCACTCTTGGAATGGTGGGACGACCCTGGAGTTCCTTTCGCCTTTCCTGTGGAGAGCGCCTCCTCTTGAGATGCGATGGGAACGCCGGGAATTCTTTCCCTACGAAACAGGGAAAGGATCCCTCATCTCGAGCTAGGAGGCGGAAACGGGGCTCCCCTGGATGTGTGCGGGACCCCACGTGCTTCCTCTCGAGTGGAGACGGGTATGTCGGGGAACTTCTTGAGTTGCAGCAAGGGTGTGAAGGACCCTTTGGAAGTTCCAGTGGTTAGATGTGATTGGCCTCGAGAAGCCTCAGCGGAAATGGGTCTCATCTCGCCTGGAGGGCAAAACCTCCTGGATTTTCTCGAGTTGCGGCAGGTGCTCTCGACTTACGACGGGGACCTCAGGGAACCGCTCTGGTGGCCTCATGAAAGGCCAGTCCCCATGCGAGTACCTCGGGGGCGTCTCGGGATTCCTCTCCCTTCGATGCGGGGCCTAAGACCTTGTGTGGAGTCGGGGCCGGAACCTGAGGATTCCTCTCCAGTGCTGACATGGAGTACTTCTGTAGTCTCCCCAGGGGAGTCAGTCCTCGTCTCGAATGCGGGCATGCACTTGCGCTTTCCTCCAGAGCGGTAGCAGCAGTGTCACGCAGTCCGCCGCGTGGATCAAAGGATCTATGGTTTTCCCTCGAGTCTTTCCCACGAGGCTTTCCCACGAGGCTTTCCCACAGGGCTGTCCCACGTGCACACGTGGTGGGAGTCGATCCTCGGCTTGAACCTCAAGGCAGTGCAGGGAAAACAGGTTCCTCTGGAATGGACTGACACATCTGGGGGACTCTTGGAATGGTGGCACGACCCTGGAGTTCCTCTCGCCTTTCCTGTGGAGAGCGCCTCCTCTTGAGATGCGACGGGAACGCCGGGAATTCTTTCCCTACGAAACAGGGAAAGGATCCCTCATCTCGAGCTAGGAGGCGGAAACGGGGCTCCCCTGGATGTGTGCGGGACCCCACGTGCTTCCTCTCGAGTGGAGACGGATATGTCAGGGAACTTCTTGAGTTGCAGCAAGGGTGTGAAGGACCCTTTGGAAGTTCCAGCGGTTAGATGTGATTAGCCTCGAGAAGCCTCAGCGGAAATGGGCCTCATCTCGCCTGGAGGGCAAAACCTCCTGGATTTTCTCGAGTTGCGGCAGGTGCTCTCGACTTACGACGGGGACCTCAGGGACCCGCTCTGGTGGCATCAGGAAAGGCCAGTCCCCATGCGAGTTCCTCGGGGGCCTCTCGGCATTCCTCTCCCGTCGATGCCGGGGCCTAAGACCTTGTGTGGAGTCGGGGCCGGAACCTGAGGATTCCTCTCCAGTGCTGACATGGATCTTGGGGTACTTCTGGAGGCTCCCCAGGGGAGTCAGTCCTCGTCTCGAATGCGGGCATGCACTTGCGCTTTCCTCCAGAGCGGTAGCAGCAGTGTCACGCAGTCCGCCGCGTGGATCAAAGGATCTATGTTTTTCCCTCGAGTCTTTCCCACGAGGCTTTCCCACGAGGCTTTCCCACAGGGCTGTCCCACGTGCACACGTGTTGGGAGTCGATCCTCGGCTTGAACGTCAAGGCAGTGCAGGGAAAACAGGTTCCTCTAGAATGGACTGACACATCTGGGGCACTCTTGGAATGGTGGCACGACCCTGGAGTTCCTTTCGCCTTTCCTGTGGAGAGCGCCTCCTCTTGAGATGCGACGGGAACGCCGGGAATTCTTTCCCTACGAAACAGGGAAAGGATCCCTCATCTCGAGCTAGGAGGCGGAAACGGGGCTCCCCTGGATGTGTGCGGGACCCCACGTGCTTCCTCTCGAGTGGAGACGGGTATGTCGGGGAACTTCTTGAGTTGCAGCAAGGGTGTGAAGGACCCTTTGGAAGTTCCAGTGGTTAGATGTGATTGGCCTCGAGAAGCCTCAGCGGAAATGGGTCTCATCTCGCCTGGAGGGCAAAACCTCCTGGATTTTCTCGAGTTGCGGCAGGTGCTCTCGACTTACGACGGGTACCCCAGGGAACTGCTCTGGTGGCCTCAGGAAAGGCCAGTCCCCATGCGAGTTCCTCGGGGTCCTCTCGGGATTTCTCTCCCGTCGATGCCGGGGCCTAAGACCTTGTGTGGAGTTGGGGACGGAACCTGAGGATTCCTCTCCAGTGCTGACATGGATCTTGGGGTACTTCTGGAGTCTCCCCAGGGGAGTCAGTCCTCGTCTCGAATGCGGGCATGCACTTGCGCTTTCCTCCAGAGCGGTAGCAGCAGTGTCACGCAGTCCGCCGCGTGGATCAAAGGATCTATGGTTTTCCCTCGAGTCTTTCCCACGAGGCTTTCCCACGAGGCTTTCCCACAGGGCTGTCCCACGTGCACACGTGGTGGGAGTCGATCCTCGGCTTGAACGTCAAGGCAGTGCAGGGAAAACAGGTTCCTCTGGAATGGACTGACACATCTGGGGGACTCTTGGAATGGTGGCATGACTCTGAAGTTCCTCTCGCCTTTCCTGTGGAGAGCGCCTCCTCTTGAGATGCGACGGGAATGCCGGGAATTCTTTCCCTACGAAACAGGGAAAGGATCCCTCATCTCGAGCTAGGAGGCGGAAACGGGGCTCCCCTGGATGTGTGCGGGACACCACGTGCTTCCTCTCGAGTGGAGACGGGTATGTCGGGGAACTTCTTGAGTTGCAGCAAGGGTGTGAAGGACCCTTTGGAAGTTCCAGTGGTTAGATGTGATTGGACTCGAGAAGCCTCAGCGGAAATGGGCCTCATCTCGCCTGGAGGGCAAAACCTCCTGGATTTTCTCGAGTTGCGGCAGGTGCTCTCGACTTACGATGGGGACCTCAGGGACCCGCTTGGTGGCCTCAGGAAAGGCCAGTCCCCATGCGAGTTCCTCGGGGGCCTCTCGGGATTCCTCTCCCGTCAATGCCGGGGCCTAAGACCTTGTGTGGAGTCGGGGCCGGAACCTGAGGGTTCCTCTCCAGTGCTGACATGGATCTTGGGGTACTTCTGGAGTCTCCCCAGGGGAGTCAGTCCTCGTCTCGAATGCGGTCATGCACTTGCGCTTTCCTCCAGAGCGGTAGCAGCAGTGTCACGCAGTCCGCCGCGTGGATCAAAGGATCTATGGTTTTCCCTCGAGTCTTTCCCACGAGGCTTTCCCACGAGGCTTTCCCACAGGGCTGTCCCACGTGCACACGTGGTGGGAGTCGATCCTCGGCTTGAACGTCAAGGCAGTGCAGGAAAAACAGGTTCCTCTGGAATGGACTGACCATCTGGGGGACTCTTGGAATGGTGGCACGACCCTGGAGTTCCTCTCGCCTTTCCTGTGGAGAGCGCCTCCTCTTGAGATGCGACGGGAACGCAGGGAATTATTTCCCCACGAAACAGGGAAAGGATCCCTCATCTCGAGCTAGGAGGCGGAAACGGGGATCGCCTGGATGTGTGCGGGACCCCACGTGCTTCCCTTCGAGTGGAGACGGGTATGTCGGGGAACTTCTTGAGTTGCAGCAATGGTGTGAAGGACCCTTTGGAAGTTCCAGTGGTTAGATGTGATTGGCCTCGAGAAGCCTCAGCGGAAATGGGCCTCATCTCGCCTGGAGGGCAAAACCTCCTGGATTTTCTCGAGTTGCGGCAGTTGCTCTCGACTTACGACGGGGACCTCAGGGAACCGTTCTGGTGGCCTCAGGAAAGGGCAGTCCCCATGCAAGTTCCTCGGGGGCGTCTCGGGATACCTCTCCCGTCGATGCCGGGGCCTAAGACCTTGTGTGGAGTCGGGGCCGGAACCTGAGGATTCCTCTCCAGTGCTGACATGGATCTTGGGGTACTTCTGGAGTCTCCCCAGGGGAGTCAGTCCTCGTCTCGAATGCGGGCATGCACTTGCGCTTTCCTCCAGAGCGGTAGCAGCAGTGTCACGCAGTCTGCCGCGTGGATCAAAGGATCTATGGTTTTCCATCGAGTCTTTCTCACTAGGCTTTCGCACGAGGCTTTCCCACAGGGCTGTCCCACGTGCACACGTGGTCGGAGTGGATCCTCGGCTTGAACGTCAAGGCAGTGCAGGGAAAACAGGTTCCTCTGGAATGGACTGACACATCTGGGGGACTCTTGGAATGGTGGCATGACCCTGGAGTTCCTCTCGCCTTTCCTGTGGAGAGCGCCACCTCTTGAGATGCGACGGGAACGCCGGGAATTCTTTCCCTACGAAACAGGGAAAGGATCCCTCATCTCGAGCTAGGAGGCGGAAACGGGGATCGCCTGGATGTGTGCGGGACCCCACGTGCTTCCCTTCGAGTGGACACGGGTATGTCGGGGAACTTCTTGAGTTGCAGCAATGGTGTGAAGGACCCTTTGGAAGTTCCAATGGTTAGATGTGATTGGCCTCAAGAAGCCTCAACGGAAATGGGCCTCATCTCGCCTGGAGGGCAAAACCTCCTGGATTTTCTCGAGTTGCGGCAGGTGCTATCGACTTACGACGGGGACCTCAGGGACCCGCTCTGGTGGCCTCAGGAAAGGCCAGTCCCCATGCGAGTTCCTCGGGAGCCTCTCGGGAATGCTCTCCCGTCGATGCCGGGGCCTAAGACCTTGTGTGGAGTCGGGGCCGGAACCTGAGGATTCCTCTCCAGTGCTGACATGGATCTTGGGGTACTTCTGGAGTCTCCCCAGGGGAGTCAGTCCTCGTCTCGAATGCGGGCATGCACTTGCGCTTTCCTCCAGAGCGGTAGCAGCAGTGTCACGCAGTCCGCCGCGTGGATCAAAGGATCTATGGTTTTCCCTCGAGTCTTTCCCACGAGGCTTTCCCACGAGGCTTTCCCACAGGGCTGTCCCACGTGCACACGTGGTGGGAGTCGATCCTCGGCTTGAACGTCAAGGCAGTGCAGGGAAAACAGGTTCCTCTGGAATGGACTGACACATCTGGGGGACTCTTGGAATGGTGGCATGACTCTGGAGTTCCTCTCGCCTTTCCTGTGGAGAGCGCCTCCTCTTGAGATGCGACGGGAACGCCGGGAATTCTTTCCCTACGAAACAGGGAAAGGATCCTTCATCTCGAGCTAGGAGGCGGAAACGGGGCTCCCCTGGATGTGTGCGGGACACCACGTGCTTCCTCTCGAGGGCAGACGGGTATGTCGGGGAACTTCTTGAGTTGCAGCAAGGGTGTGAAGGACCCTTTGGAAGTTCCAGTGGTTAGATGTGATTGGCCTCGAGAAGCCTCAGCGGAAATGGACCTCATCTCGCCTGGAGGGCAAAACCTCCTGGATTTTCTCGAGTTGCGGCAGGTGCTCTCGACTAACGATGGGGACCTCAGGGACCCGCTTGGTGGCCTCAGGAAAGGCCAGTCCCCATGCGAGTTCCTCGGGGGCCTCTCGGGATTCCTCTCCCGTCGATGCCGGGGCCTAAGACCTTGTGTGGAGTCGGGGCCGGAACCTGAGGATTCCTCTCCAGTGCTGACATGGATCTTGGGGTACTTCTGGAGTCTCCCCAGGGGAGTCAGTCCTCGTCTCGAATGCGGGCATGCACTTGCGCTTTCCTCCAGAGTGGTAGCAGCAGTGTCACGCAGTCCGCCGCGTGGATCAAAGATCTATGGTTTTCCCTCGAGTCTTTCCCACGAGGCTTTCCCACGAGGCTTTCCCACAGGGCTGTCCCACGTGCACACGTGGTGGGAGTCGATCCTCGGCTTGAACGTCAAGGCAGTGCAGGGAAAACAGGTTCCTCTGGAATGGACTGACACATCAGGGGGACTCTTGGAATGGTGGCACGACCCTGGAGTTCCTCTCGCCTTTCCTGTGGAGATCGCCACCTCTTGAGATGCGACGGGAACGCCGGGAATTCTTTCCCTACGAAACAGGGAAAGGATCCCTCATCTCAAGCTAGGAGGCGGAAACGGGGCTCCCCTGGATGTGTGCGGGACCCACGTGCTTCCTCTCGAGTGGAGACGGGTATGTCGGGGAACTTCTTGAGTTGCAGCAATGGTGTGAAGGACCCTTTGGAAGTTCCAGTGGTTAGACGTGATTAACCTCGAGAAGCCTCAGCCGAAATGGGCCTCATCTCGCTGGAGGGCAAAACCTCCTGGATTTTCTCGAGTTGCGGCAGGTGCTCTCGACTTACGACGGGGACCTCAGGGAACCGCTCTGGTGGCCTCAGGAAAGGCCAGTCCCCATGCGAGTTCCTCGGGGGCGTCTCGGGATACCTCTCCCGTCGATGCCGGGGCCTAAGACCTTGTGTGGAGTCGGGGCCGGAACCTGAGGATTCCTCTCCAGTGCTGACATGGATCTTGGGGTACTTCTGGAGTCTCCCCAGGGGAGTCAGTCCTCGTCTCGAATGCGGGCATGCACTTGCGCTTTCCTCCAGAGCGGTAGCAGCAGTGTCACGCAGTCCGCCGCGTGGATCAAAGGATCTATGGTTTTCCCTCGAGTCTTTCCCACGAGGCTTTCCCACGAGGCTTTCCCACAGGGCTGTCCCACGTGCACACGTGGTGGGAGTCGATCCTCGGCTTGAACGTCAAGGCAGTGCAGGGAAAACAGGTTCCTCTGGAATGGACTGACACACCTGGGGGACTCTTGGAATGGTGGCACGACCCTGGAGTTCCTCTCGCCTTTCCTGTGGAGAGCGCCTCCTCTTGAGATGCGACGGGAACGCCGGGAATTCTTTCCCTACGAAACAGGGAAAGGATCCCTCATCTCGAGCTAGGAGGCGGAAACGGGGATCGCCTGGATGTGTGCGGGACCCCACGTGCTTCCCTTCGAGTGGAGACGGGTATGTCGGGGAACTTCTTGAGTTGCAGCAATGGTGTGAAGGACCCTTTGGAAGTTCCAGTGGTTAGATGTGATTGGCCTCGAGAAGCCTCAGCGGAAATGGGCCTCATCTCGCCTGGAGGGCAAAACCTCCTGGATTTTCTCGAGTTGCGGCAGGTGCTCTCGACTTACGACGGGGACCTCAGGGACCCGCTCTGGTGGCCTCAGGAAAGGCCAGTCCCCATGCGAGTTCCTCGGGGGCCTCTCGGGAATGCTCTCCCGTCGATGCCGGGGCCTAAGACCTTGTGTGGAGTCGGGGCCGGAACCTGAGGATTCCTCTCCAGTGCTGACATGGATCTTGGGGTACTTCTGGAGTCTCCCCAGGGGAGTCAGTCCTCGTCTCGAATGCGGGCATGCACTTGCGCTTTCCTCCAGAGTGGTAGCAGCAGTGTCACGCAGTCCACCGCGTGGATCAAAGGATCTATGGTTTTCCCTCGAGTCTTTCCCACGAGGCTTTCCCACGAGGCTTTCCCACAGGGCTGTCCCACGTGCACACGTGGTGGGAGTCGATCCTCGGCTTGAACGTCTAAGGCAGTGCAGGGAAAACAGGTTCCTCTGGAATGGACTGACACATCTGGGGGACTCTTGGAATGGTGGCATGACTCTGGAGTTCCTCTCGCCTTTCCTGTGGAGAGCGCCTCCTCTTGAGATGCGACGGGAACGCCGGGAATTCTTTCCCTACGAAACAGGGAAAGGATCCTTCATCTCGAGCTTGGAGGCGGAAACGGGGCTCCCCTGGATGTGTGCGGGACACCACGTGCTTCCTCTCGAGGGCAGACGGGTATGTCGGGGAACTTCTTGAGTTGCAGCAAGGGTGTGAAGGACCCTTTGGAAGTTCCAGTGGTTAGATGTGATTGGCCTCGAGAAGCCTCAGCGGAAATGGACCTCATCTCGCCCGGAGGGCAAAACCTCCTGGATTTTCTCGAGTTGCGGCAGGTGCTCTCGACTTACGACGGGAACCTCAGGGACCCGCTCTGGTGGCCTCAGGAAAGGCCAGTCCCCATGCGAGTTCCTCGGGGGCCTCTCGGGATTCCTCTCCCGTCGATGCCGGCGCCGAAGACCTTGTGTGGAGTCGGGGCCGGAACCTGAGGATTCCTCTCCAGTGCTGACATGGATCTTGGGGTACTTCTGGAGTCTCCCCAGGGGAGTCAGTCCTCGTCTCGAATGCGGGCATGCACTTGCGCTTTCCTCCAGAGCGGTAGCAGCAGTGTCACGCAGTCCGCCGCGTGGATCAAAGGATCTATGGTTTTCCCTCGAGTCTTTTCCACGAGGCTTTCCCACGAGGCTTTCCCACGAGGCTTTCCCACAGGGCTGTCCCACGTGCACACGTGGTGGGAGTCGATCCTCGGCTTGAACGTCAAGACAGTGCAGGGAAAACAGGTTCCTCTGGAATGGACTGACACACCTGGGGGACTCTTGGAATGGTGTCACGACCCTGGAGTTCCTCTCGCCTTTCCTGTGGAGAGCGCCTCCTCTTGAGATGCGACGGGAACGCCGGGAATTCTTTCCCTACGAAACAGGGAAAGGATCCCTCATCTCGAGCTAGGAGGCGGAAACGGGGATCGCCTGGATGTGTGCGGGACACCACGTGCTTCCTCTCGAGGGCAGACGGGTATGTCGGGGAACTTCTTGAGTTGCAGCAAGGGTGTGAAGGACCCTTTGGAAGTTCCAGTGGTTAGATGTGATTGGCCTCGAGAAGCCTCAGCGGAAATGGGCCTCATCTCGCCTGGAGGGCAAAACCTCCTGGATTTTCTCGAGTTGCGGCAGGTGCTCTCGACTTACGATGGGGACCTCAGGGACCCGCTTGGTGGCCTCAGGAAAGGCCAGTCCCCATGCGAGTTCCTCGGGGGCCTCTCGGGATTCCTCTCCCGTCGATGCCGGGGCCTAAGACCTTGTGTGGAGTCGGGGCCGGAACCTGAGGATTCCTCTCCAGTGCTGACATGGATCTTGGGGTACGTCTGGAGTCTCCCCAGGGGAGTCAGTCCTCGTCTCGAATGCGGGCATGCACTTGCGCTTTCCTCCAGAGTGGTAGCAGAAGTGTCACGCAGTCCGCCGCGTGGATCAAAGATCTATGGTTTTCCCTCGAGTCTTTCCCACGAGGCTTTCCCACGAGGCTTTCCCACAGGGCTGTCCCACGTGCACACGTGGTGGGAGTCGATCCTCGGCTTGAACGTCAAGGCAGTGCAGGGAAAACAGGTTCCTCTGGAATGGACTGACACATCAGGGGGACTCTTGGAATGGTGGCACGACCCTGGAGTTCCTCTCGCCTTTCCTGTGGAGAGCGCCTCCTCTTGAGATGCGACGGGAACGCCGGGAATTCGTTCCCTACGAAACAGGGAAAGGATCCCTCATCTCGAGCTAGAAGGCGGAAACGGGGATCGCCTGGATGTGTGCGGGACCCCAAGTGCTTCCCTTCGAGTGGAGACGGGTATGTCGGGGAACTTCTTGAGTTGCAGCAATGGTGTGAAGGACCCTTTGGAAGTTCCAGTGGTTAGATGTGATTGGCCTCGAGAAGCCTCAGCGGAAATGGGCCTCATCTCGCCTGGAGGGCAAAACCTCCTGGATTTTCTCGAGTTGCGGCAGTTGCTCTCGACTTACGACGGGGACCTCAGGGAACCGTTCTGGTGGCCTCAGGAAAGGGCAGTCCCCATGCGAGTTCCTCGGGGGCGTCTCGGGATACCTCTCCCGTCGATGCCGGGGCCTAAGACCTTGTGTGGAGTCGGGGCCGGAACCTGAGGATTCCTCTCCAGTGCTGACATGGATCTTGGGGTACTTCTGGAGTCTCCCCAGGGGAGTCAGTCCTCGTCTCGAATGCGGGCATGCACTTGCGCTTTCCTCCAGAGCGGTAGCAGCAGTGTCACGCAGTCCGCCGCGTGGATCAAAGGATCTATGGTTTTCCCTCGAGTCTTTCCCACGAGGCTTTCCCACGAGGCTTTCCCACAGGGCTGTCCCACGTGCACACGTGGTGGGAGTCGATCCTCGGCTTGAACGTCAAGGCAGTGCAGGGAAAACAGGTTCCTCTGGAATGGACTGACACATCTGGGGGACTCTTGGAATGGTGGCATGACTCTGGAGTTCCTCTCGCCTTTCCTGTGGAGAGCGCCTCCTCTTGAGATGCGACGGGAACGCCGGGAATTCTTTCCCTACGAAACAGGGAAAGGATCCTTCATCTCGAGCTAGGAGGCGGAAACGGGGCTCCCCTGGATGTGTGCGGGACACCACGTGCTTCCTCTCGAGGGCAGACGGGTATGTCGGGGAACTTCTTGAGTTGCAGCAAGGGTGTGAAGGACCCTTTGGAAGTTCCAGTGGTTAGATGTGATTGGCCTCGAGAAGCCTCAGCGGAAATGGACCTCATCTCGCCTGGAGGGCAAAACCTCCTGGATTTTCTCGAGTTGCGGCAGGTGCTCTCGACTAACGATGGGGACCTCAGGGACCCGCTTGGTGGCCTCAGGAAAGGCCAGTCCCCATGCGAGTTCCTCGGGGGCCTCTCGGGATTCCTCTCCCGTCGATGCCGGGGCCTAAGACCTTGTGTGGAGTCGGGGCCGGAACCTGAGGATTCCTCTCCAGTGCTGACATGGATCTTGGGGTACTTCTGGAGTCTCCCCAGGGGAGTCAGTCCTCGTCTCGAATGCGGGCATGCACTTGCGCTTTCCTCCAGAGTGGTAGCAGCAGTGTCACGCAGTCCGCCGCGTGGATCAAAGATCTATGGTTTTCCCTCGAGTCTTTCCCACGAGGCTTTCCCACGAGGCTTTCCCACAGGGCTGTCCCACGTGCACACGTGGTGGGAGTCGATCCTCGGCTTGAACGTCAAGGCACTGCAGGGAAAACAGGTTCCTCTGGAATGGACTGACACATCAGGGGGACTCTTGGAATGGTGGCACGACCCTGGAGTTCCTCTCGCCTTTCCTGTGGAGAGCGCCACCTCTTGAGATGCGACGGGAACGCCGGGAATTCTTTCCATACGAAACAGGGAAAGGATCCCTCATCTCAAGCTAGGAGGCGGAAACGGGGCTCCCCTGGATGTGTGCGGGACCCACGTGCTTCCTCTCGAGTGGAGACGGGTATGTCGGGGAACTTCTTGAGTTGCAGCAATGGTGTGAAGGACCCTTTGGAAGTTCCAGTGGTTAGACGTGATTAACCTCGAGAAGCCTCAGCGTAAATGGGTCTCATCTCGCCTGGAGGGCAAAACCTCCTGGATTTTCTCGAGTTGCGGCAGGTGCTCTCGACTTACGACGGGGACCTCAGGGACCCGCTCTGGTGGCCTCAGGAAAGGCCAGTCCCCATGCGAGTTCCTCGGGGGCCACTCGGGATTCCTCTCCCGTCGATGCCGGGGCCTAAGACCTTGTGTGGAGTCGGGGCCGGAACCTGAGGATTCCTCTCCAGTGCTGACATGGATCTTGGGGTACTTCTGGAGTCTCCCCAGGGGAGTCAGTCCTCGTCTCGAATGCGGGCATGCACTTGCGCTTTCCTCCAGAGTGGTAGCAGCAGTGTCACGCAGTCCGCCGCGTGGATCAAAAGATCTATGGTTTTCCCTCGAGTCTTTCCCACGAGGCTTTCCCACGAGGCTTTCCCACAGGGCTGTCCCACGTGCACACGTGGTGGGAGTCGATCCTCGGCTTGAACGTCAAGGCAGTGCAGGGAAAACAGGTTCCTCTGGAATGGACTGACACATCTGGGGGACTCTTGGAATGGTGGCATGACCTGGAGTTCCTCTCGCCTTTCCTGTGGAGAGCGCCTCCTCTTGAGATGCGACGGGAACGCCGGGAATTCTTTCCCTACGAAACAGGGAAAGGATCCCTCATCTCGAGCTAGGAGGCGGAAACGGGGATCGCCTGGATGTGTGCGGGACCCCACGTGCTTCCCTTTGAGTGGAGACGGGTATGTCGGGGAACTTCTTGAGTTGCAGCAATGGTGTGAAGGACCCTTTGGAAGTTCCAGTGGTTAGATGTGATTGGCCTCGAGAAGCCTCAGCGGAAATGGGCCTCATCTCGCATGGAGGGCAAAACCTCCTGGATTTTCTCGATTTGCGGCAGGTGCTCTCGACTTACGACGGGGACCTCAGGGACCCGCTCTGGTGGCCTCAGGAAAGGCCAGTCCCCATGCGAGTTCCTCGGGGGCCTCTCGGGATTCCTCTCCCGTCGATGCCGGGGCCTAAGACCTTGTGTGGAGTCGGGGCCGGAACCTGAGGATTCCTCTCCAGTGCTGACATGGATCTTGGGGTACTTCTGGAGTCTCCCCAGGGGAGTCAGTCCTCGTCTCGAATGCGGGCATGCACTTGCGCTTTCCTCCAGAGCGGTAGCAGCAGTGTCACGCAGTCCGCCGCGTGGATCAAAAGATCTATGGTTTTCCCTCGAGTCTTTCCCACGAGGCTTTCCCACGAGGCTTTCCCACAGGGCTGTCCCACGTGCACACGTGGTGGGAGTCGATCCTCGGCTTGAACGTCAAGGCAGTGCAGGGAAAACAGGTTCCTCTGGAATGGACTGACACATCTGGGGGACTCTTGGAATGGTGGCATGACCTGGAGTTCCTCTCGCCTTTCCTGTGGAGAGCGCCTCCTCTTGAGATGCGACGGGAACGCCGGGAATTCTTTCCCTACGAAACAGGGAAAGGATCCCTCATCTCGAGCTAGGAGGCGGAAACGGGGATCGCCTGGATGTGTGCGGGACCCCACGTGCTTCCCTTTGAGTGGAGACGGGTATGTCGGGGAACTTCTTGAGTTGCAGCAATGGTGTGAAGGACCCTTTGGAAGTTCCAGTGGTTAGATGTGATTGGCCTCGAGAAGCCTCAGCGGAAATGGGCCTCATCTCGCATGGAGGGCAAAACCTCCTGGATTTTCTCGATTTGCGGCAGGTGCTCTCGACTTACGACGGGGACCTCAGGGACCCGCTCTGGTGGCCTCAGGAAAGGCCAGTCCCCATGCGAGTTCCTCGGGGGCCACTCGGGATTCCTCTCCCGTCGATGCCGGGGCCTAAGACCTTGTGTGGAGTCGGGGCCGGAACCTGAGGATTCCTCTCCAGTGCTGACATGGATCTTGGGGTACTTCTGGAGTCTCCCCAGGGGAGTCAGTCCTCGTCTCGAATGCGGGCATGCACTTGCGCTTTCCTCCAGAGTGGTAGCAGCAGTGTCACGCAGTCCGCCGCGTGGATCAAAGATCTATGGTTTTCCCTCGAGTCTTTCCCACGAGGCTTTCCCACGAGGCTTTCCCACAGGGCTGTCCCACGTGCACACGTGGTGGGAGTCGATCCTCGGCTTGAACGTCAAGGCAGTGCAGGGAAAACAGGTTCCTCTGGAATGGACTGACACATCAGGGGGACTCTTGGAATGGTGGCACGACCCTGGAGTTCCTCTCGCCTTTCCTGTGGAGAGCGCCTCCTCTTGAGATGCGACGGGAACGCCGGGAATTCTTTCCCTACGAAACAGGGAAAGGATCCCTCATCTCGAGCTAGAAGGCGGAAACGGGGATCGCCTGGATGTGTGCGGGACCCCAAGTGCTTCCCTTCGAGTGGAGACGGGTATGTCGGGGAACTTCTTGAGTTGCAGCAATGGTGTGAAGGACCCTTTGGAAGTTCCAGTGGTTAGATGTGATTGGCCTCGAGAAGCCTCAGCGGAAATGGGCCTCATCTCGCCTGGAGGGCAAAACCTCCTGGATTTTCTCGAGTCGCGGCAGTTGCTCTCGACTTACGACGGGGACCTCAGGGAACCGTTCTGGTGGCCTCAGGAAAGGGCAGTCCCCATGCGAGTTCCTCGGGGGCGTCTCGGGATACCTCTCCCGTCGATGCCGGGGCCTAAGACCTTGTGTGGAGTCGGGGCCGGAACCTGAGGATTCCTCTCCAGTGCTGACATGGATCTTGGGGTACTTCTGGAGTCTCCCCAGGGGAGTCAGTCCTCGTCTCGAATGCGGGCATGCACTTGCGCTTTCCTCCAGAGCGGTAGCAGCAGTGTCACGCAGTCCGCCGCGTGGATCAAAGGATCTATGGTTTTCCCTCGAGTCTTTCCCACGAGGCTTTCCCACGAGGCTTTCCCACAGGGCTGTCCCACGTGCACACGTGGTGGGAGTCGATCCTCGGCTTGAACGTCAAGGCAGTGCAGGGAAAACAGGTTCCTCTGGAATGGACTGACACATCTGGGGGACTCTTGGAATGGTGGCATGACTCTGGAGTTCCTCTCGCCTTTCCTGTGGAGAGCGCCTCCTCTTGAGATGCGACGGGAACGCCGGGAATTCTTTCCCTACGAAACAGGGAAAGGATCCTTCATCTCGAGCTAGGAGGCGGAAACGGGGCTCCCCTGGATGTGTGCGGGACACCACGTGCTTCCTCTCGAGGGCAGACGGGTATGTCGGGGAACTTCTTGAGTTGCAGCAAGGGTGTGAAGGACCCTTTGGAAGTTCCAGTGGTTAGATGTGATTGGCCTCGAGAAGCCTCAGCGGAAATGGACCTCATCTCGCCTGGAGGGCAAAACCTCCTGGATTTTCTCGAGTTGCGGCAGGTGCTCTCGACTAAAGATGGGGACCTCAGGGACCCGCTTGGTGGCCTCAGGAAAGGCCAGTCCCCATGCGAGTTCCTCGGGGGCCTCTCGGGATTCCTCTCCCGTCGATGCCGGGGCCTAAGACCTTGTGTGGAGTCGGGGCCGGAACCTGAGGATTCCTCTCCAGTGCTGACATGGATCTTGGGGTACTTCTGGAGTCTCCCCAGGGGAGTCAGTCCTCGTCTCGAATGCGGGCATGCACTTGCGCTTTCCTCCAGAGTGGTAGCAGCAGTGTCACGCAGTCCGCCGCGTGGATCAAAGATCTATGGTTTTCCCTCGAGTCTTTCCCACGAGGCTTTCCCACGAGGCTTTCCCACAGGGCTGTCCCACGTGCACACGTGGTGGGAGTCGATCCTCGGCTTGAACGTCAAGGCACTGCAGGGAAAACAGGTTCCTCTGGAATGGACTGACACATCAGGGGGACTCTTGGAATGGTGGCACGACCCTGGAGTTCCTCTCGCCTTTCCTGTGGAGAGCGCCACCTCTTGAGATGCGACGGGATCGCCGGGAATTCTTTCCATACGAAACAGGGAAAGGATCCCTCATCTCAAGCTAGGAGGCGGAAACGGGGCTCCCCTGGATGTGTGCGGGACCCACGTGCTTCCTCTCGAGTGGAGACGGGTATG
This sequence comes from Ovis canadensis, assembly GCF_042477335.2. NCBI lineage: Eukaryota > Metazoa > Chordata > Mammalia > Artiodactyla > Bovidae > Ovis > Ovis canadensis. The sequence continues at coordinate 1,549,991 of NC_091258.1, read as the reverse complement.
TCGGGGAACTTCTTGAGTTGCAGCAATGGTGTGAAGGACCCTTTGGAAGTTCCAGTGGTTAGACGTGATTAACCTCGAGAAGCCTCAGCGTAAATGGGTCTCATCTCGCTGGAGGGCAAAACCTCCTGGATTTTCTCGAGTTGCGGCAGGTGCTCTCGACTTACGACGGGGACCTCAGGGACCCGCTCTGGTGGCCTCAGGAAAGGCCAGTCCCCATGCGAGTTCCTCGGGGTCCTCTCGGGATTCCTCTCCCGTCGATGCCGGGGCCTAAGACCTTGTGTGGAGTCGGGGCCGGAACCTGAGGATTCCTCTCCAGTGCTGACATGGATCTTGGGGTACTTCTGGAGTCTCCCCAGGGGAATCAGTCCTCGTCTCGAATGCGGGCATGCACTTGCGCTTTCCTCCAGAGCGGTAGCAGCAGTGTCACGCAATCCGCCGCGTGGATCAAAGGATCTATGGTTTTCCCTCGAGGCTTTCCCACGAGGCTTTCCCACGAGGCTTTCCCACAGGGCTGTCCCACGTGCACACGTGGTGGGAGTCGATCCTCGGCTTGAACGTCAAGGCAGTGCAGGGAAAACAGGTTCCTCTGGAATGGACTGACACATCTGGGGGACTCTTGGAATGGTGTCACGACCCTGGAGTTCCTCTCGCCTTTCCTGTGGAGAGCGCCTCCTCTTGAGATGCGACGGGAACGCCGGGAATTCTTTCCCTACGAAACAAGGAAAGGATCCCTCATCTCGAGCTAGGAGGCGGAAACGGGGCTCCCCTGGATGTGTGCGGGACACCACGTGCTTCCTCTCGAGTGGAGACGGGTATGTCGGGGAACTTCTTGAGTTGCAGCAAGGGTGCGAAGGACCCTTTGGAAGTTCCAGTGGTTAGACGTGATTGGCCTCGAGAAGCCTCAGCGAAAATGGGCCTCATTTCGCCTGGAGGGCAAAACCTCCTGGATTTTCTCGAGTTGCGGCAGGTGCTCTCGACTTACGACGGGGACCTCAGGGACCCGCTCTGGTGGCCTCAGGAAAGGCCAGTCCCCATGCGAGTTCCTCGGGGGCCTCTCGGGATTCCTCTCCCGTCGATGCCGGGGCCTAAGACCTTGTGTGGAGTCGGTGCGGAACCTGAGGATTCCTCTTCAGTGCTGACATGGATCTTGGGGTACTTCTGGAGTCTCCCCAGGGGAGTCAGTCCTCGTCTCGAATGCGGGCATGCACTTGCGCTTTCCTCCAGAGCGGTAGCAGCAGTGTCACGCAGTCCGCCGCGTGGATCAAAGGATCTATGGTTTTCCCTCGAGTCTTTCCCACGAGGCTTTCCCACGAGGCTTTCCCACAGGGCTGTCCCACGTGCACACGTGGTGGGAGTCGATCCTCGGCTTGAACGTCAAGGCAGTGCAGGGAAAACAGGTTCCTCTGGAATGGACTGACACATCTGGGGGACTCTTGGAATGGTGGCACGACCCTGGAGTTCCTCTCGCCTTTCCTGTGGAGAGCGCCTCCTCTTGAGATGCGATGGGAACGCCGGGAATTCTTTCCCTACGAAACAGGGAAAGGATCCCTCATCTCGAGCTAGGAGGCGGAAACGGGGCTCCCCTGGATGTGTGCGGGACCCCACGTGCTTCCTCTCGAGTGGAGACGGGTATGTCGGGGAACTTCCTGAGTTGCAGCAATGGTGTGAAGGACCCTTTGGAAGTTCCAGTGGTAGATGTGATTAGCCTCGAGAAGCCTCAGCGGAAATGGGCCTCATCGCGCCTGGAGGGCAAAACCTCCTGGATTTTCTCGAGTTGCGGCAGGTGCTCTCGACTTACGACGGGGACCTCAGGGACCCGCTCTGGTGGCCTCAGGAAAGGCCAGTCCCCATGCGAGTTCCTCGGGGGCCTCTCGGGATTCCTCTCCCGTCGATGCCGGGGCCTAAGACCTTGTGTGGAGTCGTGGCCGGAACCTGAGGATTCCTCTCCAGTGCTGACATGGATCTTGGGGTACTTCTGGAGTCTCCCCAGGGGAGTCAGTCTTCGTCTCGAATGCGGGCATGCACTTGCGCTTTCCTCCAGAGCGGTAGCAGCAGTGTCACGCAGTCTGCCGCGTGGATCAAAGGATCTATGGTTTTCCCTCGAGTCTTTTCCACGAGGCTTTCCCACGAGGCTTTCCCACAGGGCTGTCCCACGTGCACACGTGGTGGGAGTCGATCCTCGGCTTGAACGTCAAGGCAGTGCAGGGAAAACAGGTTCCTCTGGAATGGACTGACCGATCTGGGGGACTCTTGGAATGGTGGCATGACCCTGGAGTTCCTCTCGCCTTTCCTGTGGAGAGCGCCTCCTCTTGAGATGCGACGGGAACGCCGGGAATTCTTTCCCTACGAAACAGGGAAAGGATCCCTCATCTCGAGCTAGGAGGCGGAAACGGGGCTCCCCTGGATGTGTGCGGGACCCACGTGCTTCCTCTCGAGTGGAGACGGGTATGTCGGGGAACTTCTTGAGTTGCAGCAAGGGTGTGAAGGACCCTTTGGAAGTTCCAGTTGTTAGACGTGATTAGCCTCGAGAAGCCTCAGCGGAAATGGGCCTCATCTCGCCTGGAGGGCAAAACCTCCTGGATTTTCTCGAGTTGCGGCAGGTGCTCTCGACTTACGACGGGGACCTCAGGGACCCGCTCTGGTGGCCTCAGGAAAGGCCAGTCCCCATGCGAGTTCCTCGGGGGCCTCTCGGGATTCCTCTCCCGTCGATGCCGGGGCCTAAGACCTTGTGTGGATTCGGGGCCGGAACCTGAGGATTCCTCTCCAGTGCTGACATGGATCTTGGGGTACTTCTGGAGTCTCCCCAGGGGAGTCAGTCCTCGTCTCGAATGCGGGCATGCACTTGCGCTTTCCTCCAGAGCGGTAGCAGCAGTGTCACGCAGTCCGCCGCGTGGATCAAAGGATCTATGGTTTTCCCTCGAGTCTTTCCCACGAGGCTTTCCCACGAGGCTTTCCCACAGGGCTGTCCCACGTGCACACGTGGTGGGAGTCGATCCTCGGCTTGAACGTCAAGGCAGTGCAGGGAAAACAGGTTCCTCTGGAATGGACTGACACATCTGGGGGACTCTTGGAATGGTGGCACGACCCTGGAGTTCCTCTCGCCTTTCCTGTGGAGAGCGCCTCCTCTTGAGATGCGACGGGAACGCCGGGAATTCTTTACCTACGAAACAGGGAAAGGATCCCTCATCTCGAGCTAGGAGGCGGAAACGGGGCTCCCCTGGATGTGTGCGGGACCCCACGTGCTTCCTCTCGAGTGGAGAGGGGTATGTCCGGGAACTTCTTGAGTTGCAGCAAGGGTGTGAAGGACCCTTTGGAAGTTCCAGTGGTTAGACGTGATTAGCCTCGAGAAACCTCAGCGGAAATGGGCCTCATCTCGCCTGGAGGGCAAAACCTCCTGGATTTTCTCGAGTTGCGGCAGGTGCTCTCGACTTACGACGGGGACCTCAGGGACCCGCTCTGGTTGCCTCAGGAAAGGCCAGTCCCCATGCGAGTTCCTCGGGGGCGTCTCGGGATTCCTCTCCCGTCGATGCCAGGGCCTAAGACCTTGTGTGGAGTCGGGGCCGGAACCTGAGGATTCCTCTCCAGTGCTGACATGGATCTTGGGGTACTTCTGGAGTCTCCCCAGGGGAGTCAGTCCTCGTCTCGAATGCGGGCATGCACTTGCGCTTTCCTACAGAGCGGTAGCAGCAGTGTCACTCATTCCGCCGCGTGGATCAAAGGATCTATGGTTTTCCCTCGAGTCTTTCCCACGAGGCTTTCCCACGAGGCTTTCCCACAGGGCTGTCCCACGTGCACACGTGGTGGGAGTCGATCCTCTGCTTGAACGTCAAGGCAGTGCAGGGAAAACAGGTTCCTATGGAATGGACTGACACATCTGGGGGACTCTTGGAATGGTGGCACGACCCTGGAGTTCCTCTCGCCTTTCCTGTGGAGAGCGCCTCCTCTTGAGATGTGACGGGAAGGCCGGGAATTCTTTCCCTACGAAACAGGGAAAGGATCCCTCATCTCGAGCTAGGAGGCGGAAACGGGGCTCCCCTGGATGTGTGCGGGACGCACGTGCTTCCTCTCGAGTGGAGACGGGTATGTCGGGGAACTTCTTGAGTTGCAGCAAGGGTGTGAAGGACCCTTTGGAAGTTCCAGTGGTTAGACGTGATTAGCCTCGAGAAGCCTCAGGGGAAATGGGCCTCATCTCGCCTGGAGGGCAAAACCTCCTGGATTTTCTCGAGTTGCGGCAGGTGCTCTCGACTTACGACGGGGACCTCAGGGACCCGCTCTGGTGGCCTCAGGAAAGGCCAGTCCCCATGCGAGTTCCTCGGGGGCCTCTCGGGATTCCTCTCCCGTCGATGCCGGGGCCTAAGACCTTGTGTGGAGTCAGGGCCGGAATCTGAGGATTCCTCTCCAGTGCTGACATGGATCTTGGGGTACTTCTGGAGTCTCCCCAGGGGAGTCAGTCCTCGTCTCGAATGCGGGCATGCATTTGCGCTTTCCTCCAGAGCGGTAGCAGCAGTGTCACTCATTCCGCCGCGTGGATCAAAGGATCTATGCTTTTCCCTCGAGCCTTTCCCACGAGGCTTTCCCACGAGGCTTTCCCACAGGGCTGTCCCACGTGCACACGTGGTGGGAGTCGATCCTCGACTTGAACGTCAAGGCAGTGCAGGGAAAACAGGTTCCTCTGGAATGGACTGACACATCTGGGGGACTCTTGGAATGGTGTCACGACCCTGGAGTTCCTCTCGCCTTTCCTGTGGAGAGCGCCTCCTCTTGAGATGCGACGGGAACGCCGGGAATTCTTTCCCTACGAAACAGGGAAAGGATCCCTCATCTCGAGCTAGGAGGCGGAAACGGGGCTCCCCTGGATGTGTGCGGGACCCCACGTGCTTCCTCTCGAGTGGAGACGGGTATGTCGGGGAAATTCTTGAGTTGCAGCAATGGTGTGAAGGACCCTTTGGAAGTTCCAGTGGTTAGATGTGATTGGCCTCGAGAACCCTCAGGGGAAATGGGCCTCATCTCACCTGGAGGGCAAAACCTCCTGGATTTTCTGGAGTTGCGGCAGGTGCTCTCGACTTACGACGGGGACCTCAGGGAACCGCTCTGGTGGCCTCAGGAAAGGCCAGTCCCCATGCGAGTTCCTCGGGGGCGTCTCGGGGTTCCTCTCCCGTCGATGCCGGGGCCTAAGACCTTGTGTGGAGTCGGGGCCGGAACCTGAGGATTCCTCTCCAGTGCTGACATGGATCTTGGGGTACATCTGGAGTCTCCCCAGGGGAGACAGTCCTCGTCTCGAATGCGGGCATGCATTGCACTTTCCTCCAGAGCGGTAGCAGCAGTGTCACGCATTCCACGCGTGGATCAAAGGATCTATGGTTTTCCCTCGAGTCTTTCCCACGAGGCTTTCCCATGAGGCTTTCCCAAAGTGCTGTCCACGTGCACACGTGGTGGGAGTCGATCCTCGGCTTGAACATCATGTGCAGGGAAAACAGGTACCTCTGGAATGGACTGACACATCTGGGGGACTCTTGGAATGGTGGCACCACCCTGGAGTTCCTTTCGCCTTTCCTGTGGAGAGCGCCTCCTCTTGAGATGCGACGGGAACGCCGGGAATTCTTTCCCTACGAAACAGGGAAAGGATCCCTCATCTCGAGCTAGGAGGCGGAAACGGGGCTCCCCTGGATGTGTGCGGGAACCCACGTGCTTCCTCTCGAGTGGAGACGGGTATGTCGGGGAACTTCTTGAGTTGCAGCAAGGGTGTGAAGGACCCTTTGGAAGTTCCAGTGGTTAGATGTGATTGGCCTCGAGAAGCCTCAGCGGAAATTGGCCTCATCTCGCCTGTAGGGCAAAACCTCCTGGATTTTCTCGAGTTGCGGCAGGTGCTCTCGACTTACGACGGGGACCTCAGGGACCCGCTCTGGTGGCCTCAGGAAAGGCCAGTCCCCATGCGAGTTCCTCGGGGGCCTCTCGGGATTCCTCTCCCGTTGATTCCGGGGCCTAAGACCTTGTGTGGAGTCGGGGCCGGAACCTGAGGATTCCTCTCCAGTGCTGACATGGATCTTGGGGTACTTCTGGAGTCTCCCCAGGGGAGTCAGTCCTCGTCTCGAATGCGGGCATGCACTTGCGCTTTCCTCCAGAGCGGTAGCAGCAGTGTCACGCAGTCCGCCGCGTGGATCAAAGGATCTATGGTTTTCCCTCGAGTCTTTCCCACGAGGCTTTCCCACGAGGCTTTCCCACAGGGCTGTCCCACGTGCACACGTGGTGGGAGTCGATCCTCGGCTTGAACGTCAAGGCAGTGCAGGGAAAACAGGTTCCTCTGGAATGGACTGACACATCTGGGGGACTCTTGGAATGGTGGCACGACCCTGGAGTTCCTCTCGCCTTTCCTGTGGAGAGCGCCTCCTCTTGAGATGCGACGGGAACGCCGGGAATTCTTTCCCTACGAAACAGGGAAAGGATCCCTCATCTCGAGCTAGGAGGCGGAAACGGGGCTCCCCTGGATGTGTGCGGGACCCCACGTGCTTCCTCTCGAGTGGAGACGGGTATGTCGGGGAACTTCTTGAGTTGCAGCAATGGTGTGAAGGACCCTTTGGAAGTTCCAGTGGTTAGATGTGATTGGCCTCGAGAACCCTCAGGGGAAATGGGCCTCATCTCACCTGGAGGGCAAAACCTCCTGGATTTTCTAGAGTTGCGGCAGGTGCTCTCGACTTACGACGGGGACCTCAGGGAACCGCTCTGGTGGCCTCAGGAAAGGCCAGTCCCCATGCGAGTTCATCGGGGGCGTCTCGGGGTTCCTCTCCCGTCGATGCCGTGGCCTAAGACCTTGTGTGGAGTCGGGGCCGGAACCTGAGGTTTCCTCTCCAGTGCTGACATGGATCTTGGGGTACTTCTGGAGTCTCCCCAGGGAAGTCAGTCCTCCTCTCGAATGCGGGCATGCATTGCACTTTCCTCCAGAGCGGTAGCAGCAGTGTCACGCATTCCACGCGTGGATCAAAGGATCTATGGTTTTCCCTCGAGTCTTTCCCACGAGGCTTTCCCACGAGGCTTTCCCACAGGGCTGTCCCACGTGCACACGAGGTGGGAGTCGATCCTCGGCTTGAACGTCATGTGCAGGGAAAACAGGTTTCTCTGGAATGGACTGACACATCTGGGGGACTCTTGGAATTGTGGCACGACCCTGGAGTTCCTTTCGCCTTTCCTGTGGAGAGCGCCTCCTCTTGAGATGCGACGGGAACGCCGGGAATTCTTTCCCTACGAAACAGGGAAAGGATCCCTCATCTCGAGCTAGGAGGCGGAAACGGGGCTCCCCTGGATGTGTGCGGGACCCCACGTGCTTCCTCTCGAGTGGAGACGGGTATGTCCGGGAACTTCTTGAGTTGCAGCAAGGGTGTGAAGGACCCTTTGGAAGTTCCAGTGGTTAGACGTGATTAGCCTCGAGAAACCTCAGCGGAAATGGGCCTCATCTCGCCTGGAGGGCAAAACCTCCTGGATTTTCTCGAGTTGCGGCAGGTGCTCTCGACTTACGACGGGGACCTCAGGGACCCGCTCTGGTTGCCTCAGGAAAGGCCAGTCCCCATGCGAGTTCCTCGGGGGCGTCTCGGGATTCCTCTCCCGTCGATGCCGGGGCCTAAGACCTTGTGTGGAGTCGGGGCCGGAACCTGAGGATTCCTCTCCAGTGCTGACATGGATCTTGGGGTACTTCTGGAGTCTCCCCAGGGGAGTCAGTCCTCGTCTCGAATGCGGGCATGCACTTGCGCTTTCCTACAGAGCGGTAGCAGCAGTGTCACGCAGTCCGCCGCGTGGATCAAAGGATCTATGGTTTTCCCTCGAGTCTTTCCCACGAGGCTTTCCCACGAGGCTTTCCCACAGGGCTGTCCCACGTGCACACGTGGTGGGAGTCGATCCTCTGCTTGAACGTCAAGGCAGTGCAGGGAAAACGGGTTCCTCTGGAATGGACTGACACATCTGGGGGACTCTTGGAATGGTGGCACGACCCTGGAGTTCCTCTCGCCTTTCCTGTGGAGAGCGCCTCCTCTTGAGATGTGACGGGAAGGCCGGGAATTCTTTCCCTACGAAACAGGGAAAGGATCCCTCATCTCGAGCTAGGAGGCGGAAACGGGGCTCCCCTGGATGTGTGCGGGACGCACGTGCTTCCTCTCGAGTGGAGACGGGTATGTCGGGGAACTTCTTGAGTTGCAGCAAGGGTGTGAAGGACCCTTTGGAAGTTCCAGTGGTTAGACGTGATTAGCCTCGAGAAGCCTCAGGGGAAATGGGCCTCATCTCGCCTGGAGGGCAAAACCTCCTGGATTTTCTCGAGTTGCGGCAGGTGCTCTCGACTTACGACGGGGACCTCAGGGACCCGCTCTGGTGGCCTCAGGAAAGGCCAGTCCCCATGCGAGTTCCTCGGGGGCCTCTCGGGATTCCTCTCCCGTCGATGCCGGGGGCTAAGGCCTTGTGTGGAGTCAGGGCCGGAATCTGAGGATTCCTCTCCAGTGCTGACATGGATCTTGGGGTACTTCTGGAGTCTCACCAGGGGAGTCAGTCCTCGTCTCGAATGCGGGCATGCACTTGCGCTTTCCTCCAGAGCGGTAGCAGCAGTGTCACGCAGTCCGCCGCGTGGATCAAAGGATCTATGGTTTTCCCTCGAGCCTTTCCCACGAGGCTTTCCCACGAGGCTTTCCCACAGGGCTGTCTCACGTGCACACGTGGTGGGAGTCGATCCTCGACTTGAACGTCAAGGCAGTGCAGGGAAAACAGGTTCCTCTGGAATGGACTGACACATCTGGGGGACTCTTGGAATGGTGGCACGACCCTGGAGTTCCTCTCGCCTTTCCTGTGGAGAGCGCCTCCTCTTGAGATGCGACGGGAACGTCGGGAATTCTTTCCCTACGAAACAGGGAAAGGATCCCTCATCTCGAGCTAGGAGGCGGAAACGGGGCTCCCCTGGATGTGTGCGGGACCCCACGTGCTTCCTCTCGAGTGGAGACGGGTATGTCGGGGAACTTCTTGAGTTGCAGCAATGGTGTGAAGGACCCTTTGGAAGTTCCAGTGGTTAGATGTGATTGGCCTCGAGAAGCCTCAGCGGAAATGGGCCTCATCTCGCCTGGAGGGCAAAACCTCCTGGATTTTCTCGAGTTGCGGCAGGTGCTCTCGACTTACGACGGGGACCTCAGGGACCCGCTCTGGTGGCCTCAGGAAAGGCCAGTCCCCATGCGAGTTCTTCGGGGGCCTCTCGGGATTCCTCTCCCGTCGATGCCGGGGCATAAGACCTTGTGTGGAGTCGGGGCCGGAACCTGAGGATTCCTTTCCAGTACTGACATGGATCTTGGGGTACGTCTGGAGTCTCCCCAGGGGAGTCAGTCCTCGTCTCGAATGCGGGCATGCACTTGCGCTTTCCTCCAGAGCGGTAGCAGCAGTGTCACGCAGTCCGCCGCGTGGATCAAAGGATCTATGGATTTCCCTCGAGTCTTTCCCACGAGGCTTTCCCACGAGGCTTTCCCACAGGGCTTTCCCACGTGCACACGTGGTGGGAGTCGATCCTCTGCTTGAACGTCAAGGCAGTGCAGGGAAAACAGGTTCCTCTGGAATGGACTGACACATCTGGGGGACTCTTGAAATGGTGGCACGACCCTGGAGTTCCTCTCGCCTTTCCTGTGGAGAGCGCCTCCTCTTGAGATGCGACGGGAACGCCGGGAATTCTTTCCCTACGAAACAGGGAAAGGATCCCTCATCTCGAGCTAGGAGGCGGAAACGGGGCTCCCCTGGATGTGTGCGGGACACCACGTGCTTCCTCTCGAGTGCAGACGGGTATGTCGGGGAACTTCTTGAGTTGCAGCAATGGTGTGAAGGACCCTTTGGCAGTTCCAGTGGTTAGATGTGATTGGCCTCGAGAAGCCTCAGCGGAAATGGGCCTCGTCTCGCCTGGACGGCAAAACCTCCTGGATTTTCTCGAGTTGCGGCAGGTGCTCTCGACTTACGACGGGGACCTCAGGGAACCGCTCTGGTGGACTCAGGAAAGGCCAGTCCCCATGCGAGTTCCTCGGGGGCCTCTCGGGGTTCCTCTCCCGTCGATGCCGGGGCCTAAGACCTTGTGTGGAGTCGGGGCCGGAACGTGAGGATTCCTCTCCAGTGCTGACATGGATCCTGGGGTACTTCTGGAGTCTCCCCAGGGAAGTCAGTCCTTGTCTCGAATGCGGGCATGCACTTGCGCTTTCCTCCAGAGCGGTAGCAGCAGTGTCACTCATTCCGCCGCGTGGATCAAAGGATCTATGGTTTTCCCTCGAGTCTTTCCCACGAGGCTTTCCCACGAGGCTTTCCCACAGGGCTGTCCCACGTGCACACGTGGTGGGAGTCGATCCTCGGCTTGAACGTCAAGGCAGTGCAGGGAAAACAGGTTCCTCTGGAATGGACTGACACATCTGGGGGACTCTTGGAATGGTGGCACGACCCTGGAGTTCCTCTCGCCTTTCCTGTGGAGAGCGCGTCCTCTTGAGATGCGACGGGAACGCCGGGAATTCTTTCCCTACGAAACAGGGAAAGGATCCCTCATCTCGAGCTAGGAGGCGGAAACGGGGCTCCCCTGGATGTGTGCGGGACACCACGTGCTTCCTCTCGAGTGGAGACGGGTATGTCGGGGAACTTCTTGAGTTGCAGCAATGATGTGAAGGACCCTTTGGAAGTTCCAGTGGTTAGATGTGATTGGCCTCGAGAAGCCTCAGCGGAAATGGGCCTCATCTCGCCTGGAGGGCAAAACCTCCTGGATTTTCTCGAGTTGCGGCAGGTGCTCTCGACTTACGACGGGGACCTCAGGGACCCGCTCTGGTGGCCTCAGGAAAGGCCAGTCCCCATGTGAGTTCCTCGGGGGCGTCTCGGGATTCCTCTCCCGTAGATGCCGGGGCCTAAGACCTTGCGTGGAGTCGGGGCCGGAACCTGAGGATTCCTCTCCAGTGCTGACATGGATCTTGGGGTACTTCTGGAGTCTCCCCAGGGGCGTCAGTCCTCGTCTCGAATGCAGGCATGCACTTGCGCTTTCCTCCAGAACGGTAGCAGCAGTGTCACGCAGTCCGCCGCGTGGATCAAAGGATCTATGGTTTTCCCTCGAGTCTTTCCCACGAGGCTTTCCCACGAGGCTTTCCCACAGGGCTGTCCCACGTGCACACGTGGTGGGAGTCGATCCTCGGCTTGAACGTCAAGGCAGTGCAGGGAAAACAGGTTCCTCTGGTATGGACTGACACATCTGGGGGACTCTTGGAATGGTGGCACGACCCTGGAGTTCCTCTCGCCTTTCCTGTGGAGAGCGCCTCCTCTTGAGATGCGACGGGAACGCCGGGAATTCTTTCCCTATGAAACAGGGAAAGGATCCCTCATCTCGAGCTAGGAGGCGGAAACGGGGCTCCCCTGGATGTGTGCGGGACACCACTTGCTTCCTCTCGAGTGCAGACGGGTATGTCGGGGAACTTCTTGAGTTGCAGCAAGGGTGTGAAGGACCCTTTGGAAGTTCCAGTGGTTAGATGTGATTGGCCTCCAGAAGCCTCAGCGGAAATGGGCCTCATCTCGCCTGGAGGGCAAAACCTCCTGGATTTTCTCGAGTTGCGGCAGGTGCTCTCGACTTACGACGGGGACCTCAGGGACCCGCTCTGGTGGCATCAGGAAAGGCCAGTCCCCATGCGAGTTCCTCGGGGGCCTCTCGGGATTCCTCTCCCGTCGATGCCGGGGCCTAAGACCTTGTGTGGAGTCGTGGCCGGAACCTGAGGATTCCTCTCCAGTGCTGACACGGATCTTGTGGTACTTCTGGAGTCTCCCCAGGGGAGTCAGTCCTCGTCTCGAATGTGGGCATGCACTTGCGCTTTCCTCCAGAGCGGTGGCAGCAGTGTCACGCAGTCCGCCGCGTGGATCAAAGGATCTATGGTTTTCCCTCGAGTCTTTCCCACGAGGCTTTCCCACGAGGCTTTCCCACAGGGCTGTCCCACGTGCACACGTGGTGGGAGTCGATCCTCGGCTTGAACGTCAAGGCAGTGCAGGGAAAACAGGTTCCTCTGGAATGGACTGACACATCTGGGGGACTCTTGGAATGGTGGCACGACCCTGGAGTTCCTCTCGCCTTTCCTGTGGAGAGCGCCTCCTCTTGAGATGCGACGGGAACGCCGGGAATTCTTTCCCTACGAAACAGGGAAAGGATCCCTCATCTCGAGCTAGGAGGCGGAAACGGGGCTCCCCTGGATGTGTGCGGGACGCACGTGCTTCCTCTCGAGTGGAGACGGGTATGTCGGGGAACTTCTTGAGTTGCAGCAAGGGTGTGAAGGACCCTTTGGAAGTTCCAGTGGTTAGACGTGATTAGCCTCGAGAAGCCTCAGGGGAAATGGGCCTCATCTCGCCTGGAGGGCAAAACCTCCTGGATTTTCTCGAGTTGCGGCAGGTGCTCTCGACTTACGACGGGGACCTCAGGGACCCGCTCTGGTGGCCTCAGGAAAGGCCAGTCCCCATGCGAGTTCCTCGGGGGCCTCTCGGGATTCCTCTCCCGTCGATGCCGGGGCCTAAGACCTTGTGTGGAGTCAGGGCCGGAATCTGAGGATTCCTCTCCAGTGCTGACATGGATCTTGGGGTACTTCTGGAGTCTCCCCAGGGAGTCAGTCCTCGTCTCGAATGCGGGCATGCACTTGCGCTTTCCTCCAGAGCGGTAGCAGCAGTGTCACTCATTCCTCCGCGTGGATCAAAGGATCTATGCTTTTCCCTCGAGCCTTTCCCACGAGGCTTTCCCACGAGGCTTTCCCACAGGGCTGTCCCACGTGCACACGTGGTGGGAGTCGATCCTCGACTTGAACGTCAAGGCAGTGCAGGGAAAACAGGTTCCTCTGGAATGGACTGACACATCTGGGGGACTCTTGGAATGGTGTCACGACCCTGGAGTTCCTCTCGCCTTTCCTGTGGAGAGCGCCTCCTCTTGAGATGCGACGGGAACGCCGGGAATTCTTTCCCTACGAAACAGGGAAAGGATCCCTCATCTCGAGCTAGGAGGCGGAAACGGGGCTCCCCTGGATGTGTGCGGGACCCCACGTGCTTCCTCTCGAGTGGAGACGGGTATGTCGGGGAACTTCTTGAGTTGCAGCAATGGTGTGAAGGACCCTTTTGAAGTTCCAGTGGTTAGATGTGATTGGCCTCGAGAAGCCTCAGCGGAAATGGGCCTCATCTCACCTGGAGGGCAAAACCTCCTGGATTTTCTGGAGTTGCGGCAGGTGCTCTCGACTTACGACGGGGACCTCAGGGAACCGCTCTGGTGGCCTCAGGAAAGGCCAGTCCCCATGCGAGTTCCTCGGGGGCGTCTCGGGGTTCCTCTCCCGTCGATGCCGGGGCCTAAGACCTTGTGTGGAGTCGGGGCCGGAACCTGAGGATTCCTCTCCAGTGCTGACATGGATCTTGGGGTACATCTGGAGTCTCCCCAGGGGAGACAGTCCTCGTCTCGAATGCGGGCATGCATTGCACTTTCCTCCAGAGCGGTAGCAGCAGTGTCACGCATTCCACGCGTGGATCAAAGGATCTATGGTTTTCCCTCGAGTCTTTCCCACGAGGCTTTCCCATGAGGCTTTCCCAAAGTGCTGTCCACGTGCACACGTGGTGGGAGTCGATCCTCGGCTTGAACATCATGTGCAGGGAAAACAGGTACCTCTGGAATGGACTGACACATCTTGGGGACTCTTGGAATGGTGGCACCACCCTGGAGTTCCTTTCGCCTTTCCTGTGGAGAGCGCCTCCTCTTGAGATGCGACGGGAACGCCGGGAATTCTTTCCCTACGAAACAGGGAAAGGATCCCTCATCTCGAGCTAGGAGGCGGAAACGGGGCTCCCCTGGATGTGTGCGGGAACCCACGTGCTTCCTCTCGAGTGGAGACGGGTATGTCGGGGAACTTCTTGAGTTGCAGCAAGGGTGTGAAGGACCCTTTGGAAGTTCCAGTGGTTAGATGTGATTGGCCTCGAGAAGCCTCAGCGGAAATTGGCCTCATCTCGCCTGTAGGGCAAAACCTCCTGGATTTTCTCGAGTTGCGGCAGGTGCTCTCAACTTACGACGGGGACCTCAGGGACCCGCTCTGGTGGCCTCAGGAAAGGCCAGTCCCCATGCGAGTTCCTCGGGGGCCTCTCGGGATTCCTCTCCCGTTGATTCCGGGGCCTAAGACCTTGTGTGGAGTCGGGGCCGGAACCTGAGGATTCCTCTCCAGTGCTGACATGGATCTTGGGGTACTTCTGGAGTCTCCCCAGCGGAGTCAGTCCTCGTCTCGAATGCGGGCATGCACTTGCGCTTTCCTCCAGAGCGGTAGCAGCAGTGTCACGCAGTCCGCCGCGTGGATCAAAGGATCTATGGTTTTCCCTCGAGTCTTTCCCACGAGGCTTTCCCACGAGGCTTTCCCACAGGGCTGTCCCACGTGCACACGTGGTGGGAGTCGATCCTCGGCTTGAACGTCAAGGCAGTGCAGGGAAAACAGGTTCCTCTGGAATGGACTGACACATCTGGGGGACTCTTGGAATGGTGGCACGACCCTGGAGTTCCTCTCGCCTTTCCTGTGGAGAGCGCCTCCTCTTGAGATGCGACGGGAACGCCGGGAATTCTTTCCCTACGAAACAGGGAAAGGATCCCTCATCTCGAGCTAGGAGGCGGAAACGGGGCTCCCCTGGATGTGTGCGGGACCCCACGTGCTTCCTCTCGAGTGGAGACGGGTATGTCGGGGAACTTCTTGAGTTGCAGCAATGGTGTGAAGGACCCTTTGGAAGTTCCAGTGGTTAGATGTGATTGGCCTCGAGAACCCTCAGGGGAAATGGGCCTCATCTCACCTGGAGGGCAAAACCTCCTGGATTTTCTAGAGTTGCGGCAGGTGCTCTCGACTTACGACGGGGACCTCAGGGAACCGCTCTGGTGGCCTCAGGAAAGGCCAGTCCCCATGCGAGTTCCTCGGGGGCGTCTCGGGGTTCCTCTCCCGTCGATGCCGTGGCCTAAGACCTTGTGTGGAGTCGGGGCCGGAACCTGAGGTTTCCTCTCCAGTGCTGACATGGATCTTGGGGTACTTCTGGAGTCTCCCCAGGGAAGTCAGTCCTCCTCTCGAATGCGGGCATGCATTGCACTTTCCTCCAGAGCGGAAGCAGCAGTGTCACGCATTCCACGCGTGGATCAAAGGATCTATGGTTTTCCCTCGAGTCTTTCCCACGAGGCTTTCCCACGAGGCTTTCCCACAGGGCTGTCCCACGTGCACACGAGGTGGGAGTCGATCCTCGGCTTGAACGTCATGTGCAGGGAAACAGGTTTCTCTGGAATGGACTGACACATCTGGGGGACTCTTGGAATTGTGGCACGACCCTGGAGTTCCTTTCGCCTTTCCTGTGGAGAGCGCCTCCTCTTGAGATGCGACGGGAACGCCGGGAATTCTTTCCCTACGAAACAGGGAAAGGATCCCTCATCTCGAGCTAGGAGGCGGAAACGGGGCTCCCCTGGATGTGTGCGGGACCCCACGTGCTTCCTCTCGAGTGGAGACGGGTATGTCCGGGAACTTCTTGAGTTGCAGCAAGGGTGTGAAGGACCCTTTGGAAGTTCCAGTGGTTAGACGTGATTAGCCTCGAGAAACCTCAGCGGAAATGGGCCTCATCTCGCCTGGAGGGCAAAACCTCCTGGATTTTCTCGAGTTGCGGCAGGTGCTCTCGACTTACGACGGGGACCTCAGGGACCCGCTCTGGTTGCCTCAGGAAAGGCCAGTCCCCATGCGAGTTCCTCGGGGGCGTCTCGGGATTCCTCTCCCGTCGATGCCGGGGCCTAAGACCTTGTGTGGAGTCGGGGCCGGAACCTGAGGATTCCTCTCCAGTGCTGACATGGATCTTGGGGTACTTCTGGAGTCTCCCCAGGGGAGTCAGTCCTCGTCTCGAATGCGGGCATGCACTTGCGCTTTCCTACAGAGCGGTAGCAGCAGTGTCACGCAGTCCGCCGCGTGGATCAAAGGATCTATGGTTTTCCCTCGAGTCTTTCCCACGAGGCTTTCCCACGAGGCTTTCCCACAGGGCTGTCCCACGTGCACACGTGGTGGGAGTCGATCCTCTGCTTGAACGTCAAGGCAGTGCAGGGAAAACAGGTTCCTATGGAATGGACTGACACATCTGGGGGACTCTTGGAATGGTGGCACGACCCTGGAGTTCCTCTCGCCTTTCCTGTGGAGAGCGCCTCCTCTTGAGATGTGACGGGAAGGCCGGGAATTCTTTCCCTACGAAACAGGGAAAGGATCCCTCATCTCGAGCTAGGAGGCGGAAACGGGGCTCCCCTGGATGTGTGCGGGACGCACGTGCTTCCTCTCGAGTGGAGACGGGTATGTCGGGGAACTTCTTGAGTTGCAGCAAGGGTGTGAAGGACCCTTTGGAAGTTCCAGTGGTTAGACGTGATTAGCCTCGAGAAGCCTCAGGGGAAATGGGCCTCATCTCGCCTGGAGGGCAAAACCTCCTGGATTTTCTCGAGTTGCGGCAGGTGCTCTCGACTTACGACGGGGACCTCAGGGACCCGCTCTGGTGGCCTCAGGAAAGGCCAGTCCCCATGCGAGTTCTTCGGGGGCCTCTCGGGATTCCTCTCCCGTCGATGCCGGGGCATAAGACCTTGTGTGGAGTCGGGGCCGGAACCTGAGGATTCCTTTCCAGTGCTGACATGGATCTTGGGGTACGTCTGGAGTCTCCCCAGGGGAGTCAGTCCTCGTCTCGAATGCGGGCATGCACTTGCGCTTTCCTCCAGAGCGGTAGCAGCAGTGTCACGCAGTCCGCCGCGTGGATCAAAGGATCTATGGATTTCCCTCGAGTCTTTCCCACGAGGCTTTCCCACGAGGCTTTCCCACAGGGCTTTCCCACGTGCACACGTGGTGGGAGTCGATCCTCTGCTTGAACGTCAAGGCAGTGCAGGGAAAACAGGTTCCTCTGGAATGGACTGACACATCTGGGGGACTCTTGAAATGGTGGCACGACCCTGGAGTTCCTCTCGCCTTTCCTGTGGAGAGCGCCTCCTCTTGAGATGCGACGGGAACGCCGGGAATTCTTTCCCTACGAAACAGGGAAAGGATCCCTCATCTCGAGCTAGGAGGCGGAAACGGGGCTCCCCTGGATGTGTGCGGGACACCACGTGCTTCCTCTCGAGTGCAGACGGGTATGTCGGGGAACTTCTTGAGTTGCAGCAATGGTGTGAAGGACCCTTTGGCAGTTCCAGTGGTTAGATGTGATTGGCCTCGAGAAGCCTCAGCGGAAATGGGCCTCGTCTCGCCTGGACGGCAAAACCTCCTGGATTTTCTCGAGTTGCGGCAGGTGCTCTCGACTTCCGACGGGGACCTCAGGGAACCGCTCTGGTGGACTCAGGAAAGGCCAGTCCCCATGCGAGTTCCTCGGGGGCCTCTCGGGGTTCCTCTCCCGTCGATGCCGGGGCCTAAGACCTTGTGTGGAGTCGGGGCCGGAACGTGAGGATTCCTCTCCAGTGCTGACATGGATCCTGGGGTACTTCTGGAGTCTCCCCAGGGGAGTCAGTCCTTGTCTCGAATGCGGGCATGCACTTGCGCTTTCCTCCAGAGCGGTAGCAGCAGTGTCACTCATTCCGCCGCGTGGATCAAAGGATCTATGGTTTTCCCTCGAGTCTTTCCCACGAGGCTTTCCCACGAGGCTTTCCCACAGGGCTGTCCCACGTGCACACGTGGTGGGAGTCGATCCTCGGCTTGAACGTCAAGGCAGTGCAGGGAAAACAGGTTCCTCTGGAATGGACTGACACATCTGGGGGACTCTTGGAATGGTGGCACGACCCTGGAGTTCCTCTCGCCTTTCCTGTGGAGAGCGCCTCCTCTTGAGATGCGACGGGAACGCCGGGAATTCTTTCCCTACGAAACAGGGAAAGGATCCCTCATCTCGAGCTAGGAGGCGGAAACGGGGCTCCCCTGGATGTGTGCGGGACACCACGTGCTTCCTCTCGAGTGGAGACGGGTATGTCGGGGAACTTCTTGAGTTGCAGCAATGATGTGAAGGACCCTTTGGAAGTTCCAGTGGTTAGATGTGATTGGCCTCGAGAAGCCTCAGCGGAAATGGGCCTCATCTCGCCTGGAGGGCAAAACCTCCTGGATTTTCTCGAGTTGCGGCAGGTGCTCTCGACTTACGACGGGGACCTCAGGGACCCGCTCTGGTGGCCGCAGGAAAGGCCAGTCCCCATGTGAGTTCCTCGGGGGCGTCTCGGGATTCCTCTCCCGTAGATGCCGGGGCCTAAGACCTTGCGTGGAGTCGGGGCCGGAACCTGAGGATTCCTCTCCAGTGCTGACATGGATCTTGGGGTACTTCTGGAGTCTCCCCAGGGGCGTCAGTCCTCGTCTCGAATGCAGGCATGCACTTGCGCTTTCCTCCAGAACGGTAGCAGCAGTGTCACGCAGTCCGCCGCGTGGTTCAAAGGATCTATGGTTTTCCCTCGAGTCTTTCCCACGAGGCTTTCCCACGAGGCTTTCCCACAGGGCTGTCCCACGTGCACACGTGGTGGGAGTCGATCCTCGGCTTGAACGTCAAGGCAGTGCAGGGAAAACAGGTTCCTCTGGTATGGACTGACACATCTGGGGGACTCTTGGAATGGTGGCACGACCCTGGAGTTCCTCTCGCCTTTCCTGTGGAGAGCGCCTCCTCTTGAGATGCGACGGGAACGCCGGGAATTCTTTCCCTATGAAACAGGGAAAGGATCCCTCATCTCGAGCTAGGAGGCGGAAACGGGGCTCCCCTGGATGTGTGCGGGACACCACTTGCTTCCTCTCGAGTGCAGACGGGTATGTCGGGGAACTCCTTGAGTTGCAGCAAGGGTGTGAAGGACCCTTTGGAAGTTCCAGTGGTTAGATGTGATTGGCCTCCAGAAGCCTCAGCGGAAATGGGCCTCATCTCGCCTGGAGGGCAAAACCTCCTGGATTTTCTCGAGTTGCGGCAGGTGCTCTCGACTTACGACGGGGACCTCAGGGACCCGCTCTGGTGGCATCAGGAAAGGCCAGTCCCCATGCGAGTTCCTCGGGGGCCTCTCGGGATTCCTCTCCCGTCGATGCCGGGGCCTAAGACCTTGTGTGGAGTCGTGGCCGGAACCTGAGGATTCCTCTCCAGTGCTGACACGGATCTTGTGGTACTTCTGGAGTCTCCCCAGGGGAGTCAGTCCTCGTCTCGAATGCGGGCATGCACTTGCGCTTTCCTCCAGAGCGGTGGCAGCAGTGTCACGCAGTCCGCCGCGTGGATCAAAGGATCTATGGTTTTCCCTCGAGTCTTTCCCACGAGGCTTTCCCACGAGGCTTTCCCACAGGGCTGTCCCACGTGCACACGTGGTGGGAGTCGATCCTCTGCTTGAACGTCAAGGCAGTGCAGGGAAAACAGGTTCCTCTGGAATGGACTGACACATCTGGGGGACTCTTGGAATGGTGGCACGACCCTGGAGTTCCTTCGCCTTTCCTGTGGAGAGCGCCTCCTCTTGAGATGCGACGGGAACGCCGGGAATTCTTTCCCTACGAAACAGGGAAAGGATCCCTCATCTCGAGCTAGGAGGCGGAAACGGGGCTCCCCTGGATGTGTGCGGGACCCACGTGCTTCCTCTGGAGTGGAGACTGGTATGTCGGGGAACTTCTTGAGTTGCAGCAAGGGTGTGAAGGACCCTTTGGAAGTTCCAGTTGTTAGACGTGATTAGCCTCGAGAAGCCTCAGCGGAAATGGGCCTCATCTCGCCTGGAGGGCAAAACCTCCTGGATTTTCTCGAGTTGCGGCTGGTGCTCTCGACTTACGACGGGGACCTCAGGGACCCGCTCTGGTGGCCTCAGGAAAGGCCAGTCCCCATGCGAGTTCCTCGGGGGCCTCTCGGATTCCTCTCCCGTCGATGCCGGGGCATAAGACCTTGTGTGGAGTCGGGGCCGGAACCTGAGGACTCCTCTCCAGTGCTGACATGGATCTTGGGGTACTTCTGGAGTCTCCCCAGGGGAGTCAGTCCTCGTCTCGAATGCGGGCATGCACTTGCGCTTTCCTCCAGAGCGGTAGCAGCAGTGTCACGCAGTCCGCCGCGTGGATCAAAGGATCTATGGTTTTCCCTCGAGTCTTTCCCACGAGGCTTTCCCACGAGGCTTTCCCACAGGGCTGTCCCACGTGCACACGTGGTGGGAGTCGATCCTCGGCTTGAACGTCAAGGCAGTGCAGGGAAAACAGGCTCCTCTGGAATGGACTGACACATCTGGGGGACTCTTGGAATGGTGTCACGACCCTGGAGTTCCTCTCCCCTTTCCTGTGGAGAGCGCCTCCTCTTGAGATGCGACGGGAACGCCGGGAATTCTTTCCCTACGAAACAGGGAAAGGATCCCTCATCTCGAGCTAGGAGGTGGAAACGGGGCTCCCCTGGATGTGTGCGGGACCCCACGTGCTTCCTCTCGAGTGCAGACGGTTATGTCGGGGAACTTCTTGAGTTGCAGCAATGGTGTGAAGGACCCTTTGGCAGTTCCAGTGGTTAGATGTGATTGGCCTCGAGAAGCCTCAGCGGAAATGGGCCTCATCTCGCCTGGAGGGCAAAACCTCCTGGATTTTCTCGAGTTGCGGCAGGTGCTCTCGACTTACGACGGGGACCTCAGGGACCCGCTCTGGTGGCCTCAGGAAAGGCCAGTCCCCATGCGAGTTCCTCGGGGGCGTCTCGGGATTCCTCTCCCGTCGATGCCGGGGCCTAAGACCTTGTGTGGAGTCGGGGCCGGAACCTGAGGATTCCTCTCCAGTGCTGACATGGATCTTGGGGTACGTCTGGAGTCTCCCCAGGGGAGTCAGTCCTCGTCTCGAATTCGGGCATGCACTTGCGCTTTCCTCCAGAGCGGTAGCAGCAGTGTCACGCAGTCCGCCGCGTGGATCAAAGGATCTATGGTTTTCCCTCGAGTCTTTCCCACGAGGCTTTCCCACGAGGCTTTCCCACAGGGCTGTCCCACGTGCACACGAGGTGGGAGTCGATCCTCGGCTTGAACGTCAAGGCAGTGCAGGGAAAACAGGTTCCTCTGGAATGGACTGACACATCTGGGGGACTCTTGGAATGGTGGCACGACCCTGGAGTTCCTCTCGCCTTTCCTGTGGAGAGCGCCTCCTCTTGAGATGCGACGGGAATGCCGGGAATTCTTTCCCTACGAAACAGGGAATGGATCCCTCATCTCGAGCTAGGAGGCGGAAACGGGGCTCCCCTGGATGTGTGCGGGACACCACGTGCTTCCTCTCGAGTGGAGACGGGTATGTCGGGGAACTTCTTGAGTTGCAGCAAGGGTGTGAAGGACCCTTTGGAAGTTCCAGTGGTTAGACATGATTAGCCTCGAGAAGCCTCAGCGGAAATGGGCCTCATCTCGCCTGGAGGGCAAAACCTCCTGGATTTTCTCGAGTTGCGGCAGGTGCTCTCGACTTACGACGGGGACCTCAGGGACCCGCTCTGGTGGCCTCAGGAAAGGCCAGTCCCTATGCGGGTTCCTCGGGGGCCTCTCGGGATTGATCTCCCGTCGATGCCGGGGCCTAAGTCCTTGTGTGGAGTCGGGGTCGGAACCTGAGGATTCCTCTCCAGTGCTGACATGGATCTTGGGGTACTTCTGGAGTCTCCCCAGGGGAGTCAGTCTTCGTCTCGAATGCGGGCATGCACTTGCGCTTTCCTCCAGAGCGGTAGCAGCAGTGTCACGCAGTCCGCCGCGTGGATCAAAGGATCTATGGTTTTCCCTCGAGTCTTTTCCACGAGGCTTTCCCACGAGGCTTTCCCACAGGGCTGTCCCACGTGCACACGTGGTGGGAGTCGATCCTCGGCTTGAACGTCAAGGCAGTGCAGGGAAAACAGGTTCCTCTGGAATGGACTGACACATCTGGGGGACTCTTGGAATGGTGGAACGACCCTGGAGTTCCTCTCGCCTTTCCTGTGGAGAGCGCCTCCTCTTGAGATGCGACGGGAACGCCGGGAATTCTTTCCCTACGAAACAGGGAAAGGATCCCTCATCTCGAGCTAGGAGGCGGAAACGGGGCTCCCCTGGATGTGTGCGGGACCCACGTCCTTCCTCTCGAGTGGAGACGGGTATGTCGGGGAACTTCTTGAGTTGCAGCAAGGGTGTGAAGGACCCTTTGGAAGTTCCAGTTGTTAGACGTGATTAGCCTCGAGAAGCCTCAGCGGAAATGGGCCTCATCGCGCCTGGAGGGCAAAACCTCCAGGATTTCCTCGAGTTGCGGCAGGTGCTCTCGACTTACGACGGGGACCTCAGGGACCCGCTCTGGTGGCCTCAGGAAAGGCAAGTCCCCATGCGAGTTCCTCGGGGGCCTCTCGGGATTCCTCTCCCGTCGATGCTGGGGCCTAAGACCTTGTGTGGAGTCGGGGCCGGAACCTGAGGATTCCTCTCCAGTGCTGACATGGATCTTGGGGTACTTCTGGAGTCTCCCCAGGGGAGTCAGTCCTCGTCTCGAATGCGGGCATGCACTTGCGCTTTCCTCCAGAGCGGTAGCAGCAGTGTCACGCAGTCCGCCGCGTGGATCAAAGGATCTATGGTTTTCCCTCGAGTCTTTCTCACGAGGCTTTCCCACGAGGCTTTCCCACAGGGCTGTCCCACGTGCACACGTGGTGGGAGTCGATCCTCGGCTTGAACGTCAAGGCAGTGCAGGGAAAACAGGTTCCTCTGGAATGGACTGACACATCTGGGGGACTCTTGGAATGGTGGCACGACCCTGGAGTTCCTCTCGCCTTTCCTGTGGAGAGCGCCTCCTCTTGAGATGCGATGGGAACGCCGGGAATTCTTTCCCTACGAAACAGGGAAAGGATCCCTCATCTCGAGCTAGGAGGCGGAAACGGGGCTCCCCTGGATGTGTGCGGGACCCCACGTGCTTCCTCTCGAGTGGAGACGGGTATGTCGGGGAACTTCCTGAGTTGCAGCAATGGTGTGAAGGACCCTTTGGAAGTTCCAGTGGTTAGATGTGATTAGCCTCGAGAAGCCTCAGCGGAAATGGGCCTCATCGCGCCTGGAGGGCAAAACCTCCTGGATTTTCTCGAGTTGCGGCAGGTGCTCTCGACTTACGACGGGGACCTCAGGGACCCGCTCTGGTGGCCTCAGGAAAGGCCAGTCCCCATGCGAGTTCCTCGGGGGCCTCTCGGGATTACTCTCCCGTCGATGCCGGGGCCTAAAACCTTGTGTGGAGTCGTGGCCGGAACCTGAGGATTCCTCTCCAGTGCTGACATGGATCTTGGGGTATTTCTGGAGTCTACCCAGGGGAGTCAGTCCTCGTCTCGAATGCGGGCATGCACTTGCGCTTTCCTCCAGAGCGGTAGCAGCAGTGTCACGCAGTCCGCCGCGTGGATCAAAGGATCTATGGTTTTCCCTCGAGTCTTTCCCACGAGGCTTTCCCACGAGGCTTTCCCACAGGGCAGTCCCACGTGCACACGTGGTGGGAGTCGATCCTCGGCTTGAACGTCAAGGCAGTGCAGGGAAAACAGGTTCCTCTGGAATGGACTGACACATCTGGGGGACTCTTGGAATGGTGGCACGACCCTGGAGTTCCTCTCGCCTTTCCTGTGGAGAGCGCCTCCTCTTGAGATGCGACGGGAACGCCGGGAATTCTTTCCCTACGAAACAGGGAAAGGATCCCTCATCTCGAGCTAGGAGGCGGAAACGGGGCTCCCCTGGATGTGTGCGGGACCCCACGTGCTTCCTCTCGAGTGCAGACGGGTATGTCGGGGAACTTCTTGAGTTGCAGCAATGGTGTGAAGGACCCTTTGGAAGTTCCAGTGGTTAGATGTGATTGGCCTCGAGAAGCCTCAGCGGAAATGGGCCTCATCTCGCCTGGAGGGCAAAACCTCCTGGATTTTCTCGAGTTGCGGCAGGTGCTCTCGACTTACGACGGGGACCTCAGGGACCCGCTCTGGTGGCCTCAGGAAAGGCCAGTCCCCATGCGAGTTCCTCGGGGGCCTCTCGGGATTCCTCTCCCATCGATGCCGGGGCCTAAGACATTGTGTGGAGTCGGGGCCGGAACCTGAGGATTCCTCTCCAGTGCTGACATGGATCTTGGGGTACTTCTGGAGTCTCCCCAGGGGAGTCAGTCCTCGTCTCGAATGCGGGCATGCACTTGCGCTTTCCTCCAGAGCGGTAGCAGCAGTGTCACGCAGTCCGCCGCGTGGATCAAAGGATCTATGGTTTTCCCTCGAGTCTTTCCCACGAGGCTTTCCCACGAGGCTTTCCCACAGGGCTGTCCCACGTGCACACGTGGTGGGAGTCGATCCTCGGCTTGAACGTCAAGGCAGTGCAGGGAAAACAGGTTCCTCTGGAATGGACTGACACATCTGGGGGACTCTTGGAATGGTGGCACGACCCTGGAGTTCCTCTCGTCTTTCCTGTGGAGAGCGCCTCCTCTTGAGATGCGATGGGAACGCCGGGAATTCTTTCCCTACGAAACAGGGAAAGGATCCCTCATCTCGAGCTAGGAGGCGGAAACGGGGCTCCCCTGGATGTGTGCGGGACCCCACGTGCTTCCTCTCGAGTGGAGACGGGTATGTCGGGGAACTTCCTGAGTTGCAGCAATGGTGTGAAGGACCCTTTGGAAGTTCCAGTGGTTAGATGTGATTAGCCTCGAGAAGCCTCAGCGGAAATGGGCCTCATCGCGCCTGGAGGGCAAAACCTCCTGGATTTTCTCGAGTTGCGGCAGGTGCTCTCGACTTACGACGGGGACCTCAGGGACCCGCTCTGGTGGCCTCAGGAAAGGCCAGTCCCCATGCGAGTTCCTCGGGGGCCTCTCGGGATTACTCTCCCGTCGATGCCGGGGCCTAAGACCTTGTGTGGAGTCGTGGCCGGAACCTGAGGATTCCTCTCCAGTGCTGACATGGATCTTGGGGTATTTCTGGAGTCTACCCAGGGGAGTCAGTCCTCGTCTCGAATGCGGGCATGCACTTGCGCTTTCCTCCAGAGCGGTAGCAGCAGTGTCACGCAGTCCGCCGCGTGGATCAAAGGATCTATGGTTTTCCCTCGAGTCTTTCCCACGAGGCTTTCCCACGAGGCTTTCCCACAGGGCTGTCCCACGTGCACACGTGGTGGGAGTCGATCCTCGGCTTGAACGTCAAGGCAGTGCAGGGAAAACAGGTTCCTCTGGAATGGACTGACACATCTGGGGGACTCTTGGAATGGTGGCACGACCCTGGAGTTCCTCTCGCCTTTCCTGTGGAGAGCGCCTCCTCTTGAGATGCGACGGGAACGCCGGGAATTCTTTCCCTACGAAACAGGGAAAGGATCCCTCATCTCGAGCTAGGAGGCGGAAACGGGGCTCCCCTGGATGTGTGCGGGACCCCACGTGCTTCCTCTCGAGTGCAGACGGGTATGTCGGGGAACTTCTTGAGTTGCAGCAATGGTGTGAAGGACCCTTTGGAAGTTCCAGTGGTTAGATGTGATTGGCCTCGAGAAGCCTCAGCGGAAATGGGCCTCATCTCGCCTGGAGGGCAAAACCTCCTGGATTTTCTCGAGTTGCGGCAGGTGCTCTCGACTTACGACGGGGACCTCAGGGACCCGCTCTGGTGGCCTCAGGAAAGGCCAGTCCCCATGCGAGTTCCTCGGGGGCCTCTCGGGATTCCTCTCCCATCGATGCCGGGGCCTAAGACATTGTGTGGAGTCGGGGCCGGAACCTGAGGATTCCTCTCCAGTGCTGACATGGATCTTGGGGTACTTCTGGAGTCTCCCCAGGGGAGTCAGTCCTCGTCTCGAATGCGGGCATGCACTTGCGCTTTCCTCCAGAGCGGTAGCAGCAGTGTCACGCAGTCCGCCGCGTGGATCAAAGGATCTATGGTTTTCCCTCGAGTCTTTCCCACGAGGCTTTCCCACGAGGCTTTCCCACAGGGCTGTCCCACGTGCACACGTGGTGGGAGTCGATCCTCGGCTTGAACGTCAAGGCAGTTCAGGGAAAACAGGTTCCTCTGGAATGGACTGACACATCTGGGGGACTCTTGGAATGGTGGCACGACCCTTCAGTTCCTCTCGCCTTTCCTGTGGAGAGCGCCTCCTCTTGAGATGCGACGGGAACGCCGGGAATTCTTTCCCTACGAAACAGGGAAAGGATCCCTCATCTAGAGCTAGGAGGCGGAAACGGGGTTCCCCTGGATGTGTGCGGGACCCACGTTCTTCCTCTCGAGTGGAGACGGGTATGTCGGGGAACTTCTTGAGTTGCAGCAAGGGTGTGAAGGACCCTTTGGAAGTTCCAGTGGTTAGACGTGATTAGCCTGGAGAAGCCTCAGCGGAAATGGGCCTCATCTCGCCTGGAGGGCAAAACCTCCTGGATTTTCTCGAGTTGCGGCAGGTGCTCTCGACTTACGACGGGGACCTCAGGGACCCGCTCTGGTGGCCTCAGGAAAGGCCAGTCCCCATGCGAGTTCCTCGGGGGCCTCTCGGGATTCCTCTCCCGTCGATGCCGGGTCCTAAGTCCTTGTGTGGAGTCGGGGTCGGAACCTGAGGATTCCTCTCCAGTGCTGACATGGATCTTGGGGTACTTCTGGAGTCTCCCCAGGGGAGTCAGTCTTCGTCTCGAATGCGGGCATGCACTTGCGCTTTCCTCCAGAGCGGTAGCAGCAGTGTCACGCAGTCTGCCGCGTGGATCAAAGGATCTATGGTTTTCCCTCGAGTCTTTTCCACGAGGCTTTCCCACGAGGCTTTCCCACAGGGCTGTCCCACGTGCACACGTGGTGGGAGTCGATCCTCGGCTTGAACGTCAAGGCAGTGCAGGGAAAACAGGTTCCTCTGGAATGGACTGACAGATCTGGGGGACTCTTGGAATGGTGGCATGACCCTGGAGTTCCTCTCGCCTTTCCTGTGGAGAGCGCCTCCTCTTGAGATGCGACGGGAACGCCGGGAATTCTTTCCCTACGAAACAGGGAAAGGATCCCTCATCTCGAGCTAGGAGGCGGAAACGGGGCTCCCCTGGATGTGTGCGGGACCCACGTGCTTCCTCTCGAGTGGAGACGGGTATGTCGGGGAACTTCTTGAGTTGCAGCAAGGGTGTGAAGGACCCTTTGGAAGTTCCAGTTGTTAGACGTGATTAGCCTCGAGAAGCCTCAGCGGAAATGGGCCTCATCTCGCCTGGAGGGCAAAACCTCCTGGATTTTCTCGAGTTGCGGCAGGTGCTCTCGACTTACGACGGGGACCTCAGGGACCCGCTCTGGTGGCCTCAGGAAAGGCCAGTCCCCATGCGAGTTCCTCGGGGGCCTCTCGGGATTCCTCTCCCGTCGATGCCGGGGCCTAAGACCTTGTGTGGAATCGGGGCCGGAACCTGAGGATTCCTCTCCAGTGCTGACATGGATCTTGGGGTACTTCTGGAGTCTCCCCAGGGGAGTCAGTCCTCGTCTCGAATGCGAGCATGCACTTGCGCTTTCCTCCAGAGCGGTAGCAGCAGTGTCACGCAGTCCGCCGCGTGGATCAAAGGATCTATGGTTTTCCCTCGAGTTTTTCCCACGAGGCTTTCCCACGAGGCTTTCCCACAGGGCTGTCCCACGTGCACACGTGGTGGGAGTCGATCCTCGGCTTGAACGTCAATGCAGTGCAGGGAAAACAGGTTCCTCTGGAATGGACTGACACATCTGGGGGACTCTTGGAATGGTGGCACGACCCTGGAGTTCCTCTCGCCTTTCCTGTGGAGAGCGCCTCCTCTTGAGATGCGACGGGAACGCCGGGAATTCTTTCCCTACGAAACAGGGAAAGGATCCCTCATCTCGAGCTAGGAGGCGGAAACGGGCCTCCCCTGGATGTGTGCGGGACCCCACGTGCTTCCTCTCGAGTGGAGACGGGTATGTCGGGGAACTTCTTGAGTTGCAGCAATGGTGTGAAGGACCCTTTAGAAGTTCCAGTGGTTAGATGTGATTGGCCTCGAGAAGCCTCAGCGGAAATGGGACTCATCGCGCCTGGAGGGCAAAACCTCCTGGATTTTCTCGAGTTGCGGCAGGTGCTCTCGACTTACGACGGGGACCTCAGGGACACGCTCTGGTGGCCTCAGGAAAGGCCAGTCCCCATGCGAGTTCCTCGGGGGCCTCTCGGGATTCCTCTACCGTCGATGCCGGGGCCTAAGACCTTGTGTGGAGTCGTGGCCAGAACCTGAGGATTCCTCTCCAGTGCTGACATGGATCTTGGGGTACTTCTGGTGTCTCCCCAGGGGAGTCAGTCCTCGTCTCGAATGCGGGCATGCACTTGCGCTTTCCTCCAGAGCGGTAGCAGCAGTGTCACGCAGTCCGCCGCGTGGATCAAAGGATCTATGGTTTTCCCTCGAGTCTTTCCCACGAGGCTTTCCCACGAGGCTTTCCCACAGGGCTGTCCCACGTGCACACGTGGTGGGAGTCGATCCTCGGCTTGAACGTCAAGGCAGTGCAGGGAAAACAGTTTCCTCTGGAATGGACTGACACATCTGGGGGACTCTTGGAATGGTGGCACGACCCTGGATTTCCTCTCGCCTTTCCTGTGGAGAGCGCCTCCTCTTGAGATGCGACGGGAACGCCGGGAATTCTTTCCCTACGAAACAGGGACAGGATCCCTCATCTCGAGCTAGGAGGCGGAAACGGGGCTCCCCTGGATGTGTGCGGGACCCACGTTCTTCCTCTCGAGTGGAGACGGGTATGTCGGGGAACTTCTTGAGTTGCAGCAAGGGTGTGAAGGACCCTTTGGAAGTTCCAGTGGTTAGACATGATTAGCCTCGAGAAGCCTCAGCGGAAATGGGCCTCATCTCGCCTGGAGGACAAAACCTCCTGGATTTTCTCGAGTTGCGGCAGGTGCTCTCGACTTACGACGGGGACCTCAGGGACCCGCTCTGGTGGCCTCAGGAAAGGCCAGTCCCCATGCGAGTTCCTCGGGGGCCTCTCGGGATTCCTCTCCCGTCGATGCCGGGGCCTAAGACCTTGTGTGGAGTCGTGGCCGGAACCTGAGGATTCCTCTCCAGTGCTGACATGGATCTTGGGGTACTTCTGGAGTCTCCCCAGGGGAGTCAGTCCTCGTCTCGAATGCGGGCATGCACTTGCGATTTCCTCCAGAGCGGTAGCAGCAGTGTCACGCAGTCCGCCCCGTGGATCAAAGGATCTATGGTTTTCCCTCGAGTCTTTCCCACGAGGCTTTCCCACGAGGCTTTCCCACAGGGCTGTCCCACGTGCACACGTGGTGGGAGTCGATCCTCGGCTTGAACGTCAAGGCAGTGCAGGGAAAACAGGTTCCTCTGGAATGGACTGACACATCTGGGGGACTCTTGGAATGGTGGCACAACCCTGGAGTTCCTCTCGCCTTTCCTGTGGAGAGCGCCTCCTCTTGAGATGCGACGGGAACGCCGGGAATTCTTTCCCTACGAAACAGGGAAAGGACACCTCATCTCGAGCTAGGAGGCGGAAACGGGGCTCCCCTGGATGTGTGCGGGACCCCACGTGCTTCCTCTCGAGTGGAGACGGGTATGTCGGGGAACTTCTTGAGTTGCAGCAATGGTGTGAAGGACCCTTTGGCAGTTCCAGTGGTTAGATGTGATTGGCCTCGAGAAGCCTCAGCGGAAATGGGCCTCATCACGCCTGGAGGGCAAAACCTCCAGGATTTCCTCGAGTTGCGGCAGGTGCTCTCGACTTACGACGGGGACCTCAGGGACCCGCTCTGGTGGCCTCAGGAAAGGCCAGTCCCCATGCGAGTTCCTCGGGGGCCTCTCGGGATTCCTCTCCCGTCGATTCTGGGGCCTAAGACCTTGTGTGGAATCGGGGCCGGAACCTGAGGATTCCTCTCCAGTGCTGACATGGATCTTGGGGTACTTCTGGAGTCTCCCCAGGGGAGTCAGTCCTCGTATCGAATGCGGGCATGCACTTGCGCTTTCCTCCAGAGCGGTAGCAGCAGTGTCACGCAGTCCGCCGCGTGGATCAAAGATCTATGGTTTTCCCTCGAGTCTTTCCCACGAGGCTTTCCCACGAGGCTTTCCCACAGGGCTGTCCCACGTGCACACGTGGTGGGAGTCGATCCTCGGCTTGAACGTCAAGGCAGTGCAGGGAAAACAGGTTCCTCTGGAATGAACTGACACATCTGGGGGTCTCTTGGAATGGTGGCACGACCCTGGAGTTCCTCTCGCCTTTCCTGTGGAGAGCGCCTCCTCTTGAGATGCGACGGGAACGCCGGGAATTCTTTCCCTACGAAACAGGGAAAGGACACCTTATCTCGAGCTAGGAGGCGGAAACGGGGCTCCCCTGGATGTGTGTGGGACCCCACGTGCTTCCTCTCGAGTGGAGACGGGTATGTCGGGGAACTTCTTGAGTTGCAGCAATGGTGTGAAGGACCCTTTGGCAGTTCCAGTGGTTAGATGTGATTGGCCTCGAGAAGCCTCAGCGGAAATGGGCCTCATCTCGCCTGGAGGGCAAAACCTCCAGGATTTCCTCGAGTTGCGGCAGGTGCTCTCGACTTACGACGGGGACCTCAGGGACCCGCTCTGGTGGCCTCAGGAAAGGCCAGTCCCCATGCGAGTTCCTCGGGGGCCTCTCGGGATTCCTCTCCCGTCGATGCCGGGGCCTAAGACCTTGTGTGGAATCGGGGCCGGAACCTGAGGATTCCTCTCCAGTACTGACATGGATCTTGGGGTACTTCTGGAGTCTCCCCAGGGGAGTCAGTCCTCGTATCGAATGCGGGCATGCACTTGCGCTTTCCTCCAGAGCGGTAGCAGCAGTGTCACGCAGTCCGCCGCGTGGATCAAAGGATCTATGGTTTTCCCTCGAGTCTTTCCCACGAGGCTTTCCCACGAGGCTTTCCCACAGGGCTGTCCCACGTGCACACGTGGTGGGAGTCGATCCTCGGCTTGAACGTCAAGGCAGTGCAGGGAAAACAGGTTCCTCTGGAATGGACTGACACATCTGGGGGACTCTTGGAATGGTGGCACGACCCTGGAGTTCCTCTCGCCTTTCCTGTGGAGAGCGCCTCCTCTTGAGATGCGACGGGAACGCCGGGAATTCTTTCCCTACGAAACAGGGAAAGGATCCCTCATCTCGAGCTAGGAGGCGGAAACGGGGCTCCCCTGGATGTGTGCGGGACACCACGTGCTTCCTCTCGAGTGGAGACGGGTATGTCGGGGAACTTCTTGAGTTGCAGCAATGGTGTGAAGGACCCTTTGGAAGTTCCAGTGGTTAGATGTGATTAGCCTCGAGAAGCCTCAGAGGAAATGGGCCTCATCTCGCCTGGAGGGCAAAACCTCCTGGATTTTCTCGAGTTGCGGCAGGTGCTCTCGACTTACGACGGGGACCTCAGGGACCCGCTCTGGTGGCCTCAGGAAAGGCAAGTCCCCATGCGAGTTCCTCGGGGGCCTCTCGGGATTCCTCTCCCGTCGATGCCGGGGCCTAAGACCTTGTGTGGAGTCGGGGCCGGAACCTGAGGATTCCTCTCCAGTGCTGACATGGATCTTGGGGTACTTCTGGAGTCTCCCCAGGGGAGTCAGTCCTCGTCTCGAATGCGGGCATGCACTTGCGCTTTCCTCCAGAGCGGTAGCAGCAGTGTCACGCAGTCCGCCGCGTGGATCAAAGGATCTATGGTTTTCCCTCGAGTCTTTCTCACGAGGCTTTCCCACGAGGCTTTCCCACAGGGCTGTCCCACGTGCACACGTGGTGGGAGTCGATCCTCGGCTTGAACGTCAAGGCAGTGCAGGGAAAACAGGTTCCTCTGGAATGGACTGACACATCTGGGGGACTCTTGGAATGGTGGCACGACCCTGGAGTTCCTCTCGCCTTTCCTGTGGAGAGCGCCTCCTCTTGAGATGCGATGGGAACGCCGGGAATTCTTTCCCTACGAAACAGGGAAAGGATCCCTCATCTCGAGCTAGGAGGCGGAAACGGGGCTCCCCTGGATGTGTGCGGGACCCCACGTGCTTCCTCTCGAGTGGAGACGGGTATGTCGGGGAACTTCCTGAGTTGCAGCAATGGTGTGAAGGACCCTTTGGAAGTTCCAGTGGTTAGATGTGATTAGCCTCGAGAAGCCTCAGCGGAAATGGGCCTCATCGCTCCTGGAGGGCAAAACCTCCTGGATTTTCTCGAGTTGCGGCAGGTGCTCTCGACTTACGACGGGGACCTCAGGGACCCGCTCTGGTGGCCTCAGGAAAGGCCAGTCCCCATGCGAGTTCCTCGGGGGCCTCTCGGGATTCCTCTCCCGTCGATGCCGGGGCCTAAGACCTTGTGTGGAGTCGTGGCCGGAACCTGAGGATTCCTCTCCAGTGCTGACATGGATCTTGGGGTACTTCTGGAGTCTACCCAGGGGAGTCAGTCCTCGTCTCGAATGCGGGCATGCACTTGCGCTTTCCTCCAGAGCGGTAGCAGCAGTGTCACGCAGTCCGCCGCGTGGATCAAAGGATCTATGGTTTTCCCTCGAGTCTTTCCCACGAGGCTTTCCCACGAGGCTTTCCCACAGGGCTGTCCCACGTGCACACGTGGTGGGAGTCGATCCTCGGCTTGAACGTCAAGGCAGTGCAGGGAAAACAGGTTCCTCTGGAATGCACTGACACATCTGGGGGACTCTTGGAATGGTGGCACGACCCTGGAGTTCCTCTCGCCTTTCCTGTGGAGAGCGCCTCCTCTTGAGATGCGACGGGAACGCCGGGAATTCTTTCCCTACGAAACAGGGACAGGATCCCTCATCTCGAGCTAGGAGGCGGAAACGGGGCTCCCCTGGATGTGTGCGGGACCCCACGTGCTTCCTCTCGAGTGCAGACGGGTATGTCGGGGAACTTCTTGAGTTGCAGCAATGGTGTGAAGGACCCTTTGGAAGTTCCAGTGGTTAGATGTGATTGGCCTCGAGAAGCCTCAGCGGAAATGGGCCTCATCTCGCCTGGAGGGCAAAACCTCCTGGATTTTCTCGAGTTGCGGCAGGTGCTCTCGACTTACGACGGGGACCTCAGGGACCCGCTCTGGTGGCCTCAGGAAAGGCCAGTCCCCATGCGAGTTCCTCGGGGGCCTCTCGGGATTCCTCTCCCATCGATGCCGGGGCCTAAGACATTGTGTGGAGTCGGGGCCGGAACCTGAGGATTCCTCTCCAGTGCTGACATGGATCTTGGGGTACTTCTGGAGTCTCCCCAGGGGAGTCAGTCCTCGTCTCGAATGCGGGCATGCACTTGCGCTTTCCTCCAGAGCGGTAGCAGCAGTGTCACGCAGTCCGCCACGTGGATCAAAGGATCTATGGTTTTCCCTCGAGTCTTTCCCACGAGGCTTTCCCACGAGGCTTTCCCACAGGGCTGTCCCACGTGCACACGTGGTGGGAGTCGATCCTCGGCTTGAACGTCAAGGCAGTTCAGGGAAAACAGGTTCCTCTGGAATGGACTGACACATCTGGGGGACTCTTGGAATGGTGGCACGACCCTTCAGTTCCTCTCGCCTTTCCTGTGGAGAGCGCCTCCTCGTGAGATGCGACGGGAACGCCGGGAATTCTTTCCCTACGAAACAGGGAAAGGATCCCTCATCTAGAGCTAGGAGGCGGAAACGGGGCTCCCCTGGATGTGTGCGGGACCCACGTGCTTCCTCTCGAGTGGAGACGGGTATGTCGGGGAACTTCTTGAGTTGCAGCAAGGGTGTGAAGGACCCTTTGGAAGTTCCAGTGGTTAGACGTGATTAGCCTGGAGAAGCCTCAGCGGAAATGGGCCTCATCTCGCCTGGAGGGCAAAACCTCCTGGATTTTCTCGAGTTGCGGCAGGTGCTCTCGACTTACGACGGGGACCTCAGGGACCCGCTCTGGTGGCCTCAGGAAAGGCCAGTCCCCATGCGAGTTCCTCGGGGGCCTCTCGGGATTCCTCTCCTGTCGATGCCGGGTCCTAAGTCCTTGTGTGGAGTCGGGGTCGGAACCTGAGGATTCCTCTCCAGTGCTGACATGGATCTTGGGGTACTTCTGGAGTCTCCCCAGGGGAGTCAGTCTTCGTCTCGAATGCGGGCATGCACTTGCGCTTTCCTCCAGAGCGGTAGCAGCAGTGTCACGCAGTCTGCCGCGTGGATCAAAGGATCTATGGTTTTCCCTCGAGTCTTTTCCACGAGGCTTTCCCACGAGGCTTTCCCACAGGGCTGTCCCACGTGCACACGTGGTGGGAGTCGATCCTCGGCTTGAACGTCAAGGCAGTGCAGGGAAAACAGGTTCCTCTGGAATGGACTGACAGATCTGGGGGACTCTTGGAATGGTGGCATGACCCTGGAGTTCCTCTCGCCTTTCCTGTGGAGAGCGCCTCCTCTTGAGATGCGACGGGAACGCCGGGAATTCTTTCCCTACGAAACAGGGAAAGGATCCCTCATCTCGAGCTAGGAGGCGGAAACGGGGCTCCCCTGGATGTGTGCGGGACCCACGTGCTTCCTCTCGAGTGGAGACGGGTATGTCGGGGAACTTCTTGAGTTGCAGCAAGGGTGTGAAGGACCCTTTGGAAGTTCCAGTTGTTAGACGTGATTAGCCTCGAGAAGCCTCAGCGGAAATGGGCCTCATCTCGCCTGGAGGGCAAAACCTCCTGGATTTTCTCGAGTTGCGGCAGGTGCTCTCGACTTACGACGGGGACCTCAGGGACCCGCTCTGGTGGCCTCAGGAAAGGCCAGTCCCCATGCGAGTTCCTCGGGGGCCTCTCGGGATTCCTCTCCCGTCGATGCCGGGGCCTAAGACCTTGTGTGGAGTCGGGGCCGGAACCTGAGGATTCCTCTCCAGTGCTGACATGGATCTTGGGGTACTTCTGGAGTCTCCCCAGGGGAGTCAGTCCTCGTCTCGAATGCGGGCATGCACTTGCGCTTTCCTCCAGAGCGGTAGCAGCAGTGTCACGCAGTCCGCCGCGTGGATCAAAGGATCTATGGTTTTCCCTCGAGTCTTTCCCACGAGGCTTTCCCACGAGGCTTTCCCACAGGGCTGTCCCACGTGCACACGTGGTGGGAGTCGATCCTCGGCTTGAACGTCAAGGCAGTGCAGGGAAAACAGGTTCCTCTGGAATGGACTGACACATCCGGGGGACTCTTGGAATGGTGGCACGACCCTGGAGTTCCTCTCGCCTTTCCTGTGGAGAGCGCCTCCTCTTGAGGTGCGACGGGAACGCCGGGAATTCTTTCCCTACGAAACAGGGAAAGGATCCCTCATCTCGAGCTAGGAGGCGGAAACGGGGCTCCCCTGGATGTGTGCGGGACACCACGTGCTTCCTCTCGAGTGGAGACGGTTTGTCGGGGAACTTCTTGAGTTGCAGCAAGGGTGTGAAGGACCCTTTGGAAGTTCCAGTGGTTAGATGTGATTGGCCTCGAGAAGCCTCAGCGGAAATGGGCCTCATCTCGCCTGGAGGGCAAAACCTCCTGGATTTTCTCGAGTTGCGGCAGGTGCTCTCGATTTACGACGGGGACCTCAGGGACCCGCTCTGGTGGCCTCAGGAAAGGCCAGTCCCCATGCGAGTTCCTCGGGGGCCTCTCGGGATTCCTCTCCCATCGATGCCGGGTCCTAAGACATTGTGTGGAGTCGGGGCCGGAACCTGAGGATTCCTCTCCAGTGCTGACATGGATCTTGGGGTACTTCTGGAGTCTCCCCAGGGGAGTCAGTCCTCGTCTCGAATGCGGGCATGCACTTGCGCTTTCCTCCAGAGCGGTAGCAGCAGTGTCACGCAGTCCGCCGCGTGGATCAAAGGATCTATGGTTTTCCCTCGAGTCTTTCCCACGAGGCTTTCCCACGAGGCTTTCCCACAGGGCTGTCCCACGTGCACACGTGGTGGGAGTCGATCCTCGGCTTGAACGTCAAGGCAGTTCAGGGAAAACAGGTTCCTCTGGAATGGACTGACACATCTGGGGGACTCTTGGAATGGTGGCACGACCCTTCAGTTCCTCTCGCCTTTCCTGTGGAGAGCGCCTCCTCTTGAGATGCGACGGGAACGCCGGGAATTCTTTCCCTACGAAACAGGGAAAGGATCCCTCATCTCGAGCTAGGAGGCGGAAACGGGGCTCCCCTGGATGTGTGCGGGACCCACGTGCTTCCTCTCGAGTGGAGACGGGTATGTCGGGGAACTTCTTGAGTTGCAGCAAGGGTGTGAAGGACCCTTTGGAAGTTCCAGTTGTTAGACGTGATTAGCCTCGAGAAGCCTCAGCGGAAATGGGCCTCATCTCGCCTGGAGGGCAAAACCTCCTGGATTTTCTCGAGTTGCGGCAGGTGCTCTCGACTTACGACGGGGACCTCAGGGACCCGCTCTGGTGGCCTCAGGAAAGGCCAGTCCCCATGCGAGTTCCTCGGGGGCCTCTCGGGATTCCTCTCCCGTCGATGCCGGGGCCTAAGACCTTGTGTGGAGTCGGGGCCGGAACCTGAGGATTCCTCTCCAGTGCTGACATGGATCTTGGGGTACTTCTGGAGTCTCCCCAGGGGAGTCAGTCCTCGTCTCGAATGCGGGCATGCACTTGCGCTTTCCTCCAGAGCGGTAGCAGCAGTGTCACGCAGTCCGCCGCGTGGATCAAAGGATCTATGGTTTTCCCTCGAGTCTTTCCCACGAGGCTTTCCCACGAGGCTTTCCCACAGGGCTTTCCCACGTGCACACGTGGTGGGAGTCGATCCTCGGCTTGAACGTCAAGGCAGTGCAGGGAAAACAGGTTCCTCTGGAATGGACTGACACATCTGGGGGACTCTTGGAATGGTGGCACGACCCTGGAGTTCCTCTCGCCTTTCCTGTGGAGAGCGCCTCCTCTTGAGGTGCGACGGGAACGCCGGGAATTCTTTCCCTAGGAAACAGGGAAAGGATCCCTCATCTCGAGCTAGGAGGCGGAAACGGGGCTCCCCTGGATGTGTGCGGGACACCACGTGCTTCCTCTCGAGTGGAGACGGTTTGTCGGGGAACTTCTTGAGTTGCAGCAAGGGTGTGAAGGACCCTTTGGAAGTTCCAGTGGTTAGATGTGATTGGCCTCGAGAAGCCTCAGCGGAAATGGGCCTCATCTCGCCTGGAGGGCAAAACCTCCTGGATTTTCTCGAGTTGCGGCAGGTGCTCTCGACTTACGACGGGGACCTCAGGGACCCGCTCTGGTGGCCTCAGGAAAGGCCAGTCCCCATGCGAGTTCCTCGGGGGCCTCTCGGGATTCCTCTCCCGTCGATGCCGGGGCCTAAGACCTTGTGTGGAGTCGGGGCCGGAACCTGAGGATTCCTCTCCAGTGCTGACATCGATCTTGGGGTACTTCTGGAGTCTCCCCAGGGGAGTCAGTCCTCGTCTCGAATGCGGGCATGCACTTGCGCTTTCCTCCAGAGCGGTAGCAGCAGTGTCACGCAGTCCGCCGCGTGGATCAAAGGATCTATGGTTTTCCCTCGAGTCTTTCACACGAGGCTTTCCCACGAGGCTTTCCCACAGGGCTGTCCCACGTGCACACGTGGTGGGAGTCGATCCTCGGCTTGAACGTCAAGGCAGTGCAGGGAAAAAAGTTTCCTCTGGAATGGACTGACATATCTGAGGGACTCTTGGAATGGTGGCACGACCCTGGAGTTCCTCTCGCCTTTCCTGTGGAGAGCGCCTCCTCTTGAGATGCGACGGGAACGCTGGGAATTCTTTCCCTACGAAACAGGGAAAGGATCCCTCATCTCGAGCTAGGAGGCGGAAACGGGGCTCCCCTGGATGTGTGCGGGACCCACGTGCTTCCTCTCGAGTGGAGACGGGTATGTCGGGGAACTTCTTGAGTTGCAGCAAGGGTGTGAAGGACCCTTTGGAAGTTCCAGTTGTTAGACGTGATTAGCCTCGAGAAGCCTCAGCGGAAATGGGCCTCATCTCGCCTGGAGGGCAAAACCTCCTGGATTTTCTCGAGTTGCGGCAGGTGCTCTCGACTTACGACGGGGACCTCAGGGACCCGCTCTGGTGGCCTAAGGAAAGGCCAGTCCCCATGCGAGTTCCTCGGGGGCCTCTCGGGATTCCTCTCCCGTCGATGCCGGGGCCTAAGACCTTGTGTGGATTCGGGGCCGGAACCTGAGGATTCCTCTCCAGTGCTGACATGGATATTGGGGTACTTCTGGAGTCTCCCCAGGGGAGTCAGTCCTCGTCTCGAATGCGGGCATGCACTTGCGCTTTCCTCCAGAGCGGTAGCAGCAGTGTCACGCAGTCCGCCGCGTGGATCAAAGGATCTATGGTTTTCCCTCGAGTCTTTCCCACGAGGCTTTCCCACGAGGCTTTCCCACAGGGCTGTCCCACGTGCACACGTGGTGGGAGTCGATCCTCGGCTTGAACGTCAAGGCAGTGCAGGGAAAACAGGTTCCTCTGGAATGGACTGACACATCTGGGGGACTCTTGGAATGGTGGCACGACCCTGGAGTTCCTCTCGCCTTTCCTGTGGAGAGCGCCTCCTCTTGAGATGCGACGGGAACGCCGGGAATTCTTTCCCTACGAAACAGGGAAAGGATCCCTCATCTCGAGCTAGGAGGCGGAAACGGGGCTCCCCTGGATGTGTGCGGGACACCACGTGCTTCCTCTCGAGTGGAGACGGTTTGTCGGGGAACTTCTTGAGTTGCAGCAAGGGTGTGAAGGACCCTTTGGAAGTTCCAGTGGTTAGATGTGATTGGCCTCGAGAAGCCTCAGCGGAAATGGGCCTCATCTCGCCTGGAGGGCAAAACCTCCTGGATTTTCTCGAGTTGCTGCAGGTTCTCTCGACTTACGACGGGGACCTCAGGGACCCGCTCTGGTGGCCTCAGGAAAGGCCAGTCCCCATGCGAGTTCCTCGGGGGCCTCTCGGGATTCCTCTCCCGTCGATGCCGGGGCCTAAGACCTTGTGTGGAGTCGTGGCCGGAACCTGAGGATTCCTCTCCAGTGCTGACATGGATCTTGGGGTACTTCTGGAGTCTCCCCAGGGGAGTCAGTCCTCGTTTCGAATGCGGGCATGCACTTGCGCTTTCCTCCAGAGCGGTAGCAGCAGTGTCACGCAGTCCGCCGCGTGGATCAAAGGATCTATGGTTTTCCCTCGAGTCTTTCCCACGAGTCTTTCCCTCGAGGCTTTCCCACAGGGCTGTCCCACGTGCACACGTGGTGGGAGTCGATCCTCGGCTTGAACGTCAAGGCAGTGCAGGGAAAACAGGTTCCTCTGGAATGGACTGACACATCTGGGGGACTCTTGGAATGGTGGCACGACCCTGGAGTTCCTCTCGCCTTTCCTGTGGAGAGCGCCTCCTCTTGAGATGCGACGGGAACGCCGGGAATTCTTTCCCTACGAAACAGGGAAAGGATCCCTCATCTCGAGCTAGGAGGCGGAAACGGGGCTACCCTGGATGTGTGCGGGACCCACGTGCTTCCTCTAGAGTGGAGACGGGTATGTCGGGGAACTTCTTGAGTTGCAGCAAGGGTGTGAAGGACCCTTTGGAAGTTCCAGTTGTTAGACGTGATTAGCCTCGAGAAGCCTCAGCGGAAATGGGCCTCATCTCGCCGGGAGGGCAAAACCTCCTGGATTTTCTCGAGTTGCGGCAGGTGCTCTCGACTTACGACGGGGACCTCAGGGACCCGCTCTGGTGGCCTCAGGAAAGGCCAGTCCCCATGCGAGTTCCTCGGGGGCCTCTCGGGATTCCTCTCCCGTCGATGCCGGGGCCTAAGACCTTGTGTGGATTCGGGGCCGGAACCTGAGGATTCCTCTCCAGTGCTGACATGGATCTTGGGGTACTTCTGGAGTCTCCCAAGGGGAGTCAGTGCTCGTCTCGATGCGGGCATTCACTTGCGCTTTCCTCCAGAGCGGTAGCAGCAGTGTCACACAGTCCGCCGCGTGGATCAAAGGATCTATGGTTTTCCCTCGAGTCTTTCCCACGAGGCTTTCCCACGAGGCTTTCCCACAGGGCTGTCCCACGTGCACACGTGGTGGGAGTCGATCCTCGGCTTGAACGTCAAGGCAGTGCAGGGAAAACAGGTTCCTCTGGAATGGACTGACACATCTGGGGGACTCTTGGAATGGTGGCACGACCCTGGAGTTCCTCTCGCATTTCCTGTGGAGAGCGCCTCCTCTTGAGATGCGACGGGAACGCCGGGAATTCTTTCCCTACGAAACAGGGAAAGGATCCCTCATCTCGAGCTAGGAGGCGGAAACGGGGCTCCCCTGGATGTGTGCGGGACCCACGTGCTTCCTCTCGAGTGGAGACGGGTATGTCGGGGAACTTCTTGAGTTGCAGCAAGGGTGTGAATTACCCTTTGGAAGTTCCAGTTGTTAGACGTGATTAGCTTGGAGAAGCCTCAGCGGAAATGGGCCTCATCTCGCCTGGAGGGCAAAACCTCCTGGATTTTCTCGAGTTGCGGCAGGTGCTCTCGACTTACGACGGGGACCTCAGGGACCCGCTCTGGTGGCCTCAGGAAAGGCCAGTCCCCATGCGAGTTCCTCGGGGGCCTCTCGGGATTCCTCTCCCGTCGATGCCGGGGCCTAAGACCTTGTGTGGAGTCGGGGCCGGAACCTGAGGATTCCTCTCCAGTGCTGACATGGATCTTGGGGTACTTCTGGAGTCTCCCCAGGGGAGTCAGTCTTCGTCTCGAATGCGGGCATGCACTTGCGCTTTCCTCCAGAGCGGTAGCAGCAGTGTCACGCAGTCCGCCTCGTGGGTCAAAGGATCTATGGTTTTCCTTCGAGTCTTTTCCACGAGGCATTCCCACGAGGCTTTCCCACAGGGCTGTCCCACGTGCACACGTGGTGGGAGTCGATCCTCGGCTTGAACGTCAAGGTAGTGCAGGGAAAACAGGTTCCTCTGGAATGGACTGACACATCTGGGGGACTCTTGGAATGGTGGCACGACCCTGGAGTTCCTCTCGCCTTTCCTGTGGAGAGCGCCTCGTCTTGAGATGCGACGGGAACGCCGGGAATTCTTTCCCTACGAAACAGGGAAAGGATCCCTCATCTCGAGCTAGGAGTCGGAAACGGAGCTCCCCTGGATGTGGGCCGGACCCCACGTGCTTCCTCTCGAGTGGAGACGGGTATGTCGGGGAACTTCTTGAGTTGCAGCAAGGGTGTGAAGGACCCTTTGGAAGTTCCAGTGGTTAGATGTGATTGGCCTCGAGAAGCCTCAGCGGAAATGGGCCTCATCTCGCCTGGAGGGCAAAACCTCCTGGATTTTCTCGAGTTGCGGCAGGTGCTCTCGACTTACGACGGGGACCTCAGGGACCCGCTCTGGTGGCCTCAGGAAAGGCCAGTCCCCATGCGAGTTCCTCGGGGGCCTCTCGGGATTCCTCTCCCATCGATGCCGGGGCCTAAGACCTTGTGTGGAGTCGGGGCCGGAACCTGAGGATTCCTCTCCAGTGCTGACATGGATCTTGGGGTACTTCTGGAGTCTCCCCAGGGGAGTCAGTCCTCGACTCGAATGGGGGCATGCACTTGCGCTTTCCTCCAGAGCGGTAGCAGCAGTGTCACGCAGTCCGCCGCGTGGATCAAAGGATCTATGGTTTTCCCTCGAGTCTTTCCCACGAGGCTTTCCCACGAGGCTTTCCCACAGGGCTGTCCCACGTGCACACGTGGTGGGAGTCGATCCTCGGCTTGAACGTCAAGGCAGTGCAGGGAATACAGGTTCCTCTGGAATGGACTGACACATCTGGGGGACTCTTGGAATGGTGTCACGACCCTGGAGTTCCTCTCGCCTTTCCTGTGGAGAGCGCCTCCTCTTGAGATGCGACGGGAACGCCGGGAATTCTTTCCCTACGAAACAGGGAAAGGATCCCTCATCTCGAGCTAGGAGGTGGAAACGGGGCTCCCCTGGATGTGTGCGGGACCCTCGTGCTTCCTCTCGAGTGGAGACGGGTATGTCGGGGAACTTCTTGAGTTGCAGCAAGGGTGTGAAGGACCCTTTGGAAGTTCCAGTGGTTAGATGTGATTAGCCTCGAGAAGCCTCAGCGGAAATGGGCCTCATCTCGCCTGGAGGGCAAAACCTCCTGGATTTTCTCGAGTTGCGGCAGGTGCTCTCGACGTACGACGGGGACCTCGGGGACCCGCTCTGGTGGCCTCAGGAAAGGCCAGTCCCCATGCGAGTTCCTCGGGGGCCTCTCGGGATTCCTCTCCCGTCGATGCCGGGGCCTAAAACCTTGTGTGGAGTCGGGGCCGGAACCTGAGGATTCCTCTCCAGTGCTGACATGGATCTTGGGCAACTTCTGGAGTCTCCCCAGGGGAGTCAGTCCTCTTCTCGAATGCGGGCATGCACTTATGCTTTCCTCCAGAGCGGTAGCAGCAGTGTCACGCAGTCCGCCGCGTGGATCAAAGGATCTATGGTTTTCCCTCGAGTCTTTCCCACGAGGCTTTCCCACGAGGCTTTCCCACAGGGCTGTCCCACGTGCACACGTGGTGGGAGTCGATCCTCGGCTTGAGCGTCAAGGCAGTGCAGGGAAAACAGGTTCCTCTGGAATGGACTGACACATCTGGGGGACTCTTGGAATGGTGGCACGACCCTGGAGTTCCTCTCGCCTTTCCTGTGGAGA
Organism: Ovis canadensis; assembly: GCF_042477335.2. NCBI lineage: Eukaryota > Metazoa > Chordata > Mammalia > Artiodactyla > Bovidae > Ovis > Ovis canadensis. The sequence goes on along the minus strand of NC_091258.1, from coordinate 1,507,662 downwards.
GCGCCTTCTCTTGAGATGCGACGGGAACGCTGGGAATTCTTTCCCTACGAAACAGGGAAAGGATCCCTCATCTCGAGCTAGGCGGCGGAAACGGGGCTCCCCTGGATGTGTGCGCGACCCTCGTGCTTCCTCTCGAGTGGAGACGGGTATGTCGGGGAACTTCTTGAGTTGCAGCAAGGGTGTGAAGGACCCTTTGGAAGTTCCAGTGGTTAGATCTGATTAGCCTCGAGAATCCTCAGCGGAAATGGGCCTCATCTCGCCTGGAGGGCAAAACCTCCTGGATTTTCTCGAGTTGCGGCAGGTGCTCTCGACTTACGACGGGGACCTCGGGGACCCGCTCTGGTGGCCTCAGGAAAGGCCAGTCCCCATGCGAGTTCCTCGGGGGCCTCTCGGGATTCCTCTCCCGTCGATGCCGGGGCCTAAGACCTTGTGTGGAGTCAGGGCCGGAACCTGAGGATTCCTCTCCAGTGCTGACATGGATCTTGGGGTACTTCTGGAGTCTCCCCAGGGGAGTCAGTCCTCGTCTCGAATGCGGGCATGCACTTGCGCTTTCCTCCAGAGCGGTAGCAGCAGTGTCACGCAGTCCGCCGCGTGGATCAAAGGATCTATGGTTTTCCCTCGAGTCTTTCCCACGAGTCTTTCCCTCGAGGCTTTCCCACAGGGCTGTCCCACGTGCACACGTGGTGGGAGTCGATCCTCGGCTTGAACGTCAAGGCAGTGCAGGGAAAACAGGTTCCTCTGGAATGGACTGACACATCTGGGGGACTCTTGGAATGGTGGCACGACCCTGGAGTTCCTCTCGCCTTTCCTGTGGAGAGCGCCTCCTCTTGAGATGCGACGGGAACGCCGGGAATTCTTTCCCTACGAAACAGGGAAAGGATCCCTCATCTCGAGCTAGGAGGCGGAAACGGGGCTCCCCTGGATGTGTGCGGGACCCACGTGCTTCCTCTAGAGTGGAGACGGGTATGTCGGGGAACTTCTTGAGTTGCAGCAAGGGTGTGAAGGACCCTTTGGAAGTTCCAGTTGTTAGACGTGATTAGCCTCGAGAAGCCTCAGCGGAAATGGGCCTCATCTCGCCGGGAGGGCAAAACCTCCTGGATTTTCTCGAGTTGCGGCAGGTGCTCTCGACTTACGACGGGGACCTCAGGGACCCGCTCTGGTGGCCTCAGGAAAGGCCAGTCCCCATGCGAGTTCCTCGGGGGCCTCTCGGGATTCCTCTCCCGTCGATGCCGGGGCCTAAGACCTTGTGTGGATTCGGGGCCGGAACCTGAGGATTCCTCTCCAGTGCTGACATGGATCTTGGGGTACTTCTGGAGTCTCCCAAGGGGAGTCAGTGCTCGTCTCGATGCGGGCATTCACTTGCGCTTTCCTCCAGAGCGGTAGCAGCAGTGTCACACAGTCCGCCGCGTGGATCAAAGGATCTATGGTTTTCCCTCGAGTCTTTCCCACGAGGCTTTCCCACGAGGCTTTCCCACAGGGCTGTCCCACGTGCACACGTGGTGGGAGTCGATCCTCGGCTTGAACGTCAAGGCAGTGCAGGGAAAACAGGTTCCTCTGGAATGGACTGACACATCTGGGGGACTCTTGGAATGGTGGCACGACCCTGGAGTTCCTCTCGCATTTCCTGTGGAGAGCGCCTCCTCTTGAGATGCGACGGGAACGCCGGGAATTCTTTCCCTACGAAACAGGGAAAGGATCCCTCATCTCGAGCTAGGAGGCGGAAACGGGGCTCCCCTGGATGTGTGCGGGACCCACGTGCTTCCTCTCGAGTGGAGAAGGGTATGTCGGGGAACTTCTTGAGTTGCAGCAAGGGTGTGAATTACCCTTTGGAAGTTCCAGTTGTTAGACGTGATTAGCTTGGAGAAGCCTCAGCGGAAATGGGCCTCATCTCGCCTGGAGGGCAAAACCTCCTGGATTTTCTCGAGTTGCGGCAGGTGCTCTCGACTTACGACGGGGACCTCAGGGACCCGCTCTGGTGGCCTCAGGAAAGGCCAGTCCCCATGCGAGTTCCTCGGGGGCCTCTCGGGATTCCTCTCCCGTCGATGCCGGGGCCTAAGACCTTGTGTGGAGTCGGGGCCGGAACCTGAGGATTCCTCTCCAGTGCTGACATGGATCTTGGGGTACTTCTGGAGTCTCCCCAGGGGAGTCAGTCTTCGTCTCGAATGCGGGCATGCACTTGCGCTTTCCTCCAGAGCGGTAGCAGCAGTGTCACGCAGTCCGCCTCGTGGGTCAAAGGATCTATGGTTTTCCTTCGAGTCTTTTCCACGAGGCATTCCCACGAGGCTTTCCCACAGGGCTGTCCCACGTGCACACGTGGTGGGAGTCGATCCTCGGCTTGAACGTCAAGGCAGTGCAGGGAAAACAGGTTCCTCTGGAATGGACTGACACATCTGGGGGACTCTTGGAATGGTGGCACGACCCTGGAGTTCCTCTCGCCTTTCCTGTGGAGAGCGCCTCGTCTTGAGATGCGACGGGAACGCCGGGAATTCTTTCCCTACGAAACAGGGAAAGGATCCCTCATCTCGAGCTAGGAGTCGGAAACGGAGCTCCCCTGGATGTGGGCCGGACCCCACGTGCTTCCTCTCGAGTGGAGACGGGTATGTCGGGGAACTTCTTGAGTTGCAGCAAGGGTGTGAAGGACCCTTTGGAAGTTCCAGTGGTTAGATGTGATTGGCCTCGAGAAGCCTCAGCGGAAATGGGCCTCATCTCGCCTGGAGGGCAAAACCTCCTGGATTTTCTCGAGTTGCGGCAGGTGCTCTCGACTTACGACGGGGACCTCAGGGACCCGCTCTGGTGGCCTCAGGAAAGGCCAGTCCCCATGCGAGTTCCTCGGGGGCCTCTCGGGATTCCTCTCCCATCGATGCCGGGGCCTAAGACCTTGTGTGGAGTCGGGGCCGGAACCTGAGGATTCCTCTCCAGTGCTGACATGGATCTTGGGGTACGTCTGGAGTCTCCCCAGGGGAGTCAGTCCTCGACTCGAATGGGGGCATGCACTTGCGCTTTCCTCCAGAGCGGTAGCAGCAGTGTCACGCAGTCCGCCGCGTGGATCAAAGGATCTATGGTTTTCCCTCGAGTCTTTCCCACGAGGCTTTCCCACGAGGCTTTCCCACAGGGCTGTCCCACGTGCACACGTGGTGGGAGTCGATCCTCGGCTTGAACGTCAAGGCAGTGCAGGGAATACAGGTTCCTCTGGAATGGACTGACACATCTGGGGGACTCTTGGAATGGTGTCACGACCCTGGAGTTCCTCTCGCCTTTCCTGTGGAGAGCGCCTCCTCTTGAGATGCGACGGGAACGCCGGGAATTCTTTCCCTACGAAACAGGGAAAGGATCCCTCATCTCGAGCTAGGAGGCGGAAACGGGGCTCCCCTGGATGTGTGCGGGACCCTCGTGCTTCCTCTCGAGTGGAGACGGGTATGTCGGGGAACTTCTTGAGTTGCAGCAAGGGTGTGAAGGACCCTTTGGAAGTTCCAGTGGTTAGATGTGATTAGCCTCGAGAAGCCTCAGCGGAAATGGGCCTCATCTCGCCTGGAGGGCAAAACCTCCTGGATTTTCTCGAGTTGCGGCAGGTGCTCTCGACGTACGACGGGGACCTCGGGGACCCGCTCTGGTGGCCTCAGGAAAGGCCAGTCCCCATGCGAGTTCCTCGGGGGCCTCTCGGGATTCCTCTCCCGTCGATGCCGGGGCCTAAGACCTTGTGTGGAGTCGGGGCCGGAACCTGAGGATTCCTCTCCAGTGCTGACATGGATCTTGGGCAACTTCTGGAGTCTCCCCAGGGGAGTCAGTCCTCTTCTCGAATGCGGGCATGCACTTATGCTTTCCTCCAGAGCGGTAGCAGCAGTGTCACGCAGTCCGCCGCGTGGATCAAAGGATCTATGGTTTTCCCTCGAGTCTTTCCCACGAGGCTTTCCCACGAGGCTTTCCCACAGGGCTGTCCCACGTGCACACGTGGTGGGAGTCGATCCTCGGCTTGAGCGTCAAGGCAGTGCAGGGAAAACAGGTTCCTCTGGAATGGACTGACACATCTGGGGGACTCTTGGAATGGTGGCACGACCCTGGAGTTCCTCTCGCCTTTCCTGTGGAGAGCGCCTTCTCTTGAGATGCGACGGGAACGCTGGGAATTCTTTCCCTACGAAACAGGGAAAGGATCCCTCATCTCGAGCTAGGCGGCGGAAACGGGGCTCCCCTGGATGTGTGCGCGACCCTCGTGCTTCCTCTCGAGTGGAGACGGGTATGTCGGGGAACTTCTTGAGTTGCAGCAAGGGTGTGAAGGACCCTTTGGAAGTTCCAGTGGTTAGATCTGATTAGCCTCGAGAATCCTCAGCGGAAATGGGCCTCATCTCGCCTGGAGGGCAAAACCTCCTGGATTTTCTCGAGTTGCGGCAGGTGCTCTCGACTTACGACGGGGACCTCGGGGACCCGCTCTGGTGGCCTCAGGAAAGGCCAGTCCCCATGCGAGTTCCTCGGGGGCCTCTCGGGATTCCTCTCCCGTCGATGCCGGGGCCTAAGACCTTGTGTGGAGTCAGGGCCGGAACCTGAGGATTCCTCTCCAGTGCTGACATGGATCTTGGGGTACTTCTGGAGTCTCCCCAGGGGAGTCAGTCCTCGTCTCGAATGCGGGCATGCACTTGCGCTTTCCTCCAGAGCGGTAGCAGCGGTGTCACGCAGTCCGCCGCGTGGATCAAAGGATCTATGTTTTTCCCTCGAGTCTTTCCCACGAGGCTTTCCCACGAGGCTTTCCCACAGGGCTGTCCCAAGTGCACACGTGGTGGGAGTCGATCCTCGGCTTGAACGTCAAGGCAGTGCAGGGAAAACAGGTTCCTCTGGAATGGACTGACCCATCTGGGTGACTCTTGGAATGGTGGCACGACCCTGGAGTTCCTCTCGCCTTTCCTGTGGAGAGCGACTCCTCTTGAGATGCGACGGGAACGCCGGGAATTCTTTCCCTAGGAAACAGGGAAAGGATCCCTCATCTCGAGCTAGGAGGCGGAAACGGGGCTCACCTGGATGTGTGCGGGACCCACGTGCTTCCTCTCGAGTGGAGACGTGTATGTCGGGGAACTTCTTGAGTTGCAGCAAGGGTGTGAAGGACTCTTTGGAAGTTCCAGCGGTTAGATGTGATTAGCCTCGAGAAGCCTTAGCGGAAATGGGACTCATCTCGCCTGGAGGGCAAAACCTCCTGGATTTTCTCGAGTTGCGGCAGGTGCTCTCGACTTACGACGGGGACCTCGGGGACCCGCTCTGGTGGCCTCAGGAAAGGCCAGTCCCCATGCGAGTTCCTCGGGGGCCTCTCGGGATTCCTCTCCCGTCGATGCCGGGGCCTAAGACCTTGTGTGGAGTCGGGGCCGGAACCTGAGGATTCCTCTCCAGTGCTGACATGGATCTTGGGGTACTTTTGGAGTCTCCCCAGGGGAGGTAGTCCTTCTCTCGAATGCGGGCATGCACTTGCGCTTTCCTCCAGAGTGGTAGCAGCAGTGTCACGCAGTCCGCCGCGTGGATCAAAGGATCTATGGTTTTCCCACGAGTCTCCCACACGAGGCTTTCCCACGAGGCTTTTCCACAGGGCTGTCCCACGTGCACACGTGGTGGGACTCGATCCTCGGCTTGAACGTCATGGTAGTGCAGGGAAAACAGGTTCCTCTGGAATGGACTGACACATCTGGGGGACTCTTGGAATGGTGGCAGGACCCTGGAGTTCCTCTCGCCTTTCCTGTGGAGAGCGCCTCGTCTTGAGATGCGACGGGAACGCCGGGAATTCTTTCCCTACGAAACAGGGAAAGGATCCCTCATCTCGAGCTAGGAGTCGGAAACGGAGCTCCCCTGGATGTGGGCCGGACCCCACGTGCTTCCTCTCGAGTGGAGACGGGTATGTCGGGGAACTTCTTGAGTTGCAGCAAGGGTGTGAAGGACCCTTTGGAAGTTCCAGTGGTTAGATGTGATTGGCCTCGAGAAGCCTCAGCGGAAATGGGCCTCATCTCGCCTGGAGGGCAAAACCTCCTGGATTTTCTCGAGTTGCGGCAGGTGCTCTCGACTTACGACGGGGACCTCAGGGACCCGCTCTGGTGGCCTCAGGAAAGGCCAGTCCCCATGCGAGTTCCTCGGGGGCCTCTCGGGATTCCTCTCCCATCGATGCCGGGGCCTAAGACCTTGTGTGGAGTCGGGGCCGGAACCTGAGGATTCCTCTCCAGTGCTGACATGGATCTTGGGGTACTTCTGGAGTCTCCCCAGGGGAGTCAGTCCTCGACTCGAATGGGGGCATGCACTTGCGCTTTCCTCCAGAGCGGTAGCAGCAGTGTCACGCAGTCCGCCGCGTGGATCAAAGGATCTATGGTTTTCCCTCGAGTCTTTCCCACGAGGCTTTCCCACGAGGCTTTCCCACAGGGCTGTCCCACGTGCACACGTGGTGGGAGTCGATCCTCGGCTTGAACGTCAAGGCAGTGCAGGGAATACAGGTTCCTCTGGAATGGACTGACACATCTGGGGGACTCTTGGAATGGTGTCACGACCCTGGAGTTCCTCTCGCCTTTCCTGTGGAGAGCGCCTCCTCTTGAGATGCGACGGGAACGCCGGGAATTCTTTCCCTACGAAACAGGGAAAGGATCCCTCATCTCGAGCTAGGAGGCGGAAACGGGGCTCCCCTGGATGTGTGCGGGACCCTCGTGCTTCCTTTCGAGTGGAGACGGGTATGTCGGGGAACTTCTTGAGTTGCAGCAAGGGTGTGAAGGACCCTTTGGAAGTTCCAGTGGTTAGATGTGATTAGCCTCGAGAAGCCTCAGCGGAAATGGGCCTCATCTCGCCTGGAGGGCAAAACCTCCTGGATTTTCTCGAGTTGCGGCAGGTGCTCTCGACGTACGACGGGGACCTCGGGGACCCGCTCTGGTGGCCTCAGGAAAGGCCAGTCCCCATGCGAGTTCCTCGGGGGCCTCTCGGGATTCCTCTCCCGTCGATGCCGGGGCCTAAGACCTTGTGTGGAGTCGGGGCCGGAACCTGAGGATTCCTCTCCAGTGCTGACATGGATCTTGGGCAACTTCTGGAGTCTCCCCAGGGGAGTCAGTCCTCTTCTCGAATGCGGGCATGCACTTATGCTTTCCTCCAGAGCGGTAGGAGCAGTGTCACGCAGTCCGCCGCGTGGATCAAAGGATCTATGGTTTTCCCTCGAGTCTTTCCCACGAGGCTTTCCCACGAGGCTTTCCCACAGGGCTGTCCCACGTGCACACGTGGTGGGAGTCGATCCTCGGCTTGAGCGTCAAGGCAGTGCAGGGAAAACAGGTTCCTCTGGAATGGACTGACACATCTGGGGGACTCTTGGAATGGTGGCACGACCCTGGAGTTCCTCTCGCCTTTCCTGTGGAGAGCGCCTTCTCTTGAGATGCGACGGGAACGCTGGGAATTCTTTCCCTACGAAACAGGGAAAGGATCCCTCATCTCGAGCTAGGCGGCGGAAACGGGGCTCCCCTGGATGTGTGCGCGACCCTCGTGCTTCCTCTCGAGTGGAGACGGGTATGTCGGGGAACTTCTTGAGTTGCAGCAAGGGTGTGAAGGACCCTTTGGAAGTTCCAGTGGTTAGATCTGATTAGCCTCGAGAATCCTCAGCGGAAATGGGCCTCATCTCGCCTGGAGGGCAAAACCTCCTGGATTTTCTCGAGTTGCGGCAGGTGCTCTCGACTTACGACGGGGACCTCGGGGACCCGCTCTGGTGGCCTCAGGAAAGGCCAGTCCCCATGCGAGTTCCTCGGGGGCCTCTCGGGATTCCTCTCCCGTCGATGCCGGGGCCTAAGACCTTGTGTGGAGTCAGGGCCGGAACCTGAGGATTCCTCTCCAGTGCTGACATGGATCTTGGGCTACTTCTGGAGTCTCCCCAGGGGAGTCAGTCCTCGTCTCGAATGCGGGCATGCACTTGCGCTTTCCTCCAGAGCGGTAGCAGCAGTGTCACGCAGTCCGCCGCGTGGATCAAAGGATCTATGTTTTTCCCTCGAGTCTTTCCCACGAGGCTTTCCCACGAGGCTTTCCCACAGGGCTGTCCCACGTGCACACGTGGTGGGAGTCGATCCTCGGCTTGAACGTCAAGGCAGTGCAGGGAAAACAGGTTCCTCTGGAATGGACTGACCCATCTGGGTGACTCTTGGAATGGTGGCACGACCCTGGAGTTCCTCTCGCCTTTCCTGTGGAGAGCGACTCCTCTTGAGATGCGACGGGAACGCCGGGAATTCTTTCCCTACGAAACAGGGAAAGGATCCCTCATCTCGAGCTAGGAGGCGGAAACGGGGCTCACCTGGATGTGTGCGGGACCCACGTGCTTCCTCTCGAGTGGAGACGTGTATGTCGGGGAACTTCTTGAGTTGCAGCAAGGGTGTGAAGGACCCTTTGGAAGTTCCAGCGGTTAGATGTGATTAGCCTCGAGAAGCCTTAGCGGAAATGGGACTCATCTCGCCTGGAGGGCAAAACCTCCTGGATTTTCTCGAGTTGCGGCAGGTGCTCTCGACTTACGACGGGGACCTCGGGGACCCGCTCTGGTGGCCTCAGGAAAGGCCAGTCCCCATGCGAGTTCCTCGGGGGCCTCTCGGGATTCCTCTCCCGTCGATGCCGGGGCCTAAGACCTTGTGTGGAGTCGGGGCCGGAACCTGAGGATTCCTCTCCAGTGCTGACATGGATCTTGGGGTACTTTTGGAGTCTCCCCAGGGGAGGTAGTCCTTCTCTCGAATGCGGGCATGCACTTGCGCTTTCCTCCAGAGTGGTAGCAGCAGTGTCACGCAGTCCGCCGCGTGGATCAAAGGATCTATGGTTTTCCCACGAGTCTCCCCCACGAGGCTTTCCCACGAGGCTTTCCCACAGGGCTGTCCCACGTGCACACGTGGTGGGACCCGATCCTCGGCTTGAACGTCATGGTAGTGCAGGGAAAACAGGTTCCTCTGGAATGGACTGACACATCTGGGGGACTCTTGGAATGGTGGCAGGACCCTGGAGTTCCTCTCGCCTTTCCTGTGGAGAGCGCCTCCTCTTGAGATGCGACGGGAACGCCGGGAATTCTTTCCCTACGAAACAGGGAAAGGATCCCTCATCTCGAGCTAGGAGGCGGAAACGGGGCTCCCCTGGATGTGTGCGTGACCCACGTGCTTCCTCTCGAGTGGAGACGTGTATGTCGGGGAACTTCTTGAGTTGCAGCAAGGGTGTGAAGGACCCTTTGGAAGTTCCAGCGGTTAGATGTGATTAGCCTCGAGAAGCCTCAGCGGAAATGGGCCTCATCTCGCCTGGAGGGCAAAACCTCCTGGATTTTCTCGAGTTGCGGCAGGTGCTCTCGACTTATGACGGGGACCTCGGGGACCCGCTCTGGTGGCCTCAGGAAAGGCCAGTCCCCATGCGAGTTCCTCGGGGGCCTCTCGGGATTCCTCTCCCGTCGATGCCGGGGCCTAAGATCTTGTGTGGAGTCGGGACCGGAACCTGAGGTTTCCTCTCCAGTGCTGACATGGATCCTGGGGTACTTCTGGAGTCTCCCCAGGGGAGTCAGTCCTCGTCTCGAATGCGGACATGCACTTGCGCTTTCCTCCAGAGCGGTAGCAGCAGTGTCACGCAGTCCGCCGCGTGGATCAAAGGATCTATGGTTTTCCCTCGAGTCTTTCCCACGAGGCTTTCCCACGAGGCTTTCCCACAGGGCTGTCCCACGTGCACACGTGGTGGGAGTCGATCCTCGGCTTGAACGTCAAGGCAGTGCAGGGAAAACAGGTTCCTCTGGAATGGATTGACACATCTGGGGGACTCTTGGAATGGTGGCACGACCCTGGAGTTCCTCTCGCCTTTCCTGTGGAGAGCGCCTCCTCTTGAGATGCGACGGGAACGCCGGGAATTCTTTCCCTACGAAACAGGGAAAGGATCCCTCATCTCGAGCTAGGAGGCGGAAACGGGGCTCCCCTGGATGTGTGCGGGACCGTCGTGCTTCCTCTCGAGTGGAGACGGGTATGTTGGGGAACTTCTTGAGTTGCAGCAAGGGTGTGAAGGACCCTTTGGAAGTTCCAGTGGTTAGATGTGATTAGCCTCGAGAAGCCTCAGCGGAAATGGGCCTCATCTCGCCTGGAGGGCAAAACCTCCTGGATTTTCTCGAGTTGCGGCAGGTGCTCTCGACTTACGACGGGGACCTCGGGGACCCGCTCTGGTGGCCTCAGGAAAGGCCAGTCCCCATGCGAGTTCCTCGGGGGCCTCTCGGGATTCCTCTCCCGTCGATGCCGGGGCCTAAGACCTTGTGTGGAGTCGGGGCCGGAACCTGAGGATTCCTCTCCAGTGCTGACATGGATCCTGGGGTACTTCTGGAGTCTCCCCAGGGGAGTCAGTCCTCGTCTCCAATGCGGACATGCACTTGCGCTTTCCTCCAGAGCGGTAGCAGCAGAGTCACGCAGTCGCCGCGTGGATCAAAGGATCTATGGTTTTCCCTCGAGTCTTTCCTACGAGGCTTTCCCACGAGGCTTTCCCACAGGGCTGTCCCACGTGCACACGTGGTGGGAGTCGATCCTCGGCTTGAACGTCAAGGCAGTGCAGGGAAAACAAATTCCTCTGGAATGGACTGACACATCTGGGGGACTCTTGGAATGGTGGCACGACCCTGGAGTTCCTCTCGCCTTTCCTGTGGAGAGCGCCTCCTCTTGAGATGCGACGGGAACGCCGGGAATTCTTTCCCTACGAAACAGGGAAAGGATCCCTCATCTCGAGCTAGGAGGCGGAAACGGGGCTCCCCTGGATGTGTGCGGGACACACGTGCTTCCTCTCGAGTGGAGACGTGTATGTCGGATAATTTCTTGAGTTGCAGCAAGGGTGTGAAGGACCCTTTGGAAGTTCCAGAGGTTAGATGTGATTAGCCTCGAGAAGCCTCAGCGGAAATGGGCCTCATCTCGCCTGGAGGGCAAAACCTCCTGTATTTTCTCGAGTTGCGGCAGGTGCTCTCGACTTACGACGGGGACCTCGGGGACCCACTCTGGTGGCCTCAGGAAAGGCCAGTCCCCATGCGAGTTCCTCGGGGGCCTCTCGGGATTCCTCTCCCGTCGATGCCGGGGCCTAAGACCTTGTGTGGAGTCGGGGCCTGAACCTGAGGATTCCTCTGCAGTGCTGACATGGATCCTGGGGTACTTCTGGAGTCTCCCCAAGGGAGTCAGTACTCGTCTCGAATGTGGACATGCACTTGCGCTTTCCTCCAGAGCGGTAGCTGCAGTGTCACGCAGTCCGCCGCGTGGATCAAAGGATCTATGGTTTTCCCTCGAGTCTTTCCCATGAGGCTTTCCCACGAGGCTTTCCCACAGGGCTGTCCCACGTGCACAAGTGGTGGGAGTCGATCCTCGGCTTGAATGTCAAGGCAGTGCAGGGAAAACAGGTTCTTCTGGAATGGACTGACACATCTGGGGGACTCTTGGAATGGTGGCACGACCCTGGAGATCCTCTCGCCTTTCCTGTGGAGAGCGCCTCCTCTTGAGATGCGACGGGAACGCCGGGAATTCTTTCCCTACGAAACAGGGAAAGGATACCTCATCTCGAGCTAGGAGGCGGAAACGGGGCTCCCCTGGATGTGTGCGGGACCCTCGTGCTTCCTCTCGAGTGGAGACGGGTATGTCGGGGAACTTCTTGAGTTGCAGCAAGGGTGTGAAGGACCCTTTGGAAGTTCCAGTGGTTAGATGTGATTAACCTCGAGAAGCCTCAGCGGAAATGGGCCTCATCTCGCCTGGAGGGCAAAACCTCCTGGATTTTCTCCAGTTGCGGCAGGTGCTCTCGACTTACGACGGGGACCTCGGGTACCCGCTCTGGTGGCCTCAGGAAAGGGCAGTCCCCATGCGAGTTCCTCGGGGGCCTCTCGGGATTCCTCTCCCGTCGATGCCGGGGCCTAAGACCTTGTGTGGAGTCGGGGCCGGAACCTGAGGATTCCTCTCCAGTGCTGACATGGATCCTGGGGTACTTCTGGAGTCTCCCCAGGGGAGTCAGTCCTCGTCTCGAATGCGGACATGCACTTGCGCTTTCCTCCAGAGCGGTAGCAGCAGTGTCACGCAGTCCGCCGCGTGGATCAAAGGATCTATGGTTTTCCCTCGAGTCTTTCCCACGAGGCTTTCCCACGAGGCTTTCCCACAGGGCTGTCCCACGTGCACACGTGGTGGGAGTCGATCCTCGGCTTGAACGTCAAGGCAGTGCAGGGAAAACAGATTCCTCTGGAATGGACTGACACATCTGGGGGACTCATGGAATGGTGCACGACCCTGGAGTTCCTCTCGCCTTTCCTGTGGAGAGCGCCTTCACTTGAGATGCGACGGGAGCGCCGGGAATTCTTTCCCTACGAAACAGGGAAAGGATCCCTCATCTCGAGCTAGGAGGCAGAAACAGGGCTCCCCTGGATGTGTGCGGGACCCTCGTGCTTCCTCTCGAGTGGAGACGGGTATGTCGGGGAACTTCTTGAGTTGCAGCAAGGGTGTGAAGGACCCTTTGGAAGTTCCAGTGGTTAGATGTGATTTGCCTCGAGAAGCCTCAGCGGAAATGGGCCTCATCTCGCCTGGAGGGCAAAACCTCCTGGATTTTCTCTAGTTGCGGCAGGTGCTCTCGACTTACGACGGGGACCTCAGGGACCCGCTCTGGTGGCCTCAGGAAAGGCCAGTCCCCATGCGAGTTCCTCGGGGGCCTCTTGGGATTCCTCTCCCTTCGATGCCGGGGCCTAAGACCTTGTGTGGAGTCGGGGCCGGAACCTGAGGATTCCTCTTCAGTGCTGACATGGATCTTGGGGTAATTCTGGAGTCTCCCCAGGGGAGTCAGTCCTCGTCTCGAATGCGGGAATGCCCTCGCGCTTTCCTCCAGAGCGGTAGGAGAAGTGTCACGCAGTCCGCCGCGTGGATCAAAGGATCTATGGTTTCCCTCGCGTCTTTCCCACGAGGCTTTCCCACGAGGCTTTCCCACAGGGCTGTCCCACGTGCACACGTGGTGGGAGTCGATCCTCAGCTTGAACGTCAAGGCAGTGCAGGGAAAACAGGTTCCTCTGGAATGGACTGACACATCTGGGGGACTCTTGGAATGGTGGCAAGACCCTGGAGTTCCTCTCGCCTTTCCTGTGGAGAGCGCCTCCTCTTGAGATGCGACGGGAACGCCGGGAATCTTTCCCTACGAAACAGGGAAAGGATCCGTCATCTCGAGCTAGTAGGCGGAAACGGGGCTCCCCTGGATGGGTGTGCGACCCTCGTGCTTCCTCTCGAGTGGAGACTGGTATGTCGGGGATCTTCTTGAGTTGCAGCAAGGGTGTGAAGGACCCTTTGGAAGTTCCAGTGATTAGATGTGATTGGCCTCGAGAAGCCTCAGCGGAAATGGGCCTCATCTCGCCTGGAGGGCAAAACCTCCAGGATTTTCTCGAGTTGCGGCAGGTGCTCTCGACTTACGACGGGGACCTCAGGGACCCGCTCTGGTGGCCTCAGGAAAGGCCAGTCCCCATGCGAGTTCCTCGGGGGCCTCTCGGGATTCCTCTCCCGTCGATGCCGGGGCCTAAGACCTTGTGTGGAGTCGGGGCCGGAACCTGAGGATTCCTCTCCAGTGCTGACATGGATCTTGGGGTACTTCTGGAGTCTCCCCAGGGGAGTCAGTCCTCGTCTCGAAATCGGTCATGCACTTGCAGTTTCCTCCAGAGCGGTAGCAGCAGTGTCACGCAGTCCGCCGCGTGGATCAAAGGATCTATGGTTTTCCCTCGAGTCTTTCCCACGAGGCTTTCCCACGAGGCTTTCCCACAGGGCTGTCCCACGTGCACACGTGGTGGGACTCGGTCCTCGGCTTGAACGTCAAGGCAGTGCAGGGAAAACAGGTTCCTCTGGAATGGACTGACACATCTGGGGGACTCTTGGAATGGTGGCACGACCCTGGAGTTTCTCTTGCCTTTCCAGTGGAGAGCGCCTCCTCTTGAGATGCGACGGGAACGCCGGGAATTCTTTCCCTACGAAACAGGGAAAGGATCCCTCATCTCGAGCAAGGAGGTGGAAACGGGGCTCCCCTGGATGTGTGCGGGACCCCACGTGCTTCCTCTCGAGTGGAGACGGGTATGTCGGGGAACTTCTTGAGTTGCAGCAAGGGTGTGAAGGACCCTTTGGAAGTTCCAGTGGTGAGACGTGATTGGCCTCGAGAACCTCAGCGGAAATGGGCCTCATCTCGCCTGGAGGGCAAAACCTCCTGGATTTTCTCGAGTTGCGGCAGGTGCTCTCGACTTACGACGGGGACCTCAGGGACCCGCTCTGGTGGCCTCAGGAAAGGCCAGTCCCGATGCGAGTTTCTCGGGGGCCTCTCGGGATTCCTCTCCCGTCGATGCCGGGGCCTAAGACCTTGTGTGGAGTCGGGGCCGGAACCTGAGGATTCCTCTCCAGTGCTGACATGGATCTTGGGGTACTTCTGGAGTCTCCCCAGGGGAGTCAGTCCTCGTCTCGAATGCGGGCATGCACTTGCGCTTTCCTCCAGAGCGGTAGCAGCAGTGTCACGCAGTCCGCCGCGTGGATCAAAGGATCAATGGTTTTCCCTCGAGTCTATCCCACGAGCCTTTCCCACGAGGCTTTCCCAGAGGGCTGTCCCACGTGCACACGTGGTGGGAGTCGATCCTCTGCTTGAACGTCAAGGCAGTGCAGGGAAAACAGTTTCCTCTGGAATGGACTGACACATCTGGGGGACTCTTGGAATGGTGGCACGACCCTGGAGTTCCTCTCGCCTTTCCTGTGGAGAGCGCCTCCTCTTGAGATGCGACGAGAACACCGGGAATTCTTTCCCTACGAAACAGGGAAAGGATCCCTCATCTCGAGCTAGGAGGCGGAAACGGGGCTCCCCTGGATGTGTGTGGGACCCTCGTGCTTCCTCTCGAGTGGAGACGTGTATGTCGGGGAACTTCTTGAGTTGCAACAAGGGTGTTAAGGACCCTGTGGAAGTTCCAGTGGTTAGATGTGATTAGCCTCGAGAAGCCTCAGCGGAAATGTGCCTCATCTCGCCTGGAGGGCAAAACCTCCTGGATTTTCTCGAGTTGCGGCAGGTGCTCTCGACTTACGACGGGGACCTCAGGGACCCGCTCTGGTGGCCTCAGGAAAGGCCAGTCCCCATGCGAGTTCCTCGGGGGCCTCTCGGGATTACTCTCCCGTCGATGCCGGGGCCTAAGACCTTGTGTGGAGTCGGGGCCGGAACCTGAGGATTCCTCTCCAGTGCTGACATGGATCTTGGGGTACTTCTGGAGTCTACCCAGGGGAGTCAGTCCTCGTCTCGAATGCGGTCATGCACTTGCGCTTTCCTCCAGAGCGGTAGCAGCAGTGTCACGCAGTCCGCCGCGTGGATCAAAGGATCTATGGTTTTCCCTCGAGGCTTTCCCACGAGGCTTTCCCACGAGGCTTTCCCACAGGGCTGTCCCACGTGCACACGTGGTGGGACTCGGTCCTCGGCTTGAACGTCAAGGCAGTGCAGGGAAAACAGGTTCCTCTGGAATGGACTGACACATCTGGGGGACTCTTGGAATGGTGGCACGACCCTGGAGTTTCTCTTGCCTTTCCAGTGGAGAGCGCCTCCTCTTGAGATGCGACGGGAACGCCGGGAATTCTTTCCCTACGAAACAGGGAAAGGATCCCTCATCTCGAGCTAGGAGGCGGAAACGGGGCTCCCCTGGATGTGTGCGGGACCCCACGTGCTTCCTCTCGAGTGGAGACGGGTATGTCGGGGAACTTCTTGAGTTGCAGCAAGGGTGTGAAGGACCCTTTGGAAGTTCCAGTGGTGAGACGTGATTGGCCTCGAGAACCTCAGCGGAAATGGGCCTCATCTCGCCTGGAGGGCAAAGCCTCCTGGATTTTCTCGAGTTGCGGCAGGTGCTCTCGACTTACGACGGGGACCTCAGGGACCCGCTCTGGTGGCCTCAGGAAAGGCCAGTCCCCATGCGAGTTCCTCGGGGGCCTCTCGGGATTACTCTCCCGTCGATGCCGGGGCCTAACACCTTGTGTGGAGTCGGGGCCGGAACCTGAGGATTCCTCTCCAGTGCTGACATGGATCTTGGGGTACTTCTGGAGTCTCCCCAGGGGAGTCAGTCCTCGTCACGAATGCGGGCATGCACTTGCGCTTTCCTCCAGAGCGGTAGCAGCAGTGTCACGCAGTCCGCCGCGTGGATCAAAGGATCTATGGTTTTCCCTCGAGTCTTTCCCACGAGGCTTTCCCACGAGGCTTTCCCACAGGGCTGTCCCACGTGCACACGTGGTGGGAGTCGATCCTCGGCTTGAACGTCAAGGCAGTGCAGGGAAAACAGGTTCCTCTGGAATGGACTGACACATCTGGGGGACTCTTGGAATAGTGGCATGACCCTGGAGTTCCTCTCGCCTTTCCTGTGGAGAGCGCCACCTCTTGAGATGCGACAGGAACGCCGGGAATTCTTTCCCTAGGAAACAGGGAAAAGATCCCTCATCTCGAGCTAGGAGGCGGAAACGGGTCTCCCCTGGATGTGTGCGGGACACCACGTGCTTCCTCTCGAGTGTAGACGGGTATGTCGGGGAACTTCTGGAGTTGCAGCAAGGGTGTGAAGGACCCTTTGGAAGTTCCAGTGGTGAGACGTGATTGGCCTCGAGAACCTCAGCGGAAATGGGCCTCATCTCGCCTGGAGGGCAAAACCTCCTGGATTTTATCGAGTTGCGGCAGGTGCTCTCGACTTACGACGGGGACCTCAGGGACCCGCTCTGGTGGCCTCAGGAAAGGCCAGTCCCGATGCGAGTTTCTCGGGGGCCTCTCGGGATTCCTCTCCCGTCGATGCCGGGGCCTAAGACCTTGTGTGGAGTCGGGGCCGGAACCTGAGGATTCCTCTCCAGTGCTGACATGGATCTTGGGGTACTTCTGGAGTCTCCCCAGGGGAGTCAGTCCTCGTCTCGAATGCGGGCATGCACTTGCGCTTTCCTCCAGAGCGGTAGCAGCAGTCTCACGCAGTCCGCCGCGTGGATCAAAGGATCTATGGTTTTCCCTCGAGTCTTTCCCACGAGGCTTTCCCACGAGGCTTTCCCACAGGGCTGTCCCACGTGCACACGTGGTGGGAGTCGATCCTCGGCTTGAACGTCAAGGCAGTGCAGGGAAAACAGGTTCGTCTGGAATGGACTGACACATCTGGGGGACTCTTGGAATGGTGGCACGACCCTGGAGTTCCTCTCGCCTTTCCTGTGGAGAGCGCCTCCTCTTGAGATGCAACGGGAACGCCGGGAATTCTTTCCCTACGAAAGAGGGAAAGGATCCCTCATCTCGAGCTAGGAGGCGGAAACGGGGCTCCCCTGGATGTGTGCGGGACACCACGTGCTTCCTCTCGAGTGGAGACGGGTATGTCGGGGAATTTCTTGATTTGCAGCAAGGGTGTGAAGGACCCTTTGGAAGTTCCAGTGGTTAGATGTGATAGGCCTCGAGAAGCCTCAGCGGAAATGGGCCTCATCTCGCCTGGAGGGCAAAACCTCCTGGATTTTCTCGAGTTGCGGCAGGTGCTCTCGACTTACGACGGGGACCTCAGGGACCCGCTCTGGTGGGCTCAGGAAAGGCCAGTCCCCATGCGAGTTCCTCGGGGGCATCTCGGGATTCCTGTCCCTTCGATGCCGGGGCCTAAGACCTTGTGTGGAGTCGGGGCCGGAACCTGAGGATTCCTCTCCAGTGCTGACATGGATCTTGGGGTTCTTCTGGAGTCTCCCCAGGGGAGTCAGTACTCGTCTCGAATGTGGGCATGCACTTGCGCTTTCCTCCAGAGCGGTAGCAGCAGTGTCACGCAGTCCGCCGCGTGGATCAAAGGATCTATGGTTTTCCCTCGAGTCTTTCCCACGAGGCTTTCCCACGAGGCTTTCCCACAGGGCTGTCCCACGTGCACACGTGGTGGGAGTCGATCCTCGGCTTGAACGTCAAGGCAGTGCAGGGAAAACAGGTTCCTCTGGAATGGACTGACACATCTGGGGGACTCTTGGAATAGTGGCACGACCCTGGAGTTCCTCTCGCCTTTCCTGTGGAGAGCGCCACCTCTTGAGATGCGACAGGAACGCCGGGAATTCTTTCCCTACGAAACAGGGAAAAGATCCCTCATCTCGAGCTAGGAGGCGGAAACGGGTCTCCCCTGGATGTGTGCGGGACACCACGTGCTTCCTCTCGAGTGTAGACGGGTATGTCGGGGAACTTCTGGATTTGCAGCAAGGGTGTGAAGGACCCTTTGGAAGTTCCAGTGGTGAGACGTGATTGGCCTCGAGAACCTCAGCGGAAATGGGCCTCATCTCGCCTGGAGGGCAAAACCTCCTGGATTTTCTCGAGTTGCGGCAGGTGCTCTCGACTTACGACGGGGACCTCAGGGACCCGCTCTGGTGGCCTCAGGAAAGGCCAGTCCCGATGCGAGTTTCTCGGGGGCCTCTCGGGATTCCTCTCCCGTCGATGCCGGGGCCTAAGACCTTGTGTGGAGTCGGGGCCGGAACCTGAGGATTCCTCTCCAGTGCTGACATGGATCTTGGGGTACTTCTGGAGTCTCCCCAGGGGAGTCAGTCCTCGTCTCGAATGCGGGCATGCACTTGCGCTTTCCTCCAGAGCGGTAGCAGCAGTGTCACGCAGTCCGCCGCGTGGATCAAAGGATCTATGGTTTTCCCTCGAGTCTTTCCCACGAGGCTTTCCCACGAGGCTTTCCCACAGGGCTGTCCCACGTGCACACGTGGTGGGAGTCGATCCTCGGCTTGAACGTCAAGGCAGTGCAGGGAAAACAGGTTCGTCTGGAATGGACTGACACATCTGGGGGACTCTTGGAATGGTGGCACGACCCTGGAGTTCCTCTCGCCTTTCCTGTGGAGAGCGCCTCCTCTTGAGATGCAACGGGAACGCCGGGAATTCTTTCCCTACGAAAGAGGGAAAGGATCCCTCATCTCGAGCTAGGAGGCAGAAACGGGGCTCCCCTGGATGTGTGCGGGACCCTCGTGCTTCCTCTCGAGTGGAGACGGGTATGTCGGGGAACTTCTTGAGTTGCAGCAAGGGTGTGAAGGACCCTTTGGAAGTTCCAGTGGTTAGATGTGATTTGCCTCGAGAAGCCTCAGCAGAAATGGGCCTCATCTCGCCTGGAGGGCAAAACCTCCTGGATTTTCTCTAGTTGCGGCAGGTGCTCTCGACTTACGACGGGGACCTCAGGGACCCGCTCTGGTGGCCTCAGGAAAGGCCAGTCCCCATGCGAGTTCCTCGGGGGCCTCTTGGGATTCCTCTCCCGTCGATGCCGGGGCCTAAGACCTTGTGTGGAGTCGGGGCCGGAACCTGAGGATTCCTCTTCAGTGCTGACATGGATCTTGGGGTAATTCTGGAGTCTCCCCAGGGGAGTCAGTCCTCGTCTCGAATGCGGGAATGCCCTCGCGCTTTCCTCCAGAGCGGTAGGAGAAGTGTCACGCAGTCCGCCGCGTGGATCAAAGGATCTATGGTTTCCCTCGCGTCTTTCCCACGAGGCTTTCCCACGAGGCTTTCCCACAGGGCTGTCCCACGTGCACACGTGGTGGGAGTCGATCCTCAGCTTGAACGTCAAGGCAGTGCAGGGAAAACAGGTTCCTCTGGAATGGACTGACACATCTGGGGGACTCTTGGAATGGTGGCAAGACCCTGGAGTTCCTCTCTCCTTTCCTGTGGAGAGCGCCTCCTCTTGAGATGCGACGGGAACGCCGGGAATCTTTCCCTACGAAACAGGGAAAGGATCCGTCATCTCGAGCTAGTAGGCGGAAACGGGGCTCCCCTGGATGGGTGTGCGACCCTCGTGCTTCCTCTCGAGTGGAGACTGGTATGTCGGGGATCTTCTTGAGTTGCAGCAAGGGTGTGAAGGACCCTTTGGAAGTTCCAGTGATTAGATGTGATTGGCCTCGAGAAGCCTCAGCGGAAATGGGCCTCATCTCGCCTGGAGGGCAAAACCTCCAGGATTTTCTCGAGTTGCGGCAGGTGCTCTCGACTTACGACGGGGACCTCAGGGACCCGCTCTGGTGGCCTCAGGAAAGGCCAGTCCCCATGCGAGTTCCTCGGGGGCCTCTCGGGATTCCTCTCCCGTCGATGCCGGGGCCTAAGACCTTGTGTGGAGTCGGGGCCGGAACCTGAGGATTCCTCTCCAGTGCTGACATGGATCTTGGGGTACTTCTGGAGTCTCCCCAGGGGAGTCAGTCCTCGTCTCGAAATCGGTCATGCACTTGCAGTTTCCTCCAGAGCGGTAGCAGCAGTGTCACGCAGTCCGCCGCGTGGATCAAAGGATCTATGGTTTTCCCTCGAGTCTTTCCCACGAGGCTTTCCCACGAGGCTTTCCCACAGGGCTGTCCCACGTGCACACGTGGTGGGACTCGGTCCTCGGCTTGAACGTCAAGGCAGTGCAGGGAAAACAGGTTCCTCTGGAATGGACTGACACATCTGGGGGACTCTTGGAATGGTGGCACGACCCTGGAGTTTCTCTTGCCTTTCCAGTGGAGAGCGCCTCCTCTTGAGATGCGACGGGAACGCCAGGAATTCTTTCCCTACGAAACAGGGAAAGGATCCCTCATCTCGAGCAAGGAGGTGGAAACGGGGCTCCCCTGGATGTGTGCGGGACCCCACGTGCTTCCTCTCGAGTGGAGACGGGTATGTCGGGGAACTTCTTGAGTTGCAGCAAGGGTGTGAAGGACCCTTTGGAAGTTCCAGTGGTGAGACGTGATTGGCCTCGAGAACCTCAGCGGAAATGGGCCTCATCTCGCCTGGAGGGCAAAACCTCCTGGATTTTCTCGAGTTGCGGCAGGTGCTCTCGACTTACGACGGGGACCTCAGGGACCCGCTCTGGTGGCCTCAGGAAAGGCCAGTCCCGATGCGAGTTTCTCGGGGGCCTCTCGGGATTCCTCTCCCGTCGATGCCGGGGCCTAAGACCTTGTGTGGAGTCGGGGCCGGAACCTGAGGATTCCTCTCCAGTGCTGACATGGATCTTGGGGTACTTCTGGAGTCTCCCCAGGGGAGTCAGTCCTCGTCTCGAATGCGGGCATGCACTTGCGCTTTCCTCCAGAGCGGTAGCAGCAGTGTCACGCAGTCCGCCGCGTGGATCAAAGGATCAATGGTTTTCCCTCGAGTCTATCCCACGAGCCTTTCCCACGAGGCTTTCCCAGAGGGCTGTCCCACGTGCACACGTGGTGGGAGTCGATCCTCTGCTTGAACGTCAAGGCAGTGCAGGGAAAACAGTTTCCTCTGGAATGGACTGACACATCTGGGGGACTCTTGGAATGGTGGCACGACCCTTCAGTTCCTCTCGCCTTTCCTGTGGAGAGCGCCTCCTCTTGAGATGCGACGAGAACACCGGGAATTCTTTCCCTACGAAACAGGGAAAGGATCCCTCATCTCGAGCTAGGAGGCGGAAACGGGGCTCCCCTGGATGTGTGTGGGACCCTCGTGCTTCCTCTCGAGTGGAGACGTGTATGTCGGGGAACTTCTTGAGTTGCAACAAGGGTGTTAAGGACCCTGTGGAAGTTCCAGTGGTTAGATGTGATTAGCCTCGAGAAGCCTCAGCGGAAATGTGCCTCATCTCGCCTGGAGGGCAAAACCTCCTGGATTTTCTCGAGTTGCGGCAGGTGCTCTCGACTTACGACGGGGACCTCAGGGACCCGCTCTGGTGGCCTCAGGAAAGGCCAGTCCCCATGCGAGTTCCTCGGGGGCCTCTCGGGATTACTCTCCCGTCGATGCCGGGGCCTAAGACCTTGTGTGGAGTCGGGGCCGGAACCTGAGGATTCCTCTCCAGTGCTGACATGGATCTTGGGGTACTTCTGGAGTCTACCCAGGGGAGTCAGTCCTCGTCTCGAATGCGGTCATGCACTTGCGCTTTCCTCCAGAGCGGTAGCAGCAGTGTCACGCAGTCCGCCGCGTGGATCAAAGGATCTATGGTTTTCCCTCGAGGCTTTCCCACGAGGCTTTCCCACGAGGCTTTCCCACAGGGCTGTCCCACGTGCACACGTGGTGGGACTCGGTCCTCGGCTTGAACGTCAAGGCAGTGCAGGGAAAACAGGTTCCTCTGGAATGGACTGACACATCTGGGGGACTCTTGGAATGGTGGCACGACCCTGGAGTTTCTCTTGCCTTTCCAGTGGAGAGCGCCTCCTCTTGAGATGCGACGGGAACGCCGGGAATTCTTTCCCTACGAAACAGGGAAAGGATCCCTCATCTCGAGCTAGGAGGCGGAAACGGGGCTCCCCTGGATGTGTGCGGGACCCCACGTGCTTCCTCTCGAGTGGAGACGGGTATGTCGGGGAACTTCTTGAGTTGCAGCAAGGGTGTGAAGGACCCTTTGGAAGTTCCAGTGGTGAGACGTGATTGGCCTCGAGAACCTCAGCGGAAATGGGCCTCATCTCGCCTGGAGGGCAAAGCCTCCTGGATTTTCTCGAGTTGCGGCAGGTGCTCTCGACTTACGACGGGGACCTCAGGGACCCGCTCTGGTGGCCTCAGGAAAGGCCAGTCCCCATGCGAGTTCCTCGGGGGCCTCTCGGGATTACTCTCCCGTCGATGCCGGGGCCTAACACCTTGTGTGGAGTCGGGGCCGGAACCTGAGGATTCCTCTCCAGTGCTGACATGGATCTTGGGGTACTTCTGGAGTCTCCCCAGGGGAGTCAGTCCTCGTCACGAATGCGGGCATGCACTTGCGCTTTCCTCCAGAGCGGTAGCAGCAGTGTCACGCAGTCCGCCGCGTGGATCAAAGGATCTATGGTTTTCCCTCGAGTCTTTCCCACGAGGCTTTCCCACGAGGCTTTCCCACAGGGCTGTCCCACGTGCACACGTGGTGGGAGTCGATCCTCGGCTTGAACGTCAAGGCAGTGCAGGGAAAACAGGTTCCTCTGGAATGGACTGACACATCTGGGGGACTCTTGGAATAGTGGCATGACCCTGGAGTTCCTCTCGCCTTTCCTGTGGAGAGCGCCACCTCTTGAGATGCGACAGGAACGCCGGGAATTCTTTCCCTAGGAAACAGGGAAAAGATCCCTCATCTCGAGCTAGGAGGCGGAAACGGGTCTCCCCTGGATGTGTGCGGGACACCACGTGCTTCCTCTCGAGTGTAGACGGGTATGTCGGGGAACTTCTGGAGTTGCAGCAAGGGTGTGAAGGACCCTTTGGAAGTTCCAGTGGTGAGACGTTATTGGCCTCGAGAACCTCAGCGGAAATGGGCCTCATCTCGCCTGGAGGGCAAAACCTCCTGGATTTTATCGAGTTGCGGCAGGTGCTCTCGACTTACGACGGGGACCTCAGGGAGCCGCTCTGGTGGCCTCAGGAAAGGCCAGTCCCGATGCGAGTTTCTCGGGGGCCTCTCGGGATTCCTCTCCCGTCGATGCCGGGGCCTAAGACCTTGTGTGGAGTCGGGGCCGGAACCTGAGGATTCCTCTCCAGTGCTGACATGGATCTTGGGGTACTTCTGGAGTCTCCCCAGGGGAGTCAGTCCTCGTCTCGAATGCGGGCATGCACTTGCGCTTTCCTCCAGAGCGGTAGCAGCAGTCTCACGCAGTCCGCCGCCTGGATCAAAGGATCTATGGTTTTCCCTCGAGTCTTTCCCACGAGGCTTTCCCACGAGGCTTTCCCACAGGGCTGTCCCACGTGCACACGTGGTGGGAGTCGATCCTCGGCTTGAACGTCAAGGCAGTGCAGGGAAAACAGGTTCGTCTGGAATGGACTGACACATCTGGGGGACTCTTGGAATGGTGGCACGACCCTGGAGTTCCTCTCGCCTTTCCTGTGGAGAGCGCCTCCTCTTGAGATGCAACGGGAACGCCGGGAATTCTTTCCCTACGAAAGAGGGAAAGGATCCCTCATCTCGAGCTAGGAGGCGGAAACGGGGCTCCCCTGGATGTGTGCGGGACACCACGTGCTTCCTCTCGAGTGGAGACGGGTATGTCGGGGAATTTCTTGATTTGCAGCAAGGGTGTGAAGGACCCTTTGGAAGTTCCAGTGGTTAGATGTGATAGGCCTCGAGAAGCCTCAGCGGAAATGGGCCTCATCTCGCCTGGAGGGCAAAACCTCCTGGATTTTCTCGAGTTGCGGCAGGTGCTCTCGACTTACGACGGGGACCTCAGGGACCCGCTCTGGTGGGCTCAGGAAAGGCCAGTCCCCATGCGAGTTCCTCGGGGGCATCTCGGGATTCCTGTCCCTTCGATGCCGGGGCCTAAGACCTTGTGTGGAGTCGGGGCCGGAACCTGAGGATTCCTCTCCAGTGCTGACATGGATCTTGGGGTTCTTCTGGAGTCTCCCCAGGGGAGTCAGTACTCGTCTCGAATGTGGGCATGCACTTGCGCTTTCCTCCAGAGCGGTAGCAGCAGTGTCACGCAGTCCGCCGCGTGGATCAAAGGATCTATGGTTTTCCCTCGAGTCTTTCCCACGAGGCTTTCCCACGAGGCTTTCCCACAGGGCTGTCCCACGTGCACACGTGGTGGGAGTCGATCCTCGGCTTGAACGTCAAGGCAGTGCAGGGAAAACAGGTTCCTCTGGAATGGACTGACACATCTGGGGGACTCTTGGAATAGTGGCACGACCCTGGAGTTCCTCTCGCCTTTCCTGTGGAGAGCGCCACCTCTTGAGATGCGACAGGAACGCCGGGAATTCTTTCCCTACGAAACAGGGAAAAGATCCCTCATCTCGAGCTAGGAGGCGGAAACGGGTCTCCCCTGGATGTGTGCGGGACACCACGTGCTTCCTCTCGAGTGTAGACGGGTATGTCGGGGAACTTCTGGATTTGCAGCAAGGGTGTGAAGGACCCTTTGGAAGTTCCAGTGGTGAGACGTGATTGGCCTCGAGAACCTCAGCGGAAATGGGCCTCATCTCGCCTGGAGGGCAAAACCTCCTGGATTTTCTCGAGTTGCGGCAGGTGCTCTCGACTTACGACGGGGACCTCAGGGACCCGCTCTGGTGGCCTCAGGAAAGGCCAGTCCCGATGCGAGTTTCTCGGGGGCCTCTCGGGATTCCTCTCCCGTCGATGCCGGGGCCTAAGACCTTGTGTGGAGTCGGGGCCGGAACCTGAGGATTCCTCTCCAGTGCTGACATGGATCTTGGGGTACTTCTGGAGTCTCCCCAGGGGAGTCAGTCCTCGTCTCGAATGCGGGCATGCACTTGCGCTTTCCTCCAGAGCGGTAGCAGCAGTGTCACGCAGTCCGCCGCGTGGATCAAAGGATCTATGGTTTTCCCTCGAGTCTTTCCCACGAGGCTTTCCCACGAGGCTTTCCCACAGGGCTGTCCCACGTGCACACGTGGTGGGAGTCGATCCTCGGCTTGAACGTCAAGGCAGTGCAGGGAAAACAGGTTCGTCTGGAAAGGACTGACACATCTGGGGGACTCTTGGAATGGTGGCACGACCCTGGAGTTCCTCTCGCCTTTCCTGTGGAGAGCGCCTCCTCTTGAGATGCAACGGGAACGCCGGGAATTCTTTCCCTACGAAAGAGGGAAAGGATCCCTCATCTCGAGCTAGGAGGCGGAAACGGGGCTCCCCTGGATGTGTGCGGGACACCACGTGCTTCCTCTCGAGTGGAGACGGGTATGTCGGGGAACTTCTTGAGTTGCAGCAAGGGTGTGAAGGACCCTTTGGAAATTCCAGTGATTAGATGTGATAGGCCTCGAGAAGCCTCAGCGGAAATGGGCCTCATCTCGCCTGGAGGGCAAAACCTCCTGGATTTTCTCGAGTTGCGGCAGGTGCTCTCGACTTACGACGGGGACCTCAGGGACCCGCTCTGGTGGCCTCAGGAAAGGCCAGTCCCCAAGCGAGTTCCTCGGGGGCATCTCGGGATTCCTGTCCCTTCGATGCCGGGGCCTAAGACCTTGTGTGGAGTCGGGGCCGGAACCTGAGGATTCCTCTCCAGTGCTGACATGGATCTTGGGGTTCTTCTGGAGTCTCCCCAGGGGAGTCAGTACTGGTCTCGAATGCGGGCATGCACTTGCGCTTTCCTCCAGAGCGGTAGCAGCAGTGTCACACAGTCCGCCGCGTGGATCAAAGGATCTACGGTTTTCCCTCGAGTCTTTCCCACGAGGCTTTCCCACGAGGCTTTCCCACAGGGCTGTCCCACGTGCACACGTGGTGGGAGTCGATCCTCGGCTTAAACGTCAAGGCAGTGCAGGGAAAACAGGTTGCTCTGGAATGGACTGACACATCTGGGGGACTCTTGGAATGGTGGCATGACCCTGGAGTTCCTCTCGCCTTTCCTGTGGAGAGCGCCTCCTCTTGAGATGCGACGGGAACGCCGGGAATTCTTTCCCTACGAAACAGGGAAAGGATCCCACATCTCGAGCTAGGAGGCGGAAACGGGGCTCCCCTGGATGTGTGCGCGACACCACGTGCTTCCTCTCGAGTGCAGACGGGTATGTCGGGGAACTTCTTGAGTTGCAGCAAGGGTGTGAAGGACCCTTTGGAAGTTCCAGTGGTTAGATGTGATTGGCCTCGAGAAGCCTCAGCGGAAATGGGCCTCATCTCGCCTGGAGGGCAAAACCTCCTGGATTTTCTCGAGTTGCGGCAGGTGCTTTCGACTTACGACGGGGACCTCAGGGACCCGCTCTGGTGGCCTCAGGAAAGGCCAGTCCCCATGCGAGTTCCTCGGGGGCCTCTCGGGATTCCTCTCCCGTCGATGCCGGGGCCTAAGACCTTGTGTGGAGTCGGGGCCGGAACCTGAGGATTCCTCTCCAGTGCTGACATGGATCTTGGGGTACTTCTGGAGTCTCCCCAGGGGAGTCAGTCCTCGTCTCGAATGCGGGCATGCACTTGCGCTTTCCTCCAGAGCGGTAGCAGCAGTGTCACGCAGTCCGCCGCGTGGATCAAAGGATCTACGTTTTTCCCTCGAGTCTTTCCCAAGAGGCTTTCCCACGAGGCTTTCCCACAGGGCTGTCCCACGTGCACACGTGGTGGGAGTCGATCCTCGGCTTGAACGTCAAGGCAGTGCAGGGAAAAAAGGTTCCTCTGGAATGGACTGACATATCTGGGGGACTCTTGGAATGGTGGCACGACCCTGGAGTTCCTCTCGCCTTTCCTGTGGAGAGCGCCTCCTCTTGAGATGTGACGGGAACGCCGGGAATTCTTTCCCTACGAAACAGGGAAAGGATCCCTCATCTCGAGCTAGGAGGCGGAAACGGGGCTCCCCTGGATGTGTGCGGGACCCACGTGCTTCCTCTCGAGTGGAGACGGGTATGTCGGGGAACGTCTTGAGTTGCAGCAAGGGTGTGAAGGACCCTTTGGAAGTTCCAGTTGTTAGACGTGATTAGCCTCGAGAAGCCTCGGCGGAAATGGGCCTCATCTCGCCTGAAGGGCAAAACCTCCTGGATTTTCTCGAGTTGCGGCAGGTGCTCTCGACTTACGACGGGGACCTCAGGGACCCACTCTGGTGGCCTCAGGAAAGGCCAGTCCCCATGCGAGTTCCACGGGGGCCTCTCGGGATTACTCTCCCGTCGATGCCGGGTCCTAAGTCCTTGTGTGGAGTCGGGGTCGGAACCTGAGGATTCCTCTCCAGTGCTGACATGGATCTTGGGGTACTTCTGGAGTCTCCCCAGGGGAGTCAGTCTTCGTCTCGAATGCGGGCATGCACTTGCGCTTTCCTCCAGAGCGGTAGCAGCAGTGTCACGCAGTCTGCCGCGTGGATCAAAGGATCTATGGTTTTCCCTCGAGTCTTTTCCACGAGGCTTTCCCACGAGGCTTTCCCACAGGGCTGTCCCACGTGCACACGTGGTGGGAGTCGATCCTCGGCTTGAACGTCAAGGCAGTGCAGGGAAAACAGGTTCCTCTGGAATGGACTGACACATCTGGGGGACTCTTGGAATGGTGGCACGACCCTGGAGTTCCTATCGCCTTTCCTGTGGAGAGCGCCTCCTCTTGAGATGCGACGGGAACGCCGGGAATTCTTTCCCTACGAAACAGGGAAAGGATCCCTCATCTCGAGCTAGGAGGCGGAAACGGGGCTCCCCTGGATGTGAGCGGGACCCACGTGCTTCCTCTCGAGTGGAGACGGGTATGTCGGGGAACTTCTTGAGTTGCAGCAAGGGTGTGAAGGACCCTTTGGAAGTTCCAGTTGTTAGACGTGATTAGCCTCGAGAAGCCTCAGCGGAAATTGGCCTCATCTCGCCTGGAGGGCAAAACCTCCTGGATTTTCTCGAGTTGCGGCAGGTGCTCTCGACTTACGACGGGGACCTCAGGGACCCGCTCTGGTGGCCTCAGGAAAGGCCAGTCCCCATGCGAGTTCCTCGGGGGCCTCTCGGGATTTCTCTCCCGTCGATGCCGGGGCATAAGACCTTGTGTGGATTCGGGGCCGGAACCTGAGGATTCCTCTCCAGTGCTGACATGGGTCTTGGGGTACTTCTGAAGTCTCCCCAGGGGAGTCAGTCCTCGTCTCGAATGCGGGCATGCACTTGCGCTTTCCTCCAGAGCGGTAGCAGCAGTGTCACGCAGTCCGCCGTGTGGATCAAAGGATCTATGGTTTTCCCTCGAGTCTTTCCCACGAGGCTTTCCCACGAGGCTTTCCCACAGGGCTGTCCCACGTGCACACGTGGTGGGAGTCGATCCTCGGCTTGAACGTCAAGGCAGTGCAGGGAAAACAGGTTCCTCTGGAATGGACTGACACATCTGGGGGACTCTTGGAATGGTGGCACGACCCTGGAGTTCCTATCGCCTTTCCTGAGGAGAGCGCCTCCTCTTGAGATGCGACGGGAACGCCGGGAATTCTTTCCCTACGAAACAGGGAAAGGATCACTCATCTCGAGCTAGGAGGCGGAAACGGGGCTCCCCTGGATGTGTGCGGGACACCACGTGCTTCCTCTCGAGTGGAGACGGTTTGTCGGGGAACTTCTTGAGTTGCAGCAAGGGTGTGAAGGACCCTTTGGAAGTTCCAGTGGTTAGATGTGATTGGCCTCGAGAAGCCTCAGCGGAAATGGGCCTCATCTCGCCTGGAGGGCAAAACCTCCTGGATTTTCTCGAGTTGCGGCAGGTGCTCTCGACTTACGACGGGGACCTCAGGGACCCGCTCTGGTGGCCTCAGGAAAGGCCAGTCCCCATGCGAGTTCCTCGGGGGCCTCTCGGGATTCCTCTCCCGTCGATGCCGGGGCCTAAGACCTTGTGTGGAGTCGGGGCCGGAACCTGAGGATTCCTCTCCAGTGCTGACATGGATCTTGGGGTACTTCTGGAGTCTCCCCAGGGGAGTCAGTCCTCGTCTCGAATGCGGGCATGCACTTGCGCTTTCCTCCAGAGCGGTAGCAGCAGTGTCACGCAGTCCGCCGCGTGGATCAAAGGATCTATGGTTTTCCCTCGAGTCTTTCCCAAGAGGCTTTCCCACGAGGCTTTCCCACAGGGCTGTCCCACGTGCACACGTGGTGGGAGTCGATCCTCGGCTTGAACGTCAAGGCAGTGCAGGGAAAAAAGGTTCCTCTGGAATGGACTGACATATCTGGGGGACTCTTGGAATGGTGGCACGACCCTGGAGTTCCTCTCGCCTTTCCTGTGGAGAGCGCCTCCTCTTGAGATGCGACGGGAACGCCGGGAATTCTTTCCCTACGAAACAGGGAAAGGATCCCTCATCTCGAGCTAGGAGGCGGAAACGGGGCTCCCCTGGATGTGTGCGGGACCCACGTGCTTCCTCTCGAGTGGAGACGGGTATGTCGGGGAACTTCTTGAGTTGCAGCAAGGGTGTGAAGGACCCTTTGGAAGTACCAGTTGTTAGACGTGATTAGCCTCGAGAAGCCTCAGCGGAAATGGGCCTCATCTCGCCTGAAGGGCAAAACCTCCTGGATTTTCTCGAGTTGCGGCAGGTGCTCTCGACTTACGACGGGGACCTCAGGGACCCGCTCTGGTGGGTTCAGGAAAGGCCAGTCCCCATGCGAGTTCCTCGGGGGCCTCTCGGGATTCCTCTCCCGTCGATGCCGGGGCCTAAGACCTTGTGTGGAGTCGGGGCCGGAACCTGAGGATTCCTCTCCAGTGCTGACATGGATCTTGGGGTACTTCTGGAGTCTCCCCAGGGGAGTCAGTCTTCGTCTCGAATGCGGGCATGCACTTGCGCTTTCCTCCAGAGCGGTAGCAGCAGTGTCACGCAGTCCGCCGCGTGGATCAAAGGATCTATGGTTTTCCTTCGAGTCTTTTCCACGAGGCATTCCCACGAGGCTTTCTCACAGGGCTGTCCCACGTGCACACGTGGTGGGAGTCGATCCTCGGCTTGAACGTCAAGGCAGTGCAGGGAAAACAGGTTCCTCTGGAATGGACTGACACATCTGGGGGCTCTTGGAATGGTGGCACGACCCTTGAGTTCCTCTCGCCTTTCCTGTGGAGAGCGCCTCGTCTTGAGATGCGACGGGAACGCCGGGAATTCTTTCCCTACGAAACAGGGAAAGGATCCCTCATCTCGAGCTAGGAGTCGGAAACGGAGCTCCCCTGGATGTGGGCCGGACCCCACGTGCTTCCTCTCGAGTGGAGACCGGTATGTCGGGGAACTTCTTGAGTTGCAGCAAGGGTGTGAAGGACCCTTTGGAAGTTCCAGTGGTTAGATGTGATTGGCCTCGAGAAGCCTCAGCGGAAATGGGCCTCATCTCGCCTGGAGGGCAAAACCTCCTGGATTTTCTCGAGTTGCGGCAGGTGCTCTCGACTTACGACGGGGACCTCAGGGACCCGCTCTGGTGGCCTCAGGAAAGGCCAGTCCCCATGCGAGTTCCTCGGGGGCCTCTCGGGATTCCTCTCCCATCGATGCCGGGGCCTAAGACCTTGTGTGGAGTCGGGGCCGGAACCTGAGGATTCCTCTCCAGTGCTGACATGGATCTTGGGGTACTTCTGGAGTCTCCCCAGGGGAGTCAGTCCTCGTCTCGAATGCGGGCATGCACTTGCGCTTTCCTCCAGAGCGGTAGCAGCAGTGTCACGCAGTCTGCCGCGTGGATCAAAGGATCTATGGTTTTCCTTCGAGTCTTTCCCACGAGGCTTTCCCACGAGGCTTTCCCACAGGGCTGTCCCACGTGCACACGTGGTGGGAGTCGATCCTCGGCTTGAACGTCAAGGCAGTGCAGGGAAAACAGGTTCCTCTGGAATGGACTGACACATCTGGGGGACTCTTGGAATGGTGGCACGACCCTGGAGTTCCTCTCGCCTTTCCTGTGGGAGCGCCTCCTCTTGAAATGCGACGGGAACGCCGGGAATTCTTTCCCTACGAAACAGGGAAAGGATCCCTCATCTCGAGCTAGGAGGCGGAAACGGGGCTCCCCTGGATGTGTGCGTGACCACACGTGCTTCCTCTCGAGTGGAGACGGGTATGTCGGGGACCTTCTTGAGTTGCAGCAAGGGTGTGAAGGACCCTTTGGAAGTTCCAGTGGTTAGATGTGATTAGCCTCGAGAAGCCTCAGCGGAAATGGGCCTCATCTCGCCTGGAGGGCAAAACCTCCTGAATTATCTCGAGTTGCGGCAGGTGCTCTCGACTTACGACAGGGACCTCAGGGACCCGCTCTGGTGGCCTCAGGAAAGGCCAGTACCCATGCGAGTTCCTCGGGGGCCTCTGGGGATTCCTCTCCCGTCGATGCCGGGGCCTAAGACCTTGTGTGGAGTCGGGGCCGGAACCTGAGGATTCCTCTCCAGTGCTGACATGGATCTTGGGGTACTTCTGGAGTCTCCCCAGGGGAGTCAGTCCTCGACTCGAATGGGGGCATGCACTTGTGCTTTCCTCCAGAGCGGTAGCAGCAGTGTCACACAGTCCGCCGCGTGGATCAAAGGATCTATGGTTTTCCCTCGAGTCTTTCCCACGAGGCTTTCCCACGAGGCTTTCCCACAGGGCTGTCCCACGTGCACACGTGGTGGGAGTCGATCCTCGGCTTGAACGTCAATGCAGTGCAGGGAATACAGGTTCCTCTGGAATGGACTGACACATCTGGGGGACTCTTGGAATGGTGTCACGACCCTGGAGTTCCTCTCGCCTTTCCTGTGGAGAGCGCCTCCTCTTGAGATGCGACTGGAACGCCGGGAATTCTTTCCCTACGAAACAGGGAAAGGATCCCTCATCTCGAGCTAGGAGGCGGAAACGGGGCTCCCCTGGATGTGTGCGGGACCCCACGTGCTTCCTCTCGAGTGGAGACGGGTATGTCGGGGAAATTCTTTAGTCGCAGCAAGGGTGTGAAGGACCCGTTGGAAGTTCCAGTATTTAGACGTGATTAGCCTCGAGAAGCCTCAGAGGAAATGGTCCTCATCTCGCCTGGAGGGCAAAACCTCCTGGATTTTCTCGAGTTGCGGCAGGTGCTCTCGACTTACGACGGGGACCTCAGGGACCCGCTCTGGTGGCCTCAGGAAAGGCCAGTCCCCATGGAGTTCCTCGGGGGCCTCTCGGGATTCCTCTCCCTTCGATGCCGGGGCCTAAGACCTTGTGTGGAGTCGGGGCCGGAACCTGAGGGTTCCTCTCCAGTGCTGACATGGATCTTGGGGTACTTCTGGAGTCTCCCCAGGGGAGTCAGTCCTCGTCTCGAATGCGGGCATGCACTTGCGCTTTCCTCCAGAGCGGTAGCAGCAGTGTCACGCAGTCCGCCGCATGGATCAAAGGATCCATGGTTTTCCTTCGAGTCTTTTCCACGAGGCATTCCCACGAGGCTTTCCCACAGGGCTGCCCCACGTGCACACGTGGTGGGAGTCGATCCTCGGCTTGAACGTCAAGGCAGTGCAGGGAAAACAGGTTCCTCTGGAATGGACTGACACATCTGGGGGCTCTTGGAATGGTGGCACGACCCTGGAGTTCCTCTCGCCTTTCCTGTGGAGAGCGCCTCGTCTTGAGATGCGATGGGAACGCCGGGAATTCTTTCCCTACGAAACAGGGAAAGGATCCCTCATCTCGAGCTAGGAGTCAGAAACGGAGCTCCCCTGGATGTGGGCCGGACCCCACGTGCTTCCTCTCGAGTGGAGACGGGTATGTCGGGGAACTTCTTGAGTTGCAGCAAGGGTGTGAAGGACCCTTTGGAAGTTCCAGTGGTTAGATGTGATTGGCCTCGAGAAGCCTCAGCGGAAATGGGCCTCATCTCGCCTGGAGGGCAAAACCTCCTGGATTTTCTCGAGTTGCGGCAGGTGCTCTCGACTTACGACGGGGACCTCAGGGACCCGCTCTGGTGGCCTCAGGAAAGGCCAGTCCCCATGCGAGTTCCTCGGGGGCCTCTCGGGATTCCTCTCCCATCGATGCCGGGGCCTAAGACCTTGTGTGGAGTCGGGGCCGGAACCTGAGGATTCCTCTCCAGTGCTGACATGGATCTTGGGGTACTTCTGGAGTCTCCCCAGGGGAGTCAGTCCTCGACTCGAATGGGGGCATGCACTTGTGCTTTCCTCCAGAGCGGTAGCAGCAGTGTCACACAGTCCGCCGCGTGGATCAAAGGATCTATGGTTTTCCCTCGAGTCTTTCCCACGAGGCTTTCCCACGAGGCTTTCCCACAGGGCTGTCCCACGTGCACACGTGGTGGGAGTCGATCCTCGGCTTGAACGTCAAGGCAGTGCAGGGAATACAGGTTCCTCTGGAATGGACTGACACATCTGGGGGACTCTTGGAATGGTGTCACGACCCTGGAGTTCCTCTCGCCTTTCCTGTGGAGAGCGCCTCCTCTTGAGATGCGACTGGAACGCCGGGAATTCTTTCCCTACGAAACAGGGAAAGGATCCCTCATCTCGAGCTAGGAGGCGGAAACGGGGCTCCCCTGGATGTGTGCGGGACCCCACGTGCTTCCTCTCGAGTGGAGACGGGTATGTCGGGGAAATTCTTTAGTCGCAGCAAGGGTGTGAAGGACCCTTTGGCAGTTCCAGTGGTTAGATGTGATTAGCCTCGAGAAGCCTCAGCGGAAATGGACCTCATCTCGCCTGGAGGGCAAAACCTCCTGGATTTTCTCGAGTTACGGCAGGTGCTCTCGACTTACGACGGGGACCTCGGGGACCCGCTCTGGTGGCCTCAGGAAAGGCCAGTCCCCATGCGAGTTCCTCGGGGGCCTCTCGGGATTCCTCTCCCGTCGATGCCGGGGCCTAAGACCTTGTGTGGAGTCGGGGCCGGAACCTGAGGATTCCTCTCCAGTGCTGACATGGATCTTGGGGTACTTCTGGAGTCTCCCCAGGGGAGTCAGTCCTCGTCTCGAATGCGGGCATGCACTTGCGCTTTCCTCCAGAGCGGTAGGAGCAGAGTCACGCAGACCGCCGCGTGGATCAAAGGATCTATGGTTTTCCCTGGAGTCTTTCCCATGAGGCTTTCCCACGAGGCTTTCCCACAGGGCTGTCCCACGTGCACACGTGGTGGGAGTCGATCCTCGGCATGAACGTCGAGGCAGTGCAGGGAAAATACGTTCCTCTGGAATGGACTGACACATCTGGAGGACTCTTGGAATGGTGGCACGACCCTGGAGTTCCTCTCGCCTTTCCTGTGGAGAGCGCCTCCTCTTGAGATGCGACGGGAACGCCGGGAATTCTTTCCCTACGAAACAGGGAAAGGATCCCTCATCTCGAGCTAGGAGGTGGAAACGGGGCTCCCCTGGATCTGTGCGGTACCCTCGTGATTCCTCTCGAGTGGAGACGGGTATGTCTATGTCGGGGAACTTCTTGAGTTGCAGCAAGGGTGTGAAGGACCCTTTGGAATTTCCAGTTGTTAGATGTGATTAGCCTCGAGTAGCCTCAGCGGAAATGGGCCTCATCTCGCCTGGAGGGCAAAACCTCCTGGATTTTATCGAGTTGCGACAGGTGCTGTCGACTTACAACGAGGACCCCAGGGACCAGCTCTGGTTTCCTCAGGAAAGGCCAGTCCCCATGCGAATTCCTCGGGGGCCTCTCGGGATTCCTCTCCCGTCGATGACGGGGCCTAAGACCTTGTGTGGGGTCGGGGCCGGAACCTGAGGATTCCTCCCCAGTGCTGACATGGATCTTGGGGTATTCCTGGAGTCTCCCGAGGGGAGTCAGTCCTCGTCTCGAATGCTGGCATGCACTTCCGCTTTCCTCCAGAGCGGTAGCAGCAGTGTCACGCAGTCCGCCACGTGAATCAAAGGATCTATGGTTTTCCCTCGAGTCTTTCCCAAGAGGCTTTCCCATGGGGCTTTCCCACAGGGCTGTCCCACGTGCGCACCTGGTGGGAGTCCATCCTCGGCTTCAACGTCAAGGCAGTGCAGGGAAAACAGGTTCCTCTGGAATGGACTGACACATCTGGGGGACTCTTGGAATGGTGGCACGACCCTGGAGTTCCTATCGCCTTTCCTGTGGAGAGCGCCTCCTCTTGAGATGCGACAGGAACGCCGGGAATTCTTTCCCTACGAAACAGGGAAAGGATCCCTCATCTCGAGCTAGGAGGCGGAAACGGGGCTCCCCTGGAGGTGTGCGGGACCCTCGTGCTTCCTCTCGAGTGGGGACGGGTATGTCGGGGAACATCTTGAGTTGCAGCAAGGGTGTGAAGGACCCTTTGGAAGTTCCAGTGGTTAGATGTGATTAGCCTCGAGAATTCTCAGCGGAAATGGGCCTCATCTCGCCTGGAGGGCAAAACCTCCTGGATTTTCTCGAGTTGCGGCAGGTGCTCTCTACTTACGACGGGGACCTCAGGGACCCGCTCTGGTGGCCTCAGAAAAGGCCAGTCCCCATGCGAGTTCCTCGGGGGCCTCTCGGGATTCCTATCCCGTCGAAACAGGGGCCTAAATCATGTGTGGATTCGGGGCCGGAACCTGAGGATTCCTCTCCAGTGCTGACATGGATCTTGGGGTACTTCTGGAGGCTCCCCAGGGGAGTCAGTCCTCGTCTCGAATGCGGGCATGCACTTGCGCTTTCCTCCAGAGCGGTAGCAGCAGTGTCATGCAGTCCTCCGCGTGGATCAAGGGATCTATGGCTTTCCCTCGAGGCTTTCCCACGAGGTTTTCCCACAGGGCTGTCCCACGTGCCACCGTGGGGGCAGTCGATCCTCGGCTTGAACGTCAAGGCAGTGCAGAGAAAACAGGTTCCTCTGGAATGGACTGACACATCTGGGGGACTCTTGGAATGGTGGCACGACCCTGGAGTTCCTCTCGCCTTTCCTGTGGAGAGCGCCTCCTCTTGAGATGCGACGGGAACGCCGGGAATTCTTTCCCTACGAAACAGGGAAAGGATCCCTCATCTCGAGCTAGGAGGCGGAAACGAGTCTCCCCTGGATGTGTGCGGGACCCTTGTGCTTCCTCTCGAGTGGATACGGTTATGTCGGGGAACTTCTTGAGTTGCAGCAAGGGTGTGAAGTACCCTTTGGAAGTTTCAGTGGTTAGATGTGATTAGCCTCGAGAAGCCTCAGCGGAAATGGGCCTCATCTCGCCTGGAGGGCAAAACCTCCTGGATTTTCTCGAGTTGCGGCAAGTGCTCTCGACTTACGACGGGGACAAGAGGGACACGCTCTGGTGGCCTCAGAAAAGGCCAGGTCCCATGCGAGTTCCTCGGGGGCCTCTCGGGATTCCTCTCCCATCGATGCCGGGGCCTAAGACCTTGTGTGGAGTCGGGGCCTGAACCTGAGGATTCCTCTCCAGTGCTGACATGGATCTTGGGGTACT
This sequence comes from Ovis canadensis, assembly GCF_042477335.2. Taxonomy (NCBI): domain Eukaryota; kingdom Metazoa; phylum Chordata; class Mammalia; order Artiodactyla; family Bovidae; genus Ovis; species Ovis canadensis. The sequence continues at coordinate 1,471,230 of NC_091258.1, read as the reverse complement.
TCTGGAAGCTCCCGAGGGGAGTCAGTCCTCGTCTCGAATGCGGGCATGCACTTGCGCTTTCCTCCAGAGCGGTAGCAGCAGTGTCACGAATTCCGCAGCGTGGATCAAGGGATCTATGGCTTTCCCTCGAGGCTTTCCCACGAGGCTTTCCCACAGGGCTTTCCCAGGTGCACACGTGGTGGGAGTCGATCCTCGGCTTGAACGTCAAGGCAGTGCGGGGAAAACAGGTTCCTCTGGAATGGACTGACACATCTGGGGGACTCTTGGAATGGTGGCATGACCCTGGAGTTCGTCTCGCCTTTCCTGTGGAGAGCGCCTCCTCTTGAGATGTGACGGGAACGCCGGGAATTCTTTCCCTAAGAAACAGGGAAAAGATCCCTCATCTCGAGCTAGGAGGCGGAAACGGGGCTCCCCTGTATGTGTGCGGGACCCTCGTGCTTCCCCTCGAGTGGAGACGGGTGTGTCAGGGAACTTCTTGAGTTGAGGCAAGAGTGTGAAGGACCCTTTGGAAGTTCCAGTGGTTAGATGTGATTAGCCTCGAGAAACCTCAGCGGAAATGGGCCTCATCTCGCCTGGAGGGCAAATCCTCCTGGATTTTCTCGAGTTGCGACAAGTGCTCTCGACTTACGACGGGGACTTCAGGGCCCCTCTCTGGTGGCCTGAGGAAAGGCCAGTCCCCATGCGAGTTCCTCGGGGGCCTCTCGGGATTTCTCTCCCGTCGATACCGGGGCCTAAGACCTTGTGTGGAGTCGGGGTCGGAACCTGAGGATTCCTCTCCAGTGCTGACATGGATCTTGGGGTAATTCTGGAGTCTCCCCAGGGGAGTCAGTCCTCGTCTCGAATGCGGGCATATACTTGCGCTTTCCTCCAGAGGGGTAGCAGCAGTGTCACGCAGTCTGCCCCGTGGATCAAAGGATGTATGGTTTTCCCTCGAGTCTTTCCCACGAGGCTTTCCCCACGAGGCTTTCCCACAGGGCTGTCCCACGTGCACACGTGGTGGGAGTCGATCCTAGGCTTGAACGTCAAGGCAGTGCAGGAAAAACAGGTTCCTCTGGAATGGACTGACACATCTGGCGGACTCTTGGAATGGTGGCATGACCCTGGAGTTCCTCTCGCCTTTCCTGTGGAGAGCGCCTCCTCTTGAGATGTGACGGGAACTTCGGGAATTCTTTCCCTACGAAACAGGGAAAAGATCCCTCATCTCGAGCTAGGAGGCGGAAACGGGGCTCCCCTGGATGTGTGCGGGACCCTCGTGCTTCCTCTCGAGTGGAGGCGGCTATGTCGGGGAACTTCTTGACTTGCAGTAAGGGTGTGAAGGACCCTTTGGAACTTCCATTGGTTAGATGTGATTAGCCTAGATAAGCGTCAGCGGAAATGGGCCTCATCTCGAATGGAGGGCAAAACCTCCTGGATTTTCTCGAGTTGCGGCAGGTGCTCTCGACGTACGACGGGGACCTCGGGGACCCGCTCAGATGGCCTCAGGAAAGGCCAGTCCCCATGCGAGTTCCTCGGGGGCCTCTCGGGATTCCTCTCCCGGCGATGCCGGGGCCTAAGACCTTGTGTGGAATCGGGGCCGGAACCTGAGGATTCCTCTCCAGTGCTGACATGGATCTTGGGGTACTTCTGGAGTCTCCCCAGGGGAGTCAGTCCTCGTCTCGAATGCGGGCATGCACTTGCGCTTTCCTCCAGAGCGGTAGCAGCAGTGTCAAGCATTCCGCAGCGTGGATCAAGGGATCTATGGTTTTCCCTCGAGTCTTTCCCACGAGGCTTTCCCACGAGGCTTTCCCACAGGGCTGTCCCACATGGCTGTCCCACGAGCACACGTGGTGGGAGTCGATCCTCGGCTTGAACGTCAAGGCAGTGCAGGAAAAACAGGTTCCTCTGCAATGGACTGACACATCTGGGGGACTCTTGGAATCGTGGCACGACCCTGGAGTTCCTCTCGCCTTTCCTGTGGAGAGCGCCTCCTCTTGAGATGCGACGGGAACGCCGGGAATTCTTTCCCTACGAAACAGGGAAAGGATCCCTCATCTCGAACTAGGAGGCGGAAACGGGGCTCCCCTGGATGTGTGCGGGACCCTCGTGCTTCCTCTCGAGTGGAGACGGCTATGTCGGGGAACTTCTTGACTTGCAGTAAGGGTGTGAAGGACCCTTTGGAAGTTCCATTGGTTAGATGTGATAAGCCTAGATATGCCTCAGCGGAAATGGGCCTCATCTCGCCTGGAGGGCAAAACCTCCTCCATTTTCTCGAGTTGCGGCAGGTGCTCTCGACGTACCACGGGGACCTCAGGGATCCGCTCTGGTGGCCTCAGGAAAGGCCAGTCCCCATGCCAGTTCCTCGGAGGCCTCTCTGGATTCCTATCCCGTCGATACCGGGGCCTAAGAACTTGTGTGGAGTCGGGGTCGGAACCTGAGGATTCCTCTCCAGTGCTGATATGGATCTTGGGGTACTTCTGGAGTCTCCCCAGGGGAGTCAGTCCTCGTCTCGAATGCGGGCATGCACTTGCGCTTTCCTCCAGAGTGGTAGCAGCAGTGTCACGCATTCCGCCGCGTGGATCAAGGGATCTATGGCTTTCGCTCGAGGCTTTCCCACGAGGCTTTCCCACAGGGCTGTACCACTTGCCACCGTGGTGGGATTCGATCCTCGGCATGAACGTCGAGGCAGTGTAGGGAAAATACATTCCTCTGGAATGGACTGACACATCTGGGGGACTCTTGGAATGGTGGCACGACCCTGGAGTTTCTCTCGCCTTTCCTGTGGAGAGCGCCTCCTCTTGAGATGCGACGGGAAGGCCGGGAATTCTTTCCCTACGAAACAGGGAAAGGATCCCTCATCTCGAGCTAGGAGGCGGAAACAGGGCTCCCCTGGATGTGTGCGGGACCCTCGTGCTTCCTCTCGAGTGGAGACGGCTATGTCGGGAAACTTCTTGAGTTGCAGCAAGGGTGTGAAGGACCCTTTGGAAGTTCCAGTGGTTAGATGTGATTAGCCTCGAGAAGCCTCAGCGGAAATGGGCCTCATCTCGCCTGGAGGGCAAAACTTCCTGGATTTTCTCGAGTTGCGGCAGCTGCTCTCGACTTACGACGGGGACCTCGGGGACCCGCTCTGGTGGCCTCAGGAAAGGCCAGTCCCAATTCGAGTTCCTAGGGGGCCTCTCGGGATTCCTCTCCCGGCTATGCCGTTGCCTAAGACCTTGTGTGGAGTCGGGGCCGGAACCTGAGGATTCCTCTCCAGTGCTGACATGGATCTTGGGGTACTTCTGGAGTCTCCCCAGGGGAGGCAGTCCTCGTCTCGAATGCGGGCATGCTCTTGCGCTTTCCTAAAAAGCGGTAGCAGCAATGTTATGCATTCCGCCGCGTGGATCAAAGGATCTATGTTTTTCCCTCGAGTCTTTCCCACGAGGCTTTCCCACGAGGCTTTCCCACAGGGCTGTCCCACGTGCACACGTGGTGGGAGTCGATCCTCGGCTTGAACGTCAAGGCAGTGCAGGAAAAACAGGTTCCTCTGCAATGGACTGACACATCTGGGGGACTCTTGGAATGGTGGCACGACCCTGGAGTTCCTCTCGCCTTTCCTGTGGAGAGCGCCTCCTCTTGAGATGCGACGGGAACGCCGGGAATTGTTTCCCTATGAAACAGGGAAAGGATCCCTCATCTCGAGCTAGGAGGCGGAAACGGGGCTCCCCTGGATGTGTGAGGGACCCTCGTGCTTCCTCCCGAGTGGAGACGGGTATGTCGGGGAACTTCTTGAGTTGCAGCAAGGGTGTGAAGGACCCTTTGGAATTTCCAGTTGTTAGATGTGATTAGCCTCGAGTAGCCTCAGCGGAAATGGGCCTCATCTCGCCTGGAGGGCAAAACCTCCTGGATTTTATCGAGTTGCGACAGGTGCTGTCGACTTACAACGAGGACCCCAGGGACCCGCTCTGGTGGCCTCAGGAAAGGCCAGTCCCCATGCGAATTCCTCGGGGGCCTCTCGGGATTCCTCTCCCGTCGATGACGGGGCCTAAGACCTTGTGTGGGGTCGGGGCCGGAACCTGAGGATTCCTCCCCAGTGCTGACATGGATCTTGGGGTATTCCTGGAGTCTCCCGAGGGGAGTCAGTCCTCGTCTCGAATGCTGGCATGCACTTCCGCTTTCCTCCAGAGCGGTAGCAGCAGTGTCACGCAGTCCGCCGCGTGGATCAAAGGATCTATGGTTTTCCCTCGAGTCTTTCCCACGAGGCTTTCCCATGGGGCTTTCCCACAGGGCTGTCCCACGTGCGCACCTGGTGGGAGTCGATCCTCGGCTTCAACGTCAAGGCAGTGCAGGGAAAACAGGTTCCTCTGGAATGGACTGACACATCTGGGGGACTCTTGGAATGGTGGCACGACCCTGGAGTTCCTGTCGCCTTTCCTGTGGAGAGCGCCTCCTCTTGAGATGCAACAGGAACGCCGGGAATTCTTTCCCTACGAAACAGGGAAAGGATCCCTCATCTCGAGCTAGGAGGCGGAAACGGGGCTCCCCTGGAGGTGTGCGGGACCCTCGTGCTTCCTCTCGAGTGGGGACGGGTATGTAGGGGAACTTCTTGAGTTGCAGCAAGGGTGTGAAGGACCCTTTGGAAGTTCCAGTGGTTAGATGTGATTAGCCTCGAGAATTCTCAGCGGAAATGGACCTCATCTCTCCTGGAGGGCAAAACCTCCTGGATTTTCTCGAGTTGCGGCAGGTGCTCTCGACTTACGACGGGGACCTCAGGGACCCGCTCTGGTGGCCTCAGAAAAGGCCAGTCCCCATGCGAGTTCCTCGGGGGCCTCTCGGGATTCCTATCCCGTCGATGCCGGGGCCTAAGACCTTGTGTGGAGTCGGGGCCGGAACCTGAGGATTCCTCTCCAGTGCTGACATGGATTTTGGGGTACTTCTGGAGTCTCCCCAGGGGAGTCAGTCCTCGTCTCGAATGCGGGCATGCACTTGCGCTTTCCTCCAGAGCGGTAGCAGCAGTGTCATGCAGTCCTCCGCGTGGATCAAGGGATCTATGGCTTTCCCTCGAGGCTTTCCCACGAGGTTTTCCCACAGGACTGTCCCACGTGCCACCGTGGGGGCCGTCGATCCTCGGCTTGAACGTCAAGGCAGTGCAGAGAAAACAGGTTCCTCTGGAATGGACTGACACATCTGGGGGACTCTTGGAATGGTGGCACGACCCTGGAGTTCCTCTCGCCTTTCCTGTGGAGAGCGCCTCCTCTTGAGATGCGACGGGAACGCCGGGAATTCTTTCCCTACGAAACAGGGAAAGGATCCCTCATCTCGAGCTAGGAGGCGGAAACGGGGCTCCCCTGGATGTGTGCGGGACCCTATTGCTTCCTCTCGAGTGGAGACGGGTATGTCGGGGAACTTCTTGAGTTGCAGCAAGGGTGTGAAGGACCATTTGGAAGTTCCAGTGGTTAGACGTGATTAGCCTCGAGAAGCCTCCGCGGAAATGGGCCTCATCTCGCCTGGAGGGCAAAACCTCCTGGATTTTCTCGAGTTGCGGCAGGTGCTCTCGACTTACGACGAGGACCTCAGGGACCCGCTCTGGTGGCCTCAGGAAAGGCCAGTCCCCATGCGAGTTCCTCGGGGGCCTCTCGGGATTCCTCTCCCGGCGATGCCGGGGCCCAAGACCTTGTGTGGAGTCGGGGCGGGAACCTGAGGATTCCTCTCCAGTGCTGCCATGGATTTTGGGGTACTTCTGGAGTCTCCCCAGGGGAGTCAGTCCTCGTCTCGAATGCGGGCATGCATTTTCGCTTTCCCCCAGAGCGGTAGCAGCAGTGTCACGCAGTCCGCCGCGTGGATCAAAGGATCTATGATTTTCCCTCGAGTCTTTCCCACGAGGCTTTCCCACGAGGATTTCCCACAGGGCTGTCCCACGTGCACACGTGGAGGGAGTCGATCCTCGGCTTGAACGTCAAGGCAGTGCAGGGAAAACAGGTTCCTCTGGAATGGACTGACACATCTGGGGGACTCTTGGAATGGTGGCACGACCCTGGAGTTCCTCTCGCCTTTCATGTGGAGAGCACCTCCTCTTGAGATGCGACGGGAACGCCGGGAATTCTTTCCCTACGAAACAGGGAAAGGATCCCTCATCTCGAGCTAGGAGGCGGAAACGGGGCTCCCCTGGATGTGTGCGGGACCCTCGTGCTTCCTCTCGAGTGGAGACGGGTGTGTCGGGGAACTTCTTGAGTTGCAGCAATGGTGTGAAGGACCCTTTGGAAGGTCCAGTGGTTAGATGTGATTAGCCTCGAGAAGCCTCAGTGGAAAAGGGCCTCATCTCGCCTGGAGGGCAAAACCTCCTGGATTTTCTCGAGTTGCACCAGGTGCTCTCGACTTATGACGGGGACCTCAGGGACACGCTCTGGTGGCCACAGGAAAGGCCAGTCCCCATGCGAGTTCCACGGGGGCCTCTCGGGATTTCTCTCCCGTCGATGCCGGGGCCTAAGACCATGTGTGGAGTCGGGGCCGGAACCTGAGGATTCCTCTCCAGTGCTGACATGGATCTTGGGGTACTTCTGGAGTCTCCCTAGGGGAGTCAGTCCTCGTCTCGAATGCGGGCATGCACTTGCGCTTTCCTCCAGAGCGGTAGCAGCAGTGTCACGCAGTCCGCCGCGTGGATCAAAGGATCTATGGTTTTCCCTCGAGTCTTTCCCTCGAGGCTTTCCCACGAGGCTTTCCCACAGGGCTGTCCCACGTGCACACGTGGTGGGAGTCGATGCTCTGCTTGAACATCAAGGCAGTGCAGAGAAAACAGGTTCCTCTGGTATGGACTGACATATCTGGGGGACTCTTGGAATGGTGGGACGATCCTGGAGTTCCTCTCGCCTTTCCTGTGGAGAGCGCCTCCTCTTGAGATGCGACGGGAACGCCGGGAATTCTTTCCCTACGTAACAGGGAAAGGATCCCACACCTCGAGCTAGGAGGCGGAAACGGGGCTCCCCTGGATGTGTGCGGGACCCTCGTGCTTCCTCTCGAGTGGAGACGGGTATGTCGGGGAACTTCTTGAGTTGCAGCAAGGGTGTGAAGGACCCTTTGGAAGTTCCAGTGGTTAGATGTGATTAGCCTCGAGAAGCCTCAGCGGAAAAGGGCCTCATCTCGCCTGGAGGCAAAACCTCCTGGAGTTTCTCGAGTTGCGGCAGGTGCTCTGGACTTACGACGGGGACCTCAGGGACCCGCTCTGGTGGCCTCAGGAAAGGCCAGTCCCCATGCGAGTTCCTCGGGAGCCTCTCGGGATTCCTCTCCCGTCCATGCCGGGGCCTAAGACCTTGTGTGGAGTCGGGGCCGGAACCTGAGGATTCCTCTCCAGTGCTGACATGGATCTTGAGGTACTTCTGGAGTCTCCCCAGGGGAGTCAGTCCTCGTCTCGAATGCGGGCATGCACTTGCGCTTTCCCCCAGAGCGGTAGCAGCAGTGTCACGCAGTCCGCCGCTTGGATCAAAGGATCTAACGTTTTCCCTCGAGTCTTTCCACGAGGCTTTCCCACGAGGCTTTCCCACAGGGCAGTCCCACGTGCACACGTGGTGGGAGTCGATGCTCTGCTTGAACATCAAGGCAGTGCAGGGAAAACAGGTTCCTCTGGAATGGACTGACACATCTGGGTGACTCTTGGAATGGTGGCACGACCCTGGAGTTCCTCTCGCCTTTCCTGTGGAGAGCACCTCCTCTTGAGATGCGACGGGAATGCCGGGAATTCTTTCCCTACGAAACAGGGAAAGGATCCCTCATCTCCAGCTAGGAGGCGGAAACGGGGCTCCCCTGGATGTGTGCGGGACCATCGTGCTTCCTCTCGAGTGGAGACGGGTATGTCGGGGAACTTCTTGAGTTGCAGCAAGGGTGTGAAGGACCCATTGGAAGTTCCAGTGGATAGATGTGATTAGCCTCGAGAAGCCTCAGCGAAAATGGGCCTCATCTCGCCTGGAGGGCAAAACCTCCTGGATTTTCTCGAGTTGCGGCAGGTGCTCTCGACTTACGACGGGGACCACAGGGAACCGCTCTGGTGGCCTCAGGAAAGGCCAGTCCCCATGCGAGTTCCTCGGGGGCCTCTCGGGATTCCTCCCCCGTCGATGCCGGGGTCTAAGACCTTGTGTGGAGTCGGGGCCGGAACCTGAGGATTCCTCTCCAGTGCTGACATGGATTTTGGGGTATTTCTGGAGTCTCCCCAGGGGAGTCAGTCCTCGTCTCGAATGCGGGCATGCACTTGAGGTTTCCTAAACACTGGTAGCAGCAGTGTCACGCAGTCCGCCGCGTGGATCAAATGATCTATGGTTTTCCCTCGAGTCTTTCCCAGGAGGCTTTCCCACGAGGCTTTCCCACAGGGCTGTCCCACGTGCACACGTGGCGGGAGTCGATCCTCGGCTTGAACGTCAAGGCAGTGCAGGGAAAACAGGTTCCTCTGGAATGCACTGACACATCTGGGGGACTCTTGGAATGGGGGCACGGCCCTGGAGTTCGTCTCGCCTTTCCTGTGAAGAGCGCCTCCTCTTGAGATACGACGGGAACGCTGGGAATTCTTTCCCTACGAAACAGGGAAAGGATCCCTCATCTCGAGCTAGGAGGTGGAAACAGGGTTACCCTGGATGTGTGCGGGACCCTCGTGCTTCCTCTCGAGTGCAGTCGGCTATGTCGGGGAACTTCTGGACTTGCAGCAAGGGTGTGAAGGACCCTTTGGAAGTTCCAGTGGTTAGATGTGATTAGCCTGGAGTACCCTCAGCGGAAATGTGCCTCATCTCGCCTGGAGGGCAAAACCTCCTGGAGTTTCTCGAGTTGCGGCAGGTGCTCTGGACTTACGACGGGGACCTCAGGGACCCGCTCTGGTGGCCTCAGGAAAGGCCAGTCCCCATGCCAGTTCCTTGGGGGCCTCTCGGGATTCCTCTCCTGTCAATGCCGGGGCCTAAGGCATTGTGTGGAGTCGGGGCCGGAACCTGAGGATTCCTCTCCAGTGCTGACATGGATCTTGGGGTACTTCTGGAGTCTCCCCAGGGGAGTCAGTCCTCGTCTTGAATGCGGGCATGCACTTGCGCTTTCCTCCATAGCGGTAGCATCAGAATCACGCAGTCCACTGCATGGATCAAAGGATCTATGGTTTTCCCTCGAGTCTTTCCCACTAGGCTTTCCCACGAGGCTTTCCCACAGGGCTGTCCCACGTGCACACGTGGAGGGAGTCGATCCTCGGCTTGAACGTCAAGGCAGTGCAGGGAATACAGGTTCCTCTGGAATGGACTGACACATCTGGGGGACACTTGGAATGGTGGCACGACCCTGGAGTTCCTCTCGCCTTTCCTGTGCAGAGCGCATCCTCTGGAGATGGGACGAGAACGCCGGGAATTCTTTCCCTACGAAACAGGATAAGGATCCCTCATCTCGAGCTAGGAGGCGGAAACGGGGCTCACCTGGATGTGTGCGGGACCCTCGTGCTTCCTCTCGAGTGGAGACGGCTATGTCGGGGAACTTCTGGACTTGCAGCAAGGGTGGGAAGGACCCTTTGGAAGTTCCAGTGGTTAGATGTGATTAGGCTCGAGAAGCATCATTGGAAATGGGCCTCATCTCGCCTGGAGGGCAAAACCTCCTGGATTTTCTCGAGTTGCGGCAGGTGCTCTCGACTTACGACGGGGACCTCAGGGACCCGCTCTGGTGGCCTCAGGAAAGGCCAGTCCCCATGCGAGTTCCTCAGGGGCCTCTCGGGATTCCTCTCCCGTCGATGCCGGGGCCTAATACCTTGTGTGGAGTCGGGTCCGGAACCTGAAGATTCCTCTCCAGTGCTGACATGGATTTGGGGTACTTCTGGAGTCTCCCCAGGGGAGTCCGTCCTCGTCTCGAATGCGGGCATGCACTTGTGCTTTCCTCCAGTGCGGTATCAGCAGTGTCAAGCAGTCCGCCGCTTGGATCAAAGGATCTATGGTTTTCCCTCGAGTCTTTCCCACGAGGCTTTCCCACGAGGCTTTCCCACAGGGCTCTCCCACGTGCACACGTGGAGGGAGTCGATCCTCGGCTTGAACGTCAAGGCAGTGCAGGGAAAACAGGTTCCTCTGGAATGGAATGACACATCTGGGGGACTCTTGGAATGGTGGCAAGACCCTGGAGTTCCTCTCGCCTTTCCTGTGGAGAGCGCCTCCTCTTGAGATGCGACGGGAACGACGGAAAATCTTTCCCTACGAAACAGGGAAAGGATCCCTCATCTCGAGCTAGGAGGCGGAAAAGGGGCTCCCCTGGATGTGTGCGGGACCCTTGTGCTTCCTCTCGTGGAGACGGGTATGTCGGGGAACTTCTTGAGTTGCAGCAAGGGTGTGAAGGACCCTTTGAAAGTTCCAGTTTTTAAATATGATTAGCCTCGAGAAGCCTCAGCGGAAATGGGCCTCATCTCGCCTGGAGGGCAAAACCTCCTGGATTTTCTCGAGTTGCGGCAGGTGCTCTCGACTTACGACGGGGACCTCAGGGACCCGCTCTGGTGGCCTCAGGAAAGGCCAGTCCCCATGCGAGTTCCTCGGGGGCCTCTCGGGATTCCGCTCCCGTCGATGCCGTGGCCTAATACCTTGTGTGGAGTCGGGTCCGGAACCTGATGTTTCCTCTCCAGTGCTGACATGGATTTGGGGTACTTCTGGAGTCTCCCCAGGGGAGTCAGTCCTCGTCTCGAATGCGGGCATGCACTTGAGCTTTCCTAAAGAGCGGTAGCAGCAGTGTCACGCAGTCCGCCACGTGGATGAAAGGATCTATGGTTTTCTCTCGAGTCTTTCCCACGAGGCTTTCCCACGAGGCTTTCCCACAGGGCTGTCCCACGTGCACACGTGGTGAGAGTCGATCCTCGGCTTGAACGTCAAGACAGTGCAGGGAAAACAGGTTCCTCTGGAATGGACTGACACATCTGGGGGAGTCTTGGAACGGTGGCACGACCCTGGAGTTCCTCTCGACTTTCCTGTGGAGAGCGCCTCCTCTTGAGATGCGACGGGAACGCCGGGAATTCTTTCCCTACGAAACAGGGAAAGGATCCCTCATCTCGAGCTAGGAGGCGGAAACGGGGCTCCCCTGGATGTGTGCGGGACCCTCGTGCTTCCTCTCGAGTGGAGAGGGGTATGTCGGGGAACTTCTTGAGTTGCAGCAAGGGTGTGAAGGACCCTTTGGAAGTTCCAGTGGTTAGATGTGATTAGCCTCGAGAAGTCTCAGCGGAAATAGGCCTCATCTCGCCTGGAGGGCAAAACCTCCTGGATTTTCTCGAGTTGCTGCATGTGCTCTCGACTTACGACGGGGACCTCAGGGACCCACTCTGGTGGCCTCATCAAAGGCCAGTCCCCATGCGAGTTCCTCGGGGGCCTCTCGGGATTCCTCTACCGTCGATGCCGGGGCCGAAGACCTTGTGTGGAGTCGGGCCGGAACCTGAGGATTCCTCTCCAGTGCTGACATGGATCTTGGGGTACTTCTGGAGTCTCCCCAGGGGAGTCAGTCCTCGTCTCGAATGCGGGCATGCACTTGCGCTTTCCTCCAGAGCGGTAGCAGCAGTTTCACGCAGTCCGCCGCGTGGATCAAAGGATCTATGGTTTTCCCTCGATTCTTTCCCACGAGGCTTTCCCACGAGGCTTTCCCACAGGGCTGTCCCACGTGCACAAGTGGTGGGAGTCGATCCTCGGCTTGAACGTCATGGCAGTGCAGGGAAAACAGGTTCCTCTGGAATGGCCTGACACATCTGGGGGACTCTGGGAATGGTGGCACTATCCTGGAGTTCCTCTCGCCTTTCCTGTGGAGAGAGCCTTCTCTTGAGATGCGACGGGAACGCCCAGAATTTTTCCCGACCAAACCGGGAAAGGATCCCTCATATGGAGCTACGAGGCGGAAATGGCGCTCCACTGGATGTGTGCGGGGCCCTCGTGCTTCCTCTAGAGTGGAGAGGGGTATGTCGGGGAACTTCTTGAGTTGCAGCAAGGATGTGAAGGACCTTTTGGAAGTTCCAGAGGTTAGGTGTGATTAGCCTCAAGAAGCCGCAGCGCACATGTGCCTCATCTAGCCTGGAGGGGAGATCCTCCTGGATTTTCTCGAGTTGCAGCAGGTGCTCTAGTGTTACGACGGAGACCTAAGGGACCCGCTCTGGTGGCCTCAGGCCTGGCCAGACCCCATTCGAGCTTCTCGGGGACCTCTTGGGATTCCTCTCCCGTCGATGCCGGGGCCTAAGACCCCGTGTGGCGTTGGCCACGGAAACTGAGGATTCCTCTCCAGTGCTGACATGGTTCTTGGGGTACTTCTGGACTCTCCCCAGTGGAGTCAGTCCTTGTCTCGAATGGGGGCATGCACGTGCGCTTTCCTCCAGAGCAGTAGCAGCAGTTTCACGCTTCCCGTCACGTCGTTCATGGGATCTGTGGGTTTCCCTCGAGGTTTTCCCACAAGGCTTTCCCATGAGGCTTTCCCACAGGGCTGTCCCATGTGCCACCGTGGTGTGAGTCGATCTGCAGCGTTAAAGTCGAGGCAGTAGAGGGAAAACACCTTCCTCTGGAATGGACTGGGACATCTGGGGGACTCTGAGAATGGTGGCACGACCCTGGAGTTCCTCTCGCCTTTCCTGTGGAGAGCGCCTCCTCTTGAGATGCGACAGGAACGCCCAGAATTCTTTCCCGACCAAGCAGGGAAAGGATCCCTCATCTGGAACTACAATGCGGAAACGGGGCTCCTCTTGATGTGGGCGGGACCATTGTGCTTCCTCTAGAGTGGACAGGGGTAGTCGGGGAACTTCTTGAGTTGCAGCAAGGGTGTGAAGGACCTTTTGGAAGTTCCAGAGGTTAGTTGTGATTAGTGTCGAGAAGCATCGGCGGAAATGGGCCTCATTTCCCCTGGAGGGGAGTACCTCCTGGATTTTCTCGAGTTGCGGCAGGTGCTCTCGTCTTACAACGGTGACTTAAGGCACCCGCTCTGGTGGCCTCAGGACTGGCCAGTCCCCATTCGAGTTGCTCGGGGGCCGCTCGGGATTCCTCTCCCTTCGATCCGGGGCCTAAGACCTTGTGTGGGGTCGGAGGCGGAACCTGAGGATTCCTCTCCAGTGCTGACATGGATCTTGCGGTACTTCTGGAGTCTGCCCAGGAGAGTCAGTCCTCGTCTCGAGAGGGGGCATGCACGTGCGCTTTCCTCCCGAGCTGTAGTAGCAGTGTCACGCTTCCCGTCGTGTCGATCATGGGATCTGTGGCTTTCCCTCGAGGCTTTCCCAGGAGGCTTTCCTACGAGGCTTTCCCACAGGGCTGTCTCACGTGCCACCGTGGTGTGAGTCGATCCTCGGCGTGAAAGTCGAGGCAGTGCAGGGAAAAGAGGTTCCTCTGGAATGGACTGGGACATCTGGGGGACTCTTGGAATGGTGGCACGACCCTGGAGTTCCTCTCGCCTTTCCTGTGGAGAGCGCCTGCTCTTGAGATGCGACGGGAATGCCGGGAATTCTTTCCCGACCAAGCAGGGAAAGGATCCCTCATCTCGAGCTACGAGGTGGAAACGGGGCTCCTCTGGATGTGGACCGAACCTCGTGCTTTCTTTCGACTGGAGATGGGTATGTCGGGGATCTTCTTGAGTTGCAGCAAGGGTGTCAAGGACCCTTTGGAAGTTCCAGAGGTTAGATATGATTAGCCTCGAGACGCCTCAGCCAAAATGGGCCACATCTCGCCTGGAGGGTTGAACCTCCTTGTTTTCTCGAGTTGCGGCTTGTGCTCTCGACTTACGACGGGGACCTCATGGACCCGCTCTGTTGGCCTCAGGATAGGTCATTCCCCATGCGAGTTGCTCGGTGGCCTCTGAGGATTCCTCGCCCGTCAATGCAGGCGCCTAAGACCTTGTATGGAGTCGGACCAGAACCTGAGGATTCCTCTCCCGGGCTGACATGGATCTTGGCTTACTTCTGGAGTCTCCCAAGGGGCGTCAGACCTCGTCTCGAGTGGGGTCATGCACGTGTGCTTTCCTCCTGAGCAGTAGCAGCAGTTTCTCGCTTCCCGTCTCGTGGATCAAGGGATCTGTGTCTTTCCCTCGAGGCTTTTCCATGGGGCTTTCCCACAGGGCTGTTCCACGTGCCACCATGCAGTGCTGGGAAAACAGGAACCTCCTTCCCACATAGGGGGTACACTGTCCCCTTGGGCGTGTATCTCCAGGGCATTCGCGCTTGGGGGTTGCCCACGGATGTTGGCCTCAGGCTCCACATGAGAAAAGCTCCTAATGGCATTAGCTGCCGGTCCAGATGCTGGCCCCTCAGGTCTCTGGCCGCAGCCTTGGGCTCCAGGCAACTCAAAGCCCTCGGGGCTGGCGCTCTGGGACTGCTGTAGGGAAAGGGCGCCAGGAGCCCACGGAGGAGTTGGTGAGGCGCAGGGGGCATATGGAGGCGAGGACAGCGTGGGATCTAGGTGGAGGCGCTGGAGAGAGCGTTCGTTGTCCCGGAATGCCTCGGAGGAGCCAGCGGGGGACAGTCCAGGACCAGGGACCTGTGGTATGTGAAAAGGTGGGAAACCCCAGAACAAGGCAGGCTGGGAAAGGGGGCGTGGGCGGCCAATTCAAAGGGACCTAGGGGGCGTTTCCTGGGCGGTGAGCTCCCTTGGCACTGCTGAGGGCCCCTGATTGATCCACCCGGGGTTGATCCCACCATCCGCTGCGAGGGATGGCCACAAACCAAAGCCCCCGAACTGCCCACCCACCCCGACGGGGATCTTGGCGGTCCGGGGCACAGCTGTGCCTGGGAAAAGCCCACTCACTCCACGGGACTCCGGCCAGGGTCTCTGCTTGGAAAGAGGCCAGGGGCGGCCCCCTCCATCTACGCACCCAAACCCTATTGACGTCAATGGGGGCGGAGACGCCTCCCGCTCTCCAGAGTCCTGGGCTGCTGGGTCCCCGCCCACTCGGCCAGCAGTCTGCAGTGCTCCCGTGTGCCTCTCCCACCATGTCTCCGTCCGGCTCCTCCAGCACCTCAAGCGGTACGTTTGCCCTCGGTCCCTGGGGTCGGATCACGTCTCAGGGGATTTGCGGGTGGCCCGGGCAAGGGCTCTCGGCCCACGTGTCGACCCCCCTTCCCGCCCGAGAACGGCGGGGACCCATCGGCCGGGCCTGGGGTTCCCAGGCGTCAGGTGTGCCCAAAGTTGGAGGGCGTGGCATCGTTCGTTCATCTTGCTCCTTTGGCACACACATGGCTTCTCCGTTCTCTTTTCTGGGAAGACAGTGTTGTTTTAGGGGGTGCGCTGCGGGGGTCGGGGGCCGGTGGGAGCGGGTGCTGTGCTGGGATGAGGCCCTTTATCCTCACATCTTCCTGTGGGAACGGGAGTCGGGGAGCTCTGTGGCCTTGCCGCCTTCAGTGGCTTCCTCTGCACAGGGGCCTAGTGCCTTCTGCCTTCTGTCAGGCGTTACGGGGTTTGGGCTTCACTTTGGCGGCCTTGGCCTTGGCCCTGGCCTGAGCCTTGGCCTTACCCTTGGCGTTGCCCTTGCCCTTGCCCTTGGCCTTGGGCTTGGCCTTCCCTAGGCCTTGTCCTTGGCCTTACCTTGTCCTTGGCCTTACCTTGTCCTTGCCCTTAAACTTAAACTTGACCTTGACTTTGACCTTGAACTTGAACTTGACCTTGAACTTGAACTTGACCTTGACCTTGAACTTGAATTTGACCTTGAACTTGAACTTGACCTTGAACTTGAACTTGAACTTGACCAACAACGGCAGTCCAGATTTGCTCAGAGCACCGGAGGTCCAGAGGCAGGGCTGTGTATCTCCCCTTCCCTTTGTGATCATTGCAAAGACATTCCTAGCTGATAGCGGGAGTGCCCATGAAGAAGCAAGCAGTGGGAGTGTGTTTGACACGACTGTGTGCCTCAACTCCACAAGGGGCCTTTCCTCTCGAAGTAGGCCCCATGTCCCCTTGGGGAGGGTGTCATGCCTCTTTTCTCCACACTGCCAAAGGGTGGAGCAAAGCTCGCTCTGTCAGAGGTACAAAAACAGCAATTGAATGGATTTTCAAGCTCTTGCTAGGCTGCACCCTTTCAGGGCCCACTTTACTGAAACAGGTGCTCTGTGGCCCCCGGTTGGGTATGCAGGTTCACAAACAGGGTGAGATCCTGTCCAAGCCAACAATTTTCCTGAAAGACCTAGGCTCACTAAAGCTCTCCTCCAGAGCAAAGGGGATAGAGGAGATGTATGGAGGAGTCTTTGCCTTTCCCTGTGAGTGTGGGGCTACTCCCTACGGCCCCAAGCTCAGGGATAACTGCCTCTAAGAAAGGAATGGCAAGAAGCGCTAATCTTGGAGGTTGGGACAGGGAGTTCGCAGCATGTGGGGAAAGAAAGACTTCTTCGGGGAAGAAGAGGCAACCACCGGGGGTGTGTTCGCAAGCCTCTATTTGGAAGGAACACGTTTGCTTATACAACTCAAGACCTCCAGATCTGCTCAGAGGACTGAAGTTCCAGAGACAGGGCCATGTATCTCCCCTTCCCTTTGAGATCCTTGCCAAGACATTCCTAGCAGATTGTCGGAGTGCCCATGAAGAAGCAAGCAGCGGGAGTGTGCTTGACATCACTGGCTGCCTACCTGGGCTCAGCTCCTCAAGGGGCCTTTCTCTCCTGGTAGGCCCTATGTCCCCTTTGGGAGAGGGTTGTGCCCTCTTCCCTCCACACTGCCAAAGGGTGGAGGTAGAGCAAACTCGTTCTCTCCGAGGTAAAAGAAAGACAAATTGGATGGATCTTTAAGCTCTTGCTATGCTGCACCCCTCCAGGACCCACTCGAGCAAAACAGGTGCCCTGTGGCCCCTAGGTCGGGTATGCAGGTTCACACACCGGGTGTGATCCCGTCAAAGCCAAGAATTTTCCTGACAGACCTAGGCTCACTAGAGCTCTCCTCCAGAGGAAAGGGGACAGAAAAGATGTGTGTGTGGAGGTGGCTCTGCCTTTCCAGGTCCCAATCTCAGGGATAACTGCCCCTAAGAAAGGAACTGCTGCTGCTGCTGCTGCTGCTGCTGCTGCTGCTGCTGCTGCTGCTGCTGCTGCTGCTAAGTTGGTTCAGTCGTGTTCGACTCTGTGCGACGCCATAGACGGTAGCCCACTAGGCTCCCCCGTCCCTGGGATTCTCCAGGCAAGAACAGTAAGTGGGTTGCCATTGCCTTCTCCAATGCATGAAAGTGAAAATGAAAGTGCAGTCGCTCAGTCGTGTCCGACCCTCAGCGACCCCATGGACTGCAGCCTACCAGGCTTCTCTGTCCATAGGATTTTCTGAAAGGAACTGCAAGAAGCACTTTTCCAGGAGGCTGGGAAAGGGAGTTTGCAGGATGTGGGGAAAGAGAGCCTCCTTCGGGGAAGAATAGGCGGCCACTTGTTTTGTGTTGCAAACCTCTATTTGGAAGGAACAGGTTAGCTTATACAAAGGGAGACCTCCAGATCTGCTCAGAGGACCGAAGTTGCAGAGGCAGGTCGGTGTATCTTCCCTTCACTTTGCGATCCTTGCAAAGACATTCCTTGCTGCTAGATGACTCAGCAAGGGCCTTTGAGACTGTTGTTTTCTTTCCTAGGTTCAAAGATTCCTTCAGTTCCTAATATAGATATCCTAGAAATGATATGACATCCGTGAAAATCTGATATGTCCTGGTCAAATGCTGTCAGTTATCATTCTAGTTATCATATTAAAGCATTTCAAGTCGCAGCAGTGACCAGATGACATTGTCAATTTCTATTTCATCAGGTTTTAACCATGTCCTCTGTGGTTTCACACTGATGCCTTTGCAGAAATACTGCTACTTCAAGATACATGGAAAATACTTTTTTTAAGCTTACTGATAATTTGTTTGTTTGTTTGCTTGTCTTCTGGTAAGCTGCTACCAGATGGAATTTAGTCTCCTCTCTAGGTTAAGAGAACTAAGTTTTCTTAGAATGCAATTTTTGATCACAGACTATGAGTTTCTCTACCTTTCATTGATTTATAATTGTTTTCATCATCTGTTTTTTTACTTCGGTAAAGTAAATAAGCCTTATTTAAGATTTTGGTACATGTAGGATGGACTAAGCTTTCCCCACCCTTGCAAGTTCCCTTAACCCTTCAGATTCTTCTCGTGGGACCAAGATCTCACTTTCCTCCAGAGGGACAATCCAAGCTTTTTATCAGTTGATCTGCCCCTGACATCAGAGTCAAGTTGAGCACGAGTTGGCCTATAATTTAGGCATGAAACTATGACTACATAAAGAAAAGGTGACTTTATGATTCAGGGATGGCCATGATATGCCTTGCACTTCAGAGAAAATGGGTTAAAATGATTTTTTTTCCTTCAAAACTGCACACCCAGTTCTTTCAGCATATGCAATTGAAAACATCTAGTCATTAGGTCAGTTTTCATTCCAATCCCAAAGAAAGGCAATGACAAAGACTATTCAAGCTGCTGCACAATTGCACTCATCTCACACACTAGTAAAGTAATGCTCAAAATGCTCCAAGTTCACATGAACTGTGAACTTCCAGATGTTCAAGAGGGATTTAAAAAATGCAGAGAAACCAGAGATCAAATTGCCAACATCCACTGGATCATTGAAAAAGCAAGAGAGTTCCGGAAAAAAAAAAAACCATCTATTTCTGCTTTATTGACAATGCCAAAGCCTTTGACTGTGTGGATCACAAGAAACTGGGAAAAATTCTGAAAGAGATGGGAATACCAGACCACCTGACCTGTCTCTTGAGAAACCTGTATGCAGGTCAGGAAGAAACAGTTCGAACTGGACATGGAACAACAGACTGGTTCTACATAGGAAAAGGAACATGTCAAGGCTGTATATTGTCACCCTGCTTATTTAACTTATATGCAGAGTACAGCATGAGAAACACTGGGCTGGAGGAAGCACACGCTGGAATCAAGGTTGCTGGGAGAAATATCAATAATCTCAGATATTCAGATGACACCACCCTTATGGCAGAAAGTGAAGAAGAGCTAAAGAGTCTCCTGATGAAAGTGAAAGAGGAGAGTGAAAAAGTTAGCTTAAAGCTCAGCATTCAGAAAACTACAATCATTGCATCCAGTCTCATCACTTCATGGCAAATAGATGGGAAAACATTGGAAACAGCAGCAGACTATTTTGGGGGGCTTGGAAATCACTGCAGGTGATGGCTGCCTCCATGAACTTAAAACATATTTATGACTTGGAAGAAAAGTGATGACCAAACTAGACAGCATATTAAAAAGCCGAGACGTTGCTTTGCCAACAAAGATCCATCCGGTCAAGGCTATGGTTTTTCCATATGTCATGGATGGATATGAAAGATGCACTATAAAGAAAGTGACAGCTGAAAATGTGATGCTTTTGAACAGTGGTGTTGGAGAAGATGCTTGTAGGTCGCTTAGACTACAAGGAGACGCAACCACTCCATCCTAAAGGAAATCAGGTCTGAATATCCATTGGAAGGACTAATACTGAACCTGAAACTCCAATACTTTGGCCACTTGATGTGAAGAGCTGACTCACTTGGAAGTTGCTTTGATTTGCCTATGAGTGTGGGAGCCCTCCCTGGGCAAAGGGCCTCAGGGGTCATTGCCACTGAATCATGACATCCAAGCAAGCGCATTCCAGCTGTGTGACATGCAGGAAGCAGGAGACTGGGAAAACTGTCTTCCTTAGAGGAAGGAAAGTCATCCACAGAGAGTGTGTTTTCAGGCCTCTCTTTGCAGCAAGTGTTTTGCTTCTCAGACATCAGAGCTGCAGGCTTGCTCTGAGGGCCTCAATTCCAGAGTCAGGGCTGTGTGTCTCACTGCACTTTCCAAGCATTGCAGACACATTCCTAGGTTGGAGCAGTGCTTCCCATGAGAAAGAAGCCTCGGGAGTGTGTCTGAGCGGGCTGAGTGCCATGCTAGGGTCACCTAGTCGAGGGCACCTTGCACATCCAATGGGCCCCAGGCGAGTAGCTATGGACCGGCCCCTCGGTTGAGATATCCCAAAGCAGGGAACAAAGCTAGCTCTGTCAGAAGGAGGAAAACAGCAATGGGATGGATTTTCAAGCAGTTGCTAAGTCACACCACGTGAGGGCTCCGCGGGAAAGAAATGCGAATTTTGGCCTCTAGGCCCAGTATCCAGATGTGTGCACAGGATATTTTCCCCACAGGATCCAAGAATGTTCCAGACAGACCTAAGCTCACTAGATCTCTCCTGCAGAGGAAATGAAATATTGTTGCTGAACCACGAAAAGATGCTGGGATTCTTGGCTTATGGAGGAGAAGAATTCAATCCAGGGCCCAAGACGAGGCTTGATTGCTCAGAGCTTTTGTGCAATCGAGTTTTATTCAAGTAGAAAGGAGATAGAGAAAGCTTCTGACAGAGACATCACAAGGGCAGAAAGCGTACCCCCTTGCTAGTGTTAGTAATGGAGTTATATACTCTCCAATAAGTTATTACAACGAACAAAAGAATGTCTGGAGGTTGTAAAGACTCACTAGACCTACTCCCATCATTTACATTTTAAGATAACAGGATTAGCCAGAAGGTTTTTCCAGAGACCGTCCTCAAGAAGGATGCATGATTGTTATATAATCCTAAGGAATGTAGAGGGAAAAAAAGTGTGCCCTTTCTTCCTCCTTGAGAATTCTAGACCCCTCTCTCCTTGGGGACCCTTGAACTTCTTATAAACCTGCCTTGGCAATGACTCTCTCCGAAACATGATTGAACAGCCGTTTGGAGCTTCCTTTGACTTTCCCTGGGAGGGAGGGAGCCCTCCCTGAGCACAGGGCCTCAGGGGCCATGGCCAATGAAAACTAATCTCCCAGTAAGTGCTTTTCAGCCCTGTGTGACTCTCAGCCCACAGGAGGCTGAGAAAACTCTCTTCCTTGGAGGAAGGAAAGGCAGCCCAAGAGTGTGTTTTCAGGCCTGTATCTTGCAGCAAGTGTTTGGCTTGTTAGACATAAGACCTGCAGGCCTGCTCCAACAGACTCCATTCCAGAATCAGGGCCTTGTGTCTCCCTGCAGTTTCCTGGCCTCGCAAACACATTCCTAGGGGAGAGCAGTCCTGCCCATGGGGAAGCAGGCTGCGGGAGTGTGTCTGAGGGGGCCAGGTGCCATGCTGGGGTCACCTGGTCGAGGGCACCTTGCACCTCCAATGGACCCCAGGCAAGGAGTTGCAGGCCACCACCTTGCTTCTGAAATCCCAAAGTGGGGAGCAAAGCTCGCTCTGTCAGAGGGAAGAAAACAGCAACAGGATGGATTTTCAAGCAGTTGCTAGGCTGTACTGCGTTAGGGCTCCAAGGAAGAAAAATGCAGATGTTAGCCCCTACGACTGGTATCCAGGTGGGCTCCCAGGATGATTTCCCCGCAGGATCCAAGAACGTTCCAGACAGACCTGGGCTCACTAGCTCCCTCCTGCAGAGGAAACATGATAGAACAGCTGTTTGGAGGTTGCTTTGACTTCCCCTGGGAGGGTAGGATCCCTCCCTGGGTGCAGGGCCTCAGGGGCCATTGCCGCTGAGAAATGCCCTCTAAGCCAGACCTTTCCAGCCTTGTATGACTCAGCACGGAGGAGACTGGAAAAGCTATCTTCCTTGGAGGAAGGAAAGGCAGCCCCAGAGAGTGTGTTTTCACACCTGTATCTCGCAGCAAGCGTTTGCCGTCTCAGACGTCAGACCTCCAGGCCTGCTCCAACGGCCTCAGTTCCAGAGTCAGGGCCGTGTGTCTCCCTGCATTTTCTGAGCCTTGGGAACACATTCCTAGGTCAGAACAGTCCTGCCCATGGGGAAGGAGGCTGCGGGAGTGTGTCTGAGGGGGTCGGGTGCCATGCTGGGGTCCAATAGACCTGGTACCTCCAATAGACCCCAGGACAACAGCGGTGGGGCTCCCCCTGGCTTCCGAAATGCCAAAGCGAGAAGCAAAGCTAGCTCTATCAGAAGGAAGAAAAGAGCAATTAGATGGATGTTCAGGCTGTTGCTGGGCCGCACCACTTCAGGTTTCCCCCCGAGAGGAGCAGGCGCCCTGTGGCCCCTAGGTCCCATATGCAGGTTAACACACAGGATGTGTCCCCATAGGAGCCAAGAATTTTCCTGACAGACCTAGGCTCACTAGAGCTCTCCTACAGGGCAAAAGGGATAGAACAGACTGTGGATGTGACTCTGCCTTTCCCAGCGAGCATGGGGCCCTCCCTACGGCCCCGGGCTCCAGGGAAAATTGTCCCTGAAAAATGACCTCCAAGAAGCGCTTTTCCAGCAGGCTGGGATGCAGAGTTCACAGGATGTGGGGAAAGTGATCGTCCTTCAGGGAAGAAGAGGCAGCCACCCAGTGTGTGTTTGCAAGCCTGTATTTGGAAGAAACTGGTTTGCTTCTTCAAGGGGAGACCTCCAGGTCTGCTCAGAGGACCGAAATTCCAGAGGCAGCACCATGCATCTCCCCTGTCCTTTCTGAGCCTTGGAAAGACATTCCTAGCTTATAGCGGTATTGCTCATGAAGAAGCAGGATGCAGGAATGTGTCAGACATGACTGGGTGCCTTCCTGGGTTCAGCTCCGTGAGGGGCCTTTCCACTCAAAGTAGGTCCCATGCCTCCTTGGGGAGGAAGTGGGGCCCGCTTGCCTCCAAATTGCCAAAGGCTGGAACAAAGCTAGTTCTATCAGAGGTAAGAAAAGAGCAATTGGATGGATGTGGAAGCTGTTGCTGGGCCGCACTGCTTCAGGCCCCCCACCCCTCCGGCCCCGAGAGAAACAGGCGCCCTGTGGCCCCTCGGTCCTGTATGCAGTTTCACACATAGAATGTGTCCCCATAGGAGCCAAGAATTTTCCTGACAGACCTAGGCTCACTAGAGCTCTCCTACAGAGCAAAGGGGATGGGACAGATGTGTGGCTGTGGCTCTGCCTTTCCCTGGGAGTGTGGAGCCGCTCCCTATGGCCCCGGGCTCCAGGGGAAATTGCCCCTGAATAATGACCTCCAAGAAGCGCTTTTCCAACTGGCTGAGACGTGGAGTTCTCAGGATGCAGGGAAAGCGAGTGTCCCTTCGGGGAAGCAAAGGCAGTCACCTGTTATCATTACTTACTAGAATAGTAGGTACCTTCTCTGGTTGGGCAGAGGCCTTCCCTACCTGATCTGAAAAAGAAAATGAAGTAGCTCGCTGATTTGAGAAATAATTCCCAGACTTGGGTTTCCAACCAGTATAGAATCCGACAATGGCCCTGTCTTTGTAGCCGCGTTAATTAACAGGTATGTGAAGCTCTAAATATCAGTGGAAATTACATACAGCATATAGGCCCCAGTGTTCTGGAATGGTGGAAAGAAACAACCAAACTCTTGAAGAGACTCTTTCAAAATGGATCATAGAGACTGACTGTACATGGATGGGCTTGCTTCTGGCAGACTTACTCATATTACGGGTAACTGCACGTTCCCATAGTTGTTGTCCTTATGAAATTTTCTATGGGAGAACCCCCCACCCCAAATGAGGCAGGTGTTAGCAGATTTGCCACAAGTAAGGAGGTGGGATTTCACAGCAGCTGGAACAATTAGGTAAGGTAATAAATCAGGTAACTAAGTTTGTGTAAAAAAAAATATCATTCCCCCTTGAGGAACAGATTCATGAATTTGTGCTCAGTGATCAGGTGTGGCTCAATGACTGGAAACACAATTCCTTGGCCTGACATCGGAAAGGTCCTTATACTGTTGTTTTAGCCACAATTCTGAAAGAGAAGGGAATACTAGACCACCTAACCTGCCTCTTGAGAAATCTGTATGAAGGTCAGGAAGCAACAGTTAGAGCAGGACATGGAACAACATACTGGTTCCAAAAAGGAAAAGGAGTATGTCAAGGCTGTATATTGTCACCCTGTTTATTTAACTTATATGCAGACTACATCATGAAAAATGCTGGGATGGAAGATACGTGAGCTGGAATCAAGATTGCCGGAAGAAATATCAATACACTTAGATATGCAGATGTCACCACCATTATGGCAGAATGGGAAGAGGAAAGCGTATGTCGGGGAACTTCTTGAGTTGCAGCAAAGGTGTGAAGGACCCTTTCGAAGTTCCAGAGGTTAGGTGTGGTTACTCTCGAGATGCCTCAGCAGAAATGGGCCTCATGGCGCCTGGAATGGAGAGGCTTCTGGATATTCCCCAGTTTCAGCAGGTGCTCTCGAGTTACCACGGGGACTTCAGGGACCCTCTCTGGCGGCCTCAGGAAAGGACAGTCGTCATGCGTGTTGCTAGGGGGCCTCTCGTGATTCCTCTCCCGTCGGTGCGGGGCCTAAGACGTTGTGTGGAGTCGGGGCCGGAACCTGAGGATTCCTCACCAATGCGGACATAGATCTTGGGGTAATTATGGAGTCTCCCCAGGGGAGTCAGTCCTCGTCTCGAGAGGGGGCATGCAGGTGCGCTTTCCTCCTGATCTGTAGCAGCAGTGTCACGCTTCCCATCTCGTGAGTCATGGGATCTGTGGCTTTCCCTCCAGGATTTTCCACGAGTCTTTCCCACGAGGCTTTCCCACAGGGCTGTCCCACGAGGCTTTCGCACAGGGCTGTCCCACGTGCCACCTTGGTGGCAGTCGATCCTCGGCGTGAAATTCGAGGCAGTGCAGGGAAACCAGGTTCCTCTGGAATGCACTGAGACATCTGGGGGACTCTTGGAATGGTGGAACGACGCTGGAGATCCTCTCCCTTTCCTGTGGAGAGCGCCTCCTCTTGAAATGTGAAGGGAAGGCCGGGAATTTTTTTCCGACCAAGCAGGGAAAAATTCCCTCATCTTGAGGTACGAGACGGAAACGGGGCCCCTCTAGATGTGGGTGGGACATTCGTGCTTCCTCCTGAGTGGAGACGGGTAAGTCGGGGAACTTCTTCAGTGGCAACAAGGGAGTGAAGGAACTTTTGGAAGTTCCAGAGGTTAGGTGTGATTAGCCTCGAGAAGCATCAGCGGAAATGGGACTCATCTCGCCTGGAGGGCAAAACCTCCTGGATTTTTTCGAGTTGGGGCTGGTGCTTTCGACTTACCACGGGGACCTCAGGGACACGATCTGGTGGCCTCAAGAAAGGCCAGTCCCCATGCAGGTTTCTCGCGGGCATCTTGGGATTCCTCTGCCTTTGATGCCGGGGCCTAAGACCTCGTGTGGAGTCGGGGCCGGAACCTGAGGATTCCTCTCCAGTGCTGACATGGATCTTGGGGTACTTCTGGAGTCTCCCCAGGGGAGTCAGTCCTCGTCTCGAATGCGGGCATGCACCTGCGCTTTCCTCCAGAGCGGTAGCAGCAGTGTCACGCAGTCCGCCGCATGGATCAAGGGATCTATGGTTTTCCCTCGAGGCTTTCCCACGAGGCTTTCCCACAGGGCTGTCCCACGTGCACACGTGGAGGGAGTCGATCCTCGGCTTGAACGTCAAGGCAGTGCAGGGAAAACAGGTTCCTCTGGAATGGACTGACACATCTGGGGGACTCTTGGAATGGTGGCACGACCCTGCAGTTCCTCTCGCCTTTCCTGTGGAGAGCGCCTCCTCTTGAGATGCGACGGGAACGCCGGGAATTCTTTCCCTACGAAACAGGGAAAGGATCCCTCATCTCGAGCTAGGAGGCGGAAACGGGGCTCCCCTGGATGTGTGCGGGACCCTCGTGCTTCCTCGCGAGTGGAGACGGGTATGTCGGGGAACTTCTTGAGTTGCAGCAAGGGTGTGAAGGACCCTTTGGAAGTTCCAGTGGTTAGATGTGATTAGCCTCGAGAAGCCTCAGCGGAAATGGGCCTTATCTCGCCTGCAGGGCAAAACCTCCTGGATTTTCTCCAGTTGCGGTAGGTGCTCTCAACTTACGACAGGGACCTCAGGGACCCGCTCTGCTGGCCTCAGGAAAGGCCAGTCCCCATGCGAGTTCCTCGGGGGCCTCTCGGGATTCTTCTCCCGTCGATGCCGGGGCCTAAGACCTTGTGTGGAGTCGGGGCCAGAACCTGAGGAATCCTCTCCAGTGCTGACATGGATCTTGGGGTAGTTCTGGAGTCTCCCCAGGGGAGTCAGTCCTCGTCTCGAATGCGGGCATGCACGTGCGCTTTCCTCCAGAGCGGTAGCAGCAGTGTCAGGCATTCCGCCGCGTGGATCAAGGGATCTATGGCTTTTCCTCGAGGCTTTCCCACGAGGCTTTCACACAGGGCTGTCCCACGTGCCACCGTGGTGGGAGTCGATCCTCGGAATGAACGTCGAGGCAGTGCAGGGAAAATACGTTCTTCTGGAATGGACTGACGCATCTGAGGGACTCTTGGAATGGTGGCACGACCCTGGCATACCTCTCACCTTTCCTGTGGAGAGCGCCTCCTCTTGAGATGCGACGGGAACGCCGCGAATTCTTCCCCTACGAAACAGGGAAAGGATCCCTCATCTCGAGCTAGGAGGCGGAAACGGGGCTCCCCTGGATGTGTGCGGGACCCTCGTTTTTCCTCTCGAGTGGAGACGGGTATGTCGGGGAACTTCTGGACTTGCAGCAAGGGTGTGAAGGACCCTTTTGAAGTTCCAGTGGTTAGATGTGATTAGCCTCGAGAAGCCTCGGCGGAAATGGGCCTCATCTCGCCTGGAGGGCAAAACCTCCTGGATTTTCTCGAGTTGCGGCAGGTGCTCTCGACTTAAGACGGGGACCTCAGGGACCCTCTCTGGTGGCCTCAGAAAAGGCCAGTCCCCATGCGAGTTCCTCAGGGTCCTCTCGGGATTCCTCTCCCGTCGATTCCGGGGCCTAAGACCTTGTGTGGAGTCGGGGCCGGAACCTGAGGATTCCTCTCCAGTGCTGACATGGATCTTGGGGTACTTCTGGAGTCTCCCCAGGGGAGTCAGTCCTCGTCTCGAATGCGGGCATGCACATGCGCTTTCCTCCAGAGCGGTAGCAGCAGTGTCACGCATTCCGCTGCGTGGATCAAGGGATCTATGGTTTTCCCTCGAGTCTTTCCCACGAGGCTTTCCCTCGAGGCTTTCCCACAGGGCTGTCCCACGTGCACACGTGGTGGGAGTCGATCCTCGGCTTGAACGTCAAGGCAGTGCAGGGAAAACAGGTTCCTCTGGAATGGACGGACACATCTGGGGGACTCTTGGAATGGTGGCACGACCCTGGAGTTCCTCTCGCCTTTCCTGTGGAGAGCGTCTCCTCTTGAGATGGGACGGGAACGCCAGGAATTCCTTCCCTACGAAACAGGGAAAGGATCCCTCATCTCGGGCTAGGAGGCGGAAACGGGGCTCCCCTGGATGTGTGCGGGACCCTCGTGCTTCCTTTCGAGTGGAGACGGGTATGTCGGGGAACTTCTTGAGTTGCAGCAAGGGTGTGAAGGACCCTTTGGAACTTCCATTGGTTAGATGTGATTAGCCTCGAGAAGCCTCAGCGGAAATGGGCCTCATCTCGCCTGGAGGGCAAAACTTCCTGGATTTTCTCGAGTTGCGGCAGGTGCTCTCGACTTACCACGGGGACCTCAGGGACCTGCTCTGGTGGCCTCAGGAAAGGCCAGTGCCCATGCGAGTTCCTCGGGGGCCTCTCGGGATTCCTCTCCCGTCGATACCGGGGCCTAAGACCTTGTGTGGAGTCGGGGTCGGAACCTGAGGATTCCTCTCCAGTGCTGATATGGATCTTGAGGTAGTTCTGGAGTCTCCCCAGGGGAGTCAGTCCTCGTCTCAAATGCGGGCATGCACTTGCGCTTTCCTCCAGAGTGGTAGCAGCAGTGTCACGCATTCCGCCGCGTGGATCAAGGGATCTATAACTTTCCCTCGAGGCTTTCCCACGAGGCTTTCCCACAGGGCTGTCCCAATTGCCACCGTGGTGGGAGTCGATCCTCGGCATGAATGTCGAGGCAGTGCAGGGAAAATACATTCCTCTGGAATGGACTGACACATCTGGGGGACTCTTGGAATGGTGGCACGACCCTGGAGTTAATCTCGCCTTTCCTGTGGAGAGCGCCTCCTCTTGAGATGCGACGGGAACGCCGGGAATTCTTTCCCTACGAAACAGGGAAAGGATCACTCATCTCGAGCTAGGAGGCGGAAACAGGGCTCCCCTGGATGTGTGCGGGACCCTCGTGCTTCCTCTCGAGTGGAGACGGGTATGTCGGGGAACTTCTTGAGTTGCAGCAAGGGTGTGAAGGACCCTTTGGAAGTTCCAGTGGTTAGATGTGATTAGCCTCGAGAAGCCTCAGCGGAAATGGGCCTCATCTCGCCTGGAGGGCAAAACCTCCTGGATTTTCTCGAGTTGCGGCAGGTGCTCTCGACTTACGACGGGGACCTCGGGGACCCGCTCTGGTGGCCTCAGGAAAGGCCAGTCCCCATGCGAGTTCCTCGGGGGCCTCTCGGGATTCCTCTCCCGGCGATGCCGGGGCCTAAGACCTTGTGTGGAGTCGGGGCCGGAACCTGAGGATTCCTCTCCAGTGCTGACATGGATCTTGGGGTACTTCTGGAGTCTCCCCAGGGGAGGCAGTCCTCGTCTCGAATGCGGGCATGCTCTTGCGCTTTCCTCCAGAGCGAGAGCAGCAGTGTCACGCAGGCCGCCGCGTGGATCAAAGGATCTATGGTTTTCCCTCGAGTCTTTCCCACGAGGCTTTCTCACGAGGCTTTCCCACAGGGCTGTCCCACGAGCACACGTGGTGGGAGTCGATCCTCGGCTTGAACGTCAAGGCAGTGCAGGGAAAACAGGTTCCTCTGGAATGGACTGACACATCTGTGGGACTCTTGGAATGGTGGCACGACCCTGGAGTTCCTCTCGCCTTTCCTGTGGAGAGCGCCTCCTCTTGAGATGCGACGGGAACGCCGGGAATTCTTTGCCTACGAAACAGGGAAAGGATCCCTCATCTGGAGCTAGGAGGCGGAAACGGGGCTCCCCTGGATGTGTGCGGGACCCTCGTGCTTCCTCTCGAGTGGAGACGGGTATGTCGGGGAACTTCTGGACTTGCAGCAAGGGTGTGAAGGACCCTTTGGAAGTTCCAGTGGTTAGATGTGATTAGCCTCGAGAAGCCTCAGCGGAAAAGGGCCTCATCTCGCCTGGAGGACAAAACCTCCTGGATTTTCTCGAGTTGCGGCAGGTGCTCTCGACTTACGACGGGGACCTCAGGGACCCGCTCTGGTGGCCTCAGGAAAGGCCAGTCCCCATGTGAGTTCCTCGGGGGCCTCTCGGGATTCTTCTCCCGTCGATGCCGGGGCCTAAGACCTTGTGTGGAGTCGGGGCCGGAACCTGAGGATTCCTCTCCAGTGCTGACATGGATCTTGGGGTACTTCTGGAATTTCCCCAGGGGAGTCAGTCCTCGTCTCGAATGCGGGCATGCACTTGTGCTTTCCTGCAAAGCGGTAGCAGCAGTGTCACGCAGTCCGCCACGTAGATCAAAGGATCTATGGTTTTCCCTCGAGTCTTTCCCACGAGGCTTTCCCCGGAGGCTTTCCCACAGGGCTGTCCCACGTGCACAGGTGGTGGGAGTCGATCCTCGTCTTGAACGTCAAGGCAGTGCAGGGAAAACAGGTTCCTCTGGAATGGACTGACACATCTGGGGGACTCTTGGAATGGTGGCACGACCCTGGAGTTCCTCTCGGCTTTCCTGTGGAGAGCGCCTCCTCTTGAGATGCGACGGGAACACCGGGAAATCTTTCCCTATGAAACAGGGATAGGATCCCTCATCTCGAGCTAGGAGGCGGAAACGGGGCTCCCCTGGATGTGTGCGGGACCCTCGTGCTTCCTCTCGAGTGGAGACGGCTATGTCGGGGAACTTCTTGAGTTGCAGCAAGGGTGTGAAGGACCCTTTGGAAGTTAAAGTGGATAGATGAGATTAGCCTCGAGAAGCCTCAGTGGGAATGGGCCTCATATCGCCTGGAGGGCAAAACCTCCTGGATTTTCTCTAGTTGCGGCAGGTGCTCTCGACTTCCGACGGGGACCTCGGGGATCCGCTCTGGTGGCCTCAGGAAAGGCCAGTCCCCATGCGAGTTCCTCGGGGGCCTCTCGGGATTCCTCTCCCGTCGATGCTGGGACCTAAGACCTTGTGTGGAGTAGGGGCCGGAACCTGAGGATTCCTCTCCAGTGCTGACATGGATCTTGGGGTACTTCTGGAGTCTCCCCAGGGAGTCAGTCCTCGTCTCGTATGTGGGCATGCACTTGCGCTTTCCTCCAGAGCGGTAGCAGCAGTGTCACGCAGTCCGCCGCGTGGATCAAAGAATCTATGGTTTTCCCTCGAGTCTTTCCCACGAGGCTTTCCCACGAGGCTTTCCGACAGGGCTGTCCAAGGGGGAACACGTGGTGGGAGTCGATCCTCGGCTTGAACGTCAAGGCAGTGCAGGGAAAACAGGTTCCTCTGGAATGGACTGACACATCTGGCCGACTCTTGAAATGGTGGCACGACCTTGGAGTTCCTCTCGCCTTTCCTGTGGAGAGCGCCTCCCCTTGAGATGCGACGGGAACGCCGGGAATTCTTTCCCTACGAAACAGGGAAAGGATCCCTCATCTCGGGCTAGGAGGCGGAAACGGGGCTCCCCTGGATGTGTGCGGGACCCTCGTTTTTCCTCTCGAGTGGAGACGGGTATGTCGGGGAACTTCTGGACTTGCAGCAAGGGTGTGAAGGACCCTTTTGAAGTTCCAGTGGTTAGATGTGATTAGCCTCGAGAAGCCTCGGCGGAAATGGGCCTCATCTCGCCTGGAGGGCAAAACCTCCTGGATTTTCTCGAGTTGCGGCAGGTGCTCTCGACTTAAGACGGGGACCTCAGGGACCCTCTCTGGTGGCCTCAGAAAAGGCCAGTCCCCATGCGAGTTCCTCAGGGTCCTCTCGGGATTCCTCTCCCGTCGATTCCGGGGCCTAAGACCTTGTGTGGAGTCGGGGCCGGAACCTGAGGATTCCTCTCCAGTGCTGACATGGATCTTGGGGTACTTCTGGAGTCTCCCCAGGGGAGTCAGTCCTCGTCTCGAATGCGGGCATGCACATGCGCTTTCCTCCAGAGCGGTAGCAGCAGTGTCACGCATTCCGCTGCGTGGATCAAGGGATCTATGGTTTTCCCTCGAGTCTTTCCCACGAGGCTTTCCCTCGAGGCTTTCCCACAGGGCTGTCCCACGTGCACACGTGGTGGGAGTCGATCCTCGGCTTGAACGTCAAGGCAGTGCAGGGAAAACAGGTTCCTCTGGAATGGACGGACACATCTGGGGGACTCTTGGAATGGTGGCACGACCCTGGAGTTCCTCTCGCCTTTCCTGTGGAGAGCGTCTCCTCTTGAGATGGGACGGGAACGCCAGGAATTCCTTCCCTACGAAACAGGGAAAGGATCCCTCATCTCGGGCTAGGAGGCGGAAACGGGGCTCCCCTGGATGTGTGCGGGACCCTCGTGCTTCCTTTCGAGTGGAGACGGGTATGTCGGGGAACTTCTTGACTTGCAGTAAGGGTGTGAAGGACCCTTTGGAACTTCCATTGGTTAGATGTGATTAGCCTCGAGAAGCCTTAGCGGAAATGGGCCTCATCTCGCCTGGAGGGCAAAACTTCCTGGATTTTCTCGAGTTGCGGCAGGTGCTCTCGACTTACCACGGGGACCTCAGGGACCTGCTCTGGTGGCCTCAGGAAAGGCCAGTGCCCATGCGAGTTCCTCGGGGGCCTCTCGGGATTCCTCTCCCGTCGATACCGGGGCCTAAGACCTTGTGTGGAGTCGGGGTCGGAACCTGAGGATTCCTCTCCAGTGCTGATATGGATCTTGAGGTAGTTCTGGAGTCTCCCCAGGGGAGTCAGTCCTCGTCTCAAATGCGGGCATGCACTTGCGCTTTCCTCCAGAGTGGTAGCAGCAGTGTCACGCATTCCGCCGCGTGGATCAAGGGATCTATAACTTTCCCTCGAGGCTTTCCCACGAGGCTTTCCCACAGGGCTGTCCCAATTGCCACCGTGGTGGGAGTCGATCCTCGGCATGAATGTCGAGGCAGTGCAGGGAAAGTACATTCCTCTGGAATGGACTGACACATCTGGGGGACTCTTGGAATGGTGGCACGACCCTGGAGTTAATCTCGCCTTTCCTGTGGAGAGCGCCTCCTCTTGAGATGCGACGGGAACGCCGGGAATTCTTTCCCTACGAAACAGGGAAAGGATCACTCATCTCGAGCTAGGAGGCGGAAACAGGGCTCCCCTGGATGTGTGCGGGACCCTCGTGCTTCCTCTCGAGTGGAGACGGGTATGTCGGGGAACTTCTTGAGTTGCAGCAAGGGTGTGAAGGACCCTTTGGAAGTTCCAGTGGTTAGATGTGATTAGCCTCGAGAAGCCTCAGCGGAAATGGGCCTCATCTCGCCTGGAGGGCAAAACCTCCTGGATTTTCTCGAGTTGCGGCAGGTGCTCTCGACTTACGACGGGGACCTCAGGGACCCGCTCTGGTGGCCTCAGGAAAGGCCAGTCCCCATGCGAGTTCCTCGGGGGCCTCTCGGGATTCCTCTCCCGGCGATGCCGGGGCCTAAGACCTTGTGTGGAGTCGGGGCCGGAACCTGAGGATTCCTCTCCAGTGCTGACATGGATCTTGGGGTACTTCTGGAGTCTCCCCAGGGGAGGCAGTCCTCGTCTCGAATGCGGGCATGCTCTTGCGCTTTCCTCCAGAGCGAGAGCAGCAGTGTCACGCAGGCCGCCGCGTGGATCAAAGGATCTATGGTTTTCCCTCGAGTCTTTCCCACGAGGCTTTCTCACGAGGCTTTCCCACAGGGCTGTCCCACGAGCACACGTGGTGGGAGTCGATCCTCGGCTTGAACGTCAAGGCAGTGCAGGGAAAACAGGTTCCTCTGGAATGGACTGACACATCTGTGGGACTCTTGGAATGGTGGCACGACCCTGGAGTTCCTCTCGCCTTTCCTGTGGAGAGCGCCTCGTCTTGAGATGCGACGGGAACGCCGGGAATTCCTTCCCTACGAAACAGGGAAAGGATCCCTCATCTCGAGCTAGGAGGCGGAAAGGGGATCCCCTTGATGTGTGGGGTACCTTCGTGCTTCCTCTCGAGTGGAGACGGGTACGTCGGGGAACTTCTTGAGTTGCAGCAAGGGTGTGAAGGACCCTTTGGAAGTTCCAGTGGTTAGATGTGATTAGCCTCGAGAAGCCTCAGTGGAAATGGGCCTCATCTCGCCTGGAGGCCAAAACCTCCTGGATTTTCTCGAGTTGCGGCAGGTGCTCTCGACTTACGACGGGGACCTCGGGGCCCGCTCTGGTGGCCTCAGGAAAGGCCAGTCCCCATGCGAGTTCCTCGGGGGCCTCTCGGGATTCCGCTCCCGTCGATGCCGGGGCCTAAGTCCTTGTGTGGAGTCGGGGCTGAAACCTGAGGATTCCTCTCCAGTGCTGACATGGATCATGGGGTACTTCTGGAGTGTCCCAGGGGAGTCAGTCCTCGTCTCGAATGCGGGCATGCACTTGCGCTTTCCTCAAGAGCGGTAGCAGCAGTGTCACGCAGTCTGCCGCGTGGATCAAAGGATCTATGGTTTTCCCTCAAGTCTTTCCCACGAGGCTTTCCCACGAGGCTTTCCCACAGGGCTGTCCCACGTGCACACGTGGTGGGAGTGGATCCTCGGCTTGAACGTCAAGGCAGTGCAGGGAAATCAGGTTCGTCTGGAATGGACTGACACATCTGGGGGACTCTTGGAATGGTGGCACGACCCTGGAGTTCCTCTCGCCTTTCCTGTGGAGAGCGCCTCCTCTTGAGATGCGACGGGAACGCCGGGAATTCTTTGCCTACGAAACAGGGAAAGGATCCCTCATCTGGAGCTAGGAGGCGGAAACGGGGCTCCCCTGGATGTGTGCGGGACCCTCGTGCTTCCTCTCGAGTGGAGACGGGTAAGTCGGGGAACTTCTGGACTTGCAGCAAGGGTGTGAAGGACCCTTTGGAAGTTCCAGTGGTTAGATGTGATTAGCCTCGAGAAGCCTCAGCGGAAAAGGGCCTCATCTCGCCTGGAGGACAAAACCTCCTGGATTTTCTCGAGTTGCGGCAGGTGCTCTCGACTTACGACGGGGACCTCAGGGACCCGCTCTGGTGGCCTCAGGAAAGGCCAGTCCCCATGTGAGTTCCTCGGGG
This sequence comes from Ovis canadensis, assembly GCF_042477335.2. Classification (NCBI taxonomy): domain Eukaryota; kingdom Metazoa; phylum Chordata; class Mammalia; order Artiodactyla; family Bovidae; genus Ovis; species Ovis canadensis. The sequence goes on along the minus strand of NC_091258.1, from coordinate 1,437,341 downwards.
GCCTCTCGGGATTCTTCTCCCGTCGATGCCGGGGCCTAAGACCTTGTGTGGAGTCGGGGCCGGAACCTGAGGATTCCTCTCCAGTGCTGACATGGATCTTGGGGTACTTCTGGAATTTCCCCAGGGGAGTCAGTCCTCGTCTCGAATGCGGGCATGCACTTGTGCTTTCCTGCAAAGCGGTAGCAGCAGTGTCACGCAGTCCGCCACGTAGATCAAAGGATCTATGGTTTTCCCTCGAGTCTTTCCCACGAGGCTTTCCCCGGAGGCTTTCCCACAGGGCTGTCCCACGTGCACAGGTGGTGGGAGTCGATCCTCGTCTTGAACGTCAAGGCAGTGCAGGGAAAACAGGTTCCTCTGGAATGGACTGACACATCTGGGGGACTCTTGGAATGGTGGCACGACCCTGGAGTTCCTCTCGGCTTTCCTGTGGAGAGCGCCTCCTCTTGAAATGCGACGGGAACACCGGGAAATCTTTCCCTATGAAACAGGGAAAGGATCCCTCATCTCGAGCTAGGAGGCGGAAACGGGGCTCCCCTGGATGTGTGCGGGACCCTCGTGCTTCCTCTCGAGTGGAGACGGCTATGTCGGGGAACTTCTTGAGTTGCAGCAAGGGTGTGAAGGACCCTTTGGAAGTTAAAGTGGATAGATGAGATTAGCCTCGAGAAGCCTCAGTGGGAATGGGCCTCATATCGCCTGGAGGGCAAAACCTCCTGGATTTTCTCTAGTTGCGGCAGGTGCTCTCGACTTCCGACGGGGACCTCGGGGATCCGCTCTGGTGGCCTCAGGAAAGGCCAGTCCCCATGCGAGTTCCTCGGGGGCCTCTCGGGATTCCTCTCCCGTCGATGCTGGGACCTAAGACCTTGTGTGGAGTAGGGGCCGGAACCTGAGGATTCCTCTCCAGTGCTGACATGGATCTTGGGGTACTTCTGGAGTCTCCCCAGGGAGTCAGTCCTCGTCTCGTATGTGGGCATGCACTTGCGCTTTCCTCCAGAGCGGTAGCAGCAGTGTCACGCAGTCCGCCGCGTGGATCAAAGAATCTATGGTTTTCCCTCGAGTCTTTCCCACGAGGCTTTCCCACGAGGCTTTCCGACAGGGCTGTCCAAGGGGGAACACGTGGTGGGAGTCGATCCTCGGCTTGAACGTCAAGGCAGTGCAGGGAAAACAGGTTCCTCTGGAATGGACTGACACATCTGGCCGACTCTTGAAATGGTGGCACGACCTTGGAGTTCCTCTCGCCTTTCCTGTGGAGAGCGCCTCCTCTTGAGATGTGACGGGAACGCCTTGAATTCTTTCCCTATGAAACAGGGAAAGGATCACTCATCTCGAGCTAGGAGGCGGAAAGGGGATCCCCTTGATGTGTGCGGTACCTTCGTGCTTCCTCTCGAGTGGAGACGGGTACGTCAGGGAACTTCTTGAGTTGCAGCAAGGGTGTGAAGGACCCTTTGGAAGTTCCAGTGGTTAGATGTGATTAGCCTCGAGAAGCCTCAGTGGAAATGGGCCTCATCTCGCCTGGAGGCCAAAACCTCCTGGATTTTCTCGAGTTGCGGCAGGTGCTCTCGACTTACGACGGGGACCTCGGGGCCCGCTCTGGTGGCCTCAGGAAAGGCCAGTCCCCATGCGAGTTCCTCGGGGGCCTCTCGGGATTCCGCTCCCGTCGATGCCGGGGCCTAAGTCCTTGTGTGGAGTCGGGGCCGAAACCTGAGGATTCCTCTCCAGTGCTGACATGGATCATGGGGTACTTCTGGAGTGTCCCAGGGCAGTCAGTCCTCGTCTCGAATGCGGGCATGCACTTGCGCTTTCCTCAAGAGCGGTAGCAGCAGTGTCACGCAGTCTGCCGCGTGGATCAAAGGATCTATGGTTTTCCCTCAAGTCTTTCCCACGAGGCTTTCCCACGAGGCTTTCCCACAGGGCTGTCCCACGTGCACACGTGGTGGGAGTGGATCCTCGGCTTGAACGTCAAGGCAGTGCAGGGAAAACAGGTTCGTCTGGAATGGACTGACACATCTGGGGGACTCTTGGAATGGTGGCACGACCCTGGAGTTCCTCTCGCCTTTCCTGTGGAGAGCGCCTCCTCTTGAGATGCGACGGGAACGCCGGGAATTCTTTGCCTACGAAACAGGGAAAGGATCCCTCATCTCGAGCTAGGAGGCGGAAACGGGGCTCCCCTGGATGTGTGCGGGACCCTCGTGCTTCCTCTCGAGTGGAGACGGGTATGTCGGGGAACTTCTTGAGTTGCAGCAAGGGTGTGAAGGACCCTTTGGAAGTTCCAGTGGTTAGATGTGATTAGCCTCGAGAAGCCTCAGCGGAAATGGGCCTCATCTCGCCTGGAGGGCAAAACCTCCTGGATTTTCTCGAGTTGCGGCAGGTGCTCTCGACTTACGACGGGGACCTCGGGGACCCGCTCTGGTGGCCTCAGGAAAGGCCAGTCCCCATGCGAGTTCCTCGGGGGCCTCTCGGGATTCCTCTCCCGGCGATGCCGGGGCCTAAGACCTTGTGTGGAGTCGGGGCCGGAACCTGAGGATTCCTCTCCAGTGCTGACATGGATCTTGGGGTAATTCTGGAGTCTCCCCAGGGGAGGCAGTCCTCGTCTCGAATGCGGGCATGCTCTTGCGCTTTCCTCCAGAGCGAGAGCAGCAGTGTCACGCAGGCCGCCCCGTGGATCAAAGGATCTATGGTTTTCCCTCGAGTCTTTCCCACGAGGCTTTCTCACGAGGCTTTCCCACAGGGCTGTCCCACGAGCACACGTGGTGGGAGTCGATCCTCGGCTTGAACGTCAAGGCAGTGCAGGGAAAACAGGTTCCTCTGGAATGGACTGACACATCTGTGGGACTCTTGGAATGGTGGCACGACCCTGGAGTTCCTCTCGCCTTTCCTGTGGAGAGCGCCTCGTCTTGAGATGCGACGGGAACGCCGGGAATTCCTTCCCTACGAAACAGGGAAAGGATCCCTCATCTCGAGCTAGGAGGCGGAATCGGGGCTCCCCTGGATGTGTGCGCGACCCTCGTGCTTCCTCCCGAGTGGAGACGGGTATGTCGGGGAACTTCTTGAGTTGCAGCAAGGGTGTGAAGGACCCTTTGGAAGTTCCAGTGGTTAGATGTGATTAGCCTCGAGAAGCCTCAGCGGAAATGGGCCTCATCTCGCCTGGAGGGCAAAACCTCCTGGATTTTCTCGAGTTGCGTCAGGTGCTCTCGACTTACGACGGGGACCTCAGGGACCCGCTCTGCTGGCCTCAGGAAAGGCCAGTCCCCATGCGAGTTCCTCGGGGGCCTCTCGGGATTCCTCTCCCGTCGATGCCTGGGCCTAAGACCTTGAGTGGAGTCGGGGCCGGAACCTGAGGATTCCTCTCCAGTGCTGACATGGATCTTGGGGTACTTCTGGAGTCTCCCCAGGGGAGTCAGTCCTCGTCTCGAATGCGGGCATGCACTTGCGCTTTCCTCCAGAGCGGTAGCAACAGTGTCACGCAGTCCGCGGCGTGGATCAAAGGATCTATGTTTTTCCCTCGAGTCTTTACCACGAGGCTTTCCCACGAGGCTTTCCCACAGGGATGTCCCACGTGCACACATGGTGGGAGTCGATCCTCGGCTTGAACGTCAAGGCAGTGCAGGGAAAACAGGTTCCTCTGGAATGGACTGACACATCTGGGGGACTCTTGGAATGGTGGCACGACCCTGGAGTTCCTCTCGCCTTTCCTGTGGAGAGCGCCTCCTCTTGAGATGCGACGGAAACGACGGGAATTCTTTCCCTACGAAACAGGGAAAGGATCCCTCATCTCGAGCTAGGAGATGGAAACGGGGCTCCCCTGGATGTGTGCGCGACCCTCGTGCTTCCTCTCGAGTGGAGACGGGTATGTCGGGGAACTTCTTGATTTGCAGCAAGGGTGTGAAGGACCCTTTGGAAGTTCCAGTGGTTAGATGCGATTAGCCTCGAGAAGCCTCAGCGGGAATGGGCCTCATCTCGCCTGGAGGGCAAAACCTCCTGGATTTTCTCGAGTTGCGGCAGGTGCTCTCGACTTCCGACGGGGACCTCGGGGATCCGCTCTGGTGGCCTCAGGAAAGGCCAGTCCCCATGCGAGTTCCTCGGGGGCCTCTCGGGATTCCTCTCCCGTTGATGCTGGGACCTAAGACCTTGTGTGGAGTCGGGGCCGGAACCTGAGGATTCCTCTCCAGTGCTGACATGGATCTTGGGGTACTTCTGGAGTCTCCCCAGGGGAGTCAGTCGTCGTCTCGTATGTGGGCATGCACTTGCGCTTTCCTCCAGAGCGGTAGCAGCAGTGTCACGCAGTCCGCCGCGTGGATCAAAGGATCTATGGTTTTCCCTCGAGTCTTTCCCACGAGGCTTTCCCACGAGGCTTTCCCACAGGGCTGTCCCACGTGCACACGTGGTGGGATTCGATCCTCGGCTTGAACGTCAAGGCAGTGCAGGGAAAACAGGTTCCTCTGGAATGGACTGACACATCTCGGGGACTCTTGGATTCGTGGCACGACCCTGGAGTTCCTCCCGCCTTTCCTGTGGAGAACGCCTCCTCTTGAAATGCGAGGGAAACACCGGGAATTCTTTCCCTAAGAAACAGGGAAAGGATCCCTCATCTCGAGCTAGGAGGCGGAAACGGGGCTCCCCTGGATGTGTGCGGGACCCTCGAGCTTCCTCTCGAGTGGAGACGGGTATGTCGGGGAACTTCTTGAGTTGCAGCAAGGGTGTGAAGGACCCTTTGGAAGTTCCAGGGGTTAGAGGTGATTAGCCTCGAGAAGCCTCAGCGGAAATGGCCCTCATCTCGCCTGGAGGCCAAAGCCTCCTGGATTTTCTCGAGTTGCGACAGGTGCTCTCGACTTACGACGGGGAACTCGGCGCCCGCTCTGGTGGCCTCAGGAAAGGCCAGTCCCCATGCGAGTTCCTCGGGGCCCTCTCGGGATTCTTCTCCCGTTGATGCCGGGGCCTAAGACCTTGTGTGGAGTCGGGGCCGGAACCTGAGGATTCCTCTCCAGTGCTGACATGGATCTTGGGGTACTTCTGCAGTTTCCAAAGGGGAGTCAGTTCTCGTCTCGAATGCGGGCATGCACTTGCGCTTTCCTCGAGAGCGGTAGCAGCAGTGTCACACAGTCCGCCGCTTGGATCAAAGATTCTATGGTTTTCCCTCGAGTCTTTCCCATGAGGCTTTCCCCCGAGGCTTTCCCACAGGGCTGTCCCACGTGCACACGTGGTGGGAGTCGATCCTCGTCTTGAACGTCAAAGCAGTGCAGGGAAAACAGGTTCCTCTGGAATGGACTGCCACATCTGGGGTACTCTTGGAATGGTGGCACGACCCTGGACTTCCTCTCGCCTTTCCTGTGGAGAGCGCCTCCTCTTGAGATGTGACGGGAACGCCTTGAATTCTTTCCCTATGAAACAGGGAAAGGATCACTCATCTCGAGCTAGGAGGCGGAAAGGGGATCCCCTTGATGTGTGCGGTACCTTCGTGCTTCCTCTCGAGTGGAGACGGGTACGTCGGGGAACTTCTTGAGTTGCAGCAAGGGTGTGAAGGACCCTTTGGAAGTTCCAGTGGTTAGATGTGATTAGCCTCGAGAAGCCTCAGTGGAAATGGGCCTCATCTCGCCTGGAGGCCAAAACCTCCTGGATTTTCTCGAGTTGCGGCAGGTGCTCTCGACTTACGACGGGGACCTCGGGGCCCGCTCTGGTGGCCTCAGGAAAGGCCAGTCCCCATGCGAGTTCCTCGGGGGCCTCTCGGGATTCCTCTCCCGTCGATGCCGGGGCCTAAGTCCTTGTGTGGAGTCGGGGCTGAAACCTGAGGATTCCTCTCCAGTGCTGACATGGATCATGGGGTACTTCTGGAGTGTCCCAGGGGAGTCAGTCCTCGTCTCGAATGCGGGCATGCACTTGCGCTTTCCTCAAGAGCGGTAGCAGCAGTGTCACGCAGTCTGCCGCGTGGATCAAAGGATCTATGGTTTTCCCTCAAGTCTTTCCCACGAGGCTTTCCCACGAGGCTTTCCCACAGGGCTGTCCCACGTGCACACGTGGTGGGAGTGGATCCTCGGCTTGAACGTCAAGGCAGTGCAGGGAAAACAGGTTCGTCTGGAATGGACTGACACATCTGGGGGACTCTTGGAATATTGGCACGACCCTGGAGTTCCTCTCGCCTTTCCTGTGGAGAGCGCCTCCTCTTGAGATGCGACGGGAACGCCGGGAATTCTTTGCCTACGAAACAGGGAAAGGATCCCTCATCTGGAGCTAGGAGGCGGAAACGGGGCTCCCCTGGATGTGTGCGGGACCCTCGTGCTTCCTCTCGAGTGGAGACGGGTATGTCGGGGAACTTCTGGACTTGCAGCAAGGGTGTGAAGGACCCTTTGGAAGTTCCAGTGGTTAGATGTGATTAGCCTCGAGAAGCCTCAGCGGAAAAGGGCCTCATCTCGCCTGGAGGACAAAACCTCCTGGATTTTCTCGAGTTGCGGCAGGTGCTCTCGACTTACGACGGGGACCTCAGGGACCCGCTCTGGTGGCCTCAGGAAAGGCCAGTCCCCATGTGAGTTCCTCGGGGGCCTCTCGGGATTCTTCTCCCGTCGATGCCGGGGCCTAAGACCTTGTGTGGAGTCGGGGCCGGAACCTGAGGATTCCTCTCCAGTGCTGACATGGATCTTGGGGTACTTCTGGAATTTCCCCAGGGGAGTCAGTCCTCGTCTCGAATGCGGGCATGCACTTGTGCTTTCCTGCAAAGCGGTAGCAGCAGTGTCACGCAGTCCGCCGCGTAGATCAAAGGATCTATGGTTTTCCCTCGAGTCTTTCCCACGAGGCTTTCCCCGGAGGCTTTCCCACAGGGCTGTCCCACGTGCACAGGTGGTGGGAGTCGATCCTCGTCTTGAACGTCAAGGCAGTGCAGGGAAAACAGGTTCCTCTGGAATGGACTGACACATCTGGGGGACTCTTGGAATGGTGGCACGACCCTGGAGTTCCTCTCGGCTTTCCTGTGGAGAGCGCCTCCTCTTGAAATGCGACGGGAACACCGGGAAATCTTTCCCTATGAAACAGGGAAAGGATCCCTCATCTCGAGCTAGGAGGCGGAAACGGGGCTCCCCTGGATGTGTGCGGGACCCTCGTGCTTCCTCTCGAGTGGAGACGGCTATGTCGGGGAACTTCTTGAGTTGCAGCAAGGGTGTGAAGGACCCTTTGGAAGTTAAAGTGGATAGATGAGATTAGCCTCGAGAAGCCTCAGTGGGAATGGGCCTCATATCGCCTGGAGGGCAAAACCTCCTGGATTTTCTCTAGTTGCGGCAGGTGCTCTCGACTTCCGACGGGGACCTCGGGGATCCGCTCTGGTGGCCTCAGGAAAGGCCAGTCCCCATGCGAGTTCCTCGGGGGCCTCTCGGGATTCCTCTCCCGTCGATGCTGGGACCTAAGACCTTGTGTGGAGTAGGGGCCGGAACCTGAGGATTCCTCTCCAGTGCTGACATGGATCTTGGGGTACTTCTGGAGTCTCCCCAGGGAGTCAGTCCTCGTCTCGTATGTGGGCATGCACTTGCGCTTTCCTCCAGAGCGGTAGCAGCAGTGTCACGCAGTCCGCCGCGTGGATCAAAGGATCTATGGTTTTCCCTCGAGTCTTTCCCACGAGGCTTTCCCACGAGGCTTTCCGACAGGGCTGTCCAAGGGGGAACACGTGGTGGGAGTCGATCCTCGGCTTGAACGTCAAGGCAGTGCAGGGAAAACAGGTTCCTCTGGAATGGACTGACACATCTGGCCGACTCTTGAAATGGTGGCACGACCTTGGAGTTCCTCTCGCCTTTCCTGTGGAGAGCGCCTCCCCTTGAGATGCGACGGGAACGCCGGGAATTCTTTCCCTACAAAACAGGGAAAGGATCCCTCATCTCGAGCTAGGAGGCGGAAACGGGGCTCCCCTGGATGTGTGCGGGACCCTCGTGCTTCCTCTCGAGTGGAGAGGGGTATGTCGGGGAATTTCTTGAGTTGCAGCAAGGGTGTGAAGGACCCTTTGGAAGTTCCAGTGGTTAGATGTGATTAGCCTCGAGAAGCCTCAGCGGAAATGGGCCTCATCTCGCCTGGAGGCCAAAACCTCCTGGATTTTCTCGAGTTGCGGCAGGTGCTCTCGACTTACGACGGGGACCTCAGGGACCCGCTCTGGTGGCCTCAGGAAAGGCCAGTCCCCATGCGAGTTCCTCGGGGCCCTCTCGGGATTCTTCTCCCGTTGATGCCGGGGCCTAAGACCTTGTGTGGAGTCGGGGCCGGAACCTGAGGATTCCTCTCCAGTGCTGACATGGATCTTGGGGTACTTCTGCAGTTTCCCCAGGGGAGTCAGTCCTCGTCTCGAATGCGGGCATGCACTTGCGCTTTCCTCGAGAGCGGTAGCAGCAGTGTCACACAGTCCGCCGCGTGGATCAAAGATTCTATGGTTTTCCCTCGAGTCTTTCCCATGAGGCTTTCCCCCGAGGCTTTCCCACAGGGCTGTCCCACGTGCACACGTGGTGGGAGTCGATCCTCGTCTTGAACGTCAAAGCAGTGCAGGGAAAACAGGTTCCTCTGGAATGGACTGCCACATCTGGGGTACTCTTGGAATGGTGGCACGACCCTGGACTTCCTCTCGCCTTTCCTGTGGAGAGCGCCTCCTCTTGAGATGTGACGGGAACGCCTTGAATTCTTTCCCTATGAAACAGGGAAAGGATCACTCATCTCGAGCTAGGAGGCGGAAAGGGGATCCCCTTGATGTGTGCGGTACCTTCGTGCTTCCTCTCGAGTGGAGACGGGTACGTCGGGGAACTTCTTGAGTTGCAGCAAGGGTGTGAAGGACCCTTTGGAAGTTCCAGTGGTTAGATGTGATTAGCCTCGAGAAGCCTCAGTGGAAATGGGCCTCATCTCGCCTGGAGGCCAAAACCTCCTGGATTTTCTCGAGTTGCGGCAGGTGCTCTCGACTTACGACGGGGACCTCGGGGCCCGCTCTGGTGGCCTCAGGAAAGGCCAGTCCCCATGCGAGTTCCTCGGGGGCCTCTCGGGATTCCGCTCCCGTCGATGCCGGGGCCTAAGTCCTTGTGTGGAGTCGGGGCCGAAACCTGAGGATTCCTCTCCAGTGCTGACATGGATCATGGGGTACTTCTGGAGTGTCCCAGGGCAGTCAGTCCTCGTCTCGAATGCGGGCATGCACTTGCGCTTTCCTCAAGAGCGGTAGCAGCAGTGTCACGCAGTCTGCCGCGTGGATCAAAGGATCTATGGTTTTCCCTCAAGTCTTTCCCACGAGGCTTTCCCACGAGGCTTTCCCACAGGGCTGTCCCACGTGCACACGTGGTGGGAGTGGATCCTCGGCTTGAACGTCAAGGCAGTGCAGGGAAAACAGGTTCGTCTGGAATGGACTGACACATCTGGGGGACTCTTGGAATGGTGGCACGACCCTGGAGTTCCTCTCGCCTTTCCTGTGGAGAGCGCCTCCTCTTGAGATGCGACGGGAACGCCGGGAATTCTTTGCCTACGAAACAGGGAAAGGATCCCTCATCTGGAGCTAGGAGGCGGAAACGGGGCTCCCCTGGATGTGTGCGGGACCCTCGTGCTTCCTCTCGAGTGGAGACGGGTATGTCGGGGAACTTCTGGACTTGCATCAAGGGTGTGAAGGACCCTTTGGAAGTTCCAGTGGTTAGATGTGATTAGCCTCGAGAAGCCTCAGCGGAAAAGGGCCTCATCTCGCCTGGAGGACAAAACCTCCTGGATTTTCTCGAGTTGCGGCAGGTGCTCTCGACTTACGACGGGGACCTCAGGGACCCGCTCTGGTGGCCTCAGGAAAGGCCAGTCCCCATGTGAGTTCCTCGGGGGCCGCTCGGGATTCTTCTCCCGTCGATGCCGGGGCCTAAGACCTTGTGTGGAGTCGGGGCCGGAACCTGAGGATTCCTCTCCAGTGCTGACATGGATCTTGGGGTACTTCTGGAGTTTCCCCAGGGGAGTCAGTCCTCGTCTCGAGTGCGGGCATGCACTTGCGCTTTCCTGCAAAGCGGTAGCAGCAGTGTCACGCAGTCCGCCGCGTAGATCAAAGGATCTATGGTTTTCCCTCGAGTCTTTCCCACGAGGCTTTCCCCGGAGGCTTTCCCACAGGGCTGTCCCACGTGCACAGGTGGTGGGAGTCGATCCTCGTCTTGAACGTCAAGGCAGTGCAGGGAAAACAGGTTCCTCTGGAATGGACTGACACATCTGGGGGACTCTTGGAATGGTGGCACGACCCTGGAGTTCCTCTCGGCTTTCCTGTGGAGAGCGCCTCCTCTTGAAATGCGACGGGAACACCGGGAAATCTTTCCCTATGAAACAGGGAAAGGATCCCTCATCTCGAGCTAGGAGGCGGAAACGGGGCTCCCCTGGATGTGTGCGGGACCCTCGTGCTTCCTCTCGAGTGGAGACAGCTATGTCGGGGAACTTCTTGAGTTGCAGCAAGGGTGTGAAGGACCCTTTGGAAGTTAAAGTGGTTAGATGAGATTAGCCTCGAGAAGCCTCAGTGGGAATGGGCCTCATATCGCCTGGAGGGCAAAACCTCCTGGATTTTCTCTAGTTGCGGCAGGTGCTCTCGACTTCCGACGGGGACCTCGGGGATCCGCTCTGGTGGCCTCAGGAAAGGCCAGTCCCCATGCGAGTTCCTCGGGGGCCTCTCGGGATTCCTCTCCCGTCGATGCCGGGGCCTAAGACCTTGTGTGGAGTAGGGGCCGGAACCTGAGGATTCCTCTCCAGTGCTGACATGGATCTTGGGGTACTTCTGGAGTCTCCCCAGGGAGTCAGTCCTCGTCTCGTATGTGGGCATGCACTTGCGCTTTCCTCCAGAGCGGTAGCAGCAGTGTCACGCAGTCCGCCGCGTGGATCAAAGGATCTATGGTTTTCCCTCGAGTCTTTCCCACGAGGCTTTCCCACGAGGCTTTCCCACAGGGCTGTCCAAGGGGGAACACGTGGTGGGAGTCGATCCTCGGCTTGAACGTCAAGGCAGTGCAGGGAAAACAGGTTCCTCTGGAATGGACTGACACATCTGGCCGACTCTTGAAATGGTGGCACGACCTTGGAGTTCCTCTCGCCTTTCCTGTGGAGAGCGCCTCCCCTTGAGATGCGACGGGAACGCCGGGAATTCTTTCCCTACGAAACAGGGAAAGGATCCCTCATCTCGAGCTAGGAGGCGGAAACGGGGCTCACCTAGATGTGTGCGGGACCCTCGTGCTTCCTCTCGAGGGAAGACGGGTATTTCGGGGAACTTCTTGAGTTGCAGCAAGGGTGTGAAGGACCCTTTGGAAGTTCCAGTGGTTAGATGTGATGAGCCTCTAGAAGCCTCAACGGAAATGGGCCTCATCTCGCCTGGAGGGCAAAACCTCCTGGATTTTCTCGAGTTGCGGCAGGTGCTCTCGACTTTCGACGGGGACCTCAGGGATCCGCTCTGGTGGCAACCGGAAAGGCCAGTCCCCATGCGAGTACCTCATGGGCCTCTCGGGATTTCTCTCCCGTCGATGCCGGGGCCTAAGACCTTGTGTGGAGTGGGGGCCGGAACCTGAGGATTCCTCTCCAGTGCTGACATGGATCCTGGGGTACTTCTGGAGTCTCCCCAGGGGAGTCAGTCCTCGCCTCTAATGCGGGCATGCACTTGCGCTTTCCTCCAGAGCGGTAGCAGCAGTATCACGCAGTCCACCTCGTGGATCAAAGGATCTATGATTTTCCCTCGAGTCCTTCCCACGAGGTTTCCCACGAGGCTTTCCCACAGGGCTGTCCCACGTGCACACGTGGTGGGAGTCGATCCTCGGCTTCAACGTCAAGGCAGTGCAGGGAAAACAGGTTCCTCTGGAACGGACTGACACATCTGGGGGTCTCTTGGAATGGTGGCACGACCCTGGAGTTCCTCTCGCCTTTCCTGTGGAGAGCGCCTCCTCTTGAGATGCGACGGGAACGCAGGGAAATCTTTCCCTACGAAACAGGGAAAGGATCCCTCATCTCGAGCTGGAAGGCAGAAACGGGTCTCCCCTGGATGTGTGCGGGACACTCTTGATTCCTCTCGAGTGGACACGGGTATGTCGGGGAACTTCTTGAGTTGCAGCAAGGGTGTGAAGGACCCTTTAGAATTTCCAGTGGTTAAATGTGATTAGCCTCGAGAAGCCTCAGCGGAAATGGGCCTCATCTCGCCTGGAGGGCAAAACCTCCTGGATTTTCTCGAGTTGCGGCAGGTGCTCTCGACTTACGACTGGGACCTCAGGGACCCGCTCTGGTGGCCTCAGGAAAGGCCAGTCCCATGCGAGTTCATCAGGGGCCTCTCGGGATTTCTCTCCCGTCGATGCCGGGGCCTAAGACCTTGTGTGAAGTCAGGGCCGGAACCTGAGGATTCCTCTCCAGTGCTGACATGGATCTTGGGGTACTTCTGGAGTCTCCCCAGGGGAGTCAGTCCTCGCCTCTAATGCGGGCATGCACTTGCGCTTTCCTCCAGAGCGGTAGCAGCAGTGTCACGCAGTCCGCCGCGTGGATCAAAGGATCTATGGTTTTCCCTCGAGTCCTTCCCACGAGGCTTTCCCACGAGGCTTTCCCACAGGGCTGTCCCACGTGCACACGTGGTGGGAGTCGATCCTCGGCTTGAACGTCAAGGCAGTGCAGGGAAAACAGGTTCCTCTGGAATGGACTGACACATCTGGGCGACTCTTGGAATGGTGGCACGACCCTGGAGTTCCTCTCGCCTTTCCTGTGGAGAGCGCCTCCTCTTGAGATGCGACGGGAACGCCGGGAAATCTTTCCCTACGAAACAGGGAAAGGATCCCTCATCTCGAGCTAGGAGGCAGAAACGGGTCTCCCCTGGATGTGTGCGGGACATTCGTGCTTCCTCTCGAGTGGACACGGGTATGTCGGGGAACTTCTTGAGTTGCAGCAAGGGTGTGAAGGACCCTTTGGAATTTCCAGTGGTTAAATGTGATTAGCCTCGAGAAGCCTCAGCGGAAATGGGCCTCATCTCGCCTGGAGGGCAAAACCTCCTGGATTTTCTCGAATTGCGGCAGGTGCTCTCCACTTACGACGGGGACCTCAGGGACCCGCTCTGGTGGCCTCAGGAAAGGCCAGTCCCATGCGAGTTCATCAGGGGCCTCTCGGGATTTCTCTCCCGTCGATGCCGGGGCCTAAGACCTTGTGTGAAGTCAGGGCCGGAACCTGAGGATTCCTCTCCAGTGCTGACATGGATCTTGGGGTACTTCTGGAGTCTCCCCAGGGGAGTCAGTCCTCGCCTCTAATGCGGGCATGCACTTGCGCTTTCCTCCAGAGCGGTAGCAGCAGTGTCACGCAGTCCGCCGCGTGGATCAAAGGATCTATGGTTTTCCCTCGAGTCCTTCCCACGAGGCTTTCCCACGAGGCTTTCCCACAGGGCTGTCCCACGTGCACACGTGGTGGGAGTCGATCCTCGGCTTGAACGTCAAGTCAGTGCAGGGAAAACAGGTTCCTCTGGAATGGACTGACACATCTGGGCGACTCTTGGAATGGTGGCACGACCCTGGAGTTCCTCTCGCCTTTCCTGTGGCGAGCGCCTCTTCTGGAGATGCGACGGGAACGTCGGGAATTCTTTCCCTACGAAACAGGGAAAGGATCCCTCATCTCGAGCTAGGAGGCGGAAACGGGGCTCCCCTGGATGTGTGCGGGATCCTCGTGCTTCCTGTCGTGTGGAGACGGCTATGTCGGGGAACTTCTTGAGTTGCAGCAAGGGTGTGAAGGACCCTTTGTAAGTTCCAGTGGTTAAATGTGATTAGCCTCGAGAAGCCTCAGCGGAAATGGGCCTCATCTCGCCTGGAGGGCAAAACTTCCTGGATTTTCTCGAGTTGCGGCAGGTGCTCTCGACTTACGACGGGGACCTCAGGGACCCGCTCTGGTGGCCTCAGGAAAGGCCAGTCCCCATGCGAGTTCCTCGGGGTCCTCTCGGGATTCCTCTCCCGTCGATGCCGGGGCCTAAGACCTTGTGTGGAGTAGGGGCCGGAACCTGAGGATTCCTCTCCAGTGCTGACATGAATCCTGGGGTACTTCTGGAGTCTCCCCAGGGGAGTCAGTCCTCGCCTCCAATGCGGGCATGCACTTGCGCTTTCCTCCAGAGCGGTAGCAGCAGTGTCACTCAGTCCGCCGGGTGGATCAAAGGATCTATGGTTTTCCCTCGTGAGTTTCCCACGAGGCTTTTTCACGAGGCTTTCCCACAGGGCTGTCCCACGTGCACACGTGGTGGGAGTCGATCCTCGCCTTGAACGTCAAGGAAGTGCAGGGAAAACAGGTTCCTCTGGAATGGACTGACACATCTGGGGGACTCTTGGAATGGTGGCACGACCCTGGAGTTCCTCTCGCCTTTCCTGTGGAGAACGCCTCCTCTTGAGATGCGACGGGAACGCCGGGAAATCTTTCCCTACGAAACAGGGAAAGGATCCCTCATCTCGAGCTAGGAGGCAGAAACGGGTCTCCCCTGGATGTGTGCGGGACACTCGTGCTTCCTCTCGAGTGGAGACGGGTATGTCGGGGAACTTCTTGAGTTGCAGCAAGGGTGTGAAGGACCCTTTGGAATTTCCAGTGGTTAAATGTGATTAGCCTCGAGAAGCCTCAGCGGAAATGGGCCTCATCTCGCCTGGAGGGCAAAACCTCCTGGATTTTCTCGAGTTGCGGCAGGTGCTCTCGACTTACGACGGGGACTTTAGGGACCCGCTCTGGTGGCCTCAATACTGGCCCGTCCCCATTCGAATTGCTCGGCGTCCTCTCGGGATTCATCTTCCGTCGATGCCGGGGCCTAAGTCCTTGTGTGGAGTCGGGGCCGGAACCTGAGGATTCCTCTCCAGTACTGACATGGATCTTGGAGTACTTTTGGAGTCTCCCCAGGGGAGTCAGTCTTCGTCTCGAATGGGGGCATGCACGTGCGCTTTCCTCCGAGCTGTAGCACCAGCGTCACGATTCCTGTCGCGTGGATCAAGGGATCTGTGGCTTTCCCTCGAGGCTTTCCCACGAGGCTTTCCCACAGGGCTGTCCCACGTGAGACCGTGCTGGGAGTCGATCCTCCTCGTTAAAGTCAAGGCAGTGCAGGGAAAACAGTATCCTCAGGAATGGACTGAGACATCTGGGGGACTCTTGGAATGGTGGCACGACGCTGGAGTTGCTCTCACCTTTCCTGTGGAGAGCCCCTACACTTGAGATGCGATGGGAACGCCAAGGAATCTCTCCTGAACAAGCAGCGAACGGATCCCTCATCTGGACCTACGAGGCGGAAACGGAGCTCTTCTGGATGTGGGTGGGACATGCGTGCTTCCTCTCGAGTGGAGAGGGGTATATAGGGGAAATTCTTGAGTTGCAGCAAGGGTGTCAAGGACCCTTTGGAAGTTCCAGAGCTTAGGTGTGATAAGCCTTGAGAAGCCTCAGCGGAAATGGGCCTCATCTCGCCTGCAGGGCAAAACCTCCTGGATTTTCTCGAGTTGCGGCAGGTGCTCTCGACTTACGACGGGGACCTCAGGGACCCGCTCTGGTGGCCTCAGGAAAGGCCAGTCCCCATGCGAGTTCCTCGGGGGCCTCTCGGGATTCTTCTCCCCTCGATGCCGGGGCCTAAGACCTTGTGTGGAGTCGGGGCCGGAACCTGGGGATTCCTCTCCAGTGCTGACATGGATCTTGGGGTACTTCTGGAGTCATCCCAGGGGAGTCATTCCTCGTCTCGAATGCTGGCATGCACTTGCTCTTTCCTCCAGAGCCGTAGCAGCAGTGTCACGCAGTCCGCCGCGTGGATCAAAGGATCTATGGTTTTCCCTCGACTCTTTCCCACGAGGCTTTCCCACAGGTCTGTCCCACGTGCACACGTGGTGGGAGTCGATCCTCGGCTTGAACGTCAAGGCAGTGCAGGGAAAACAGGTTCCTCTGGAATGGTCTGACACATCTGGGGGACTCTTGGAATGGTGGCACGACCCTGGAGTTCCTCTCGCCTTTCCTGTGGAGAGCGCCTCCTCTAGAGATGCGACGGGAACGCCGCGAATTCTTTCCCTACGAAACAGGGAAAGGATCCCTCATCTCGAGCTAGGAGGCGGAAACGGGGTCCCCTGGATGTGTGCGGGACCCTCGTGCTTCCTCTCGAGTGGAGACGGGTATGTGGGGGAACTTCTTGAGTTGCAGCAAGGGTGTGAAGGACCCTTTGGAAGTTCCAGTGGTTAGATGTGATTAGCCTCGAAAAGCCTCAGCGGAAATGGGCCTCATCTCGCCTGAAGTGCAAAACCTCCTGGATTTTCTCGAGTTGCGGCAGGTGCTCTCGACTTACGACGCGGACCTCAGGGACCCGCTCTGGTGGCCTCAGGAAAGGCCAGTCCCCATGCGAGTTCCTCGGGGTCCTCTCGGGATTCCTCTCCCGTCCATGCCGGGGCCTAAGACGTTGTGTGGAGTCGGGAACGGAACCTGAGGATTCCTCTCCAGTGCTGATATGGATCTTGGGATACTTCTGGAGTCTCCCCAGGGGAGTCAGTCCTCGTCTCGAATGCGGGCATGCACTTGCGCTTTCCTCCAGAGCGGTAGCAGCAGTGTCACGCTGTCCACCGCGTGGATCAAAGGATCTATGGTTTTCCCTCGAGTCCTTCCCACGAGGCTTTCCCACGAGGCTTTCCCACAGGGCTGTCCCACGTGCACACGTGGTGGGAGTCGATCCTCGGCTTGAACGTCAAGGCAGTGCAGGGAAAACAGGTTCCTCTGGAATGGACTGACACATCTGGGCGACTCTTGGAATGGTGGCACGACCCTGGAGTTCCTCTCGCCTTTCCTGTGGAGAGCGCCTCCTCTTGAGATGCGACGGGAACGCCGGGAAATCTTTCCCTACGAAACAGGGAAAGGATCCCTCATCTCGAGCTAGGAGGCAGAAACGGGTCTCCCCTGGATGTGGGCGGGACATTCGTGCTTCCTCTCGAGTGGACACGGGTATGTCGGGGAACTTCTTGAGTTGCAGCAAGGGTGTGAAGGACCCTTTGGAATTTCCAGTGGTTAAATGTGATTAGCCTCGAGAAGCCTCAGCGGAAATGGGCCTCATCTCGCCTGGAGGGCAAAACCTCCTGGATTTTCTCGAATTGCGGCAGGTGCTCTCCACTTACGACGGGGACCTCAGGGACCCGCTCTGGTGGCCTCAGGAAAGGCCAGTCCCATGCGAGTTCATCAGGGGCCTCTCGGGATTTCTCTCCCGTCGATGCCGGGGCCTAAGACCTTGTGTGAAGTCAGGGCCGGAACCTGAGGATTCCTCTCCAGTGCTGACATGGATCTTGGGGTACTTCTGGAGTCTCCCCAGGGGAGTCAGTCCTCGCCTCTAATGCGGGCATGCACTTGCGCTTTCCTCCAGAGCGGTAGCAGCAGTGTCACGCAGTCCGCCGCGTGGATCAAAGGATCTATGGTTTTCCCTCGAGTCCTTCCCACGAGGCTTTCCCACGAGGCTTTCCCACAGGGCTGTCCCACGTGCACACGTGGTGGGAGTCGATCCTCGGCTTGAACGTCAAGTCAGTGCAGGGAAAACAGGTTCCTCTGGAATGGACTGACACATCTGGGCGACTCTTGGAATGGTGGCACGACCCTGGAGTTCCTCTCGCCTTTCCTGTGGCGAGCGCCTCTTCTGGAGATGCGACGGGAACGTCGGGAATTCTTTCCCTACGAAACAGGGAAAGGATCCCTCATCTCGAGCTAGGAGGCGGAAACGGGGCTCCCCTGGATGTGTGCGGGATCCTCGTGCTTCCTGTCGTGTGGAGACGGCTATGTCGGGGAACTTCTTGAGTTGCAGCAAGGGTGTGAAGGACCCTTTGTAAGTTCCAGTGGTTAAATGTGATTAGCCTCGAGAAGCCTCAGCGGAAATGGGCCTCATCTCGCCTGGAGGGCAAAACTTCCTGGATTTTCTCGAGTTGCGGCAGGTGCTCTCGACTTACGACGGGGACCTCAGGGACCCGCTCTGGTGGCCTCAGGAAAGGCCAGTCCCCATGCGAGTTCCTCGGGGTCCTCTCGGGATTCCTCTCCCGTCGATGCCGGGGCCTAAGACCTTGTGTGGAGTAGGGGCCGGAACCTGAGGATTCCTCTCCAGTGCTGACATGAATCCTGGGGTACTTCTGGAGTCTCCCCAGGGGAGTCAGTCCTCGCCTCCAATGCGGGCATGCACTTGCGCTTTCCTCCAGAGCGGTAGCAGCAGTGTCACTCAGTCCGCCGGGTGGATCAAAGGATCTATGGTTTTCCCTCGTGAGTTTCCCACGAGGCTTTTTCACGAGGCTTTCCCACAGGGCTGTCCCACGTGCACACGTGGTGGGAGTCGATCCTCGCCTTGAACGTCAAGGAAGTGCAGGGAAAACAGGTTCCTCTGGAATGGACTGACACATCTGGGGGACTCTTGGAATGGTGGCACGACCCTGGAGTTCCTCTCGCCTTTCCTGTGGAGAACGCCTCCTCTTGAGATGCGACGGGAACGCCGGGAAATCTTTCCCTACGAAACAGGGAAAGGATCCCTCATCTCGAGCTAGGAGGCAGAAACGGGTCTCCCCTGGATGTGTGCGGGACACTCGTGCTTCCTCTCGAGTGGAGACGGGTATGTCGGGGAACTTCTTGAGTTGCAGCAAGGGTGTGAAGGACCCTTTGGAATTTCCAGTGGTTAAATGTGATTAGCCTCGAGAAGCCTCAGCGGAAATGGGCCTCATCTCGCCTGGAGGGCAAAACCTCCTGGATTTTCTCGAGTTGCGGCAGGTGCTCTCGACTTACGACGGGGACTTTAGGGACCCGCTCTGGTGGCCTCAATACTGGCCCGTCCCCATTCGAATTGCTCGGCGTCCTCTCGGGATTCATCTTCCGTCGATGCCGGGGCCTAAGTCCTTGTGTGGAGTCGGGGCCGGAACCTGAGGATTCCTCTCCAGTACTGACATGGATCTTGGAGTACTTTTGGAGTCTCCCCAGGGGAGTCAGTCTTCGTCTCGAATGGGGGCATGCACGTGCGCTTTCCTCCGAGCTGTAGCACCAGCGTCACGATTCCTGTCGCGTGGATCAAGGGATCTGTGGCTTTCCCTCGAGGCTTTCCCACGAGGCTTTCCCACAGGGCTGTCCCACGTGAGACCGTGCTGGGAGTCGATCCTCCTCGTTAAAGTCAAGGCAGTGCAGGGAAAACAGTATCCTCAGGAATGGACTGAGACATCTGGGGGACTCTTGGAATGGTGGCACGACGCTGGAGTTGCTCTCACCTTTCCTGTGGAGAGCCCCTACACTTGAGATGCGATGGGAACGCCAAGGAATCTCTCCTGAACAAGCAGCGAACGGATCCCTCATCTGGACCTACGAGGCGGAAACGGAGCTCTTCTGGATGTGGGTGGGACATGCGTGCTTCCTCTCGAGTGGAGAGGGGTATATAGGGGAAATTCTTGAGTTGCAGCAAGGGTGTCAAGGACCCTTTGGAAGTTCCAGAGCTTAGGTGTGATAAGCCTTGAGAAGCCTCAGCGGAAATGGGCCTCATCTCGCCTGCAGGGCAAAACCTCCTGGATTTTCTCGAGTTGCGGCAGGTGCTCTCGACTTACGACGGGGACCTCAGGGACCCGCTCTGGTGGCCTCAGGAAAGGCCAGTCCCCATGCGAGTTCCTCGGGGGCCTCTCGGGATTCCTCTCCCCTCGATGCCGGGGCCTAAGACCTTGTGTGGAGTCGGGGCCGGAACCTGGGGATTCCTCTCCAGTGCTGACATGGATCTTGGGGTACTTCTGGAGTCATCCCAGGGGAGTCATTCCTCGTCTCGAATGCTGGCATGCACTTGCTCTTTCCTCCAGAGCCGTAGCAGCAGTGTCACGCAGTCCGCCGCGTGGATCAAAGGATCTATGGTTTTCCCTCGACTCTTTCCCACGAGGCTTTCCCACAGGTCTGTCCCACGTGCACACGTGGTGGGAGTCGATCCTCGGCTTGAACGTCAAGGCAGTGCAGGGAAAACAGGTTCCTCTGGAATGGTCTGACACATCTGGGGGACTCTTGGAATGGTGGCACGACCCTGGAGTTCCTCTCGCCTTTCCTGTGGAGAGCGCCTCCTCTTGAGATGCGACGGGAACGCCGCGAATTCTTTCCCTACGAAACAGGGAAAGGATCCCTCATCTCGAGCTAGGAGGCGGAAACGGGGTCCCCTGGATGTGTGCGGGACCCTCGTGCTTCCTCTCGAGTGGAGACGGGTATGTGGGGGAACTTCTTGAGTTGCAGCAAGGGTGTGAAGGACCCTTTGGAAGTTCCAGTGGTTAGATGTGATTAGCCTCGAAAAGCCTCAGCGGAAATGGGCCTCATCTCGCCTGAAGTGCAAAACCTCCTGGATTTTCTCGAGTTGCGGCAGGTGCTCTCGACTTACGACGCGGACCTCAGGGACCCGCTCTGGTGGCCTCAGGAAAGGCCAGTCCCCATGCGAGTTCCTCGGGGTCCTCTCGGGATTCCTCTCCCGTCCATGCCGGGGCCTAAGACGTTGTGTGGAGTCGGGAACGGAACCTGAGGATTCCTCTCCAGTGCTGATATGGATCTTGGGATACTTCTGGAGTCTCCCCAGGGGAGTCAGTCCTCGTCTCGAATGCGGGCATGCACTTGCGCTTTCCTCCAGAGCGGTAGCAGCAGTGTCACGCTGTCCGCCGCGTGGATCAAAGGATCTATGGTTTTCCCTCGAGTCTATCCCATGAGGCTTTCCCACGAGGCTTTCCCACAGGGCTGTCCCACAGGGCTGTCCCACGTGCCAGCGTGGTGGGAGTCGATCCTCGGCGTGGGAGTCGATCCTCGGCGTGAAAGCCAAGGTAGTGCATGGCAAACAGGTTCCTCTGAATGGACTGAGACATCTGGGGGACTCTTGGAATGGTGGCACGATGCTGGAGTTCCTCTCGCCTTTCCTGTGGAGAGCGCCTCCTCTTGAGGTGAGAGGGAAACGTCGGAATTTCTTTCCGGACAAAGCAGCGAAATGTCCCTCATCTCGAGCTACGAGGCGGAAACGGGGCTCCTCTGGATGTGGATGGGATCCTCGTGCTTCTTCTAGAGTGGAGACGGGTATGTCAGGCAACTTCTTGAGTTGCAGCAAGGGTGTGAAGGACCTTTTGGAAGTTCCAGAGGCTTGACGTGATTAGCCTGGAGAAGCCTCAGCGGAAATGGGCCTCATCTCGCCTGGAGGGAAAAACCTCCTGGATTTTCTCGAGTTGCGGCAGGTGCTCTCGACTTACGACGGTGACCTAAGGGACGCGCTCTGGTGGCCTCAGGACTGGCCAGTCCCCATTCCAGTGGCTCGGGAGCCTCTCGAGATTCCGCTCCCTTCGATGCCAGAGCCTAAGACCTTGTGTGGAGTCGTGTCTGGAACATGAGGTTTCCTCTCCAGTGCTGACATGGATCGTGGAGTACTTCTGGTGTTTCCCCAGGGGAGTAAGTCCCCGTCTCGAATGGGGGCATGCACGTGCGCTTTCCTCCAGAGCTGTAACAACACTGTCATGCCTCCCGGCGCGCCGATCATGGGATCTGTGGCTTTCCCACGAGGCTTTCCCACGAGGCTTTCCCACAGGACTGTCCCACGTGTCACCGTGGTGTGAGTCGATGCTCGGCGTGAAACTCGAGGCAGTGCAGGGATAACAGGTTCCTCTGGAATGGACTGAGATATCTGGGGGACTCTGGGAACGGTGGCACGACCCTGGAGTTCCTCTCGCCTTTCCTGTGAGGAGCGCCTCCACTTGAGATGCAACGGGAACTCCCAGAATTATTTCCCGAAAAAGCTGTGAAAGGATCCCTCATCTTGAGCTACGAGGCGGACACGGGGCTCCCCTGGATGTGGGCGGGACCCTCGTGCTTCCTCTCGAGTGGAGACGGGTATGTTAGGGAACTTCTTGAGTTGCAGCAAGGGTGTGAAGGACCTTTTAGAAGTTCCAGAGGTTAGGTGTGATTAGCTTCCAGAAGCCTCAGCGGAAATGGGCCTCACTCAGCTGGAGTGCAAAACCTCCTTGATTTTCTCGAGTTGCGGCAGGTGCTCTTGACTTACGATGGGGACTTTAGGGACCCGCTCTGGTGGCCTCAATACTGGCCCGTCCCCATTCGAATTGCTCGGGGTCCTCTCGGGATTCATCTTCCGTCGATGCCGGGGCCTAAGTCCTTGTGTGGAGTCGGGGCCGGAACCTGAGGATTCCTCTCCAGTACTGACATGGATCTTGGAGTACTTTTGGAGTCTCCCCAGGGGAGTCAGTCTTCGTCTCGAATGGGGGCATGCACGTGCGCTTTCCTCCGAGCTGTAGCACCAGCGTCACGATTCCTGTCGCGTGGATCAAGGGATCTGTGGCTTTCCCTCGAGGCTTTCCCATGAGGCTTTCCCACAGGGCTGTCCCACGTGAGACCGTGGTGGGAGTCGATCCTCCTCGTTAAAGTCAAGGCAGTGCAGGGAAAACAGTATCCTCAGGAATGGACTGAGACATCTGGGGGACTCTTGGAATGGTGGCACGACGCTGGAGTTGCTCTCACCTTTCCTGTGGAGAGCCCCTACACTTGAGATGCGATGGGAACGCCATGGAATCTCTCCTGAACAAGCAGCGAACGGATCCCTCATCTCGACCTACGAGGCGGAAACGGAGCTCTTCTGGATGTGGGTGGGACATGCGTGCTTCCTCTCGAGTGGAGAGGGGTATATAGGGGAACTTCTTGAGTTGCAGCAAGGGTGTCAAGGACCCTTTGGAAGTTCCAGAGCTTAGGTGTGATTAGCCTTGAGAAGCCTCAGCGGAAATGGTCCTCATCTCGCCTGGAGGGCAAATCCTAATGGATTTTCTCGAGTTGCGGCAGGTGCTCTCGACATACGACGGGGACCTCTGGGACCCGCTCTGGTTGCCTCTGGAAAGGCCAGTCCCCATGCGAGTTGCACGTGGGCCTCTCGGAATACCTCTCCCTTCGATGCCAGGGCCTAATACCTTGTGTGGAGGCGAGGCCGGAACCTGAGGATTCCTCTCCAGTGCTGACATAGATCTTGGGGTAATTCTGGAGTCTCCCCAGGGGAGTAAGTCCTCGTCTCAAATGGGGGCATGCACGTGCGCTTTCCTCCAGAGCAGTAGCAGCAGTGTCATGCTTTCCATCACCTGGAACAAGGGATCTGTGGCTTTCCCTCGAGGCTTTCCTACGAGGCTGTCCCACAGGGCTGTCACACGTGCCACTGTGGTGGGAGTCAATCATCGGTGTGAAAGTCGAGGCAGTGCAGGGAAAACAGGTTCCTCTGGAATGGACTGAGACTTCTGGGGGACTCTTGGAATGGTGGCACGACGCTGGAGTTCCTCTTGCCTTTCCTGTGGAGAGCACCTCCTCTTGAGGTGAGAGTGGAACGCCGGGAATTCTTTCCCCACAAAGCAGCGAAATGTCCCTCATCTCGAGCTGCGAGGCGGAAACGGGTCTCCTCTGGATGTGGCCGGGACCCTTGTGCTTCCTCTAGAGTGGAGACGGGTATGTCAGGCAACTTCTTGAGTTACAGCAAGGGTGTGAAGGAACTTTTGGAAGTTCCAGAAGTTAGGTTTGATTAGCTTCGAGAAGCCTCAGCGGAAATGGGCTCTTCTCGCCTGGAGGGCAAAACCTCCTGGATTTTTTCGAGTTGCGGCAGGTGCTCTCGATTTACGACGGGGACCTCAGGGACTCGCTCTGGTGGCCTCAGGCAATGCCAGTCCCCATGCGAGTTGCTCGGGTGCCTCTCGGGATTCCTCTCCCTTCGATGCCGGGGCCTGAGATCTTGTGTGAAGTCGGGGCGGAACATGAGGATTCCTCCCCAGTGCTGACATGGATCTTGGGGGAACTTCTGGAGTCTCTCCAGGGGAGTAAGTCCTCGTCTCGAGAGGGGGCATGCACGTGCGCTTTACTCCAGAGCGGTAGCAGCAGTGTCACGCAGTCCGCCGCCTAGATCAAAGGATCTATGTTTTTCCCTCGAGTCTTTCCCACGAGGCTTTCCCACGAGGCTTTCCCACAGGGCATCCCACGTGCACACTGGTGGGAGTCGATCCTCGGCTTGAACATCAAGGCAGTGCAGGGAAAACAGGTTCCTCTGGAATGGACTGACACATCTGGGCGACTCTTGGAATGGTGGCACGACCCTGGAGTTCCTCTCGCCTTTCCTGTGGAGAGCGCCTCCTCTTGAGATGCGACGGGAACGCCGGGAATTCTTTCCCTATGAAACAGGGAAAGGATCCCTCATCTCGAGCTAGGAGGCAGAATCGGGGCTCCCCTGGATGTGTGCGGGACTTTTGTGTTTCCTCTCGAGTGGAGACGGGTATGTCGGGGAACTTCTGGAGTTGCAGCAAGGGTGTGAAGGAGCCTTTGGAAGTTCCAGTGGTTAGATGTGATTAGCCTCGAGAAGCCTCAGCGCAAATGGGCCTCATCTCGCCTGGAGGGCAAAACCTCCTGGATTTTCTCGAGTTGCGGCAGGTGCTCTCGACTTATGACGGGGACCTCAGGGACCCGCTCTGGTGGCCTCAGGAAAGGCCAGTCCCCATGCGAGTTCCTCGGGGGCCTCTCGGGATTGCTTTCCCTTCGATGCCGGGGCCTAAGACCTTGTGTGGAGTCGGGGCCGGAACCTGAGGATTCCTCTCCAGTGCTGACATGGAACTTGGGGTATTTCTGGAGTCTCCCCAGGGGAGTCAGTCCTCGTCTCGAATGCGGGCATGCACTTGCGCTTTCCTCCAGAGCGGTAGCAGCAGTGTCACGCAGTCCGCCGCGTGGATCAAAGGATCTATGGTTTTCCCTCGAGTCTTTCCCACGAGGCTTTCCCACGAGGCTTTCCCAAAGGGCTGTCCCACGTGCACACGTGGTGGGAGTCGATCCTCGGCTTGAAGGTCAAGGCAGTGCAGGGAAAACAGGTTCCTCTGGAATGGACTGACACATCTGGGGCACTTTTGGAATGGTGGCACGACCCTGGAGTTCCTCTCGCCTTTCCTGTGCAGAGCGCCTCCTCTTGGGATGCGACGGGAACGCCGGGAATTCTTTCCCTACGAAACAGGGAAAGGATCCCTCATCTCGAGCTAGGAGGCGGAAACAGGGCTCCCCTGGATGTGTGCGGGACCCTCGTGCTTCCTCTCGAGTGGAGACGGGTATGTCTGGGAACTTCTTGAGTTGCAGCAAGGGTGTGAAGGACCCTTTGGAAGTTCCAGTGGTTTGATGTGATTAGCCTCGAGAAGCCTCAGCGGAAATGGGCCTCATCTCGCCTGGAGGGCAAAACCTCCTGGATTTTCTGGAGTTGCAGCAGGTACTCTCGACGTACGACGGGGACCTCAGGGACCCGCTCTGGTGGCCTCAGGAAAAGACAGTCCCCAAGCGAGTTCCTCGGGGCCTCTCGGGATTCCTCTCCCGTCGATGCCGGGGCCTAAGACCTTGTGTGGAGTCGGGGCCGGAACCTGAGGATTCCTCTCCAGTGCTGACATATAACTTTGCATACTTCTGGAGTCTCCTCAGGGGAGTCAGTCCTCGTCTTCAGAGGGGACATGCAAATGGGCTTTCCTCCCGCTCTGGAGCAGCTATGTCACGCCTCCCGTCGGGTCGATCATGGGATGTGTGGGTTTCCCTCGAGCCTTTCCCCCGAGGCTTTCCCGCGAGGATTTCCAACAGGGCTGTCCCACGTGCCACCGTGGTGGGAGTCCATCCTCGGCGTGAAAGTCTAGGCAGCGGAGCAAAACAGGTTCCTCTGGAATGGTCTGAGACATCTGCGGGACTCTTGGAATGGGGACACGACCCTGGAGTTACTCTCACCTTTCCTGTGGAGAGCACCTCCACTTCAGATGCGACGGGAACGCCAGGAATGCTTTCCCGACCAAGCAGGGAAAGGATCCCTCATCTCGAGCTACGAGGCAGAAACGGGGCTCCTCTGGATGTGGGCGGGACCCTCGTGCTTCCTCTAGAGTGGAGACAGGGATGTCGGGGAACTTCTTGAGTTCCAGCAAGGGTGTGAAGGACCTTTTGGAATTTCCAGGGTTTAGATGTGATTAGCCTTCAGAAGCCTCAGCGGAAATGGGCCTCATCTCGCCTGGAGGGCAAAACCTTTTGGATTTTCTCGAGTTGCGGCAGGTGCTCTCGACTTACGGCGGGAACCTCAGGGACCCGCTCTCGTGGCCTCAGGAAAGGCCAGTCCCCATGCGAGTTGCTCGCGGGCCTCTGGGGATTCCTCTCCCTTCGATGCCAGGGCCTAAGACCTTGTGAGGAAGCGGGGCCGGAACCTGAGGATTCCTCTCCTGTGTTGACATGGATCTTGGGGTACTTCTGGAGTCTCCCCAGGGGAGTAAGTCCACATCTCGAATGGGGACATGCACCTGCGCTTTCCCCCAGAGCCCTAGCAGCAGTGTCACGCTTTCCATCGCCTGGATCAAGGGATCTGTGGCTTTCACTCCAGGCTTTCCCAGGAGGCTTTTCCACGAGGCTTCCCCACAGGGGTCCCACGTGCCACCTTGGTTTGAGTCGATCCTTGGCGTGAAAGTCGAGACAGTGCAGGGAAAACAGGTTCCTCTGAAATGGACTGAGATATTTGGGGGACTCGGAATGGCGGCACAATGCTGGAGTTCCTCTCCCCTTTGCTGTGGAGAGCGCCTCCTCTTGAAATGCGACAGGAATGCCTAGAATTCTTTCCCGACCAAGCAGGGAAAGTATCCCTCATCTTGAGCACTGAGGAAGAAACGGTGCTCCTCTGGATGTGGGCGGGACCCTCGTGCTTCCTCTAGAGTGGAGACGGGGAAGTCGGGGAACGTCTTGAGTTGCAGCAAGGGTGTGAAGGACCTTTTGGAAGTTCCAGGGCTTAGATGTGATTAGCCTTGAGAAGCCTCAGCGAAAATGGGCCTCATCTCGCCTGGAGGGCAAAACCTCCTGGATTTTCTCGAGTTGTGGCAGGTGCTCTCGACTTATGACAGGGACCTCAGGGACCCGCTCTTGTGTCCTCAGGAAAGGCCATTCCCAATGCGAGTTGCTCGGGGGCCTCTCGGGATTCCTCTCCCGTCGATGCCGGGGCCTAAGACCTTGAGTGGAGGCGGGGCTGGAACCTGAGGATTCCTCTCCAGTGCTGACATGGATCTTGGGGTGCTTCTGGAGTCTCCCCAGGGGAGTAAGTCCTCGTCTCGAATGGGGGCATGCACGTGCGCTTTCCTCCAGAGCGGTAGCAGCAGTGTCATGCTTCCCATCGCCTCGATCAAGGGATCTGTGGCTTTCCCTAGAGGCTTTCCCACGAGGCTTTTCCACGAGGCTTTCGCACAGGGCTGTCTCACGTGCCACCTTGGTGGCAGTCGATCCTTGGCGTGAAAGTCGAGGCAGTGCAGGGAAAACAGGTTCCTCTAGAATGGAATGAAACATCTGGGGGTTTCTGGGAATGGTGGCACGACCGTGGAGTTCTAGCCTTTCCTGTGGAGAGCACCTCCTAATTGAGATGCGACAGGAATGCACAGAATTCTTTCCCGAACACGCAGCGAAAGGATCCCTCATCTCGAGCTACGTAGTGGAAACGGGGCTCCTCTGGATGTGGCCGGGACCCTCGTGTTTCCTCTAGATGGGAGACGGGTATGTCAGGCAACTTCTTGAGTTGCAGCAAGGGTGTGAAGGACCTTTTGGAAATTCCAGAGGTTAGGTGTGATTAGCTTCGGAAAGCCTCAGTGGAAATGGGCCTCATCTCTCCTGGAGGGCAAAATCTCCTGGATTGTGTCGAGTTGCGGCAGGTGCTCTCAACTTCCGACGGGGACCTCATGGACCCGCTTTGGTTGCCTCAGGAAAGGCCAGTCCCTATGCGAGTTGCACGGGGGCCTCTCAGGATTCCTTTCCCTTCGAAGCCGGGGCCTAAGACCTTGTGTGGAGTCGGGGCCGGAACCTCAGGATTCCTCTCCAGTGCTGACATGAATCTTGGGGTACTTCTGGGGTTTCCCCAGGGGAGTAAGTCCTCGTCTCGAATGGGGGCATGCACGTGAGCTTTTCTCCAGAGCGGTAGCAGCCGTGTCACGCTTCCCATCGCCTGGATCAAGGGATCTGTGGCTTCCCCTCGAGGCTTTCCCACCAGGCTTTCCCACAGGGCTGTCCCACGTGCCAGCGTGGTGGGAGTCGATCCTCGGCGTGGGAGTCGATCCTCGGCGTGAAAGCCGAGGTAGTGCAGGGCAAACAGGTTCCTCTGAATGGACTGAGACATCTGGGGGACTCTTGGAATGGTGGCACGATGCTGGAGTTCCTCTCGCCTTTCCTGTGGAGAGCGCCTCCTCTTGAGGTGAGAGGGAAACGTCGGAATTTCTTTCCGGACAAAGCAGCGAAATGTCCCTCATCTCGAGCTACGAGGCGGAAACGGGGCTCCTCTGGATGTGGATGGGATCCTCATGCTTCTTCTAGAGTGGAGACGGGTATGTCAGGCAACTTCTTGAGTTGCAGCAAGGGTGTGAAGGACCTTTTGGAAGTTCCAGAGGCTAGACGTGATTAGCCTGGAGAAGCCTCAGCGGAAATGGGCCTCATCTCGCCTGGAGGGAAAAACCTTCTGGATTTTCTCGAGTTGCGGCAGGTGCTCTCGACTTACGACGGTGACCTAAGGGACGCGCTCTGGTGGCCTCAGGACTGGCCAGTCCCCATTCCAGTGGCTCGGGAGCCTCTCGGGATTCCGCTCCCTTCGATGCCAGAGCCTAAGACCTTGTGTGGAGTCGTGTCTGGAACATGAGGTTTCCTCTCCAGTGCTGACATGGATCGTGGAGTACTTCTGGTGTTTCCCCAGGGGAGTAAGTCCCCGTCTCGAATGGGGGCATGCACGTGCGCTTTCCTCCAGAGCTGTAACAACACTGTCATGCCTCCCGGCGCGCCGATCATGGGATCTGTGGCTTTCCCACGAGGCTTTCCCACGAGGCTTTCCCACAGGACTGTCCCACGTGTCACCGTGGTGTGAGTCGATGCTCGGCGTGAAACTCGAGGCAGTGCAGGGAAAACAGGTTCCTCTGGAATGGACTGAGATATCTGGGGGACTCTGGGAACGGTGGCACAACCCTGGAGTTCCTCTCGCCTTTCCTGTGAGGAGCGCCTCCACTTGAGATGCAACGGGAACTCCCAGAATTATTTCCCGAAAAAGCTGTGAAAGGATCCCTCATCTTGAGCTACGAGGCGGACACGGGGCTCCCCTGGATGTGGGCGGGACCCTCGTGCTTCCTCTCGAGTGGAGACGGGTATGTTAGGGAACTTCTTGAGTTGCAGCAAGGGTGTGAAGGACCTTTTAGAAGTTCCAGAGGTTAGGTGTGATTAGCTTCCAGAAGCCTCAGCGGAAATGGGCCTCACTCAGCTGGAGTGCAAAACCTCCTTGATTTTCTCGAGTTGCGGCAGGTGCTCTTGACTTACGACGGGGACTTTAGGGACCCGCTCTGGTGGCCTCAATACTGGCCCGTCCCCATTCGAATTGCTCGGGGTCCTCTCGGGATTCATCTTCCGTCGATGCCGGGGCCTAAGTCCTTGTGTGGAGTCGGGGCCGGAACCTGAGGATTCCTCTCCAGTACTGACATGGATCTTGGAGTACTTTTGGAGTCTCCCCAGGGGAGTCAGTCTTCGTCTCGAATGGGGGCATGCACGTGCGCTTTCCTCCGAGCTGTAGCACCAGCGTCACGATTCCTGTCGCGTGGATCAAGGGATCTGTGGCTTTCCCTCGAGGCTTTCCCACGAGGCTTTCCCACAGGGCTGTCCCACGTGAGACCGTGGTGGGAGTCGATCCTCCTCGTTAAAGTCAAGGCAGTGCAGGGAAAACAGTATCCTCAGGAATGGACTGAGACATCTGGGGGACTCTTGGAATGGTGGCACGACGCTGGAGTTGCTCTCACCTTTCCTGTGGAGAGCCCCTACACTTGAGATGCGATGGGAACGCCAAGGAATCTCTCCTGAACAAGCAGCGAACGGATCCCTCATCTCGACCTACGAGGCGGAAACGGAGCTCTTCTGGATGTGGGTGGGACATGCGTGCTTCCTCTCGAGTGGAGAGGGGTATATAGGGGAACTTCTTGAGTTGCAGCAAGGGTGTCAAGGACCCTTTGGAAGTTCCAGAGCTTAGGTGTGATTAGCCTTGAGAAGCCTCAGCGGAAATGGTCCTCATCTCGCCTGGAGGGCAAATCCTAATGGATTTTCTCGAGTTGCGGCAGGTGCTCTCGACATACGACGGGGACCTCTGGGACCCGCTCTGGTTGCCTCAGGAAAGGCCAGTCCACATGCGAATTGCTCGAGGGCCTCTCTGGATTCCTCTCCCTTCAATGCCGGGGCCAAAGACCTTGTGTGGGTGCGGGACCGGAACCTGAGGATTCCTCTCCAGTGCTGACATGGTTCTTGGGCTACTTCTGGAGTCTCCCCAGCGGAGTAAGTCCTCCTCTCGAAGGGGGCATGCACGTGCACTTTCCTCCAGAGGGGTAGCAGCAGTGTCATGCTTCCAGTCGCGTGGATCAAGGGATCTGTGGATTTCCCTCGACGCTTTCCCACGAGGATTTCCCACAGGGCTGTCGAACATGACACCATGGTTGGAGGCGATCCTCCGCGCGAAAGTCGAGGCAGTGCAGGGAAAACAGGTTCCTCTGGAATGGACTGAGACTTCTGGGGGACTCTTGGAATGGTGGCACGATGCTGGAGTTTCTCTCGCCTTTCCTGTGGAGAGCTCCTCCCCTTGAGATGGGACGGGAATGCCCAGAATTCTTTCCCGACAAAGCAGTGAATGTTCCCTCATATCGAGCAACGAGTCGGAAACAGGGCTCCTCTGGATGTGGCAGGGACCCTCGTACTTCCTCTAGAATGGAGTCGGGTATGTCAGGAACCTGCTTGAATTGCAGCAAGGGTGTGAAGGACCTTTTGGAAGTTCCAGAGGTTAGGTGTGATTAGCTTCGAGAAGCCTCAGCGGAAATGGGCCTCATCTCGCCTGGAGGGCAAAACCTCCTGGATTTTCTCGAGTTGCGGCACGTGCTCTTGACTTATGACGGGGACCTCATGGACCCGCTCTGGTGGGCTCAGGAAAGGCCAGTCCGCATGCGAGTTGCTCGGGGTCCTCTCGGGATTCCTCTCTCTTCGATGCCCGGCCTAAGACCTTGTGTGGAGTCGGGCCCAGAACCTGAGGATTCCTCTGCAGTGCTGACATGGACCTTGGGGTACGTCTGGAGTCTCCCCAGGGGTTAAGTCCTCGTGTCGAATGGGGGCATGCACGTGCACTTTCCTCAGGAGCTTTAGCAGCAGTGTCAGGCTTCCCATCGCCTGGATCAAGGGATCTGTGGCTTATCCTCGAGGCTTCCCACGAGGCTTTCCCACAGGGCTGTCCCACGTGCCACCATGGAGTGAGTTGATCCTCGACGTGAAAGTCGAGGCAGTGCAGGGAAAACAGGTTCCTCTGGAAAGGACTGAAACATCTGGGGGACTCCTGGAATGGTGGTACGACGCTGGAGTTCCTCTCGCCTTTCCTGTGGAGAGCGCCTCCTCTTGAAATGAGACGGGAACGCGGGAAATTCTTTCCCGACCAAGCAGGGAAAAGATCCCTCATCACGAGCTACGAGTTGGAAACGGGGCTCCTCTCGATGTGGGCGGGACCCTCGTGTTTCCTCTAGAGTGGAGACGGGGATGTTGGGGTACTTCTTCAGTTGCAGCAAGTGTGTGAAGGACCTTTTGGAAATTCCAGAGGTTAGGTGTGAATAGTCTCGAGACGCCTCAGTGGAAATGGGCCTGATCTCGCCTGGAGGGCAAAATCTCCTGGATTTTCTCGAGTTGCAGCAGGTGCTCTCAACTTACGACGGGGACCGCAGGGACCCGCTCTGGTGGCCTCAGGAAAAGACAGTCCACATGCGAATTACTCGCGGGCCTCTCTGGATTCCTCTCCCTTCAATGCCAGGACCAAAGACCTTGTGTGGATGCGGCACCGGAACCTGAGGATACCTCTCCAGTGCTGACATGGATCTTGGGCTAATTCTGGAGTCTCCCCAGGGGAGTAAGTCCTCCTCTCGAAGGGGGCATGCACGTGCGCTTTCCTCCATAGCGGTAGCAGCAGTGTCACGCTTCCCGATGCGTGGATCAAGGGATCTGTGGCTTTCCCTCGAGGCTTTCCCACTGGGCTTTCCCACGTGCCACCGTTGTGGGAGTCGATCCTCGGGTGAAAGTCGAGGCAGTGCAGAGAAAACATGTTCCTCTGGAATGGACTAAGGCATCTGGGGGACTCTTGGAATGGTGGCACGACGCTGGAGTTCCACTCGCCTTTCCTGTGGAGAGCGGCTCCTCTTGAGATGCGACGGGAATGCCCAGAACTCTTTCCCGACCAAGCAGCGAAAGGATCCCTTATCTCGAGTTACGAGGCGGAAACGGGGCTCCCATGGATGTGTGCGGGACCCTCGTGCTTCCTCTAGAGTGGAGACGGGTATGTGAGGGAACTTCTTGAGTTGCAGCAAGGGTGTGAAGAACCTTTTGGAAATTCCAGAGGTTAGGTGTGATTAGCCTCGAGAAGCCTCAGTGGAAATGGGCCTGATCTCGCCTGGAGAGTAAAACCTCCTGGATTTTCTGGAGTTGCAGCAGGTGCACTCGACTTCCGACGGGGACCGCAGGGACCCACTCTGGTGGCCTCAGGAAAGGACAGTCCTCATGCGAGTTGCTCGGGGGCCTCTCGGGATTCCTTTCCCGTCGATGCCGAGGCCTAAGACCTTGTGTGGAGTCGGGCCCGGAACCTGAGGATTCCTCTCCAGTATTGCCATGGATCTTGGGGTACTTCTTGAGTCTCCCCAGGGGAGTAAGTCCTCGTCTGGAATGGGCGCATGCACGTGATCTTTCCTCAAGACTGTAACAGCAGTGTCACGTTTCCCATCGCCTGGATCAAGGGATCTGTAGCTTTCCCTCGAGACTTTCCCACGAGGCTTTCCCACAGGGCTTTCCCACAGGGCTGTCCCACGTGCCACCTTGGTGTGAGTCGATCCTCTGCATGAAAGTCGAGGCAGTGCAGGGAAAACAGGTTCCGTTGGAACGAACTGAGACATCTAGGGGACTCTGGGAATGTTGGCACGACCCTGGAGTTCCTCTCCCATTTCCTGTGGAGAGCACCTCCACTTGAGATGCGACGGGAACGCCGGGAAATCTTTCCCGACCACGCAGGGAAAGGATCCCTCATCTCGAGCTGCGAGGCGGCAACGGGGCTCCTCTGGATGTTCGCGGGACCATCGTGCTTCCTCTCGAATGGAGACTGTATGTCGGGGAACTCTTGAGTGGCAGCAAGGGTGTGAAGGACTTTTTGGAGATTCCAGAGGTTAGGCGTGATTAGACTCGAGAAGCCTCAGCGGAAATGGGCCTCATCTGGCCTGGAGGGCAAATCCTCCGGAATTTCTCGTGTTGCGGTAGGTGCTCTAGACTTTGGTCGGGGACTTCAGGGACCCGCTCTGGTGGCCTCAGGAAAGGCCAGTCCCATTGCGAGTTGTTCGCGGGCCTCTCGGGATTCCTCTCCCTTCGATGCCAGAGCCTAAGACTTTGTGTGGAGTCGGGGCCCGAACCTGAGGATTCCTCTCCAGTGCTCTCATGGAACTTGCGGTACTTCGGGAGTCTCCCCAGGAGAGTAAGTTCTCGTTTCGAGAGGGTGCATGCACGTGTGCTTTCCTCCCAAGCTGTAGCACCAGTATCATGCTTTCCGTCGCGTCAGTCATGGGATCTGTGTCTTTTCCTCAAGGATTTTCCACGAAGCTTTCCCACGAGGCTTTCCCACAGGGCTGTCCCACGTGCCACTGTGGTGTGAGTTGATCCTCGGCGTGAAAGTAAAGGCAGTGCAGGGAAAACAGGTTCCTCTGGAATGGACTGAGACATCTGGGGGACTCTGGGAATGGTGGCACGACCTTGGAGTTCCTGTAGCCTTTCCTGTGGAGAGTGCCTCCTCTTGAGATACGCCGGGAAACCCAGGAATTATTTCCCGACCAAGCAGGGAAAGGATCCCCCATGTCCAGTTACAAGGCGGAAACTGGGCTCCTCTGGATGTGGGCGGGACCCTCTTGCTTCCTCTCGAGTGGAGACGGGTATGTCGGGGAACTTCTTGAGTTGCAGCAAGGGTGTGAAGGGCCTTTTGGAAGATCCAGAGGTTAGAGGTGATTAGCCTCGAGAAGCCTCAGCGGAAATGGGACTCATCTCGCCTGCAGGGCAAAACCTCGTGGATTTTCTCGAGTTTTGGCAGGTGCTCTCGACTTACGACGGGGACCTCAGGGACCTGCTCTGGTGGCCTCACGAAATGCCAGTCCCCATGCAAGTGGCTCGCGGGCCTCTCGGGATTCCTCTCCCTTCGATGCCCGGGCCTAAGACCTTGTGTTGAGTCGGGGCCGGTACCTGAGGATTCCTCTCCAGTGCTGACATGGATCTTGGTGTACTTCTGGAGTCTCCCCTGGGGAGTAAGTCCTCGTCTCGAATAGGGGCATGCACGTGCGCTTTCCTCCAGAGCGGTAGCAGCAGTGTCACGCTTCCCATCACCTGGATTAAGGGATCTCTGGCTTTCCTTCGAGGCTTTCCCTCGAGGCTTTCCCACGAGGCTTTCTGACGAGGCTTTCACACAGGGATGTCCCACGTGCCACCGTGGTGGGAGTCGATCCTCGGCATGAAATTCGAGGCAGTGCAGGGAAAACAGGTTCCTCTGGAATGGACTGAGACATCCGGGGGACTCTTGGAATGGTGGCAGGACGCTGGAGTTCCTCTCGCCTTCCCTGTGGAGAACGCCTTCTCTTGAGAAGCGACGGGAACGCCGGGAATTCTTTCGCGACCAAGAAGGGAAAGGATCCCGCATCTCGAGCTACGAGGTGGATACGGGGCTCCTCTGGATGTGAGTGGGACCCTCATGCTTCCACTAGAGTGGAGACCGGGATGTCCGGGAACTTCTTGAGTTGCAGCAAGGGTGTGAAGGACCTTTTGGAAGTTCCAGAGATTAGATGTGATTAGCCTTGAGAAGCCTCAGTGGAAATGGGCCTCATCTGACCTGGAGGGCAAAACCTGCTGGATTTTCTCGAGTTGCGGCAGGTGCTCTCGACTCACGACGGGGACCTCAGGGACCCGCTCTGGTGGCCTCAGGAAAGGCCAGTCCCCATGCGAGTTGCTCGGGGGCCTCTCGGGGTTCCTCTACCTTCGATGCCAGGGCCTAAGTCCTTGTGTGGAGTCAGGTCCGGGACCTGAGGGTTCCTCTCCAGTGCTCACATTGATCTTGGGGTACTTCTGGAGTCTCCCCAGGGGAGTAAGTCCTCGTTTCGAATGGGAGCATGCACGTGTGCTTTCCTCCAGATCGGCAGCAGCCGTGTCATGCTTCCCTTCGCCTTGATCAAGGGATCTGTGGCTTTCCCTCGAGACTTTCCCACGAGGCTTACCCACAGGGCTGTCCCACGTGCCACCATGGTGGGAGTCGATCCTCACCGTGAAAGTCGAGGCAGTGCAGGGAAAACAGGTTCCTCTGCAATGGACTGAGACTTCTGGGGGACTCTTGGAATGGTGGCACGACCCTGGAGTTCCTCTCGCCTTTCCTGTGGAGAGCGCCTCCTCTTGAGATGCGAGGGGAATGCCCAGAATTCTTTCCCGACCAAGCAGGGAAAGAATCCCTCATCTCAAGCTACGAGGCGGAAACGGGGCTCCTCTCGATGTGGGCGGGACCCTCGTGCTTCCTCTATAGTGGAGACGGGTATGTCAGGGAACTTCTTGATTTGCAGCAAGGGTGTGATGGACCTTTTGGAATTCCAGAGCTTAGATGTGATTAGCATTGTGAAGCCTCTGGGAAAATGGGCCTCATCTCGCCTGGAGGGCAAAACCTCCTGGATCTTCTCGAGTTTTGGAAGGTGCTCTCGACTTACAACGGGGAACTCAGGGACACGCTCTGGTGGCCTCAGGCAAGGCCAGTTCCCATGTGAGTTCCTCCGGGCCTCTCGGGATTCCTCTTCCTTCGATGCCGGCGCCAAAGAACTTGAGTGGAGGCGGCGCCGGAAACTGAGGATTCCTCTCCAGTGCTGACATGGATCTTGGGGTACTTCTGGAGTCTCCCCAGGGGAGTAAGTCCTCGTCTCGAATGGGGGCATGCACGTGCACTTTCCTCCCGATCTGTAGCAGCAGTGTCACACTTCCTGTCGCGTGGATCAAGGGATCTGTGGCTTTCCCTCGCTGCTTTCCCACGCGGCTTTCCCACAGGGCTGTCCCACGTGCCACCTTGATGGGAGTGGATCCTCGGCGCGAAAGTCGAGACAGTGCAGGGAAAACAGGTTCTTTTGGAATAGAGTGAGATATCTGGGGGACTCTTGGCATGGTGGCATGACGCCTGAGTTCCTCTCGACTTTCCTGTCGAGAGCGGCTTCTCTTGAGATGGGACGGGAATGCCCAGAATTCTTTCCCGACAAAGCAGCGAAAGGAATCCTCATCTTGAGCTACGAGGCGGAAACGGTGCTACTTTGGATGTGGGCGGGACCCTCGTGCTTCCTCTAAAGCGGAGACAGGGATGTCGGGGAACTTCTTGAGTTGCAGCAAGGGTGTGAAGGACCTTTTGGAAGTTCCAGATGTTAGGTGTGATTAGCCTCGAGAAGCCTCAGCGGAAATGGGCCTCATCCCGCCTGGAGGGCAAAACCTCGTGGATTATCTCGAGTTGTGGCAGGTGCTCTCGACTTATGACGGGGACCTCAGAGACCCGCTCTGGTGGTCTCAGGAAAGGCCAGTCCCCAGGCGAGTTGCTCGGGGGCCTCTTGGGATTCATCTCCCTTTGATGCCGGGGCCTAAGACCTTGTGTGCAGGCGGGACTGGAACCTGAGGATTCCTCTCCAGTGCTGACATGGACCTTGGGGATACTTCCGGAGTCTCCCCAGGGGAGTAAGTCCTCATCTCGAATGGGGGCATGCACGTGCGCTTTCCTCCAGAGTGGCAGCAGCAATGTCACGCT
Organism: Ovis canadensis; assembly: GCF_042477335.2. Lineage (NCBI taxonomy): Eukaryota > Metazoa > Chordata > Mammalia > Artiodactyla > Bovidae > Ovis > Ovis canadensis. Next base: position 1,400,572 of record NC_091258.1, on the reverse strand, counting down.
TCCCGTCGCGTGGATCAAGGGATCTGTGGCTTTGCCTCGAGGCTTTCCCACGAGGCTTTCCCACAGGTCTGTCCCACGTGCCACCGTGGTGGGAGTCGATCCTCGGCGTGAAAGTCGAGGCAGTGCAGGGAAAACAGGTTCCGCTGGAATGGACTGAGACATCTGGGGGACTCCGGAATGGCGCAACGACCCTGGAGTTCCTCTCACCTTTCCTGTGGAGAGCGCCTCCTCTTGAGATGCGCCAGGAACGCCCAGAAATCTTTCCTGGGCAAGCAGCGAAAGGATCCCTCATCTCGAGCTACGAGGCGGAAACGGGGCTCCTCTGGATGTGTGCGGGACCCTCGTGCTTCCTCTAGAGTGGAGACGGGTATGTGAGGGAACTTCTTGAGTTGCAGCAAGGGTGTGAAGAACCTTTTGGAAATTCCAGAGGTTAGGTGTGATTAGCCTCGAGAAGCCTCAGTGGAAATGGGCCTGATCTCGCCTGGAGAGTAAAACCTCCTGGATTTTCTCGAGTTGCGGCAGGTGCACTCGACTTCCGACGGGGACCGCAGGGACCCACTCTGGTGGCCTCAGGAAAGGACAGTCCGCATGCGAGTTGCTCGGGGGCCTCTCGGGATTCCTTTCCCGTCGATGCCGGGGCCTAAGACCTTGTGTGGAGTCGGGCCCGGAACCTGAGGATTCCTCTCCAGTACTGCCATGGATCTTGGGGTACTTCTTGAGTCTCCCCAGGGGAGTAAGTCCTCGTCTGGAATGGGCGCATGCACGTGATCTTTCCTCAAGACTGTAGCAGCAGTGTCACGTTTCCCATCGCCTGGATCAAGGGATCTGTAGCTTTCCCTCGAGACTTTCCCACGAGGCTTTCCCACAGGGCTTTCCCACAGGGCTGTCCCACGTGCCACCTTGGTGTGAGTCGATCCTCTGCATGAAAGTCGAGGCAGTGCAGGGAAAACAGGTTCCATTGGAACGAACTGAGACATCTAGGGGACTCTGGGAATGTTGGCACGACCCTGGAGTTCCTCTCCCATTTCCTGTGGAGAGCACCTCCACTTGAGATGCGACGGGAACGCCGGGAAATCTTTCCCGACCACGCAGGGAAGGATCCCTCATCTCGAGCTGCGAGGCGGCAACGGGGCTCCTCTGGATGTTCGCGGGACCATCGTGCTTCCTCTCGAATGGAGACTGTATGTCGGGGAACTCTTGAGTGGCAGCAAGGGTGTGAAGGACTTTTTGGAGATTCCAGAGGTTAGGCGTGATTAGACTCGAGAAGCCTCAGCGGAAATGGGCCTCATCTGGCCTGGAGGGCAAATCCTCCGGAATTTCTCGTGTTGCGGTAGGTGCTCTAGACTTTGGTCGGGGACTTCAGGGACCCGCTCTGGTGGCCTCAGGAAAGGCCAGTCCCATTGCGAGTTGTTCGCGGGCCTCTCGGGATTCCTCTCCCTTCGATGCCAGAGCCTAAGACTTTGTGTGGAGTCGGGGCCCGAACCTGAGGATTCCTCTCCAGTGCTCTCATGGAACTTGCGGTACTTCGGGAGTCTCCCCAGGAGAGTAAGTTCTCGTTTCGAGAGGGTGCATGAACGTGTGCTTTCCTCCCGAGCTGTAGCACCAGTATCATGCTTTCCGTCGCGTCAGTCATGGGATCTGTGTCTTTTCCTCAAGGATTTTCCACGAAGCTTTCCCACGAGGCTTTCCCACAGGGCTGTCCCACGTGCCACTGTGGTGTGAGTCGATCCTCAGAGTGAAAGTAAAGGCAGTGCAGGGAAAACAGGTTCCTCTGGAATGGACTGAGACATCTGGGGGACTCTGGGAATGGTGGCACGACCTTGGAGTTCCTGTCGCCTTTCCTGTGGAGAGTGCCTCCTCTTGAGATACGCCGGGAAACCCAGGAATTATTTCCCGACCAAGCAGGGAAAGGATCCCCCATGTCCAGTTACAAGGCGGAAACTGGGCTCCTCTGGATGTGGGCGGGACCCTCTTGCTTCCTCTCGAGTGGAGACGGGGATGTAGGAGAACTTCTTGAATTGCAGCAAGGGTGTGAAGGACCTTTTGGAAGATCCAGAGGTTAGATGTGATTAGCCTCGAGAAGCCTCAGCGGAAATGGGACTCATCTCGCCTGCAGGGCAAAACCTCGTGGATTTTCTCGAGTTTTGGCAGGTGCTCTCGACTTACGACGGGGACCTCAGGGACCTGCTCTGGTGGCCTCACGAAATGCCAGTCCCCATGCAAGTGGCTCGCGGGCCTCTCGGGATTCCTCTCCCTTCGATGCCCGGGCCTAAGACCTTGTGTTGAGTCGGGGCCGGTACCTGAGGATTCCTCTCCAGTGCTGACATGGATCTTGGTGTACTTCTGGAGTCTCCCCTGGGGAGTAAGTCCTCGTCTCGAATAGGGGCATGCACGTGCGCTTTCCTCCAGAGCGGTAGCAGCAGTGTCACGCTTCCCATCACCTGGATTAAGGGATCTCTGGCTTTCCTTCGAGGCTTTCCCTCGAGGCTTTCCCACGAGGCTTTCTGACGAGGCTTTCACACAGGGATGTCCCACGTGCCACCGTGGTGGGAGTCGATCCTCGGCATGAAATTCGAGGCAGTGCAGGGAAAACAGGTTCCTCTGGAATGGACTGAGACATCCGGGGGACTCTTGGAATGGTGGCAGGACGCTGGAGTTCCTCTCGCCTTCCCTGTGGAGAACGCCTTCTCTTGAGAAGCGACGGGAACGCCGGGAATTCTTTCGCGACCAAGAAGGGAAAGGATCCCGCATCTCGAGCTACGAGGTGGATACGGGGCTCCTCTGGATGTGAGTGGGACCCTCATGCTTCCACTAGAGTGGAGACCGGGATGTCCGGGAACTTCTTGAGTTGCAGCAAGGGTGTGAAGGACCTTTTGGAAGTTCCAGAGATTAGATGTGATTAGCCTTGAGAAGCCTCAGTGGAAATGGGCCTCATCTGACCTGGAGGGCAAAACCTGCTGGATTTTCTCGAGTTGCGGCAGGTGCTCTCGACTCACGACGGGGACCTCAGGGACCCGCTCTGGTGGCCTCAGGAAAGGCCAGTCCCCATGCGAGTTGCTCGGGGGCCTCTCGGGGTTCCTCTACCTTCGATGCCAGGGCCTAAGTCCTTGTGTGGAGTCAGGTCCGGGACCTGAGGGTTCCTCTCCAGTGCTCACATTGATCTTGGGGTACTTCTGGAGTCTCCCCAGGGGAGTAAGTCCTCGTTTCGAATGGGAGCATGCACGTGTGCTTTCCTCCAGATCGGCAGCAGCCGTGTCATGCTTCCCTTCGCCTTGATCAAGGGATCTGTGGCTTTCCCTCGAGACTTTCCCACGAGGCTTACCCACAGGGCTGTCCCACGTGCCACCATGGTGGGAGTCGATCCTCACCGTGAAAGTCGAGGCAGTGCAGGGAAAACAGGTTCCTCTGCAATGGACTGAGACTTCTGGGGGACTCTTGGAATGGTGGCACGACCCTGGAGTTCCTCTCGCCTTTCCTGTGGAGAGCGCCTCCTCTTGAGATGCGAGGGGAATGCCCAGAATTCTTTCCCGACCAAGCAGGGAAAGAATCCCTCATCTCAAGCTACGAGGCGGAAACGGGGCTCCTCTCGATGTGGGCGGGACCCTCGTGCTTCCTCTATAGTGGAGACGGGTATGTCAGGGAACTTCTTGATTTGCAGCAAGGGTGTGATGGACCTTTTGGAATTCCAGAGCTTAGATGTGATTAGCATTGTGAAGCCTCTGGGAAAATGGGCCTCATCTCGCCTGGAGGGCAAAACCTCCTGGATCTTCTCGAGTTTTGGAAGGTGCTCTCGACTTACAACGGGGAACTCAGGGACACGCTCTGGTGGCCTCAGGCAAGGCCAGTTCCCATGTGAGTTCCTCCGGGCCTCTCGGGATTCCTCTTCCTTCGATGCCGGCGCCAAAGAACTTGAGTGGAGGCGGCGCCGGAAACTGAGGATTCCTCTCCAGTGCTGACATGGATCTTGGGGTACTTCTGGAGTCTCCCCAGGGGAGTAAGTCCTCGTCTCGAATGGGGGCATGCACGTGCACTTTCCTCCCGATCTGTAGCAGCAGTGTCACACTTCCTGTCGCGTGGATCAAGGGATCTGTGGCTTTCCCTCGCTGCTTTCCCACGCGGCTTTCCCACAGGGCTGTCCCACGTGCCACCTTGATGGGAGTGGATCCTCGGCGCGAAAGTCGAGACAGTGCAGGGAAAACAGGTTCTTTTGGAATAGAGTGAGATATCTGGGGGACTCTTGGCATGGTGGCATGACGCCTGAGTTCCTCTCGACTTTCCTGTCGAGAGCGGCTTCTCTTGAGATGGGACGGGAATGCCCAGAATTCTTTCCCGACAAAGCAGCGAAAGGAATCCTCATCTTGAGCTACGAGGCGGAAACGGTGCTACTTTGGATGTGGGCGGGACCCTCGTGCTTCCTCTAAAGCGGAGACAGGGATGTCGGGGAACTTCTTGAGTTGCAGCAAGGGTGTGAAGGACCTTTTGGAAGTTCCAGATGTTAGGTGTGATTAGCCTCGAGAAGCCTCAGCGGAAATGGGCCTCATCCCGCCTGGAGGGCAAAACCTCGTGGATTATCTCGAGTTGTGGCAGGTGCTCTCGACTTATGACGGGGACCTCAGAGACCCGCTCTGGTGGTCTCAGGAAAGGCCAGTCCCCAGGCGAGTTGCTCGGGGGCCTCTTGGGATTCATCTCCCTTTGATGCCGGGGCCTAAGACCTTGTGTGCAGGCGGGACTGGAACCTGAGGATTCCTCTCCAGTGCTGACATGGACCTTGGGGATACTTCCGGAGTCTCCCCAGGGGAGTAAGTCCTCATCTCGAATGGGGGCATGCACGTGCGCTTTCCTCCAGAGTGGCAGCAGCAATGTCACGCTTCCCGTCGCGTGGATCAAGGGATCTGTGGCTTTGCCTCGAGGCTTTCCCACGAGGCTTTCCCACAGGTCTGTCCCACGTGCCACCGTGGTGGGAGTCGATCCTCGGCGTGAAAGTCGAGGCAGTGCAGGGAAAACAGGTTCCGCTGGAATGGACTGAGACATCTGGGGGACTCCGGAATGGCGCAACGACCCTGGAGTTCCTCTCACCTTTCCTGTGGAGAGCGCCTCCTCTTGAGATGCGCCAGGAACGCCCAGAAATCTTTCCTGGGCAAGCAGCGAAAGGATCCCTCATCTCGAGCTACGAGGCGGAAACGGGGCTCCTCTGGATGTGTGCGGGACCCTCGTGCTTCCTCTAGAGTGGAGACGGGTATGTGAGGGAACTTCTTGAGTTGCAGCAAGGGTGTGAAGAACCTTTTGGAAATTCCAGAGGTTAGGTGTGATTAGCCTCGAGAAGCCTCAGTGGAAATGGGCCTGATCTCGCCTGGAGAGTAAAACCTCCTGGATTTTCTCGAGTTGCGGCAGGTGCACTCGACTTCCGACGGGGACCGCAGGGACCCACTCTGGTGGCCTCAGGAAAGGACAGTCCGCATGCGAGTTGCTCGGGGGCCTCTCGGGATTCCTTTCCCGTCGATGCCGGGGCCTAAGACCTTGTGTGGAGTCGGGCCCGGAACCTGAGGATTCCTCTCCAGTACTGCCATGGATCTTGGGGTACTTCTTGAGTCTCCCCAGGGGAGTAAGTCCTCGTCTGGAATGGGCGCATGCACGTGATCTTTCCTCAAGACTGTAGCAGCAGTGTCACGTTTCCCATCGCCTGGATCAAGGGATCTGTAGCTTTCCCTCGAGACTTTCCCACGAGGCTTTCCCACAGGGCTTTCCCACAGGGCTGTCCCACGTGCCACCTTGGTGTGAGTCGATCCTCTGCATGAAAGTCGAGGCAGTGCAGGGAAAACAGGTTCCATTGGAACGAACTGAGACATCTAGGGGACTCTGGGAATGTTGGCACGACCCTGGAGTTCCTCTCCCATTTCCTGTGGAGAGCACCTCCACTTGAGATGCGACGGGAACGCCGGGAAATCTTTCCCGACCACGCAGGGAAGGATCCCTCATCTCGAGCTGCGAGGCGGCAACGGGGCTCCTCTGGATGTTCGCGGGACCATCGTGCTTCCTCTCGAATGGAGACTGTATGTCGGGGAACTCTTGAGTGGCAGCAAGGGTGTGAAGGACTTTTTGGAGATTCCAGAGGTTAGGCGTGATTAGACTCGAGAAGCCTCAGCGGAAATGGGCCTCATCTGGCCTGGAGGGCAAATCCTCCGGAATTTCTCGTGTTGCGGTAGGTGCTCTAGACTTTGGTCGGGGACTTCAGGGACCCGCTCTGGTGGCCTCAGGAAAGGCCAGTCCCATTGCGAGTTGTTCGCGGGCCTCTCGGGATTCCTCTCCCTTCGATGCCAGAGCCTAAGACTTTGTGTGGAGTCGGGGCCCGAACCTGAGGATTCCTCTCCAGTGCTCTCATGGAACTTGCGGTACTTCGGGAGTCTCCCCAGGAGAGTAAGTTCTCGTTTCGAGAGGGTGCATGAACGTGTGCTTTCCTCCCGAGCTGTAGCACCAGTATCATGCTTTCCGTCGCGTCAGTCATGGGATCTGTGTCTTTTCCTCAAGGATTTTCCACGAAGCTTTCCCACGAGGCTTTCCCACAGGGCTGTCCCACGTGCCACTGTGGTGTGAGTCGATCCTCAGAGTGAAAGTAAAGGCAGTGCAGGGAAAACAGGTTCCTCTGGAATGGACTGAGACATCTGGGGGACTCTGGGAATGGTGGCACGACCTTGGAGTTCCTGTCGCCTTTCCTGTGGAGAGTGCCTCCTCTTGAGATACGCCGGGAAACCCAGGAATTATTTCCCGACCAAGCAGGGAAAGGATCCCCCATGTCCAGTTACAAGGCGGAAACTGGGCTCCTCTGGATGTGGGCGGGACCCTCTTGCTTCCTCTCGAGTGGAGACGGGGATGTAGGAGAACTTCTTGAATTGCAGCAAGGGTGTGAAGGACCTTTTGGAAGATCCAGAGGTTAGATGTGATTAGCCTCGAGAAGCCTCAGCGGAAATGGGACTCATCTCGCCTGCAGGGCAAAACCTCGTGGATTTTCTCGAGTTTTGGCAGGTGCTCTCGACTTACGACGGGGACCTCAGGGACCTGCTCTGGTGGCCTCACGAAATGCCAGTCCCCATGCAAGTGGCTCGCGGGCCTCTCGGGATTCCTCTCCCTTCGATGCCCGGGCCTAAGACCTTGTGTTGAGTCGGGGCCGGTACCTGAGGATTCCTCTCCAGTGCTGACATGGATCTTGGTGTACTTCTGGAGTCTCCCCTGGGGAGTAAGTCCTCGTCTCGAATAGGGGCATGCACGTGCGCTTTCCTCCAGAGCGGTAGCAGCAGTGTCACGCTTCCCATCACCTGGATTAAGGGATCTCTGGCTTTCCTTCGAGGCTTTCCCTCGAGGCTTTCCCACGAGGCTTTCTGACGAGGCTTTCACACAGGGATGTCCCACGTGCCACCGTGGTGGGAGTCGATCCTCGGCATGAAATTCGAGGCAGTGCAGGGAAAACAGGTTCCTCTGGAATGGACTGAGACATCCGGGGGACTCTTGGAATGGTGGCAGGACGCTGGAGTTCCTCTCGCCTTCCCTGTGGAGAACGCCTTCTCTTGAGAAGCGACGGGAACGCCGGGAATTCTTTCGCGACCAAGAAGGGAAAGGATCCCGCATCTCGAGCTACGAGGTGGATACGGGGCTCCTCTGGATGTGAGTGGGACCCTCATGCTTCCACTAGAGTGGAGACCGGGATGTCCGGGAACTTCTTGAGTTGCAGCAAGGGTGTGAAGGACCTTTTGGAAGTTCCAGAGATTAGATGTGATTAGCCTTGAGAAGCCTCAGTGGAAATGGGCCTCATCTGACCTGGAGGGCAAAACCTGCTGGATTTTCTCGAGTTGCGGCAGGTGCTCTCGACTCACGACGGGGACCTCAGGGACCCGCTCTGGTGGCCTCAGGAAAGGCCAGTCCCCATGCGAGTTGCTCGGGGGCCTCTCGGGGTTCCTCTACCTTCGATGCCAGGGCCTAAGTCCTTGTGTGGAGTCAGGTCCGGGACCTGAGGGTTCCTCTCCAGTGCTCACATTGATCTTGGGGTACTTCTGGAGTCTCCCCAGGGGAGTAAGTCCTCGTTTCGAATGGGAGCATGCACGTGTGCTTTCCTCCAGATCGGCAGCAGCCGTGTCATGCTTCCCTTCGCCTTGATCAAGGGATCTGTGGCTTTCCCTCGAGACTTTCCCACGAGGCTTACCCACAGGGCTGTCCCACGTGCCACCATGGTGGGAGTCGATCCTCACCGTGAAAGTCGAGGCAGTGCAGGGAAAACAGGTTCCTCTGCAATGGACTGAGACTTCTGGGGGACTCTTGGAATGGTGGCACGACCCTGGAGTTCCTCTCGCCTTTCCTGTGGAGAGCGCCTCCTCTTGAGATGCGAGGGGAATGCCCAGAATTCTTTCCCGACCAAGCAGGGAAAGAATCCCTCATCTCAAGCTACGAGGCGGAAACGGGGCTCCTCTCGATGTGGGCGGGACCCTCGTGCTTCCTCTATAGTGGAGACGGGTATGTCAGGGAACTTCTTGATTTGCAGCAAGGGTGTGATGGACCTTTTGGAATTCCAGAGCTTAGATGTGATTAGCATTGTGAAGCCTCTGGGAAAATGGGCCTCATCTCGCCTGGAGGGCAAAACCTCCTGGATCTTCTCGAGTTTTGGAAGGTGCTCTCGACTTACAACGGGGAACTCAGGGACACGCTCTGGTGGCCTCAGGCAAGGCCAGTTCCCATGTGAGTTCCTCCGGGCCTCTCGGGATTCCTCTTCCTTCGATGCCGGCGCCAAAGAACTTGAGTGGAGGCGGCGCCGGAAACTGAGGATTCCTCTCCAGTGCTGACATGGATCTTGGGGTACTTCTGGAGTCTCCCCAGGGGAGTAAGTCCTCGTCTCGAATGGGGGCATGCACGTGCACTTTCCTCCCGATCTGTAGCAGCAGTGTCACACTTCCTGTCGCGTGGATCAAGGGATCTGTGGCTTTCCCTCGCTGCTTTCCCACGCGGCTTTCCCACAGGGCTGTCCCACGTGCCACCTTGATGGGAGTGGATCCTCGGCGCGAAAGTCGAGACAGTGCAGGGAAAACAGGTTCTTTTGGAATAGAGTGAGATATCTGGGGGACTCTTGGCATGGTGGCATGACGCCTGAGTTCCTCTCGACTTTCCTGTCGAGAGCGGCTTCTCTTGAGATGGGACGGGAATGCCCAGAATTCTTTCCCGACAAAGCAGCGAAAGGAATCCTCATCTTGAGCTACGAGGCGGAAACGGTGCTACTTTGGATGTGGGCGGGACCCTCGTGCTTCCTCTAAAGCGGAGACAGGGATGTCGGGGAACTTCTTGAGTTGCAGCAAGGGTGTGAAGGACCTTTTGGAAGTTCCAGATGTTAGGTGTGATTAGCCTCGAGAAGCCTCAGCGGAAATGGGCCTCATCCCGCCTGGAGGGCAAAACCTCGTGGATTATCTCGAGTTGTGGCAGGTGCTCTCGACTTATGACGGGGACCTCAGAGACCCGCTCTGGTGGTCTCAGGAAAGGCCAGTCCCCAGGCGAGTTGCTCGGGGGCCTCTTGGGATTCATCTCCCTTTGATGCCGGGGCCTAAGACCTTGTGTGCAGGCGGGACTGGAACCTGAGGATTCCTCTCCAGTGCTGACATGGACCTTGGGGATACTTCCGGAGTCTCCCCAGGGGAGTAAGTCCTCATCTCGAATGGGGGCATGCACGTGCGCTTTCCTCCAGAGTGGCAGCAGCAATGTCACGCTTCCCGTCGCGTGGATCAAGGGATCTGTGGCTTTGCCTCGAGGCTTTCCCACGAGGCTTTCCCACAGGTCTGTCCCACGTGCCACCGTGGTGGGAGTCGATCCTCGGCGTGAAAGTCGAGGCAGTGCAGGGAAAACAGGTTCCGCTGGAATGGACTGAGACATCTGGGGGACTCCGGAATGGCGCAACGACCCTGGAGTTCCTCTCACCTTTCCTGTGGAGAGCGCCTCCTCTTGAGATGCGCCAGGAACGCCCAGAAATCTTTCCTGGGCAAGCAGCGAAAGGATCCCTCATCTCGAGCTACGAGGCGGAAACGGGGCTCCTCTGGATGTGTGCGGGACCCTCGTGCTTCCTCTAGAGTGGAGACGGGTATGTGAGGGAACTTCTTGAGTTGCAGCAAGGGTGTGAAGAACCTTTTGGAAATTCCAGAGGTTAGGTGTGATTAGCCTCGAGAAGCCTCAGTGGAAATGGGCCTGATCTCGCCTGGAGAGTAAAACCTCCTGGATTTTCTCGAGTTGCGGCAGGTGCACTCGACTTCCGACGGGGACCGCAGGGACCCACTCTGGTGGCCTCAGGAAAGGACAGTCCGCATGCGAGTTGCTCGGGGGCCTCTCGGGATTCCTTTCCCGTCGATGCCGGGGCCTAAGACCTTGTGTGGAGTCGGGCCCGGAACCTGAGGATTCCTCTCCAGTACTGCCATGGATCTTGGGGTACTTCTTGAGTCTCCCCAGGGGAGTAAGTCCTCGTCTGGAATGGGCGCATGCACGTGATCTTTCCTCAAGACTGTAGCAGCAGTGTCACGTTTCCCATCGCCTGGATCAAGGGATCTGTAGCTTTCCCTCGAGACTTTCCCACGAGGCTTTCCCACAGGGCTTTCCCACAGGGCTGTCCCACGTGCCACCTTGGTGTGAGTCGATCCTCTGCATGAAAGTCGAGGCAGCGCAGGGAAAACAGGTTCCATTGGAACGAACTGAGACATCTAGGGGACTCTGGGAATGTTGGCACGACCCTGGAGTTCCTCTCCCATTTCCTGTGGAGAGCACCTCCACTTGAGATGCGACGGGAACGCCGGGAAATCTTTCCCGACCACGCAGGGAAAGGATCCCTCATCTCGAGCTGCGAGGCGGCAACGGGGCTCCTCTGGATGTTCGCGGGACCATCGTGCTTCCTCTCGAATGGAGACTGTATGTCGGGGAACTCTTGAGTGGCAGCAAGGGTGTGAAGGACTTTTTGGAGATTCCAGAGGTTAGGCGTGATTAGACTCGAGAAGCCTCAGCGGAAATGGGCCTCATCTGGCCTGGAGGGCAAATCCTCCGGAATTTCTCGTGTTGCGGTAGGTGCTCTAGACTTTGGTCGGGGACTTCAGGGACCCGCTCTGGTGGCCTCAGGAAAGGCCAGTCCCATTGCGAGTTGTTCGCGGGCCTCTCGGGATTCCTCTCCCTTCGATGCCAGAGCCTAAGACTTTGTGTGGAGTCGGGGCCCGAACCTGAGGATTCCTCTCCAGTGCTCTCATGGAACTTGCGGTACTTCGGGAGTCTCCCCAGGAGAGTAAGTTCTCGTTTCGAGAGGGTGCATGAACGTGTGCTTTCCTCCCGAGCTGTAGCACCAGTATCATGCTTTCCGTCGCGTCAGTCATGGGATCTGTGTCTTTTCCTCAAGGATTTTCCACGAAGCTTTCCCACGAGGCTTTCCCACAGGGCTGTCCCACGTGCCACTGTGGTGTGAGTCGATCCTCAGAGTGAAAGTAAAGGCAGTGCAGGGAAAACAGGTTCCTCTGGAATGGACTGAGACATCTGGGGGACTCTGGGAATGGTGGCACGACCTTGGAGTTCCTGTCGCCTTTCCTGTGGAGAGTGCCTCCTCTTGAGATACGCCGGGAAACCCAGGAATTATTTCCCGACCAAGCAGGGAAAGGATCCCCCATGTCCAGTTACAAGGCGGAAACTGGGCTCCTCTGGATGTGGGCGGGACCCTCTTGCTTCCTCTCGAGTGGAGACGGGGATGTAGGAGAACTTCTTGAATTGCAGCAAGGGTGTGAAGGACCTTTTGGAAGATCCAGAGGTTAGATGTGATTAGCCTCGAGAAGCCTCAGCGGAAATGGGACTCATCTCGCCTGCAGGGCAAAACCTCGTGGATTTTCTCGAGTTTTGGCAGGTGCTCTCGACTTACGACGGGGACCTAAGGGACCTGCTCTGGTGGCCTCACGAAATGCCAGTCCCCATGCAAGTGGCTCGCGGGCCTCTCGGGATTCCTCTCCCTTCGATGCCCGGGCCTAAGACCTTGTGTTGAGTCGGGGCCGGTACCTGAGGATTCCTCTCCAGTGCTGACATGGATCTTGGTGTACTTCTGGAGTCTCCCCTGGGGAGTAAGTCCTCGTCTCGAATAGGGGCATGCACGTGCGCTTTCCTCCAGAGCGGTAGCAGCAGTGTCACGCTTCCCATCACCTGGATTAAGGGATCTCTGGCTTTCCTTCGAGGCTTTCCCTCGAGGCTTTCCCACGAGGCTTTCTGACGAGGCTTTCACACAGGGATGTCCCACGTGCCACCGTGGTGGGAGTCGATCCTCGGCATGAAATTCGAGGCAGTGCAGGGAAAACAGGTTCCTCTGGAATGGACTGAGACATCCGGGGGACTCTTGGAATGGTGGCAGGACGCTGGAGTTCCTCTCGCCTTCCCTGTGGAGAACGCCTTCTCTTGAGAAGTGACGGGAACGCCGGGAATTCTTTCGCGACCAAGAAGGGAAAGGATCCCGCATCTCGAGCTACGAGGTGGATACGGGGCTCCTCTGGATGTGAGTGGGACCCTCATGCTTCCACTAGAGTGGAGACCGGGATGTCCGGGAACTTCTTGAGTTGCAGCAAGGGTGTGAAGGACCTTTTGGAAGTTCCAGAGATTAGATGTGATTAGCCTTGAGAAGCCTCAGTGGAAATGGGCCTCATCTGACCTGGAGGGCAAAACCTCCTGGATTTTCTCGAGTTGCGGCAGGTGCTCTCGACTCACGACGGGGACCTCAGGGACCCGCTCTGGTGGCCTCAGGAAAGGCCAGTCCCCATGCGAGTTGCTCGGGGGCCTCTCGGGGTTCCTCTACCTTCGATGCCAGGGCCTAAGTCCTTGTGTGGAGTCAGGTCCGGGACCTGAGGGTTCCTCTCCAGTGCTCACATTGATCTTGGGGTACTTCTGGAGTCTCTCCAGGGGAGTAAGTCCTCGTTTCGAATGGGGGCATGCACGTGTGCTTTCCTCCAGATCGGCAGCAGCCGTGTCATGCTTCCCTTCGCCTTGATCAAGGGATCTGTGGCTTTCCCTCGAGACTTTCCCACGAGGCTTACCCACAGGGCTGTCCCACGTGCCACCATGGTGGGAGTCGATCCTCACCGTGAAAGTCGAGGCAGTGCAGGGAAAACAGGTTCCTCTGCAATGGACTGAGACTTCTGGGGGACTCTTGGAATGGTGGCACGACCCTGGAGTTCCTCTCGCCTTTCCTGTGGAGAGCGCCTCCTCTTGAGATGCGAGGGGAATGCCCAGAATTCTTTCCCGACCAAGCAGGGAAAGAATCCCTCATCTCAAGCTACGAGGCGGAAACGGGGCTCCTCTCGATGTGGGCGGGACCCTTGTGCTTCCTCTATAGTGGAGACGGGTATGTCAGGGAACTTCTTGATTTGCAGCAAGGGTGTGATGGACCTTTTGGAATTCCAGAGCTTAGATGTGATTAGCATTGTGAAGCCTCTGTGAAAATGGGCCTCATCTCGCCTGGAGGGCAAAACCTCCTGGATCTTCTCGAGTTTTGGAAGGTGCTCTCGACTTACGACGGGGAACTCAGGGACACGCTCTGGTGGCCTCAGGCAAGGCCAGTTCCCATGTGAGTTCCTCCGGGCCTCTCAGGATTCCTCTTCCTTCGATGCCGGCGCCAAAGAACTTGAGTGGAGGCGGCGCCGGAAACTGAGGATTCCTCTCCAGTGCTGACATGGATCTTGGGGTACTTCTGGAGTCTCCCCAGGGGAGTAAGTCCTCGTCTCGAATGGGGGCATGCACGTGCACTTTCCTCCCGATCTGTAGCAGCAGTGTCACACTTCCTGTCGCGTGGATCAAGGGATCTGTGGCTTTCCCTCGCTGCTTTCCCACGCGGCTTTCCCACAGGGCTGTCCCACGTGCCACCTTGATGGGAGTGGATCCTCGGCGCGAAAGTCGAGACAGTGCAGGGAAAACAGGTTCTTTTGGAATAGAGTGAGATATCTGGGGGACTCTTGGCATGGTGGCATGACGCCTGAGTTCCTCTCGACTTTCCTGTCGAGAGCGGCTTCTCTTGAGATGGGACGGGAATGCCCAGAATTCTTTCCCGACAAAGCAGCGAAAGGAATCCTCATCTTGAGCTACGAGGCAGAAACGGCGCTACTTTGGATGTGGGCGGGACCCTCGTGCTTCCTCTAAAGCGGAGACAGGGATGTCGGGGAACTTCTTGAGTTGCAGCAAGGGTGTGAAGGACCTTTTGGAAGTTCCAGATGTTAGGTGTGATTAGCCTCGAGAAGCCTCAGCGGAAATGGGCCTCATCCCGCCTGGAGGGCAAAACCTCGTGGATTATCTCGAGTTGTGGCAGGTGCTCTCGACTTATGACGGGGACCTCAGAGACCCGCTCTGGTGGTCTCAGGAAAGGCCAGTCCCCAGGCGAGTTGCTCGGGGGCCTCTTGGGATTCTTCTCCCTTTGATGCCGGGGCCTAAGACCTTGTGTGCAGGCGGGACTGGAACCTGAGGATTCCTCTCCAGTGCTGACATGGACCTTGGGGATACTTCTGGAGTCTCCCCAGGGGAGTAAGTCCTCATCTCGAATGGGGGCATGCACGTGCGCTTTCCTCCAGAGTGGCAGCAGCAATGTCACGCTTCCCGTCGCGTGGATCAAGGGATCTGTGGCTTTGCCTCGAGGCTTTCCCACGAGGCTTTCCCACAGGTCTGTCCCACGTGCCACCGTGGTGGGAGTCGATCCTCGGCGTGAAAGTCGAGGCAGTGCAGGGAAAACAGGTTCCGCTGGAATGGACTGAGACATCTGGGGGACTCCGGAATGGCGCAACGACCCTGGAGTTCCTCTCACCTTTCCTGTGGAGAGTGCCTCCTCTTGAGATGCGCCAGGAACGCCCAGAAATCTTTCCCGGGCAAGCAGCGAAAGGATCCCTCATCTCGAGCTAGGAGGCGGAAACGGGGCTCCTCTGGATGTGTGCAGGACCCGCGTGCTTCCTCTCGAGTGGACACGGGTATGTCGGGGAGCTTCTTGAGTTGCAGCAAGGGTGTGAAGGACCTTTTGGAAGTTCCAGAGGTTAGGTGTGAGTAGCCTTCAAAAGGAACAGCGGAAATGGGCCTCATCTTGCCTGGAGGGCAAAACCTCCTGGATTTTCTCGAGTTGTGGCAGGTGCTCTGTACTTATGATAGGGACCTCAGGGACCCGCTCTGGTGGCCTCAGGAAAGGCCAGTCCCCATGTGAGTTGGTCGCAGGCCTCTCGGGATTCCTCTCCCTTGGATGCTGTAGACTAAGACCTTGTGTGGAGTCGGGCCCGGAACCTGAGGATTCCTCTCCAGTGCTGACATGGATCTTGGGGTACTTCTGGAGTCTGCCCAGGAGAGTCAGTCCTCGTCTCGAGAGGGGGCATGCACGTGCGCTTTCCTCCCGAGCTGTAGTAGCAGTGTCACGCTTCCCGTCGTGTCGATCATGGGATCTGTGGCTTTCCCTCGAGGCTTTCACACGAGGCTTTCCCACGAGGCTTTCCCACAGGGCTGTCTCACGTGCCACCCTGGTGTGAGTCGATCCTCGGCGTGAAAGTCGAGGCAGTGCAGGGAAAGGAGGTTCCTCTGGAATGGACTGGGACATCTGGGGGACTCTGGGAATGGTGGCACGACCCTGGAGTTCCTCTCGCCTTTCCTTTGGAGAGCGCCTGCTCTTGAGATGCGACGGGAACGCCGGGAATTCTTTCCCGACCAAGCAGGGAAAGGATCCCTCATCTCGAGCTACGAGGTGGAAACGGGGCTCCTCTGGATGTGGGCCGAACGCCGTGCTTTCTTTCGACTGGAGACGGGTATGTCGGGGAACTTCTTGAGTTGCAGTAAGGGTGTCAAGGACCCTTTGGAAGTTCCAGAGGTTAGATGTGATTAGCCTCGAGACGCCTCAGCCAAAATGGGCCACATCTCGCCCGGAGGGGGGAACCTCCTGGTTTTCTCGAGTTGCGGCTTGTGCTCTCGACTTACGACGGGGACCTCATGGACCCGCTCTGTTGGCCTCAGGAAAGGTCATTCCCCATGCGAGTTGCTCGGTGGCCTCTCAGGATTCCTCGCCCGTCGATGCCGGCGCCTAAGACCTTGTGTGGAGTCGGACCAGAACCTGAGGATTCCTCTCCCGTGCTCACATGGATCTTGGCGTACTTCTGGAGTCTCCCAAGGGGCGTCAGTCCTCGTCTCGAGTGGGGTCATGCAGGTGTGCTTTCCTCCTGAGCAGTAGCAGCAGTGTCTCGCTTCCTGTCTTGTGGATCAAGGGATCTGTGTCTTTCCCTCGAGGCTTTTCCATGGGCTTTCCCACAGGGCTATTCCACGTGCCACCATGCAGTGCTGGGAAAACAGGAACCTCCTTCCCCACATAGGGGGTACACTGTCCCCTTGGGCGTGTATCTCCGGGGCATTCGCGCTTGGGGGTTGCCACGGATGTTGGCCTCAGGCTCCACATGAGAAAAGCCCCTAATGGCATTAGCTGCCGGTCCAGACGCTGGCCCCTCAGGTCTCTGGCCGGAGCCTTGGGCTCCAGGCAACTCAAAGCCCTCGGGGCTGGTGCTCTGGGACTGCTGTAGGGAAAGGACGCCAGGAGCCCACGGAGGAGTTGGGGAGGCGCAGGTGGCATATGGAGGCGAGGACAGCGTGGGATCTAGGTGGAGGCGCTGGAGAGAGCGTCCGTTGTCCCGGAATGCCTCGGAGGAGCCAGCGGGGGACAGTCCAGGCCCAGGGACCTGTGGTATGTGAAAAGGTGGGAAACCCCAGAACAAGGCAGGCTGGGAAAGGGGGCGTGGGCGGCCAATTCAAAGGGACCTAGGGGGCGTTTCCTGGGCGGTGAGCTCCCTTGGCACTGCTGAGGGCCCCTGATTGATCCACCCGGGGTTGATCCCACCATCCGCTGCGAGGGAGGGCCACAAACCAAAGCCCCCGAACTGCCCACCCACCCCAACGGGGATCTTGGCGGTCCGGGGCACAGCTGTGCCCGGGAAAAGCCCACTCACTCCACGGGACTCCGTCCAGGGTCTCTGCTTGGAAAGAGGCCAGGGGCGGCCCCCTCCATCTACGCACCCAAACCCTATTGACGTCAATGGGGGCGGAGACGCCTCCCGCTCTCCAGAGTCCTGGGCTGCTGGGTCCCCGCCCACTCGGCCAGCAGTCTGCAGCGCTCCTGTGTGCCTCTCCCACCATGGCTTCGTCCAGCTCCTCCAGCACCTCAAGCGGTACGTTTGCCCTCGGTCCCTGGGGTCGGATCACGTCTCAGGGGATTTGCGGGTGGCCCGGGCAAGGGCTCTCGGCCCACGTGTCGACCCCCGCTCCCGCCCGAGAACGGCGGGGACCCATCGGCCGGGCCCGGGGTTCCCAGGCGTCAGGTGTGCCCAAAGTTGGAGGGCGTTGCATCGTTCGTTCATCTTGCTCCTTTGGCACACACATGGCTTCTCCGTTCTCTTTTCTGGGAAGACAGTGTTGTTTTAGGGGGCGTGCTGCGGGAGTCAGGGGCCGGTGGGAGCGGGTGCTGTGCTGGGATGAGGCCCTTTATCCTCACATCTTCCTGTGGGAACGGGAGTCGGGGAGCTCTGTGGCCTTGCCGCCTTCAGTGGCTTCCTCTGCACACGGGCTTAGTGCCTTCTGCCTTCTGTCAGTCGTTACGGGGTTTGGGCTTCGCTTTGGCGGCCTTGGCCTTGGCCCTGGCCTGGGCCTTGGCCTTACCCTTGGCGTTGCCCTTGCCCTTGCCCTTGGCCTTCGGCTTGGCCTTCCCTAGGCCTTGTCCTTGGCCTTACCTTGTCCTTGCCCTTACCTTTTCCTTGCCCTTAAACTTAAACTTGACCTTGACTTTGACCTTGAACTTGACCTTGACCTTGACCTTGAAGTTGAACTTGACCTTGACTTTGACCTTGAACTTGAACTTGACCTTGAACTTGAACTTGACTTTGACCTTGAACTTGAACTTGAACTTGACTTTGACCTTGAACTTGAACTTGACCTTGACTTTGACCTTGAACTTGAACTTGACCTTGACCTTGAACTTGAACTTGACCAACAACGGGAGACCAGATTTGCTCAGAGCACCGGAGGTCCAGAAGCAGGGCCGTGTATCTCCCCTTCCCTTTGTGATCATTGCAAAGACATTCCTAGCTGATAGCGGGAGTGCCCATGAAGAAGCAAGCAGTGGGAGTGTGTTTGACACGACTGTGTGCCTCAACTCCACAAGGGGCCTTTCCTCTCGAAGTAGGCCCCATGTCCCCTTGGGGAGGGTGTCATGCCTCTTTTCTCCACACTGCCAAAGGGTGGAGCAAAGCTCGCTCTGTCAGAGGTACCAAAACAGCAATTGAATGGATTTTCAAGCTCTTGCTAGGCTGCACCCTTTCAGGGCCCACTTTACTGAAACAGGTGCTCTGTGGCCCCCGGTTGGGTATGCAGGTTCACAAACAGGGTGAGATCCTGTCCAAGCCAACAATTTTCCTGAAAGACCTAGGCTCACTAAAGCTCTCCTCCAGAGCAAAGGGGATAGAGGAGATGTATGGAGGAGTCTTTGCCTTTCCCTGTGAGTGTGGGGCTACTCCCTACGGCCCCAAGCTCAGGGATAACTGCCTCTAAGAAAGGAATGGCAAGAAGCGCTAATCTTGGAGGTTGGGACAGGGAGTTCGCAGCATGTGGGGAAAGAAAGACTTCTTCGGGGAAGAAGAGGCAACCACCGGGGGTGTGTTCGCAAGCCTCTATTTGGAAGGAACACGTTTGCTTATACAACTCAAGACCTCCAGATCTGCTCAGAGGACTGAAGTTCCAGAGACAGGGCCATGTATCTCCCCTTCCCTTTGAGATCCTTGCCAAGACATTCCTAGCAGATTGTCGGAGTGCCCATGAAGAAGCAAGCAGCGGGAGTGTGCTTGACATCACTGGCTGCCTACCTGGGCTCAGCTCCTCAAGGGGCCTTTCTCTCCTGGTAGGCCCTATGTCCCCTTTGGGAGAGGGTTGTGCCCTCTTCCCTCCACACTGCCAAAGGGTGGAGGTGGAGCAAACTCGTTCTCTCCGAGGTAAAAGAAAGACAAATTGGATGGATCTTTAAGCTCTTGCTATGCTGCACCCCTCCAGGACCCACTCGAGCAAAACAGGTGCCCTGTGGCCCCTAGGTCGGGTATGCAGGTTCACACACCGGGTGTGATCCCGTCAAAGCCAAGAATTTTCCTGACAGACCTAGGCTCACTAGAGCTCTCCTCCAGAGGAAAGGGGACAGAAAAGATGTGTGTGTGGAGGTGGCTCTGCCTTTCCAGGTCCCAATCTCAGGGATAACTGCCCCTAAGAAAGGAACTGCTGCTGCTGCTGCTGCTGCTGCTGCTGCTGCTGCTGCTGCTGCTGCTAAGTTGGTTCAGTCGTGTTCGACTCTGTGCGACGCCATAGACGGTAGCCCACTAGGCTCCCCCGTCCCTGGGATTCTCCAGGCAAGAACAGTAAGTGGGTTGCCATTGCCTTCTCCAATGCATGAAAGTGAAAATGAAAGTGCAGTCGCTCAGTCGTGTCCGACCCTCAGCGACCCCATGGACTGCAGCCTACCAGGCTTCTCTGTCCATAGGATTTTCTGAAAGGAACTGCAAGAAGCACTTTTCCAGGAGGCTGGGAAAGGGAGTTTGCAGGATGTGGGGAAAGAGAGCCTCCTTCGGGGAAGAATAGGCGGCCACTTGTTTTGTGTTGCAAACCTCTATTTGGAAGGAACAGGTTAGCTTATACAAAGGGAGACCTCCAGATCTGCTCAGAGGACCGAAGTTGCAGAGGCAGGTCGGTGTATCTTCCCTTCACTTTGCGATCCTTGCAAAGACATTCCTTGCTGCTAGATGACTCAGCAAGGGCCTTTGAGACTGTTGTTTTCTTTCCTAGGTTCAAAGATTCCTTCAGTTCCTAATATAGATATCCTAGAAATGATATGACATCCGTGAAAATCTGATATGTCCTGGTCAAATGCTGTCAGTTATCATTCTAGTTATCATATTAAAGCATTTCAAGTCGCAGCAGTGACCAGATGACATTGTCAATTTCTATTTCATCAGGTTTTAACCATGTCCTCTGTGGTTTCACACTGATGCCTTTGCAGAAATACTGCTACTTCAAGATACATGGAAAATACTTTTTTTAAGCTTACTGATAATTTGTTTGTTTGTTTGCTTGTCTTCTGGTAAGCTGCTACCAGATGGAATTTAGTCTCCTCTCTAGGTTAAGAGAACTAAGTTTTCTTAGAATGCAATTTTTGATCACAGACTATGAGTTTCTCTACCTTTCATTGATTTATAATTGTTTTCATCATCTGTTTTTTTACTTCGGTAAAGTAAATAAGCCTTATTTAAGATTTTGGTACATGTAGGATGGACTAAGCTTTCCCCACTCTTGCAAGTTCCCTTAACCCTTCAGATTCTTCTCGTGGGACCAAGATCTCACTTTCCTCCAGAGGGACAATCCAAGCTTTTTATCAGTTGATCTGCCCCTGACATCAGAGTCAAGTTGAGCACGAGTTGGCCTATAATTTAGGCATGAAACTATGACTACATAAAGAAAAGGTGACTTTATGATTCAGGGATGGCCATGATATGCCTTGCACTTCAGAGAAAATGGGTTAAAATGATTTTTTTTTCCTTCAAAACTGCACACCCAGTTCTTTCAGCATATGCAATTGAAAACATCTAGTCATTAGGTCAGTTTTCATTCCAATCCCAAAGAAAGGCAATGACAAAGACTATTCAAGCTGCTGCACAATTGCACTCATCTCACACACTAGTAAAGTAATGCTCAAAATTCTCCAAGTTCACATGAACTGTGAACTTCCAGATGTTCAAGAGGGATTTAAAAAATGCAGAGAAACCAGAGATCAAATTGCCAACATCCACTGGATCATTGAAAAAGCAAGAGAGTTCCGGAAAAAAAAAAAAAACACATCTATTTCTGCTTTATTGACAATGCCAAAGCCTTTGACTGTGTGGATCACAAGAAACTGGGAAAAATTCTGAAAGAGATGGGAATACCAGACCACCTGACCTGTCTCTTGAGAAACCTGTATGCAGGTCAGGAAGAAACAGTTCGAACTGGACATGGAACAACAGACTGGTTCTACATAGGAAAAGGAACATGTCAAGGCTGTATATTGTCACCCTGCTTATTTAACTTATATGCAGAGTACAGCATGAGAAACACTGGGCTGGAGGAAGCACACGCTGGAATCAAGGTTGCTGGGAGAAATATCAATAATCTCAGATATTCAGATGACACCACCCTTATGGCAGAAAGTGAAGAAGAGCTAAAGAGTCTCCTGATGAAAGTGAAAGAGGAGAGTGAAAAAGTTAGCTTAAAGCTCAGCATTCAGAAAACTACAATCATTGCATCCAGTCTCATCACTTCATGGCAAATAGATGGGAAAACATTGGAAACAGCAGCAGACTATTTTGGGGGGCTTGGAAATCACTGCAGGTGATGGCTGCCTCCATGAACTTAAAACATATTTATGACTTGGAAGAAAAGTGATGACCAAACTAGACAGCATATTAAAAAGCCGAGACGTTGCTTTGCCAACAAAGATCCATCCGGTCAAGGCTATGGTTTTTCCATATGTCATGGATGGATATGAAAGATGTACTATAAAGAAAGTGACAGCTGAAAATTTGATGCTTTTGAACAGTGGTGTTGGAGAAGATGCTTGTAGGTCGCTTAGACTACAAGGAGACGCAACCACTCCATCCTAAAGGAAATCAGGTCTGAATATCCATTGGAAGGACTAATACTGAACCTGAAACTCCAATACTTTGGCCACTTGATGTGAAGAGCTGACTCACTTGGAAGTTGCTTTGATTTGCCTATGAGTGTGGGAGCCCTCCCTGGGCAAAGGGCCTCAGGGGTCATTGCCACTGAATCATGACATCCAAGCAAGCGCATTCCAGCTGTGTGACATGCAGGAAGCAGGAGACTGGGAAAACTGTCTTCCTTAGAGGAAGGAAAGTCATCCACAGAGAGTGTGTTTTCAGGCCTCTCTTTGCAGCAAGTGTTTTGCTTCTCAGACATCAGAGCTGCAGGCTTGCTCTGAGGGCCTCAATTCCAGAGTCAGGGCTGTGTGTCTCACTGCACTTTCCAAGCATTGCAGACACATTCCTAGGTTGGAGCAGTGCTTCCCATGAGAAAGAAGCCTCGGGAGTGTGTCTGAGCGGGCTGAGTGCCATGCTAGGGTCACCTAGTCGAGGGCACCTTGCACATCCAATGGGCCCCAGGCGAGTAGCTATGGACCGGCCCCTCGGTTGAGATATCCCAAAGCAGGGAACAAAGCTAGCTCTGTCTGTCAGAAGGAGGAAAACAGCAATGGGATGGATTTTCAAGCAGTTGCTCAGTCACACCACGTGAGGGCTCCGCGGGAAAGAAATGCGAATTTTGGCCTCTAGGCCCAGTATCCAGATGTGTGCACAGGATATTTTCCCCACAGGATCCAAGAATGTTCCAGACAGACCTAAGCTCACTAGCTCTCTCCTGCAGAGGAAATGAAATATTGTTGCTGAACCACGAAAAGATGCTGGGATTCTTGGCTTATGGAGGAGAAGAATTCAATCCAGGGCCCAAGACGAGGCTTGATTGCTCAGAGCTTTTGTGCAATCGAGTCTTATTCAAGTAGAAAGGAGATAGAGAAAGCTTCTGACAGAGACATCACAAGGGGCAGAAAGTGTACCCCCTTGCTAGTGTTAGTAATGGAGTTATATACTCTCCAATAAGTTATTACAACGAACAAAAGAATGTCTGGAGGTTGTAAAGACTCACTAGACCTACTCCCATCATTTACATTTTAAGATAACAGGATTAGCCAGAAGGTTTTTCCAGAGACCGTCCTCAAGAAGGATGCATGATTGTTATGTAATCCGAAGGAATGTAGAGGGAAAAAAGTGTGCCCTTTCTTCCTCCTTGAGAATTCTAGACCCCTCTCTCCTTGGGGACCCTCGAACTTCTTATAAACCTGCCTTGGCAATGACTCTCTCCGAAACATGATTGAACAGCCGTTTGGAGCTTCCTTTGACTTTCCCTGGGAGGGAGGGAGCCCTCCCTGAGCACAGGGCCTCAGGGGCCATGGCCAATGAAAACTAATCTCCCAGTAAGTGCTTTTCAGCCCTGTGTGACTCTCAGCCCACAGGAGGCTGAGAAAACTCTCTTCCTTGGAGGAAGGAAAGGCAGCCCAAGAGTGTGTTTTCAGGCCTGTATCTTGCAGCAAGTGTTTGGCTTGTTAGACATAAGACCTGCAGGCCTGCTCCAACAGACTCCATTCCAGAATCAGGGCCTTGTGTCTCCCTGCAGTTTCCTGGCCTCGCAAACACATTCCTAGGGGAGAGCAGTCCTGCCCATGGGGAAGCAGGCTGCGGGAGTGTGTCTGAGGGGGCCAGGTGCCATGCTGGGGTCACCTGGTCGAGGGCACCTTGCACCTCCAATGGACCCCAGGCAAGGAGTTGCAGGCCACCACCTTGCTTCTGAAATCCCAAAGTGGGGAGCAAAGCTCGCTCTGTCAGAGGGAAGAAAACAGCAACAGGATGGATTTTCAAGCAGTTGCTAGGCTGTACTGCGTTAGGGCTCCAAGGAAGAAAAATGCAGATGTTAGCCCCTACGACTGGTATCCAGGTGGGCTCCCAGGATGATTTCCCCGCAGGATCCAAGAACGTTCCAGACAGACCTGGGCTCACTAGCTCCCTCCTGCAGAGGAAACATGATAGAACAGCTGTTTGGAGGTTGCTTTGACTTCCCCTGGGAGGGTAGGATCCCTCCCTGGGTGCAGGGCCTCAGGGGCCATTGCCGCTGAGAAATGCCCTCTAAGCCAGACCTTTCCAGCCTTGTATGACTCAGCACGGAGGAGACTGGAAAAGCTATCTTCCTTGGAGGAAGGAAAGGCAGCCCCAGAGAGTGTGTTTTCACACCTGTATCTCGCAGCAAGCGTTTGCCGTCTCAGACGTCAGACCTCCAGGCCTGCTCCAACGGCCTCAGTTCCAGAGTCAGGGCCGTGTGTCTCCCTGCATTTTCTGAGCCTTGGGAACACATTCCTAGGTCAGAACAGTCCTGCCCATGGGGAAGGAGGCTGCGGGAGTGTGTCTGAGGGGGTCGGGTGCCATGCTGGGGTCCAGTAGACCTGGTACCTCCAATAGACCCCAGGACAACAGCGGTGGGGCTCCCCCTGGCTTCCGAAATGCCAAAGCGAGAAGCAAAGCTAGCTCTATCAGAAGGAAGAAAAGAGCAATTAGATGGATGTTCAGGCTGTTGCTGGGCCGCACCACTTCAGGTTACCCCCCGAGAGGAGCAGGCGCCCTGTGGCCCCTCGGTCCCATATGCAGGTTAACACACAGGATGTGTCCCCATAGGAGCCAAGAATTTTCCTGACAGACCTAGGCTCACTAGAGCTCTCCTACAGGGCAAAAGGGATAGAACAGACTGTGGATGTGACTCTGCCTTTCCCAGCGAGCATGGGGCCCTCCCTACGGCCCCGGGCTCCAGGGAAAACTGTCCCTGAAAAATGACCTCCAAGAAGCGCTTTTCCAGCAGGCTGGGATGCAGAGTTCACAGGATGTGGGGAAAGTGATCGTCCTTCAGGGAAGAAGAGGCAGCCACCCAGTGTGTGTTTGCAAGCCTGTATTTGGAAGAAACTGGTTTGCTTCTTCAAGGGGAGACCTCCAGGTCTGCTCAGAGGACCGAAATTCCAGAGGCAGCACCATGCATCTCCCCTGTCCTTTCTGAGCCTTGGAAAGACATTCCTAGCTTATAGCGGTATTGCTCATGAAGAAGCAGGATGCAGGAATGTGTCAGACATGACTGGGTGCCTTCCTGGGTTCAGCTCCATGAAGGGCCTTTCCACTCAAAGTAGGTCCCATGCCTCCTTGGGGAGGAAGTGGGGCCCGCTTGCCTCCAAATTGCCAAAGGCTGGAACAAAGCTAGTTCTATCAGAGGTAAGAAAAGAGCAATTGGATGGATGTGGAAGCTGTTGCTGGGCCGCACTGCTTCAGGCCCCCCAC
The DNA here is from genome assembly GCF_042477335.2 of Ovis canadensis. NCBI lineage: Eukaryota > Metazoa > Chordata > Mammalia > Artiodactyla > Bovidae > Ovis > Ovis canadensis. Next base: position 1,375,595 of record NC_091258.1, on the reverse strand, counting down.
CCCTCCGGCCCCGAGAGAAACAGGCGCCCTGTGGCCCCTCGGTCCTGTATGCAGTTTCACACATAGAATGTGTCCCCATAGGAGCCAAGAATTTTCCTGACAGACCTAGGCTCACTAGAGCTCTCCTACAGAGCAAAGGGGATGGGACAGATGTGTGGCTGTGGCTCTGCCTTTCCCTGGGAGTGTGGAGCCGCTCCCTATGGCCCCGGGCTCCAGGGGAAATTGCCCCTGAATAATGACCTTCAAGAAGCGCTTGTCCAACTGGCTGAGACGTGGAGTTCTCAGGATGCAGGGAAAGCGAGTGTCCCTTCGGGGAAGCAAAGGCAGTCACCTGTTATCATTACTTACTAGAATAGTAGGTACCTTCTCTGGTTGGGCAGAGGCCTTCCCTACCTGATCTGAAAAAGAAAATGAAGTAGCTCGCTGATTTGAGAAATAATTCCCAGACTTGGGTTTCCAACCAGTATAGAATCCGACAATGGCCCTGTCTTTGTAGCCGCGTTAATTAACAGGTATGTGAAGCTCTAAATATCAGTGGAAATTACATACAGCATATAGGCCCCAGTGTTCTGGAATGGTGGAAAGAAACAACCAAACTCCTGAAGAGACTCTTTCAAAATGGATCATAGAGACTGACTGTACATGGATGGGCTTACTTCTGGCAGACTTACTCATATTACGGGTAACTGCACGTTCCCATTGTTGTTGTCCTTATGAAATTTTCTATGGGAGAACCCCCCACCCCAAATGAGGCAGGTGTTAGCAGATTTGCCACAAGTAAGGAGGTGGGATTTCACAGCAGCTGGAACAATTAGGTAAGGTAATAAATCAGGTAACTAAGTTTGTGTAAAAAAAAATATCATTCCCCCTTGAGGAACAGATTCATGAATTTGTGCTCAGTGATCAGGTGTGGCTCAATGACTGGAAACACAATTCCTTGGCCTGACATCGGAAAGGTCCTTATACTGTTGTTTTAGCCACAATTCTGAAAGAGAAGGGAATACTAGACCACCTAACCTGCCTCTTGAGAAATCTGTATGACGGTCAGGAAGCAACAGTTAGAGCAGGACATGGAACAACATACTGGTTCCAAAAAGGAAAAGGAGTATGTCAAGGCTGTATATTGTCACCCTGTTTATTTAGCTTATATGCAGACTACATCATGAAAAATGCTGGGATGGAAGATACCTGAGCTGGAATCAAGATTGCCGGAAGAAATAGCAATAAACTTAGATATGCAGATGTCACCACCATTATGGCAGAATGGGAAGAGGAACGCGTATGTCGGGGAACTTCTTGAGTTGCAGCAAAGGTGTGAAGGACCCTTTCGAAGTTCCAGAGGTTAGGTGTGGTTAGTCTCGAGATGCCTCAGCAGAAATGGGCCTCATGGCGCCTGGAATGGAGAGGCTTCTAGATATTCCCCAGTTTCAGCAGGTGCTCTCAAGTTACCACGGGGACTTCAGGGACCCGCTCTGGCGGCCTCAGGAAAGGCCAGTCATCATGCGTGTTGCTAGGGGGCCTCTCGTGATTCCTCTCCCGTCGGTGCCGGGGCCTAAGACGTTGTGTGGAGTCGGGGCCGGAACCTGAGGATTCCTCACCAATGCCGACATGGATCTTGGGGTAATTATGGAGTCTCCCCAGGGGAGTCAGTCCTCGTCTCGAGAGGGGGCATGCAGGTGCGCTTTCCTCCTGATCTGTAGCAGCAGTGTCACGCTTCCCATCTCGTGAGTCATGGGATCTGTGGCTTTCCCTCCAGGATTTTCCACGAGTCTTTCCCACGAGGCTTTCCCACAGGGCTGTCCCACGAGGCTTTCGCACAGGGCTGTCTCACGTGCCACCTTGGTGGCAGTCGATCCTTGGCGTGAAAGTCGAGGCAGTGCAGGGAAAACAGGTTCCTCTGGAATGGACTGAGACATCTGGGGGACTCTTGGAATGGTGGAACGACGCTGGCGTACCTCTCGCCTTTCCTGTGGAGAGCGCCTCCTCTTGAGATGCGACGGGAACGCCCAGAATTCTTTCCCGGCCACCAGCGAAAGGATCCCTCATCACGAGCTACGAGCGGAAATGGGGCTCTTCTGGATGTGGGCCGGACCCTCGTGCTTCCTCTCGAGTGGAGACGGGTATGTCAGGCAACTTCTTGAGTTGCAGCAAGGGTGTGAAGGGCCTTTTGGAAGTTACAGACTGTAGGTTTGATTAGCTTCGAGAAGCCTCAACGGAAAAGGGCCTCATCTCGCCTGGAGGGCAAAACCTCCTGGATTTTCTCGAGTTGCGGCAGGTGCTCTCGACTTACGACGGGGACCTCAGGGACCCTCTCTGGTGGCCTCAGGAAAGGCCAATCCCCATGCGAGTTGCTCGGGGGCCTCTAGGCATTCCTCTCCTTTCGATGCCGGGGCCTAAGACCTTGTGTGGAGTCGGGGCCAGAACCTGAGGATTCCTCTCCAGGGCTGACATGGATCTTGGGGTACTTCTGGAGTCTCCCCAGGGGAGTAAGTCCTCGTCTCGAATGGGGGCATGCACGTGCGCTTTCCTCCAGAGCAGTAGCAGCAGTGTCACCCTTCCTGTCGCGTGGATCAAGGAATCTGTGGCTTTCCCACGAGGCTTTCCCACAGGGCTGTCCCACGTGCCACCGTGGTGGGAGTCGATCCTCGGCGTGAAACTCGAGGCAGTGCAGGGAAAACAGGTTCCGCTGGAATGGACTGAGACATCTGGGGGACTCTGGGAATGGCGCAAAGACCCTGGAGTTCCTCTCGCCTTTCCTGTGGCGAGCGCCTCCTCTTGAGATGCGCCAGGAACGCCCAGAAATCTTTCCCGGGCAAGCAGCGAAAGGATCCCTCATCTCGAGCTACGAGGCGGAAACGGGACTCCTCTGGATGTGTGCAGGACCCGCGTGCTTCCTCTCGAGTGGAGACGGGTATGTCGGGGAGCTTCTTGAGTTGCAGCAAGGGTGTGAAGGACCTTTTGGAAGTTCCAGAGGTTAGGTGTGACTAGCCTTCAAAAGGAACAGCGGAAATGGGCCTCATCTTGCCTGGAGGGCAAAACCTCCTGGATTTTCTCGAGTTGCGGCAGGTGCTCTCTACTTATGACAGGGACCTCAGGGACCCGCTCTGGTGGCCTCAGGAAAGGCCTGTCCCCATGTGAGTTGGTCGCGGGCCTCTCGGGATTCCTCTGCCTTGGATGCTGGAGCCTAAGACCTTGTGTGGAGTCGGGCCCGGAACCTGAGGATTCCTCTCCAGTGCTGACATGGATCTTGGGGTACTTCTGGAGTCTCCCCAGGGAAGTAAGTCCTCATTTCGAATGGGGGCATGCACGTGCCCTTTCCTCCAGAGCTGTAGCAGCAGTGTCACGCTTCCTATCAACTGCATCATGGTATCTGTGGCTTTCCCTCGAGGTTTTCCCACAAGGCTTTCCCATGAGGCTTTCCCACAGGGCTGTCCCATGTGCCACCGTGGTGTGAGTCGATCTGCGGCGTGAAAGTCGAGGCAGTGGAGGGAAAACACCTTCCTCTGGAATGGACTGGGACATCTGGGGGACTCTGAGAATGGTGGCACGACCCTGGAGTTCCTCTCGCCTTTCCTGTGGAGAGCGCCTCCTCTTGAGATGCGACAGGAACGCCCAGAATTCTTTCCCGACCAAGCAGGGAAAGGATCCCTCATCTGGAACTACAATGCGGAAACGGGGCTCCTCTTGATGTGGGCGGGACCATTGTGCTTCCTCTAGAGTGGACAGGGGTAGTCGGGGAACTTCTTGAGTTGCAGCAAGGGTGTGAAGGACCTTTTGGAAGTTCCAGAGGTTAGTTGTGATTAGTGTCGAGAAGCATCGGCGGAAATGGGCCTCATTTCGCCTGGAGGGGAGTACCTCCTGGATTTTCTCGAGTTGCGGCAGGTGCTCTCGTCTTACGACGGTGACTTAAGGCACCCGCTCTGGTGGCCTCAGGACTGGCCAGTCCCCATTCGAGTTGCTCGGGGGCCGCTCGGGATTCCTCTCCCTTCGATGCCGGGGCCTAAGACCTTGTGTGGAGTCGGAGGCGGAACCTGAGGATTCCTCTCCAGTGCTGACATGGATCTTGCGGTACTTCTGGAGTCTGCCCAGGAGAGTCAGTCCTCGTCTCGAGAGGGGGCATGCACGTGCGCTTTCCTCCCGAGCTGTAGTAGCAGTGTCACGCTTCCCGTCGTGTCGATCATGGGATCTGTGGCTTTCCCTCGAGGCTTTCCCATGAGGCTTTCCCACGAGGCTTTCCCACAGGGCTGTCTCACGTGCCACCCTGGTGTGAGTCGATCCTCGGCGTGAAAGTCGAGGCAGTGCAGGGAAAGGAGGTTCCTCAGGAATGGACTGGGACATCTGGGGGACTCTGGGAATGGTGGCACGACCCTGGAGTTCCTCTCGCCTTTCCTTTGGAGAGCGCCTGCTCTTGAGATGCGACGGGAACGCCGGGAATTCTTTCCCGACCAAGCAGGGAAAGGATCCCTCATCTCGAGCTACGAGGTGGAAACGGGGCTCCTCTGGATGTGGGCCGAACGCCGTGCTTTCTTTCGACTGGAGACGGGTATGTCGGGGAACTTCTTGAGTTGCAGTAAGGGTGTCAAGGACCCTTTGGAAGTTCCAGAGGTTAGATGTGATTAGCCTCGAGACGCCTCAGCCAAAATGGGCCACATCTCGCCCGGAGGGGGGAACCTCCTGGTTTTCTCGAGTTGCGGCTTGTGCTCTCGACTTACGACGGGGACCTCATGGACCCGCTCTGTTGGCCTCAGGAAAGGTCATTCCCCATGCGAGTTGCTCGGTGGCCTCTCAGGATTCCTCGCCCGTCGATGCCGGCGCCTAAGACCTTGTGTGGAGTCGGACCAGAACCTGAGGATTCCTCTCCCGTGCTCACATGGATCTTGGCGTACTTCTGGAGTCTCCCAAGGGGCGTCAGTCCTCGTCTCGAGTGGGGTCATGCAGGTGTGCTTTCCTCCTGAGCAGTAGCAGCAGTGTCTCGCTTCCTGTCTTGTGGATCAAGGGATCTGTGTCTTTCCCTCGAGGCTTTTCCATGGGCTTTCCCACAGGGCTATTCCACGTGCCACCATGCAGTGCTGGGAAAACAGGAACCTCCTTCCCCACATAGGGGGTACACTGTCCCCTTGGGCGTGTATCTCCGGGGCATTCGCGCTTGGGGGTTGCCACGGATGTTGGCCTCAGGCTCCACATGAGAAAAGCCCCTAATGGCATTAGCTGCCGGTCCAGACGCTGGCCCCTCAGGTCTCTGGCCGGAGCCTTGGGCTCCAGGCAACTCAAAGCCCTCGGGGCTGGTGCTCTGGGACTGCTGTAGGGAAAGGACGCCAGGAGCCCACGGAGGAGTTGGGGAGGCGCAGGTGGCATATGGAGGCGAGGACAGCGTGGGATCTAGGTGGAGGCGCTGGAGAGAGCGTCCGTTGTCCCGGAATGCCTCGGAGGAGCCAGCGGGGGACAGTCCAGGCCCAGGGACCTGTGGTATGTGAAAAGGTGGGAAACCCCAGAACAAGGCAGGCTGGGAAAGGGGGCGTGGGCGGCCAATTCAAAGGGACCTAGGGGGCGTTTCCTGGGCGGTGAGCTCCCTTGGCACTGCTGAGGGCCCCTGATTGATCCACCCGGGGTTGATCCCACCATCCGCTGCGAGGGAGGGCCACAAACCAAAGCCCCCGAACTGCCCACCCACCCCAACGGGGATCTTGGCGGTCCGGGGCACAGCTGTGCCCGGGAAAAGCCCACTCACTCCACGGGACTCCGTCCAGGGTCTCTGCTTGGAAAGAGGCCAGGGGCGGCCCCCTCCATCTACGCACCCAAACCCTATTGACGTCAATGGGGGCGGAGACGCCTCCCGCTCTCCAGAGTCCTGGGCTGCTGGGTCCCCGCCCACTCGGCCAGCAGTCTGCAGCGCTCCTGTGTGCCTCTCCCACCATGGCTTCGTCCAGCTCCTCCAGCACCTCAAGCGGTACGTTTGCCCTCGGTCCCTGGGGTCGGATCACGTCTCAGGGGATTTGCGGGTGGCCCGGGCAAGGGCTCTCGGCCCACGTGTCGACCCCCGCTCCCGCCCGAGAACGGCGGGGACCCATCGGCCGGGCCCGGGGTTCCCAGGCGTCAGGTGTGCCCAAAGTTGGAGGGCGTTGCATCGTTCGTTCATCTTGCTCCTTTGGCACACACATGGCTTCTCCGTTCTCTTTTCTGGGAAGACAGTGTTGTTTTAGGGGGCGTGCTGCGGGAGTCAGGGGCCGGTGGGAGCGGGTGCTGTGCTGGGATGAGGCCCTTTATCCTCACATCTTCCTGTGGGAACGGGAGTCGGGGAGCTCTGTGGCCTTGCCGCCTTCAGTGGCTTCCTCTGCACACGGGCTTAGTGCCTTCTGCCTTCTGTCAGTCGTTACGGGGTTTGGGCTTCGCTTTGGCGGCCTTGGCCTTGGCCCTGGCCTGGGCCTTGGCCTTACCCTTGGCGTTGCCCTTGCCCTTGCCCTTGGCCTTCGGCTTGGCCTTCCCTAGGCCTTGTCCTTGGCCTTACCTTGTCCTTGCCCTTACCTTTTCCTTGCCCTTAAACTTAAACTTGACCTTGACTTTGACCTTGAACTTGACCTTGACCTTGACCTTGAAGTTGAACTTGACCTTGACTTTGACCTTGAACTTGAACTTGACCTTGAACTTGAACTTGACTTTGACCTTGAACTTGAACTTGAACTTGACTTTGACCTTGAACTTGAACTTGAACTTGACTTTGACCTTGAACTTGAACTTGACCTTGACCTTGAACTTGAACTTGACCAACAACGGGAGACCAGATTTGCTCAGAGCACCGGAGGTCCAGAAGCAGGGCCGTGTATCTCCCCTTCCCTTTGTGATCATTGCAAAGACATTCCTAGCTGATAGCGGGAGTGCCCATGAAGAAGCAAGCAGTGGGAGTGTGTTTGACACGACTGTGTGCCTCAACTCCACAAGGGGCCTTTCCTCTCGAAGTAGGCCCCATGTCCCCTTGGGGAGGGTGTCATGCCTCTTTTCTCCACACTGCCAAAGGGTGGAGCAAAGCTCGCTCTGTCAGAGGTACAAAAACAGCAATTGAATGGATTTTCAAGCTCTTGCTAGGCTGCACCCTTTCAGGGCCCACTTTACTGAAACAGGTGCTCTGTGGCCCCCGGTTGGGTATGCAGGTTCACAAACAGGGTGAGATCCTGTCCAAGCCAACAATTTTCCTGAAAGACCTAGGCTCACTAAAGCTCTCCTCCAGAGCAAAGGGGATAGAGGAGATGTATGGAGGAGTCTTTGCCTTTCCCTGTGAGTGTGGGGCTACTCCCTACGGCCCCAAGCTCAGGGATAACTGCCTCTAAGAAAGGAATGGCAAGAAGCGCTAATCTTGGAGGTTGGGACAGGGAGTTCGCAGCATGTGGGGAAAGAAAGACTTCTTCGGGGAAGAAGAGGCAACCACCGGGGGTGTGTTCGCAAGCCTCTATTTGGAAGGAACACGTTTGCTTATACAACTCAAGACCTCCAGATCTGCTCAGAGGACTGAAGTTCCAGAGACAGGGCCATGTATCTCCCCTTCCCTTTGAGATCCTTGCCAAGACATTCCTAGCAGATTGTCGGAGTGCCCATGAAGAAGCAAGCAGCGGGAGTGTGCTTGACATCACTGGCTGCCTACCTGGGCTCAGCTCCTCAAGGGGCCTTTCTCTCCTGGTAGGCCCTATGTCCCCTTTGGGAGAGGGTTGTGCCCTCTTCCCTCCACACTGCCAAAGGGTGGAGGTGGAGCAAACTCGTTCTCTCCGAGGTAAAAGAAAGACAAATTGGATGGATCTTTAAGCTCTTGCTATGCTGCACCCCTCCAGGACCCACTCGAGCAAAACAGGTGCCCTGTGGCCCCTAGGTCGGGTATGCAGGTTCACACACCGGGTGTGATCCCGTCAAAGCCAAGAATTTTCCTGACAGACCTAGGCTCACTAGAGCTCTCCTCCAGAGGAAAGGGGACAGAAAAGATGTGTGTGTGGAGGTGGCTCTGCCTTTCCAGGTCCCAATCTCAGGGATAACTGCCCCTAAGAAAGGAACTGCTGCTGCTGCTGCTGCTGCTGCTGCTGCTGCTGCTGCTGCTGCTGCTAAGTTGGTTCAGTCGTGTTCGACTCTGTGCGACGCCATAGACGGTAGCCCACTAGGCTCCCCCGTCCCTGGGATTCTCCAGGCAAGAACAGTAAGTGGGTTGCCATTGCCTTCTCCAATGCATGAAAGTGAAAATGAAAGTGCAGTCGCTCAGTCGTGTCCGACCCTCAGCGACCCCATGGACTGCAGCCTACCAGGCTTCTCTGTCCATAGGATTTTCTGAAAGGAACTGCAAGAAGCACTTTTCCAGGAGGCTGGGAAAGGGAGTTTGCAGGATGTGGGGAAAGAGAGCCTCCTTCGGGGAAGAATAGGCGGCCACTTGTTTTGTGTTGCAAACCTCTATTTGGAAGGAACAGGTTAGCTTATACAAAGGGAGACCTCCAGATCTGCTCAGAGGACCGAAGTTGCAGAGGCAGGTCGGTGTATCTTCCCTTCACTTTGCGATCCTTGCAAAGACATTCCTTGCTGCTAGATGACTCAGCAAGGGCCTTTGAGACTGTTGTTTTCTTTCCTAGGTTCAAAGATTCCTTCAGTTCCTAATATAGATATCCTAGAAATGATATGACATCCGTGAAAATCTGATATGTCCTGGTCAAATGCTGTCAGTTATCATTCTAGTTATCATATTAAAGCATTTCAAGTCGCAGCAGTGACCAGATGACATTGTCAATTTCTATTTCATCAGGTTTTAACCATGTCCTCTGTGGTTTCACACTGATGCCTTTGCAGAAATACTGCTACTTCAAGATACATGGAAAATACTTTTTTTAAGCTTACTGATAATTTGTTTGTTTGTTTGCTTGTCTTCTGGTAAGCTGCTACCAGATGGAATTTAGTCTCCTCTCTAGGTTAAGAGAACTAAGTTTTCTTAGAATGCAATTTTTGATCACAGACTATGAGTTTCTCTACCTTTCATTGATTTATAATTGTTTTCATCATCTGTTTTTTTACTTCGGTAAAGTAAATAAGCCTTATTTAAGATTTTGGTACATGTAGGATGGACTAAGCTTTCCCCACTCTTGCAAGTTCCCTTAACCCTTCAGATTCTTCTCGTGGGACCAAGATCTCACTTTCCTCCAGAGGGACAATCCAAGCTTTTTATCAGTTGATCTGCCCCTGACATCAGAGTCAAGTTGAGCACGAGTTGGCCTATAATTTAGGCATGAAACTATGACTACATAAAGAAAAGGTGACTTTATGATTCAGGGATGGCCATGATATGCCTTGCACTTCAGAGAAAATGGGTTAAAATGATTTTTTTTCCTTCAAAACTGCACACCCAGTTCTTTCAGCATATGCAATTGAAAACATCTAGTCATTAGGTCAGTTTTCATTCCAATCCCAAAGAAAGGCAATGACAAAGACTATTCAAGCTGCTGCACAATTGCACTCATCTCACACACTAGTAAAGTAATGCTCAAAATTCTCCAAGTTCACATGAACTGTGAACTTCCAGATGTTCAAGAGGGATTTAAAAAATGCAGAGAAACCAGAGATCAAATTGCCAACATCCACTGGATCATTGAAAAAGCAAGAGAGTTCCGGAAAAAAAAAACCATCTATTTCTGCTTTATTGACAATGCCAAAGCCTTTGACTGTGTGGATCACAAGAAACTGGGAAAAATTCTGAAAGAGATGGGAATACCAGACCACCTGACCTGTCTCTTGAGAAACCTGTATGCAGGTCAGGAAGAAACAGTTCGAACTGGACATGGAACAACAGACTGGTTCTACATAGGAAAAGGAACATGTCAAGGCTGTATATTGTCACCCTGCTTATTTAACTTATATGCAGAGTACAGCATGAGAAACACTGGGCTGGAGGAAGCACACGCTGGAATCAAGGTTGCTGGGAGAAATATCAATAATCTCAGATATTCAGATGACACCACCCTTATGGCAGAAAGTGAAGAAGAGCTAAAGAGTCTCCTGATGAAAGTGAAAGAGGAGAGTGAAAAAGTTAGCTTAAAGCTCAGCATTCAGAAAACTACAATCATTGCATCCAGTCTCATCACTTCATGGCAAATAGATGGGAAAACATTGGAAACAGCAGCAGACTATTTTGGGGGGCTTGGAAATCACTGCAGGTGATGGCTGCCTCCATGAACTTAAAACATATTTATGACTTGGAAGAAAAGTGATGACCAAACTAGACAGCATATTAAAAAGCCGAGACGTTGCTTTGCCAACAAAGATCCATCCGGTCAAGGCTATGGTTTTTCCATATGTCATGGATGGATATGAAAGATGTACTATAAAGAAAGTGACAGCTGAAAATTTGATGCTTTTGAACAGTGGTGTTGGAGAAGATGCTTGTAGGTCGCTTAGACTACAAGGAGACGCAACCACTCCATCCTAAAGGAAATCAGGTCTGAATATCCATTGGAAGGACTAATACTGAACCTGAAACTCCAATACTTTGGCCACTTGATGTGAAGAGCTGACTCACTTGGAAGTTGCTTTGATTTGCCTATGAGTGTGGGAGCCCTCCCTGGGCAAAGGGCCTCAGGGGTCATTGCCACTGAATCATGACATCCAAGCAAGCGCATTCCAGCTGTGTGACATGCAGGAAGCAGGAGACTGGGAAAACTGTCTTCCTTAGAGGAAGGAAAGTCATCCACAGAGAGTGTGTTTTCAGGCCTCTCTTTGCAGCAAGTGTTTTGCTTCTCAGACATCAGAGCTGCAGGCTTGCTCTGAGGGCCTCAATTCCAGAGTCAGGGCTGTGTGTCTCACTGCACTTTCCAAGCATTGCAGACACATTCCTAGGTTGGAGCAGTGCTTCCCATGAGAAAGAAGCCTCGGGAGTGTGTCTGAGCGGGCTGAGTGCCATGCTAGGGTCACCTAGTCGAGGGCACCTTGCACATCCAATGGGCCCCAGGCGAGTAGCTATGGACCGGCCCCTCGGTTGAGATATCCCAAAGCAGGGAACAAAGCTAGCTCTGTCTGTCAGAAGGAGGAAAACAGCAATGGGATGGATTTTCAAGCAGTTGCTCAGTCACACCACGTGAGGGCTCCGCGGGAAAGAAATGCGAATTTTGGCCTCTAGGCCCAGTATCCAGATGTGTGCACAGGATATTTTCCCCACAGGATCCAAGAATGTTCCAGACAGACCTAAGCTCACTAGCTCTCTCCTGCAGAGGAAATGAAATATTGTTGCTGAACCACGAAAAGATGCTGGGATTCTTGGCTTATGGAGGAGAAGAATTCAATCCAGGGCCCAAGACGAGGCTTGATTGCTCAGAGCTTTTGTGCAATCGAGTCTTATTCAAGTAGAAAGGAGATAGAGAAAGCTTCTGACAGAGACATCACAAGGGGCAGAAAGTGTACCCCCTTGCTAGTGTTAGTAATGGAGTTATATACTCTCCAATAAGTTATTACAACGAACAAAAGAATGTCTGGAGGTTGTAAAGACTCACTAGACCTACTCCCATCATTTACATTTTAAGATAACAGGATTAGCCAGAAGGTTTTTCCAGAGACCGTCCTCAAGAAGGATGCATGATTGTTATGTAATCCGAAGGAATGTAGAGGGAAAAAAGTGTGCCCTTTCTTCCTCCTTGAGAATTCTAGACCCCTCTCTCCTTGGGGACCCTCGAACTTCTTATAAACCTGCCTTGGCAATGACTCTCTCCGAAACATGATTGAACAGCCGTTTGGAGCTTCCTTTGACTTTCCCTGGGAGGGAGGGAGCCCTCCCTGAGCACAGGGCCTCAGGGGCCATGGCCAATGAAAACTAATCTCCCAGTAAGTGCTTTTCAGCCCTGTGTGACTCTCAGCCCACAGGAGGCTGAGAAAACTCTCTTCCTTGGAGGAAGGAAAGGCAGCCCAAGAGTGTGTTTTCAGGCCTGTATCTTGCAGCAAGTGTTTGGCTTGTTAGACATAAGACCTGCAGGCCTGCTCCAACAGACTCCATTCCAGAATCAGGGCCTTGTGTCTCCCTGCAGTTTCCTGGCCTCGCAAACACATTCCTAGGGGAGAGCAGTCCTGCCCATGGGGAAGCAGGCTGCGGGAGTGTGTCTGAGGGGGCCAGGTGCCATGCTGGGGTCACCTGGTCGAGGGCACCTTGCACCTCCAATGGACCCCAGGCAAGGAGTTGCAGGCCACCACCTTGCTTCTGAAATCCCAAAGTGGGGAGCAAAGCTCGCTCTGTCAGAGGGAAGAAAACAGCAACAGGATGGATTTTCAAGCAGTTGCTAGGCTGTACTGCGTTAGGGCTCCAAGGAAGAAAAATGCAGATGTTAGCCCCTACGACTGGTATCCAGGTGGGCTCCCAGGATGATTTCCCCGCAGGATCCAAGAACGTTCCAGACAGACCTGGGCTCACTAGCTCCCTCCTGCAGAGGAAACATGATAGAACAGCTGTTTGGAGGTTGCTTTGACTTCCCCTGGGAGGGTAGGATCCCTCCCTGGGTGCAGGGCCTCAGGGGCCATTGCCGCTGAGAAATGCCCTCTAAGCCAGACCTTTCCAGCCTTGTATGACTCAGCACGGAGGAGACTGGAAAAGCTATCTTCCTTGGAGGAAGGAAAGGCAGCCCCAGAGAGTGTGTTTTCACACCTGTATCTCGCAGCAAGCGTTTGCCGTCTCAGACGTCAGACCTCCAGGCCTGCTCCAACGGCCTCAGTTCCAGAGTCAGGGCCGTGTGTCTCCCTGCATTTTCTGAGCCTTGGGAACACATTCCTAGGTCAGAACAGTCCTGCCCATGGGGAAGGAGGCTGCGGGAGTGTGTCTGAGGGGGTCGGGTGCCATGCTGGGGTCCAGTAGACCTGGTACCTCCAATAGACCCCAGGACAACAGCGGTGGGGCTCCCCCTGGCTTCCGAAATGCCAAAGCGAGAAGCAAAGCTAGCTCTATCAGAAGGAAGAAAAGAGCAATTAGATGGATGTTCAGGCTGTTGCTGGGCCGCACCACTTCAGGTTACCCCCCGAGAGGAGCAGGCGCCCTGTGGCCCCTCGGTCCCATATGCAGGTTAACACACAGGATGTGTCCCCATAGGAGCCAAGAATTTTCCTGACAGACCTAGGCTCACTAGAGCTCTCCTACAGGGCAAAAGGGATAGAACAGACTGTGGATGTGACTCTGCCTTTCCCAGCGAGCATGGGGCCCTCCCTACGGCCCCGGGCTCCAGGGAAAACTGTCCCTGAAAAATGACCTCCAAGAAGCGCTTTTCCAGCAGGCTGGGATGCAGAGTTCACAGGATGTGGGGAAAGTGATCGTCCTTCAGGGAAGAAGAGGCAGCCACCCAGTGTGTGTTTGCAAGCCTGTATTTGGAAGAAACTGGTTTGCTTCTTCAAGGGGAGACCTCCAGGTCTGCTCAGAGGACCGAAATTCCAGAGGCAGCACCATGCATCTCCCCTGTCCTTTCTGAGCCTTGGAAAGACATTCCTAGCTTATAGCGGTATTGCTCATGAAGAAGCAGGATGCAGGAATGTGTCAGACATGACTGGGTGCCTTCCTGGGTTCAGCTCCATGAAGGGCCTTTCCACTCAAAGTAGGTCCCATGCCTCCTTGGGGAGGAAGTGGGGCCCGCTTGCCTCCAAATTGCCAAAGGCTGGAACAAAGCTAGTTCTATCAGAGGTAAGAAAAGAGCAATTGGATGGATGTGGAAGCTGTTGCTGGGCCGCACTGCTTCAGGCCCCCCACCCCTCCGGCCCCGAGAGAAACAGGCGCCCTGTGGCCCCTCGGTCCTGTATGCAGTTTCACACATAGAATGTGTCCCCATAGGAGCCAAGAATTTTCCTGACAGACCTAGGCTCACTAGAGCTCTCCTACAGAGCAAAGGGGATGGGACAGATGTGTGGCTGTGGCTCTGCCTTTCCCTGGGAGTGTGGAGCCGCTCCCTATGGCCCCGGGCTCCAGGGGAAATTGCCCCTGAATAATGACCTCCAAGAAGCGCTTTTCCAACTGGCTGAGACGTGGAGTTCTCAGGATGCAGGGAAAGCGAGTGTCCCTTCGGGGAAGCAAAGGCAGTCACCTGTTATCATTACTTACTAGAATAGTAGGTACCTTCTCTGGTTGGGCAGAGGCCTTCCCTACCTGATCTGAAAAAGAAAATGAAGTAGCTCGCTGATTTGAGAAATAATTCCCAGACTTGGGTTTCCAACCAGTATAGAATCCGACAATGGCCCTGTCTTTGTAGCCGCGTTAATTAACAGGTATGTGAAGCTCTAAATATCAGTGGAAATTACATACAGCATATAGGCCCCAGTGTTCTGGAATGGTGGAAAGAAACAACCAAACTCCTGAAGAGACTCTTTCAAAATGGATCATAGAGACTGACTGTACATGGATGGGCTTACTTCTGGCAGACTTACTCATATTACGGGTAACTGCACGTTCCCATTGTTGTTGTCCTTATGAAATTTTCTATGGGAGAACCCCCCACCCCAAATGAGGCAGGTGTTAGCAGATTTGCCACAAGTAAGGAGGTGGGATTTCACAGCAGCTGGAACAATTAGGTAAGGTAATAAATCAGGTAACTAAGTTTGTGTAAAAAAAAATATCATTCCCCCTTGAGGAACAGATTCATGAATTTGTGCTCAGTGATCAGGTGTGGCTCAATGACTGGAAACACAATTCCTTGGCCTGACATCGGAAAGGTCCTTATACTGTTGTTTTAGCCACAATTCTGAAAGAGAAGGGAATACTAGACCACCTAACCTGCCTCTTGAGAAATCTGTATGACGGTCAGGAAGCAACAGTTAGAGCAGGACATGGAACAACATACTGGTTCCAAAAAGGAAAAGGAGTATGTCAAGGCTGTATATTGTCACCCTGTTTATTTAGCTTATATGCAGACTACATCATGAAAAATGCTGGGATGGAAGATACCTGAGCTGGAATCAAGATTGCCGGAAGAAATAGCAATAAACTTAGATATGCAGATGTCACCACCATTATGGCAGAATGGGAAGAGGAACGCGTATGTCGGGGAACTTCTTGAGTTGCAGCAAAGGTGTGAAGGACCCTTTCGAAGTTCCAGAGGTTAGGTGTGGTTAGTCTCGAGATGCCTCAGCAGAAATGGGCCTCATGGCGCCTGGAATGGAGAGGCTTCTAGATATTCCCCAGTTTCAGCAGGTGCTCTCAAGTTACCACGGGGACTTCAGGGACCCGCTCTGGCGGCCTCAGGAAAGGCCAGTCATCATGCGTGTTGCTAGGGGGCCTCTCGTGATTCCTCTCCCGTCGGTGCCGGGGCCTAAGACGTTGTGTGGAGTCGGGGCCGGAACCTGAGGATTCCTCACCAATGCCGACATGGATCTTGGGGTAATTATGGAGTCTCCCCAGGGGAGTCAGTCCTCGTCTCGAGAGGGGGCATGCAGGTGCGCTTTCCTCCTGATCTGTAGCAGCAGTGTCACGCTTCCCATCTCGTGAGTCATGGGATCTGTGGCTTTCCCTCCAGGATTTTCCACGAGTCTTTCCCACGAGGCTTTCCCACAGGGCTGTCCCACGAGGCTTTCGCACAGGGCTGTCTCACGTGCCACCTTGGTGGCAGTCGATCCTTGGCGTGAAAGTCGAGGCAGTGCAGGGAAAACAGGTTCCTCTGGAATGGACTGAGACATCTGGGGGACTCTTGGAATGGTGGAACGACGCTGGCGTACCTCTCGCCTTTCCTGTGGAGAGCGCCTCCTCTTGAGATGCGACGGGAACGCCCAGAATTCTTTCCCGGCCACCAGCGAAAGGATCCCTCATCACGAGCTACGAGCGGAAATGGGGCTCTTCTGGATGTGGGCCGGACCCTCGTGCTTCCTCTCGAGTGGAGACGGGTATGTCAGGCAACTTCTTGAGTTGCAGCAAGGGTGTGAAGGGCCTTTTGGAAGTTACAGACTGTAGGTTTGATTAGCTTCGAGAAGCCTCAACGGAAAAGGGCCTCATCTCGCCTGGAGGGCAAAACCTCCTGGATTTTCTCGAGTTGCGGCAGGTGCTCTCGACTTACGACGGGGACCTCAGGGACCCTCTCTGGTGGCCTCAGGAAAGGCCAATCCCCATGCGAGTTGCTCGGGGGCCTCTAGGCATTCCTCTCCTTTCGATGCCGGGGCCTAAGACCTTGTGTGGAGTCGGGGCCAGAACCTGAGGATTCCTCTCCAGGGCTGACATGGATCTTGGGGTACTTCTGGAGTCTCCCCAGGGGAGTAAGTCCTCGTCTCGAATGGGGGCATGCACGTGCGCTTTCCTCCAGAGCAGTAGCAGCAGTGTCACCCTTCCTGTCGCGTGGATCAAGGAATCTGTGGCTTTCCCACGAGGCTTTCCCACAGGGCTGTCCCACGTGCCACCGTGGTGGGAGTCGATCCTCGGCGTGAAACTCGAGGCAGTGCAGGGAAAACAGGTTCCGCTGGAATGGACTGAGACATCTGGGGGACTCTGGGAATGGCGCAAAGACCCTGGAGTTCCTCTCGCCTTTCCTGTGGCGAGCGCCTCCTCTTGAGATGCGCCAGGAACGCCCAGAAATCTTTCCCGGGCAAGCAGCGAAAGGATCCCTCATCTCGAGCTACGAGGCGGAAACGGGACTCCTCTGGATGTGTGCAGGACCCGCGTGCTTCCTCTCGAGTGGAGACGGGTATGTCGGGGAGCTTCTTGAGTTGCAGCAAGGGTGTGAAGGACCTTTTGGAAGTTCCAGAGGTTAGGTGTGACTAGCCTTCAAAAGGAACAGCGGAAATGGGCCTCATCTTGCCTGGAGGGCAAAACCTCCTGGATTTTCTCGAGTTGCGGCAGGTGCTCTCTACTTATGACAGGGACCTCAGGGACCCGCTCTGGTGGCCTCAGGAAAGGCCTGTCCCCATGTGAGTTGGTCGCGGGCCTCTCGGGATTCCTCTGCCTTGGATGCTGGAGCCTAAGACCTTGTGTGGAGTCGGGCCCGGAACCTGAGGATTCCTCTCCAGTGCTGACATGGATCTTGGGGTACTTCTGGAGTCTCCCCAGGGAAGTAAGTCCTCATTTCGAATGGGGGCATGCACGTGCCCTTTCCTCCAGAGCTGTAGCAGCAGTGTCACGCTTCCTATCAACTGCATCATGGTATCTGTGGCTTTCCCTCGAGGTTTTCCCACAAGGCTTTCCCATGAGGCTTTCCCACAGGGCTGTCCCATGTGCCACCGTGGTGTGAGTCGATCTGCGGCGTGAAAGTCGAGGCAGTGGAGGGAAAACACCTTCCTCTGGAATGGACTGGGACATCTGGGGGACTCTGAGAATGGTGGCACGACCCTGGAGTTCCTCTCGCCTTTCCTGTGGAGAGCGCCTCCTCTTGAGATGCGACAGGAACGCCCAGAATTCTTTCCCGACCAAGCAGGGAAAGGATCCCTCATCTGGAACTACAATGCGGAAACGGGGCTCCTCTTGATGTGGGCGGGACCATTGTGCTTCCTCTAGAGTGGACAGGGGTAGTCGGGGAACCTCTTGAGTTGCAGCAAGGGTGTGAAGGACCTTTTGGAAGTTCCAGAGGTTAGTTGTGATTAGTGTCGAGAAGCATCGGCGGAAATGGGCCTCATTTCGCCTGGAGGGGAGTACCTCCTGGATTTTCTCGAGTTGCGGCAGGTGCTCTCGTCTTACGACGGTGACTTAAGGCACCCGCTCTGGTGGCCTCAGGACTGGCCAGTCCCCATTCGAGTTGCTCGGGGGCCGCTCGGGATTCCTCTCCCTTCGATGCCGGGGCCTAAGACCTTGTGTGGAGTCGGAGGCGGAACCTGAGGATTCCTCTCCAGTGCTGACATGGATCTTGCGGTACTTCTGGAGTCTGCCCAGGAGAGTCAGTCCTCGTCTCGAGAGGGGGCATGCACGTGCGCTTTCCTCCCGAGCTGTAGTAGCAGTGTCACGCTTCCCGTCGTGTCGATCATGGGATCTGTGGCTTTCCCTCGAGGCTTTCCCATGAGGCTTTCCCACGAGGCTTTCCCACAGGGCTGTCTCACGTGCCACCCTGGTGTGAGTCGATCCTCGGCGTGAAAGTCGAGGCAGTGCAGGGAAAGGAGGTTCCTCAGGAATGGACTGGGACATCTGGGGGACTCTGGGAATGGTGGCACGACCCTGGAGTTCCTCTCGCCTTTCCTTTGGAGAGCGCCTGCTCTTGAGATGCGACGGGAACGCCGGGAATTCTTTCCCGACCAAGCAGGGAAAGGATCCCTCATCTCGAGCTACGAGGTGGAAACGGGGCTCCTCTGGATGTGGGCCGAACGCCGTGCTTTCTTTCGACTGGAGACGGGTATGTCGGGGAACTTCTTGAGTTGCAGTAAGGGTGTCAAGGACCCTTTGGAAGTTCCAGAGGTTAGATGTGATTAGCCTCGAGACGCCTCAGCCAAAATGGGCCACATCTCGCCCGGAGGGGGGAACCTCCTGGTTTTCTCGAGTTGCGGCTTGTGCTCTCGACTTACGACGGGGACCTCATGGACCCGCTCTGTTGGCCTCAGGAAAGGTCATTCCCCATGCGAGTTGCTCGGTGGCCTCTCAGGATTCCTCGCCCGTCGATGCCGGCGCCTAAGACCTTGTGTGGAGTCGGACCAGAACCTGAGGATTCCTCTCCCGTGCTCACATGGATCTTGGCGTACTTCTGGAGTCTCCCAAGGGGCGTCAGTCCTCGTCTCGAGTGGGGTCATGCAGGTGTGCTTTCCTCCTGAGCAGTAGCAGCAGTGTCTCGCTTCCCGTCTTGTGGATCAAGGGATCTGTGTCTTTCCCTCGAGGCTTTTCCATGGGCTTTCCCACAGGGCTATTCCACGTGCCACCATGCAGTGCTGGGAAAACAGGAACCTCCTTCCCCACATAGGGGGTACACTGTCCCCTTGGGCGTGTATCTCCGGGGCATTCGCGCTTGGGGGTTGCCACGGATGTTGGCCTCAGGCTCCACATGAGAAAAGCCCCTAATGGCATTAGCTGCCGGTCCAGACGCTGGCCCCTCAGGTCTCTGGCCGGAGCCTTGGGCTCCAGGCAACTCAAAGCCCTCGGGGCTGGTGCTCTGGGACTGCTGTAGGGAAAGGACGCCAGGAGCCCACGGAGGAGTTGGGGAGGCGCAGGTGGCATATGGAGGCGAGGACAGCGTGGGATCTAGGTGGAGGCGCTGGAGAGAGCGTCCGTTGTCCCGGAATGCCTCGGAGGAGCCAGCGGGGGACAGTCCAGGCCCAGGGACCTGTGGTATGTGAAAAGGTGGGAAACCCCAGAACAAGGCAGGCTGGGAAAGGGGGCGTGGGCGGCCAATTCAAAGGGACCTAGGGGGCGTTTCCTGGGCGGTGAGCTCCCTTGGCACTGCTGAGGGCCCCTGATTGATCCACCCGGGGTTGATCCCACCATCCGCTGCGAGGGAGGGCCACAAACCAAAGCCCCCGAACTGCCCACCCACCCCAACGGGGATCTTGGCGGTCCGGGGCACAGCTGTGCCCGGGAAAAGCCCACTCACTCCACGGGACTCCGTCCAGGGTCTCTGCTTGGAAAGAGGCCAGGGGCGGCCCCCTCCATCTACGCACCCAAACCCTATTGACGTCAATGGGGGCGGAGACGCCTCCCGCTCTCCAGAGTCCTGGGCTGCTGGGTCCCCGCCCACTCGGCCAGCAGTCTGCAGCGCTCCTGTGTGCCTCTCCCACCATGGCTTCGTCCAGCTCCTCCAGCACCTCAAGCGGTACGTTTGCCCTCGGTCCCTGGGGTCGGATCACGTCTCAGGGGATTTGCGGGTGGCCCGGGCAAGGGCTCTCGGCCCACGTGTCGACCCCCGCTCCCGCCCGAGAACGGCGGGGACCCATCGGCCGGGCCCGGGGTTCCCAGGCGTCAGGTGTGCCCAAAGTTGGAGGGCGTTGCATCGTTCGTTCATCTTGCTCCTTTGGCACACACATGGCTTCTCCGTTCTCTTTTCTGGGAAGACAGTGTTGTTTTAGGGGGCGTGCTGCGGGAGTCAGGGGCCGGTGGGAGCGGGTGCTGTGCTGGGATGAGGCCCTTTATCCTCACATCTTCCTGTGGGAACGGGAGTCGGGGAGCTCTGTGGCCTTGCCGCCTTCAGTGGCTTCCTCTGCACACGGGCTTAGTGCCTTCTGCCTTCTGTCAGTCGTTACGGGGTTTGGGCTTCGCTTTGGCGGCCTTGGCCTTGGCCCTGGCCTGGGCCTTGGCCTTACCCTTGGCGTTGCCCTTGCCCTTGCCCTTGGCCTTCGGCTTGGCCTTCCCTAGGCCTTGTCCTTGGCCTTACCTTGTCCTTGCCCTTACCTTTTCCTTGCCCTTAAACTTAAACTTGACCTTGACTTTGACCTTGAACTTGACCTTGACCTTGACCTTGAAGTTGAACTTGACCTTGACTTTGACCTTGAACTTGAACTTGACCTTGAACTTGAACTTGACTTTGACCTTGAACTTGAACTTGAACTTGACTTTGACCTTGAACTTGAACTTGAACTTGACTTTGACCTTGAACTTGAACTTGACCTTGACCTTGAACTTGAACTTGACCAACAACGGGAGACCAGATTTGCTCAGAGCACCGGAGGTCCAGAAGCAGGGCCGTGTATCTCCCCTTCCCTTTGTGATCATTGCAAAGACATTCCTAGCTGATAGCGGGAGTGCCCATGAAGAAGCAAGCAGTGGGAGTGTGTTTGACACGACTGTGTGCCTCAACTCCACAAGGGGCCTTTCCTCTCGAAGTAGGCCCCATGTCCCCTTGGGGAGGGTGTCATGCCTCTTTTCTCCACACTGCCAAAGGGTGGAGCAAAGCTCGCTCTGTCAGAGGTACAAAAACAGCAATTGAATGGATTTTCAAGCTCTTGCTAGGCTGCACCCTTTCAGGGCCCACTTTACTGAAACAGGTGCTCTGTGGCCCCCGGTTGGGTATGCAGGTTCACAAACAGGGTGAGATCCTGTCCAAGCCAACAATTTTCCTGAAAGACCTAGGCTCACTAAAGCTCTCCTCCAGAGCAAAGGGGATAGAGGAGATGTATGGAGGAGTCTTTGCCTTTCCCTGTGAGTGTGGGGCTACTCCCTACGGCCCCAAGCTCAGGGATAACTGCCTCTAAGAAAGGAATGGCAAGAAGCGCTAATCTTGGAGGTTGGGACAGGGAGTTCGCAGCATGTGGGGAAAGAAAGACTTCTTCGGGGAAGAAGAGGCAACCACCGGGGGTGTGTTCGCAAGCCTCTATTTGGAAGGAACACGTTTGCTTATACAACTCAAGACCTCCAGATCTGCTCAGAGGACTGAAGTTCCAGAGACAGGGCCATGTATCTCCCCTTCCCTTTGAGATCCTTGCCAAGACATTCCTAGCAGATTGTCGGAGTGCCCATGAAGAAGCAAGCAGCGGGAGTGTGCTTGACATCACTGGCTGCCTACCTGGGCTCAGCTCCTCAAGGGGCCTTTCTCTCCTGGTAGGCCCTATGTCCCCTTTGGGAGAGGGTTGTGCCCTCTTCCCTCCACACTGCCAAAGGGTGGAGGTGGAGCAAACTCGTTCTCTCCGAGGTAAAAGAAAGACAAATTGGATGGATCTTTAAGCTCTTGCTATGCTGCACCCCTCCAGGACCCACTCGAGCAAAACAGGTGCCCTGTGGCCCCTAGGTCGGGTATGCAGGTTCACACACCGGGTGTGATCCCGTCAAAGCCAAGAATTTTCCTGACAGACCTAGGCTCACTAGAGCTCTCCTCCAGAGGAAAGGGGACAGAAAAGATGTGTGTGTGGAGGTGGCTCTGCCTTTCCAGGTCCCAATCTCAGGGATAACTGCCCCTAAGAAAGGAACTGCTGCTGCTGCTGCTGCTGCTGCTGCTGCTGCTGCTGCTGCTGCTGCTAAGTTGGTTCAGTCGTGTTCGACTCTGTGCGACGCCATAGACGGTAGCCCACTAGGCTCCCCCGTCCCTGGGATTCTCCAGGCAAGAACAGTAAGTGGGTTGCCATTGCCTTCTCCAATGCATGAAAGTGAAAATGAAAGTGCAGTCGCTCAGTCGTGTCCGACCCTCAGCGACCCCATGGACTGCAGCCTACCAGGCTTCTCTGTCCATAGGATTTTCTGAAAGGAACTGCAAGAAGCACTTTTCCAGGAGGCTGGGAAAGGGAGTTTGCAGGATGTGGGGAAAGAGAGCCTCCTTCGGGGAAGAATAGGCGGCCACTTGTTTTGTGTTGCAAACCTCTATTTGGAAGGAACAGGTTAGCTTATACAAAGGGAGACCTCCAGATCTGCTCAGAGGACCGAAGTTGCAGAGGCAGGTCGGTGTATCTTCCCTTCACTTTGCGATCCTTGCAAAGACATTCCTTGCTGCTAGATGACTCAGCAAGGGCCTTTGAGACTGTTGTTTTCTTTCCTAGGTTCAAAGATTCCTTCAGTTCCTAATATAGATATCCTAGAAATGATATGACATCCGTGAAAATCTGATATGTCCTGGTCAAATGCTGTCAGTTATCATTCTAGTTATCATATTAAAGCATTTCAAGTCGCAGCAGTGACCAGATGACATTGTCAATTTCTATTTCATCAGGTTTTAACCATGTCCTCTGTGGTTTCACACTGATGCCTTTGCAGAAATACTGCTACTTCAAGATACATGGAAAATACTTTTTTTAAGCTTACTGATAATTTGTTTGTTTGTTTGCTTGTCTTCTGGTAAGCTGCTACCAGATGGAATTTAGTCTCCTCTCTAGGTTAAGAGAACTAAGTTTTCTTAGAATGCAATTTTTGATCACAGACTATGAGTTTCTCTACCTTTCATTGATTTATAATTGTTTTCATCATCTGTTTTTTTACTTCGGTAAAGTAAATAAGCCTTATTTAAGATTTTGGTACATGTAGGATGGACTAAGCTTTCCCCACTCTTGCAAGTTCCCTTAACCCTTCAGATTCTTCTCGTGGGACCAAGATCTCACTTTCCTCCAGAGGGACAATCCAAGCTTTTTATCAGTTGATCTGCCCCTGACATCAGAGTCAAGTTGAGCACGAGTTGGCCTATAATTTAGGCATGAAACTATGACTACATAAAGAAAAGGTGACTTTATGATTCAGGGATGGCCATGATATGCCTTGCACTTCAGAGAAAATGGGTTAAAATGATTTTTTTTCCTTCAAAACTGCACACCCAGTTCTTTCAGCATATGCAATTGAAAACATCTAGTCATTAGGTCAGTTTTCATTCCAATCCCAAAGAAAGGCAATGACAAAGACTATTCAAGCTGCTGCACAATTGCACTCATCTCACACACTAGTAAAGTAATGCTCAAAATTCTCCAAGTTCACATGAACTGTGAACTTCCAGATGTTCAAGAGGGATTTAAAAAATGCAGAGAAACCAGAGATCAAATTGCCAACATCCACTGGATCATTGAAAAAGCAAGAGAGTTCCGGAAAAAAAAAACCATCTATTTCTGCTTTATTGACAATGCCAAAGCCTTTGACTGTGTGGATCACAAGAAACTGGGAAAAATTCTGAAAGAGATGGGAATACCAGACCACCTGACCTGTCTCTTGAGAAACCTGTATGCAGGTCAGGAAGAAACAGTTCGAACTGGACATGGAACAACAGACTGGTTCTACATAGGAAAAGGAACATGTCAAGGCTGTATATTGTCACCCTGCTTATTTAACTTATATGCAGAGTACAGCATGAGAAACACTGGGCTGGAGGAAGCACACGCTGGAATCAAGGTTGCTGGGAGAAATATCAATAATCTCAGATATTCAGATGACACCACCCTTATGGCAGAAAGTGAAGAAGAGCTAAAGAGTCTCCTGATGAAAGTGAAAGAGGAGAGTGAAAAAGTTAGCTTAAAGCTCAGCATTCAGAAAACTACAATCATTGCATCCAGTCTCATCACTTCATGGCAAATAGATGGGAAAACATTGGAAACAGCAGCAGACTATTTTGGGGGGCTTGGAAATCACTGCAGGTGATGGCTGCCTCCATGAACTTAAAACATATTTATGACTTGGAAGAAAAGTGATGACCAAACTAGACAGCATATTAAAAAGCCGAGACGTTGCTTTGCCAACAAAGACCCATCCGGTCAAGGCTATGGTTTTTCCATATGTCATGGATGGATATGAAAGATGTACTATAAAGAAAGTGACAGCTGAAAATTTGATGCTTTTGAACAGTGGTGTTGGAGAAGATGCTTGTAGGTCGCTTAGACTACAAGGAGACGCAACCACTCCATCCTAAAGGAAATCAGGTCTGAATATCCATTGGAAGGACTAATACTGAACCTGAAACTCCAATACTTTGGCCACTTGATGTGAAGAGCTGACTCACTTGGAAGTTGCTTTGATTTGCCTATGAGTGTGGGAGCCCTCCCTGGGCAAAGGGCCTCAGGGGTCATTGCCACTGAATCATGACATCCAAGCAAGCGCATTCCAGCTGTGTGACATGCAGGAAGCAGGAGACTGGGAAAACTGTCTTCCTTAGAGGAAGGAAAGTCATCCACAGAGAGTGTGTTTTCAGGCCTCTCTTTGCAGCAAGTGTTTTGCTTCTCAGACATCAGAGCTGCAGGCTTGCTCTGAGGGCCTCAATTCCAGAGTCAGGGCTGTGTGTCTCACTGCACTTTCCAAGCATTGCAGACACATTCCTAGGTTGGAGCAGTGCTTCCCATGAGAAAGAAGCCTCGGGAGTGTGTCTGAGCGGGCTGAGTGCCATGCTAGGGTCACCTAGTCGAGGGCACCTTGCACATCCAATGGGCCCCAGGCGAGTAGCTATGGACCGGCCCCTCGGTTGAGATATCCCAAAGCAGGGAACAAAGCTAGCTCTGTCTGTCAGAAGGAGGAAAACAGCAATGGGATGGATTTTCAAGCAGTTGCTCAGTCACACCACGTGAGGGCTCCGCGGGAAAGAAATGCGAATTTTGGCCTCTAGGCCCAGTATCCAGATGTGTGCACAGGATATTTTCCCCACAGGATCCAAGAATGTTCCAGACAGACCTAAGCTCACTAGCTCTCTCCTGCAGAGGAAATGAAATATTGTTGCTGAACCACGAAAAGATGCTGGGATTCTTGGCTTATGGAGGAGAAGAATTCAATCCAGGGCCCAAGACGAGGCTTGATTGCTCAGAGCTTTTGTGCAATCGAGTCTTATTCAAGTAGAAAGGAGATAGAGAAAGCTTCTGACAGAGACATCACAAGGGGCAGAAAGTGTACCCCCTTGCTAGTGTTAGTAATGGAGTTATATACTCTCCAATAAGTTATTACAACGAACAAAAGAATGTCTGGAGGTTGTAAAGACTCACTAGACCTACTCCCATCATTTACATTTTAAGATAACAGGATTAGCCAGAAGGTTTTTCCAGAGACCGTCCTCAAGAAGGATGCATGATTGTTATGTAATCCGAAGGAATGTAGAGGGAAAAAAGTGTGCCCTTTCTTCCTCCTTGAGAATTCTAGACCCCTCTCTCCTTGGGGACCCTCGAACTTCTTATAAACCTGCCTTGGCAATGACTCTCTCCGAAACATGATTGAACAGCCGTTTGGAGCTTCCTTTGACTTTCCCTGGGAGGGAGGGAGCCCTCCCTGAGCACAGGGCCTCAGGGGCCATGGCCAATGAAAACTAATCTCCCAGTAAGTGCTTTTCAGCCCTGTGTGACTCTCAGCCCACAGGAGGCTGAGAAAACTCTCTTCCTTGGAGGAAGGAAAGGCAGCCCAAGAGTGTGTTTTCAGGCCTGTATCTTGCAGCAAGTGTTTGGCTTGTTAGACATAAGACCTGCAGGCCTGCTCCAACAGACTCCATTCCAGAATCAGGGCCTTGTGTCTCCCTGCAGTTTCCTGGCCTCGCAAACACATTCCTAGGGGAGAGCAGTCCTGCCCATGGGGAAGCAGGCTGCGGGAGTGTGTCTGAGGGGGCCAGGTGCCATGCTGGGGTCACCTGGTCGAGGGCACCTTGCACCTCCAATGGACCCCAGGCAAGGAGTTGCAGGCCACCACCTTGCTTCTGAAATCCCAAAGTGGGGAGCAAAGCTCGCTCTGTCAGAGGGAAGAAAACAGCAACAGGATGGATTTTCAAGCAGTTGCTAGGCTGTACTGCGTTAGGGCTCCAAGGAAGAAAAATGCAGATGTTAGCCCCTACGACTGGTATCCAGGTGGGCTCCCAGGATGATTTCCCCGCAGGATCCAAGAACGTTCCAGACAGACCTGGGCTCACTAGCTCCCTCCTGCAGAGGAAACATGATAGAACAGCTGTTTGGAGGTTGCTTTGACTTCCCCTGGGAGGGTAGGATCCCTCCCTGGGTGCAGGGCCTCAGGGGCCATTGCCGCTGAGAAATGCCCTCTAAGCCAGACCTTTCCAGCCTTGTATGACTCAGCACGGAGGAGACTGGAAAAGCTATCTTCCTTGGAGGAAGGAAAGGCAGCCCCAGAGAGTGTGTTTTCACACCTGTATCTCGCAGCAAGCGTTTGCCGTCTCAGACGTCAGACCTCCAGGCCTGCTCCAACGGCCTCAGTTCCAGAGTCAGGGCCGTGTGTCTCCCTGCATTTTCTGAGCCTTGGGAACACATTCCTAGGTCAGAACAGTCCTGCCCATGGGGAAGGAGGCTGCGGGAGTGTGTCTGAGGGGGTCGGGTGCCATGCTGGGGTCCAGTAGACCTGGTACCTCCAATAGACCCCAGGACAACAGCGGTGGGGCTCCCCCTGGCTTCCGAAATGCCAAAGCGAGAAGCAAAGCTAGCTCTATCAGAAGGAAGAAAAGAGCAATTAGATGGATGTTCAGGCTGTTGCTGGGCCGCACCACTTCAGGTTACCCCCCGAGAGGAGCAGGCGCCCTGTGGCCCCTCGGTCCCATATGCAGGTTAACACACAGGATGTGTCCCCATAGGAGCCAAGAATTTTCCTGACAGACCTAGGCTCACTAGAGCTCTCCTACAGGGCAAAAGGGATAGAACAGACTGTGGATGTGACTCTGCCTTTCCCAGCGAGCATGGGGCCCTCCCTACGGCCCCGGGCTCCAGGGAAAACTGTCCCTGAAAAATGACCTCCAAGAAGCGCTTTTCCAGCAGGCTGGGATGCAGAGTTCACAGGATGTGGGGAAAGTGATCGTCCTTCAGGGAAGAAGAGGCAGCCACCCAGTGTGTGTTTGCAAGCCTGTATTTGGAAGAAACTGGTTTGCTTCTTCAAGGGGAGACCTCCAGGTCTGCTCAGAGGACCGAAATTCCAGAGGCAGCACCATGCATCTCCCCTGTCCTTTCTGAGCCTTGGAAAGACATTCCTAGCTTATAGCGGTATTGCTCATGAAGAAGCAGGATGCAGGAATGTGTCAGACATGACTGGGTGCCTTCCTGGGTTCAGCTCCATGAAGGGCCTTTCCACTCAAAGTAGGTCCCATGCCTCCTTGGGGAGGAAGTGGGGCCCGCTTGCCTCCAAATTGCCAAAGGCTGGAACAAAGCTAGTTCTATCAGAGGTAAGAAAAGAGCAATTGGATGGATGTGGAAGCTGTTGCTGGGCCGCACTGCTTCAGGCCCCCCACCCCTCCGGCCCCGAGAGAAACAGGCGCCCTGTGGCCCCTCGGTCCTGTATGCAGTTTCACACATAGAATGTGTCCCCATAGGAGCCAAGAATTTTCCTGACAGACCTAGGCTCACTAGAGCTCTCCTACAGAGCAAAGGGGATGGGACAGATGTGTGGCTGTGGCTCTGCCTTTCCCTGGGAGTGTGGAGCCGCTCCCTATGGCCCCGGGCTCCAGGGGAAATTGCCCCTGAATAATGACCTCCAAGAAGCGCTTTTCCAACTGGCTGAGACGTGGAGTTCTCAGGATGCAGGGAAAGCGAGTGTCCCTTCGGGGAAGCAAAGGCAGTCACCTGTTATCATTACTTACTAGAATAGTAGGTACCTTCTCTGGTTGGGCAGAGGCCTTCCCTACCTGATCTGAAAAAGAAAATGAAGTAGCTCGCTGATTTGAGAAATAATTCCCAGACTTGGGTTTCCAACCAGTATAGAATCCGACAATGGCCCTGTCTTTGTAGCCGCGTTAATTAACAGGTATGTGAAGCTCTAAATATCAGTGGAAATTACATACAGCATATAGGCCCCAGTGTTCTGGAATGGTGGAAAGAAACAACCAAACTCCTGAAGAGACTCTTTCAAAATGGATCATAGAGACTGACTGTACATGGATGGGCTTACTTCTGGCAGACTTACTCATATTACGGGTAACTGCACGTTCCCATTGTTGTTGTCCTTATGAAATTTTCTATGGGAGAACCCCCCACCCCAAATGAGGCAGGTGTTAGCAGATTTGCCACAAGTAAGGAGGTGGGATTTCACAGCAGCTGGAACAATTAGGTAAGGTAATAAATCAGGTAACTAAGTTTGTGTAAAAAAAAATATCATTCCCCCTTGAGGAACAGATTCATGAATTTGTGCTCAGTGATCAGGTGTGGCTCAATGACTGGAAACACAATTCCTTGGCCTGACATCGGAAAGGTCCTTATACTGTTGTTTTAGCCACAATTCTGAAAGAGAAGGGAATACTAGACCACCTAACCTGCCTCTTGAGAAATCTGTATGACGGTCAGGAAGCAACAGTTAGAGCAGGACATGGAACAACATACTGGTTCCAAAAAGGAAAAGGAGTATGTCAAGGCTGTATATTGTCACCCTGTTTATTTAGCTTATATGCAGACTACATCATGAAAAATGCTGGGATGGAAGATACCTGAGCTGGAATCAAGATTGCCGGAAGAAATAGCAATAAACTTAGATATGCAGATGTCACCACCATTATGGCAGAATGGGAAGAGGAACGCGTATGTCGGGGAACTTCTTGAGTTGCAGCAAAGGTGTGAAGGACCCTTTCGAAGTTCCAGAGGTTAGGTGTGGTTAGTCTCGAGATGCCTCAGCAGAAATGGGCCTCATGGCGCCTGGAATGGAGAGGCTTCTAGATATTCCCCAGTTTCAGCAGGTGCTCTCAAGTTACCACGGGGACTTCAGGGACCCGCTCTGGCGGCCTCAGGAAAGGCCAGTCATCATGCGTGTTGCTAGGGGGCCTCTCGTGATTCCTCTCCCGTCGGTGCCGGGGCCTAAGACGTTGTGTGGAGTCGGGGCCGGAACCTGAGGATTCCTCACCAATGCCGACATGGATCTTGGGGTAATTATGGAGTCTCCCCAGGGGAGTCAGTCCTCGTCTCGAGAGGGGGCATGCAGGTGCGCTTTCCTCCTGATCTGTAGCAGCAGTGTCACGCTTCCCATCTCGTGAGTCATGGGATCTGTGGCTTTCCCTCCAGGATTTTCCACGAGTCTTTCCCACGAGGCTTTCCCACAGGGCTGTCCCACGAGGCTTTCGCACAGGGCTGTCTCACGTGCCACCTTGGTGGCAGTCGATCCTTGGCGTGAAAGTCGAGGCAGTGCAGGGAAAACAGGTTCCTCTGGAATGGACTGAGACATCTGGGGGACTCTTGGAATGGTGGAACGACGCTGGCGTACCTCTCGCCTTTCCTGTGGAGAGCGCCTCCTCTTGAGATGCGACGGGAACGCCCAGAATTCTTTCCCGGCCACCAGCGAAAGGATCCCTCATCACGAGCTACGAGCGGAAATGGGGCTCTTCTGGATGTGGGCCGGACCCTCGTGCTTCCTCTCGAGTGGAGACGGGTATGTCAGGCAACTTCTTGAGTTGCAGCAAGGGTGTGAAGGGCCTTTTGGAAGTTACAGACTGTAGGTTTGATTAGCTTCGAGAAGCCTCAACGGAAAAGGGCCTCATCTCGCCTGGAGGGCAAAACCTCCTGGATTTTCTCGAGTTGCGGCAGGTGCTCTCGACTTACGACGGGGACCTCAGGGACCCTCTCTGGTGGCCTCAGGAAAGGCCAATCCCCATGCGAGTTGCTCGGGGGCCTCTAGGCATTCCTCTCCTTTCGATGCCGGGGCCTAAGACCTTGTGTGGAGTCGGGGCCAGAACCTGAGGATTCCTCTCCAGGGCTGACATGGATCTTGGGGTACTTCTGGAGTCTCCCCAGGGGAGTAAGTCCTCGTCTCGAATGGGGGCATGCACGTGCGCTTTCCTCCAGAGCAGTAGCAGCAGTGTCACCCTTCCTGTCGCGTGGATCAAGGAATCTGTGGCTTTCCCACGAGGCTTTCCCACAGGGCTGTCCCACGTGCCACCGTGGTGGGAGTCGATCCTCGGCGTGAAACTCGAGGCAGTGCAGGGAAAACAGGTTCCGCTGGAATGGACTGAGACATCTGGGGGACTCTGGGAATGGCGCAAAGACCCTGGAGTTCCTCTCGCCTTTCCTGTGGCGAGCGCCTCCTCTTGAGATGCGCCAGGAACGCCCAGAAATCTTTCCCGGGCAAGCAGCGAAAGGATCCCTCATCTCGAGCTACGAGGCGGAAACGGGACTCCTCTGGATGTGTGCAGGACCCGCGTGCTTCCTCTCGAGTGGAGACGGGTATGTCGGGGAGCTTCTTGAGTTGCAGCAAGGGTGTGAAGGACCTTTTGGAAGTTCCAGAGGTTAGGTGTGACTAGCCTTCAAAAGGAACAGCGGAAATGGGCCTCATCTTGCCTGGAGGGCAAAACCTCCTGGATTTTCTCGAGTTGCGGCAGGTGCTCTCTACTTATGACAGGGACCTCAGGGACCCGCTCTGGTGGCCTCAGGAAAGGCCTGTCCCCATGTGAGTTGGTCGCGGGCCTCTCGGGATTCCTCTGCCTTGGATGCTGGAGCCTAAGACCTTGTGTGGAGTCGGGCCCGGAACCTGAGGATTCCTCTCCAGTGCTGACATGGATCTTGGGGTACTTCTGGAGTCTCCCCAGGGAAGTAAGTCCTCATTTCGAATGGGGGCATGCACGTGCCCTTTCCTCCAGAGCTGTAGCAGCAGTGTCACGCTTCCTATCAACTGCATCATGGTATCTGTGGCTTTCCCTCGAGGTTTTCCCACAAGGCTTTCCCATGAGGCTTTCCCACAGGGCTGTCCCATGTGCCACCGTGGTGTGAGTCGATCTGCGGCGTGAAAGTCGAGGCAGTGGAGGGAAAACACCTTCCTCTGGAATGGACTGGGACATCTGGGGGACTCTGAGAATGGTGGCACGACCCTGGAGTTCCTCTCGCCTTTCCTGTGGAGAGCGCCTCCTCTTGAGATGCGACAGGAACGCCCAGAATTCTTTCCCGACCAAGCAGGGAAAGGATCCCTCATCTGGAACTACAATGCGGAAACGGGGCTCCTCTTGATGTGGGCGGGACCATTGTGCTTCCTCTAGAGTGGACAGGGGTAGTCGGGGACCCTCTTGAGTTGCAGCAAGGGTGTGAAGGACCTTTTGGAAGTTCCAGAGGTTAGTTGTGATTAGTGTCGAGAAGCATCGGCGGAAATGGGCCTCATTTCGCCTGGAGGGGAGTACCTCCTGGATTTTCTCGAGTTGCGGCAGGTGCTCTCGTCTTACGACGGTGACTTAAGGCACCCGCTCTGGTGGCCTCAGGACTGGCCAGTCCCCATTCGAGTTGCTCGGGGGCCGCTCGGGATTCCTCTCCCTTCGATGCCGGGGCCTAAGACCTTGTGTGGAGTCGGAGGCGGAACCTGAGGATTCCTCTCCAGTGCTGACATGGATCTTGCGGTACTTCTGGAGTCTGCCCAGGAGAGTCAGTCCTCGTCTCGAGAGGGGGCATGCACGTGCGCTTTCCTCCCGAGCTGTAGTAGCAGTGTCACGCTTCCCGTCGTGTCGATCATGGGATCTGTGGCTTTCCCTCGAGGCTTTCCCATGAGGCTTTCCCACGAGGCTTTCCCACAGGGCTGTCTCACGTGCCACCCTGGTGTGAGTCGATCCTCGGCGTGAAAGTCGAGGCAGTGCAGGGAAAGGAGGTTCCTCAGGAATGGACTGGGACATCTGGGGGACTCTGGGAATGGTGGCACGACCCTGGAGTTCCTCTCGCCTTTCCTTTGGAGAGCGCCTGCTCTTGAGATGCGACGGGAACGCCGGGAATTCTTTCCCGACCAAGCAGGGAAAGGATCCCTCATCTCGAGCTACGAGGTGGAAACGGGGCTCCTCTGGATGTGGGCCGAACGCCGTGCTTTCTTTCGACTGGAGACGGGTATGTCGGGGAACTTCTTGAGTTGCAGTAAGGGTGTCAAGGACCCTTTGGAAGTTCCAGAGGTTAGATGTGATTAGCCTCGAGACGCCTCAGCCAAAATGGGCCACATCTCGCCCGGAGGGGGGAACCTCCTGGTTTTCTCGAGTTGCGGCTTGTGCTCTCGACTTACGACGGGGACCTCATGGACCCGCTCTGTTGGCCTCAGGAAAGGTCATTCCCCATGCGAGTTGCTCGGTGGCCTCTCAGGATTCCTCGCCCGTCGATGCCGGCGCCTAAGACCTTGTGTGGAGTCGGACCAGAACCTGAGGATTCCTCTCCCGTGCTCACATGGATCTTGGCGTACTTCTGGAGTCTCCCAAGGGGCGTCAGTCCTCGTCTCGAGTGGGGTCATGCAGGTGTGCTTTCCTCCTGAGCAGTAGCAGCAGTGTCTCGCTTCCCGTCTTGTGGATCAAGGGATCTGTGTCTTTCCCTCGAGGCTTTTCCATGGGCTTTCCCACAGGGCTATTCCACGTGCCACCATGCAGTGCTGGGAAAACAGGAACCTCCTTCCCCACATAGGGGGTACACTGTCCCCTTGGGCGTGTATCTCCGGGGCATTCGCGCTTGGGGGTTGCCACGGATGTTGGCCTCAGGCTCCACATGAGAAAAGCCCCTAATGGCATTAGCTGCCGGTCCAGACGCTGGCCCCTCAGGTCTCTGGCCGGAGCCTTGGGCTCCAGGCAACTCAAAGCCCTCGGGGCTGGTGCTCTGGGACTGCTGTAGGGAAAGGACGCCAGGAGCCCACGGAGGAGTTGGGGAGGCGCAGGTGGCATATGGAGGCGAGGACAGCGTGGGATCTAGGTGGAGGCGCTGGAGAGAGCGTCCGTTGTCCCGGAATGCCTCGGAGGAGCCAGCGGGGGACAGTCCAGGCCCAGGGACCTGTGGTATGTGAAAAGGTGGGAAACCCCAGAACAAGGCAGGCTGGGAAAGGGGGCGTGGGCGGCCAATTCAAAGGGACCTAGGGGGCGTTTCCTGGGCGGTGAGCTCCCTTGGCACTGCTGAGGGCCCCTGATTGATCCACCCGGGGTTGATCCCACCATCCGCTGCGAGGGAGGGCCACAAACCAAAGCCCCCGAACTGCCCACCCACCCCAACGGGGATCTTGGCGGTCCGGGGCACAGCTGTGCCCGGGAAAAGCCCACTCACTCCACGGGACTCCGTCCAGGGTCTCTGCTTGGAAAGAGGCCAGGGGCGGCCCCCTCCATCTACGCACCCAAACCCTATTGACGTCAATGGGGGCGGAGACGCCTCCCGCTCTCCAGAGTCCTGGGCTGCTGGGTCCCCGCCCACTCGGCCAGCAGTCTGCAGCGCTCCTGTGTGCCTCTCCCACCATGGCTTCGTCCAGCTCCTCCAGCACCTCAAGCGGTACGTTTGCCCTCGGTCCCTGGGGTCGGATCACGTCTCAGGGGATTTGCGGGTGGCCCGGGCAAGGGCTCTCGGCCCACGTGTCGACCCCCGCTCCCGCCCGAGAACGGCGGGGACCCATCGGCCGGGCCCGGGGTTCCCAGGCGTCAGGTGTGCCCAAAGTTGGAGGGCGTTGCATCGTTCGTTCATCTTGCTCCTTTGGCACACACATGGCTTCTCCGTTCTCTTTTCTGGGAAGACAGTGTTGTTTTAGGGGGCGTGCTGCGGGAGTCAGGGGCCGGTGGGAGCGGGTGCTGTGCTGGGATGAGGCCCTTTATCCTCACATCTTCCTGTGGGAACGGGAGTCGGGGAGCTCTGTGGCCTTGCCGCCTTCAGTGGCTTCCTCTGCACACGGGCTTAGTGCCTTCTGCCTTCTGTCAGTCGTTACGGGGTTTGGGCTTCGCTTTGGCGGCCTTGGCCTTGGCCCTGGCCTGGGCCTTGGCCTTACCCTTGGCGTTGCCCTTGCCCTTGCCCTTGGCCTTCGGCTTGGCCTTCCCTAGGCCTTGTCCTTGGCCTTACCTTGTCCTTGCCCTTACCTTTTCCTTGCCCTTAAACTTAAACTTGACCTTGACTTTGACCTTGAACTTGAACTTGACCTTGACCTTGACCTTGAAGTTGAACTTGAACTTGACCTTGACTTTGACCTTGAACTTGAACTTGAACTTGAACTTGAACTTGACCTTGAACTTGAACTTGAACTTGACCTTCACTTTGACCTTGAACTTGAACTTGAACTTGACCTTGACTTTGACCTTGAACTTGAACTTGAACTTGAACTTGACCTTGACTTTGACCTTGAACTTGAACTTGAACTTGAACTTGAACTTGACCTTGACTTTGACCTTGAACTTGAACTTGACCTTGACTTTGACCTTGAACTTGAACTTGAACTTGACCTTGACTTTGACCTTGAACTTGAACTTGAACTTGAACTTGACCTTGACTTTGACCTTGAACTTGAACTTGAACTTGACCTTGAACTTGAACTTGAGCTTGACCTTGACTTTGACCTTGAACTTGAACTTGAACTTGAACTTGACCTTGAACTTGAACTTGAACTTGACCTTGACCTTGACCTTGAACTTGAACTTGACCTTGACCTTGACTTTGACCTTGACCTTGAACTTGAACTTGACCTTGACTTTGACCTTGACCTTGAACTTGAACTTGAACTTGACCTTGACTTTGACCTTGACCTTGAACTTGAACTTGAACTTGAACTTGACCTTGAACTTGAACTTGAACTTGACCTTGACTTTGACCTTGAACTTGAACTTGAACTTGACCTTGAACTTGACCTTGAACTTGAACTTGAACTTGAACTTGACCTTGAACTTGAACTTGACCTTGACCTTGACCTTGAACTTGAACTTGACCTTGACTTTGACCTTGAACTTGAACTTGAACTTGACCTTGAACTTGAACTTGAACTTGAACTTGACCTTGAACTTGAACTTGACCTTGACCTTGAACTTGAACTTGAACTTGACCTTGAACTTGACCTTGAACTTGAACTTGAACTTGACCTTGAACTTGAACTTGACCTTGACCTTGAACTTGAACTTGAACTTGACCTTGAACTTGAACTTGAACTTGACCTTGACCTTGAACTTGAACTTGACCTTGAACTTGAACTTGAACTTGACCTTGACCTTGAACTTGAACTTGAACTTGACCTTGAACTTGAACTTGACCTTGACCTTGAACTTGAACTTGACCTTGACCTTGAACTTGAACTTGACCTTGAACTTGAACTTGAACTTGACCTTGACCTTGAACTTGAACTTGACCTTGAACTTGAACTTGAACTTGACCTTGACCTTGAACTTGAACTTGAACTTGAACTTGACCTTGAACTTGAACTTGAACTTGACCTTGACCTTGAACTTGAACTTGAACTTGACCTTGAACTTGAACTTGAACTTGACCTTGAACTTGAACTTGACCTTGAACTTGAACTTGAACTTGAACTTGAACATGACCTTGAACTTGACCTTGAACTTGAACTTGAACTTGACCTTGACTTTGACCTTGAACTTGAACTTGAACTTGAACTTGACCTTGAACTTGAACTTGAACTTGAACTTGAACTTGAACATGACCTTGACCTTGAACTTGAACTTGAACTTGACCTTGACTTTGACCTTGAACTTGACCTTCACTTTGACCTTGAACTTGAACTTGAACTTGACCTTGACTTTGACCTTGAACTTGAACTTGAACTTGACCTTGACTTTGACCTTGACCTTGAACTTGAACTTGACCTTGAACTTGAACTTGACCTTGACTTTGACCTTGACCTTGAACTTGAACTTGAACTTGACCTTGACTTTGACCTTGAACTTGAACTTGAACTTGACCTTGACCTTGAACTTGAACTTGAACTTGACCTTGACCTTGAACTTGAACTTGAACTTGACCTTGAACTTGAACTTGAACTTGACCTTGACCTTGACCTTGAACTTGAACTTGAACTTGACCTTGACTTTGACCTTGACCTTGAACTTGAACTTGAACTTGACCTTGACTTTGACATTGACCTTGAACTTGAACTTGAACTTGAACTTGAACTTGACCTTGACTTTGACCTTGACCTTGAACTTGAACTTGAACTTGACCTTGACTTTGACCTTGACCTTGAACTTGAACTTGACCTTGAACTTGAACTTGACCTTGACCTTGAACTTGACCTTGACCTTGAACTTGACCTTGACCTTGAACTTGACCTTGACCTTGAACTTGAACTTGACCAACAACGGGAGACCAGATTTGCTCAGAGCACCGGAGGTCCAGAGGCAGGGCCGTGTATCTCCCCTTCCCTTTGTGATCATTGCAAAGACATTCCTAGCTGATAGCGGGAGTGCCCATGAAGAAGCAAGCAGTGGGAGTGTGTTTGACACGACTGTGTGCCTCAACTCCACAAGGGGCCTTTCCTCTCGAAGTTGGCCCCATGTCCCCTTGGGGAGGGTGTCATGCCTCTTTTCTCCACACTGCCAAAGGGTGGAGCAAAGCTCGCTCTGTCAGAGGTACAAAAACAGCAATTGAATGGATTTTCAAGCTCTTGCTAGGCTGCACCCTTTCAGGGCCCACTTTACTGAAACAGGTGCTCTGTGGCCCCCGGTTGGGTATGCAGGTTCACAAACAGGGTGAGATCCTGTCCAAGCCAACAATTTTCCTGAAAGACCTAGGCTCACTAAAGCTCTCCTCCAGAGCAAAGGGGATAGAGGAGATGTATGGAGGAGTCTTTGCCTTTCCCTGTGAGTGTGGGGCTACTCCCTACGGCCCCAAGCTCAGGGATAACTGCCTCTAAGAAAGGAATGGCAAGAAGCGCTAATCTTGGAGGTTGGGACAGGGAGTTCGCAGCATGTGGGGAAAGAAAGACTTCTTCGGGGAAGAAGAGGCAACCACCGGGGGTGTGTTCGCAAGCCTCTATTTGGAAGGAACACGTTTGCTTATACAACTCAAGACCTCCAGATCTGCTCAGAGGACTGAAGTTCCAGAGACAGGGCCATGTATCTCCCCTTCCCTTTGAGATCCTTGCCAAGACATTCCTAGCAGATTGTCGGAGTGCCCATGAAGAAGCAAGCAGCGGGAGTGTGCTTGACATCACTGGCTGCCTACCTGGGCTCAGCTCCTCAAGGGGCCTTTCTCTCCTGGTAGGCCCTATGTCCCCTTTGGGAGAGGGTTGTGCCCTCTTCCCTCCACACTGCCAAAGGGTGGAGGTGGAGCAAACTCGTTCTCTCCGAGGTAAAAGAAAGACAAATTGGATGGATCTTTAAGCTCTTGCTATGCTGCACCCCTCCAGGACCCACTCGAGCAAAACAGGTGCCCTGTGGCCCCTAGGTCGGGTATGCAGGTTCACACACCGGGTGTGATCCCGTCAAAGCCAAGAATTTTCCTGACAGACCTAGGCTCACTAGAGCTCTCCTCCAGAGGAAAGGGGACAGAAAAGATGTGTGTGTGGAGGTGGCTCTGCCTTTCCAGGTCCCAATCTCAGGGATAACTGCCCCTAAGAAAGGAACTGCTGCTGCTGCTGCTGCTGCTGCTGCTGCTGCTGCTGCTGCTGCTGCTGCTGCTGCTAAGTTGGTTCAGTCGTGTTCGACTCTGTGCGACGCCATAGACGGTAGCCCACTAGGCTCCCCCGTCCCTGGGATTCTCCAGGCAAGAACAGTAAGTGGGTTGCCATTGCCTTCTCCAATGCATGAAAGTGAAAATGAAAGTGCAGTCGCTCAGTCGTGTCCGACCCTCAGCGACCCCATGGACTGCAGCCTACCAGGCTTCTCTGTCCATAGGATTTTCTGAAAGGAACTGCAAGAAGCACTTTTCCAGGAGGCTGGGAAAGGGAGTTTGCAGGATGTGGGGAAAGAGAGCCTCCTTCGGGGAAGAATAGGCGGCCACTTGTTTTGTGTTGCAAACCTCTATTTGGAAGGAACAGGTTAGCTTATACAAAGGGAGACCTCCAGATCTGCTCAGAGGACCGAAGTTGCAGAGGCAGGTCGGTGTATCTTCCCTTCACTTTGCGATCCTTGCAAAGACATTCCTTGCTGCTAGATGACTCAGCAAGGGCCTTTGAGACTGTTGTTTTCTTTCCTAGGTTCAAAGATTCCTTCAGTTCCTAATATAGATATCCTAGAAATGATATGACATCCGTGAAAATCTGATATGTCCTGGTCAAATGCTGTCAGTTATCATTCTAGTTATCATATTAAAGCATTTCAAGTCGCAGCAGTGACCAGATGACATTGTCAATTTCTATTTCATCAGGTTTTAACCATGTCCTCTGTGGTTTCACACTGATGCCTTTGCAGAAATACTGCTACTTCAAGATACATGGAAAATACTTTTTTTAAGCTTACTGATAATTTGTTTGTTTGTTTGCTTGTCTTCTGGTAAGCTGCTACCAGATGGAATTTAGTCTCCTCTCTAGGTTAAGAGAACTAAGTTTTCTTAGAATGCAATTTTTGATCACAGACTATGAGTTTCTCTACCTTTCATTGATTTATAATTGTTTTCATCATCTGTTTTTTTACTTCGGTAAAGTAAATAAGCCTTATTTAAGATTTTGGTACATGTAGGATGGACTAAGCTTTCCCCACTCTTGCAAGTTCCCTTAACCCTTCAGATTCTTCTCGTGGGACCAAGATCTCACTTTCCTCCAGAGGGACAATCCAAGCTTTTTATCAGTTGATCTGCCCCTGACATCAGAGTCAAGTTGAGCACGAGTTGGCCTATAATTTAGGCATGAAACTATGACTACATAAAGAAAAGGTGACTTTATGATTCAGGGATGGCCATGATATGCCTTGCACTTCAGAGAAAATGGGTTAAAATGATTTTTTTTCCTTCAAAACTGCACACCCAGTTCTTTCAGCATATGCAATTGAAAACATCTAGTCATTAGGTCAGTTTTCATTCCAATCCCAAAGAAAGGCAATGACAAAGACTATTCAAGCTGCTGCACAATTGCACTCATCTCACACACTAGTAAAGTAATGCTCAAAATTCTCCAAGTTCACATGAACTGTGAACTTCCAGATGTTCAAGAGGGATTTAAAAAATGCAGAGAAACCAGAGATCAAATTGCCAACATCCACTGGATCATTGAAAAAGCAAGAGAGTTCCGGAAAAAAAAAACCATCTATTTCTGCTTTATTGACAATGCCAAAGCCTTTGACTGTGTGGATCACAAGAAACTGGGAAAAATTCTGAAAGAGATGGGAATACCAGACCACCTGACCTGTCTCTTGAGAAACCTGTATGCAGGTCAGGAAGAAACAGTTCGAACTGGACATGGAACAACAGACTGGTTCTACATAGGAAAAGGAACATGTCAAGGCTGTATATTGTCACCCTGCTTATTTAACTTATATGCAGAGTACAGCATGAGAAACACTGGGCTGGAGGAAGCACACGCTGGAATCAAGGTTGCTGGGAGAAATATCAATAATCTCAGATATTCAGATGACACCACCCTTATGGCAGAAAGTGAAGAAGAGCTAAAGAGTCTCCTGATGAAAGTGAAAGAGGAGAGTGAAAAAGTTAGCTTAAAGCTCAGCATTCAGAAAACTACAATCATTGCATCCAGTCTCATCACTTCATGGCAAATAGATGGGAAAACATTGGAAACAGCAGCAGACTATTTTGGGGGGCTTGGAAATCACTGCAGGTGATGGCTGCCTCCATGAACTTAAAACATATTTATGACTTGGAAGAAAAGTGATGACCAAACTAGACAGCATATTAAAAAGCCGAGACGTTGCTTTGCCAACAAAGATCCATCCGGTCAAGGCTATGGTTTTTCCATATGTCATGGATGGATATGAAAGATGTACTATAAAGAAAGTGACAGCTGAAAATTTGATGCTTTTGAACAGTGGTGTTGGAGAAGATGCTTGTAGGTCGCTTAGACTACAAGGAGACGCAACCACTCCATCCTAAAGGAAATCAGGTCTGAATATCCATTGGAAGGACTAATACTGAACCTGAAACTCCAATACTTTGGCCACTTGATGTGAAGAGCTGACTCACTTGGAAGTTGCTTTGATTTGCCTATGAGTGTGGGAGCCCTCCCTGGGCAAAGGGCCTCAGGGGTCATTGCCACTGAATCATGACATCCAAGCAAGCGCATTCCAGCTGTGTGACATGCAGGAAGCAGGAGACTGGGAAAACTGTCTTCCTTAGAGGAAGGAAAGTCATCCACAGAGAGTGTGTTTTCAGGCCTCTCTTTGCAGCAAGTGTTTTGCTTCTCAGACATCAGAGCTGCAGGCTTGCTCTGAGGGCCTCAATTCCAGAGTCAGGGCTGTGTGTCTCACTGCACTTTCCAAGCATTGCAGACACATTCCTAGGTTGGAGCAGTGCTTCCCATGAGAAAGAAGCCTCGGGAGTGTGTCTGAGCGGGCTGAGTGCCATGCTAGGGTCACCTAGTCGAGGGCACCTTGCACATCCAATGGGCCCCAGGCGAGTAGCTATGGACCGGCCCCTCGGTTGAGATATCCCAAAGCAGGGAACAAAGCTAGCTCTGTCTGTCAGAAGGAGGAAAACAGCAATGGGATGGATTTTCAAGCAGTTGCTCAGTCACACCACGTGAGGGCTCCGCGGGAAAGAAATGCGAATTTTGGCCTCTAGGCCCAGTATCCAGATGTGTGCACAGGATATTTTCCCCACAGGATCCAAGAATGTTCCAGACAGACCTAAGCTCACTAGCTCTCTCCTGCAGAGGAAATGAAATATTGTTGCTGAACCACGAAAAGATGCTGGGATTCTTGGCTTATGGAGGAGAAGAATTCAATCCAGGGCCCAAGACGAGGCTTGATTGCTCAGAGCTTTTGTGCAATCGAGTCTTATTCAAGTAGAAAGGAGATAGAGAAAGCTTCTGACAGAGACATCACAAGGGGCAGAAAGTGTACCCCCTTGCTAGTGTTAGTAATGGAGTTATATACTCTCCAATAAGTTATTACAACGAACAAAAGAATGTCTGGAGGTTGTAAAGACTCACTAGACCTACTCCCATCATTTACATTTTAAGATAACAGGATTAGCCAGAAGGTTTTTCCAGAGACCGTCCTCAAGAAGGATGCATGATTGTTATGTAATCCGAAGGAATGTAGAGGGAAAAAAGTGTGCCCTTTCTTCCTCCTTGAGAATTCTAGACCCCTCTCTCCTTGGGGACCCTCGAACTTCTTATAAACCTGCCTTGGCAATGACTCTCTCCGAAACATGATTGAACAGCCGTTTGGAGCTTCCTTTGACTTTCCCTGGGAGGGAGGGAGCCCTCCCTGAGCACAGGGCCTCAGGGGCCATGGCCAATGAAAACTAATCTCCCAGTAAGTGCTTTTCAGCCCTGTGTGACTCTCAGCCCACAGGAGGCTGAGAAAACTCTCTTCCTTGGAGGAAGGAAAGGCAGCCCAAGAGTGTGTTTTCAGGCCTGTATCTTGCAGCAAGTGTTTGGCTTGTTAGACATAAGACCTGCAGGCCTGCTCCAACAGACTCCATTCCAGAATCAGGGCCTTGTGTCTCCCTGCAGTTTCCTGGCCTCGCAAACACATTCCTAGGGGAGAGCAGTCCTGCCCATGGGGAAGCAGGCTGCGGGAGTGTGTCTGAGGGGGCCAGGTGCCATGCTGGGGTCACCTGGTCGAGGGCACCTTGCACCTCCAATGGACCCCAGGCAAGGAGTTGCAGGCCACCACCTTGCTTCTGAAATCCCAAAGTGGGGAGCAAAGCTCGCTCTGTCAGAGGGAAGAAAACAGCAACAGGATGGATTTTCAAGCAGTTGCTAGGCTGTACTGCGTTAGGGCTCCAAGGAAGAAAAATGCAGATGTTAGCCCCTACGACTGGTATCCAGGTGGGCTCCCAGGATGATTTCCCCGCAGGATCCAAGAACGTTCCAGACAGACCTGGGCTCACTAGCTCCCTCCTGCAGAGGAAACATGATAGAACAGCTGT
This sequence comes from Ovis canadensis, assembly GCF_042477335.2. NCBI lineage: Eukaryota > Metazoa > Chordata > Mammalia > Artiodactyla > Bovidae > Ovis > Ovis canadensis. Next base: position 1,333,721 of record NC_091258.1, on the reverse strand, counting down.
TTGGAGGTTGCTTTGACTTCCCCTGGGAGGGTAGGATCCCTCCCTGGGTGCAGGGCCTCAGGGGCCATTGCCGCTGAGAAATGCCCTCTAAGCCAGACCTTTCCAGCCTTGTATGACTCAGCACGGAGGAGACTGGAAAAGCTATCTTCCTTGGAGGAAGGAAAGGCAGCCCCAGAGAGTGTGTTTTCACACCTGTATCTCGCAGCAAGCGTTTGCCGTCTCAGACGTCAGACCTCCAGGCCTGCTCCAACGGCCTCAGTTCCAGAGTCAGGGCCGTGTGTCTCCCTGCATTTTCTGAGCCTTGGGAACACATTCCTAGGTCAGAACAGTCCTGCCCATGGGGAAGGAGGCTGCGGGAGTGTGTCTGAGGGGGTCGGGTGCCATGCTGGGGTCCAGTAGACCTGGTACCTCCAATAGACCCCAGGACAACAGCGGTGGGGCTCCCCCTGGCTTCCGAAATGCCAAAGCGAGAAGCAAAGCTAGCTCTATCAGAAGGAAGAAAAGAGCAATTAGATGGATGTTCAGGCTGTTGCTGGGCCGCACCACTTCAGGTTACCCCCCGAGAGGAGCAGGCGCCCTGTGGCCCCTCGGTCCCATATGCAGGTTAACACACAGGATGTGTCCCCATAGGAGCCAAGAATTTTCCTGACAGACCTAGGCTCACTAGAGCTCTCCTACAGGGCAAAAGGGATAGAACAGACTGTGGATGTGACTCTGCCTTTCCCAGCGAGCATGGGGCCCTCCCTACGGCCCCGGGCTCCAGGGAAAACTGTCCCTGAAAAATGACCTCCAAGAAGCGCTTTTCCAGCAGGCTGGGATGCAGAGTTCACAGGATGTGGGGAAAGTGATCGTCCTTCAGGGAAGAAGAGGCAGCCACCCAGTGTGTGTTTGCAAGCCTGTATTTGGAAGAAACTGGTTTGCTTCTTCAAGGGGAGACCTCCAGGTCTGCTCAGAGGACCGAAATTCCAGAGGCAGCACCATGCATCTCCCCTGTCCTTTCTGAGCCTTGGAAAGACATTCCTAGCTTATAGCGGTATTGCTCATGAAGAAGCAGGATGCAGGAATGTGTCAGACATGACTGGGTGCCTTCCTGGGTTCAGCTCCATGAAGGGCCTTTCCACTCAAAGTAGGTCCCATGCCTCCTTGGGGAGGAAGTGGGGCCCGCTTGCCTCCAAATTGCCAAAGGCTGGAACAAAGCTAGTTCTATCAGAGGTAAGAAAAGAGCAATTGGATGGATGTGGAAGCTGTTGCTGGGCCGCACTGCTTCAGGCCCCCCACCCCTCCGGCCCCGAGAGAAACAGGCGCCCTGTGGCCCCTCGGTCCTGTATGCAGTTTCACACATAGAATGTGTCCCCATAGGAGCCAAGAATTTTCCTGACAGACCTAGGCTCACTAGAGCTCTCCTACAGAGCAAAGGGGATGGGACAGATGTGTGGCTGTGGCTCTGCCTTTCCCTGGGAGTGTGGAGCCGCTCCCTATGGCCCCGGGCTCCAGGGGAAATTGCCCCTGAATAATGACCTCCAAGAAGCGCTTTTCCAACTGGCTGAGACGTGGAGTTCTCAGGATGCAGGGAAAGCGAGTGTCCCTTCGGGGAAGCAAAGGCAGTCACCTGTTATCATTACTTACTAGAATAGTAGGTACCTTCTCTGGTTGGGCAGAGGCCTTCCCTACCTGATCTGAAAAAGAAAATGAAGTAGCTCGCTGATTTGAGAAATAATTCCCAGACTTGGGTTTCCAACCAGTATAGAATCCGACAATGGCCCTGTCTTTGTAGCCGCGTTAATTAACAGGTATGTGAAGCTCTAAATATCAGTGGAAATTACATACAGCATATAGGCCCCAGTGTTCTGGAATGGTGGAAAGAAACAACCAAACTCCTGAAGAGACTCTTTCAAAATGGATCATAGAGACTGACTGTACATGGATGGGCTTACTTCTGGCAGACTTACTCATATTACGGGTAACTGCACGTTCCCATTGTTGTTGTCCTTATGAAATTTTCTATGGGAGAACCCCCCACCCCAAATGAGGCAGGTGTTAGCAGATTTGCCACAAGTAAGGAGGTGGGATTTCACAGCAGCTGGAACAATTAGGTAAGGTAATAAATCAGGTAACTAAGTTTGTGTAAAAAAAAATATCATTCCCCCTTGAGGAACAGATTCATGAATTTGTGCTCAGTGATCAGGTGTGGCTCAATGACTGGAAACACAATTCCTTGGCCTGACATCGGAAAGGTCCTTATACTGTTGTTTTAGCCACAATTCTGAAAGAGAAGGGAATACTAGACCACCTAACCTGCCTCTTGAGAAATCTGTATGACGGTCAGGAAGCAACAGTTAGAGCAGGACATGGAACAACATACTGGTTCCAAAAAGGAAAAGGAGTATGTCAAGGCTGTATATTGTCACCCTGTTTATTTAGCTTATATGCAGACTACATCATGAAAAATGCTGGGATGGAAGATACCTGAGCTGGAATCAAGATTGCCGGAAGAAATAGCAATAAACTTAGATATGCAGATGTCACCACCATTATGGCAGAATGGGAAGAGGAACGCGTATGTCGGGGAACTTCTTGAGTTGCAGCAAAGGTGTGAAGGACCCTTTCGAAGTTCCAGAGGTTAGGTGTGGTTAGTCTCGAGATGCCTCAGCAGAAATGGGCCTCATGGCGCCTGGAATGGAGAGGCTTCTAGATATTCCCCAGTTTCAGCAGGTGCTCTCAAGTTACCACGGGGACTTCAGGGACCCGCTCTGGCGGCCTCAGGAAAGGCCAGTCATCATGCGTGTTGCTAGGGGGCCTCTCGTGATTCCTCTCCCGTCGGTGCCGGGGCCTAAGACGTTGTGTGGAGTCGGGGCCGGAACCTGAGGATTCCTCACCAATGCCGACATGGATCTTGGGGTAATTATGGAGTCTCCCCAGGGGAGTCAGTCCTCGTCTCGAGAGGGGGCATGCAGGTGCGCTTTCCTCCTGATCTGTAGCAGCAGTGTCACGCTTCCCATCTCGTGAGTCATGGGATCTGTGGCTTTCCCTCCAGGATTTTCCACGAGTCTTTCCCACGAGGCTTTCCCACAGGGCTGTCCCACGAGGCTTTCGCACAGGGCTGTCTCACGTGCCACCTTGGTGGCAGTCGATCCTTGGCGTGAAAGTCGAGGCAGTGCAGGGAAAACAGGTTCCTCTGGAATGGACTGAGACATCTGGGGGACTCTTGGAATGGTGGAACGACGCTGGCGTACCTCTCGCCTTTCCTGTGGAGAGCGCCTCCTCTTGAGATGCGACGGGAACGCCCAGAATTCTTTCCCGGCCACCAGCGAAAGGATCCCTCATCACGAGCTACGAGCGGAAATGGGGCTCTTCTGGATGTGGGCCGGACCCTCGTGCTTCCTCTCGAGTGGAGACGGGTATGTCAGGCAACTTCTTGAGTTGCAGCAAGGGTGTGAAGGGCCTTTTGGAAGTTACAGACTGTAGGTTTGATTAGCTTCGAGAAGCCTCAACGGAAAAGGGCCTCATCTCGCCTGGAGGGCAAAACCTCCTGGATTTTCTCGAGTTGCGGCAGGTGCTCTCGACTTACGACGGGGACCTCAGGGACCCTCTCTGGTGGCCTCAGGAAAGGCCAATCCCCATGCGAGTTGCTCGGGGGCCTCTAGGCATTCCTCTCCTTTCGATGCCGGGGCCTAAGACCTTGTGTGGAGTCGGGGCCAGAACCTGAGGATTCCTCTCCAGGGCTGACATGGATCTTGGGGTACTTCTGGAGTCTCCCCAGGGGAGTAAGTCCTCGTCTCGAATGGGGGCATGCACGTGCGCTTTCCTCCAGAGCAGTAGCAGCAGTGTCACCCTTCCTGTCGCGTGGATCAAGGAATCTGTGGCTTTCCCACGAGGCTTTCCCACAGGGCTGTCCCACGTGCCACCGTGGTGGGAGTCGATCCTCGGCGTGAAACTCGAGGCAGTGCAGGGAAAACAGGTTCCGCTGGAATGGACTGAGACATCTGGGGGACTCTGGGAATGGCGCAAAGACCCTGGAGTTCCTCTCGCCTTTCCTGTGGCGAGCGCCTCCTCTTGAGATGCGCCAGGAACGCCCAGAAATCTTTCCCGGGCAAGCAGCGAAAGGATCCCTCATCTCGAGCTACGAGGCGGAAACGGGACTCCTCTGGATGTGTGCAGGACCCGCGTGCTTCCTCTCGAGTGGAGACGGGTATGTCGGGGAGCTTCTTGAGTTGCAGCAAGGGTGTGAAGGACCTTTTGGAAGTTCCAGAGGTTAGGTGTGACTAGCCTTCAAAAGGAACAGCGGAAATGGGCCTCATCTTGCCTGGAGGGCAAAACCTCCTGGATTTTCTCGAGTTGCGGCAGGTGCTCTCTACTTATGACAGGGACCTCAGGGACCCGCTCTGGTGGCCTCAGGAAAGGCCTGTCCCCATGTGAGTTGGTCGCGGGCCTCTCGGGATTCCTCTGCCTTGGATGCTGGAGCCTAAGACCTTGTGTGGAGTCGGGCCCGGAACCTGAGGATTCCTCTCCAGTGCTGACATGGATCTTGGGGTACTTCTGGAGTCTCCCCAGGGAAGTAAGTCCTCATTTCGAATGGGGGCATGCACGTGCCCTTTCCTCCAGAGCTGTAGCAGCAGTGTCACGCTTCCTATCAACTGCATCATGGTATCTGTGGCTTTCCCTCGAGGTTTTCCCACAAGGCTTTCCCATGAGGCTTTCCCACAGGGCTGTCCCATGTGCCACCGTGGTGTGAGTCGATCTGCGGCGTGAAAGTCGAGGCAGTGGAGGGAAAACACCTTCCTCTGGAATGGACTGGGACATCTGGGGGACTCTGAGAATGGTGGCACGACCCTGGAGTTCCTCTCGCCTTTCCTGTGGAGAGCGCCTCCTCTTGAGATGCGACAGGAACGCCCAGAATTCTTTCCCGACCAAGCAGGGAAAGGATCCCTCATCTGGAACTACAATGCGGAAACGGGGCTCCTCTTGATGTGGGCGGGACCATTGTGCTTCCTCTAGAGTGGACAGGGGTAGTCGGGGAACCTCTTGAGTTGCAGCAAGGGTGTGAAGGACCTTTTGGAAGTTCCAGAGGTTAGTTGTGATTAGTGTCGAGAAGCATCGGCGGAAATGGGCCTCATTTCGCCTGGAGGGGAGTACCTCCTGGATTTTCTCGAGTTGCGGCAGGTGCTCTCGTCTTACGACGGTGACTTAAGGCACCCGCTCTGGTGGCCTCAGGACTGGCCAGTCCCCATTCGAGTTGCTCGGGGGCCGCTCGGGATTCCTCTCCCTTCGATGCCGGGGCCTAAGACCTTGTGTGGAGTCGGAGGCGGAACCTGAGGATTCCTCTCCAGTGCTGACATGGATCTTGCGGTACTTCTGGAGTCTGCCCAGGAGAGTCAGTCCTCGTCTCGAGAGGGGGCATGCACGTGCGCTTTCCTCCCGAGCTGTAGTAGCAGTGTCACGCTTCCCGTCGTGTCGATCATGGGATCTGTGGCTTTCCCTCGAGGCTTTCCCATGAGGCTTTCCCACGAGGCTTTCCCACAGGGCTGTCTCACGTGCCACCCTGGTGTGAGTCGATCCTCGGCGTGAAAGTCGAGGCAGTGCAGGGAAAGGAGGTTCCTCAGGAATGGACTGGGACATCTGGGGGACTCTGGGAATGGTGGCACGACCCTGGAGTTCCTCTCGCCTTTCCTTTGGAGAGCGCCTGCTCTTGAGATGCGACGGGAACGCCGGGAATTCTTTCCCGACCAAGCAGGGAAAGGATCCCTCATCTCGAGCTACGAGGTGGAAACGGGGCTCCTCTGGATGTGGGCCGAACGCCGTGCTTTCTTTCGACTGGAGACGGGTATGTCGGGGAACTTCTTGAGTTGCAGTAAGGGTGTCAAGGACCCTTTGGAAGTTCCAGAGGTTAGATGTGATTAGCCTCGAGACGCCTCAGCCAAAATGGGCCACATCTCGCCCGGAGGGGGGAACCTCCTGGTTTTCTCGAGTTGCGGCTTGTGCTCTCGACTTACGACGGGGACCTCATGGACCCGCTCTGTTGGCCTCAGGAAAGGTCATTCCCCATGCGAGTTGCTCGGTGGCCTCTCAGGATTCCTCGCCCGTCGATGCCGGCGCCTAAGACCTTGTGTGGAGTCGGACCAGAACCTGAGGATTCCTCTCCCGTGCTCACATGGATCTTGGCGTACTTCTGGAGTCTCCCAAGGGGCGTCAGTCCTCGTCTCGAGTGGGGTCATGCAGGTGTGCTTTCCTCCTGAGCAGTAGCAGCAGTGTCTCGCTTCCCGTCTTGTGGATCAAGGGATCTGTGTCTTTCCCTCGAGGCTTTTCCATGGGCTTTCCCACAGGGCTATTCCACGTGCCACCATGCAGTGCTGGGAAAACAGGAACCTCCTTCCCCACATAGGGGGTACACTGTCCCCTTGGGCGTGTATCTCCGGGGCATTCGCGCTTGGGGGTTGCCACGGATGTTGGCCTCAGGCTCCACATGAGAAAAGCCCCTAATGGCATTAGCTGCCGGTCCAGACGCTGGCCCCTCAGGTCTCTGGCCGGAGCCTTGGGCTCCAGGCAACTCAAAGCCCTCGGGGCTGGTGCTCTGGGACTGCTGTAGGGAAAGGACGCCAGGAGCCCACGGAGGAGTTGGGGAGGCGCAGGTGGCATATGGAGGCGAGGACAGCGTGGGATCTAGGTGGAGGCGCTGGAGAGAGCGTCCGTTGTCCCGGAATGCCTCGGAGGAGCCAGCGGGGGACAGTCCAGGCCCAGGGACCTGTGGTATGTGAAAAGGTGGGAAACCCCAGAACAAGGCAGGCTGGGAAAGGGGGCGTGGGCGGCCAATTCAAAGGGACCTAGGGGGCGTTTCCTGGGCGGTGAGCTCCCTTGGCACTGCTGAGGGCCCCTGATTGATCCACCCGGGGTTGATCCCACCATCCGCTGCGAGGGAGGGCCACAAACCAAAGCCCCCGAACTGCCCACCCACCCCAACGGGGATCTTGGCGGTCCGGGGCACAGCTGTGCCCGGGAAAAGCCCACTCACTCCACGGGACTCCGTCCAGGGTCTCTGCTTGGAAAGAGGCCAGGGGCGGCCCCCTCCATCTACGCACCCAAACCCTATTGACGTCAATGGGGGCGGAGACGCCTCCCGCTCTCCAGAGTCCTGGGCTGCTGGGTCCCCGCCCACTCGGCCAGCAGTCTGCAGCGCTCCTGTGTGCCTCTCCCACCATGGCTTCGTCCAGCTCCTCCAGCACCTCAAGCGGTACGTTTGCCCTCGGTCCCTGGGGTCGGATCACGTCTCAGGGGATTTGCGGGTGGCCCGGGCAAGGGCTCTCGGCCCACGTGTCGACCCCCGCTCCCGCCCGAGAACGGCGGGGACCCATCGGCCGGGCCCGGGGTTCCCAGGCGTCAGGTGTGCCCAAAGTTGGAGGGCGTTGCATCGTTCGTTCATCTTGCTCCTTTGGCACACACATGGCTTCTCCGTTCTCTTTTCTGGGAAGACAGTGTTGTTTTAGGGGGCGTGCTGCGGGAGTCAGGGGCCGGTGGGAGCGGGTGCTGTGCTGGGATGAGGCCCTTTATCCTCACATCTTCCTGTGGGAACGGGAGTCGGGGAGCTCTGTGGCCTTGCCGCCTTCAGTGGCTTCCTCTGCACACGGGCTTAGTGCCTTCTGCCTTCTGTCAGTCGTTACGGGGTTTGGGCTTCGCTTTGGCGGCCTTGGCCTTGGCCCTGGCCTGGGCCTTGGCCTTACCCTTGGCGTTGCCCTTGCCCTTGCCCTTGGCCTTCGGCTTGGCCTTCCCTAGGCCTTGTCCTTGGCCTTACCTTGTCCTTGCCCTTACCTTTTCCTTGCCCTTAAACTTAAACTTGACCTTGACTTTGACCTTGAACTTGAACTTGACCTTGACCTTGACCTTGAAGTTGAACTTGAACTTGACCTTGACTTTGACCTTGAACTTGAACTTGAACTTGACCTTGAACTTGAACTTGAACTTGACCTTCACTTTGACCTTGAACTTGAACTTGAACTTGACCTTGACTTTGACCTTGAACTTGAACTTGAACTTGAACTTGAACTTGACCTTGACTTTGACCTTGAACTTGAACTTGAACTTGAACTTGACCTTGACTTTGACCTTGAACTTGAACTTGACCTTGACTTTGACCTTGAACTTGAACTTGACCTTGACTTTGACCTTGAACTTGAACTTGAACTTGAACTTGACCTTGAACTTGAACTTGAACTTGAACTTGACCTTGACTTTGACCTTGACCTTGAACTTGAACTTGAACTTGACCTTGACCTTGACCTTGACCTTGAACTTGAACTTGAACTTGACCTTGACCTTGAACTTGAACTTGAACTTGACCTTGAACTTGAACTTGAACTTGACCTTGAACTTGAACTTGACCTTGAACTTGAACTTGAACTTGAACTTGAACATGACCTTGACTTTGACCTTGAACTTGAACTTGAACTTGACCTTGACTTTGACCTTGAACTTGAACTTGAACTTGAACTTGACCTTGAACTTGAACTTGAACTTGAACTTGAACTTGAACTTGAACATGACCTTGACTTTGACCTTGAACTTGAACTTGAACTTGACCTTGACTTTGACCTTGAACTTGACCTTCACTTTGACCTTGAACTTGAACTTGACCTTGACTTTGACCTTGAACTTGAACTTGACCTTGACCTTGACTTTGACCTTGAACTTGAACTTGAACTTGAACTTGACCTTGACTTTGACCTTGAACTTGAACTTGACCTTGACTTTGACCATGACCTTGAACTTGAACTTGAACTTGAACTTGACCTTGAACTTGAACTTGAACTTGACCTTGACTTTGACCTTGACCTTGAACTTGAACTTGAACTTGAACTTGACCTTGAACTTGAACTTGAACTTGACCTTGACTTTGACCTTGACCTTGAACTTGAACTTGAACTTGAACTTGACCTTGAACTTGAACTTGAACTTGACCTTGACTTTGACCTTGACCTTGAACTTGAACTTGAACTTGACCTTGAACTTGAACTTGAACTTGACCTTGACTTTGACCTTGACCTTGAACTTGAACTTGAACTTGACCTTGACTTTGACCTTGAACTTGAACTTGAACTTGACCTTGAACTTGAACTTGAACTTGAACTTGACCTTGAACTTGAACTTGAAGTTGAACTTGACCTTGACCTTGACCTTGAACTTGAACTTGAACTTGACCTTGAACTTGAACTTGAACTTGACCTTGACCTTGACCTTGAACTTGAACTTGAACTTGACCTTGACCTTGACCTTGAACTTGAACTTGAACTTGACCTTGACCTTGACATTGACCTTGAACTTGAACTTGAACTTGAACTTGAACTTGACCTTGACTTTGACCTTGACCTTGAACTTGAACTTGAACTTGACCTTGACCTTGACCTTGACCTTGAACTTGAACTTGACCTTGAACTTGACCTTGACCTTGAACTTGAACTTGACCAACAACGGGAGACCAGATTTGCTCAGAGCACCGGAGGTCCAGAGGCAGGGCCGTGTATCTCCCCTTCCCTTTGTGATCATTGCAAAGACATTCCTAGCTGATAGCGGGAGTGCCCATGAAGAAGCAAGCAGTGGGAGTGTGTTTGACACGACTGTGTGCCTCAACTCCACAAGGGGCCTTTCCTCTCGAAGTTGGCCCCATGTCCCCTTGGGGAGGGTGTCATGCCTCTTTTCTCCACACTGCCAAAGGGTGGAGCAAAGCTCGCTCTGTCAGAGGTACAAAAACAGCAATTGAATGGATTTTCAAGCTCTTGCTAGGCTGCACCCTTTCAGGGCCCACTTTACTGAAACAGGTGCTCTGTGGCCCCCGGTTGGGTATGCAGGTTCACAAACAGGGTGAGATCCTGTCCAAGCCAACAATTTTCCTGAAAGACCTAGGCTCACTAAAGCTCTCCTCCAGAGCAAAGGGGATAGAGGAGATGTATGGAGGAGTCTTTGCCTTTCCCTGTGAGTGTGGGGCTACTCCCTACGGCCCCAAGCTCAGGGATAACTGCCTCTAAGAAAGGAATGGCAAGAAGCGCTAATCTTGGAGGTTGGGACAGGGAGTTCGCAGCATGTGGGGAAAGAAAGACTTCTTCGGGGAAGAAGAGGCAACCACCGGGGGTGTGTTCGCAAGCCTCTATTTGGAAGGAACACGTTTGCTTATACAACTCAAGACCTCCAGATCTGCTCAGAGGACTGAAGTTCCAGAGACAGGGCCATGTATCTCCCCTTCCCTTTGAGATCCTTGCCAAGACATTCCTAGCAGATTGTCGGAGTGCCCATGAAGAAGCAAGCAGCGGGAGTGTGCTTGACATCACTGGCTGCCTACCTGGGCTCAGCTCCTCAAGGGGCCTTTCTCTCCTGGTAGGCCCTATGTCCCCTTTGGGAGAGGGTTGTGCCCTCTTCCCTCCACACTGCCAAAGGGTGGAGGTGGAGCAAACTCGTTCTCTCCGAGGTAAAAGAAAGACAAATTGGATGGATCTTTAAGCTCTTGCTATGCTGCACCCCTCCAGGACCCACTCGAGCAAAACAGGTGCCCTGTGGCCCCTAGGTCGGGTATGCAGGTTCACACACCGGGTGTGATCCCGTCAAAGCCAAGAATTTTCCTGACAGACCTAGGCTCACTAGAGCTCTCCTCCAGAGGAAAGGGGACAGAAAAGATGTGTGTGTGGAGGTGGCTCTGCCTTTCCAGGTCCCAATCTCAGGGATAACTGCCCCTAAGAAAGGAACTGCTGCTGCTGCTGCTGCTGCTGCTGCTGCTGCTGCTGCTGCTGCTGCTGCTGCTGCTGCTAAGTTGGTTCAGTCGTGTTCGACTCTGTGCGACGCCATAGACGGTAGCCCACTAGGCTCCCCCGTCCCTGGGATTCTCCAGGCAAGAACAGTAAGTGGGTTGCCATTGCCTTCTCCAATGCATGAAAGTGAAAATGAAAGTGCAGTCGCTCAGTCGTGTCCGACCCTCAGCGACCCCATGGACTGCAGCCTACCAGGCTTCTCTGTCCATAGGATTTTCTGAAAGGAACTGCAAGAAGCACTTTTCCAGGAGGCTGGGAAAGGGAGTTTGCAGGATGTGGGGAAAGAGAGCCTCCTTCGGGGAAGAATAGGCGGCCACTTGTTTTGTGTTGCAAACCTCTATTTGGAAGGAACAGGTTAGCTTATACAAAGGGAGACCTCCAGATCTGCTCAGAGGACCGAAGTTGCAGAGGCAGGTCGGTGTATCTTCCCTTCACTTTGCGATCCTTGCAAAGACATTCCTTGCTGCTAGATGACTCAGCAAGGGCCTTTGAGACTGTTGTTTTCTTTCCTAGGTTCAAAGATTCCTTCAGTTCCTAATATAGATATCCTAGAAATGATATGACATCCGTGAAAATCTGATATGTCCTGGTCAAATGCTGTCAGTTATCATTCTAGTTATCATATTAAAGCATTTCAAGTCGCAGCAGTGACCAGATGACATTGTCAATTTCTATTTCATCAGGTTTTAACCATGTCCTCTGTGGTTTCACACTGATGCCTTTGCAGAAATACTGCTACTTCAAGATACATGGAAAATACTTTTTTTAAGCTTACTGATAATTTGTTTGTTTGTTTGCTTGTCTTCTGGTAAGCTGCTACCAGATGGAATTTAGTCTCCTCTCTAGGTTAAGAGAACTAAGTTTTCTTAGAATGCAATTTTTGATCACAGACTATGAGTTTCTCTACCTTTCATTGATTTATAATTGTTTTCATCATCTGTTTTTTTACTTCGGTAAAGTAAATAAGCCTTATTTAAGATTTTGGTACATGTAGGATGGACTAAGCTTTCCCCACTCTTGCAAGTTCCCTTAACCCTTCAGATTCTTCTCGTGGGACCAAGATCTCACTTTCCTCCAGAGGGACAATCCAAGCTTTTTATCAGTTGATCTGCCCCTGACATCAGAGTCAAGTTGAGCACGAGTTGGCCTATAATTTAGGCATGAAACTATGACTACATAAAGAAAAGGTGACTTTATGATTCAGGGATGGCCATGATATGCCTTGCACTTCAGAGAAAATGGGTTAAAATGATTTTTTTTTCCTTCAAAACTGCACACCCAGTTCTTTCAGCATATGCAATTGAAAACATCTAGTCATTAGGTCAGTTTTCATTCCAATCCCAAAGAAAGGCAATGACAAAGACTATTCAAGCTGCTGCACAATTGCACTCATCTCACACACTAGTAAAGTAATGCTCAAAATTCTCCAAGTTCACATGAACTGTGAACTTCCAGATGTTCAAGAGGGATTTAAAAAATGCAGAGAAACCAGAGATCAAATTGCCAACATCCACTGGATCATTGAAAAAGCAAGAGAGTTCCGGAAAAAAAAAAACCATCTATTTCTGCTTTATTGACAATGCCAAAGCCTTTGACTGTGTGGATCACAAGAAACTGGGAAAAATTCTGAAAGAGATGGGAATACCAGACCACCTGACCTGTCTCTTGAGAAACCTGTATGCAGGTCAGGAAGAAACAGTTCGAACTGGACATGGAACAACAGACTGGTTCTACATAGGAAAAGGAACATGTCAAGGCTGTATATTGTCACCCTGCTTATTTAACTTATATGCAGAGTACAGCATGAGAAACACTGGGCTGGAGGAAGCACACGCTGGAATCAAGGTTGCTGGGAGAAATATCAATAATCTCAGATATTCAGATGACACCACCCTTATGGCAGAAAGTGAAGAAGAGCTAAAGAGTCTCCTGATGAAAGTGAAAGAGGAGAGTGAAAAAGTTAGCTTAAAGCTCAGCATTCAGAAAACTACAATCATTGCATCCAGTCTCATCACTTCATGGCAAATAGATGGGAAAACATTGGAAACAGCAGCAGACTATTTTGGGGGGCTTGGAAATCACTGCAGGTGATGGCTGCCTCCATGAACTTAAAACATATTTATGACTTGGAAGAAAAGTGATGACCAAACTAGACAGCATATTAAAAAGCCGAGACGTTGCTTTGCCAACAAAGACCCATCCGGTCAAGGCTATGGTTTTTCCATATGTCATGGATGGATATGAAAGATGTACTATAAAGAAAGTGACAGCTGAAAATTTGATGCTTTTGAACAGTGGTGTTGGAGAAGATGCTTGTAGGTCGCTTAGACTACAAGGAGACGCAACCACTCCATCCTAAAGGAAATCAGGTCTGAATATCCATTGGAAGGACTAATACTGAACCTGAAACTCCAATACTTTGGCCACTTGATGTGAAGAGCTGACTCACTTGGAAGTTGCTTTGATTTGCCTATGAGTGTGGGAGCCCTCCCTGGGCAAAGGGCCTCAGGGGTCATTGCCACTGAATCATGACATCCAAGCAAGCGCATTCCAGCTGTGTGACATGCAGGAAGCAGGAGACTGGGAAAACTGTCTTCCTTAGAGGAAGGAAAGTCATCCACAGAGAGTGTGTTTTCAGGCCTCTCTTTGCAGCAAGTGTTTTGCTTCTCAGACATCAGAGCTGCAGGCTTGCTCTGAGGGCCTCAATTCCAGAGTCAGGGCTGTGTGTCTCACTGCACTTTCCAAGCATTGCAGACACATTCCTAGGTTGGAGCAGTGCTTCCCATGAGAAAGAAGCCTCGGGAGTGTGTCTGAGCGGGCTGAGTGCCATGCTAGGGTCACCTAGTCGAGGGCACCTTGCACATCCAATGGGCCCCAGGCGAGTAGCTATGGACCGGCCCCTCGGTTGAGATATCCCAAAGCAGGGAACAAAGCTAGCTCTGTCTGTCAGAAGGAGGAAAACAGCAATGGGATGGATTTTCAAGCAGTTGCTCAGTCACACCACGTGAGGGCTCCGCGGGAAAGAAATGCGAATTTTGGCCTCTAGGCCCAGTATCCAGATGTGTGCACAGGATATTTTCCCCACAGGATCCAAGAATGTTCCAGACAGACCTAAGCTCACTAGCTCTCTCCTGCAGAGGAAATGAAATATTGTTGCTGAACCACGAAAAGATGCTGGGATTCTTGGCTTATGGAGGAGAAGAATTCAATCCAGGGCCCAAGACGAGGCTTGATTGCTCAGAGCTTTTGTGCAATCGAGTCTTATTCAAGTAGAAAGGAGATAGAGAAAGCTTCTGACAGAGACATCACAAGGGGCAGAAAGTGTACCCCCTTGCTAGTGTTAGTAATGGAGTTATATACTCTCCAATAAGTTATTACAACGAACAAAAGAATGTCTGGAGGTTGTAAAGACTCACTAGACCTACTCCCATCATTTACATTTTAAGATAACAGGATTAGCCAGAAGGTTTTTCCAGAGACCGTCCTCAAGAAGGATGCATGATTGTTATGTAATCCGAAGGAATGTAGAGGGAAAAAAGTGTGCCCTTTCTTCCTCCTTGAGAATTCTAGACCCCTCTCTCCTTGGGGACCCTCGAACTTCTTATAAACCTGCCTTGGCAATGACTCTCTCCGAAACATGATTGAACAGCCGTTTGGAGCTTCCTTTGACTTTCCCTGGGAGGGAGGGAGCCCTCCCTGAGCACAGGGCCTCAGGGGCCATGGCCAATGAAAACTAATCTCCCAGTAAGTGCTTTTCAGCCCTGTGTGACTCTCAGCCCACAGGAGGCTGAGAAAACTCTCTTCCTTGGAGGAAGGAAAGGCAGCCCAAGAGTGTGTTTTCAGGCCTGTATCTTGCAGCAAGTGTTTGGCTTGTTAGACATAAGACCTGCAGGCCTGCTCCAACAGACTCCATTCCAGAATCAGGGCCTTGTGTCTCCCTGCAGTTTCCTGGCCTCGCAAACACATTCCTAGGGGAGAGCAGTCCTGCCCATGGGGAAGCAGGCTGCGGGAGTGTGTCTGAGGGGGCCAGGTGCCATGCTGGGGTCACCTGGTCGAGGGCACCTTGCACCTCCAATGGACCCCAGGCAAGGAGTTGCAGGCCACCACCTTGCTTCTGAAATCCCAAAGTGGGGAGCAAAGCTCGCTCTGTCAGAGGGAAGAAAACAGCAACAGGATGGATTTTCAAGCAGTTGCTAGGCTGTACTGCGTTAGGGCTCCAAGGAAGAAAAATGCAGATGTTAGCCCCTACGACTGGTATCCAGGTGGGCTCCCAGGATGATTTCCCCGCAGGATCCAAGAACGTTCCAGACAGACCTGGGCTCACTAGCTCCCTCCTGCAGAGGAAACATGATAGAACAGCTGTTTGGAGGTTGCTTTGACTTCCCCTGGGAGGGTAGGATCCCTCCCTGGGTGCAGGGCCTCAGGGGCCATTGCCGCTGAGAAATGCCCTCTAAGCCAGACCTTTCCAGCCTTGTATGACTCAGCACGGAGGAGACTGGAAAAGCTATCTTCCTTGGAGGAAGGAAAGGCAGCCCCAGAGAGTGTGTTTTCACACCTGTATCTCGCAGCAAGCGTTTGCCGTCTCAGACGTCAGACCTCCAGGCCTGCTCCAACGGCCTCAGTTCCAGAGTCAGGGCCGTGTGTCTCCCTGCATTTTCTGAGCCTTGGGAACACATTCCTAGGTCAGAACAGTCCTGCCCATGGGGAAGGAGGCTGCGGGAGTGTGTCTGAGGGGGTCGGGTGCCATGCTGGGGTCCAGTAGACCTGGTACCTCCAATAGACCCCAGGACAACAGCGGTGGGGCTCCCCCTGGCTTCCGAAATGCCAAAGCGAGAAGCAAAGCTAGCTCTATCAGAAGGAAGAAAAGAGCAATTAGATGGATGTTCAGGCTGTTGCTGGGCCGCACCACTTCAGGTTACCCCCCGAGAGGAGCAGGCGCCCTGTGGCCCCTCGGTCCCATATGCAGGTTAACACACAGGATGTGTCCCCATAGGAGCCAAGAATTTTCCTGACAGACCTAGGCTCACTAGAGCTCTCCTACAGGGCAAAAGGGATAGAACAGACTGTGGATGTGACTCTGCCTTTCCCAGCGAGCATGGGGCCCTCCCTACGGCCCCGGGCTCCAGGGAAAACTGTCCCTGAAAAATGACCTCCAAGAAGCGCTTTTCCAGCAGGCTGGGATGCAGAGTTCACAGGATGTGGGGAAAGTGATCGTCCTTCAGGGAAGAAGAGGCAGCCACCCAGTGTGTGTTTGCAAGCCTGTATTTGGAAGAAACTGGTTTGCTTCTTCAAGGGGAGACCTCCAGGTCTGCTCAGAGGACCGAAATTCCAGAGGCAGCACCATGCATCTCCCCTGTCCTTTCTGAGCCTTGGAAAGACATTCCTAGCTTATAGCGGTATTGCTCATGAAGAAGCAGGATGCAGGAATGTGTCAGACATGACTGGGTGCCTTCCTGGGTTCAGCTCCATGAAGGGCCTTTCCACTCAAAGTAGGTCCCATGCCTCCTTGGGGAGGAAGTGGGGCCCGCTTGCCTCCAAATTGCCAAAGGCTGGAACAAAGCTAGTTCTATCAGAGGTAAGAAAAGAGCAATTGGATGGATGTGGAAGCTGTTGCTGGGCCGCACTGCTTCAGGCCCCCCACCCCTCCGGCCCCGAGAGAAACAGGCGCCCTGTGGCCCCTCGGTCCTGTATGCAGTTTCACACATAGAATGTGTCCCCATAGGAGCCAAGAATTTTCCTGACAGACCTAGGCTCACTAGAGCTCTCCTACAGAGCAAAGGGGATGGGACAGATGTGTGGCTGTGGCTCTGCCTTTCCCTGGGAGTGTGGAGCCGCTCCCTATGGCCCCGGGCTCCAGGGGAAATTGCCCCTGAATAATGACCTCCAAGAAGCGCTTTTCCAACTGGCTGAGACGTGGAGTTCTCAGGATGCAGGGAAAGCGAGTGTCCCTTCGGGGAAGCAAAGGCAGTCACCTGTTATCATTACTTACTAGAATAGTAGGTACCTTCTCTGGTTGGGCAGAGGCCTTCCCTACCTGATCTGAAAAAGAAAATGAAGTAGCTCGCTGATTTGAGAAATAATTCCCAGACTTGGGTTTCCAACCAGTATAGAATCCGACAATGGCCCTGTCTTTGTAGCCGCGTTAATTAACAGGTATGTGAAGCTCTAAATATCAGTGGAAATTACATACAGCATATAGGCCCCAGTGTTCTGGAATGGTGGAAAGAAACAACCAAACTCCTGAAGAGACTCTTTCAAAATGGATCATAGAGACTGACTGTACATGGATGGGCTTACTTCTGGCAGACTTACTCATATTACGGGTAACTGCACGTTCCCATTGTTGTTGTCCTTATGAAATTTTCTATGGGAGAACCCCCCACCCCAAATGAGGCAGGTGTTAGCAGATTTGCCACAAGTAAGGAGGTGGGATTTCACAGCAGCTGGAACAATTAGGTAAGGTAATAAATCAGGTAACTAAGTTTGTGTAAAAAAAAATATCATTCCCCCTTGAGGAACAGATTCATGAATTTGTGCTCAGTGATCAGGTGTGGCTCAATGACTGGAAACACAATTCCTTGGCCTGACATCGGAAAGGTCCTTATACTGTTGTTTTAGCCACAATTCTGAAAGAGAAGGGAATACTAGACCACCTAACCTGCCTCTTGAGAAATCTGTATGACGGTCAGGAAGCAACAGTTAGAGCAGGACATGGAACAACATACTGGTTCCAAAAAGGAAAAGGAGTATGTCAAGGCTGTATATTGTCACCCTGTTTATTTAGCTTATATGCAGACTACATCATGAAAAATGCTGGGATGGAAGATACCTGAGCTGGAATCAAGATTGCCGGAAGAAATAGCAATAAACTTAGATATGCAGATGTCACCACCATTATGGCAGAATGGGAAGAGGAACGCGTATGTCGGGGAACTTCTTGAGTTGCAGCAAAGGTGTGAAGGACCCTTTCGAAGTTCCAGAGGTTAGGTGTGGTTAGTCTCGAGATGCCTCAGCAGAAATGGGCCTCATGGCGCCTGGAATGGAGAGGCTTCTAGATATTCCCCAGTTTCAGCAGGTGCTCTCAAGTTACCACGGGGACTTCAGGGACCCGCTCTGGCGGCCTCAGGAAAGGCCAGTCATCATGCGTGTTGCTAGGGGGCCTCTCGTGATTCCTCTCCCGTCGGTGCCGGGGCCTAAGACGTTGTGTGGAGTCGGGGCCGGAACCTGAGGATTCCTCACCAATGCCGACATGGATCTTGGGGTAATTATGGAGTCTCCCCAGGGGAGTCAGTCCTCGTCTCGAGAGGGGGCATGCAGGTGCGCTTTCCTCCTGATCTGTAGCAGCAGTGTCACGCTTCCCATCTCGTGAGTCATGGGATCTGTGGCTTTCCCTCCAGGATTTTCCACGAGTCTTTCCCACGAGGCTTTCCCACAGGGCTGTCCCACGAGGCTTTCGCACAGGGCTGTCTCACGTGCCACCTTGGTGGCAGTCGATCCTTGGCGTGAAAGTCGAGGCAGTGCAGGGAAAACAGGTTCCTCTGGAATGGACTGAGACATCTGGGGGACTCTTGGAATGGTGGAACGACGCTGGCGTACCTCTCGCCTTTCCTGTGGAGAGCGCCTCCTCTTGAGATGCGACGGGAACGCCCAGAATTCTTTCCCGGCCACCAGCGAAAGGATCCCTCATCACGAGCTACGAGCGGAAATGGGGCTCTTCTGGATGTGGGCCGGACCCTCGTGCTTCCTCTCGAGTGGAGACGGGTATGTCAGGCAACTTCTTGAGTTGCAGCAAGGGTGTGAAGGGCCTTTTGGAAGTTACAGACTGTAGGTTTGATTAGCTTCGAGAAGCCTCAACGGAAATGGGCCTCATCTCGCCTGGAGGGCAAAACCTCCTGGATTTTCTCGAGTTGCGGCAGGTGCTCTCGACTTACGACGGGGACCTCAGGGACCCTCTCTGGTGGCCTCAGGAAAGGCCAATCCCCATGCGAGTTGCTCGGGGGCCTCTAGGCATTCCTCTCCTTTCGATGCCGGGGCCTAAGACCTTGTGTGGAGTCGGGGCCAGAACCTGAGGATTCCTCTCCAGGGCTGACATGGATCTTGGGGTACTTCTGGAGTCTCCCCAGGAGAGTAAGTCCTCGTCTCGAATGGGGGCATGCACGTGCGCTTTCCTCCAGAGCAGTAGCAGCAGTGTCACGCTTCCTATCGCGTGGATCAAGGGATCTGTGGCTTTCCCTCGAGGCTTTCCCACGAGGTTTTCCCACGTGGCTTTCCCACGAGGCTTTAACACAGGGCTGTCCCACCTGCCACCGTGGTGGGAGTCGATCCTCGGCGTGAAAGTCGAGGCAGTGCATGGAAAATAGGTTCCTCTGGAATGGACTGAGACATCTGGGGGCTCTCGGAATGGTGGCACGACGCTGGAGTTCCTCTCGCCTTTCCTATTGCGACCGCCTCCTCTTGAAATGCAACGGGAACGCCGAGAATTCTTCCCCGACCAAGAAGCGAAAGGATGCCTCATCTCGAGCCACTAGGCGGAAACGAGGCTCCTCTGGATGTGCCCAGGACCCTCGTGCTTCCTCTAGAGTGGAGACGGGTAAGTCGGGGAACTTCTCGAGTGGCAGCAAGGGAGTGAAGGACCTTTTGGAAGTTCCAGAGGTTAGGTGTGATTAGCCTCGAGAAGCATCAGTGGAAATGGGACTCTTCTCGCCTGGAGGGCAAAACCTCCTGGATTTTTTCGAGTTGCGGCTGGTGCTCTCGACTTACCACGGGGACCTCAGGGACACGATCTGGTGGCCTCAGGAAAGGCCAGTCCCCATGCAGGTTTCTCGTGGGCATCTTGGGATTCCTCTCACTTTGATGCCGGGGCCTAAGACCTTGTGTGGTGTTGGGCCCGGAACATGAGGATTCCTCTCCAGTGTTGAAATGGATCTTGGGTCACTTCTGGAGTCTCCCCAGGGGAGTGAGTCCTCGTCTCGAGAGGGGGCATGCACGTGCGCTTTCCTTCCGACCTGTAGCAGCAGTGTCACGCTTCCCGTCGCGTGGATCAAGGGATCTGTGGCTTTCCCTCGAGGCTTTCCCACGAGGCTTTCCCACAGGGCTGTCCCACGTGAGACTGTGGTGGGAGTCGATCCTCGGCGTGAAAGTCGAGGCAGTGCAGGGAAAACAGGTTCCTCCGGAATGGACTGAGACATCTGGGGGACTCTTGGAATGGTGGCACGACACTGGAGTTGCTCTCACCTTTCCTGTGGAGAGCACCTCCTCTTGCGATGCGACGGGAACGCCCAGGATTCTCTCCCGAACAATCAGCGAAAGGATCCCTCATCTCCAGCTACGAGGCGGAAACGGAGCTCTTCTGGATGTGGGCGGGACCCACGTGCTACCTCTCGAGTGGAGAGGGGTATGTCGGGGAACTTCTTGAGTTGCAACAAGGGTGTGAAGGACCCTTTGGAAGTTCCAGAGGTTAGATGTGATTAGCCTCGAGACGCCTCAGCGGAAATGGGCCTCATCGAGCCTGGATGGGAGAACTTCCTGGATTTTCTCGAGTTTTGGCAGGTGGTCTCGTCTTACGACGGTGACCTAAGGAACCCGCTCTGGTGACCTCAGGACTGGCCAGTCCCCATACGACTTGTTCGGTGGCCTCCTGGGATTACACTCCCGTCGATGCCAGGGCCTAAGTTGTTGTGTGGAGTCGGGGCCGGAACCTGAGAATTCCTCTCCAGTGCTGAAATGGATATTGGGGTAATTCTGGAGTCTCCCCAGGGAAGTCAGCCCTCCGCTCTAAGGGACATGCACGTGCGCTTTCCTCCCGAGCTGTAGCAGCAGTGTGACGCTTGCGATCGCGTCGATCATGGGATCTGTGGCTTTCCCTCGAGGATTTCCCTCGAAGCTTTCTCACGAGGATTTCGTAGAGAGCTGTCCAACGTGCCACCGTGGTCGGAGTCGATCCTCGGCGTGAAAGTAGAGGCAGCACAGGGAAAACAGGTCCTCTGGAATGGACTGAGACAATGGGGGACTCTTGGTTTGGTGGCACGACCCTGGTGTTCCTTTCGCGTTTCCTGTGGAGAACGCATCCTCTTGAGATGGGACGGGAATGCCCAGAATTCTTTCCCGACCAAGCAGGGAAAGGATCCCTCATGTCAAGCTAGGAGGCGGAAACGGGGCTCCTCTGGATGTGGGCGGGACCTTCGTGCTTCCTCTCGAGTGGAGACAGGTAAGTCGGGGAACTTCTTCAGTTGCAGCAAGGGTGTGAAGGACCTTTTGAAAGTCCCAGATGTTAGGTGTGATTAGCCTCGAAACGCCTCAGCGGAAATGGGCCTCATCTCACCTGGAGGGCAAAACCTCGTGGATTTTCTCGAGTTGTGGCAGGTGCTCTCGACTTACGACGGGGACCTCAGGGACCCGCTCTGGTGGCCTCAGGAAAGGCCAGTCCCCATGCGAGTTTCTCGGGGTCCTCTCAGGATTCCTCTCCCTTTGATGCCAGGACCTAAAACCTTGTGTGGAATCCTGGCCGGAACCTGAGGATTCCTCTCCAGTGCTGACATGGATCTTGGGGTACTTCTGGAGTCTTGCCAGGGGAGTAAGTCCTCGTCTCCAATGGGGGCATGCACGTGCGCTTTCCTCCAGAGTGGTAGCAGCAGTGTCACGCTACCGTCGCGTGGATCAAGGGATCTGTGGCTTTCCCTCAAAGCTTTCCCACGAGGCTTTCCCACAGGGCTCTCCCACGTGCCACCGTGGTGGTAGTCGATCCTCGGCGTGAAAGTCTAGGCAGTGCAGGGAAAACAGGTTCCTCTAGAATGGACTGAGATATTTGGGGGACTCTTGGAATGGCAGCACGACGCTGGAGTTCCTCACGCCTTTCCTGTGGAGAGTGCCTCCTCTTGAGATGCGACGGGAATGCCCAGAATTCTTTCCCGACCAAGCAGGGAAAGGATCCCTCATCTCAAGGGGCTAGGCGGAAATGGGGCTTCTCTGGATGTGGGCGGGACCCTCGTGCTTCCTCTAGAGTGGAGAGGGGTATGTCGGGGAACTACTTGAGTTGCAGCAAGGGTGTGAAGGACCTTTTGGAAGTTCCAGAGGTTAGGTGTGATTAGCCTCGAGACTCCTCAGCGAAAATGGGCCTCATCTCGCCTGCAGGGCAAAACCTCCTGGATTTTCTCGAGTTGCGGCAGGTGCTGTCGAATTACGTCGGGGACCTCAGGGACCCGCTTGTGTGGCCTCAGGAAAGGCCAGTCCCCATGCGAGTTGCTCGCGGGCCTCTGGGGATTCCTCACCGTTGGATGCCGGATCCTAAGACCTTGTGTGGAGTCGGGGCCGGAACCTGAGGATTCCTCTCCAGTGCTGACACGGATCTTGGGGTACTTCTGGAGTCTCCCCAGCGGAGTAAGTCCTCGTCTCGAATGCGGGCATGCACGTGCGCTTTCCTCCAGAGCGGCAGCAGCAGCGTCACGCTTCCCGTCACGTGGACAAGGGATCTGTGGCTATACCTCGAGGTTTTCCCACGAGGCTTTCCCAAGAGGCTTTCCCACAGGTCTGTCCCATGTGCCCCCGTGGTTGGAGTCGATCCTTGGCGTGAAAGTCGAGTCAGTGCAGGAAAAACAGGTTCCTCTGGAATGGGCGGAGACATATGGGGGACTCTTAGAATGGTGGCACGACGCTGATGTTCCTCTCGCCTTTCCTGTGGAGAGCGCCTCCTCTTGAGATGCGACGGGAACGCCGGGAATTCTTTCCCGACCAAGCAGGGAAAGGATCCCTCATCTCGAGCTACAAAGCGGAAACGGGCTCCTCTGGAGGTGGGCGGGACCCTCGTGCTTTCTCTAGAGTGGAGACGGGGATGTCGGGGAAATTCTTGAGTTGAAGCAAGGGTGTGAAGGACCTTTTGGAAGTTCCAGAGGTTAGGTGTGATTAGCCTCGAGAAGCCTCACTGGAAATGGTCCTCATCTCGCATGGAGGCCAAAACCTCCTGGATTTTCTCGAGTTTCGGCAGGTGCTCAAGACTTATAACGGGGTCCTCCGGGACCGGCTCTGGTGGCCTCAGGAAAGGCCAGTCAGCATGCGAGTTCCTCGGGGGCCTCTCGGGATTCCTCTCCAGTCCATGCCGGGGCCTAAGACCTTGTGTGGAGTCGGGGCCTGAACCTGAGGATTCCTCTCCAGTGCTGACATGGATCTTGGGGTACTTCTGGAGGCTCCCCAGGGGAGTAAGTCCTCGTCTCGAATGGGGTCATGCACGTGCGCTTTCCTCCCGATCGGTAGCAGCAGTGTCACGCTTCCGGTCGCGTTTATCAAGGGATCTGTGGCTTTCCCTGGAGGCTTTCCCACCAGGCTTTCCCACGAGGCTTTCCCACAGGGCTGTCCCATGTGCCACCGTGGTGGGAGTCGATCCTCGGCATGAAAGTCGAGGCAGTGCATGGAAAACAGGTTCCTCTGAAATGGACTGAGACAATGGGGGACTCTTGGTTTGGTGACACGATGATGGTGTTCCTTTCGCCTTTCCTGTGTAAAACGCATCCTCTTGAGATGGGACGGGAATGCCCAGAATTCTTTCCCGATCAAGCAGCCAAAGGATCCCTCATGTCGAGCTAGGAGGCGGAAACGGGGCTCCTCTGGATGTGGGCGGGACCCTCGTGCTTCCTCTCGAGTGGAGACAGGTATGTCGGGGAACTTCTTGAGTTGCAGCAAGGGTGTGAAGGACCTTTTGAAAGTCCCAGATGTTAGGTGTGATTAGCCTTGAGACGCCTCAGCGGAAATGGGCCCCATCTCGCCTGGAGGGCAATACCTCCTAGATTTTTTCGAGTTGCAGCAGGTGCTCTCGACTTATGTCGGGGACCTCAGGGACCCGCTCTGGTGGCCTCAGGAAAGGCCAGTCCCCTGCGCGTTGCTCGGGTGCCTTTGGGGATTCCTCTCCCTTCGATGCCGGGGCCTAAGGCCTGTGTGGAGGCGGGGCCGGAACCTGAGGATTCCTCTCCTATGCTGACATGGATCTTGGGGTACTTCTGGAGTCTCCTCAGGGGAGTAAGTCCTCATCTCGAATGGGGACATGCACCTGCGCTTTCCTCCAGAGCTCTAGCAGCAGTGTCACGCTTTCCATCGCCTGGATCAAGGGATCTGTGACTTTCACTCCAGGCTTTCCCAGGAGGCTTTCTCATGAGGCTTCCCCACAGGGGTCCCACGTGCCACCTTGTTTGAGTCGATCCTCGGCGTGAAAGTCGAGGCAGTGCAGGGAAAACAGGTTCCTCTGAAATGACTGAGATATTTGGGGGACTCTTGGAATGGTGGCACGATGCTGGAGATCCACTCGCCGTTGCTGTGGAGAGCGCCTCCTCTTGAAATGCGACAGGAATGCCCAGAATTCTTTCCCGACCAAGCAGGGAAAGTGTCCCTCATCTTGAGCTACGAGGAAGAAACAGGGCTCCTCTGGATGTGGGCGGGACCCTCATGCTTCCTCTAGAGTGGAGACAGGGAAGTCGGGGAACGTCTTGAGTTGCAGCAAGGGTGTGAAGGACCTTTTGGAAGTTCCAGGGCTTAGATGTGATTAGCCTTGAGAAGCTTCAGCGGAAATGGGCCTAATCTCGCCTGGAGGGCAAAACCTCCTGGATTTTCTCGAGTTGCGGCAGGTGCTCTCGACTTACGACGGGGACCTCAGGGACCCGCTCTTGTGGCCTCTGGAAAGGCCAGTCCCAATGCAAGTTGCTCGGGGGCCTCTCGGGATTTCTCTCACTTTGATGCCGGGGCCTAAGACCTTGTGTGGAGGCGGTGCTGGAACCTGAAGATTCCTCTCCACTGCTGACATGGATCTTGGGGTACTTCTGGAGTCTCCCCAGGGGAGTAAGTCCTCGTCTCAAATGGGGGCATGCACGTGCGCTTTCCTCCATAGCGGCAGCAGCAGTGTCACGCTTCCCATCTCCTAGATCAAGATATCTGTGGCTTTCCCTAGAGGCTTTCCCACGAGGCTTTTCCACGAGGCTTTCCCACTGGGCTGTCACACGTGCCAGCGTGGTGGGAGTCGATCCTCTGCGTGGGAGTCGATCCTCTGCGTGAAAGCCGAGGCAGTGCAGGGCAAACAGGTTCCTCTGGAATGGACTGAGACATCTCGGGGACTCTTGGAATGGTGGCACGACGCTGGAGTTCCTCTCGCCTTTCCTGTGGAGAGCGCCTCCTCTTGTGGTGAGAGGGGAACGCCGGGAATTCTTTCCGGACAAAGCAGCGAAATGTCCCTCATCTCGAGCTACGAGGCAGAAACGGGGCTCCTCTGGATGTGGATGGGAGACTCGTGCTTCCTCTAGAGTGGAGACGCGCATGTCAGGCAACTTCTTGAGTTGCAGCAAGGGTGTGAAGGACCTTTTGGAAGTTCCAGAGGCTAGAAGTGATTAGCCTGGAGAAGCCTCAGCGGAAATGGGCCTCATCTCGCCTGGAGGGAAAAACCTCCTGGAGTTACTCGAGTTGCGGCAGGTGCTCTCGTCTTACGACGGTGACCTAAGGGACCGGCTCTGGTGGCCTCAGGACTGGCCAGTCCCCATTCCAGTGGCTCGGGAGCCTCTCGGGATTCCTCTCCCGTCGATGCCGGGCCTAAGACCTTGTGTGGAGTCAGGGCCGGATCCTAAGGATTCCTCTCCAGTGCTGACATGGAACTTTGGGTACTTCTGGAGTCTCCCTGTGGAGTCAGTCCTCGTCTCTAGAGGGGACATGCAAATGGGCTTTCCTCCCGCGCTGGAGCAGAAATGTCACGCTTCCCGTCGGGTCGATCATGGGATCTGTGGCTTTCCCTCGAGGGTTTCCCCCGAGGCTTTCCCAGGAGGCTTTCCCACAGGGCTGTCCCACGTGCCACCGTGGTGGGAGTCCATCCTCGGCATGAAAGTCGAAGCAGTGGAGCAAAACAGTTTCCTCTGGAATGGACTGAGACATCTGCGGGACTCTTGGAATGTGGACACGACCCTGGAGTTACTCTCGCCTTTCCTGTGGAGAGCGCCTCCTCTTCAGATGCGACGTGAACGCTGGGAATGCTTTCCCGACCAAGCAGGGAAAGGATCCCTCATCTCGAGCTACGAGGCGCAAACGGGGCTCCTCTGGATGTGGGCGGGACCCTCGTTCTTCCTCTAGAATGGAGACCTGTATGTCGGGAAACTTCTTGATTTGAAGCAAGTGTGTGAAGGACCTTTTGGAATTTCGAGAAGTTAGGTGTGATTAGCATTGAGAAGGCTCAGCGGAAATGGGTCTCATCTCGCCTGGAGGGCAAAACCTTCTGGATTTTCTCGAGTTGGGGCAGGTGCTCTCGACTTACAACGGGGACCTCAGGGACCCTCTCTGGTGGCCTCAGGAAAGGCTAGTTCCCATGCGAGTTGCTCGGGGCCCTCTCGGGATTCTTCTCCCTTCGATGCCGGGGCCTAAGACCTTGTGTGGAGTCGAGACCAGGACCTGAGGATTCCTCTCCAGTGCTGACATGGATCTTGGGGTACTTCTGGAGTCTCCCAGTGGAGTAAGTCCTCGTCTCGAATGGGGGCATGCACGTGCGCTTTCCTCCAGAGCAGTAGAAGTAGTGCCATGCTTCCCGTCGCGTGGATCAAGGGATCTGTGGCTTTCCTTCGATGCTTTCCCATGAGGCTTTCCCACGAGGCTTTCCCGCAGGGCTGTCCCACGTGAGACAGTGGTGGGAGTCGATCCTCGGCGTGAAAGTCAAGGCAGTGCAGGGAAAACAGGTTCCTCCGGAATGGACTGAGACATCTGGGGGCTCTTGGAATGGTGGCACGACCCTGGAGTTCCTCTCGCCTTTCCTGTGGAGAGCGCCGCCTCTTGTGATGCGACAGGAACGCCCAGAATTCTCTCCCGAACAAGCAGTGAAAGGATCCCTCATCTCTACCTACGAGGCGGGAACGGAGCTGTTCTGGATGTGGGCGGGACCCACGTGCTACCTCTCGAGTGGAGAGGGGTATGTCGGGGAACTTCTTGAGATGCAGCAATGGTGTGAAGGACCCTTTGGAAGTTCCAGAGGTTAGATGTGATTAGCCTCGAGACGCCTCAGCGGAAATGGGCCTCATCGAGCCTGGATGGGAGAACTTCCTGGATTTTCTCGAGTTTTGGCAGGTGGTCTCGTCTTACGACGGTGACCTAAGGAACCCGCTCTGGTGACCTCAGGACTGGCCAGTCCCCATACGACTTGTTCGGTGGCCTGCTGGGATTACACTGCCGTTGATGCCGGGGCCTAAGAGGTTGTGTGGAGTCGGGGCCGGAACCTGAGGCTTCCTCTCCAGTGCTGAAATGGATATTGGGGTAATTCTTGAGTCTCCCCAGGGAAGTCAGTCCTCGTCTCAAGAAGGGGCATGCACGTGCGCTTTCCTCCTGAGCTGTAGCAGCAGTTTCACGCTTCCCATCGCGTGAGTCATGGGATCTGTGGCTTTCCCTCGAGGATTTAACATGAGGCATTCCCACGAGGCTTTCCCACAGGGCTGTCACACGTGCCACCGTGGTGGGAGTCGATCCTCGGCGTGAAAGTCGAGGCAGTGCAGGGAAAACAGGTTCCTCTAGAATGGAATGAAACATCTGGGGTTTTCTGGGAATGGTGGCACGACGCTGGAGTTCTAGCCTTTCCTGTGGAGAGCACCTCCTAATTGAGATGCGACAGGAATGCACAGAATTCTTTCCCGAACACGCAGCGAAAGGATTCCTCATCTCGAGCTACGTAGCAGAAACGGGGCTCCTCTGGATGTGGCCGGGACCCTCGTGTTTCCTCTAGATGTGAGACGGGTATGTCAGGCAACTTCTTGAGCTGCAGCAAGGGTGCGAAAGACCTTTTGGAAATTCCATAGGTTAGCTGTGATTAGCTTCGGAAAGCCTCAGTGGAAATGGGCCTCATCTCTCCTGGAGGGCAAAACCTCTTGGATTCTGTCGAGTTGCGGCAGGTGCTCTCAACTTCCGACGGGGACCTCATGGACCCGCTCTGGTTGCCTCAGGAAAGGCCAGTCCCTATGCGAGTTGCACGGGGGCCACTCAGGATAACTTTCCCTTCGAAGCCGGGGCCTAAGACCTTGTGTGGAGTCGTGCCTGGAACATGAGGTTTCCTCTCCAGTGCTGACATGGATCGTGGGGTACTTCTGGAGTCTCCCCAGGGGAGTAAGTCCTCGTCTCGAATGGGTGCATGCACGTGTGCTTTCCTCCAGAGCTGTAGCTGCAGTGTCACTCCTCCCGTCCCGTGGATCAAGGGATCTGTGGCTTTCCCTCGAGGCTTTCCCACGAGGCTTTCCACTAGGCTTTCCCACAGGGCTGCTTCACGTGCCACCGTTGTGGCTGTCGATCCTCGGCGAGAAAGTTGAGGCAGTGCAGGGAAAACAGGTTCCTCTGAAATGAACTGAGAAATCTGGGGGACTCGGAATGGTGGCGTGGCCCTGGAGTTCCTCTTGCCTTTCCTGTGGAGACGGCCTCCTCTTGAGATGCAACGGGAACGACGGGAATTCTTTCCCAACCAAGCAGGGAAAGGATCCCTCATCTCGAGCTATGAGGCAGAAACGGGGCTCCCCTGGATGTGCGAGGGAGCCTCGTGCTCCCTCTAGAGTGGATACAGGTATGTCGGGGTCCTTCTTGAGTTGCGGCAAGTGTGTGAAGGACCTTTTAGAATTTCCACAAATTAGGTGTGATTAGCCTTGAGAAGCCTCAGAGGAAATGGGCCTCATCTCGCCTGGAGGGCAAAACCTCCTGGATTTTCTCGAGTTGGGGCAGGTGCTCTCGACTTACGATGGGGACCTCAGGGACCCGCTCTGGTGACTTCAGGAAAGGCCAGTCCCCATGCGAGTTCCTCGGGGGCCTCTCGGGATTCCTCTCCCGTCCTTGCCGGGGTCTAAGACCTTGTGTGGAGTCGGGGCCGGAAAGTGAAGATTCCACTCCAGTGCTGACATGGATCTTGGGGTTCTTCTGAAGTCCCCCGAGGGGAGGCAGTACTCGTCCTTAGAGGGGGCATGCACGTTCGCTTTCATCCCGAGGTGTAACAACAGTGTCACGCCTCCCGGCACGCCGATCATGGGATCTGTGGCTTACCCACGAGGCTTTCCCATGAGGCTTTCCCACAGGGCTGTCCCACGTGCCACCGTGGTGTGAGTCGATGCTCGGTGTGAAACTCGAGGCAATGCAGGGAAAACAGGTTCCTCTGGAATGGACTGAGATATCTGGGGGACTCTGGGAATGGTGGCACGACGCTGGAGTTCCTCTCGCCTTTCCTGTGGGGAGCGCCTCCACTTGAGATGCAACAGGAACTCCCAGAATTATTTCCCGAAAAAGCTGCGAAAGGATCCCTCATCTTGAGCTACGAGGCGGACACGGGGCTCCTCTGGATGTGGGCGGGACCATCGTGCTTCCTCTCGAGTGGAGATGGGTATGTTAGGGAACTTCTTGAGTTGCAGCAAGGGTGTGAAGGACCTTTTAGAAGTTCCAGAGGTTAGATGTGATTACCTTCCAGAAGCCTCAGCGGAAATGGGCGTCATCTCGCCTGGAGTGCCAAACCTCCTTGATTTTCCCGAGTTGCCGCAGGTGCTCTCGACTTACGATGGGGACTTTAGGGACCAGCTCTGGTGGCCTCAAGACTGGCCCGTCCCCATCCGAATTGCTCGGGGTCCTCTCGGGTTTCCTCTTCCGTAGATGCCGGGGCCTAAGTCCTTGTGTGGAGTCGGGGCCGGAACATGAGGATTCCTCTCCAGTACTGACATGGATCTTGGAGTACTTTTGGAGTCTCCCCAAGGGAGTAAGTCCTCGTCTCGAATGGGGGCATGCACGTGCGCTTTCCTCCGAGCTGTAGCACCAGCGTCACGATTCCTGTCGCGTGGATCAAGGGATCTGTGTCTTTCCCTCGAGGCTTTCCCACGAGGCTTTCCCACAGGGCTGTCCCACGTGAGACCGTGGTTGGAGTCGATCCTCCTCGTGAAAGTCAAGGCAGTGCAGGGAAAACAGTTTCCTCTGGAATGGACTGACACATCTGGGGGACTCTTGGAATGGTGGCACTACGCTGGAGTTGCTCTCAGCTTTCCTGTGGAGAGCCCCTACTCTTGAGATGCGACGGGAACGCCCAGGAATCTCTCCTGAACAAGCAGCGAAAGGATTCCTCATCTCGAACTACGAGGCAGAAATGGAGCTCTTCTGGATGTGGGTGGGACCCACGTGCTTCCTCTCGAGTGGAGAGGGGTATCTCGGGGAACTTCTTGAGTTGCAGCAAGGGTGTCAAGGACCCTTTGAAAGTTCCAGAGCTTAGGTGTGATTAGCCTTGAGAAGCCTCAGCGGAAATGGTCCTCATCTCGCCTGGAGGGCAAATCCTCCTGGATTTTCTGAAGTTGCCGCAGGTGCTCTCGACATACGACGGGGACCTCTGGGACCCGCTCTGGTGGCCTCAGGAAAGGCCAGTCCCCATGCGAGTTGCACGTGGGCCTCTCGGGATACCTCTCCCTTCGATGCCTGCGCCTAATACCTTGTGTGGAGGCGGGGCCGGAATCGGAGGATTCCTCTCCAGTGCTGACATGGATAATGGGGTAATTCTGGAGTCTCCCCAGGGGAGTAAGTCCACGTCTCAAATGGGGGCATGCACGTGTGCTTTCCTCCAGAGCAGTAGCAGCAGTGTCATGCTTTCCATCGCCTGGAACAAGGGATCTGTGGCTTTCCCTCGAGGCTTTCCCATGAGGCTTTCCCACAGGGCTGTCACACGTGCCACTGTGATGGGAGTCAATCCTCGGCGTGAAAGTCGAGGCAGTGCAGGGAAAACAGGTTCCACTGGAATGGACTGAGACTTCTGGGGAACTCTTGGAATGGTGGCACGACGCTGGAGTTCCTCTCGCCTTTCCTGTGGAGAGCACCTCCTCTTGAGGTGAGAGTGGAACGCCGGGAATTCTTTCCCGACAAAGCAGCGAAATGTCCCTCATCTCGAGGCGGAAACGGGTCTCCTCTGGATGTGGCCGGGACCCTTGTGCTTCCTATAGAGTGGAGACGGGTATGTCAGGCAACTTCTTGAGTTACAGCAAGGGTGTGAAGGAACTTTTGGAAGTTACAGAGGTTAGGTTTGATTAGCTTCGAGAAGCCTCAGCGGAAATGGGCTCTTCTCGCCTGGAGGGCAATACCTCCTAGATTTTTTCGAGTTGCGGCAGGTGCTCTCGATTTACGACGGGGACCTCAGGGACTCGCTCTGGTGGCCTCAGGCAATGCCAGTCCTCATGCGAGTTGCTCGGGTGCCTCTCGGGATTCCTCTCGCTTCGATGCCGGGGCCTGAGACCTTGTGTGGCGTCGGGGCGGAACATGAGGATTCCTCTTCAGTGCTGACATGGATCTTGGGGGAACTTCTGGAGTCTCCCCAGGGGAGTAAGTCCTCGTCTCGAGAGGGGGTCATGCACGTGCGCTTTCCTCCAGAACGGGAGCAGCAGTGTCTGGTTCCAGGAGCATGGATCATGAGATCTGTGGCTTTCCCTCGAGGTTTTCCAACGAGGATTTTCCACGAGGCTTTCCCACAGGGCGGTCCCAAGTGCCACTGTGGTGGGAGTCGATCCTCGGCGTGAAAGTCAAGGCAGTGCAGGGAAAACAGGTTCCTCTGGAATGGGCGAAGACATCTGGGGGACTCTGGGAATGGTCGCACGACACTGGAGTTCTTCTCTCCTTTCCTGTGGAGAGCTTCTCCTCTTAAGATGCGACGGGAATGCCCCGAATTCTTTCTCGACCAAGCAGGGAAAGGATCCCTCATCTCGAGCTACGAGGCGGAAACGGGGCTCTTCTGGATGTGGCCAGGACCCTCGTGCTTCCTCTCTAGTGTAAACGGTTATGTCAGGGAACCTCGTGAGTTGAAGCAAGGGTGTTAAGGACCTTTTTGAAGTTCCAGAGTTTAGGTGTCATTAGCTTCGAGAAGCCTCAGTGGAAATGGGCATCACCTCGCCTGGAGGGCAAAACTTCCTGGATTTTATCCAGTTGTGGCAGCTGCTCTCGACTTACCACGGCGACCTCAGGGACCCTCTCTAGTGGCCTCAGGAAAGGCCAGTCCGTATGCGAGTTGCTCAGGGGCCTCTCGGGATTCCTGTACCATCGATGCCGGGACTCAAGACCTTGTGTGGAGTTGGGGCCGGAACCTGCGGATTCCTCCCCAGTGCTGACATGGATCTTGGGGTACTTCTGGAGTCTCCCCAGGGGAGTCAGTCATTGTCTCCAGAGGGGGTATTCACGTGTGCTGTCCTCCCGAGCAGTACCAGCAGTGTCACGTTTCCTGTCGCGTTGATCATGGGATCTCTGGTTTTCCTTTGAGGATTTCCCACGAGGCTTTCCCAACAGCCTCTCCCACAGTGCTCTCCCATGTATCACCGAGGTGGGAGTCGAACCTCGGCTTGAAAGTCGAGGCAGTGCAGGGAAAACAGGTTCCTCTGGAATGGACTGAGACTTCTGGAGGACTCTTGGAATGGTGGAACGATGCTGTAGTTCCTCCCGCGTTTCCTGTGGAGACCGCCTCCTCTTGAGATTGGACGGGAATGCCCAGAAATCTTTCCCTACAAAGCAGTGAAAGGATCCCTCATCTCGAGCTACGAGGCGGAAACGGGGCTCCTCTGGATGTGGGCGGGACCCTCGTGCTTCCGCTCGAAGGGAGACGGGTATGTCGGGGAACTTCTTGAGTTGCAGCAAGGGTGTGAAGGAACTTTTGGAAGTTCCAGAGCTTAGATGTGATTAGCCTTGAGAAACCTCCGAGGAAATCGGCCCCATCTCTCCTGGAGGGCAAAACCTCCTGGATTTACTCGAGTTGCGGCAGGTGCTCTCGACTTACGACGGGGACCTCAGGGACACACTCTGGTGGCCTCAGGAAAGGCCAGTCCCCATGCGAGTTGAAAGGGGACCTCTCATGATTCCTCTACCTTCTATAACGGGGCCTAAGACATTGTGTGGAGTTGGGGCTGGAACCTGAGGATTCCTCTCCAGTGCTGACTTGGATCTTGGGGTACTTCTGGAGTCTCCCCAGGGGAGTAAGTCCTCGTCTCGAATGGGGGCATGCACGTGCCCTTTCCTCCCGAGCGGTAGCAGCAATGTCACGCTTCCCGTTGCGTGGTTCAAGGGATCTGTGGCTTTCCTTCGAGGCTTTCCCACGAGGCTTTCCCACGAGGCTTTCCCACAGGGCTGTCCCACGTGCCACCATGGTGGAGTCGTACCTCGGCGAGAAAGTCGAGGCAGTGCAGGGAAAACAGGTTCCTCTGGAATGGACCTAGAATTCTGGGGGACTCTTGGAATGGTGGCACGACGCTGGAGTTCCTCTCGCCTTTCCTGTGGAGAGCGGCTCCTCTTGAGAAGCGACGGGAATGCCAAGAATTCTTTCCCGTCCAAGCCGCGAAAGGATCACTCATCTCGAGGTACGAGGCGGAAACAGGGCTTCTCTGAATGTGGCCGGGACCCTCGTGCTTCCTCTAGATTGGAGACGGGTATGTCAGGGAACATCTTGAGTTGCAGCAAGGGTGTGAAGGACCTTTCGGAAGTTCCAGAGGTTAGGTGTGATTAGCCTCGAGAAGCCTCAGTGGAAATGGGCCTCATCTCGCCTGGAGGGCAAAACCTCCTAGATTTTCTCGAGTTGTGGCAGGTGCTCTCGACTTACGACGGGGACCTCAGGGACCCGCTCTGGTGGCCTCAGGAAAGGCCAGTCCCAGTGCGAGTTGCTCGGGGGCCTCTCGGGATTCCTCTCCTTTCGATGCCGCGGCCTAAGTCCTTGTGTGGTGTCGGGCCCGGAACCTTAGGATTCCTCTCCTGTGCTGACATGGATCTTGGGGTACTTCTGGAGTCTCCCCAGGGGAGTAAGTCCTCGTCTCGAATGGAGGCATGCACGAGCGCTTTCCTCAAGACTGTACCAGCAGTGTCACGCTTCCCATCGCCTGGATCAAGGGATCTGTATCTTTCCCTCGAGGCTTTCCCCCGAGGTGTTCTCACGAGGCTATCCAACAGGGCTGTCCCACGTGCGACCATTGTGTGAGTAGATCCTCAGCGTGAAAGTCGTGGCAGTGCAAGGAAAACATGTTCCTCTTGAATGGACTGTGATATCTGGGGGACTTTGGGATAGCGGCACGGCCCTCGATTTCCCCTCGCTTTTGCTGTAGAGAGCGCCTCCTCTTGAGATGCGATGGGAACCCCGGGAATTCTTTCCCGAGGAAGCATGGGAAGGATCCCTCATCTCGAGCTACAAGGCATAAACGGGGGCTCCTCTGGATGTGGGCGGGACCGTCGTGCTTCCTCTACAGTGGAGACGGAGATGTCGGGGAACTTCTTGAGTTGCAGCAAGGGTGTGAAGTACCTTTTGGAAGTTCCAGAGGTTAGGTGTGATTAGCCTCGAGAAGCCTCAGCAGAAATGGGCCTCATCTCGCCTGGAGGGCAAAACCGCTTGGATTTTCTCGAGTTGTGGCAGGTGCTCTCGACTTAAGGCGGGGACATCAGGGACCTGCTCTGGTGGACTCAGGACTGGCCAGTCCCCAATCGAGTTGCTCGGGGGCCTCTCGGGATTACTTTCCCGTCGATGCCGGGGCCTAAGTCCTTGTGTGGAGTCGGGCCCAGGACCTGAGGATTCCTCTGCAGTGCTGACATGGATTTTCGGGTACGTCTGGAGTCTCCCCATTGGAGTAAGTCCTCGTCTCGAATGGGGGCATGCACGTGCGCTTTCCTCAACAGCTGTAGCAGCAGAGTCATTCTTCCCATCGCCTACATCAAGTGATCTGTGCCTTTCCCTTGAGGATTTCCCACGAGGTGTTCCCACCAGTCCTTCCCACAGGGCTGTCCCACGTGCCACCGAGTTCTGAGTCGATCCTCGGCTTGAATGTCGAGGCAGTGCAGGGAAAACAGATTCCTCTGGAATGGACTAAGACATCTAGCCGACTCTTGGAATGGTGGCACGACGCTGGAGTTCCTCTCGCCTTCCCTATGGAGAGCGCCTCCTCTTGAGATGCGAAGGGAACGCCGGGAATTCTTGCCCGACGAAGCAGGGAAAGGATTCCACATCTCGAGCAACGAAGCAGAAACGGGGCTCCTCTGGATGTGGGCGGGACCCTCGTGCTTCCTCTACAGTGGAGACCAGGATGTCGAGGAACTTCTTGAGTTGCAGCAAGGTTGTGAAGGACCTTTTGGAAGTTCCAGAGGTTAGGTGTGATTAGCCTCGAGAAGCCTCAGTGGAAATGGGCCTCATCTCGCCTGGAGGGCAAACCTCCTGGATTTTCTCGAGTTGCCGCAGGTGCTCTCGACTTACGACGGGGACCTCAGGGACCCGCTCTGGTGGCCTCAGGAAAGGCCAGTCGCCATGCGAGTTCCTCGGGGTCCTCTCGGGATTCATCTCCCTTCGATGCCGGGGCATAAGACCTTGTGTGGAGTCGGGGCCTGAACCTGAGGATTCCTCTTCAGTGCTGACATGGATCTTGGGGTACTTCTGGAGTCTCCCCAGGGGAGTCAGTCCTCGTTTCGAATGCGGGCATGCACTTGCGCTTTCCTCCAGAGCGGAAGCAGCAGTGTCACGCAGTCCGCCGCGTGGATCAAAGGATCTATGGTTTTCCCTCGAGTCTTTCCCACGAGGCTTTCCCACGAGGCTTTCCCACAGGGCTGTCCCACGTGCACACGTGGTGGGAGTCGATCCTCGGCTTGAACGTCAAGGTAGTGCAGGGAAAACAGGTTCCTCTGGAATGGACTGACACATCTGGGGGACTCTAGGAATGGTGGCACGACCCTGAAGTTCCTCCCGCCTTTCCTGTGGAGAGCGCCTTCTCTTGAGATGCGACGGGAACGCCGGGAATTCTTTCCCTACGAAACAGGGAAAGGATCCCTCATCTCGAGCTTGGAGGCGTAAACGGGGCTCCCCTGGATGTGTTCGGGACCCTCGTGCTTCCTCTCGAGTGGAGACGGGTATGTCGGGGAACTTCTTGAGTTGCAGCAAGGGTGTGAAGGACCCTTTGGAAGTTCCAGTGGTTAGATGTGATTGGCCTCGAGAAGCCTCAGCGGAAATGGGCCTCATCTCGCCTGGAGGGCAAAACCTCCTGGATTTTCTCGAGTTGCCCCAGGTGCTCTCGACTTACGACGGGGACCTCAGGGACCATGTCTGGTGGCCTCAGGACAGGCCAGTCCCCATGCGAGTTCCTCGGGGGCGTCTCGGGATTCCTCTCCCGTCGATGCCGGGGCCTAAGACCTTGTGTGGAGTCGTGGCCGGAACCTGAGGATTCCTCTCCAGTGCTGACATGGATCTTGGGGTACTTCTGGAGTCTCCCCAGGGGAGTCAGTCCTCGTCTCGGATGCGGGCATGCACTTGCGCTTTCCTCCAGAGCGGTAGCAGCAGTGTCACGGAGTCCGCCGCGTGGATCAAAGGATCTATGGTTTTCCCTCGAGTTTTTCCCACGAGGCTTTCCCACGAGGCTTTCCCACAGGGCTGTCCCACGTGCACACGTGGTGGGAGTCGATCCTCGGCTTGAACGTCAAGGCAGTGCAGGGAAAACAGGTTCCTCTGGAATGGACTGACAAATCTGGGGGACTCTTGGAATGGTGTCACGACCCTGGAGTTCCTCTCGCCTTTCCTGTGGAGAGCGCCTCCTCTTGAGATGCGACGGGAACGCCGGGAATTCTTTCCCTACGAAACAGGGAAAGGATCCCTCATCTCGAGCTAGGAGGCGGAAACGGGGCTCCCCTGGATGTGTGCGGGACCCCACGTGCTTCCTCTCGAGTGGAGACGGGTATGTCGGGGAACTTCTTGAGTTGCAGCAATGGTGTGAAGGACCCTTTGGAATTTCCAGTGGTTAGATGTGATTGGCCTCGAGAAGCCTCAGCGGAAATGGGCCTCATCTGGCCTGGAGGGCAAAACCTCCTGGATTTTCTCGAGTTGCGGCAGGTGCTCTCGACTTACGACGGGGACCTCAGGGAACCGCTCTGGTGGCCTCAGGAAAGGCCAGTCCCCATGCGAGTTCCTCGGGGGCGTCTCGGGATTCCTCTCCGGTCGATGCCGGGGCCTAAGACCTTGTGTGGAGTCGGGGCCGGAACCTGAGGATTCCTCTCCAGTGCTGACATGGATCTTGGGGTACTTCTGGAGTCTCCACAGGGGAGTCAGTCCTCGTCTCGAATGCGGGCATGCATTTGCGCTTTCCTCCAGAGCGGTAGCAGCAGTGTCACGCAGTCCGCCGCGTGGATCAAAGGATCTATGGTTTTCCCTCGAGTCTTTCCCACGAGGCTTTCCCACGAGGCTTTCCAACAGGGCTGTCCCACGTGCACACGTGGTGGGAGTCGATCCTCGGCTTGAACGTCAAGGCAGTGCAGGGAAAACAGGTTCCTCTGGAATGGACTGACACATCTGGGGGACTCTTGGAATGGTGGCACGACCCTGGAGTTCCTCTCGCCTTTCCTGTGGAGAGCGCCTCCTCTTGAGATGCGACGGGAACGCCGGGAATTCTTTCCCTACGAAACAGGGAAAGGATCCCTCATCTCGAGCTAGGAGGCGGAAACGGGGTCCCCTGGATGTGTGCGGGACCCCACGTGCTTCCTCTCGAGTGGAGACGGGTATGTCGGGGAACTTCTTGAGTTGCAGCAATGGTGTGAAGGACCCTTTGGAAGTTCCAGTGGTTAGATGTGATTGGCCTCGAGATGCCTCAGCGGAAATGGGCCACATCTCGCCTGGAGGGCAAAACCTCCTGGATTTTCTCGAGTTGCGGCAGGTGCTCTCGACTTACGACGGGGACCTCAGGGAACCGCTCTGGTGGCCTCAGGAAAGGCCAGTCCCCATGCGAGTTCCTCGGGGGCGTCTCGGGATTCCTCTCCCATCGATGCCGGGGCCTAAGACCTTGTGAGGAGTCGGGGCCGGAACCTGAGGATTCCTCTCCAGTGCTGACATGGATCTTGGGGTACTTCTGGAGTCTCCCCAGGGGAGTCAGTCCTCGTCTCGAATGCGGGCATGCACTTGCGCTTTCCTCCAGAGCGGTAGCAGCAGTGTCACGCAGTCCGCCGCGTGGATCAAAGGATCTATGGTTTTCCCTCGAGTCTTTCCCACGAGGCTTTCCCACGAGGCTTTCCCACAGGGCTGTCCCACGTGCACACGTGTTGGGAGTCGATCCTCGGCTTGAACGTCAAGGCAGTGCAGGGAAAACAGGTTCCTCTGGAATGGACTGACACATCTGGGGGACTCTTGGAATGGTGGCACGACCCTGGAGTTCCTCTCGCCTTTCCTGTGGAGAGCGCCTCCTCTTGAGATGCGACGGGAACGCCGGGAATTCTTTCCCTACGAAACAGGGAAAGGATCCCTCATCTCGAGCTGGGAGGCGGAAACGGGGCTCCCCTGGATGTGTGCGGGACACCACATGATTCCTCTCGAGTGGAGACGGGTATGTCGGGGAACTTCTTGAGTTGCAGCAAGGGTGTGAAGGACCCTTTCGAAGTTCCAGTGGTTAGACGTGATTGGCCTCGAGAAGCCTCAGCGGAAATGGGCCTCATCTCGCCTGGAGGGCAAAACCTCCTGGATTTTCTCGAGTTGCGGCAGGTGCTCTCGACTTACGACGGGGACCTCAGGGACCCGCTCTGGTGGCCTCAGGACAGGCCAGTCCCCATGCGAGTTCCTCGGGGGCGTCTCGGGATTCCTCTCCCGTCGATGCCGGGGCCTAAGACCTTGTGTGGAGTCGTGGCCGGAACCTGAGGATTCCTCTCCAGTGCTGACATGGATCTTGGGGTACTTCTGGAGTCTCCCCAGGGGAGTCAGTCCTCGTCTCGGATGCGGGCATGCACTTGCGCTTTCCTCCAGAGCGGTAGCAGCAGTGTCACGGAGTCCGCCGCGTGGATCAAAGGATCTATGGTTTTCCCTCGAGTCTTTCCCACGAGGCTTTCCCACGAGGCTTTCCCACAGGGCTGTCCCACGTGCACACGTGGTGGGAGTCGATCCTCGGCTTGAACGTCAAGGCAGTGCAGGGAAAACAGGTTCCTCTGGAATGGACTGACACATCTGGGGGACTCTTGGAATGGTGGCACGACCCTGGAGTTCCTCTCGCCTTTCCTGTGGAGAGTGCCTCCTCTTGAGATACGACGGGAACGCCGGGAATTCTTTCCCTACGAAACAGGGAAAGGATCCCTCATCTCGAGCCAGGAGGCGGAAACAGGGCTCCCCTGGATGTGTGCGGGACCCCACGTGCTTCCTCTCGAGTGGAGACGGGTATGTCGGGGAACTTCTTGAGTTGCAGCAAGGGTGTGAAGGACCCTTTGGAAGTTCCAGTGGTTAGACGTGATTAGCCTCGAGAAGCCTCAGCGGAAATGGGCCTCATCTCGCCTGGAGGGCAAAACCTCCTGGATTTTCTCGAGTTGCGGCAGGTGCTCTCGACTTACGACGGGGACCTCAGGGAACCGCTCTGGTGGCCTCAGGAAAGGCCAGTCCCCATGCGAGTTCCTCGGGGGCGTCTCGGGATTCCTCACCCGTCGATGCCGGGGCCTAAGACCTTGTGTGGAGTCGGGGCCGGAACCTGAGGATTCCTCTCCAGTGCTGACATGGATCTTGGGGTACTTCTGGAGTCTCCCCAGGGGAGTCAGTCCTCGTCTCGAATGCGGGCATGCATTGCGCTTTCCTCCAGAGCGGTGGCAGCAGTGTCACGCAGTCTGCCGCGTGGATCAAAGGATCTATGGTTTTCCCTCGAGTCTTTCCCACGAGGCTTTCCCATGAGGCTTTCCAAAAGGGCTGTCCCACGTGCACACGTGGTGGGAGTCGATCCTCGGCTTGAACGTCAAGTGCAGGGAAAAAAAGTTCCTCTGGAATGGACTGACACATCTGGGGGACTCTTGGAATGGT
Organism: Ovis canadensis; assembly: GCF_042477335.2. Classification (NCBI taxonomy): domain Eukaryota; kingdom Metazoa; phylum Chordata; class Mammalia; order Artiodactyla; family Bovidae; genus Ovis; species Ovis canadensis. Next base: position 1,294,193 of record NC_091258.1, on the reverse strand, counting down.
GGCACGACCCTGGAGTTCCTCTCGCCTTTCCTGTGGAGAGCGCCTACTCTTGAGATGCGACGGGAACGCCGAGAATGCTTTCCCTACGAAACAGTGAAAGGATCCCTCATCTCGAGCTTGGAGGCGGAAACGGGGCTCCCCTGGATGTGTGCGGGACACCACGTGCTTCCTCTCGAGTGCAGACGGGTATGTCGGGGAACTTCTTGAGTTGCAGCAAGGGTGTGAAGGACCCTTTGGAAGTTCCAGTGGTTAGATATGATTAGCCTCGAGAAGCCTCAGCGGAAATGGGCCTCATCTCGCCTGGAGGGCAAAACCTCCTGGATTTTCTCGAGTTGCGGCAGGTGCTCTCGACTTACGATGCGGACCTCAGGGACCCGCTCTGGTGGCCTCAGGAAAGGCCAGTCCCCATGCGAGTTCCTCGGGGCCCTCTCGGGATTCCTCTCCCGTCGATGCCGGGGCCTAAGACCTTGTGTGGAGTCGGGGCCGGAACCTGAGGATTCCTCTCCAGTGCTGACATGGATCTTGGGGTACTTCTGGAGTCTCCCCAGGGGAGTCAGTCCTCGTCTCGGATGCGGGCATGCACTTGCGCTTTCCTCCAGAGCGGTAGCAGCAGTGTCACGCAGTCCGCCGCGTGGATCAAAGGATCTATGGTTTTCCCTCGAGTCTTTCCCACGAGGCTTTCCCACGAGGCTTTCCCACAGGGCTGTCCCACGTGCACACGTGGTGGGAGTCGATCCTCGGCTTGAACGTCAAGGCAGTACAGGGAAAACAGGTTCCTCTGGAATGGACTGACACATCTGGGGGACTCTTGGAATGGTGGCATGACCCTGGAGTTCCTCTCGCCTTTCCTGTGGAGAGCGCCTCCTCTTGAGATGCGACGGGAACGCCGGGAATTCTTTCCCTACGAAACAGGGAAAGGATCCCTCATCTCGAGCTAGGAGGCGGAAACGGGGCTCCCCTGGATGTGTGCCGGACACCGCGTGCTTCCTCTCGAGTGCAGACGGGTATGTCGGGGAACTTCTTGAGTTGCAGCAAGGGTGTGAAGGACCCTTTGGAAGTTCCAGTGGTTAGATGTGATTGGCCTCGAGAAGCCTCAGCGGAAATGGGCCTCATCTCGCCTGGAGGGCAAAACCTCCTGGATTTCTCGAGTTGCAGCAGGTGCTCTCGACTTACGACGGGGACCTCAGGGACCCGCTCTGGTGGCCTCAGGAAAGGCCAGTCCCCATGCGAGTTCCTCGGGGGCCTCTGGGGATTCCTCTCCCGTCGATGCCGGGGCCTAAGTCCTTGTGTGGAGTCGGGGCCGGAACCTGAGGATTCCTCTCCAGTGCTGACATGCATCTTTTGGTACTTCTGGAGTTTCCCCAGGGGAGTCAGTCCTCGTCTCGAATGCGGGCATGCACTTGCGCTTTCCTCCAGAGCGGTAGCAGCAGTGTCACGCAGTCCGCCGCGTGGATCAAAGGATCTATGGTTTTCCCTCGAGTCTTTCCCACGAGGCTTTCCCACGAGGCTTTCCCACAGGGCTGTCCCACGTACACACGTGGTGGGAGTCGATCCTCGGCTTGAACGTCAAGGCAGTGCAGGGAAAACAGGTTCCTCTGGAATGGACTGACACATCTGGGGGACTCTTGGAATGGTGTCACGACCCTGGAGTTCCTCTCGCCTTTCCTGTGGAGAGCGCCTCCTCTTGAGATGCGACGGGAACGCCGGGAATTCTTTCCCTACGAAACAGGGAAAGGAACCCTCATCTCGAGCTAGGAGGCGGAAACGGGGTCCCCTGGATGTGTGCGGGACACCACGTGCTTCCTCTCGAGTGGAGACGGGTATGTCGGGGAACTTCTTGAGTTGCAGCAATGGTGTGAAGGACCCTTTGGAAGTTCCAGTGGTTAGATGTGATTGGCCTCGAGATGCCTCAGCGGAAATGGGCCTCATCTCGCCTGGAGGGCAAAACCTCCTGGATTTACTCGAGTTGCGGCAGGTGCTCTCGACTTACGACGGGGACCTCAGGGACCCGCTCTGGTGGCCTCAAAAAGGCCAGTCCCTATGCGAGTTCCTCGGGGGCCTCTCGGGATTCCTCTCCCGTCGATGCCGGGGCCTAAGACCTTGTGTGGAGTCGGGGCCGGAACCTGAGGATTTCTCTCCAGTGCTGACATGGATCTTGGGGTACTTCTGGAGTCTCCCCAGGGGAGTCAGTCCTCGTCTCGAATGCGGGCATTCACTTGCGCTTTCCTCCAGCGCGGTAGCAGCATTGTCACGCAGTCCGCCGCGTGGATCAAAGGATCTATGGTTTTCCCTCGAGTCTTTCCCACGAGGCTTTCCCTCGAGGCTTTCCCAAAGGGCTGTCCCACGTGCACACGTGGTGGGAGTCGATCCTCGGCTTGAACGTCAAGGCAGTGCAGGGAAAACAGGTTCCTCTGGAATGGACTGACACATCTGGGGGACTCTTGGAATGGTGTCACGACCCTGGAGTTCCTCTCGCCTTTCCTGTGGAGAGCGCCTCCTCTTGAGATGCGACGGGAACGCCGGGAATTCTTTCCCTTCGAAACAGGGAAAGGATCCCTCATCTCGAGCTAGGAGGCGGAAACGGGGCTCCCCTGGATGTGTGCGGGACCCCACGTGCTTCCTCTCGAGTGGAGACGGGTATGTCGGGGAACTTCTTGAGTTGCAGCAATGGTGTGAAGGACCCTTTGGAAGTTCCAGTGGTTAGATGTGATTGGCCTCGAGAAGCCTCAGCGGAAATGGGCCTCATCTGGCCTGGAGGGAAAAACCTCCTGGATTTTCTCGAGTTGCGGCAGGTACTCTCGACTTACGACGGGGACTTCAGGGAACCGCTCTGGTGGCCTCAGGAAAGGCCAGTCCCCATGCGAGTTCCTCGGGGGCGTCTCGGGATTCCTCTCCGGACGATGCCGGGGCCTAAGACCTTGTGTGGAGTCGGGGTCGGAACCTGAGGATTCCTCTCCAGTGCTGACATGGATCTTGGGGTACTTCTGGAGTCTCCCCAGGGGAGTCAGTCCTCGTCTCGAATGCGGGCATGCACTTGCGCTTTCCTCCAGAGAGGTAGCAGCAGTGTCACGCAGTCCGCCGCGTGGATCAAAGGATCTATGCTTTTCCCTCGAGTCTTTCCCACGAGGCTTTCCCACGAGGCTTTCCAACAGGGCTGTCCCACGTGCACACGTGGTGGGAGTCGATCCTCGGCTTGAACGTCAAGGCAGTGCAGGGAAAACAGGTTCCTCTGGAATGGACTGACACATCTGGGGGACTCTTGGAATGGTGGCACGACCCTGGAGTTCCTCTCGCCTTTCCTGTGGAGAGCACCTCCTCTTGAGATGCGACGGGAACGCCGGGAATTCTTTCCCTACGAAACAGGGAAAGGATCCCTCATCTCGAGCTAGGAGGCGGAAACGGGTCTCCCCTGGATGTTTGCGGGACACCACATGCTTCCTCTCGAGTGGAGACGGGTATGTCGGGGAACTTCTTGAGTTGCAGCAAGGGTGTGAAGGACCCTTTGGAAGTTCCAGTGGTTAGACGTGATTGGCCTCGAGAAGCCTCAGCGGAAATGGGCCTCATCTCGCCTGGAGGGCAAAACCTCCTGGATTTACTCGAGTTGCGGCAGGTGCTCTCGACTTACGACGGGGACCTCAGGGACCCGCTCTGGTGGCCTCAAAAAGGCCAGTCCCTATGCGAGTTCCTCGGGGGCCTCTCGGGATTCCTCTCCCGTCGATGCCGGGGCCTAAGACCTTGTGTGGAGTCGGGGCCGGAACCTGAGGATTTCTCTCCAGTGCTGACATGGATCTTGGGGTACTTCTGGAGTCTCCCCAGGGGAGTCAGTCCTCGTCTCGAATGCGGGCATTCACTTGCGCTTTCCTCCAGCGCGGTAGCAGCATTGTCACGCAGTCCGCCGCGTGGATCAAAGGATCTATGGTTTTCCCTCGAGTCTTTCCCACGAGGCTTTCCCTCGAGGCTTTCCCAAAGGGCTGTCCCACGTGCACACGTGGTGGGAGTCGATCCTCGGCTTGAACGTCAAGGCAGTGCAGGGAAAACAGGTTCCTCTGGAATGGACTGACACATCTGGGGGACTCTTGGAATGGTGTCACGACCCTGGAGTTCCTCTCGCCTTTCCTGTGGAGAGCGCCTCCTCTTGAGATGCGACGGGAACGCCGGGAATTCTTTCCCTTCGAAACAGGGAAAGGATCCCTCATCTCGAGCTAGGAGGCGGAAACGGGGCTCCCCTGGATGTGTGCGGGACCCCACGTGCTTCCTCTCGAGTGGAGATGGGTATGTCGGGGAACTTCTTGAGTTGCAGCAATGGTGTGAAGGACCCTTTGGAAGTTCCAGTGGTTAGATGTGATTGGCCTCGAGAAGCCTCAGCGGAAATGGGCCTCATCTGGCCTGGAGGGCAAAACCTCCTGGATTTTCTCGAGTTGCGGCAGGTGCTCTCGACTTACGACGGGGACTTCAGGGAACCGCTCTGGTGGCCTCAGGAAAGGCCAGTCCCCATGCGAGTTCCTCGGGGGCGTCTCGGGATTCCTCTCCGGACGATGCCGGGGCCTAAGACCTTGTGTGGAGTCGGGGTCGGAACCTGAGGATTCCTCTCCAGTGCTGACATGGATCTTGGGGTACTTCTGGAGTCTCCCCAGGGGAGTCAGTCCTCGTCTCGAATGCGGGCATGCACTTGCGCTTTCCTCCAGAGAGGTAGCAGCAGTGTCACGCAGTCCGCCGCGTGGATCAAAGGATCTATGGTTTTCCCTCGAGTCTTTCCCACGAGGCTTTCCCACGAGGCTTTCCAACAGGGCTGTCCCACGTGCACACGTGGTGGGAGTCGATCCTCGGCTTGAACGTCAAGGCAGTGCAGGGAAAACAGGTTCCTCTGGAATGGACTGACACATCTGGGGGACTCTTGGAATGGTGGCACGACCCTGGAGTTCCTCTCGCCTTTCCTGTGGAGAGCACCTCCTCTTGAGATGCGACGGGAACGCCGGGAATTCTTTCCCTACGAAACAGGGAAAGGATCCCTCATCTCGAGCTAGGAGGCGGAAACGGGTCTCCCCTGGATGTTTGCGGGACACCACATGCTTCCTCTCGAGTGGAGACGGGTATGTCGGGGAACTTCTTGAGTTGCAGCAAGGGTGTGAAGGACCCTTTGGAAGTTCCAGTGGTTAGACGTGATTGGCCTCGAGAAGCCTCAGCGGAAATGGGCCTCATCTCGCCTGGAGGGCAAAACCTCCTGGATTTTCTCGAGTTGCGGCAGGTGCTCTCGACTTACGAAGGGGACCTCAGGGACCCGCTCTGGTGGCCTCAGGAAAGGCCAGTCCCCATGCAAGTTCCTCGGGGGTGTCTCGGGATTCCTCTCCCGTTGATGCCGGGGCCTAAGACCTTGTGTGGAGTCGGGGCCGGAACCTGAGGATTCCTCTCCAGTGCTGACATGGATCTTGGGGTACTTCTGGAGTCTCCCCAGGGGAGTCAGTCCTCGTCTCGAATGCGGGCATGCACTTGCGCTTTCCTCCAGAGCGGTAGCAGCAGTGTCACGCAGTCCGCCGCGTGAATCAAAGGATCTATGGTTTTCCTTCGAGTCTTTCCCACGAGGTTTTCCCACGAGGCTTTCCCACAGGGCTGTCCCACGTGCACACGTGGTGGGAGTCGATCCTCGGCTTGAACGTCAAGGCAGTGCAGGGAAAACAGGTTCCTCTGGAATGGACTGACACATCTGGGGGACTCTTGGAATGGTGGCATGACCCTGGAGTTCCTCTCGCCTTTCCTGTGGAGAGCGCCACCTCTTGAGATGCGACGGGAACGCCGGGAATTCTTTCCCTACGAAACAGGGAAAGGATCCCTCATCTCGAGCTAGGAGGCGGAAACGGGGCTCCCCTGGATGTGTGCGGGACACCACGTGCTTCCTCTCGAGTGCAGACGGGTATGTCGGGGAACTTCTTGAGTTGCAGCAAGGGTGGGAAGGACCCTTTGGAAGTTCCAGTGGTTAGATGTGATTGGCCTCGAGAAGCCTCAGCGGAAATGGGCCTCATCTTCCTGGAGGGCAAAACTTCCTGGATTTTCTCGAGTTGCGGCAGGTGCTCTCGACTTACGAAGGGGACCTCAGGGACCCGCTCTGGTGGCCTCAGGACAGGCCAGTCCCCATGCGAGTTCCTCGGGTTCCTCTCGGGATTTCTCTCCCGTCGATGCCGGGGCCTAAGTCCTTGTGTGGAGTCGGGGCCGGAACCTGAGGATTCCTCTCCAGTGCTGACATGGATCTTGGGGTACTTCTGGAGTCTCCCCATGGGAGTCAGTCCTCGTCTCGAATGCGGGCATGCACTTGCGCTTTCCTCCAGAGCGGTAGCAGCAGTGTCAAACAGTCCGCCGCGTGGATCAAAGGATCCTTGGTTTTCCCTCGAGTCTTTCTCACGAGGCTTTCCCACGAGGCTTTCCCACAGGGCTGTCCCACGTGCACACGTGGTGGGAGTCGATCCTCGGCTTGAACGTCAAGGCAGTGCAGGGAAAACAGGTTCCTCTGGAATGGACTGACACATCTGGGGGACTCTTGGAATGGTGTCTCGACCCTGGAGTTCCTCTCGCCTTTCCTGTGGAGAGCGCCTCCTCTTGAGATGGGACGGGAACGCCGGGAATTCTTTCCCTACGAAACAGGGAAAGGATCCCTCATCTCGAGCTAGGAGGCGGAAACGGGGCTCCCCTGGATGTGTGCGGGACCCCACGTGCTTCCTCTCGAGTGCAGACGGGTATGTAGGGGAACTTCTTCAGTTGCAGCAAGGGTGTGAAGGACCCTTTGGAAGTTCCAGTGGTTAGATGTGATTGGCCTCGAGAAGCCTCAGCGGAAATGGGCCTCATCTCGCCTGGAGGGCAAAACCTCCTGGATTTTCTCGAGTTTCGGCAGGTGCTCTCGACTTATGACGGGGACCTCAGGGAACCGCTCTGGTGGCCTCAGGAAAGGCCCGTCCCCATGCGAGTTCCTCGGGGGCTTCTCGGGATTCCTCTCCTGTCGATGCCGGGGCCTAAGACCTTGTGTGGAGTCGGGGCCGGAACCTGAGGATTCCTCTCCAGTGCTGACATGGATCTTGGGGTACTTCTGGAGTCTCCCCAGGGGAGTCAGTCCTCGTCTCGAATGCGGGCATGCACTTGAGCTTTCCTCCAGAGCGGTAGCAGCAGTGTCACGCAGTCCGCCGCGTGGAACAAAGGATCTATGGTTTTCCCTCGAGTCTTTCCCACGAGGCTTTCCCACGAGGCTTTCCCACAGGGCTGTCCCACGTGCACACGTGGTGGGAGTCGATCCTCGGCTTGAACGTCAAGGCAGTGCAGGGAAAACAGGTTCCTCTGGAATGGACTGACACATCTGGGGGACTCTTGGAATGGTGGCACGACCCTGGAGTTCCTCTCGCCTTTCCTGTGGAGAGTGCCTCCTCTTGAGATGCGACGGGAACGCCGGGAATTCTTTCCCTACGAACAGGGAAAGGATCCCTCATCTCGAGCCAGGAGGCGGAAACAGGGCTCCCCTGGATGTGTGCGGGACCCCACGTGCTTCCTCTCGAGTGGAGACGGGTATGTCGGGGAACTTCTTGAGTTGCAGCAAGGGTGTGAAGGACCCTTTGGAAGTTCCAGTGGTTAGACGTGATTAGCCTCGAGAAGCCTCAGCGGAAATGGGCCTCATCTCGCCTGGAGGGCAAAACCTCCTGGATTTTCTCGAGTTGCGGCAGGTGCTCTCGACTTACGACGGGGACCTCAGGGAACCGCTCTGGTGGCCTCAGGAAAGGCCAGTCCCCATGCGAGTTCCTCGGGGGCGTCTCGGGATTCCTCACCCGTCGATGCCGGGGCCTAAGACCTTGTGTGGAGTCGGGGCCGGAACCTGAGGATTCCTCTCCAGTGCTGACATGGATCTTGGGGTACTTCTGGAGTCTCCCCAGGGGAGTCAGTCCTCGTCTCGAATGCGGGCATGCATTGCGCTTTCCTCCAGAGCGGTGGCAGCAGTGTCACGCAGTCTGCCGCGTGAATCAAAGGATCTATGGTTTTCCCTCGAGTCTTTCCCACGAGGCTTTCCCATGAGGCTTTCCCACAGGGCTGTCCCACGTGCACACGTGGTGGGAGTCGATCCTCGGCTTGAACGTCAAGTGCAGGGAAAAAAAGTTCCTCTGGAATGGACTGACACATCTGGGGGACTCTTGGAATGGTGGCACGACCCTGGAGTTCCTCTCGCCTTTCCTGTGGAGAGCGCCTACTCTTGAGATGCGACGGGAACGCCGAGAATGCTTTCCCTACGAAACAGTGAAAGGATCCCTCATCTCGAGCTTGGAGGCGGAAACGGGGCTCCCCTGGATGTGTGCGGGACACCACGTGCTTCCTCTCGAGTGGAGACGGGTATGTCGGGGAACTTCTTGAGTTGCAGCAATGGTGTGAAGGACCCTTTGGAAGTTCCAGTGGTTAGACGTGATTAGCCTCGAGAAGCCTCAGCGGAAATGGGCCTCATCTCGCCTGGAGGGCAAAACCTCCTGGATTTTCTCGAGTTGGGGTAGGTGCTCTCGACTTACGACGGGGACCTCAGGGACCCGCTCTGGTGGCCTCAGGAAAGGCCAGTCCCCATGCGAGTTCCTCGGGGGCGTCTCGGGATTCCTCTCCCGTCGATGCCGGGGCCTAAGACCTTGTGTGGAGTCGGGGCCGGAACCTGAGGATTCCTCTCCAGTGCTGACATGGATCTTGGGTACTTCTGGAGTCTCCCTAGGGGAGTCAGTCCTCGTCTCGAATGCGGGCATGCACTTGCGCTTTCCTCCAGAGCGGTAGCAGCAGTGTCACGCAGTCCGCCGCGTGGATCAAAGGATCTATGGTTTTCCCTCGAGTCTTTCCCACGAGGCTTTCCCACGAGGCTTTCCCACAGGGCTGTCCCACGTGCACACGTGGTGGGAGTCGATCCTCGGCTTGAACGTCAAGGCAGTGCAGGGAAAACAGGTTCCTCTGGAATGAACTGACACATCTGGGGGACTCTTGGAATGGTGGCACGACCCTGGAGTTCCTCTCGCCTTTCCTGTGGAGAGCGCCTCCTCTTGAGATGCGACGGGAACGCCGGGAATTCTTTCCCTACGAAACAGGGAAAGGATCCCTCATCTCGAGCTAGGAGGCGGAAACGGGGCTCCCCTGGATGTGTTCGGGACACCACGTGCTTCCTCTCGAGTGGAGACGGGTATGTCGGGGAACTTCTTGAGTTGCAGCAAGGGTGTGAAGGACCCTTTGGAAGTTCCAGTGGTTAGACGTGATTGGCCTCGAGAAGCCTCAGCGGAAATGGGCCTCATCTCGCCTGGAGGGCAAAACCTCCTGGATTTTCTCGAGTTGCGGCAGGTGGTCTCGACCTACGACGGGGACTTCAGGGACCCGCTCTGGTGGCCTCAGGAAAGGCCAGTCCCCATGCGAGTTCCTCGGGGGCCTCTCAGGATTCCTCTCCCGTCGATGCCGGGGCCTAAGTCCTTGTGTGGAGTCGGGGCCGGAACCTGAGGATTCCTCTCCAGTGCTGACATGGATCTTGGGGTACTTCTGGAGTCTCCCCAGGGGAGTCAGTCCTCGTCTCGAATGCGGGCATGCATTGCGCTTTCCTCCAGAGCGGTAGCAGCAGTGTCACGCAGTCCGCCGCATGGATCTAAGGATCTATGGTTTTCCCACGAGTCTTTCCCACGAGGCTTTCCCACGAGGCTTTCCCACAGGGCTGTCCCACGTGCACACGTGGTGGGAGTCGATCCTCGGCTTCAACGTCAAGGCAGTGCAGGGAAAACAGGTTCCTCTGGAATGGACTGACACATCTGAGGGACTCTTGGAATGGTGGCACGACCCTGGAGTTCCTCTCGCCTTTCCTGTGGAGAGCGCCTCCTCTTGAGATGCGACGGGAACGCCGGGAATTCTTTCCCTACGAAACAGGCAAAAGATCCCTCATCTCGAGCTAGGAGGCGGAAACGGGGCTCCCCTGGATGTGTGCGGGACCCCACGTGCTTCCTCTCGAGTGCAGACGGGTATGTAGGGGAACTTCTTCAGTTGCAGCAAGGGTGTGAAGGACCCTTTGGAAGTTCCAGTGGTTAGATGTGATTGGCCTCAAGAAGCCTCAGCGGAAATGGGCCTCATCTCGCCTGGAGGGCAAAACCTCCTGGATTTTCTCGAGTTGCGGCAGGTGCTCTCGACTTACGACGGGACCTCAGGGAACCGCTCTGGTGGCCTCAGGAAAGGCCAGTCCCCATGCGAGTTCCTCGGGGGCCTCTCGGGATTCCTCTCCCGTCGATGCCGGGGCCTAAGACCTTGTGTGGAGTCGGGGCCGGAACCTGAGGATTCCTCTCCAGTGCTGACATGGATCTTGGGGTACTTCTGGAGTCTCCCCAGGGGAGTCAGTCCTCGTCTCGAATGCGGGCATGCATTGCGCTTTCCTCCAGAGCGGTAGCAGCAGTGTCACGCAGTCCGCCGCGTGGATCAAAGGATCTATGGTTTTCCCTCGAGTCTTTCCCACGAGGCTTTCCCACGAGGCTTTCCCACAGGGCTGTCCCACGTGCACACGTTGTGGGAGTCGATCCTCGGCTTGAACGTCAAGGCAGTGCAGGGAAAACAGGTTCCTCTGGAATGGACTGACTCATCTGGGGGACTCTTGGAATGGTGGCACGACCCTGGAGTTCCTCTCGCCTTTCCTGTGGAGAGCGCCTTCTCTTGAGATGCGACGGGAACGCCGGGAATTCTTTCCCTACGAAACAGGGAAAGGATCCCTCATCTCGAGCTAGGAGGCGGAAACGGGGCTCCCCTGGATGTGTGCGGGACACCACGTGCTTCCTCTCGAGTGCAGACGGGTATGTCGGGGAACTTCTTGAGTTGCAGCAAGGGTGTGAAGGACCCTTTGGAAGTTCCAGTGGTTAGACGTGATTAGCCTCGAGAAGCCTCAGCGGAAATGGGCCTCATCTCGCCTGGAGGGCAAAACCTCCTGGATTTTCTCGAGTTGCGGCAGGTGCTCTCGACTTACGACGGGGACCTCAGGGACCCGCTCTGGTGGGCTCAGGAAAGGCCAGTCCCCATGCGAGTTCCTCGGGGGCATCTCGGGATTCCTCTCCCGTCGATGCCGGGGCCTAAGACCTTGTGTGGAGTCGGGGCCGGAACCTGAGGATTCCTCTCCAGTGCTGACATGGATCTTGGGATACTTCTGGAGTCTCCCCAGGGGAGTCAGTCCTCGTCTCGAATGCGGGCATGCACTTGCGCTTTCCTCCAGAGCGGTAGCAGCATTGTCACACAGTCCGCCGCGTGGATCAAAGGATCTATGGTTTTCCCTCGAGTCTTTCCCACGAGGCTTTCCCACGAGGCTTTCCCACAGGGCTGTCCCACGTGCACACGTGGTGGGAGTCGATCCTCGGCTTGAACGTCAAGGCAGTGCAGGGAAAACAGGTTCCTCTGGAATGGACTGACACATCTGGGGGACTCTTGGAATGGTGGCACGACCCTGGAGTTCCTCTCGCCTTTCCTGTGGAGAGCGCCTCCTCTTGAGATGCGACGGAAACGCCGGGAATTCTTTCCCTACGAAACAGGGAAAGGATCCCTCATCTCGAGCTAGGAGGCGGAAACGGGGCTCCCCTGGATGTGTGCGGGACACCACGTGCTTCCTCTCGAGTGCAGACGGGTATGTCGGGGAACTTCTTGAGTTGCAGCAAGGGTGTGAAGGACCCTTTAGAAGTTCCAGTGTTTAGACGTGATTAGCCTCGAGAAGCCTCAGCGGAAATGGGCCTCATCTCGCCTGGAGGGCAAAACCTCCTGGATTTTCTCGAGTTGCGGCAGGTGCTCTCGACTTACGACGGGGACCTCAGGGACCCGCTCTGGTGGCCTCAGGAAAGGCCAGTCCCAATGCGAGTTCCTCGGGGCCTCTCGGGATTCCTCTCCCGTCGATGCCGGGGCCTAAGACCTTGTGTGGAGTCGGGGCCGGAACCTGAGGATTCCTCTCCAGTGCTGACAAGGATCTTAGGGTACTTCTGGAGTCTCCCCAGGGAAGTCAGTCCTCGTCTCGAATGCGGGCATGCACTTGCGCTTTCCTCCAGAGCGGTAGCAGCAGTGTCACGCAGTCCGCCGCGTCGATCAAAGGATCTATGGTTTTCCCTCGAGTCTTTCCCACGAGGCTTTCCCACGAGGCTTTCCCACAGGGCTGTCCCACGTGCACACCTTGTGGGAGTCGATCCTCGGCTTGAACGTCAAGGCAGTGCAGGGAAAACAGGTTCCTCTGGAATGGACTGACACATCTGGGGGACTCTTGGAATGGTGGCACGACCCTGGAGTTCCTCTCGCCTTTCCTGTGGAGAGTGCCTCCTCTTGAGATGCGACAGGAACGCAGGGAATTCTTTCCCTACGAAACAGGGAAAGGATCCCTCATCTCGAGCGAGGAGGCGGAAACGGGGCTCCCCTGGATGTGTGCGGGAACCCACGTGCTTCCTCTCGAGTGGAGACGGGTATGTCGGGGAACTTCTTGAGTTGCAGCAATGGTGTGAAGGACCCTTTAGAAGTTCCAGTGGTTAGATGTGATTGGCCTCGAGAAGCCTCAGCGGAAATGGGCCTCATCTCGCCTGGAGGGCAAAACCTCCTGGATTTTCTCGAGTTGCGGCAGGTGCTCTCGACTTACGACGGGACCTCAGGGAACCGCTCTGGTGGCCTCAGGAAAGGCCAGTCCCCATGCGAGTTCCTCGGGGGCGTCTCGGGATTCCTCTCCGGTCGATGCCGGGGCCTAAGACCTTGTGTGGAGTCGGGGCCGGAACCTGAGGATTCCTCTCCAGTGCTGACATGCATCTTGGGGTACTTCTGGAGTCTCCCCAGGGGAGTCAGTCCTCGTCTCGAATGCGGGCATGCATTGCGCTTTCCTCCAGAGCGGTAGCAGCAGTGTCACGCAGTCCGCCGCGTGGATCAAAGGATCTATGGTTTTCCCACGAGTCTTTCCCATGAGGCTTTCCCACGAGGCTCTCCCACGAGGCTTTCCCACAGGGCTGTCCCACGTGCACACGTGGTGGGAGTCGATCCTCGGCTTGAACGTCAAGGCAGTGCAGGGAAAACAGGTTCCTCTGGAATGGACTGACACATCTGGGGGACTCTTGGAATGGTGTCTCGACCCTGGAGTTCCTCTCGCCTTTCCTGTGGATAGCGCCTCCTCTTGAGATGCGTCGGGAACGCCGGGAATTCTTTCCCTACGAAACAGGGAAAGGATCCCTCATCTCGAGCTAGGAGGCGGAAACGGGGCTCCCCTGGATGTGTGCGGGCCCCCACGTGCTTCCTCTCGAGTGGAGACGGGTATGTCGGGGAACTTCTTGAGTTGCAGCAAGGGTGTGAAGGACCCTTTGGAAGTTCCAGTGGTTAGATGTGATTGGCCTCGAGAAGCCTCAGCGGAAATGGGCCTCATCTCGCCTGGAGGGCAAAACCTCCTGGATTTTCTCGAGTTGCGGCAGGTGATCTCGACTTACGACGGGGACCTCAGGGACCCGCTCTGGTGGCCTCAGGAAAGGCCAGTCCCCATGCGAGTTCCTCGGGGGCCTCTCAGGATTCCTCTCCCGTCGATGCCGGGGCCTAAGACCTTGTGTGGAGTCGGGGCCGGAACCTGAGGATTCCTCTCCAGTGCTGACATGGATCTTGGGGTACTTCTGGAGTCTCCCCAGGGGAGTCAGTCCTCGTCTCGAATGCGGGCATGCACTTGCGCTTTCCTCCAGAGCGGTAGCAGCAGTGTCACGCAGTCCGCCGCGTGGATCAAAGGATCTATGGTTTTCCCTCGAGTCTTTCCCACGAGGCTTTCCCACGAGGCTTTCCCACAGGGCTGTCCCACGTGCACACGTGGTGGGAGTCGATCCTCGGCTTGAACGTCAAGGCAGTGCAGGGAAAACAGGTTCCTCTGGAATGGACTGACACATCTGGGGGACTCTTGGAATGGTGGCATGACCCTGGAGTTCCTCTCGCTTTTCCTGTGGAGAGCGCCTCCTCTTGAGATGCGACGGGAACGCCGGGAATTCTTTCCCTACGAAACAGGGAAAGGATCCCTCATCTCGAGCTAGGAGGCGGAAACGGGGCTCCCCTGGATGTGTGCGGACACCGTGTGCTTCCTCTCGAGTGCAGATGGGTATGTCGGGGAACTTCTTGAGTTGCAGCAAGGGTGTGAAGGACCCTTTGGAAGTTCCAGTGGTTAGATGTGATTGGCCTCGAGAAGCCTCAGCGGAAATGGGCCTCATCTCGCCTGGAGGGCAAAACCTCCTGGATTTTCTCGAGTTGCAGCAGGTGCTCTCGACTTACGACGGGGACCTCAGGGACCAGCTCTGGTGGCCTCAGGAAAGGCCAGTCCCCATGCGAGTTCCTCGGGGGCCTCTGGGGATTCCTCTCCCGTCGATGCCGGGGCCTAAGTCCTTGTGTGGAGTCGGGGCCGGAACCTGAGGATTCCTCTCCAGTGCTGACATGGATCTTGGGGTACTTCTGGAGTCTCCCCAGGGGAGTCAGTCCTCGTCTCGAATGCGGGCATGCACTTGCGCTTTCCTCCAGAGCGGTAGCAGCAGTGTCACGCAGTCCTCCGCGTGGATCAAAGGATCTATGGTTTTCCCTCGAGTCTTTCCCACGAGGCTTTCCCACGAGGCTTTCCCACAGGGCTGTCCCACGTGCACACGTGGTGGGAGTCGATCCTCGGCTTGAACGTCAAGGCAGTGCAGGGAAAACAGGTTCCTGTGGAATGGACTGACACATCTGGGGGACTCTTGGAATGGTGTCACGACCCTGGAGTTCCTCTCGCCTTTCCTGTGGAGAGCGCCTCCTCTTGAGATGCGACGGGAACGCCGGGAATTCTTTCCCTACGAAACAGGGAAAGGATCCCTCATCTCAAGCTGGGAGGCGGAAACGGGGCTCCCCTGGATGTGTGCGGGACACCACATCATTCCTCTCGAGTGGAGACGGGTATGTCGGGGAACTTCTTGAGTTGCAGCAAGGGTGTGAAGGACCCTTTCGAAGTTCCAGTGGTTAGACGTGATTGGCCTCGAGAAGCCTCAGCGGAAATGGGCCTCATCTCGCCTGGAGGGCAAAACCTCCTGGATTTTCTCGAGTTGCGGCAGGTGCTCTCGACTTACCACGGGGACCTCAGGGACCCGCTCTGGTGGCCTCAGGAAAGGCCAGTCCCCATGCGAGTTCCTCGGGGGCCTCTCGGGATTCCTCTCCCGTCGATGCCGGGGCCTAAGACCTTGTGTGGAGTCGGGGCCGGAACCTGAGGATTCCTCTCCAGTGCTGACATGGATCTTGGGGTACTTCTGGAGTCTCCCCAGGGGAGTCAGTCCTCGTCTCGAATGCGGGCATGCACTTGCGCTTTCCTCCAGAGTGGGAGCAGCAGTGTCACGCAGTCCGCCGCGTGGATCAAAGGATCTATGGTTTTCCTCGAGTCTTTCCCACGAGGCTTTCCCACGAGGCTTTCCCACAGGGCTGTCCCACGTGCACACGTGGTGGGAGTCGATCCTCGGCTTGAACGTCAAGGCAGTGCAGGGAAAACAGGTTCCTCTGGAATGGACTGACACATCTGGGGGACTCTTGGAATGGTGGCACGACCCTGGAGTTCCTCTCGCCTTTCCTGTGGAGAGCACCTCCTCTTGAGATGCGACGGGAACGCCGGGAATTCTTTCCCTACGAAACAGTGAAAGGATCCCTCATCTCGAGCTAGGAGGCGGAAACGGGTCTCCCCTGGATGTGTGCGGGACACCACATGCTTCCTCTCGAGTGGAGACGGGTATGTCGGGGAACTTCTTGAGTTGCAGCAAGGGTGTGAAGGACCCTTTGGAAGTTCCAGTGGTTAGACGTGATTGGCCTCGAGAAGCCTCAGCGGAAATGGGCCTCATCTCGCCTGGAGGGCAAAACCTCCTGGATTTTCTCGAGTTGCGGCAGGTGCTCTCGACTTACGAAGGGGACCTCAGGGACCCGCTCTGGTGGCCTCAGGAAAGGCCAGTCCCCATGCAAGTTCCTCGGGGGTGTCTCGGGATTCCTCTCCCGTTGATGCCGGGGCCTAAGACCTTGTGTGGAGTCGGGGCCGGAACCTGAGGATTCCTCTCCAGTGCTGACATGGATCTTGGGGTACTTCTGGAGTCTCCCCAGGGGAGTCAGTCCTCGTCTCGAATGCGGGCATGCACTTGCGCTTTCCTCCAGAGCGGTAGCAGCAGTGTCACGCAGTCCGCCGCGTGGATCAAAGGATCTATGGTTTTCCCTCGAGTCTTTCCCACGAGGCTTTCCCACGAGGCTTTCCCACAGGGCTGTCCCACGTGCACACGTGGTGGGAGTCGATCCTCGGCTTGAACGTCAAGGCAGTGCAGGGAAAACAGGTTCCTCTGGAATGGACTGACACATCTGGGGGACTCTTGGAATGGTGGCATGACCCTGGAGTTCCTCTCGCCTTTCCTGTGGAGAGCGCCACCTCTTGAGATGCGACGGGAACGCCGGGAATTCTTTCCCTACGAAACAGGGAAAGGATCGCTCATCTCGAGCTAGGAGGCGGAAACGGGGCTCCCCTGGATGTGTGCGGGACACCACGTGCTTCCTCTCGAGTGCAGACGGGTATGTCGGGGAACTTCTTGAGTTGCAGCAAGGGTGTGAAGGACCCTTTGGAAGTTCCAGTGGTTAGATGTGATTGGCCTCGAGAAGCCTCAGCGGAAATGGGCCTCATCTGCCTGGAGGGCAAAACCTCCTGGATTTTCTCGAGTTGCGGCAGGTGCTCTCGACTTACGACGGGGACCTCAGGGACCCGCTCTGGTGGCCTCAGGACAAGCCAGTCCCCATGCGAGTTCCTCGGGGGCCTCTCGGGATTCCTCTCCCGTCGATGCCGGGGCCTAAGTCCTTGTGTGGAGTCGTGGCCGGAACCTGAGGATTCCTCTCCAGTGCTGACATGGATCTTGGGGTACTTCTGGAGTCTCCCCAGGGGAGTCAGTCCTCGTCTCGAATGCGGGCATGCACTTGCGCTTTCCTCCAGAGCGGTAGCAGCAGTGTCACGCAGTCCGCCGCGTGGATCAAAGGATCTATGGTTTTCCCTCGAGTCTTTCCCACGAGGCTTTCCCACGAGGCTTTCCCACAGGGCTGTCCCACGTGCACACGTGGTGGGAGTCGATCCTCGGCTTGAACGTCAAGGCAGTGCAGGGAAAACAGGTTCCTCTGGAATGGACTGACACATCTGGGGGACTCTAGGAATGGTGGCACGACCCTGGAGTTCCTCTCGCCTTTCCTGTGGAGAGCGCCTCCTCTTGAGATGCGACGGGAACGCCGGGAATTCTTTCCCTACGAAACAGGGAAAGGATCCCTCATCTCGAGCTGGGAGGCGGAAACGGGGCTCCCCTGGATGTGTGCGGGACACCACATGATTCCTCTCGGGTGGAGACGGGTATGTCGGGGAACTTCTTGAGTTGCAGCAAGGGTGTGAAGGACCCTTTGGAAGTTCCAGTGGTTAGACGTGATTGGCCTCGAGAAGCCTCAGCGGAAATGGGCCTCATCTCGCCTGGAGGGCAAAACCTCCTGGATTTTCTCGAGTTGCGGCAGGTGCTCTCGACTTACGACGGGGACCTCAGGGACCCGCTCTGGTGGCCTCAGGAAAGGCCAGTCCCCATGCGAGTTCCTCGGGGGCCTCTCGGGATTCCTCTCCCGTCGATGCCGGGGCCTAAGACCTTGTGTGGAGTCGGGGCCGGAACCTGAGGATTCCTCTCCAGTGCTGACATGGATCTTGGGGTACTTCTGGAGTCTCCCCAGGGGAGTCAGTCCTCGTCTCGAATGCGGGCATGCATTGCGCTTTCCTCCAGAGCGGTAGCAGCAGTGTCACGCAGTCCGCCGCGTGGATCAAAGGATCTATGGTTTTCCCTCGAGTCTTTCCCACGAGGCTTTCCCACGAGGCTTTCCCACAGGGCTGTCCCACGTCCACACGCGGTGGGAGTCGATCCTCGGCTTGAACGTCAAGGCAGTGCATGGAAAACAGGTTCCTCTGGAATGGACTGACTCATCTGGGGGACTCTTGGAATGGTGGCACGAACCTGGAGTTCCTCTCGCCTTTCCTGTGGAGAGCGCCTCCTCTTGAGATGCGACGGGAACGCCGGGAATTCTTTCCCTACGAAACAGGGAAAGGATCCCTCATCTCGAGCTAGGAGGCGGAAACGGGGCTCCCCTGGATGTGTGCGGGACCCCACGTGCTTCCTCTCGAGTGGAGACGGGTATGTCGGGGAACTTCTTGAGTTGCAGCAATGGTGTGAAGGACCCTTTGGAAGTTCCAGTGGTTAGATGTGATTGGCCTCGAGAAGCCTCAGCGGAAATGGGCCTCATCTTGCCGGGAGGGCAAAACCTCCTGGATTTTCTCGAGTTGCGGCAGGTGCTCTCGACTTACGACGGGGACCTCAGGGAACCGCTCTGGTGGTCTCAGGAAAGGCCAGTCCCCATGAGAGTTCCTCGGGGGCGTCTCGGGATTCCTCTCCCGTCGATGCCGGGGCCTAAGACCTTGTGTGGGTCGGGGCCGGAACCTGAGGATTCCTCTCCAGTGCTGACATGGATCTTGGGGTACTTCTGGAGTCTCCCCAGGGGAGTCAGTCCTCGTCTCGAATGCGGGCATGCACTTGCGCTTTCCTCCAGAGCGGTAGCAGCAGTGTCACGCAGTCCGCCGCGTGGATCAAAGGATCTATGGTTTTCCCTCGAGTCTTTCCCACGAGGCTTTCCCACGAGGCTTTCCCACAGGGCTGTCCCACGTGCACACGTGCTGGGAGTCGATCCTCGGCTTGAACGTCAAGGCAGTGCAGGGAAAACAGGTTCCTCTGGAATGGACTGACACATCTGGGGGACTCTTGGAATGGTGGCACGACCCTGGAGTTCCTCTCGCCTTTCCTGTGGAGAGCGCCTCCTCTTGAGATGCGACGGGAACGCCGGGAATTCTTTCCCTACGAAACAGGGAAAGGATCCCTCATCTCGAGCTAGGAGGCGGAAACGGGGCTCCCCTGGATGTGTGCGGGACCCACGTGCTTCCTCTCGAGTGGAGACGGGTATGTCGGGGAACTTCTTGAGTTGCAGCAAGGGTGTGAAGGACCCTTTGGAAGTTCCAGTGGTTAGACGTGATTAGCCTCGAGAAGCCTCAGCGGAAATGGGCCTCATCTCGCCTGGAGGGCAAAACCTCCTGGATTTTCTCCAGTTGCGGCAGGTGCTCTCGACTTACGACGGGGACCTCAGGGACCCACTCTGGTGGCCTC